>NW_028270146.1:6524211-7909211 GCF_037043375.1 Chiloscyllium plagiosum
TCATCACCATCATCATCACCATCATCAGCATCACCATCATCATCACCAACGTCATCATCATCAGCAGCAGCACCATCGTCACCACCACCATCTTCACCACCATCATCACCACCATCAACCTCACCACCATCATCATCATCACCATCATCACCATCATCAGCACCTCCACCATCACCACCATCATCACCATCACCATCATCAGCACCACTTTCATCATCATCACCATCATCATCACCATCATCATCCTCACCCTGATCATCACCCTCATCATCAGCATTAGCACCACCACCACCATCATCATCATCATCATCAGCACCTCCACCATCACCACCATCATCACCACCATCATCATCACCACAATCATCAGCAGTAGCATTAGCACCACCACCACTATCATCACCATTACCACCACCATCATCACCATTATCATCACCATCATCAGCACCACCACCATCACCATCATCATCACCAACGTCATCATCATCATCATTAGCAGCACCATCATCACAACCATCATCATCAACACAATCATCATCACCACCATCTTCACCATCATCATCACCACCATCATCACCACCATCATCGTCACCACCATCAACACCACCATCATCACCTTCACCATCACCACCATCATCACCACCATCATCATCACCATCATCACCACCATCATGATCACCATCATCACCATCATCAGCACCATCAGCACCACCATCAGCACCACCATCATCACCATCATCAGCACTTCCATCATCACCACCATCATCATCACCACCATTATCATCATCAACACCACCATCATCACCACCACCATCATCACCATCATCACCATCATCATCACCACCATCAGCACCACCATCAGCACCACCATCATCATCACCACCATCATCATCTCCATCATCATCACCATCATCACCAGCACCATCATCACCACCATCATCATCACCATCATCATCACCATCACCATCATCATCAGCTCCACCATCATCACTATCGTCAGCATCATCATCATCCTCACCTTGATCATCACCCTCATCATCAGTATTAGCACCACCACTACTATCATCACCATTACCACCACCATCATCACCATCATCATCACCATCATCAGCATCACCATCATCATCACCAACGTCATCAGCAGCAGCAGCAGCACCATCGTCACCACCACCATCTTCAACACCATCATCACCACCATCATCCTCACCACCATCATCATCATCACCATCATCACCATCATCAGCACCTCCACCATCACCACCATCATCACCACCATCATCATCACCACCATCATCATCATCACCATCATCATGACCATCATCATCACCATCATCAGCACCACTTTCATCATCATCATCATCACCATCATCATCCTCACCCTGATCATCACCCTCATCATCAGCATTAGCACCACCACCACAATCATCACTATCATCACCACCATCATCACCATCATCATCACCATCATCAGCACCACCATCATCACTATCATCACCATCATCACCACCATCATCCTCACCATCATCACCACCACCATCATTACAATCGTCATCACCATCATCATCACCATCATCATCACCATCATCATCACCATCATTATCACCATCATCACCACCAACATCACCACCATCATCATCACCATCATCACCACCATCATCACCACCATCATCATCACCATCATCATCAGCTCCACCATCATCACTATCATCAGCACCATCATCATCCTCACCCTGATCATCACCCTCATCATCAGTATTAGCACCACCACCACTATCATCACCATCATCACCACCATCATCAGCACCATCATCATCAGCATCATCATCACCATCATCAGCACCACCTTCATCATCACCAACATCATCACCATCATCAACAACATCATCATCACCATCATCAGCACTACCATCATCAGCACCACCATCATCACTATCATCAGCATCATCATCATCACCGTCATCACCACCATCATCACCACCATCATCATCACCATCATCACCACCATCATCACCACCATCATTATCACCATCATCAGCACCACCATCATCATCACCATCATCATCACCACCATCATTATCACCATCATCATCACCATCATCACCACCATCATCACCACCATCACCACCATCATCACCATCATCAGCACCACCATCATCACCACCATCATCAGCACCACCATCACCACCACAAACATCACCATCATCATCACAATCATCATCATCAGCACCATCATCAGCACAATCATCACCACCATCATCCTCACCATCATCATCAGTTCCACCATCATCACCACCATCATCACCACCATCATCACCATCATCATCACCACCATCACCACCACAAACATCACCATCATCATCATCACGATCATCAGCACCATCATCATCACGATCTTCAGCACCATCATCATCAACACCATCATCATCACCACCATCATCACCACCATCATCCTCACCATCATCATCAGTTCCACCATCATCACCATCATCATCACCACCATCATCATCACCACCATCATCACCACCATCATCATCACCACCATCATCACCACCATCATCACCATCATCAGCACCTCCATCTTCACCACCATCATCACCACCATCATCATCACCATTATCAACACCACCATCATCACCATCATCACCATCATCATCACCATCATCAGCATCATCATCATCACCACCATCATCACCACCATCATCATCACCATCATCAACACCTCCATCTTCACCACCATCATCACCACCATCATCACCATCATCAACACCAACATCATCACCATCACCACCATCATCATCACCATCAGTATCATCATCAGCTCCACCATCATCACCACATCATCACCACCATCATCACAATCGTCTTCATCATCATCACCACCATCATCACAATCATTATCACCATCATCATCACCATCATCCTCACCATCATCATCAGCTCCACCATCATCACCACCATCATCACCATCATCATCATCACCATCATCACCACTATCATCACCACCATCATCATCACCATCATCATCACCATCCCCATCACCATCATCATCAGCTCCTCCATCATCACCATCATCACCATCGCCATCACCACCATCATCATCACCACCATCATCATCACCACCATCAGCACCATCATCACTACCATCATCCGCACCATCATCATCAGCTCCACAATCATCACCACCATCATCACCACCATCATCACAATCGTCATCACCATCATCATCACCATCATCAGCACCATCATCAGCACCATCATCATCAGCTCCACCATCATCATCTCCATCATCACCACAATCATCATCACTATCATCACAATCGTCATCACCATCATCATCACCATCATCACCGTCATCCTCACCATCATCATCATTACCACCATCATTACCACCATCATCACCATCAACATCATCACCATCATCACCACCATCATCACCACCATCATCACCATCATCATCACCATCATCACCACCATTATCATCACCATCATCACCACCATCATCACCATCATCACCACCATCACCATCATCACTACCATCATCATCACCATCATCACTACCATCATCATCATCATCACCACCACCATCATCACCATCATCATCGCCACCAACATCAGCACCATCATCATCACCATCATCAGCACCATCATCACCATCATCAGCACCACCATCATCACCACCATCATCACCATCAGCACCATCACCATTAGCACCATCACCATCAGCACCATCACCATCATCAGCACCAGCACCATCACTCTCCACAGATGCTGCCTGACCTGCTGAGCTTTTCCAGCAATTTCTGGTTTTGTTTCAGATTTCCAGCAGCCTTCACCATCACCATCAGCACCATCACCATCATCACCATCACCATCACCATCACCGTCACCACCACCATCACTGTCACCACCACCATCAGCAGCACCATCATCATTGTTGGTCCCTTGCAAATGAGGATGACCCTCTCCCACTCTCGAGGTGAGTCTGCAGGTGTCTGTATAGACCGATGGATCTACCACAGGTGTGGTACACATGAGCAGTGGGTGGTCATGGGAAGGTGCTGTTGGTGTGGCAGTGCTCTCCTTTCTCTGTTTACCTCCCAGCTTCCTGCCCCTCCTCCACGTTGGCCGGTCCTGGGCCAGTGATTCCCAGCTGTCTGTGGGAATGATGCACTTCCCCAGTGAGCCCTTGACGGTATCCCTGAAGCACTTCCTCTGTCCACCTGGGGCTGGCCTGCTGTATCGGAGCCGGGAGTAGTCTGCTCTTTAGTTGGTTTCAGAATGCGCTGTCTTAAGAAATGATCCCAAATGCATTCGACTTTGCCCATGACCTTTCTGCCTCTTTAGCCTGGAATATCTAGCAGCATAGTGCAAGGCCTGGTTCATTCTGGCTGCAGTTCCACAACGGCATGACATGTTAACGGTTTCCTAAGAGGAGGATTCTTCTGTTTCAGTCTCTGACTGTGGGTGTTCTGCTGCCCTAATGCAATCCTGTCGTTAATTCATTGTGTAAATTCACAGGATTCTGTGCGCAGTGTGTAATTACAGCACCTGCTGGTCACTGGGCTCCATCCCACCATGTGCCTGATGTTGATTGTGTACCATCGATACATTATGTTCACTTGAGGTTCAAAATGAATCTTCAAGGCTTTCAAAATTCCTGCAGTCTCTTTTGCTGTTCTTTAGTGAGATGTCCAGTGGAATACATTTCACAATCAAAACCGAAAGAAGTGCAGATGCTGTAAATCCGAGAGTGTAGGAAAAGCTCAGTAGGTCTGGCAGCATCTGGGGAGAGAAATCCGAGTTGACGTTTTGGATCGAGTGATCCTGCTGTAGAGCAGTTCAGAGGAAGGGTCACCCGACCCAAAATGTTAACTCTGATTTCTCTCCACAGATGCTGCCAGACCTGCTGAGCTTTTCCAGCAGTTTCTGGTTTTGTTTCAGATTTCCAGCAGCCGCAGTCCTTTTAGTGCTTTGTCCTTTCAGTTCTTTGTGGAAGAGATGAAATTGTGGTCACCCCAATTCTCACCTTCCATTCACCAGAGGAGGATTTGCCCTTTCAGTGGCTCTGGGGCCAGCCTTTCTAGCTTTCATTTCGAGAAGGGGATTTGAAGAGTGAGAGGGAGTAGACAGCTGCACAGATTGTGCTTGTTACTTCTCCACTTACAGAACGGGGGCGGGGGGAAAGAGGGAGAAAGAGAGAGAGAGAGAGAGAGAGAGAGGGAGAGGGGGAGACAGAGAGCGAGAGACAAGGAGAGATGGGGAGACAGAGAGAGAGGGAAACAAAGAGAGAGGGGGAGACAGAGCGAGAGAGAGAGGGAGATGGAGGGAGGGGGAGACGGAGCGAGGGGGGTGGGGGAGAGACGGGGGGGCAGAGTGAGAGAGAGAGAGAAGAGAGAGACAGAGAGAGACAGAGAGAGGGGGGAGACAGAGAGAGAGAGAGAAGGGGGAGACAGACAGAGAGACAGAGACAGAGACAGAGAGAGGGGGAAAACAGAGAGAGAGGGGGGAGACAGAGAGAGAGAGTGAGAGAGAGGAAGGGAGAGACGGGGGGGAGAGATGGAGGGGTGGAGAGAGGGAGAGACAGAGACAGAGAGAGAGGGAAAGACAGAGAGGGGGTAAGAGGGAGAGATGGAGGGGGTGGAGAGAGAGAGAGAGAGAGCGAGAGCATGATGGTTGCCGTTCAGAAGCTGGATGGTTGAAACACAGAGTCATTTGCCCAGGGAACAATCAAAACGTTGTTACTGTGCTGAGCTCTCCTGAATGCTCATGGTTGGTCCAGGTTAAAGAAAACAGTCAGAGGTCTATCATTGGGGAAAACTGTCCTGGAAACACAGCCACCGAGCGGAGGGATGTGGTCTTGAAGAAGGCCACCTTGCAGAGAAAACACAATGTATTCTCGGAACTCACTACAACATCTTCTTCCAAAGTCGCTTGTTTAAACCAATAACGTTTCTACAGCATACAGTGCAAGAAATGAAAGTGGTCTATCCAGCCTTTTGATATGGTCTCTTCCCAGTCGAGTTATGAGTGGAGCTATGTCCAGCTGCTCCAGCCTGTCAACTGGATCTGTCACAATTGGGGAACTTTGCCGTTAGATCGGCAGAAATGCCAGCTCTGCTTCAAACCATCTTTCATTGTGACCAGAGCTAGGAGATCACAATTTGTAGCTTTTGTATCTCAGCCAGAAACAAACTTCTGCACAGCAAGATCCCACACATGATTCGATCAGCTGTTTGCAGTGGTGATGACAGAGGAGTAAAGAGGAGCCAGGGCACCAGGGAACTCTGCAGCAAGCTGGGAATCGTGGGAGGACTGTTCATATCCAAACGAGGAGGTGACTCTCTATTCACACTCTCGCTGGGACGACAGCATCTCCAATAATGCAGCACTCCCTCCCTCCGGCCCAGCCTGGCCAGGATGGGGGGGGGGGGCGGGGTCACTGGGGCTGCCTGCAGCCAGGACACCGGGCTGGGGGGGGAGGTGTGTGGGACCATGAAATCAGACCCACATTGCATCAGGATGTCTACACACACAGGATCCCCCCTCCCTGCAGGATCCCCCCTCCCTGCTGGATCCCCTCTCCCTGCTGGATCCACACTCCCTGCAGGATCCCCTCTCCCTGCAGGATCCCACTCCCTGCTGGATCCCCCCTCCCTGCAGGATCCCCTCTCCCTGCTGGATCCCCTCTCCCTGCAGGATCCCCCCTCCCTGCAGGATCCCCTCTCCCTGCTGGATCCCCTCTCCCTGCAGGATCCCCCCTCCCTGCAGGATCCCACTCCCTGCAGGATGCCCACTCCCTGCAGGATCCCCCCTCCCTGCAGGATCCCCCCTCCCTGCAGGATCCTCCCTCCCTGCAGGATCCCCTCTCCCTGCAGGATCCCCTCTCCCTGCAGGATCCTCCCTCCCTGCAGGATCCCACTCCCTGCTGGATTCCCACTCCCTGCTGGATTCCCACTCCCTGCTGGATTCCCTCTCCCTGCAGTATCCCCCCTCCCTGCAGGATCCCCTCTCCCTGCAGGATCCCCTCTCCCTGCAGGATCCCCCCTCCCTGCAGGATCCCCTCTCCCTGCTGGATTCCCACTCCCTGCTGGATCCCCTCTCCCTGCAGGATCCCCTCTCCCTGCAGGATCCCCCCTCCCTGCAGGATCCCCTCTCCCTGCTGGATTCCCACTCCCTGCTGGATTCCCTCTCCCTGCAGGATCCCACTCCCTGCAGGATGCCCTGGCCCATTCCGATGACACTCACTTTCAGAGCAGTGATATCGGCACACTCCATCCTCAGGCTGTGGTTCCTCATCCTGCTCTCTGCCAGTTCCTCCTGCAACTTCTGTACCTTCTGCTGCAGTTTGGAAAGCTCCTTGCCCGTTTCCCCATGGCCGGTCGCTGTTGTGACCGAGCCTGGAGCCCTGGCCTCCTGCTGCTCCAGTTTCAGGGTCAGGAGCTCCACCTGCCGCTTACTGCTGGTTAGCTTCTCCTTCTGTGCTGTGACCTGTCAGATGGAGAGTGGATGTTAGGACTGAGCCAGGATTCACAAGTCACTGCACACACCCTGAGAATTCACCACAACCTGGACATGACGGTCAGGAACAAACCATTACCATCCCATTCACCCAAAAGCACCATCAGGTTTAGTCACTGATGGGATGTGGGTGTCACTGCTGGCCAGGATTTATTGCCCGTCCCTAGTTGCCCCTTGACAAGGTGGGGGTGAGCTGCTTTCTGGAACCACTGCAGTTTGTGAATGAATGATCTTACTGTCCTGTGTGTTTTACTGTGAAACCCAGTGAAAAGTTTCCCACACCATTTGAATAGTTTAAGAATAATAACTTTTAAAAAGTGATTGCTCAAAGAGAGTACATAATCCCCTCCCCACCATTTCACCACCACCAGTGCCAGACCCACCCAGCGTCAGTGGGGCTCTCCCTCAGGTACCATTGTGGTTCAGGAACCACCACAATGCTGTTGTGCACACACCAGCCGGTTTCAAAACAGTTTCGACCCTACTGTTGTTAGACTCACAAACTCTCAACCTTCGCCTGTCCCTGTGTTTTTGTTTTTGCCGCGGTTTACCTATTATTTCCTAACTCTGTGATCAGCCTGTATTGCTCTCAAGACAAAGCTTTTCACTGAACCTCGGTACACGTGACAATACATTCAATTCAATTTAATTCATTCATCCCAGAAGGCAGCAATGAGATGGAACACCAGCAACAACACAATTAAAATGTATTATTGCTTCAGCTCAGCTGGTGACTTGATATGTCTGAACATTACAGACTCAGGAAGGAGATTGCTTTATCAGTGATATCTATCCTCGATACTCCACTCACTCGGTAAATGCAATGATATTTTCCCTCTTTGGTCAATAATATATTAAATGTCACACCTGCAGCTGTCACACTGAATATGACCCTTTTCGAGTGGAATAATACAGCCCCCGCTCTCGACAGAGACGCTAGACCAGACTGACAAAGAAGAGTCAGCTCAGACCAGAAATTGTCCTACTCAAACTATAGAGGAAGAGCTGAAAATGAGACACAGCATTAAGGTGGATGGAGGAGGAAAGTTATTATTTTCTAAAGTACTCAATGTTCCTGTCAAATGAAGCAGTTGGTAAGGAGAAAATTGAATCTTATTAGGGGCTACAGCATCTTTTACAGAATGGATTATCATTTGTGAGGCTGCTGCCTGTTAGAAAATGAGTAAATTGGTCCACAGCATTTCATGCCGTACATGGTCAGCAAGCTGCAGCTAGCTCAGGTCTAATGGCAGTGATTAGCACTGCTGCCTCACAGCGCCAGGGACCCAGGTTCGATTCCAGCCTCAGGCGACTGTCTAGGTGGAGTTTGTACATTCTCTCCCTGTCTGAATGGGTCACCTCCCACAGTCCAAAGGTGTGCAGGCTGGGGTGGATTGGCCAAAGGAAATTGCCCATAGTGTTCAGGGATGTGCAGGCTGGTGGGTTAACCATGGGAAATGCAGGGTTAGAGGGACTGGGTGGGATGCTCTTCAGAGGGTTGGAACGTGAGGGACTAAAGGGTGTGCTCCTGCAAGATAGGGATTCTGTGTGTGCCAGCTGGGATCTTATTTTGTTTCGAGTTGGATTTTCCTGATGAAACTACTGCTCAGGAACTTTATGTTGCATATTGGCCAGGGAGGCAGGGCGTAAACTACACTGGGAGGTGTATTCTTTGGGAACAGTGACCACAATTCTGTAAGTTTTAGAATACTTGTAGATAAAGAAGAGAGTGGTCCTCAGGGAAGAGTACTAAACTGGGCCAAGGCCAATTATATCAAAATTAGGCAGGAGCTGGGAAATGTGGATTGGACAGCTATTTGAAGGGAAGCCCACATTTAATATGGGGGAGGCTTTCAAAGATAGGTTAATGGCAGTGCAGGATAGGCATGTCCCGTTGAAGGCAAAGGATAGGAAGGGCAAGATTCGTGAACCGTGGATGACAGGAGAAATGGTGCGACTAGCCAAGAGGAAAAGGGAAGCGTACAAAAGGTCGAGGCAGCTAAGGACAGAATGGGCCCTGGGGGAATATCGGAATAGTAGGACAACTCTTAAACAAGGAATCAAGTGGGATAAAAGGGATCATGAAATAGCTTTAGTGAGCAGAATTAAGGAAAATCCCAAGACCTTTTATTCTTATATAAGAAGCAAGTGGGTAACGAGGGTTGGTCCATTAAAGGATAATGAAGGAAGGCTGTGTGCCGAACCTGAGAGAATGGGTGAGATTCTGAATGATTACTTTGCAGCAGTGTTCACTGAGGAGAGGACCATGATGAATGTTGAGATTAGAGATAGAAGTTTGATTAGTCTGGATCACGTTGGCATAAGTAGGGAAGATGTGTTTGGTAGGCTAGAGGTTATTAAGGTGGACAAATCCCCAGGACCGGATGGGATCTAATCCAGGTTGCTGACGGAGGCGAGAGAGGAAATAGCTGAGGCCATGATGGATATCTTTGAAGCATCCTTAAATACAGGTGAGGTGCCGGAGGACTGGAACGTTACTCATGTTGTCCCCCTGTACAAGAAGGGTAGTAGGGATATTCCGGGTAACTACAGACCAGTGAGCCTGACGTCAGTGGTGGGAAAGTTGCTGGAGAAGGTACTGAGAGATAGGATCTATTTATATTTGGAAAAGAATGAGCTTATCAGTGATAGGCAACATGGTTTTATGCGGGGGAGATCGTGCCTTACCAACTTAATAGAGTTCTTCGAGGAAGTGACCAAGTTGTTAGATGAAGGAAGGGCTTTGATATCATCTACATGGTCTTTAGCAAGGCGTTTGATAAGGTCCCTCACTATAGACTAATGGAGAAAGTGAAGTCACATGGTGTGCAGGGTGTCCGAGCTAGGTGGATAAAGAACTGGTTGAGCAACAGGAGACAGAGAGTAGTAGTTGAAAGGAGTTTCTCGAAATGGAGAAAGGTGACCAGTGGTGTTCCACAGGGGTCAGTGTTGGGGTCACTGTTGTTTGTAATATACATAAATGATCTAGAAGAGGGCACTGTTGGTATGATCAGCAAGTTTGCAGATGACACAAAGATTGGTGGAGTAGCAGAAAGCATAAGGGACTGTCAGAGAATACAGGAGGGTATAGACAGACTGGAGAGTTGGGCGGAAAAGTGGCAGATGGCTTTCAATCCAGAGAAATGTGAGGTGATGCATTTTAGGCAAGTCTAATTCTAGAGCGAATTATATAATGAACGGAAGAGCCTTGGGAAAAGTTGATGGGCAGAGAGATCTGGGAGTGCAGGTCCATTGTACCCTGAAGGTGGCTGCACAGGTGGATAGAGTGGTCAAGAAGGCATTTGGTATGCTTGCCTTCATTGGACGGGGTATTGAGTATAAGAGCTGGTAGGTCATGTTAAAATTGTACAAGACATTGGTTCGGCCACATTTAGAATACGGTGTACAGTTCTGGTCGCCACATTACCAAAAGGATGTGGAGGCTTTGGAGAGGGTGCAGAGAAGGTTTATGAGGATGTTGCCTGGTATGGAAGGTGCTAGCTATGAAGAGAGGTTGAGGAGGTTAGGATTGTTTTCATTAGAAAAAAGGAGATGGGGGGGACATGATTGAGGTTTACAAAATCATGAAGGGTATAGACAGGGTGGATCGAGACAAGCTTTTTCCCAGGGTGAAGGATTCAATAACAAGAGGTCACACTTTCAAGGTGAGAGGCGAAACGTTTAAGTGGGATACACGCGGCAAGTGTTTTACACTGAGGGTGGTGGGCATTTGGAACGCATTTCCAGCAGAGGTGGTAGAGGCAGGCATGGTAGATTCATTTCATTCAGTGTGTTGTGGGCGGTACGGTGGCTCAGTGGTTAGCACTGTTGCCTCACAGCGCCAGAGACCCGGGTTCAATTCCAGCCTCAGGCGACTGACTGTGTGGAGTTTGCACATTCTCCCCGTGTCTGCGTGGGTTTCCTCCGGGTGCTCCGGTTTCCTCCCACAGTCCAAAGATGTGCAGGTCAGGGGAAATGGCCATGCTAAATTGCCCGAAGTGAAGGGGTAAAGGTAGTGGAATGGGTCTGGGTGGGTGCACTTCGGCGGGTCGGTGTGGACTTGTTGGGCCGAAGGGCCTATTTCCACACTGTAAGTAATCTAATCTAATCTTAAACTGCGTCTGGACAGATGCATGAGTAGGTGGGGAGCAGAGGGATACAGATGCTTAGGAACTGGGTTTAGACAGTGGATTTGGATCAGCTTAGGCTTGGAGGGCTGAAGGGCCTGTTCATGGGTTGTAAATTATTTTTCTTCTTTGTTCAATGTACCAAGATCAGGGAGATGGATGGTATTCTGTGTAGATGACACCATCTGTAGGAAAATTCTTCTCATTTCGTCAAACGCTCCCTCTACACTATCCCCATCAAACATTCCCAGGACAGGGACAGCACAGGGTTAGATACAGAGTAAAGCTCCCTCTTCACTGTCCCCATCAAACACTCCCAGGACAGGAACAGCATGGGGTTAGATACAGAGTAAAGCTCCCTCTACACTGTCCAGCATCAAACACTCCCAGGGACAGGGACAGCACGGGGTTAGATACAGAGTAAAGATCCCTCTACACTGTCCCCATCAAACACTCCCAGGACAGGGACAGCACGGGGTTAGATAAAGAGTGAAGCTCCCTCTAGACTGTCACCCATCAAACACTCCCAGGACAAGGACAACACGGGGTTAGATACAGAGTAAAGCTCCCTTTACACTGTCCCCATCAAACACTCCCAGGACAGGGACAGCACGGGGTTAGATACAGACTAAACCTCCCTCTACGTTGCCATCAAACAGTCACAGGAAAGGGACAGCACAGAGTTAGATACAGAGTAAAGGTCCCTCCACACTGTCCCCCATCAAATACTCCCAGGGACAGGGACAGCACAGGGTTAGATACAGAGTAAAGCTCCCTCTATAGTGTCCCCCCTCAAAGACTCCCAGGACAGGGTCAGCCCGGGTTTAGACACAGAGTAAAGCTCCCTTTACACTGTCCCCGATTAAACACTCCCAGGACAGGGACAGCACAAGGTTAGATACAGAGTAAAGGTCCCTCTACAGTGTCACCATTCAACCACTCCCAGGACAGGGTCAGCACAGAGTTAGATACAGAGTAAAGCTCCCTCTACACTGTCCCCCATCAAACACTCCCAGGGACAGGGACAGCACGGGGTTAGATACAGAGTAAAGTTCCCTCTACACTGTCCCCATCAAACACTCCCAGGAAAGGGACAGCACAGATTTAGATACAGAGTATAGCTCCCTCTACTCTGTCACACATCAAACACTCCCAGGACTGGGACAGCACGGGGTTAGATACAGAGTAAAGCTCCCTCTACACTGTCCCCCATCAAACACTCCCAGGACAGGGACTGCACGGGGTTAGATACAGAGTAAAGCTCCCTTTACTCTGTCCCCATCAAACACTCCCAGGGACAGGTACAGCACAGAGTTAGATGCAGAGTAAAGCTCTCTCTACACTGTCCCCATCAAACACTCCCAGGACAGGGACAGCTCGGGGTTAGATACAGAGAAAAGCTCCCTCTACACTGACCCCAGCAAACACTCCCAGGACAGGGACAGCACAGAGTTAGATACAGAGTAAAGCTCTATCTACACTGTCCCCCATTAAACACTCCCAGGACAGGGACAGCACAGGGTTAGATACAGAGAAAAGCTCCCTCTACACTGACCCCAGCAAACACTCCCAGGACAGGGACAGCATGCGGTTAGAAACAGAGTAAAGGTTCCTCTACACTGTCCCCATCAAACACTCCCAGGACAGGGACAGCACAGAGTTAGATACATAGTAAAGCTCCCTCTACTCTGTCCCCATCAAACACTCCCAGGACAGGGACAGCACGGGGTTAGATACAGAGTAAAGCTCCATCTACACTGACCCCATCAAACACTCCCAGGACAGGGACAGCACAGAGTTAGATACAGAGTAAAGCTCTCTCTACTCTGTCCTCGTCAAACACTCCCAGGACAGGGACAGAATGGGGTTAGATACAGAGTAAAGCTCCCTCTACACTGTCACCCATCAAACACTCCCAGGACAGGGACAGCACAGGGTCAGATACAGAGTAAAGATCCCTCTACACTGTCTCCATCAAACACTCCCAGGGACAGGGAAAGCACGGGGTTAGATACAGAGTAAAGCTCCCTTTACTCTGTCCCCATCAAACACTCCCAGGGACAGGGAGAGCACAGAGTTAGATGCAGAGTAAAGCTCCCTCTACACTGTCCCCCATTAAACACTCCCAGGACAGGGACAGCACAGGGTTAGATACAGAGAAAAGCTCCCTCTACACTGACCCCAGCAAACACTCCCAGGACAGGGACAGCACGGGGTTAGATACAGAGTAAAGCTCACTCTACACCGTCACCCATCAAACACTCCCAGGACAGGGACAGCACGAGGTCAGATACAGAGTAAATCTCCCTCTACTCTGTCCCCGTCAAATACTCCCAGGTCAGGGACAGCACAGGGTTAGATACAGAGTAAAGCTCCCTCTACACTGTCCCCCTCAAACACTCCCAGGACAGGGACAGCACAGAGTTAGATACAGAGTAAAGCTCTATCTACACTGTCCCCCATTAAACACTCCCAGGACAGGGACAGCACAGGGTTAGATACAGAGAAAAGCTCCCTCTACACTGACCCCAGCAAACACTCCCAGGACAGGGACAGCACGGGGTTAGATACAGAGTAAAGCTCACTCTACACTGTCCCCCATTAAACACTCCCAGGACAGGGACAGCACAGGGTTAGATACAGAGTAAAGCTCCCTCTACTCTGTCCCCATCAAACACTCCAAGGACAGGGACAGCACAGGGTTAGATACAGAGTAAAGCTCCCCCTACACTGTCCCCATCAAACACTCCCCGGACAGGACAGCATTGGGTTAGATACAGAGTAAAGCTTCCTCCACACTGTCCCCATCAAACACTCCCAGGACAGGGACAGCACAGGGTTAGATACAGAGAAAAGCTCCCTCTACACTGACCCCAGCAAACACTCCCAGGACAGGGACAGCACGGGGTTAGATACAGAGTAAAGCTCCCTCTACATTGTCCCCATCAAACGCTCCCAGGACAGGGACAGCACAGGGTTAGATACAGAGTAAAGCTCCCTCTACTCTGTCCCCATCAAACGCTCCAAGGACAGGGACAGCACAGGGTTAGATACAGAGTAAAGCTCCCCCTACACTGTCCCCATCAAACACTCCCCGGACAGGACAGCATTGGGTTAGATACAGAGTAAAGCTTCCTCCACACTGTCCCCATCAAACATTCCCAGGACAGGGACAGCACAGGGTTAGATACAGAGTAAAGCTCCCCCTACACTGTCCCCATCAAACACTCCCCGGACAGGACAGCATTGGGTTAGATACAGAGTAAAGCTCCCTCTACACTGTCCCCATCAAACACTCCCAGGACAGGGACAGCACAGAGTTAGATACATAGTAAAGCTCCATCTACACTGACCCCATCAAACATTCCCAGGACAGGGACAGCACGGGGTTAGATACAGAGTAAAGCTCCATCTACACTGACCCCATCAAACACTCCCAGGACAGGGACAGCACAGAGTTAGATACAGAGTAAAGCTCTCTCTACTCTGTCCTCGTCAAACACTCCCAGGACAGGGACAACACGGGGTGAGATATAGAGTAAAGCTCCCTCTACACTGACCCCAGCAAACACTCCCAGGACAGGGACAGCACGAGGTTAGATACAGAGTAAAGCTCTCTCTACACTGTCACCCATCAAACACTCCCAGGACAGGGACAGCACAGAGTTAGATACAGAGTAAAGCTCCCTCGACATTGCCTCCATCAAACACTCCCAGGACAGGGACAGAATGGGGTTAGATACAGAGTAAAGCTCCCTCTACACTGTCACCCATCAAACACTCCCAGGACAGGGACAGCACGGGGTTAGATACAGAGTAAAGCTCCCTTTACTCTGTCCCCATCAAACACTCCCAGGGACAGGGACAGCACAGAGTTAGATGCAGAGTAAAGCTCCCTCTACACTGTCCCCATCAAACACTCCCAGGACAGGGACAGCACGAGGTCAGATACAGAGTAAATCTCCCTCTACTCTGTCCCCGTCAAATACTCCCAGGTCAGGGACAGCACAGGGTTAGATACAGAGTAAAGCTCCCTCTACACTGTCCCCCTCAAACACTCCCAGGTACAGGGACAGCACAGAGTATGATACAGAGTAAAGCTCCCTCTACACTGTCCCCATCAAACACTCCCAGGACAGGGACAGCACGGGGTTAGATACAGAGTAAAGCTCCCTCTACACTGTCCCCATCAAACACTCCCAGGACAGGGACAGCACAGGGTTAGATACAGAGTTAAGCTTCATCTACTCTGTCCCCGTCAAACACTCCCAGGACATGGACAACATGGGGTGAGATACAGAGTAAAGGTCCCTCTACACTGTCCCCATCAAACACTCCCAGGACAGGGACAGCACGGGGTTAGATACAGAGTAAAGCTCTCTCTTCACGGTCCCCATCAAACACTCCCAGGACAGGGACAGCACAGAGTCAGATACAGAGAAAAGCTCCCTTTACTCTGTCCCCGTCAAACACTCCCAGGACAGGATCAGCACAGGGTTCGATACAGAGTAAAGGTCCCTTTACACTGTCACCATCAAACACTCCCAGGACAGGGACAGCACAGGGTTAGATACAGAGTAAAGCTCCCTTTACTCTGTCCCCATCAAACACTCCCAGGGACAGGGAGAGCACAGAGTTAGATGCAGAGTAAAGCTCCCTCTACACTGTCCCCCATCAAACACTCCCAGGACAGGGACAGCACGAGGTCAGATACAGAGTAAAGCTCCCTCTACACTGTCCCCCTCAAACACTCCCAGGACAGGGACAGCACAGGGTTAGATACAGAGTAAAGCTCCCTTTACTCTGTCCCCATCAAACACTCCCAGGGACAGGGAGAGCACAGAGTTAGATGCAGAGTAAAGCTCCCTCTACACTGTCCCCCATCAAACACTCCCAGGACAGGGACAGCACAGGGTTAGATACAGAGTAAAGCTCCCTTTACTCTGTCCCCATCAAACACTCCCAGGGACAGGGAGAGCACAGAGTTAGATGCAGAGTAAAGCTCCCTCTACACTGTCCCCCATCAAACACTCCCAGGACAGGGACAGCACGAGGTCAGATACAGAGTAAAGCTCTCTCTACACTGTCCCCCTCAAACACTCCCAGGACAGGGACAGCACAGAGTTAGATACAGAGAAAAGCTCCCTCTACACTGACCCCAGCAAACACTCCCAGGACAGGGACAGCACGGGGTTAGATACAGAGTAAAGCTCACTCTACACTGACCCCAGCAAACACTCCCAGGACAGGGACAGCACGGGGTTAGATACAGAGTAAAGCTCACTCTACACTGTCCCCATTAAACACTCCCAGGACAGGGACAGCACAGGGTTAGATACAGAGTAAAGCTCCCTCTACACTGTCCCCATTAAACACTCCCAGGACAGGGACAGCACGGGGTTAGATACAGAGTAAAGCTCCCTCTACATTGTCCCCATCAAACGCTCCCAGGACAGGGACAGCACAGGGTTAGATACAGAGTAAAGCTCCCTCTACTCTGTCCCCATCAAACACTCCAAGGACAGGGACAGCACGGGGTTAGATACAGAGTAAAGCTCCCCCTACACTGTCCCCATCAAACACTCCCCGGACAGGACAGCATTGGGTTAGATACAGAGTAAAGCTTCCTCTACACTGTCCCCATCAAACACTCCCAGGACAGGGACAGCACGAGGTTAGATACAGACTGAAGCTTCCTCTACACTGTCACCCATCAAACACTCCCAGGACAGGGACAGCACAGAGTTAGATACAGAGTAAAGCTCCCTCGACATTGCCCCCATCAAACACTCCCAGGACAGGGACAGCACAGAGTTAGATACAGAGTAAAGCTCCCTCGACATTGCCTCCATCAAACACTCCCAGGACAGGGACAGAATGGGGTTAGATACAGAGTAAAGCTCCCTCTACACTGTCACCCATCAAACACTCCCAGGACAGGGACAGCACAGGGTCAGATACAGAGTAAAGGTCCCTCTACACTGTCTCCATCAAACACTCCCAGGGACAGGGACAGCACGGGGTTAGATACAGAGTAAAGCTCCCTTTACTCTGTCCCCATCAAACACTCCCAGGGACAGGGACAGCACAGAGTTAGATGCAGAGTAAAGCTCCCTCTACACTGTCCCCATCAAACACTCCCAGGACAGGGACAGCACGAGGTCAGATACAGAGTAAATCTCCCTCTACTCTGTCCCCGTCAAATACTCCCAGGTCAGGGACAGCACAGGGTTAGATACAGAGTAAAGCTCCCTCTACACTGTCCCCCTCAAACACTCCCAGGACAGGGACAGCACAGAGTATGATACAGAGTAAAGCTCCCTCTACACTGTCCCCATCAAACACTCCCAGGACAGGGACAGCACGGGGTTAGATACAGAGTAAAGCTCCCTCCACACTGTCCCCATCAAACACTCCCAGGACAGGGACAGCACAGGGTTAGATACAGAGTTAAGCTTCATCTACTCTGTCCCCGTCAAACACTCCCAGGACAGGGACAACACGGGGTGAGATACAGAGTAAAGGTCCCTCTACACTGTCCCCATCAAACACTCCCAGGACAGGGACAGCACGGGGTTAGATACAGAGTAAAGCTCTCTCTTCACGGTCCCCATCAAACACTCCCAGGACAGGGACAGCACAGAGTCAGATACAGAGAAAAGCTCCCTTTACTCTGTCCCCGTCAAACACTCCCAGGACAGGATCAGCACAGGGTTAGATACAGAGTAAAGCTCCCTCTACACTGTCCCCATCAAACACTCCCAGGACAGGGACAGCACAGAGTTAGATACAGAGTAAAGCTCTATCTACACTGTCCCCCATTAAACACTCCCAGGACAGGGACAGCACAGGGTTAGATACAGAGAAAAGCTCCCTCTACACTGACCCCAGCAAACACTCCCAGGACAGGGACAGCACAGAGTTAGATACAGAGTAAAGCTCTATCTACACTGTCCCCCATTAAACACTCCCAGGACAGGGACAGCACAGGGTTAGATACAGAGTAAAGCTCCCTCTACACTGTCCCCATTAAACACTCCCAGGACAGGGACAGCACGGGGTTAGATACAGAGTAAAGCTCCCTCTACATTGTCCCCATCAAACGCTCCCAGGACAGGGACAGCACAGGGTTAGATACAGAGTAAAGCTCCCTCTACTCTGTCCCCATCAAACGCTCCAAGGACAGGGACAGCACAGGGTTAGATACAGAGTAAAGCTCCCCCTACACTGTCCCCATCAAACACTCCCCGGACAGGACAGCATTGGGTTAGATACAGAGTAAAGCTTCCTCCACACTGTCCCCATCAAACATTCCCAGGACAGGGACAGCACAGGGTTAGATACAGAGTAAAGCTCCCCCTACACTGTCCCCATCAAACACTCCCCGGACAGGACAGCATTGGGTTAGATACAGAGTAAAGCTCCCTCTACACTGTCCCCATCAAACACTCCCAGGACAGGGACAGCACAGAGTTAGATACATAGTAAAGCTCCATCTACACTGACCCCATCAAACATTCCCAGGACAGGGACAGCACGGGGTTAGATACAGAGTAAAGCTCCATCTACACTGACCCCATCAAACACTCCCAGGACAGGGACAGCACAGAGTTAGATACAGAGTAAAGCTCTCTCTACTCTGTCCTCGTCAAACACTCCCAGGACAGGGACAACACGGGGTGAGATATAGAGTAAAGCTCCCTCTACACTGACCCCAGCAAACACTCCCAGGACAGGGACAGCACGAGGTTAGACACAGACTGAAGCTTTCTCTACACTGTCACCCATCAAACACTCCCAGGACAGGGACAGCACAGAGTTAGATACAGAGTAAAGCTCCCTCGACATTGCCTCCATCAAACACTCCCAGGACAGGGACAGAATGGGGTTAGATACAGAGTAAAGCTCCCTCTACACTGTCACCCATCAAACACTCCCAGGACAGGGACAGCACAGGGTCAGATACAGAGTAAAGGTCCCTCTACACTGTCTCCATCAAACACTCCCAGGGACAGGGACAGCACGGGGTTAGATACAGAGTAAAGCTCCCTTTACTCTGTCCCCATCAAACACTCCCAAGGACAGGGACAGCACAGAGTTAGATGCAGAGTAAAGCTCCCTCTACACTGTCCCCATCAAACACTCCCAGGACAGGGACAGCACGAGGTCAGATACAGAGTAAATCTCCCTCTACTCTGTCCCCGTCAAATACTCCCAGGTCAGGGACAGCACAGGGTTAGATACAGAGTAAAGCTCCATCTACACTGTCCCCCTCAAACACTCCCAGGTACAGGGACAGCACAGAGTATGATACAGAGTAAAGCTCCCTCTACACTGTCCCCATCAAACACTCCCAGGACAGGGACAGCACGGGGTTAGATACAGAGTAAAGCTCCCTCTACACTGTCCCCATCAAACACTCCCAGGACAGGGACAGCACAGGGTTAGATACAGAGTTAAGCTTCATCTACTCTGTCCCCGTCAAACACTCCCAGGACATGGACAACATGGGGTGAGATACAGAGTAAAGGTCCCTCTACACTGTCCCCATCAAACACTCCCAGGACAGGGACAGCACAGAGTCAGATACAGAGAAAAGCTCCCTTTACTCTGTCCCCGTCAAACACTCCCAGGACAGGATCAGCACAGGGTTCGATACAGAGTAAAGGTCCCTCTACACTGTCACCATCAAACACTCCCAGGACAGGGACAGCACAGGGTTAGATACAGAGTAAAGCTCCCTTTACTCTGTCCCAATCAAACACTCCCAGCGACAGGGAGAGCACAGAGTTAGATGCAGAGTAAAGCTCCCTCTACACTGTCCCCCATCAAACACTCCCAGGACAGGGACAGCACGAGGTCAGATACAGAGTAAAGCTCTCTCTACACTGTCCCCCTCAAACACTCCCAGGACATGGACAGCACAGAGTTAGATACAGAGTAAAGCTCTATCTACACTGTCCCCCATTAAACACTCCCAGGACAGGGACAGCACAGGGTTAGATACAGAGAAAAGCTCCCTCTACACTGACCCCAGCAAACACTCCCAGGACAGGGACAGCACGGGGTTAGATACAGAGTAAAGCTCACTCTACACTGTCCCCCATTAAACACTCCCAGGACAGGGACAGCACAGGGTTAGATACAGAGTAAAGCTCCCTCTACTCTGTCCCCATTAAACACTCCCAGGACAGGGACAGCACGGGGTTAGATACAGAGGAAAGCTCCCTCTACATTGTCCCCATCAAACGCTCCCAGGACAGGGACAGCACAGGGTTAGATACAGAGTAAAGCTCCCCCTACACTGTCCCCATCAAACACTCCCCGGACAGGACAGCATTGGGTTAGATACAGAGTAAAGCTCCCTCTACACTGTCCCCATCAAACACTCCCAGGACAGGGACAGCACGAGGTTAGATACAGGCTGAAGCTTCCTCTACACTGTCCCCATCAAACACTCCCAGGACAGGGACAGCACAGAGTTAGATACAGAGTAAAGCTCCCTCGACATTGCCCCCATCAAACACTCCCAGGACAGGGACAGCACAGAGTTAGATACAGAGTAAAGCTCCCTCGACATTGCCTCCATCAAACACTCCCAGGACAGGGACAGAATGGGGTTAGATACAGAGTAAAGCTCCCTCTACACTGTCACCCATCAAACACTCCCAGGACAGGGACAGCACAGGGTCAGATACAGAGTAAAGGTCCCTCTACACTGTCTCCATCAAACACTCCCAGGGACAGGGACAGCACGGGGTTAGATACAGAGTAAAGCTCCCTTTACTCTGTCCCCATCAAACACTCCCAGGGACAGGGACAGCACAGAGTTAGATGCAGAGTAAAGCTCCCTCTACACTGTCCCCATCAAACACTCCCAGGACAGGGACAGCACGAGGTCAGATACAGAGTAAATCTCCCTCTACTCTGTCCCCGTCAAATACTCCCAGGTCAGGGACAGCACAGGGTTAGATACAGAGTAAAGCTCCCTCTACACTGTCCCCCTCAAACACTCCCAGGACAGGGACAGCACAGAGTATGATACAGAGTAAAGCTCCCTCTACACTGTCCCCATCAAACACTCCCAGGACAGGGACAGCACGGGGTTAGATACAGAGTAAAGCTCCCTCCACACTGTCCCCATCAAACACTCCCAGGACAGGGACAGCACAGGGTTAGATACAGAGTTAAGCTTCATCTACTCTGTCCCCGTCAAACACTCCCAGGACAGGGACAACACGGGGTGAGATACAGAGTAAAGGTCCCTCTACACTGTCCCCATCAAACACTCCCAGGACAGGGACAGCACGGGGTTAGATACAGAGTAAAGCTCTCTCTTCACGGTCCCCATCAAACACTCCCAGGACAGGGACAGCACAGAGTCAGATACAGAGAAAAGCTCCCTTTACTCTGTCCCCGTCAAACACTCCCAGGACAGGATCAGCACAGGGTTAGATACAGAGTAAAGCTCCCTCTACACTGTCCCCATCAAACACTCCCAGGACAGGGACAGCACAGAGTTAGATACAGAGTAAAGCTCTATCTACACTGTCCCCCATTAAACACTCCCAGGACAGGGACAGCACAGGGTTAGATACAGAGAAAAGCTCCCTCTACACTGACCCCAGCAAACACTCCCAGGACAGGGACAGCACAGAGTTAGATACAGAGTAAAGCTCTATCTACACTGTCCCCCATTAAACACTCCCAGGACAGGGACAGCACAGGGTTAGATACAGAGTAAAGCTCCCTCTACACTGTCCCCATTAAACACTCCCAGGACAGGGACAGCACGGGGTTAGATACAGAGTAAAGCTCCCTCTACATTGTCCCCATCAAACGCTCCCAGGACAGGGACAGCACAGGGTTAGATACAGAGTAAAGCTCCCTCTACTCTGTCCCCATCAAACGCTCCAAGGACAGGGACAGCACAGGGTTAGATACAGAGTAAAGCTCCCCCTACACTGTCCCCATCAAACACTCCCCGGACAGGACAGCATTGGGTTAGATACAGAGTAAAGCTTCCTCCACACTGTCCCCATCAAACATTCCCAGGACAGGGACAGCACAGGGTTAGATACAGAGTAAAGCTCCCCCTACACTGTCCCCATCAAACACTCCCCGGACAGGACAGCATTGGGTTAGATACAGAGTAAAGCTCCCTCTACACTGTCCCCATCAAACACTCCCAGGACAGGGACAGCACAGAGTTAGATACATAGTAAAGCTCCATCTACACTGACCCCATCAAACATTCCCAGGACAGGGACAGCACGGGGTTAGATACAGAGTAAAGCTCCATCTACACTGACCCCATCAAACACTCCCAGGACAGGGACAGCACAGAGTTAGATACAGAGTAAAGCTCTCTCTACTCTGTCCTCGTCAAACACTCCCAGGACAGGGACAACACGGGGTGAGATATAGAGTAAAGCTCCCTCTACACTGACCCCAGCAAACACTCCCAGGACAGGGACAGCACGAGGTTAGATACAGACTGAAGCTTCCTCTACACTGTCACCCATCAAACACTCCCAGGACAGGGACAGCACAGAGTTAGATACAGAGTAAAGCTCCCTCGACATTGCCTCCATCAAACACTCCCAGGACAGGGACAGAATGGGGTTAGATACAGAGTAAAGCTCCCTCTACACTGTCACCCATCAAACACTCCCAGGACAGGGACAGCACAGGGTCAGATACAGAGTAAAGGTCCCTCTACACTGTCTCCATCAAACACTCCCAGGGACAGGGACAGCACGGGGTTAGATACAGAGTAAAGCTCCCTTTACTCTGTCCCCATCAAACACTCCCAAGGACAGGGACAGCACAGAGTTAGATGCAGAGTAAAGCTCCCTCTACACTGTCCCCATCAAACACTCCCAGGACAGGGACAGCACGAGGTCAGATACAGAGTAAATCTCCCTCTACTCTGTCCCCGTCAAATACTCCCAGGTCAGGGACAGCACATGGTTAGATACAGAGTAAAGCTCCCTCTACACTGTCCCCCTCGAACACTCCCAGGTACAGGGACAGCACAGAGTATGATACAGAGTAAAGCTCCCTCTACACTGTCCCCATCAAACACTCCCAGGACAGGGACAGCACGGGGTTAGATACAGAGTAAAGCTCCCTCCACACTGTCCCCATCAAACACTCCCAGGACAGGGACAGCACAGGGTTAGATACAGAGTTAAGCTTCATCTACTCTGTCCCCGTCAAACACTCCCAGGACAGGGACAACACGGGGTGAGATACAGAGTAAAGGTCCCTCTACACTGTCCCCATCAAACACTCCCAGGACAGGGACAGCACGGGGTTAGATACAGAGTAAAGCTCTCTCTTCACGGTCCCCATCAAACACTCCCAGGACAGGGACAGCACAGAGTCAGATACAGAGAAAAGCTCCCTTTACTCTGTCCCCGTCAAACACTCCCAGGACAGGATCAGCACAGGGTTAGATACAGAGTAAAGCTCCCTCTACACTGTCCCCATCAAACACTCCCAGGACAGGGACAGCACAGAGTTAGATACAGAGTAAAGCTCTATCTACACTGTCCCCCATTAAACACTCCCAGGACAGGGACAGCACAGGGTTAGATACAGAGAAAAGCTCCCTCTACACTGACCCCAGCAAACACTCCCAGGACAGGGACAGCACAGAGTTAGATACAGAGTAAAGCTCTATCTACACTGTCCCCCATTAAACACTCCCAGGACAGGGACAGCACAGGGTTAGATACAGAGTAAAGCTCCCTCTACACTGTCCCCATTAAACACTCCCAGGACAGGGACAGCACGGGGTTAGATACAGAGTAAAGCTCCCTCTACATTGTCCCCATCAAACGCTCCCAGGACAGGGACAGCATTGGGTTAGATACAGAGTAAAGCTCCCTCTACTCTGTCCCCATCAAACGCTCCAAGGACAGGGACAGCACAGGGTTAGATACAGAGTAAAGCTCCCCCTACACTGTCCCCATCAAACACTCCCCGGACAGGACAGCATTGGGTTAGATACAGAGTAAAGCTTCCTCCACACTGTCCCCATCAAACATTCCCAGGACAGGGACAGCACAGGGTTAGATACAGAGTAAAGCTCCCCCTACACTGTCCCCATCAAACACTCCCCGGACAGGACAGCATTGGGTTAGATACAGAGTAAAGCTCCCTCTACACTGTCCCCATCAAACACTCCCAGGACAGGGACAGCACAGAGTTAGATACATAGTAAAGCTCCATCTACACTGACCCCATCAAACATTCCCAGGACAGGGACAGCACGGGGTTAGATACAGAGTAAAGCTCTCTCTACTCTGTCCTCGTCAAACACTCCCAGGACAGGGACAACACGGGGTGAGATATAGAGTAAAGCTCCCTCTACACTGACCCCAGCAAACACTCCCAGGACAGGGACAGCACGAGGTTAGATACAGACTGAAGCTTCCTCTACACTGTCACCCATCAAACACTCCCAGGACAGGGACAGCACAGAGTTAGATACAGAGTAAAGCTCCCTCGACATTGCCTCCATCAAACACTCCCAGGACAGGGACAGAATGGGGTTAGATACAGAGTAAAGCTCCCTCTACACTGTCACCCATCAAACACTCCCAGGACAGGGACAGCACAGGGTCAGATACAGAGTAAAGGTCCCTCTACACTGTCTCCATCAAACACTCCCAGGGACAGGGACAGCACGGGGTTAGATACAGAGTAAAGCTCCCTTTACTCTGTCCCCATCAAACACTCCCAAGGACAGGGACAGCACAGAGTTAGATGCAGAGTAAAGCTCCCTCTACACTGTCCCCATCAAACACTCCCAGGACAGGGACAGCACGAGGTCAGATACAGAGTAAATCTCCCTCTACTCTGTCCCCGTCAAATACTCCCAGGTCAGGGACAGCACATGGTTAGATACAGAGTAAAGCTCCCTCTACACTGTCCCCCTCAAACACTCCCAGGTACAGGGACAGCACAGAGTATGATACAGAGTAAAGCTCCCTCTACACTGTCCCCATCAAACACTCCCAGGACAGGGACAGCACGGGGTTAGATACAGAGTAAAGCTCCCTCTACACTGTCCCCATCAAACACTCCCAGGACAGGGACAGCACAGGGTTAGATACAGAGTTAAGCTTCATCTACTCTGTCCCCGTCAAACACTCCCAGGACATGGACAACATGGGGTGAGATACAGAGTAAAGGTCCCTCTACACTGTCCCCATCAAACACTCCCAGGACAGGGACAGCACGGGGTTAGATACAGAGTAAAGCTCTCTCTTCACGGTCCCCATCAAACACTCCCAGGACAGGGACAGCACAGAGTCAGATACAGAGAAAAGCTCCCTTTACTCTGTCCCCGTCAAACACTCCCAGGACAGGATCAGCACAGGGTTCGATACAGAGTAAAGGTCCCTCTACACTGTTACCATCAAACACTCCCAGGACAGGGACAGCACAGGGTTAGATACAGAGTAAAGCTCCCTTTACTCTGTCCCAATCAAACACTCCCAGCGACAGGGAGAGCACAGAGTTAGATGCAGAGTAAAGCTCCCTCTACACTGTCCCCCATCAAACACTCCCAGGACAGGGACAGCACGAGGTCAGATACAGAGTAAAGCTCTCTCTACACTGTCCCCCTCAAACACTCCCAGGACAGGGACAGCACAGAGTTAGATACAGAGAAAAGCTCCCTCTACACTGACCCCAGCAAACACTCCCAGGACAGGGACAGCACGGGGTTAGATACAGAGTAAAGCTCACTCTACACTGTCCCCCATTAAACACTCCCAGGACAGGGACAGCACAGGGTTAGATACAGAGTAAAGCTCCCTCTACTCTGTCCCCATTAAACACTCCCAGGACAGGGACAGCACGGGGTTAGATACAGAGTAAAGCTCCCTCTACATTGTCCCCATCAAACGCTCCCAGGACAGGGACAGCACAGGGTTAGATACAGAGTAAAGCTCCCTCTACTCTGTCCCCATCAAACACTCCAAGGACAGGGACAGCACAGGGTTAGATACAGAGTAAAGCTCCCCCTACACTGTCCCCATCAAACACTCCCCGGACAGGACAGCATTGGGTTAGATACAGAGTAAAGCTTCCTCCACACTGTCCCCATCAAACATTCCCAGGACAGGGACAGCACAGGGTTAGATACAGAGTAAAGCTCCCCCTACACTGTCCCCATCAAACACTCCCCGGACAGGACAGCATTGGGTTAGATACAGAGTAAAGCTTCCTCTACACTGTCCCCATCAAACACTCCCAGGACAGGGACAGCACAGAGTTAGATACATAGTAAAGCTCCATCTACACTGACCCCATCAAACATTCCCAGGACAGGGACAGCACGGGGTTAGATACAGAGTAAAGCTCCATCTACACTGACCCCATCAAACACTCCCAGGACAGGGACAGCACAGAGTTAGATACAGAGTAAAGCTCTCTCTACTCTGTCCTCGTCAAACACTCCCAGGACAGGGACAACACGGGGTGAGATATAGAGTAAAGCTCCCTCTACACTGACCCCAGCAAACACTCCCAGGACAGGGACAGCACAAGGTTAGATACAGACTGAAGCTTCCTCTACACTGTCACCCATCAAACACTCCCAGGACAGGGACAGCACAGAGTTAGATACAGAGTAAAGCTCCCTCGACATTGCCCCCATCAAACACTCCCAGGACAGGGACAGCACAGAGTTAGATACAGAGTAAAGCTCCCTCGACATTGCCTCCATCAAACACTCCCAGGACAGGGACAGAATGGGGTTAGATACAGAGTAAAGCTCCCTCTACACTGTCACCCATCAAACACTCCCAGGACAGGGACAGCACAGGGTCAGATACAGAGTAAAGGTCCCTCTACACTGTCTCCATCAAACACTCCCAGGGACAGGGACAGCACGGGGTTAGATACAGAGTAAAGCTCCCTTTACTCTGTCCCCATCAAACACTCCCAGGGACAGGGACAGCACAGAGTTAGATGCAGAGTAAAGCTCCCTCTACACTGTCCCCATCAAACACTCCCAGGACAGGGACAGCACGAGGTCAGATACAGAGTAAATCTCCCTCTACTCTGTCCCCGTCAAATACTCCCAGGTCAGGGACAGCACAGGGTTAGATACAGAGTAAAGCTCCCACTACACTGTCCCCCTCAAACACTCCCAGGTACAGGGACAGCACAGAGTATGATACAGAGTAAAGGTCCCTCTACACTGTCCCCATCAACACCCCCAGGACAGGGACAGCACGGGGTTAGATACAGAGTAAAGCTCCCTCCACACTGTCCCCATCAAACACTCCCAGGACAGGGACAGCACAGGGTTAGATACAGAGTTAAGCTTCATCTACTCTGTCCCCGTCAAACACTCCCAGGACAGGGACAACACGGGGTGAGATACAGAGTAAAGGTCCCTCTACACTGTCCCCATCAAACACTCCCAGGACAGGGACAGCACGGGGTTAGATACAGAGTAAAGCTCTCTCTTCACGGTCCCCATCAAACACTCCCAGGACAGGGACAGCACAGAGTCAGATACAGAGAAAAGCTCCCTTTACTCTGTCCCCGTCAAACACTCCCAGGACAGGATCAGCACAGGGTTCGATACAGAGTAAAGGTCCCTCTACACTGTCACCATCAAACACTCCCAGGACAGGGACAGCACAGGGTTAGATGCAGAGTAAAGCTCCCTCTACACTGTCCCCCATCAAACACTCCCAGTACAAGGACAGCTCGGGGTTAGGTACAGAGTAAAGCTGCCTCTACACTGTCCCCCATCAAACACTCCCAGGGACAGGGACAGCACAGAGTCAGATACAGAGTAAAGGTCCCTCTACACTGTCACCCATCAAACACTCCCAGGACAGGGACAACACGGGGTTAGATACAGAGTAAAGGTCCCTCTACACTGTCCCCATCAAACACTCCCAGGACAGGGACAGCACAAGGTGAGATACAGAGTAAAGCTCCCTCTACACTGTTCCCATCAAACACTCCCAGGACAGAGACAGCACCGGGTTAGATACAGAGTAAAGCTCCCTCTACTCTGTCCCCATCAAACACTCCCAAGACAGGGACAGCACAAGGTGAGATACAGAGTAAAGCTCCCTCTACACTGTCCCCATCAAACACTCCCAGGACAGGGACAACACGGGGTTAGATACAGAGTAAAGCTCCCTCTACACTGTCCCCCATCAAACACTCCCAGGACAGGGACAGCGCAGAGTTAGATACAGAGTAAAGCTCCCGCTACACTGTCCCCCATCAAACACTCCCAGGACAGGGACAGCACGGTGTTAGATACAGAGTAAAGCATCCTATACACTGTCGCCATCAAACACTCCCAGGACAGGACAGCACAGAGTTAGATACATAGTAAAGCTCCCTCTACACTGACCCCATCAAACATTCCCAGGACAGGGACAGCACGAGGTTAGATACAGAGTGAAGCTCCCTCTACACTGTCACCCATCAAACACTCCCAGGACAGGGACAGCACAGAGTTAGATACAGAGTAAAGCTCCCTCGACATTGCCCCCATCAAACACTCCCAGGACAGGGACAGCACGGGGTTAGATACAGAGTAAAGATCTCTCTACACTGTCCCCATCAAACACTCCCAGGACAGGGACAGCACAGGGTCAGATACAGAGTAAAGTTCCCTCTACACTGTCCCCATCAAACACTCCCAGGACAGGGACTGCACGGGGTTAGATACAGAGTAAAGCTTCCTCTACACTGTCTCCATCAAACACTCACAGGGACAGGGACAGCACGGGGTTAGATACAGAGTAAAGCTCCCTTTACTCTGTCCCCATCAAACACTCCCAGGGACAGGGACAGCACAGAGTTAGATGCAGAGTAAAGCTCCCTCTACACTGTCCCCATCAAACACTCCCAGGTCAGGGACAGCACGGGGTTAGATGCAGAGTAAAGCAACCTCTACACTCTCCTCATCAAACACTCCCAGGACAGGGACAGCACAGGGTTAGATACAGAGTAAAGCTATCTCTACACTGTCCCCATCAAACACTCCCAGGACAGGGACAGCACAGGGGGAGATACAGAGTAAAGTTCCCTCTACACTGTCCCCATCAAACACTCCCAGGACAGGGACAGCACGAGGTTAGATACAGAGTGAAGCTCCCTCTACACTGTCACCCATCAAACACTCCCAGGACAGGGACAGCACAGAGTTAGATACAGAGTAAAGCTCCCTTTACTCTGTCCCCATCAAACACTCCCAGGGACAGGGACAGCACAGAGTTCGATGCAGAGTAAAGCTCCCTCTACAGTGTCCCCATCAAACACTCCCAGGACAGGGACAGCTCGGGGTTAGGTGCAGAGTAAAGGTCCCTCTACACTGTCACCATCAAACACTCCCAGGACAGGGTAAGCGCAGGGTTAGATACAGAGTAAAGCTCCCTTTACACTGTCCCCATCAAACACTCCCAGGACAGGGACAGCACGAGGTTAGATACAGAGTAAAGGTCTCTCTACTCTGTCCCCATCAAACACTCCCAGGACAGGGACAGCACGGGGTTAGATACAGAGTAAAGGTCCCTCTACATTGTCCCCATCAAACAGTCCCAGGACAGGGACAGCACAGAGTCAGATACAGAGTATAGCTCCCTTTACTCTGTCCCCATCAAACACTCCCAGGACAGGGACAACACGGGGTTAGATACAGAGTAAAGGTCCCTCTACACTGTCCCCATCAAACACTCCCAGGACAGGGACAGCACAAGGTGAGATACAGAGTAAAGCTCCCTCTACACTGTCCCCATCAAACACTCCCAGGACAGAGACAGCACCGGGTTAGACACAGAGTAAAGCTCTCTCTACACTGTCCCCATCAAACACTCCCAGGACAGGGACAGCATGGGGTTAGATACAGTGTAAAGCTCCCTCTACACTGTCCCCATCAAACACTCCCAGGACAGGGACAGCACAGGGTTAGATACAGAGTAAAGCTCCATCTACACTGACCCCATCAAACACTCCCAGGACAGGGACAACACGGGGTTAGATTCAGAGTAAAGCTCCCTCTAAACTGTCCCCATCAAACACTCCCAGGGACAGGTCAGCACAGGGTTAGATACAGAGTAAAGCTCCCTCCACACTGTCCCCATCAAACATTCCCAGGACAGGGACAGCACGGGGTTAGATACAGAGTAGAGCATCCTCTACACTGTCCCCATCAAATACTTCCAGGACAGGGACAGCACGGGGTTAGAAGCAGAGTAAAGGTCCCTCTACACTGTCCCCATCAACCACTCGCAGTACAGGGACAGCACAGAGTTAGATACAGAGTACAGCTTCCTCTACACTGTCGCCATCAAACACTCACAGGACAGGGACAGCACAGAGTTAGATACAGAGTAAAGGTCCCTCTATAGTTTCCCCCCTCAAACACTCCCAGGACAGGGACTGCACGGGGTTAGATACAGAGTAAAGCTTCCTCTACACTGTCTCCATCAAACACTCACAGGGACAGGGACAGCACGGGGTTAGATACAGAGTAAAGCTCCCGTTACTCTGTCCCCATCAAACACTCCCAGGGACAGGGACAGCACAGAGTTCGATGCAGAGTAAAGCTACGTCGACAGTGTCCCCATCAAACACTCCCAGGACAGGGACAGCTCGGGGTTAGGTGCAGAGTAAAGCTCCCTCTACACTGTCACCATCAAACACTCCCAGGACAGGGTAAGCGCAGGGTTAGATACAGAGTAAAGCTCCCTTTACACTGTCCCCATCAAACACTCCCAGGACAGGGACAGCACGAGGTTAGATACAGAGTAAAGCTCTCTCTACTCTGTCCCCATCAAACACTCCCAGGACAGGGACAGCACGGGGTTAGATACAGAGTAAAGCTCCTCTACACTGCCCCCATCAGACACTCCCAGGACAGAGACAGCACCGGGTTAGATACAGAGTAAAGCTACCTCTACACTGTCACCTATCAAACACTCCCAGGACAGGGACAGCACTGGGTCAGATACAGAGTAAAGGTCCCTCGACACTGTCCCCATCAAACACTCCCAGGACAGGGACAGCACTGGGTCAGATACAGAGTAAAGGTCCCTCGACACTGTCCCCATCAAACACTCCCAGGACAGGGACAGCACGGGGTTAGATACAGAGTAAAGCTCCCTCTACACTGTCCCCATCAAACACTCCCAGGACAAGGACAGCATGGGGTTAGATACAGAGTAAAGGTCCCTCGACACTGTCCCCATCAAACACTCCCAGGACAGGGACAGCTCGGGGTTAGGTACAGAGTAAAGCTGCCTCTACACTGTCCCCATCAAACATTCCCAGGACAGGGACAGCACAGAGTTAGATAAAGAGTGAAGCTGCCTCTACACTGTCCCCCATCAAACACTCCCAGGACAGGGACTGCACGGGGTTAGATACAGAGTAAAGCTTCCTCTACACTGTCTCCATCAAACACTCACAGGGACAGGGACAGCACGGGGTTAGATACAGAGTAAAGCTCCCTTTACTCTGTCCCCATCAAACACTCCCAGGGACAGGGACAGCACAGAGTTCGATGCAGAGTAAAGCTACGTCGACAGTGTCCCCATCAAACACTCCCAGGACAGGGACAGCTCGGGGTTAGGTGCAGAGTAAAGCTCCCTCTACACTGTCACCATCAAACACTCCCAGGACAGGGTAAGCGCAGGGTTAGATACAGAGTAAAGCTCCCTTTACACTGTCCCCATCAAACACTCCCAGGACAGGGACAGCACGAGGTTAGATACAGAGTAAAGCTCTCTCTACTCTGTCCCCATCAAACACTCCCAGGACAGGGACAGCACGGGGTTAGATACTGAGTAAAGGTCCCTCTAAACTATCCCCATCAAACACTCCCAGGACAGGGACAGCACAGGGTTAGATACAGAGTAAAGGTCCCTCTACACTGTCCCCATCAAACACTCCCAGGACAGGGACTGCACGGGGTTAGATACAGAGTAAAGCTTCCTCTACACTGTCCCCATCAAACAGTCCCAGGACAGGGACAGCACAGAGTCAGATACAGAGTAAATGTCCCTCTACACTGTCCCCATCAAACACTCCCAGGACAGGGACAGCACAAGGAGAGATACAGAGTAAAGCTCCCTCTACACTGTCCCCATCAAACACTCCCAGGACAGAAACAGCACCAGGTTAGATACAGAGTAAAGCTCCCTCTACACTGTCCCCATCAAACACTCCCAGGATAGGGACAGCACGGGGTTAGATACAGAGTAAAGCCCCCCCTACACTGTCCCCATCAAACACTCCCCGGACAGGGACAGCATGGGGTTAGATACAGAGTAAAGCTCCCTCTACACTGTCCCCCATCAAACACTCCCCGGACAGGGACAGCACCGGGTTAGATACAGAGTAAAGCTCCCTCTACACTGCCCCCATCAAACACTCCCAGGACAGGGACAGCTCAGGGTTAGATACAGAGTAAAGCTCTCTCTACACTGTCCCCAACAAACACTCCCAGGACAGGGACAGCACAGGGTTAGATACAGAGTAAAGCTCCCTCTACACTGTCCCCATCAAACACTCCCCGGACAGGGACAGCATGGGGTTAGATACAGAGTAAAGCTCCCTCTACTCTGTCCCCATCAAACACTCCCCGGACAGGGACAGCACGGGGTTAGATACAGAGTAAAGCTCCCTCTACACTGTCCCCATCAAACACTCCCAGGACAGAGACAGCACCGGGTTAGATACAGAGTAAAGCTCCCTCTACACTGTCCCCATCAAACACTCCCAGGACAGAGACAGCACCGGGTTAGATACAGAGTAAAGCCCCCCCTACACTGTCCCCATCAAACACTCCCCGGACAGGGACAGCATGGGGTTAGATACAGAGTAAAGCTCCATCTATACTGACCCCATCAAACACGCCCAGGACAGGGACAACACGGGGTTAGATACAGAGTAAAGCTCCATCTACACTGACCCCACCAACACTCCCAGGACAGGGACAACACGGGGTTAGATTCAGAGTAAAGCTCCCTCTAAACTGTCCCCATCAAACACTCCCAGGGACAGGTCAGCACAGGGTTAGATACAGAGTAAAGCTCCCTCCACACTGTCCCCATCAAACATTCCCAGGACAGGGACAGCACGCGGTTAGATACAGAGTAGAGCATCCTCTACACTGTCCCCATCAAATACTTCCATGACAGGGACAGCACGGGGTTAGAAACAGAGTAAAGGTCCCTCTACACTGTCCCCATCAACCACTCGCAGTACAGGGACAGCACGGTGTTAGATATAGAGTACAGCTTCCTCTACACTGTCGCCATCAAACACTCACAGGACAGGGACAGCACGGGGTTAGATACAGAGTAAAGCTCCTCTACACTGCCCCCATCAGACACTCCCAGGACAGGGACAGAATGGGGTTAGATACAGAGTAAAGCTGCCTCTACACTGTCACCTATCAAACACTCCCAGGACAGGGACAGCACTGGGTCAGATACAGAGTAAGGTCCCTCGACACTGTCCCCATCAAACACTCCCAGGACAGGGACAGCACAGAGTAAGATACAGAGTAAACCTCCCTTTACTCTGTCCCCATCAAACACTCCCAGGACAGGGACAGCACAAGGTGAGATACAGAGTAAAGCTCCCTCTACACTGTCCCCATCAAACACTCCCAGGACAGAGACAGCACCGGGTTAGATACAGAGTAAAGCTCCCTCTACTCTGTCCCCATCAAACACTCCCAAGACAGGGACAGCACAAGGTGAGATACAGAGTAAAGCTCCCTCTACACTGTCCCCATCAAACACTCCCAGGACAGGGACAACACGGGGTTAGATACAGAGTAAAGCTCCCTCTACACTGTCCCCCATCAAACACTCCCAAGACAGGGACAGCGCAGGGTTAGATACAGAGTAAAGCTCCCTCTACACTGTCCCCATCAAATACTTCCAGGACAGGGACAGCACGGGGTTAGATACAGGGTAAAGGTCCCTCTACACTCTCCCCCATCAAATACTCCCAGGGACAGCGACAGCACAGGGTTAGATACAGAGTAAAGCTTCCTCCACACTGTCCCCATCAAACATTCCCAGGACAGAGACAGCACAGGGTTAGATACAGAGTAAAGCTCCCTCTACAGTGTCCCCCCTCAAAGACTCCCAGGACAGGGTCAGCCCGGGGTTAGACACAGAGTAAAGCTCCCTTTACACTGTCCCCGATTAAACACTCCCAGGACAGGGACAGCACAGGGTTAGATACAGAGTAAAGCTCCCCCTACACTGTCCCCATCAAATACTCACAGGGACAGGGACAGCACGGGGTTAGATACAGAGTAAAGCTCCCTTTACTCTGTCCCCATCAAACTCTCCCAGGGACAGGGACAGCACAGAGTTAGATGCAGAGTCAAGCTTCCTCTACACTGTCCCCATCAAACACTCCCAGGACAGGGACTGCACAGGGTTAGATACAGAGCAAATGTCCATCTACACTGTCCCCATCAAACACTCCCAGGACAGGGACAGCACAGGGTTAGATACAGAGTAAAGCTCCCTCTACACTGTCCCCCATCAAACACTCCCAGGACAGGGACAGCACAGAGTTAGATACAAAGTAAAGCTCCCTCTACTCTGTCCCCGTCAAACACTCCCAGGACAGGGACAGCACGGGGTGAGATACAGAGTAAAGGTCCCTCTACACTGTCCCCATCAAACACTCCCAGGACAGGGACAGCACGGGGTTAGATACAGAGTAAAGCTCCCTCTACACTGTCCCCATCAAACACTCCCAGGACAGGGACAGCACAGAGTTAGATACAGAGTAAAGAGCCCTCTACACTGTCCCCATCAAACACTCCCAGGACAAGGACAGCTCGGGGTTAGGTACAGAGTAAAGCTCCCTCTACACTGTCCCCATCAAACACTCCCAGGACAAGGACAGCTCGGGGTTAGATACAGAGTAAAGGTCCCTCTACACTGTCCCCATCAAACACTCCCAGGACAGGGACAGCACGGGGTTAGATACAGAGTAAAGCTCCCTCTACTCTGTCCCCATCAAACACTCCCAGGACAGGTTCAGCACAGGGTTAGATACAGAGTAAAGCTCCCTCTACACTGTCCCCCATCAAACACTCCCAGGACAGGGACAGCACAGAGTTAGATACAGAGTAAAGCTCCCTCGACATTGCCCCCATCAAACACTCCCAGGACAGGGACAGCACGGGGTTAGATACAGAGTAAAGCTCCCTCGACATTGCCCCCATCAAACACTCCCAGGACAGGGACAGCACAGTGTCAGATACAGAGTACAGCTCTCTTTACACTGTCCCCATCAAACACTCCCAGGACAGGGACAATACGGGGTTAGATACAGAGTAAAGGTCCCTCTACACTGTCCCCATCAAACATCCCAGGACAGGGACAGCAGGGGTTAGATACAGCGTGGAAGTCTGTCTAAATTGGTGACTGAACAGTATTTCTGATTTTAGATCTGATGCTCACTGGAATGGAAGACAGTTGTTACAAGTCAATATCTTCAGCAGTTTCCGTGGCTTGTATTCTCCCACTTATCGAATGCTTTCTGAAGTTTCAGTTTCCAGTGAGCTGTCGGGCTGTGTACGGTAATCGTCACTGACCTTTCTCTGGAGCGTGTGCAGCAGCTGCTGGCCCTCACTGTGTTGGTGCATGAGCTGACGAGCTCTGGCAAGTAACTGCTGGCTTTGGCTCTCCCAGTCTCCTGCTGCCACATCCTGCTCTACGTTCATTCGGGCTGCCAGCTCCCGCAGGAACTTTGTGAGCTGCAACAACACAGAGGGACACCGATGGAGGAATATGTTGGAAATGAGCATCAGAACAGACAGCAGCAGAGGAGGGAGAGAGAAACAGAGAGAGAACAAAGGGTTAATGTCGCACCAGTTTGTGTTTGTCCTTTAGATTTCCAGCATCTGTAGCATTTGAGAAATAATAGACTGTTTGAGTGAGAGTCCTGATTAATAAACAGTGAGGTTAGTTGACAGTCTACCAGAAGCAGTGGGTTTGCACAAGGTAACACCTCAAACTATTTACAGCATACAAAAAGGTCATTCAACAGCAAAGTACATGTCAATGTGTCATCTTACCCCATCACTGTGTGTCCTTATCTGCCTTTTCCCCCAAATGTGTTTGTCTAGCTTCCTCTTGAACACATCAATGTAGTTCACTGTTCTGTGGTAACAAATCCCACTGTTTTACCCATACCTTGGATAAAAATTACCCCGAATCTCCTGTTGCATTTCATTCCGACTTTGAAGTTCCAATCATTTGCAGAAACATTCTGCGTCTGTCTCCCTGATCAAACCGTTTCATAAACGTACAGACTCCTATCAGTCAGCCCTCAGAGCTGCCTTCAGGAAAAGACTGCCAGTGAGTGGTCAAGTGTGTGGCTGACTCAGAGAGAGTTGGGAAGGTGGGCAGTGAGGGTGACACAGAGAGTCTGCTGGCAGGTTAAGGGAGTGGGCAAAAACTTAGCCAATGGAATACAATGCAGGCAAATGTGAGGTTATGCACCCCAGCAGGAAGAATCGAGAAACTGAGCCTTATTTAAGTGGAGAATGACAGTGGGGAACTACAAATCAGAGAGATTTAGGAATCCTCATCCATGAATAACAAAATAATAGCATCCAAGAACTGCAGACCGGTGAGCCTGACATCAGTGATGGATGAAGTTGTTGGATGGGATTCTGAGAGACTGAATCTACATGCATTTGGAAAGGCAAGAGTAGTTAATATAGATAAACATAGAAAATAGGAGCAGAAGTAGACCATTCGTCCCTTCAAACCTGCACCACCATTCAATTTGATCCTGGCTGATCATGCAATGTCAGTATCCCATTCCCGCTTTCTCCCCGTCCACTTTGATCCCTTTAGTCCTAAGGGCCACGTCCAGCTCCTTCTTGGAAATATCTAATGAACTGGACCCAACAGCTTCCTGTGGGAGAGAATTCCACAGGTTCACAACTCTCTGAGTGAATACATTCTTCCTTATCCCTCAGGCCTGAATGACTTATCCTTTATTCTTTGGGATAATTAGCATGGCTTTGTGCACTTTAAATCATGCCTCATAAATTTGACTGAGGTTTTTGAAGAGGTGACCAAGGGATAGATGAAGACAGAACGGTATACATTGTCAACATGGACTTTAGATGGAAACAGGCCGTTCGGCCCAACAAGACCACCCTGATCCACCAAAGGGTAACCCATCCAGACCTATTCCCCTACATTTTACCCCTGACTAATGCACCTAAACTACACATCCCTGAACACTATGGGCAATTACCCATGGCCAATTTACATGACCTGCACATCTTATGACTGTGGGAGGAAACCGGAGCACCCAGGGGAAACCCACGTAGACACGGGGAGAATGTGTAAAGTCCACACGGACAGTTGCCCGAGGCTGAAATGAAACCCGGGTCCCTGGCGCTGTGAGGTAGCAGTGCTAACCACTGAGACACCATGCCACCCCAGCTAGGCTTCAACAAGATTCCACACGATAGACTAATTAATAATGCGTTCCTTTATTGGTCAGAGTATTGAGTACAGGAGTTGGGAGGCCAGGTTGCAGCTGTACAAGACATTGGTTAGGCCACTGTTGGAATATTGCATGCAATTCTGGTCTCGTTCCTATCAGAAAGGTTTTGTGAAACTTGAAAGGGCTCAGAAAAGATTTACAAGGATGTTGCCAGGGTTGGAGGATTTGAGCTATGAGGAGAGGTTGAATAGGCTGGGGCTGTTTTCTCTGGAGCATCGGAGGCTGAGGGGTGACCTTATAGAGGTTTACAAAATTATGAGGGGCATGGATAGGGTAAACAGGCAAAGTCTTTTCCCTGGGATCGGGGAGTCCAGAACTAGAGGGCATAGGTTTAGGGTGAGAGGGGAAAGATATAAAAGAGACCTAAGGGGCAATTTTTTCATGCAGAGTGTGGTACGTGTATGGAATGAGCTGCCAGAGGAAGTGGTGGAGGCTGGTAGAATTGCAACATTTAAGAGGCATTTGGATGGGTATATGAATAGGAAGGGTTTGGAGGGATGTGGGCCGGGTGCTGGTAGGTGGGACTAGATTGGGTTGGGATATCTGGTCGACATGGACGGGTTGGACCGAAGGGTCTGTTTCCATGCAGTACATCTCTATGACTCTACGACATGGGATCCACGGTAACTTTTCTAATTAGATACATAACAGACTTGACCTTCATTTAGGTCTAACTGAGGTCAATGAGCTGACTATAACTGATCAGTTTCTCAGGTCCCCAGCTCTGGAGATGATCTCCTTTTCCTGAGAGTCCCAGAACACAGATTTTGAGACAGGTCAGCAATAATTACTCACCCAACCCACACCGACTAAAACTTCCTTTCTCTCATTCCCAGTTTTTACAACAGACTCAAAGAAACATGTTTACATTTATTTTTACACATTTGTTCTGTCCCAAATTGACCATTGAATGACTTTACTAGGCCCATTTCAGACAGCAGTTAAGAGCCAACCCACATTGGTTGTGGGTCTGGAGTTACATGTAGGCCAGACCAGGTAAGGATAGCAGTCTCCTTCCCTTAAGCCAGGATCCAGGTGGGATTTTACAACAATCAACAGTAATCATTGTTATTCAAGCTTCTTAACCAAGATCTTTATTGAATTCAAATTTCAGTCTGCCACATAAGTATTCAGCCCCTTGACCCCAGAACATCACCCTAGGAATAGCTGGATTCCTAACCCACTAACATTCCCAATGCATCACCATCGACTCTCATTTACATGGTGGTATCAGGGAACATGGGAATCTCCTTAGCAATGGCCTAAGGACTGTTAATCCAGGATCCTAGAGAGGTTGAGGAAGCTAGGGCTTTTCTCATTGGAGTGAAGAAGGATGGGAGGTGACTTGATAGAGGTGTACAAGATATTGAGAGGCAGAGATAGAGTGGATAGCCAGAGACATTTTCTCAGGGTGGAAATGTCTATCACAAGGGGGCATAATTTTTAAGTAATTGGAGGAAGGTTTTGGGGAGATGTCAGGGTAGGTTCTTTACACAGAGAGTGGTGGGTGTGTGGAATGCACTGCCAGCGGTGGGAGTAGAGTCAGAGACATTAGGGACATTTAAGTGACTCTTGGATAGGCACATGGATGATAGTACAATGAAGGGTATGTGGGTTAGTCTGATCTTAGAGTAGTATAAAAGGCTGGCACAACATCGAGGGCCGAAGGGCCTGTACTGTACTATGTTTACAACAGACTCAAAGAAACATGTTTACATTTATTTTTACACATTTGTTCTGTCCCAAATTGACCATTGAATGACTTTACTAGGCCCATTTCAGACAGCAGCTAAGAGCCAACCCACATTGGCTGTGGGTCTGGAGTCACATGTAGGCCAGACCAGGTAAGGATGGCAGTCTCCTTCCCTTAAGCCAGGATCCAGGTGTTCAAATCCTGCCACACCAGACGATGGACTTTGAACTCAACAAAAAAAGATTCTGGAATTAAGAGTCTAATGATGACCACAAAACATTGTCGATTGTTGGAAAAACCCATCATGGTCACTAATGTGCTTGAGAGAAGGAAACTGCCAACCCTACCTGGTCTGGCCGACATGTTACTCCAGACCCACAGCAATGTGGGTGACTCTTAACTGCCCCCTGGGTAATTAGCGATCGCTGGCCTGGCCAGTGATCCCATCATCCTGTGGTTGCATTAAAGAAGCAGTAGTTTCGAAAGATGAAACATTAACCACAAAAAATAGAGAAATTTTATCACAAAATTGCTCAGGTGAAAGAATACTGACGGTTGCACAGCTTTACCAAACTAAAGGATGGAATGTATCACCAGTTAGCACCCGCCGTTTGATTTTAACAAGTTACTGGGCGGCATCAGTCCATATTATATATCTGTAAAAGAATGAACTATTGGCTGTCTTTTGAAGCTGTTTTTTTGCAAAGAAATGTGATTTATTTCACAGAGTGCAAGATCGTGATATTCTTCTATAATACTCTGTGGAATATTTTGGTAAATAGATGGATTAACCTTTGAATTTAATTAGAAGAATGTTGACATATATAAATATTGACCAAGAAGGGGAAATAGTATTTTCAAAAGCTGTTGCACAGGCATCTACATTTTCTTGGGTTTTCATCGTATTGGTGTTTGAGAAACATTCCTGCAGCTCAGACACTGGTACCTGTGTATGAGTCCTCTGGAAGGGAGGTCACTGACAGTCAAAGAATCCTAGATTGATCAAGCACAGGTAAATACCATATGCCTTTGACAAATTTAGTGTGATTTTCATTTATCAATCTATTCTATCTCCAAGAAGCACTGCAGAAATTCACCAAAGATCCTCAGACAGCACCTTCCAAACCCATGACCACTTTCATCTAGGGCAGCAGATACATGGGAACACCACCCCCTGCAAGTTCCCCTCCGAGCCCCTCACCATCCTGACTTGGAAATATATCACCGTTCCTTCAGTGTCACTGGGTCAGAATCCTGGAATTCCCTCCTTAAGGGCATTGTGGGTCAGCCCACAGCACATGGACTGCAGCGGGTCAAGGAGGCAGCTCACCCCCACCTTCTCAAGGATCCATCCCACCCTGGCAATGTTTTTCCACAACCTCTACCATCGGGGAGAAGGTACAGAAGCCTGAACACATGCACCAGCCGGTTTCGAAACAGTTTCTACCCCACTGTTGTTAGATACTGTATAGACTCACAAACTCTTAACATTTGCCTGTACCTGTGTTTTTGTTTTTTCCACTGTTTACCTATTATTTTCTTATCTATGCTATTTAACTCTGTGACCTGCCTGTATTGCTCACAAGACAAAGCTTTTCACTGAGCCTCGGTACACGTGACAATAAATTCAATTCAATTCAATTCATTTCAATTCAATTCAATTCAAGGGCACCTAGGGACGGGTAATTAACCTGGGCCCAGACAGCGACACACATGTCAAGCCAGTGAATACAAAGAAACTCCAAAACTGAACTTCCACAGCCCTCTGTAGAACAGAATTCCAAAGATTCATAACCCTCTGAGTAAAAGCAATTCTCACCTCAGACCGAAGCACTTCCCCCTTATTTTTAAATTGTGCCCCTGGTTCTAGACTCTCCAACCCGGGGAAACACTGTACCTGCATCTAATCTGTCTATCCCTTTCAGTATTTTGTAGGTTTCAATAAAATCATTTTCCATTCTATAGAAAATGCCCAGTTTGTCCAATCTCTCTCCAGATGAAAGTCCCGTCATCCCCGGAGCAAGTCCAGTGATCTGTATTGCACTCCCCCAGTGGTGATAACATCTTTCCCAAGATAAGGAAATCAAAACTGCACACAATGCTCCAAGTGTGGTCTAATCAAGCTTCTATACAATTGAAGCAAGACTTCATTACTCTTGTACTCAAATCCTCTTGCGATAAAGGCTAACATTCCATTAGCCTTCTGAATAGCTTGCTAAACCTGCATGTTGGTCTTCAGTGATTTATCGACACAAACACCTTCCACCCTTTGTCCATCTGAGTTAATCCCTAAGATGGGGGATTTCAAGACCATGGGGCACGATTTTAAAGTGTGAAGAGAGAGATTTAAAAAAGACACGAGGGGAGAATTTTTAACACTGAGGGTGGTTCGTGTGTGGAATGAACGTCCTGAGGAAGTGGTGGATGTGGGTACAATCACAATGTTTAAAAGAGATTTGGATAGATACATGAATAGGGAAGGTTTGGAGGGATGTGGGCCAAGAGCAGGCAGCTGGGACTAGTTTAGTGTGGAATTCTGTTCGGCACAGACTGGTGGGCCGAAGGGTCTGTTTCCGTGCTGTATGACTCTATGACTGTACACACTCCACTGTGTTACTCTGGCCAAAGGGGATAACTTCACATTTTTCCACATTGTATTTCGTCGATCATGTTCTTACCCACTCATTCAGTCTGTCCAATCCTCCTGACGCTTCCTTCCATCTTCCTCACAACATACTTTCCTACTGTCCCCTATCAAACACTCCCAGGACAGGGACAGCACAGGGTTAGATACAGAGTAAAGCTCTCTCTACACTGTCCCCATCAAACACTCCCAGGACAGGGACAGCACAGGGTTAGATACAGAGTAAAGCTCCCTCGACACTGTCCCTATCAAACACTCCCAGGACAGGGACAGCACAGGGTTAGATACAGAGTAAAGCTCCCTCTACACTGTCCCCTATCAAACACTCCCAGGACAGGGACAGCACGGGGTTAGATACAGAGTAAAGCTCCCTCTACACTGTCCCCTATCAAACACTCCCAGGACAGGGACAGCACAGGGTTAGATACAGAGTAAAGGTCCCTCTACCCTGTCCCCATCAAACACTCCCAGGACAGGGACAGCACGGGGTTAGATACAGAGTAAAGCTCCCTCTTCACTGTCCCCATCAAACACTCCCAGGACAGGGACAGCACGGGGTTAGATACAGAGTAAAGCTCCCTCTACACTGTCCCCTATCAAACACTCCCAGGACAGGGACAGCACGGGGTTAGAAACAGAGTAAAGCTCCCTCTACACTGTCCCCATCAAACACTCCCAGGACAGGGACAGCACGGGGTTAGATACAGAGTAAAGCTCCCTCTACACTGTCCCCCATCAAACACTCCCAGGACAGGGACAGCACCGGGTTAGATACAGAGTAAAGCTCCCTCTACACTGTCCCCTATCAAACACTCCCAGGACAGGGACAGCACGGGGTTAGATACAGAGTAAAGGTCCCTCTACACTGTCCCCATCAAACACTCCCAGGACAGGGACAGCAAGGGGTTAGATACAGAGTAAAGCTCCCTCTACACTGTCCCATCAAACACTCCCAGGACAGGGACAGCACAGGGTTAGATACAGAGTAAAGCTGCCTCTACACTGTCCCCATCAAACACTCCCAGGACAGGGACAGCACGGGGTTACATACAGAATAAAGCTCCCTCTACACTGTCCCCATCAAACAGTCCCAGGACAGGGACAGCACAGGGTTAGATACAGAGTAAAGCTCCCTCTACACTGTCCCATCAAACTCTCCCAGGACAGGGACAGCACAGGGTTAGATACAGAGTAAAGCTGCCTCTACACTGTCCCCATCAAACACTCCCAGGACAGGGACAGCACAGGGTTAGATACAGAATAAAGCTCCCTCTACACTGTCCCCATCAAACACTCCCAGGACAGGGACAGCACAGGGTTAGATACAGAATAAAGCTCCCTCTACACTGTCCCCATCAAACACTCCCAGGACAGGGACAGCACGGGGTTAGATACAGAGTAAAGCTCCCTCTACACTGTCCCCCATCAAACACTCCCAGGACAGGGACAGCACCGGGTTAGATACAGAGTAAAGCTCCCTCTACACTGTCCCCTATCAAACACTCCCAGGACAGGGACAGCACGGGGTTAGATACAGAGTAAAGGTCCCTCTACACTGTCCCCATCAAACACTCCCAGGACAGGGACAGCAAGGGGTTAGATACAGAGTAAAGCTCCCTCTACACTGTCCCATCAAACACTCCCAGGACAGGGACAGCACAGGGTTAGATACAGAGTAAAGCTGCCTCTACACTGTCCCCATCAAACACTCCCAGGACAGGGACAGCACGGGGTTACATACAGAATAAAGCTCCCTCTACACTGTCCCCATCAAACAGTCCCAGGACAGGGACAGCACAGGGTTAGATACAGAGTAAAGCTCTCTCTACACTGTCCCCCATCAAACTCTCCCAGGACAGGGACAGCACAGGGTTAGATACAGAGTAAAGCTGCCTCTACACTGTCCCCATCAAACACTCCCAGGACAGGGTCAGCACGGGGTTAGATACAGAGTAAAGCTCTCTCTACACTGTCCAATCAAACACTCCCAGCACAGGGACAGCACGGGGTTACATACAGAGTAAAGCTCCCTCTACACCTTCCCATGGTGAAGGTTAATGTGGCCTTTATCAACTTGGTGTCACAGCTGCCTACCATTATGAACACCCTGAAATTGCTTTGGGAGCCCGGACCTGTATGGTTGGAGCTATATAAATGCAGGTTTTAATCTCACTGATTAACAAATGCAGCAATGTTCAGAATCCTGTCCATCTCCGAGGCCCTGGGTATAACTGCAGCTTGGGAGAGTTTTGCTGCAGACACCCTGAGTGCAGTCTGGGTCCCCACTAACTGCTGTGACCTTTCATATCCAGCTCTTACATTCAACCCTGCTTGTGACTTGTTTATTCGGAGAGCAATCAAAAGGTAGGAGGTTCACCACAGTAAAAGAGCAAGTGGATTAGTTCATTTTAAAAACAGGATTTCAATATGATATTCCTGGAATTAATGTAAAAAGAAACAACACCACTTACTGTGTGTAGGTGGTCAATTAAGCTGCGTCTGAGAGGCACGGTTTCTCTGTTAAACCTTGATAAGGATCAGACAGTGAATTGTGTTGGGATCAACCTCACAGTCTGCAGCAGAATAACGCTGTCCTGTCTCACCCGGCATTCATACAGCAGCTCAGAATGAGGCCATTCAGTCCTCTCTCTCTGTACTAGCTCTCTGGAAGACCTACCCTTGGACTCAACTACGTATGACTCCACTTTCACACTCCATCGGCCCCTGGTTAGTGGTTCCCAACCATGCCCAGACAAATGTTAACACCCAAGTTAGCGCAAGAAAACAAAGTGCTGTGTTTACCGTGGGGATAAACAGTCAGTTTATAAAATCGTGAGAGGTATAGATGGAGCTAATGGTCATTGTGTTTGGCCTGGGATGGGGGGTTTCGAGACCATGGGGCACATTGCTAAGGTGAGAGGAGAGAGATTTAAAAAAACATGAGGGGCAATTTTATTAACACCGAGGGTGGTTCGTGTGTGGAATGAACGTCCTGAGGAAGTGGTGGATGGGGGTACAATCACAATGTTTAAAAGAGATTTGGATATGTCTATGATTAGGAAAGGCTTGGAGGGATATGAGCCAGCAGCAGGCAGGTGGGACTTCTTTAGTTTGGGGTTAGGGTCAGCATGGACTAGTTGGAATGAAGGGTCTGATTCTGTGCTGAATGACTCCATAATGCTAATTGATTTCATTGCACTGTCCATGTTTGGAATGATCATTTGAACAAAGTACCATTGTGAACAAAGAACAAAGAACAAAGAACAAAGAAAATTTACAGCCCAGCAACAGGCCCTTCAGCCCTCCAAGCCTGAGCCGATCCAAATCCACTGTCTAAACCTGTCACCCAATCCCTCAGCGTCGTATCCCTCTGCTCCCCACCTACTCATGCATCTGTCCAGACGCATCTTAAATGAATCTACCGTGCCTGCCCCTACCACCTCTGCTGGCAACGCGTTCCAAACGCCCACCACCCTCTGTGTAAAGTACTTGCCGCGTGTATCCCCCTTAAACGTTTCGCCTCTCACCTTGAAAGCGTGACCTCTCGTTATTGAATCCTTCACCCTGGGAAAAAGCTTGTCTCGATCCACCCTGTCTATACCCTTCATGATTTTGTAAACCTCAATCAGGTCCCCCCCTCAATGTCCTTTTTTCTAGTGAAAATAAACCTAACCTACTCAACCTCTCTTCATAGCTAGCACCTTCCATACCAGGCAACATCCTCGTTAACCTTCTCTACACCCTCTCCAAAGCATCCACATCCTTTTGGTAATGTGGTGACCAGAACTGTACACAGTATTCTAAATGGGGCCGAACCAATGTCTTGTACAATTTTAACATGACCTGCCAGCTCTTACACTCAATACCCCGTCCGATGAAGGCAAGCATACCATATGCCTTTGTGACCACTCTACCCACCTGTGCAGCAACCTTCAGGATACAATGGACCTGCACTCCCAGATCTCTCTGCCCATTAACTGTTCCCAAGGCTCTTCCATTCACTGTATAATTCGCTCTTGAATTTGACTTCCTAAATGCATCACCTCACATTTTTCTGGATTGAAAGCCATCTGCCACTTTTCCGCCCAACTCTCCAGTCTATCTATATCCTCCTGTATTCTCTGACAGTCCCCTATGCTTTCTGCTACTCCACCAATCTTTGTGTCATCTGCAAACTTGCTGATCATACCAACAGTCCCCTCTTCCAGATCATTTATGTATATTACAAACAACAGTGACCCCAACACTGACCCCTGTGGAACACCACTGGTCACCTTTCTCCATTTCGAGAAACTCCTTTCAACTACTACTCTCTGTCTCCTGTTGCTCAACCAGTTCTTTATCCACCTAGCTCGGACACCCTGCACACCATGTAACTGCACTTTCTCCATTAGTCTACAGTGGGGAACCTTATCAAACGCCTTACTAAAGTCCATGTATATGACATCAACAGCCCTTCCTTCATCTATCAACTTGGTCACTTCCTCAAAGAGCTCTATTAAGTTGGTAAGGCACGATCTCCCCCACACAAAACCATGTTGCCTGTCACTGATAAGCTCATTCTTTTCTAAATATAAATAGATCTTATTCCTCAGTACCTTCTCCAGCAACTTTCCCATCACCGACGTCAGGCTCACTGGTCTATGCAGGGGGATCCTTCTTGTACAGGGGGACAACATGAGCAACCCTCCAGTCCTCCGGCACCTCACTGGTATTTAAGGATGCCACAAAGATATCTGTCAGGGCCCCAGCTATTTCCTCTCTCGCCTCCCTCAGCAACCTGGGATAGATCCCATCCGGTCCTGGGGATTTGTCCACCTTAATAACCTCTAGCATACCCAACACATCTTCCCTACTTATGCCAACGTGATCCAGACTAATCAAACTTCTATCTCTAATCTCAACATTCATCTTGTCCCTCTCCTCAGTGAACATTGATGCAAAGTAATCATTCAGAATCTCATCCATTCTCTCAGGCTCGGCACACAGCCTTCCTTCATTATCCTTTAGTGGACCAATCCTTTCTCTAGTTACCCACTTGCTTCTTATATAAGAATAAAATGCTTTGGGATTTTCCTTAATTCTGCTCACTAAAGCTATTTCATGACCCCTTTTCGCCCGCTTGATTCCTCGTTTAAGACTTGTCCTACTCTTCCGATATTCCTCCAGGGCCCGTTCTGTTCTTAGCTGCCTGGACCTTATATATACTTCCCTTTTCCTCTTGGCTAGTCGTACAATTTCTCCTGTCATCCACGGTTCACGAATCTTGCCCTTCCTATCCTTTGCCTTCAACGGGACATGCCTATCCTGCACTGCCGTTAACCTATCTTTGAAAGCCTCCCACATCTCAAATGTGGACTTCCCTTCAAATAGCTGTCCAGTCCACATTTCCCAGCTCCTGCCTAATATTGATATAATTGGCCTTGGCCCAGTTTAGTACTCTTCCCTGAGGACCACTCTCTTCTTTATCTACGAGTATTCTAAAACTTACAGAATTGTGGTCACTGTTCCCAAAGAAATCCCCCACTGCAACTTCTACCACCTGTCCTGGCTCATTCCCCAGTACCAGGTCCAATATGGCCCCTTCCCTCATCGGACTATTGACATACTGCTCTAGAAAACTCTCCTGGACGCTTCGTACAAATTCTGCTCCATCCAGATCTCTGACGCTAAGTGTATCCCAGTCAATGTTGGGAAAATTAAAATCTCCGATCACCACTACCCTGTTGCCTCTACATCTATTCATAATCTGTTTACCTATTTGTTCTTCTACCTCACGCTCACTGTTGGGAGGTCTGTAATACAGCCCCAACAATGTAACTGCACCCTTCTTATTTCTCAGCTCCACCCATAATGCCTCACTACCCAAGACCACCATAGAGTCCCCCTTTAGCACAACCGTGATATCGTCCCTGACCAGCAATGCAACTCCAGCCCCTCTTTTACTTCCCTCCCTGTCCTGTCTGAAGCGTCTATATCCTGCAACATTTAGAACATAGAACATAGAACATAGAAGAATACAGCGCAGTACAGGCCCTTGGGCCCTCGATGTTGCGCCGATCCAAGCCCACCTAAACTACACTAACCCACTATCCTCCATATACCTATCCAATGCCCTCTTAAATGCCCATAAAGAGGGAGAGTCCACCACTGTTACTGGCAGGGCATTCCATGAACTAACGACTCGCTGAGTGAAGAACCTACCCCTAACATCAGTCCTATATCTACCCCCCCTTAATTTAAAGCTATGCCCCCTTGTAATACCCGACTCAATACGCGGGAAAAGGTTCATACTGTCGACCCTATCTAACCCCCTAATCATCTTGTACACCTCAATCAAGTCACCCCTAAATCTTCTTTTCTCTAGTGAAAACAGCCCCAAGTGCCTCAGTCTTTCTTCATACGATTTTCCTTCCATACCAGGCAACATCCTGGTAAACCTCCTCTGCACCCGTTCCAATGCCTCCACATCCTTCCTATAGTATGGCGACCAAAACTGCACACAATATTCCAGATGCGGCCGTACCAGAGTCTTATACAACTGCATCATGACCTCAGGACTCCGGAACTCAATTCCTCTACCAATAAAAGCCAGTACGCCATATGCCTTCCTCACCGCACTATTTACCTAGGTGGCAACTTTCAGAGATCTGTGTACATGGACACCAAGATCCCTCTGCTCATCCACACTACCAAGTATCCGACCATTAGCCCAGTACCCCATCTTTTTGTTATTCTTCCCAAAGTGAATCACCTCGCACTTAGCTACATTGAATTCCATCTGCCACCTTTCTGCCCAGCTCTGCAGCTTCTCTATATCCTGCTGTAACCTGCCACATGCTTCCTCACTGTCAACAACTCCTCCGACTTTCGTATCATCCGCAAACTTGCTCACCCAACCTTCTAACCCCTCTTCCAGGTCATTTATAAAAATGACAAACAGCAATGGTCCCAAAACAGATCCTTGCGGAACACCGCTAGTGACGGCACTCCATGAAGAAACTTTGCCATCAACTACTACCCTCTGTCTTCTTCCATCCAGCCAATTCCTAATCCAAACCTCCAACTCACCCTCAATGCCATATCTCCGTATTTTCTGCAGTAGCCTACCATGGGGAACCTTATCAAACGCCTTACTAAAATCCATATATACCACATCTACCGCTTTCCCCTCATCAACCTCCTTCGTCACCTTTTCAAAGAATTCAATAAGGTTTGTGAGGCACGACTTGCCCTTCACAAAACCATGCTGACTATCCTTGATCACATTATTCCTATCCAGATGTGCATAAATCCTATCCCTTACAATTCTCTCTAAGACTTTGCCCACAACAGAAGTGAGACTCACCGGCCTATAGTTACTAGGGCTATCCCTACTCCCCTTTTTGAACAAGGGAACCACATTTGCTATCCTCCAGTCTTCTGGGACTACTCCTGTAGACAAAGAGGACATAAAAATCAAGGCCAATGGCTCTGCAATCTCCTCCCTTGCTTCCCAGAGAATCCTAGGATAAATGCCATCAGGCCCAGGGGACTTATCTATTTTCACCTTTTCCAGGATTTCCAACACCTCTTCTCTACATACCTCAAAGCCATCCATTCTACTTATTTGTGCCTCAGTATTCTCATCGACAACAATGCCCTGTTCCTGAGTGAATACTGAAGAAAAGTATTCATTCAGTGTCTCCCCAATCTCTTCCGCCTCCACACGCAACTTCCCCCTACTATCCTTGACTGGACCTATTCCTACCCTAGTCATTCTTTTATTCCTAACATACCTATAGAAAGCCTTAGGGTTTTCCCTAATCCTATCTACTAAGGACCTTTCATGTCCCCTCCTTGCTGCTTTTAGCTCTCTCTTCAGGTCCTTCCTGGCTACCCTATAACTCTCAATCGCCCCAATTGAACCTTCACGTCTCATCTTGAGATAGGCCGCCCTCTTCCATTTAACAAGGGATTCCAATTCCTTATTAAACCACGGCTCCCTCGCACGACCCTTTCCTTCCTGCCTGACAGGTACATAATTATCAAGGACACTCAATAGTTGCCCCTTGAACAAGTTCCACATATCATTTACACTCTTGCCTTGGAGTCTACTTTTCCAAGCCACACATCCTAAGTCATGCCTCACCGCATCATAATTTCCCTTACCCCAGCTATAATTCTTGCCCTGTAGTACACACTTATCCCTCTCCATCACGAGTGTAAAAATCACCGAATTATGGTCACTATCCCCAAAGTGCTCACCTACCTCTAATTCTAACACCTGGCCTGGTTCGTTACCCAGAACCAAATCCAGTATGGCCTCACCTCTTGTTGGCCTGTCTACATATTGTGTCAGGAAACTCTCCTGCACACATTGAACAAACACTGACCCATCTAACGAACTTGAGCTATAGCTTTCCCAATCAATATCAGGAAAGTTAAAGTCCCCCATAACAACCACCCTATTACTGTCACTCATCTCCTGAATCACCTTCCCTATCCTTTCTTCAATGATTCTAGGACTATTAGGAGGCCTGTAAAAGACTCCTAACAGGGTGACCTCACCTTTCCTATTCCTAACCTCAGCCCAAACTACCTCAGATGGCAAGTCCTCATCCATCGTCCTTTCCACCGCTGTAATACTATCCTTGACAAGCAATGCCACACCTCCCCCTCTTTTACCCCCACCTCTGACCCGACTAAAACATTTAAATCCTGGAACCTGCAACAGCCAATCCTGTCCCTGTTCTAGCCATGTCTCCGTAATAGCCCTGCACCCTTTAGTTGCCAATCATCATGCCCTTCCTTCAACCAAGTCTCTGTGATGGCAATAACGTCATAACAATTTCTCCTTTGAATCCTCCCACTTCCTCCAGACCAAAGGGGTAGCCATGGGCACACGTATGGGCCCCAGCTATGCCTGTTTCTTTGTTGGCTACGTAGAGCAGTTGATCTTCCGTAATTACACCGGCACCACTCCCCACCTCTTCCTCCGCTACATTGATGACTGCATTGGCGCCACCTCGTGCTCCCGCGAGGAGGTTGAGCAATTCATCAACTTCACCAACACATTCCACCCTGACCTTAAATTTACCTGGACCATCTCTGACACCTCCCTCCCCTTCCTGGACCTCTCCATCTCCATCAGTGACGACCGACTTGACACTGACATTTTCTATAAACCCACCGACTCCCACAGCTACCTGGATTACACCTCTTCCCACCCTACCTCTTGCAAAAATGCCATCCCGTATTCCCAATTCCTCCGCCTCCGCCGTATCTGCTCCCAGGAGGAGCAGTTCCACCATAGAACACACCAGATGGCCTCCTTCTTTAGAGACTGCAATTTCCCTTCCCACGTGGTTAAAGATGCCCTCCAATGCATCTCGTCCACATCCCGCACCTCCGCCCTCAGACCCAACCCCTCCAACCGCAACAAGGACAGAACGCCCCTGGTGCTCACCTTCCACCCTACCAACCTTCGCATAAACCAAATCATCCGCCGACATTTCCGCCACCTCCAAACAGACCCCACCACCAGGGATATATTTCCCTCCCCACTCCTCTCCGCCTTCCGCAAAGACCGTTCCCTCCGTGACTATCTGGTCAGGTCCACGCCCCCCCTACGACCCACCCTCCCATCCTGGCACTTTCCCCTGCCACCGCAGGAACTGTAAAACCTGTGCCCACACCTCCTCCCTCACCTCCATCCAAGGCCCTAAAGGAGCCTTCCACATCCATCAAAGTTTTACCTGCACATCCACTAATATCATCTATTGTATCCGTTGCTCCCGATGCAGTCTCCTCTACATTGGGGAGACTGGACGCCTCCTAGCAGAGCGCTTTAGGGAACATCTCAGAGACACCCGCACCAATCAACCAAATCGCCCAGTGGCCCAACATTTCAACTCCCCCTCCCACTCTGCCGAGGATATGGAGGTGCTGGGCCTCCTCCACCGCCGCTCCCTCATCACCAGACGCCTGGAGGAAGAACGCCTCATCTTCCGCCTCGGAACACTTCAACCCCAGGGCATCAATGTGGATTTCAACAGTTTCCTCATTTCCCCTTCCCCCACCTCATCCTAGTTTCTAACCTCCAGTAACTCGACCTGTCCGGACTTGTCCGACCTGCCCAGCTCCTTTTCCACCTATCCACTCCACCCTCTCTTCCCTGACCTATCACCTTCATCTCCTTCCACACCTACCTATTGTACTCTATGCTACTCTCTCCCCACCCCCACCCTCCTCTAGCTTATCTCTCCATGCTTCAGGCTCTCTGCCTTTATTCCTGATGAAGGGCTTTTGCCCGAAACGTCGATTTTGCCTGTCCTCGGATGCTGCCTGAATTGCTGTGCTCTTCCAGCACCACTAATCCAGAATCTGGTTTCCAGCATCTGCAGTCATTGTTTTTACCACCTTAATAACGTCATACTCCCAAGGCACCAATCCAAGCCCTAAAAAGAGCCCAGCTCAAGGGGTGCACCCAGCCTGTGGTTCAATGGGTTGTGGGCACACATATTACAGTTTCTAATACATTGGAGACATGAGTACTGCTGAAAAAAAGACATATTTTATTGAACCAGAAAAAACCCGAAAAACTACAGATACTGGAAATCAGAAACGACAAAAACAGGAAAACTAACTGGAGAAACTCAGCAGGTCTAGCAGCATCTGCGCAGAGAGAAACAGAGTTAAAGTTTCGGGTCCGGTGACCCTTCCTCAGAACTGGACCTGAAATGTTAACTCAGTTTCTCCCTGCACAGATATTGCCAGACCTGCTGACTTTCTCCAGCTATTGATGTAGTGCTGGAAAAGCACAGCAGGTCAGACAGCATCCAAACAGCAGGAAAATCAGGACATAGGATTTCAGCCCAAAATGTTGTCTTTCCGGCTCCTCAGATGCTGTCTGACCTGCTGTGTTTTTCCAGCTTCACATCTATTGAGTCTGGCCTCCAGCATCCGCAGACCTTATTGTCTCCGTTCTCCAGACATTTCTGCTTTTCCTTCACACTTTATTGAAGCCTCCTGGTCCAGAGGTAAGGAGCACGTGGTAGCACTTAAGGTTCTCAGCCCCTGTAGCTGTGCAGCAGTGATCAGGGTCATGCAAGTTGTACAGATGAGAGCGGGGACTGATCACAGCACCATGGGACTAGGAGCCAAGCCAGCGGTGGGGCAGGGGGGGAGGATATAGAAATGCTGTCGGGGTAGGGAACAGTATAACTGAGGGCAATAAATGGCATTGTCTGCAGATGTGAGCAGGAATCCCAAAGGCTGTGTTGCCTGTCCAGTTAAAAATCACACAACACCAGGTTATAGGCAAAAGTGAGGAGTGCAGAGTTTGGATCAGAGTGGTGCTGGAAAAGCACATTATCATCAAACCAGCCGATAAAGGAGGAGCCATCGTCATTCAGAATAGAACAGACTACTGCAAGGAAGTGTTCCGACAACTGAACAACCAGAAACACTACAGGCAATTACCGGCCGATCCGACCAAAGAACACACCCATGAAGTAAACACATTGATTAAGACTTTCGATCCAGTCCTTCAGGTTCCCACGCACTCTCATCCCAGGTACTTCGCACATAGGGGACTTCTACTGCCTTCCAAAGATATACAAAGCCAACTCACCAGGACGTCCCATCATATCAGGCAATGGAGCTCTGTGAGCGAACGTTCCTTGCTATGTTGAAGGCATCTTGAAACCCATTGTACCCCCAGCTTCTGTCACAACACTACAGATTTCTTACAGAAACTCAGCACCCATGGACCAGTCGAACCAGGAACATTCCTCGTTACAATTGATGTTTCAGCACTCTACGCTAGCGTCCCCCACAATGACGGCTTTGCGGCTGCAGCCTCAGTACTGAATGCCAACAACTGCCAATCTCTAAGCACCATCCTACAACTCATTCGCTTCATCCTTGACCACAACATTTTCACCCTTGACAACCAGTTCTTCATCCATCCAACAGCCGTGGGGACCAAATTTGCACCCCAATACGCCAAGAATTTCATGCACAAGTTCGAACAAGACTTCTTTGCTGCACAGGGCCTCCAACCAACACTATACACCAGATGTAGTGACAACATTTTCTTCCTCTGGACCCATGGCGAGGTGTCACTGAAACAACTACACAGTGATATCAATGAGTTTAATCCCACCATCAGACTTACCATGGACTATTCTTTAGTACCTGTCTCATTCTCGAGCGCATGCATCTCCATCAAGGATGGGCACCTCAGTACCTCAGTCTACTGCAAACCCCTGGATAGCCTCACGATGCCGCACTTCTCCAGCTTCCACCCAAAACATATTAAAACAGCCATCCCCTACGGACAAGTCCTACGCAAACACAGGATCTGTTCAGATGAGGAGGAAAGTGATGGACAGCTGAAGGTGCTCAAGGATGCCCTCATAAGAACAGGGTGCAACGCACAACTCATTGGTCACCAGTTCCAACATGCCACAGCAAGGAACCGTAGTGACCTTCCCACAAGACAGACACGGACTGCACCGGCAGGGTACCTTTCGTGGTCCAGTACTTCCTGGTAGTCGAAAAACTACACCATCTCCCTCGCAGCCTTCAACACATTATCGATGAGGATGAGCACTTCGCCAAGACCTTCCCTATGCCTCTACTTCTCACCTTTAAACTTCCGCTAAGCCTCAAACAGATCATTGTTGGCAGCAAACTGCCCAGTCTTCAGGACAACATGGATCACAACACCGTACAACCCTGTCATGGCAACCACTGCAAGGCTTTGGGATTTTGCTTAACCCTGCTCACTAAGGATATCTCATGACCTCTTTTAGCCCTCGTTTCAGATTGGTCCTACATTCCCAATATTTTCCCAAAACTTCATCTGTCTTCAGTCACCTAGACCTTTTTTATGCTTCCTTTTCCCACTTAGTTAGTCTCACAATTTCACCTGTTGTCCATGGTTCCCTAATCTTGTTATTTCTATCCCTCATTTTCATAGGTACATGTCTGTCCTGCACTTTAATCAACCTCTCTTTAAAAGCCTCCCACATATCGAATGCAGATTTACCTTCAAACAGCTGCACCCAATCTACATTCCCCAGCTCCCGCCAAATTTCGCTATCATTGGCGATCCCCCAATTTAGCACTCTTCCTTCAGGACCACTTTCATCTTTGTCCATGAGTATTCTAAAACTTACAGAATTGTGATCGCTATTCCCAAAGTAATCCCCTGTTGAAACTTCACCCACTGGGCCGGGCTCATTCCCCAACATCCAGTCTGGCCCCTTCCCAAGTTGGACTATTTACATACTGCTCTGGGAAATCCTCCTTGATGCTCCTTACAAATTCTGCTCCATCTTGACCTCTAACGCTAAGTGAATCCCAGTCAATGTTGGGAAAATTATAATCTCCCATCACCACCACCCTGTTACACCTACATCTTTCCATGATCTGTTTACATATTTGTACCTCTACCTCACGGTCGCTGTTGGGAGGCCTTTAGTACAGCCCCTACATTGTTACCGCACCCTTCCTATTTCTGAGCTCTGCCCATATTACCTCACTGCTCGAGTCCTCCATTGTGCCCTCCTTCAGCATGGTTGTGATATCCTCTCTGACCAGTGACTCCTCCAACCCTCTTATCTTCCTTTCTAGCCTGCCTGAAGGATCGATATCCTGGGATATTTAGTTACCAGTCATGCCCTTCTCTCAACCAAGTCTCAGTGATAGCAATAACATCACACTCCCCGGTACTAATCCAAGCCCTAAGTTCACCAGCCTTACCTACTACACTTCTCACATTAAAACAAATGCACCTCAGACCACCAGTCCCTCTGCGTTCATCATCTGCTCCCTGCCTACTCTTCCCCTTAGTCACGCTGACTTCATTATCTAGTTCCTTACAGGCTTTAGTTACTACCTCCTGACTATCCACAAACCTCCTCATCTGGTTCCCATCCCCCTGCCACATTAGTTTATAGGAGAAAGTGAGGTCTGCAGATGCTGGAGATCAGAGATGGAAATGTGTTGCTGGAAAAGCGCAGCAGGTCAGGCAGCATCTAGGGAACAGGAGAATCGACGTTTCGGGCATTAGCCCTTCTTCAGGAAAGAAGGGCTAATGCCCGAAACGTCGATTCTCCTGTTCCCTAGATGCTGCCTGACCTGCTGCGCTTTTCCAGCAACACATTTCCATCCCACATTAGTTTATACCCTCCCCAACAGTGTTATCAAAAGCACCCCCAAGGACATTGGTTCCAGTCCGGCCCAGATGTAGACTGTCCAATTTTTAAAAGTCCCACCTCCCCCAGAATCAGTCTCAATGCCCCAAAAATCGGAACCCCTCCCTCCTGCATCATTTCTGTAGCCACACATTCATCCTGTCTATTCTTTCATTTCCACTCTGACCATCACTGAGATCGCTGCCAGTCTGTGGTAAGTCTATGGGGGTGAAATTGTTTTTACAGATTTGTATTTGCAGATACATTCTATTTTGCTCAGAAAACACACAATCTGTCGGCAGTCAGTCCCTGTGGCATTTTATAAATTCCTACTTTGGAAATGAAACCAGTCTGACTCCAGGTTGAGGCACAGAGAGACTTGAAACAAGGTCTCACACCGAAAATTATCTGACCTAAGATATCACCTTTATTCTGATAAAACCTTACGTTATCTCAGGGCAGTGACTTGAAAGAAATTCTGGAATTTACATATTAATCAATCAAGGCTGAATAGCCATCTAGATTTGTTTAAAACATTCATATCAATTCTATACCCCTTTGATCTTTTACTATAAATGCTGTGTATGATGTGTTCTCTCTTGCGAGCTGCCTGAGGGGGCGCTTTTAAATAAACTGGTTGGACTATAACCCAGCATCATACGATTTTTGACTTTGGCAGGAAGAATAGAGGAGTTGAATATTATTTAGCTGGAGAAAGCTGCAGAAAGTTCCAGAACAGAGGACTTTGAGAGTCTTCATGCATAAATTACAAAATCTAGCATCCAAGTTCAATTGGAAGGGGACCAACATACTAGCAGGGAGATTTGATAGAGCTTTTCAGGAGGATTTCTAGAGTCATGGAGATGTACAGCACAGAAACAGACCCTTCGGTCCAACTTGTCCATGCCGACCAGATATCCCAACCCAATCTAGTCCCATTTGCCAGCACCTGGCCCATATCCCTCTAACTTTTAAATTTTGCAATTAAAAATATGGAATGCTTCATGAATTTGCATATCATCCTTCTAAATATTTTCTGCACTCTTTCCAGTTTAATAACATCTCTCCTATAGCGGGGCAATCAGAACTGTATGCACTATTCCAAAAGTGGCCTCTCCAATGCCCTATACAGCCACGATATGACGTCCCGACTCCTATACTTAATGCTCTGACCAATGAAGGCAAGCATGCTAAACGCCTTCTTTACCACCTTGTTTACCTAAGACATGATTTCAAGGAACGATGCACCTCCACCCCTAGGTCCCTCTGTTTAACAACACTCCCCAGGGCCCTACCAGTAACTGTCTAAGTCCTGACCTGGTTTGTCTTACCTTAATGCAACACTGCACATTTATGTAAATTAAATTCCATTTGTCACTCCTTGGCCCATTGGCCCAACTGATCAAGATCCTGTTGTACTCTTAGATCACCTTCTTCACTGCCCACTATCCCACTAATTTTGGTGTCATCTGAAGGCTTACTAACCATGCCTCCTATATTCTCACCCATTTAAATAAATTACAAACAACAGTGGGTCCAGCTCTGACCCTTGAGGAATTCGGCTGGTCATAGATGTCCAGACCAAAAACAACTCACTACCCACAACCATCTGTCTCCTACTGTCAAGTCAATTTTGTCTTCAATTGGCTAGCTCCTCCTGGATCCCATGTGATTTAACCTTACTAAACAGTCAACCATGCAGAATCCTGTCAAAGACCTTGCTAGCACACTTAGACAAAGTATATTGCTCCATCCTCATCCGTCTTGTTGGTCACATCCTCAAAAAACTCCGTCCAATTTGTAAGACACAATTTCCCAAGCACAAAGCAATGTTGACTATCCCTAAGCAGTCCTTGCCTCTCCAAGTGCATGTAAATCCTGTCCCTCAGAATCCCCTCCAACAACGTACCCATCATTGATGTCAGGCTCACTGATCTATAGTCGCTGCCTTTCTTTAATAATGGCACAATACTGGCCACCTCACCTGTAGCTGTCAATGATACAAATACCTTTGCTATGGGCCCTACAATTTCTTCCCTAGCTTCTCACAATGTCCTGGGAGACACTTGATCAGGTCCTGGGGATTTACTACCTTTATGCATTAACACCTCCAGCACTTCCTCTTCTGTAATAAGGACTCTTTTCAAGACATCACAATTTATTTCCTTCAGTTTCCCTAGTTTCCATGTCTTTCTCCACAGTAAATACCAAAGCAAAATATTTACTTAATATCTCTCCCATCTCCTGTGGTTCCACAAATAGATGGCATCATTGATCTTAAATGGTCCTTATTCTCTCCCTAGTAACACTTTTAATATATTTGAAAATTCTCTTTGGATTCTCCATTGCCTTATCGACCAAAGCAATCTGTTATCCAATTTTTGCCTCTTGATTTCCCTCTTTAGTGTACTTGTACTCCTCTTATATTCCTCAAGGGCTTCACTTGATCCCAGGTATCTATACCTGACATATACCTGTTCCTTTTGTTGACCACAGCCCCATTATCTCTAGTCATCCAGTGTTCCCTACTCCTGGATGTAGGTTTGCTCGCTGAGCTGAAAGGTTCATTTTCAGATGTTTCGTCACCATACTAGGTAACATCATCAGTGAGCCTCCAGATGAAGCACTGGTGGTATGGCCCACTTTTTATTTATGTGTTTGGGTTTCCTTGGGCTGGCGACATTATTTCCTGTGGGTGATGCTATTTCCTGTTCCTTTTCTCAGGGGGTGGTAGATGGGGTCTAACTCAATGTGTTTGTTGATAGAGTTCTGGTTGGAATGCCATGCTTTCAGGATTTCGCGTGCATCTCTCTGTTTGTGTTGTCCCAATCGAAGTGGTGTCCTTCCTCATCTGTATGTGAGGATATTAGTGAGAGAGGGTCATGTCTTTTCGTGGCTAGTTGATGTTCATGTAGCCTGGTGGTTAGTTTTCTTCCTGTTTGTCCAATGTAGTGTTTGTTACAGTCGTTGCACGGTATTTTGTAAATGACATTAGTTTTGCTTGTTGTCTGTATAGGGTCTTTCAAGTTCATTAGCTGCTGTTTTAGTGTGTTGGTGGGTTTGTGGGCTACCATGATGCCAAGGGGTCTGAGTAGTCTGGCAATGATGCCAGGAAATGAACCCTCCAGCTCAGCGAGCAAGCCCACATCCAGAACCTCAACCTGAGCTACAAATCTTCTCAAAACTTGTTCCCTACTCCTATCATATTTGTCCTTCACTTTAACAGGAACATACAGTCTCAAAACTTTTGTTATCTCACTTTTGAAAACCTACCGCTCACCAGTCATTCCTTGACCTGCAAACAGCCTCCCCAGTTAACTTCTGAATGTTCTTGTCTGATACCATCAAATTGGACTTGTTTAATCAATAGGTACCCGACTACAGAAGGAGCAAAACGTGGCCTTCAGTTTAGAACTTCAATACAAGGCTTGTCCTTTTCCATAACTATTGTAAAAGTAATAGGATTATGGCCACTGGTCCCAAAGTGCTCCCCCACTAATACTTCAGCCACCTGCTCTGTCTTATTTCCCAAGAGATGGTCAAGTGTTGCTCCTTCTCTAGGAGATACATATTGATAAAGAAAATTTTCTTGAACACATTTAAGAAATTTCTCCCCATCCAAGCCCTTAACACTGGCAGTCTCACTCTAAAGTTGAAAGCTTCTACTATCACAACCCTCATTATTGTGACCATAAGTGAGTAGGCAATGGTCTGGTAGATGGAATACAATGTTAATAAATGTAAAGTCATCCATTCCGGTAGGAGTAACCGTTAAAAAGGACTGTTACTTGAATGGTAAGAGGTTGCAGCATGCTGCTATGCAGAGGGACCTGGGTGTCCTTGTGCATGAATCACAGAAGGTTGGTCTGCAGGTACAACTGGTAATTAGGTGGTGGAGGCTGATACAGTTAGAGCATTTACATGGCAACTGGATGGCTCTTTGAATAGGAAGGGTTTGGACGGATATGGGCCAAGTGCTGGCAAATGGGACTAGATTAGGTTTAGGATATCTGGTCAGCATGGATGAGTTGGACCGAAGGCTCTGTTTCTATGCTGTACATCTCCACGATTCTATGCAGTAACAGGGAAGACAAATGAAGTTATTTTACATTTCAAAAAAAAAGGAGTATAAAAATAGGAAAGTTTTGCTAAAACTACGCAAGGTACTAGTCAGCTGGAATACTAGTCCCTTGCCTAAGGAAAGATAGATTGGCTTTGGAGGAATATCCAGTGAAGGTATGAGGAGAGATTGAGTGGATTGGGCCTGTACTCATTGGAGTTGTGGAGAATGAGAGGAGACCTTATTGAAACAGACAAGGTTTTTAGGGGATATGACAAGGGAGATGTGGAGAGGTTGTTTTTCTTGGTGTGGACCAGAGGGTATCATCTCAGAATAGAGAGTCACACATCTCAGACAAAGATGAGGAGAGATTTCTTCTCTCTGAGGGGAGTGAATCTGTGGAATTCTTTCCCACAGAGGGCTGTCGAGACTGGGGCATTCAGGATATTCAAGGCTGAGAGAGAGAGAGGTTTAATCAGTAACAGAATTGAGAGTTATGGGGAAAGGGCAGGAAAATGGAATTGAGGTTTATTAAATAAACCATAGAGTCATAGAGATGTACAGCATGGAAATAGACCCTTTGGTCCAACCCGTCCATGCCGACCAGATATCCCAACCCAATCTAGTCCCACTTGCCAGCACCCGGCCCATATCCCTCCAAACCCTTCCTATTCATATACCCATCCAAATGCCTTTTAAATGTTGCTATTGTACCAGCCTCCACCACTTCCTCTGGCAGCTCATTCCACACACACACCACCCTCTGTGTGAAAACGTTGCCCCTTAGGACTCTTTTATATATTTCCCCTCTCACCCTAAACCTATGCCCTCTAGTTCTGGACTCCCCCACCCCAGGGAAAAGACTTTGTCTATTTACTCTATCCATGCCCCTCATAATTTTGTAAACCTCTATAAGGTCACCCCTCAGCCTCCGACGCTCCAGGGAAAACAGCCCCAGCCTGTTCAGCCTCTCCTTGTAGCTCAGATCCTCCAACCCTGGCAACATCCTTGTAAATCTTTTCTGAACCCTTTCAAGTTTCACAACATCTTTCTGATAGGATGGAGACCAGAATGATCTCATTGAGTGATAGAGCAGACTCCACCAGCTGAATATTTCAGCTCCTACATCTTTTGGCCTCCTGTTTTGCACATGACCACTTGCCCCTGAGCCAATAACAAACGGTCACCAATTTTCAAAAGGCAGATCCTTTGAATTTTTGCAAACAATTTGGACAGGCAGATGATTTTGATGTTTTCCATGTGATCAATAGCGTGAAACATGTTTTCATTACTTCCATCCCAGACAACACGTTGTTCGATTCTGCTTTTATTTATTAATTCGTGGGATGCTATTGCCCGTCCCTTTGCCCTGGAGAAAATGGGGGTGAACTGCCTTCTTAAACCATTGCAGGCAATGTGATATAAATACTGTGTAATGTCCTTGGGGAGGGAATTCCACGATTCTGACCCAGTGACACTGAAGGAAGGGCGATGTATTTCCAAGTCGGGATGGTGAGTGGCTTGGGGGCAACTTGCAGGGTGTGGTGTTCCCATGTATCTGCTGCCCTTGTCCTTCTAGATGGAAGTGGCCATGGGTTTGGAAGGTGTTGTCGGAGGATAATTGGTGAGTTTCTGCAGTGCATCTTGTAGATAGTACACCCTGCTGCTACTGTGCATCAGTGTTAGAGGGAGGGCATGTTTGTGGATGTGGTGCCAATCAAGCTTCTTGAGTGTTGTTGGAGCTGCCCCCATCCAGGGCAAGTGGGGAGGATTCCATCACACTCCTGACTTGTGCCTTGTAGATGGTGGACAGGCTTTGGGGAGTCAGGAGATGAGTTACTCGCTGCAGGATTCCTAACCTCTAACCTGCTCTTGTAGGCACGGTGTTTATGTAACTATTCCAGTTCAGTTTCTGGTCAATGCTTCACACTAAAGTAAAACAAAGAATTACAAATGCTGGGAATCTGAAACAAAATTGCTGGAGAAACTCAGCAGGTCTGGCAGTATTTGTGGAGAGAAAGCAGAGTTAACATTTCGAGTTCAGTGACCCTTCTTCAGAACTCAGTAAGTGCTTCCACAAGTATCTGAAAAGAGAAGGCTGTGTTTGCAGCACCTCCCACCCCCATTCTCACTCACCCCCTCCCTGCCAAACCCCATGATTCACTCTCCCCTCCCCCCAATCCGATTCTCTGCTCTCCCTCAGAGTCCCACCGCCCACATCCTAACTCCCTGCCACCAAATCCCATCTCAGTGCGGGTGCGCAGTGCAGTGTTTATGTGTGCTGCCTCATGTGTGTTCTATGTGCTGATGTAATGTCTGGAACATGCGTGTTGGTGTTTCCGGGTTAGCACGTGTGAATAAGTTGCCCAAAGTTGACGGTTGCCAGCAAACGTTGCCAAAATAAACAGGAAAGTAAAGTGAATGCTGGTTCTCCAGGGATTGAGAATGCAGTAGTAAGGAAATGGCAGATGCAATGAATAAATATTTTGCATTTTGTCTTCACCATAGAGGATACAAATCACTAATATCTGAAAATCTGGAGGGTTGAAGGAAGAAGGGAAACTCGGTGAAATTGCAACCACCAGGGAATTGGTGGGAACTGACAATTTTTCAGGTCCAGGTGGAGTTTACCTGAGGGGTCTGGGTTGAGCGGGCAACTGAGGAGGATTCTGGGAGAAGTTGGCTTATCCACCATGACTGAGGGGGATTATGGGTATAGGCTTGGTTGCTCAGGAACCAGGTTTGCAGACTGAGTATCTGGAGTGGGATAAAGTGCTGACTTTCTGTGGGCGTAGTCTGCTTAGAATACACAACGGGAGTGAGAGGCCAGAGTTTGGTGACAAGTGGGAAAGGGCGTGTCATCAGTTCCTCGAGGGCTGTCTGTCATCAGTAAGGATCATGGAGAACCCAACCCTATGGGACGACTCCCCCTGCACCAGGTGGGAAAACAGGGACACTCCCAGTCTCCATGGTGACTCCTTAAACAGGAAGTGTGTTCAGCTGCAGCTCCTGATTTGCGACGAAACGTCGATTCTCCTGCTCCTTGGATGCTGCCTGACCTGCTGCGCTTTTCCAGCAACACATTTTCAGCTCTGATCTCCAGCATCTGCAGTCCTCACTTTCTCCTTGCTGTATGGAGCGCCTGGAGTTGCAGACGGACTCATTATGGAGCATCCATGAGGCTGAGTGTAGGATGGCTATCACATTTAGTCAGCTGGTCACACCACTAGGAAGGGGCTACACAGAGAGAAGAGAGCTGGGTGACCACCAGGAAGACTGGTAAGTGGGTCAGGCAGTCCAGGGGTCCCCTGTGGCCATCCCCCTCTCAAATAGGGATATCATTTTGGATACTGATGGGGGGGAATGGCCCCTGGGGAAAGCAGCAGCAGCCAAGTCAGTGGCACCGTGATTGCCTCTGCAGGGAGGGTTGAAGTGTGGGTGAGCAGCAGTGATAGGAGTCTCTATCATCAGGGGCACAGGGAGGTGTTTCTGTGACCGTGAGCGAGATTCCAAGATGGTGTGTTGCCTTCCCACTGTCAGGATCAAGGATGTCTCTGAGCGGGGACAGGATATTCTGAAGGAGGAGGAGGAGCAGCTAGAGGTGATTCTCCAGATTGGTACCAACAAAACAGACAGAAAGAGAGATCAAGGAGTTAGAGAGGAAGTTGAAAATCAGGACATCAAGGGTCGTAATCCCTGGGTTACTTCCTGCGCTACGATCCAGTGAAGTTAGGAATCAGAAAGCAGTACAGTAAAATACATGGCTGAAGAGCTGGTGTAGGAGGGAGGGCTTGAAGTCTGTGGATCATTGGGGATGTTTTCTGGGGCAGGTGAGACCTGGACAAGAAGGATGGGCTGCACCTAAACTGGAGGGGCACCAATACCCTGGCAGTGCCACTGGCAGCGTTTAAACTAGTGTGGCAGGGGAGCGGGAACCAGAGCAGTGGGCAAGTGAAATAACCGAGGAGGAGTCAGAAATGAAGGTCAGTACAGCTGAGTGGAAAAACAGACAGGAAGAGATTAATGAACATGAGCCGTCTGAGGTGTGTTTGTTTTCATGTGAGGACTATGACAGGTCAGGCGGATGAGCTTAAAGCTTGGGTTAATACATATAGCTATGATGTTGTGGATATTACACAGACTTGGTTGTGAGAGGGAGAAGACTGACAGCCAAGCCTTTCCAAGATGGCGGTGACGGAGTAGGCAGCATCCGGGCTGCTGAGGCTGGGAATCGTCCCCTCTCTCTGCTTTCCTTCTTCTTTTCTCATTTTCTTTTTCCTTTTTTGTTAGTTTTTGCTTTAACTTACCTTCTGAGGAGAGTTCAGTAGGAAGGTGTCTTCGATGGGATCCAGAGCAGCAGCAGCTTCAAAGGTGGTTTTAGGGACGGTGGTGGTGTAGGCCCGAGTCCTGGAGGCAAAGTAGCTACAGAGTCAGCCGCCTGGTGAAGTATGGAGTGGGACTCTGACAGCAGCAGTGAGGAGGGAGCTTTTTGACGGCAGTTTTTAAGTTCTTTTTTAATTTTTAAGTTACTCAAAATGGTGCCAATGCTTGGCAACAGTTTAAACTTGTCGCTGTATTTTATATTAAATATATGTGACAACAAATGATTCAAATTCAAATTCAAAATAATGTAGGGTATGCAATGTTTCAGGCGAGATAGAGAGGGGCGTAGGTGAGGTGCAGTACTGATGAGGGAGAATGTCAGAGCTGTACTGAGGGAGGACATCTTGGAGGGCTCACCCAGTAAGGCATTATGGATAGAGCTCAACAGTCGGATGGCTGCAATCACTTTGATGGGGCTGTACAACAGGCCTCCCAACAACCAATGGGAAATGGAGGAACAGATCTGTGGACAGACTGTGGAAAAAATGGAGAAAGAGAGGACTGCAGATGTTGGAGAGTCAGAGTCGAGAGTGTGGTGCTGGAAAAGCACAGCAGGTCAGGCAGCATCCGAGGAGCAGGAGAATGGATGTTTCGGGCAGAACCCTTCATCAGGAATGTTGGGGTAGAGAAGGGGGCTGAGAGATAAATAGGAGGGTGGAGGTGGGGCTGGGGCAGGTAGCTGGGAAGGCGATAGGTAGATGAAGGTGGGGGGGATGATTGTGATAGGTCAGAGAGGAGGGTAGAGTGGATAGGTGGGAAGGAAGAGGGCAGTTGAGGCAATTCAAGAGAGCGGTGCCAAGTTGGAGGGTTGGGTCTGGAATGAAGTGGGGGGAGGAGAGATGAGGAAACTGGTGAAGACGATGGTGATGCAGTGTGGTTGGAGGATAATGGAAAACTGGAAAGACAGCAGGGTTGATGCGGAGGGGGATTTTAACTTCCCCAATATTTAAATAAGACTCACATGGTGCCTCAGACGGGGCAGAATTTGTAAGGTATGTCCAGGATAGTTTTCTTAAAACAACATGCAAATAGTCCAACCAGGAAAGAGGCTAGACTAGAGCCCAGCCAGGTGATCGAAGTTTCAGTGGGGGAACAGTAATCATAATTCTGTAAGTTTTAAGTTACTTATGGTTAAGGTAAAGAGTAGTTCTCAGGTGAAAGTATTAAATTGGGGCAAGGCTAAATACAACAATATTAGGCAGGAACTGGGGAATGTGGATTGGGGGAGGCGGGGGCAGCTGTTTGAGGGTAAATTCAAATCTATCAAGTGGGAATCTTTTAAAGGCCAGTTGATTAAAGTTCAGAACCAGCATGTTCCTGCGAAAATGAAGGATATGTTCTATGTTCTGTAAGGATGGCAAGATCCGGAAATCTTGGATGACAAGAAGTTGAGAGCTCAGTCAGTAAGGTTTCAGAAACTGAGGGCAGACAGAGTCCTTAAATAAGAAAGAAAGCAGGAAATAACTCAAACAAAGAATTAGGAAGGTAAAAAGCAGCCATGAAATGCTTTTGGCTAACAGGATTTAGGAAAAACCTCATGGTGTTTTGGACATATATAAGGAGCAAGAGGGTAGGAGAACACAGATTTAGTTGACTAATTTAACAATTTATCATGGTGCTCTAAATAAATGGGTTTGGCAGTGATCCAGGAACACTGTGTTATACCTCCATCTACACTGTCCCAATCATTTACCCCAGGGACAGCTCGAGGGTTCCAGACAGAGGAAAGCTTCCTCTACATTTTCATAAAATTAAAGTCATGCTTTCTCGACAGTGCTATCACCAAATACTTCCAGGACAAGAGGCTGAGGTAAAGGAAAGGTTCCTCAACACATTTAAACTGAAAGTAAAGCATCCTCTACTCTTATAATCTGCAAGCAGTGCTCCCACTACACTGTTCCCAACAAACACAATCAAGACAGGTATAGGATGGGATTAGATACAATATGAAGCTCCCTCTCCTCTTTTAACCTGAAAGTGCAGCTCTCTCTACACTGTCCCCCATCAAACACTCCCAGGACAGGGACAGCACAGGGTTAGATACAGAGTAAAGCTCCCTCTACTCTGTCCCCATCAAACACTCCCAGGACAGGGACAGCCCGGGGTTAGATACAGAGTAAAGCTCCCTCTACACTGTCCCCATCAAACAGTCCCAGGACAGGGACAGCACGGGGTTAGATACAGAGTAAAGCTCCCTCTACACTGTCCCCATCAAACAGTCCCAGGACAGGGACAGCACGGGGTTAGATACAGAGTAAAGCTCCCTCTACACTGTCCCCATCAAACAGTCCCAGGACAGGGACAGCACAGGGTTAGATATAGAGTAAAGCTCCCTCTACACTGTCCCCATCAAACTCTCCCAGGACAGGGACAGCACGGGGTTACATACAGAGTAAAACTCCCTCTACACTGTCCCCATCAAACAGTCCCAGGACAGGGACAGCACGGGGTTAGATACAGAGTAAAGCTCCCTCTACACTGTCCCCATCAAACAGTCCCAGGACAGGGACAGCACGGGGTTAGATACAGAGTAAAGCTCCCTCTACACTGTCCCCATCAAACACTCCCAGGACAGGGACAGCAAGGGGTTAGATACAGAGTAAAGCTCCCTCTACACTGTCCCCATCAAACACTCCCAGGAGAGGGACAGCACGGGGTTAGATACAGAGTAAAGCCCCCTCTACACTGTCCCCCATCAAACACTCCCAGCACAGGGACAGCACGGGGTTACATACAGAGTAAAGCTCCCTCTACACTGTCCAATCAAACACTCCCAGGACAGGGTCAGCACGGGGTTACATACAGAGTAAAACTCCCTCTACACTGTCCCCATCAAACACTCCCAGGAGAGGGACAGCACGGGGTTAGATACAGAGTAAAGCCCCCTCTACACTGTCCCCCATCAAACACTCCCAGCACAGGGACAGCACGGGGTTACATACAGAGTAAAGCTCCCTCTACACTGTCCCAATCAAACACTCCCAGGACAGGGACAGCACGGGGTTACATACAGAGTAAAGCTCCCTCTACACTGTCCCAATCAAACACTCCCAGGACAGGGACAGCACGGGGTTACATACAGAGTAAAGCTCCTTCTACACCTTCCCATGGTGAAGGTTAATGTGGCCTTTATCAACTTGGTGTCACAGCTGCCTACCATTATGAACACCCTGAAATTGCTTTGGGAGCCCGGACCTGTATGGTTGGAGCTATATAAATGCAGGTTTTAATCTCACTGATTAACAAATGCAGCAATGTTCAGAATCCTGTCCATCTCCGAGGCCCTGGGTATAACTGCAGCTTGGGAGAGTTTTGCTGCAGACACCCTGAGTGCAGTCTGGGTCCCCACTAACTGCTGTGACCTTTCATATCCAGCTCTTACATTCAACCCTGCTTGTGACTTGTTTATTCGGAGAGCAATCAAAAGGTAGGAGGTTCACCACAGTAAAAGAGCAAGTGGATTAGTTCATTTTAAAAACAGGATTTCAATATGATATTCCTGGAATTAATTTAAAAAGAAACAACACCACTTACTGTGTGTAGGTGGTCAATTAAGCTGCGTCTGAGAGGCACGGTTTCTCTGTTAAACCTTGATAAGGATCAGACAGTGAATTGTGTTGAGATCAACCTCACAGTCTGCAGCAGAATAACGCTGTCCTGTCTCACCCGGCATTCATACAGCAGCTCAGAATGAGGCCATTCAGTCCTCTCTCTCTGTACTAGCTCTCTGGAAGACCTACCCTAGGGTTTGGCCCCCTGATCTCTCTGCCTTAATTAGTTTGTACAGTTTTGGATTACTTGTTACTTTGGCTAGACCCTTGGCATCTGACTCTTATTCCCATCATGTTATTCCAGCCGTTTAGTTTGTCTCCAGCACCACCTTATTTTCATTTCTTTTGTAATTATCTCTCTGCCTCAATTAATCAGAATATAGGTCACCCCTTCACCTGACATTCACCTCCAACCACACCAGTTGTTTGATCTTTCGATCTCTCTGATTATAAGTTCCGTGAGGTGGAGGAGCCGGTGTAGGACTGGGGTGGACAAAGTTAAAAATCACACCTCACCAGGTTATAGTCCAACAGGTTCATATGGAAGCACTAGCTTTCGGAGCGTCACTCTTTCATCAGGTGGTTAGTGCTTTGAAATAAATTGTTGGACTATAACCTGGTGTTGCGTGATTTTTAACTTTACAAATTCTGTGCCTGTGTACCTCTCGTCACTTCACCCAATGAAGGAGCAGCGCTCTGAAAGCTTGTGATTTCAAATAAACCTGTTGGACTGTAACCTGGTGTGGTGTGACTTCTGACCTTGGCTCTCTGTGACTCCACAGCCACATGTAGCTTCCAAACATTCCCAGAAAATTCACTCAACTCTGGAAAGTAGCAAATATCCAAAGGTATCTCTGAAAGGATGGAGGTCGGTGACCAGAAACTACAGATTAATGTCACTGACATTTGTGATGTGGAGGTGCCCAAATCAGTCAGCAATGGAGCTCTAGATGGGCCTCAGCAAACCCAGAAGGGGTTGTATCTTGGGTTTTTTTCTTTAGAAGGCTGAGCTTTACTGGGTTTTTTGGAAGGATTTCTGTCATGAGGGCCAGAGAGCCGCCTTGCTGTATCTGACCAAGCTCACCTCATTAACTCACCTCAGTTAGGGGCGGCACGGTGGCTCAGTGGTTAGCACTGCTGCCTCACAGCACCAAGGGCCCAGGTTCAATTCCAGCCTCGGTTGACTGTCTGTGTGGAGTTTGCACATTCTCCCCGTGTCTGCGTAGGTTTCCTCCGGGTGCTCCGGTTTCCTCCCTCCCTAAAGATGTGCAGATCAGGGTGGATTGTCCATGCTAAATTGTCCCATATGTTCAGGAATGGGAAGGTTAGGTGGGATGGCCATGGGAAATGCAGGGTTGTGTGTTGGGGTGGGTGGGATCCTCTTCGGAGGGTTGGTGTGGGCTTGATGGGCTGAATTGGCTGCTTCCGCACTGTCAGGATTCTATGATTAACCACCCATTCTGTTCCTCTGATGCCCCTCAAATCTATTTGACTACATACTATTGTCAGGATAACCTGCCACTCAGTAGATATTCCCACCCCCCCCCCCTTTCCCTGGGGTATCCCTTGGATGGCACACACCATCTTTAAAGTCTCATTGTGTACCCAGATGAGTACAGTGAGTCTGCAGGCTCCTGATGTTGCACTATGCGAGGGTGAGTGACACCATCTTCTCCCCAATACCTCACACTCACTCTATCTTGGCCACTGTCCTATCTCCCACGCGGGCCCATGCCAATCTCACTATCACCTGAACACCTTCCCTCACTCGCTGTCACCCACCCGTGTGTGCCCTCTGCGCTGCCCACTCACTCACTCAGACACCTTACCCCCTGCACCAACTTTCATCTCCCGTAAACACCTCGCCCTCTCTCTTATTCCAGTAGACAGAACACCCCCCCCCCCCCCCACCCCTCTGCAATGGGGTAGAGGGAGTCACTGTCAGTGCTGAGCTCCCTGACATTCTGCTCCTCAGGCCCCAGAATGGACCCCCTCCTGACCCTGACCATGTCCAAGCCCCTGGACCAGTGGTGGAAGCTGCCCTTGTCTTGCTGCCGTGTGCTGCAATCCCCTGAGCCTGAGTGTCTGCACTAAATGGCCAGGCAGGGCAGAAGGAGAGTCAGCCTGGTATTATTGGCAAAGGGGGTGAAGCCTCAGGAGGAGGGGGTGGCTGTGAGAGTCAGAGTGAGTGAGCGTTGTGACAGTGAGTGAGGAGATACAGCCCGGTATAGCCCCTAAGGTGTGGGCTTGGGGAGTGGGGAAGCGGGGGGAAGTGGGGGTGTGGTGTTCCTGCGCACACACAATCCTTGTCGCAGTGAGAGTTACCCAAGCAGCACTGAGGGCCAGCACTGAAGGGCAGAGTGTCCTCTGAGTGGATCAGAGATGGGCCGTGGGAGTCTGACACATGTCAGACACCAACGTCTCTGTATGTCGGGTGTGGGTGGGCGGTGCCGATGGGCCCTGCCCTGAGACGTTGGTGCCCAGTATCCAACATGGAGGGCATTTAGAGGGAGCAGCGATCTGAATCCTCCAGGTACCCGCAACATCGAGTCTGTTTGGTGAGTTTGGTAAGACAGGAAGCTGGAGGTTAATGAGGTGAACTATGACATTAACAGACAGGCTGGCAGGCAATAATCCCACAGCACCTGGGAAAAACATCAACGGTGAAACAAGATATTTCCAGCATCGAGATAGTCCTCGCTGGACTTCCGTGCGATTCCACCGGACACGGAGTCCATGAAGAATCTGCCGGAGGTAACTGACAGGGTCAGAAGGGTTTGGTGAGGGGGAACTAGTGTTGAACCAGTTATCTGTCTCTCTGTGCTGGGGCAGCAGGCAGGCACTGTAGGTCAAAGGGAACTAGCAGATGGATTTGGATTTCCAACTGGCACTCGGCACATCAAAGGTTATTGGGCAAAGTGAAAGCAAATGGTGTGGGGTTAAGGTACTACTATGTATTGAAGACTGGAAAACAGAGTGTATACACACTTGGGTCACTGTCTGACCAGCTGAACGTGATGAGTGCAGTCTCACAGGGGTCTGTGCTGGGAGCTTAGCTTTTTTTAACAATTCACACCACTCACTGAGATGGGGTGGGGGTGAGTGAAGGCATGGTGACACGTTCCAGATCACAACTTGTGTTAAAAAAAATTCCCCTTGTCATCCCTCCATCAGAAGGTCAGAAGTGGAGATGCTCACCGATGGTTGCCCAATGTCCAGCACCATTCCTGACTCCTCAGATACTGAAGCAGTCTATGTTCAAATGCAGCAATACCTTGACAATATCCAGGCTTGTGCTGACAAGTGGCAAGTGACACTCGCCCCACACAAATGTCAGGCTATGGCCATCTCCAGTAAGACACAATCCAACCATTGCCCCTTGACATTCAGTGGTGTTACCATCGCTGAATCCCCCATTGAACAGAAACTCAACTGGACTCACCACATAAACACAGTGGCTACAAGAGCAGGTCAGAGACTGGGAATACTGCGGGGAGTAACTCACCTCCTGACTCCCCAAAGCCTGTCCACCATCTACAAGGCACAAGTCAGGAGTGTGAGGGAATCCTCCCCACTTGCCCTGGATGGGGGCAGCTCCAACATCACTCAAGGAGCTTGCACCATCCAGGACAAAGCAGCCACTTGATTGGCCCCACATCCACAAACACCCCCTCCCTCCCCCACCGACGCTCAGTAGCAGCAGTGTGTACCATCTACAAGATGCACTGCAGAAACTCACCAAAGATCCTCAGACAGCACCTTCCAAACCCATGGCCACTCACATCTAGAAGGACAAGGGCAGCAGATACATGGGAACACCAGCCCCTACAAACTCCTGACCAAGATATAATTTAGGAGGAGAAACAGATGTCCACATGAATCTGAGCCACAGCAATGTAGTTGCTGCTAAAAGACTCATCGAGATTACTGAGCAAATCTTTCGGTTGTCAAAACAGTACAAAAAGGTGGTCCCTCAGCACCTTCTCCAGTGCAAGTAGTGATGGCAATAAATTCTGGCCTTGTTTATAGAATCCCTACAGTGTGGAGCAGGCCATTCAGCCCATACTGACGCTCTGTCGGGAATCCCAACCAGACACATCCTATCCCAGTGACCCTGTATTTCCCATGACCAATCCACCCTGACCTGCACATCTTTGGATTGTGGGAGGAAACCGGAGCACCCGGAGGAAACCCACGCAGACACGGGGAGAATGTGCTAACTCCACACAGACAGTCACCCAAGGGTGGAATCGAACCCGGGTCCCTGGCACCATGAGGCAGCAGTGCTAACCACCTAGCCATCCTATGTTACCATATACTGCTAACAATGCCCCAAGCCAGGAAAAAAATTAAAGACTCCCCCAGCGGAGGAAATGGATTTCCCCATCTCTATTGTATCAAACCCCTGACCAATTTGAAAATATTTCAGTTCATGGTTTGGAGATGCCGGTGTTGGACTGGGGTGGACAAAGTTAAAAATCACACCACACCAGGTTATAGTCCAACAGGTTTATTTGGAAGCACTAGCTTTCGGAGCACTGCTCCTTCATCGGGTGGTTATGGAGTATATGATTGTAAGATACAGAATTTATAGCAAAGTTTACAGTGTGATGTAACTGAAATTATATATTGAAAAAGACCTGGATTGTTTGTTAAGTCTCTGATCTTTTAGAATGACCATGTTGGTTTCAGTTCTTTCATATGTAAATCCCAGAACTTTTTAAGAGTTACATTCACATTTTCACATTTTCAAGTGAACTTTAACAATAGGGGCCACGCTGGCCCAGATAATGCATTGAAGGTGTGAGGTGCCCTGTGTGAGGCTGTCTGTGCCCCAACGTTCAGACTGATTCTAATCTAAAAAAGGGATTTACAGATTCTTACATGAATTCACGCAGTTTTTGAGCAAAATAAAATGTAACTCTGCAAGTACAGATTCACCCCACAAACGTATATGTATATGAGTGCATGTAGTGTGTGGGGGTGGGGGTGGGGGTTATGAGTGAGAGGGTGCATGTATGTGTGTGAGTGAGTGTGAGTGTAAAGGGGTGTAAGTCTGTGAGAGGTTCTATGTATGCTTGTCTGAGTTTGGGAGTGTATGTGTGAGCGTATGAGAGAGAGCTTGTGCTTGAGAGAGGGTCTGCGTGAGTGTATGGGTCTGTAGGAGTGTGTGTGTCTGTAGGAGAGAGTGTGTGTGTGTGTGCGCAGGAGTGTGTGTGTGTACATGTGTGTAGGAGTGTGTGTGTATGTAGTGCAATGGGGTCACCTGTAGCATGACATGAACCCAAGGTCCCGGTTGAGGCCATCCCCATGGGTACCGAACTTGGCTGTCAGCCTATTGACCACTTTGCGTTGTTGCCTGTCCTGAAGTCTGCCTTGGAGGACGGTCACCCGAAGGTCCAAGGTCGAATGTCGCAGACCGCTGAAGTGTTCTCCGACTGGGAGGGAACACCCCTGCCTGGTGATTGTTGTGCGGTGCCCATTTATTCATTGCTGTAGCCTCTGCTCGGTCTCCCCCATGCCCCAGGGCATCCTTGCCTGCAGCGTATGAGATAGACAACATTGGCCAAGTCACATGAGTACCTGCCAGACATGGTGGGAGGTGTCCCCAAGTGTAATGGTGGTATCCCTGTCGACATTCTGACACGTCTTGCACCATCTACCGTTACAGGGTTGTATGGTATTGTCCTGAAGGTCGGGCAGTTTGCTGTGAACAATGATCTGTTTGAGGTTCGGTGGTTGTTTAAAAGCGAGCAGTGGAGGTGTAGGGAAGGTCTTGATGAGGTGCTCACCCTCATTGATAATGTATTGCAGGCCACGAAGAACATGGCGTCGTTTCTCAGCTTCTGGGAAATACAGGACAATGAAGGGTACCCTGTCGGTTGCAGCCCGTGTCTGTCTCCTGAGGAGGTCATTACGGTTCCTCCCTGTGGCACATCAGAACTGGCGGTTGATGAGTTGAACTCATGTGACTCAGCCAATATTGTTTGTCTCATTCGCTGCAGGCAAGGATGCCCTGGGGCATGGTACATTGGGGAGACCCGAGCAGAGGCTACGGCAACAGATGAATGGACACCACAGAGCAATCCACAGACAGGAGTGTTCCCTCCCAGTCAGAGAACACTTCAGCGGTCCAGGACATTCGACATCGGACCTTCGGGTGACTGTCCTCCAAGGTGGACTTCGGGACAGGCAACAATGCAAAGTTGCCAAGCAGAGGCTGATAGCCAAGTTCGGTACCCATGGGGATGGCCTCAACCGGGACCCTGGGTCCATGTCACATTACAGGTGACCCCATTGTACTATACACACACACATGCACATACATGTGCACTCTCCTACAGACACACACACTCATGCAGACCTTCTCTCACACATACACTCCTACACTCACACATGCACCCTCTCACAAAATTGTACCCCTTTATATATATATATATATATATACACACACACAATTTCTATTTGCAGAATAACATTTTACTTTGCCCAAAAACTGCATGAATCCATGTAAGCTTCTGTAAATCCATTTTTTAGATTAGGATCACTCTGACTATCGGGGCACAGACAGCCTCACACAGGGCAGCTCACACCTTCAATACATTATCTGGGCCGACATGACCCCAATTGTTAACGTTCACTTGAGAATGTAACTTTTAAAAAGTTCTGGGATTTACATTTGGAAGAACTTAAACCAACATGGTCATTCTAAAAGATGAGAGACTTGACAAACAATCCGGGTCTTTTTCAATATATAATTTCAGTTACATCGCACTGTAAACATTTGCTATAAATTCTGTGTCTTACAATCGTATACTCCACAACCACCTGATGAAGGAGCGTCGCTCCGAAAGCTAGTGCTTCCAAATAAACCTGTTGGACTATAACCTGGTGTTGTGTGGTTTTTAGCTTATTTCAGTTCAATTGCACTTTAACCTGACTGTAGTGCTGATGACATTGTAATGAACTGATGCTCCTCCAAGGCCAATACCTGAGGTGCAAGGTTCAGAACCGAGAAATGACTGGAGAAACTCAGCAGGTCTGGCCCCATCTGTGGTTTCAGGTCCAGTGACCCTTCTTCAGGAGTGTTTGTAGCTGGGAAAAGGCTGAAGACAAGGGGTGGGGAAATGAAAAAAATGACCCTGAGCTTCCCATTGCCTGCCATTTTAACACCCCACCCTGTTCCCTGGCCAACATCTCTGTCTCAGGCTTGCTGCAGTGCTCCAGCAAAGCTCAGTGCAAGGTGGAAGAACAGCACTGCATTTCTGCTTGGAAATCCTTCAGGACTCAACATCGAGTTCAATAATCTGAGGGCCTCTCCATGTCCTTTACCCCAGGTCCCCCACTGGTTGCATACCTGACACATTCTCACCCACTCATCGCCCCCATTCCTGGCTTTGCTCCTTCCCTGGTTTACAACTGGCCATCCCCTTGTCTCAAGAACTTACTCTTGCTCTGGGCCCCAGCTTCAGCTATCCAGTCACCACCACCCCGCGGCCCCCAATACCTCACCCCTTCTATCTGCTATCGGTTCTAAAGAAGGGTCACTGAACACAAAATGTTCACTCTGTTTCTCTCTTCACAGTTGCTGCCAGACTTGCTGAGCTCTTACAGATGTCCAGCAGCTGCAGTTCTTGAATTTATTTTAATACAGCCTTACCTTCTGTCGTTCAAACTGTCGAGCATCCTTCAGTAAGCCCTCAGCAGCGAGCTGTCCTTCCAGGTGCCTGAGCATTTCCTCCCTTTGGGTTAATGTCTCCTCCGCCCTTTCAGCACGGCCCAGGACCTGGTGGTAGATGTCATTCAGATGTTCCAGCTGTTTGGTCACATTCATCACCCGCTCCTCCATTTCCTTCACTTTCTTTCAACAAAAAAAACACAACTTGCATTTGGATAGCACCCTTAACATAATAAAAACATCACAAGGGAGCTGGCAGGAGCCCTCTCTCGGATTAAAGTTGACACCGAGTTGTGTCAGTTGGATAGTCCGACTGCTGACCAGTGGCTTGGTCAAGGTCAGAGATTGTCCAACTTGTCAAAAGTGGGGAAATCCAGGGAGAGAGCTTTATAGAGGGACCCTTGGAGGTGAGTGTGCAGGGGGCTCACACAGAGACCAGTGATGGACACGTTCACAGGGCAATGGCACAAAGGGACAGCCCCAGCGGGACACAAGTATCTCACAGGATTCTACAGGACAAGGGGGAATACAGAGACAGGGCAGGACAACACCACAGAGCCAGTTCATTGTGAAAAAGAACAATTCCGCTTCTCAATGCTGGAAAACTAGAGGAAAAGATAAATCGGCTGTGATGGGAAAACAGGATAAAAACAGCAGCTAAAGAAAAATCCCCAAATCAGCAGTTAGATTCCAGTCTGTAACTCCCTCCCGGGTGTCTGTTATTCTGTATATAAACCACCCCGAACCCCTCGATTAGATTCCAGTCTGTAACTCCCTCCAGGGTATCTGTTATTCTGTATATAAACCACCCCGAACCCCTCGATTAGATTCCAGTCTGTAACTCCCTCCAGGGTATCTGTTATTCTGTATATAAACCACCCCGAACCCCTCGATTAGATTCCAGTCTGTAACTCCCTCCCGGATGTCTGTTATTCTGTATATAAACCACCCTGAACCCCTCGATTAGATTCCAGTCTGTAACTCCCTCCAGGGTATCTGTTATTCTGTATATAAACTACCCAGAACCCCTCGATTAGATCCCAGTCTGTAACTCACTCCCGGGTATCTGTTATTCTGTATATAAACTACCCTGAACCCCTCGATTAGATCCCAGTCTGTAACTCACTCCCGGGTGTCTGTTATTCTGTATATAAACTACCCTGAACCCCTCGATTAGATTACAGTCTGTAACTCCCTCCCAGGTATCTGTTATTCTGTATATAAACTACCCTGAACCCCTCGATTAGATTCCAGTCTGTAACTCACTCCCGGGTATCTGTTATTTTACATATAAACCACATCGATCCTCTCAATTAGATTCCAGTCTGTAACTTGCTAAACAGTGAAGGTATTAGCTTGGTTTTTATTCCCACATTATCATTGTGTGACTGATGTTAGACTCAGGGAAAGGATGAGTCACTCTATTTGAAATGTACTGAAGCTAAGCATTGTTGAATAGAGGCTGGAAGGTCAAACTTTTCATTTCGTGTTCATCCGAAGCAGGAAGCAAGGATCAGCTTTGAGGAAAGAATCACCATCATCATTATATGAATGATTTGGATGCGAGCATAAGACGTACAGTTAGTAAGTTTGCAGATGACACCAAAATTGGAGGTGTAGTGGACAGCGAAGAAGGTTGTCTCAGATTACAACAGGATCTGGACCAGATGGGCCAATGGGCTGAGAAGTGACAGATGGAGTTTAATTCAGATAAATGTGAGGTGCTGCATTTTGGGAAAGCAAATCTTAGCAGGACGTATACACTTAATGGTAAGGTCCTCGGGAGTGTTGCTGAACAAAGAGACCTTGGAGTGCAGGTTCATAGCTCCTTGAAGGTGGAGTCGCAGGTAGCTAGGATAGTGAAGAAGGTGTTTGGTATGCTTTCCTTTATTGGTCAGAGTATTGAGTACAGGAGTTGGGAGGCCATGTTGTGTCTGTACAGGACATTGGTTAGGCCAATGTTGGAATATTGCGTGCAATTCTGGTCTCCTTCCTATCGGAAAGATGTTGTGAAACATGAAAGGGTTCAGAAAAGATTTACAAGGATGTTTGGTCAGCATGGACAAGTTGGACTGAAGGGTCTGTTCCTGTGCTGTACAGCTCCGTGACTCTATCTGGGACTGGCCGAGTGAACCTTCTCTGGACTGCCTCTACAGCCAGTCCACCTTTCAGTCGATAAGGAACCCAAAATGTTCCACAGCTGTGGTCTGACCGGAGCCATGTGTAAACTATTATAAACCACCCCCATCCCACTCCCCCACCCTCCCACTGCTGTGGTTATATGTTCCATTCTCTTTGAAATGAATGGCCTGTACTGCTGCTACCCCTCCGCTCTCCCAGTGCGGATCCTGGGAAAATGTTACATCAATCCCTTGGTACTCACAGCTACGTGGCTCCAGTCATTCCCACGAATTTCCTTCACTTTGTCCTTGATGGCTTCCTCCGTGGCGGGAACGCTGGTAAATCCATCGCTTAGCAACGCAGCCAGCTGGTCGAGGAAAGTCTGGTGCAGCAGGTTGGCAGCTCTGGTTCGGTAGCTGCTGCTGTGCAAACGGTCATCCAGCTCACTCACCTGTTTGGCATTGAGGGCCTGTGCATGGCACGCAGTGCCCAGAGCTCGCTGGCACTCTGCCAGCCTCTCTCGGAGCATACTGTTCTCCTGCTCAATGGTCTTCCTCAGAAGCAAACCTTCATCCAACTCCTAAAGTACAGGAAGTAATGAGTAAGACCCCGCCATAGCTCAACGGGAGTGTTTGATGTGTCATGGAGGTGAGGTATATAACAGAGGGGCAATTGGACAGACAGGGAGAGCTAACTGCCACCTGAAGGGGTGAGAGCAAAGAGCAATCTGAGAAAGAAATACCGGCCTCTCGCAAGAAATCTTCACACGCTTTAAAAAAGCACCATTTATCTGTAAAGGTACACGGCATGCTGAGGTAACAGAAGAAAATGAGGACATTCCTGATGAAGGACTTCTGGCCGAAATGTCGACTCTCCTACCCCTCGGATGCTGTCTGACCTGCTGTGCTTTTCCAGCACCACACTCTGGGCTCTGATCTCCAGCATCTGTAGGCCTCACTTTCTCCCACCATGGTAAATTGCCCCAGAGTGTCCAGGGATGTTCAGACTAGGTGGGTTAGCCACGGGACATGCAGGGTTACAGGGATAAGGTAGGTCTGGATGGGATGGTCTTCGGAGTGTTGGTGTGGACCTGTTGGGCCGAATGGCCTGTTTCCACACTGTAGGGATTAAATGACAGCAAGGAACCTTCCCCCTTGATGGAGGGATCAGTGACCAAGGTAGATAGATTTAAGGCAAGGGCCAGGAAGTTATAGGAGAGGTGGTGAAAAGCTGTGTCAGCCAGAGGGTGGTGGAGAATCTGGAACTCGCTGCCTGTGAGGGTGGGAGAGGCAGGAACCCCCACAACATTGAAGAAGGATTTCAACGTGCATTTGTGATATCAAGGCATCCAGGACTGGGGGCCAAGTCCTGGGAAATGGGATCAGAATCATTACGTAGTTGTTTTTGATCAGCTCAGATACAATGGGCTGAAGATTTTTTTTCTCTACAACAATCCTGAGCGGTTGTGAAAAGTGCAATATGAGGGTAAGCCTTTCATCATTATAAAGACACAATCAACAGCAAAATGAGCAAATGAGAAGCTGGAAGAATTCTGAGTGCACATGCAGAAGAGAAAGCAGATCATCAAACCGAACAAGATCACTGGGACAGGGAATGGGGGAGTAGTGACAGAGAGGGACAGGGAATGGGGGAGCGATGACAGAGAGGGTCAGGGAATGGGGGAGCGGTGACAGAGAGGGACAGGGAATGGGGGAGTGGTGACAGAGAGGGACAGGGAATGGGGGAGCAGTGACAGAGAGGAACAGGGAATGGGGGAGTGGTGACAGAGAGGGACAGGGAATGGGGGAATGGTGACACAGAGAGAGAGACTGGGAATGGGGGAGTGGTGACAGAGAGGGACAGGGAATGAGGGAGCAGTGACACAGAGAGGGACAGGGAATGGGGGAGTGGTGACAGAGAGGGACAGGGAATGGGCGAGCGGTGACAGAGAGGGACAGGGAATGGGGGAGTGGTGACAGAGAGGGACAGGGAATGGGGGAGCTGTGACAGACAGGGACAGGGAATGGGGGAGCAGTGACAGAGAGAGACTGGGAATGGGGGAGCGGTGACAGACAGGGACAGGGAATGGGTGAGCAGTGACACAGAGAGACAGGGAATGGGGGAGTGGTGACAGAGAGGGACAGGGAATGGGGGAATGGTGACACAGAGAGGGACAGGGAATGGGGGAGCAGTGACACAGAGAGGGACAGGGAATGGGGGAGTGGTGACAGAGAGGGACAGGGAATGGGGGAGCAGTGACACAGAGAGAGACAGGGAATGGGGGAGTGGTGACAGAGAGGGACAGGGAATGGGGGAGCAGTGACAGAGAGGGACAGGGAATGGGGGAGCGGTGACACAGAGAGAGACAGGGAATGGGGGAGTGGTGACAGAGAGGGACTGGAAATGGGGGAGCAGTGACAGAGAGAGACAGGGAATGGGGGAGCAGTGACGGAGAGGGACAGGGAATGGGGGAGCGGTGACAGAGAGGGACAGGGAATGGGGGAGAAGTGACAGAGAGGGACAGGGAATGGGGGAGAAGTGAGAGAGAGGGACAGGGAATGGGGGAGCAGTGACAGAGAGGGACAGGGAATGGGGGAGCGGTGACAGAGAGGGACAGGGAATGGGGGAGCGGTGACACAGAGAGAGACAGGGAATGGGGGAGTGGTGACAGAGAGGGACTAGGAATGGGGGAGCAGTGACAGAGAGAGACAGGGAATGGGGGAGCAGTGACAGAGATAGGGAATGGGCGAGCGGTGACACAGAGAGAGACAGGGAATGGGGGAGCAGTGACAGAGAGGGACAGGGAATGGGGGAGAAGTGAGAGAGAGGGACAGGGAATGGGGGAGCAGTGACAGAGAGGGACAGGGAATGGGGGAGCGGTGACAGAGAGGGACAGGGAATGGGGGTGTGGTGACAGAGAGAGGGACAGGGAATGGGAGGGCAGTGACAGAGAGGGACAGGGAATGGGGGAGCAGTGACAGAGAGGGACAGGGAATGGGGGAGCAGTGACAGAGAGGGACAGGGAATGGAGGTGCGGTGACAGAGAGAGGGACAGGGAATGGGCAAGTGGTGACAGAGAGGGACAGGGAATGGGCGAGTGGTGACAGAGAGGGACAGGGAATGGGGGAGTGGTGACAGAGAGAGACTGGGAATGGGCGAGTGGTGACAGAGAGGGACAGGGAATGGGGGAGCAGTGACACAGAGAGGGACAGGGAATGGGGGTGCGGTGACAGAGAGGGACAGGGAATGAGGGAGCAGTGACAGAGAGGGACAGGGAATGGGGGTGCGGTGACAGAGAGGGACAGGGAATGGGGGAGTGGTGACAGAGAGGGACAGGGAATGGGGGAACGGTGACAGAGAGGGACAGGGAATGTGGGAGTGGTGACAGAGAGGGACAGGGAATGGGGGAGCAGTGACAGAGAGGAACAGGGAATGGGGGAGTGGTGACAGAGAGGGACAGGGAATGGGGGAATGGTGACACAGAGAGAGAGACAGGGAATGGGGGAGTGGTGACAGAGAGGGACAGGGAATGAGGGAGCAGTGACACAGAGAGGGACAGGGAATGGGGGAGCGGTGACAGAGAGGGACAGGGAATGGGGGAGCGGTGACACAGAGAGAGACAGGGAATGGGGGAGCGGTGACAGAGAGGGACAGGGAATGGGGGAGCGGTGACAGAGAGGGACAGGGAATGGGGGAGTGGTGACAGAGAGGGACAGGGAATGGGGGAGCGGTGACAGAGAGGGACAGGGAATGGGGGAGTGGTGACAGAGAGGGACAGGGAATGGGGGAGCAGTGACAGAGAGGAACAGGGAATGGGGGAGTGGTGACAGAGAGGGACAGGGAATGGGGGAATGGTGACACAGAGAGATGACAGGGAATGGGGGAGTGGTGACAGAGAGGGACAGGGAATGAGGGAGCAGTGACACAGAGAGGGACAGGGAATGGGGGAGCGGTGACAGAGAGGGACAGGGAATGGGGGAGCGGTGACACAGAGAGAGACAGGGAATGGGGGAGCGGTGACAGAGAGGGACAGGGAATGGGGGAGCAGTGACAGAGAGGGACAGGGAATGAGGGAGCAGTGACACAGAGAGGGACAGGGAATGGGGGAGTGGTGACAGAGAGGGACAGGGAATGGTGGTGTGGTGACAGAGAGGGACAGGGAATTGGCGAGTGGTGACACCGAGAGAGACTGGGAATGGGGGAGCTGTGACAGACAGGGACAGGGAATGGGGGAATGGTGACACAGAGAGGGACAGGGAATGGGTGAGCAGTGACTCAGAGAGAGACAGGGAATGGGGGAGTGGTGACAGAGAGGGACAGGGAATGGGGGAATGGTGACACAGAGAGGGACAGGGAATGGGGGAGCAGTGACACAGAGAGGGACAGGGAATGGGGGAGTGGTGACAGAGAGGGACAGGGAATGGGGGAGCAGTGACACAGAGAGAGACAGGGAATGGGGGAGTGGTGACAGAGAGGGACAGGGAATGGGGGAGCAGTGACAGAGAGGGACAGGGAATGGGGGAGCGGTGACAGAGAGGGACAGGGAATGGGGGAGCGGTGACACAGAGAGAGACAGGGAATGGGGGAGTGGTGACAGAGAGGGACAGGGAATGGGGGAGTGGTGACAGAGAGGGACTGGGAATGGGGGAGCGGTGACAGAGAGAGACAGGGAATGGGGGAGCAGTGACAGAGACAGGGAATAGGCGAGCGGTGACACAGAGAGGGACAGGGAATGGGGGAGAAGTGAGAGAGAGGGACAGGGAATGGGGGTGCGGTGACAGAGAGGGACAGGGAATGGGGGAGAAGTGAGAGAGAGGGACAGGGAATGGGGGAGCAGTGACAGAGAGGGACAGGGAATGGGGGAGCGGTGACAGAGAGGGACAGGGAATAGGGGTGTGGTGACAGAGAGAGGGACAGGGAATGGGGGAGCAGTGACAGAGAGGGACAGGGAATGGGGAGCAGCGACAGAGAGGGACAGGGAATAGGCGAGTGGTGACAGAGAGGGACAGGGAATGGGGGAGCGGTGACAGAGAGGGACAGGGAATGGGGGAGCGGTGACAGAGAGGGACAGGGAATGGGGGAGCGGTGACAGAGAGGGACAGGGAATGAGGGAGCAGTGACAGAGAGGGACAGGGAATGAGGGAGCGGTGACAGAGAGAGGGACAGGGAATGGGCAAGTGGTGACAGAGAGGGACAGGGAATGGGGGAGCGGTGACAGAGAGGGACAGGGAATGGGGGAGCGGTGACAGAGAGAGGGACAGGGAATGGGCAAGTGGTGACAGAGAGGGACAGGGAATGGGGGAGCGGTGACAGAGAGGGACAGGGAATGGGCAAGTGGTGACAGAGAGGGACAGGGAATGGGGGAGCGGTGACAGAGAGGGACAGGGAATGGGCAAGTGGTGACAGAGAGGGACAGGGAATGGGCGAGCGGTGACAGAAACAGAATCCGTAATGGGTTTTCAAAAGGAACTGGGAAAATGTTTGAGAAACAAGAATGTGGATGAGAGTGGGACTAATTGCATAGCTCATTCTGAGATGAGGCCCAGATATTAATGCTCACAGCTCACACTGCGCTGTGATCACACCCAGGCAGGTTGGGTAATTCATTGAGAAGCAGGGGACTCCGTGACATTGGTCGTGTGTTTGGAGAGAATTCTCAGCTCTCTTTGAGTTAGGAAGTCAGTTCGACAATCTTTAAGAGAAGGAATCAGTCAGCTCGCATACTAATGAACCCTGACCTTTCCGTTATCAATTCCTGTGCATTGGTAAGAAATTCAACCACAGGATCAAAGCTACTGACAGAAAGTTAGTTTAATAGCCCAAGATTAATGATATAGAGGAAAATGGGAACAGTGCAGGAAAGTGCAGCCGAGATGTAACTGAATGACAGAACAATCTCAATGGCCTGCTTCTGTTGAATGCGATGATTTCTGTCATGCTGATTTCAGTCATGTTGTAGTTGGAAAGGGCTTTTATTGTAAACATGTGATTACTTCATCTTGCTCAGTTAGTATTTATTGAATCAATGTCTTACAGTGGTTTTCAACCAGTCTCTGAACGGGCAATACCTCTGCTCACTCTCCAAACAGATGAAAATTCAGATGAAGACTGTCAGTCCCTTCAGCCCATCGAGCGTACACTAACAACAATCTACCTCGATCAACACTCGCCCCACATTACCGCACACGGCCCATAACCTTCAATGTTATGACATTTCAAATGCTCATCCAAGTGCATTGTTTAAGGTTGTGAGGTTTCCCACCTCAACTCTCCTCCCAGGCAGTGCTTTCCAGACCCTCATACACACACACACATACACACACACATACACACACACACGCACACATACACACACACATACACACACACACGCACACATACACACACATACACACACACACGCACACATACACACACACGCATACACACACACACTTACAGACACACACATACACACACACGCACACATACACACACTTACACACGCACACATACACACACGCATTTACACACACACACCCACGCACGCACACACCCACACACACACACGCGCGCGCGCACACATACACCCACACACACGCACGCACACGCACAGACACACACACATACACACGCACACAGACATACACACGCACACACAGACACTTACACACACACACGCACACATACACACACTTACACACATACGCACACACGCACACACTTACACACACACACATACGCACACGCACTTACAGACACACACATACACACATTTACATACACACACACGCACACATACACATACTTACACACACACATAAACACACACACCCACGCATGCACACACCCACACACACGCACACACACACACATACACACGCACACACCAACACACACGCACACACACATATCCACGCACACATATACACACTTACACACACACATACAAACCCACGCACGCACACACACACACGCACACTCACATCCACACACACGCACAGACACACACACATACATACTCACATACACACCAACACACACGCACACACACATACGCACGCGCACACACACACTCAAACTCTCACATACATACTCTCTCTCTCACACACATACACTCAAACTCTCTCACACACACACACTCAAACTCTCATATACATACTCTCTCTCACACATACATATACTCACACACACACACTCTCACAGACACACATACACATTATCTCTCTCACATACACAAACTCTCACACACTCTCTCACACACACACTCATAGTCACACATACACACATGCTCTCTCACACTCTCCCACACTCACACACACAATCTCTCTCACACTCTCACATACACACATGCTCTCACACTCACACACACAATCTCTCTCACACACTCTCTCACACTCACGCTCTCACATTAACACATACACACAAACTCTCACACCCACACACACATGCTCTCTCACACACAAACATTTGTTTCTGATCCTTTGACAAAGGGAAACAGCTGCTTTATATTCACCCTGTCCCTACCCCATATAATCTTACACACCTCTGTCAGGTCACCCTCAACCTTCTCTGCTCCAAAAAGAATTATCCGAGCATTTTCAGCCTCTCTTCATAGCCAAAGGTCAGAGGCTGGGAATACTGAGGCGACTAACTCACATCCTGACTCCCCAAACCACAAGTCAGGAGTGTGATGGAATCCTCCCCACTTGCCCTGGATGGGGGCAGCTCCACAACATTCAAGAAGCTTGACACCATCCAGGATAAAGCAGCCGCTTGATTGGCCCCACATCCACAAATACCCACTCCCTCCACCACCGACGCTCAGGAGCAGCAGTGTGTACCATCTACAAGATGCACTGCAGAAACTCACCAAAGACCCTCAGACAGCACCTTCCAAACCCATGGCCACTTCCATCGAGAAGGACAAGGGCAGCAGATACATGGGAACACCACCCCCTGCAAGTTCCCCTCCGAGCGCATCACCATCCTAACCTGGAAATATATCGCCGTTCCTTCAGTGTCACTGGGTCAGAATCCTGGAATTCCCTCCCTCAGGGCATTGTGGGTCTACCCACAGGCACATGGACTGCAGCGGTTCAAGAAGGCAGCTCACCCCATCTTCTCAAGGGGCAACTAGGGACGGGTAATAAATGGTGACCAGCTAATGACACCCACATCCCACAAAATGAATCTTTAAAATCTGCTCCATCCCAGGCACCATCCTAGTGAATCCCCTCTGACCCCGTCCAGTGTAATCCCATCCTTCCTATAGTGTGGGGACCAGAACAGCCCACAGTGCTCTAGCTGTGAGCTAACTAAAGTCCTGTGCAGCGCCAACACCACCTCCTTGCTCTTACCATCTATACCTCAACTGATAAAGGCAAGTATTCTGTGTATCCTCTTAATACATAAGGACCTCAATTATCCAAATGACACGAGTGGGGAGTATTTTGTTTGGATAATCAAATACACAGTTTCGCCAGGCATCGAGACCTGATGATCTTGTTCGGTGAATCAAGGTCCCTCTGTACCCTATGATAGTAGAAGCTAAAAATAATGAGCAGAGATGGTTATTTGTTCTTCATGGCAGGTGTTGTAGGAATTAGATCTCAAGGTTAGTGTATATCCCCACAAATGTGAAGCCAGGACACTACTTCACAATCAGGCAAAGTACGTTTGAGAGAAAGCACGACACCTGGGAATTGAAACGCCCGGGAGCAGTGGAGTGGAGGGCTATATATTTTACGGCATCATAGCAGGAGGAGGCCATTCTGCTCTGCAATCCCACTCCCCTTCAATAAGATCATGGCTAATCAAAACCAGTTTCCCTGCATTCTCCCCATATCCTTTTTTGTTAACAACATGTAGAAATCTAGCCATGGGCGGCACGGTGGCAGAAGGGCTGAATGGCCCACTCATGCACCTGTTATGTGGCCATTCTTATTGAACTTGAGTTCCATCATCCAATCGTGTGGCCAGAATATTAGCCTGCAGTTCCGGATTACCAATCCAGGTACATCACCAGTATGTCAGCTCCAACCCCAGTGCTGATGGTTGCAGGTATGGGGGGGAGATTGTGTAGGTGATAGTGTTGTAGTGAAAAAGAGAGCGCCAGAAACACAGAAATATAGAAAATAGGTGCATGAGTGGGCCATTCAGCCCTTCAAGCCTGCTCTACCATTCCATATGATCACGGCTGATCATCCAACCCTCTTCCCACTTTCCCCCCATATCCTTTGATCCCTATTATGCTAAAAATTATATTCTAACTCCTTCTTGAAGCATCTAATGTTTTGGCCTGAACCACTTTCTGAGGCAGAGAATTCCCCAGGCACCCCACGCTCTGGGTGAAGACATTTCCCCACCCCATATCTTTAGACTGTGACCCCCCGGTTCTGGAATCTCCCTAGTCATCAGGAACATCCATCCTGCATTTACCTTCTCCAGTCCAAGGATACATTAATCCAGCACCAATGTGGGAAAGACAAGTGGTGCTTGATAGAATGAACACTGAAACAGCAGCCGATGAGATGGATATAAGTTGAGGCAGTAGACATGTGTATGTGTGTGCATGTGTGCGTGTGTCTCTGTGTTGGCGTGTGTGAATGTGTGTTCATGCATGTGTGCGTGTCTGTGTGCGCATGTGTGTGTGCGTGTGTGTGTGCTTGCATGTGTGTGTGTGCGAGCATGTGTGTGTGTGCATGCATGTGTGTGTGTCTGTGTGTGCACGTGTGTGTGTGCATCTGTGTGTGCATGAGTGTGTGCACGTGCTTGTGTGTACGTGTGCATGCATGCGTGTGTGTATGTGTGTGAATGTGTGTGTGCATGCGTGTGTGTATGTGCGTGTGTGTGTATGCATGCATGTGTGTGTGCGCATGCGTGTGTGCACATGTGTGTGTATGCATGGATGTGTGTGCATGCATGTGTATGCGTGCATGCATGCATGTGTGCATATGTGTGCATGCATGTGTGTGGGCATGTGTGTGTGCATGTGTGAATGCATGTGTGCATGTGTGTGTGCATGTGTGTGCGTGCATGCATGTGTGTGTGCATGCATGCATGCGTGTGTCTGTGCATGTGTGTGTGCATGCATGTTTGTGTGTGTGCATGCATGCGTGTGTAAGCGTGCGCACATGTGTGTGCATGTGTTCGTGCGTGTGTGCATGTGTGCGTGTGCATGCATGTGTGCGTGCATTCATGTGTGCATGTGCTTGTGTGTGCATGTGTGTGTGTGTGCGTGCATGCATGTGTGTGTGCATGCATGTGTGCGTGCATGCGTGTGTACATGCATGTGTGTGTGCACGTGTGTGTGCATGTGTGCGTACATGTGTGTGTACACGAGTGTGTGCGTGCATGTGTGTGCATGTGTGTGTGCATGCGTGTGTGTGCATGTGTGTGTGTGCATGTGCGTGTGCATGCGCGTGTGTGTGCATACGTGTGTGCATGCGTGTGTGTGTGCATGCATGTGTGCGTGCGTGTGTGTGCATACGTGTGTACATGTGTGTGTGCATGCAAGTGTGTGTGCATGCATGTTTGTGCATGTGTGTGTTTGCATGTGTGTTTGTGTGCACACGTGTGTGTGTGTGCACGTGTGTGTGTGCATGTGTGTGTGCATGTGCATGCGTGTGTGTGTGTGTGAGTACATGCATGCATGTGTGTGTGTGTTTGTGTGTGTACATGGTCAGAAAATATTCAACAAGAGTCTTTGGAGAGGTTGACCGAGGTCTTGGCTAATACAATAAAGGAGAACAAATAAAGAAAGTACTCAATCCCCACCTTGGTGAGTTTTTTTATATAAAAATAAGTACAGTAAATAAATGATCAAAATCAAGAAATCTCTAAGATGTCAATATACTAGTTGCATTTTAATATGTCTAATGGCATTTGGAATAAAATTAGGAAAAGTAAGTATTCAAGTATTGCTAATGCAAAACAAAATACTGCAGGTGCTGGAAATAGGATTAAAACATCAGAAAATGCTGGAAAAGAAGCAGGTCAGGCAGTTACATGTGAAGATCAAAACAGGGTTAACGTTACAGTCTCATCAGAATTGGGAAAGGTTTTTGCTGTGACAGATTTTAAGTCAGTTGAAAGACTGAAAGAAAGAATGGGAAAGAGAAAAACAAGACCTTTTGTCAGAGAGAAGAGCAGAACAAGATGAGCATTCTAGGAAGAGGAGCATTAGTGAATTAAATAGGAATATAAAAGCTTCTGTATTTGCTCAGTAGGTGTGATTGTGGATCAGTGATGGTAAACACTTCAGGAAATATTTCAAATGACTTAAAAATGTACGTTTCAATTAAAAAGTCCACAGGAAAGTGTTCCGTATGTAGATAACTAAAGAACTTAAAATATTATTAGAAAAGAGCTTTATAATATTGCCAAGAAGTCTTCATCTGGAAAAGACAGAGTAGGTAAAGACACTGTTTCCACAGTTTGGGGGTTTCTGGATGTAGGGGGCATGGTCTGAAAACAGGGCCAGACTGTTCAGGAGAGATGTTAGGAAGCTCTTCGATAAACCAAGGGTGGAAGATGTTTGGAACTTTTTGCACAAATGGCAGTGGATGCTGAATCAGTTGTCAATTTTAAATCTGAGTTAGATCCCTTTTGTAAAGCAACAGGATTAAGGGATACAGGCCAAAGTCAGGTATATGGAGTTAGGCTACAGATCAGCCATGGTCTCACTGATTGGTGGAACAGACACAAGGTGCTTAAAGGTCTAATTGTGTTTCAGTGTTCCTCATGGTAAGCTTGAGGACTAGGACAGTTTTATAAATTAGCAAATAAAGACCAAATAATTAATATTATAGAACATAGAACATAGAACATTACAGCGCAGTACAGGCCCTTCAGCCCTCGATGTTGCGCTGACCTGTCATACCAATCTGAAGCCCATCCCACCTACACTATTCCATATGCTTGTCCAATGACGACTTAAATGTACTTAAAGTTGTCAAATCTACTACCGTCGCAGGCAAAGCATTCCATACCCTTACTACCTCTGAGTAAAGAAACTACCTCTGACATCTGTCTTATATCTATCACCCCTCAATTTAAAGTTGTCCCCTCATGTTCACCGTCCCCATACTTGGAAAAAGGCTCTCCCTGTCCACCCTACCTAACCCTCTGATTATCTTCTATGGCTCTATTAAGTCACAATGAGAAAGTATAACATTCATTCATTCATTGTAAATATGAAAATAGATTGTCAGACTTTGTAGAAGTAGGAAAGAAATGAAAACCTTTAGAGCTTAAAAGGAGAAATTATGACAAGGAGTAAGAAAATGACTCAGATGTCAATATTTTGTGTTGGCCTTCATAGTTGACAACTGAAAACATTAAGAATTGAGTTAAAAGTATTGAGTTAAGGCATGTTAGAGAGGGAAGGCATTGTTGTGTCTTGTTCTGACTATTTTTGAGAGGAGCTGCTGGCTAGATCTGAGAGTGACATTTGCACCCTATTCCCAACCCCGCCCACCCCCCCGCACTGCCAACTGTACTAGTGGTTAAAGGGACAGTGAGTGGAGTGATATGTTCCTCCTGTCAGATATGGGAGCAGTTGTGTTTCCTTGGTGACAATGTCTGCATGAAGTGTGTCAGGCTCCAGCTCCTCTCAGAGCATATGGATTGGTTGGACTGGCAGTAGGAAGCATTGAGATGTATACAGGAAGCAGAGACACACACACACTCCTACACATGCGCACACACAAACACGCACTCACAAACACACACACACGCGCACACAAACACACACGCGCAGACACACACACACACACGTGTGTGTGTTAAGGGCAAAAGAGTAATTAAGGAGACAATAGGGCCCCTTAAAGATCAACAAGGCCATCTGTGTGTGGAATGACAGGAGATGGGTGAGATCCTAAATGAATATTTTGTTTCAGAATTTACCATCTTGAAAGACATGGAAGTTCAGGAACTCGGGGAAATAATTAGTGATGTTTGAAGAGAGTACACATTTCAGCAGAGGAAGTGCTGGAGGTCTTAAAACTCATAAAGGTAGATAACTCCCCAAGACCTGGTCAATTAGATGGAAAAGGATAGATCAGAACTAAAAGTTGAAATTCTAAATTGGAGGAAGGTTCATTTTAACGGTATCAGGAAAGAACTCTCAAAAGCTGATTGGGGGCAGATGTTCACAGGTAAAGGGACGGCTGGAAAATGGGAAGCCTTCAGAAATGAGATAACGAGAATCCAGAGAGAGTATATTCCTGTCAGGGTGAAAGGGAAGGGTGGTAGGTATAGGGAATGCTGGATGACTAAAGAACTTGAGGGTTTCGTTAAGAAAAAGAAGGAAGCATATGTCAGGTATAGACAGGATAGATCAAGTGAATCATTAGAAGAGTACAAAGAAAGTAGGAGTATACTTAAGAGAGAAATCAGGAGGGCAAAACGGGGACATGAGATAGCTTTGGCAAATAGGGTTAAGGAGAATCCAAAAGGTTTTTACAAATACATTAAGGACAAAAGGGTAACTAGGGAGAGAATAGGGCCCCTCAAAGATCAGCAAGACAGCCTTTGTGTGGAGCTGCAGGAGATGGGGGAGATACTAAATGTGTATTTTGCATCAGTATTTACTGTGGAAAAGGATGTGGAAGATATAGACTGTAGGGAAATAGATGGTGACTGAAAATGTGTTGCTGGAGAAGCGCAGCAGGTCAGGCAGCATCCAAGGAACAGGAGAATCGATGTTTTGGGCATAAGCCCTTCTTCAGGAATGAGGAAAGTGTGTCCAGCAGGCTAAGATAAAAGGTAGGGAGGAGGGACTTGGGGGGAGGGGCTTTGGAAATGCGATAGGTGGAAGGAGGTCAAGGTGAGGGTGATAGGCCGGAGTGGGGGTGGGGGCAGAGAGGTCAGGAAGAAGATTGCAGGTTAGGAAGGCGGTGCTGAGTTCGAGGGTTGGGACTGAGACAAGGTGGGGGGAGGGGAAATGAGGAAACTGGAGAAATCTGAGTTCATCCCTTGTGGTTGGAGGGTTCCTAGGCGGAAGATGAGGCGCTCTTCCTTCAACCGTCGTGTTGCTATGGTCTGGCGATGGAGGAGTCCAAGGACCTGCATGTCCTTGGTGGAGTGGGAGGGGGAGTTGAAGTGTTGAGCCACGGGGTGGTTGGGTTGGTTGGTCCGGGTGTCCCAGAGGTGTTCTCTGAAACGTTCCACAAGTAGGCGGACTGTCTCCCCAATATAGAGGAGGCCACATCGGGTGCAGCGGATGCAATAGATGATGTGGGTGGAGGTGCAGGTGAAGTTGTGGCGGATATGGAAGGATCCCTTGGGGCCTTGGAGGGAGGTAAGGGGGGAGGTGTGGGCGCAAGTTTTACATTTCTTGCGGTTGCTGGGGAAGGTGCCGGGAGTGGAGGTTGGGTTGGTGGAGGGTGTGGACCTGACGAGGGAGTCACGGAGGGAGTGGTCTTTTCGGAATGCTGATAGGGGAGGGGAGGGAAATATATCCCTGGTGGTGGGGTCTGTTTGGAGGTGGCGGAAATGATGGCGGATGATACACTGTATATGGAGGTTGGTGGGGTGGTAGGTGAGGCCCAGTGGGGTTCTGTCCTGGTGGCGGTTGGAGGGGCGGGGCTCAAGGGCAGAGGAGCGGGAAGTGGAGGAGATGCGGTGGAGGGCTTATGCCTGAAACATCGATTCTCCTGCTCCTTGGATGCTACCTGACCTGCTGCGCTTTTCCAGCAACACATTTTCAGCTCTGATCTCCAGCATCTGCAGTCCTCACTTTCTCCCCTAAATAGATGGTGACATCTTGTAAAATGTCTTGAAACACATAAAAATGGATAAATCCCCAGGAACTGATCAGGTGCACCCTAGAACTCTGTGGTAAGCGAGAGAAGTGATTGCTGGGCCTCTTGCTGAGATATTTGCTTCATCGATAGTCACAGGTGAGGTGCCAAAAGACTGGAGGTTGGCAAACATGGTGCCACTGTTTAAGAAGGGCGGTATGGACAAGCCAGGGGACTATAGACCGGTGATGTACGTTCGAAGCCCAGTCACAGGTTTACGTTAGGAACAATGCCTTGTGTTTATATCATGTTCTTCCCAACCACTGAAAATGCTTCACAACAAACAGAGTATTTTTAAAGTGAGGCAACTGTTGGAATGGACCAATCACAGCAACCAACTTATATGCAGCAAGCTCCCACTAACAGGATTGGTATAAACGACAAATAATGAGAAGGAACACAAAAGGCTTCAGGAAGGTAGGCAGGCAAATTAAAGCAAAATCTGAAGATCTGGAAGGGAAACAGAAATTGTTGGATAAGCTCAGCAGGTCTGGCAGCATCTGTGGAGAGAAACAAAGTTAACATTTCAATGTCAATATTAAAGTGAAGAAGAAGGACTGGTCTCGAAACGTTAACTCTGTCTCTCTCTCTCTCTCTCTCCACAGATACTGCCAGACCTGCAGAGTTTCTGCAGCAACTTTGATATTTCTTTCAGCAATTATCTTCCTTCACTGGAACTTCAGACACTGAGGTGAATGAATCTCAGAATGTGACTTCAAATCCACTCAAGGCAGCTTGAGAACTTCCGAATGTGGAAGGGAAGGGCTGGCACCAGCAGAAGGGCCATGAGCTGTCAGATTGTTGGAAAACATTAAGCCAATGCACTAATGCCCTTTACGGTTGGAAACTTGTCAACCTTGGGTCGGTAAAGGAGTCCAATTCCACATCAAACAGGTTGTTAATTTCCCTCTGAAGTGGCTGAACAAGTCACTTAGTAATATCACAATGAGGAAGAGCATGCAGGTACAGCAGGTAGTGAAGAAGGCTAATAGCATGCTGGCCTTCATAACAAGAGGAATTGAGTATAGGAGCAAAGAGCTCCTTCTGCAGCTGTACAGGGCCCTGGTGAGACCACACCTGGAGTACTGTGTGCAGTTCTGGTCTCCAAATTTGAGGAAGGACATTCTGGATATTGAGGGAGTGCAGCTTGGGTTCACGAGGTCAATTCCCAAAATGGCAGGACTATCATATGTTGAAATATTGGAGCGACTGGGCTTGTATACCCTTGAGTTTAGAAGGCTGAGAGGGGATCTGATTGAGACATATAAGATTATTAAAGGATTGGACACTCTGGAGGCAGGAAACATGTTTCCGCTGATGGGTGAGTGCCGAACCAGAGGACACAGCTTAAAAATACGGGGTAGACCATTTAGGACAGAGATGAGGAGAAACTTCTTCACCCAGAGAGTGGTGGCTGTGTGGAATGCTCTTCCCCAGAGGGCAGTGGAGGCCCAGTCTCTGGATTCAGTTAAGAAAGAGTTGGATAGAGCTCTCAAGGATAGTGGAATCAAGGGTTATGGAGATAAGGCAGGAACAGGATACTGATTAAGGATGATCAGCCATGATCATATTGAATGGCGGTGCAGGCTCGAAGGGCAGAATGGCCTACTCCTGCACCTATTGTCTATTGTTTATTGAAACATTGAAAATGAATCAAAACACATTAATACCAATCTACCAATCAGGGGTAGGCCATTCGGCCCCTGTTTCTCCATTCAAAAAGATTTTGTTTGTGTTTCCAATTTAACTTTGCTATATACCTCCTGATCACTTTTAAGTCCCTGCTTACTGAGAGTCAATCCAACACCACCTTAACAATAAAAGACCATAAGACATAGAAGCAGAATTCAGACCATTCAGCCCATCATGTCTGTTCTGCCATTCAATCATGGCTGATAAGTTTCTCCCCCTTTCTCCCGTAACCCTTGATCCCCTTGATACTCAAGAACCTATCTGTTCAGTGGTTAGCACTGCTGCCTCACAGTGCCAGAGACCCGGGTTCAACTCCAGCCTTGGGCGACTGTCTGTGTGGAGTTTGCACATTCTCCCCGTGTCTGTGTGGGTTTCCTCCGGGTGCTCCGGTTTCCTCCCACAGTCCAAAAATGTGCAGGTTAGGTGAATTGGCCACGCTAAATCGCCTGTAGTGTTCAGGGATGCATAGGCTAGATGCATTAGTCAGGGTTAAATTGAGGGAAATGGGTCTGGGTGGGTTACTCTTCGGCGGATCGGAATGGAATTGTTGGGCTGAAGGGCCTGTTTCCATACTGTAGGGAATCTATGAAAAATACACTCAATGACGTCTTCTCCACAGCCTTCTGTGGTAATAAATTCCATAGATGCCCCACTCTCTGGCTGAAGAAGTTTCTCCTTATCTCCATTCTAAAAATATTCATTCACTCTAGCTCCACCAACGTTTGAGGAAAAGAATGTCAAAGTTACACAACCCTCTGAGACAAAATATTTCTCCACATCTTTGTCCTGAAAGGGTGACCTCAATTTTAGAATGTGCCCTCTAGTTCTGAACCAATCCACAAGAGGAAACATCATTCCACGTTCACTTTGTTAGCACCATTCAGGAAGTTATACAGTTCAATCAAGTCAACTCTCACTCTTCTGAAATTCAGTGTAAGCAAGCTCCGTCTGTCCTAAGAGAACCCACTCATTTCAGGTATTGATCCAGTAAACCTCCTTTGAACCATCTCCAATGCATTTTCATCGTTCTGTAAATAAGGAGAGTGAAACTGCACACAGTTCAGGTATTTGAGATATGCTGTCTCCAATGCCCTGTGAATGAAGCATAACAAACTTACTTTCATGTTCAATTACTCCTGTAATAAAGGATAGGATCCCAGAGCTGCCTTCATTATGTGCTGGACCTACATCCTAACTTTTTATATCTTGTGCACCAGAACACCAAAATCCCAACTTCCGCAGCCATTCTCTGTATAATTAATACTGTACTCTGCTTTTTTAAAAAATTCTTTCTGCCAAAGTGAACAATTTCACATTTTCCCATATTATCATATTCACATTAAAGTCACTGATGTGGAATGTAATAATCACAGACCGCTGTGAAACTCCACACACCACATCGTATCATTCAACAAAGAGCCATTTACTCAGGCTCTCTGTTTTCTGACAGCCAACCAATCTTCTATCCGTGCCATCTTTACCCCGTAAACCATGAGCTCCTAATTTCTGTAATCACCCGAGATGTAGCATCTTATCAAAGTGATACAACAAGGTTTCCCTTTGCTGAAACCGTGCTGGCGCTTTCTGACTCCATGTACCTGTACGGCTGTAATCCCTTTAACGATCTATTCCAACACCTCCCCCATGACTGATGTCAGGTCAACTAGCCTGAAGTTTCTTGTTTCCTCCATCCCTCTTTTTTTTTGGAAAGGAGAAGTTATATTCCCTACTTTCCAATCTGCTGAAGTTTTTCCAGAATCGTTGGAGAATTATCACCAATGCATCTCCTACCTGCTTAGCCGCCTCTTTTAAGACCCAAGGATGATGATCAGGACTGGAGCCTTGTCAGATCCCAGCTCCAATAGTTTGTCCAGCCCCACTTCCCCATTTAGTATCTCCCCCTTCTCCTGCGGCTCCACACAAAGGCCGCCTTGCTGATCTTTGAGGGGCCCTATTCTCTCTCTAGTTACCCTTTTGTCCTTAATGTATTTGTAATCTCACTGAGTTCCTCTCTTCTTTTCCAGCTCCTGATTTATAGCCATTACTGGGATGGTTTGGGTATCCTCTATGGCGGAAACTATTAGTTTATTTCATCCACCATTTCCTTATTATCTACTATTAAATACCAGTTCTCCCTCTCTCGAGAACCAAAACCCTCCTTGCTTACTCTTTTCCTTTATAAATATTTGTTCATTCATTTCTAGCTAGCTTCCTCTCACAATGTAATGTCTTTCTCCTGATTAACGTTTTTAGTCATTCCCTGATGTTCTTTATATTCTGACCAATCATCTGACCTGCCACTGATATGGATTTTTTTTCCTTAAGTTTGATATTTGAATTATGCTTTCGAGTTGGTGGAACAGGCTTTGGGGAGTCAGGAGGTGAATACCTCATTGCAAGATTCCCAACCTCTGACCTGCTCTTGTAGCTGCAGTATTTATGTGGCTACTCCTATTAATTTTCTGGTCGATGGTAACCCCAGGATGTTAATCGTGGGGAGTCCAGCAACGGTAATACATTTGGAAAAATGGTTAGAGAAGGTGCAAAAAAGATAGACAGGAAGGATGCTGGTTTTGAAAGGTTATACCTTTCAGAGAAAGTTCATTCGAGTTGGTTTTATCATCCTGGAGGTTATAGAATGAAGTGTGGCATAGCAAGATGTCTTTAAGATATAAAAGGATCTGACAAGGTAGATGGAGTAAAGTTTTTCCTCTTGTACAAGGCAGATTTAAAAATGTATGACTGTCACTAATAAGCGAATAAGATTAGATTAGATTAGATTACTTACAGTGTGGAAACAGGCCCTTCGGCCCAACAAGTCCACACCGACCCGCCGAAGCGCACCCACCCAGACCCATTCCCCTACATTTACCCCTGCACCTAACACTACAGGCAATTTAGCATGGCCAATTCACCTGACCTGCACATCTTTGGACTGTGGGAGGAAACCGGAGCACCCGGAGGAAACCCACGCAGACACGGGGAGAACGTGCAAACTCCACACAGACATTCGCCTGAGGCGGGAATTGAACCCGGGTCTCTGGCGCTGTGAGGCAGCAGTGCTAGCCACTGTGCCACCGTGCCGCCCACAAAGGAACTCTGAGAATTCTTTATCCACAGTGTGGTGGGATTGGGACCCTTGGAGAATTTCTGTGCTGATTGAATGACCTGGAAAGGGAGAATAGATACATGGTGAAGAGGCCAGTAGAAGGCGATGTTGAGGGGGTGGACTGTAAGGGGTTGATGGAGACTGGATGTGTGCAGGCCTGTTTGCTGAGTGGCCTGTTGCTGTTGCTTTACCTTTCTGATAGTCTTCACATCCTGACTGCTCAAGGCTGCCTCCTGCTGGGCCTTGCCGGCATCAGACACCAGCTTCATCAGGGTCTGGCGACTGGCCCTGAACTCCAGCTCCTGATTGGTCAGGGTTTCCTCCAGTGTCGCTATCTTGGTCTCCCATTGGGCATGTTCCTGAACCAGCTCCGAAACCTGGAGGCAAAATACATCGACTCACCGTCCAATCGAAACAAGGAACTTTCAGCATAGACCCAGATCATTCACGTGTGTGAACAAAGAATCTTCCAGCATAGGAACAGGCCCTTCGGCCCTCCAAGCCTGCACCAGTCCAGATCTTCTATCTAAACCTGCTGGCTATTTTCTAAGGATCTGTATCCCTCTGCTCCCTGCCCATTCATGTATCTGTCTAGATACATCTTAAATTGCGCTATCATGCCCACCTCTACTGACAACACAAACCAGGCACCCACCACCCTCGGTATTAAGAACTTTCCACACATATCTCCCCTCAACCTTTCCCCCTCACTTTGAACTCGTGACTCCTAGTAACTGACTCCCCCACTCTGGGAAAATGTTCCTTGCTATCTATCGTGTCTATACCTCTCATGATTCTGTAGACCTCAACCAGGTCCCCCCTCAACCTCCATCTTTCTAATGAAAATAATCCTAACCTACTCAACCTCTCCTCATAGCTAGTACCCTCCATACCAGGCAACATCCTGGTGAACCTCCAAATCATCCACATCCTTTTGGTAATATTCCAAATGTGGCTGAACTAAAGTCCAATACAACTGTAACATGACCTGCCAGCTCTTGTACTCAATACCCCATCCAATAAAGGAAAACATGCCGTATGCCTTCTTGACCACTCTATCGACCTGTGTTGCCACCTTCAGATCTCTTTGTACATCAGTTTTCCCCAGGGCTTTTCCATTCACTCTTGAATTGCATCTTCCAAAATGCATCGCCTCGCATTTGCCCGGATTAAACTCCATCTGCCATTTCTCTGCCCATCTCTCCAATCTATCTATACTCTGCTGTATTCTCTGACAGTCCCCTTCACTATCTGCTACTCCACCAATCTTGGTGTCATCTGTAAACTTGCTAATCAGACCACCTATACCTTCCTCCAGATCATTTATGTGTATCACAAACAGCAGAGGTCCCAGCACGGATCCCTGTGGAACATCACTGGTCACTGGCCTCCATTTTGAGAAACTCCCTTCCACTACTACTCTCTGTCTCCTGGTGCCCAGCCAGTTCTCTATCCATCTATATAGTACACCCTGGACCCCATATAACTTCACTTTGTCCATCAGCCTGCCATGTGGAATCTTATCAAACGCCTTACTAAAGTCCATGTACATGACATCTACAGCCCTTTCCTCATCAATCAATTTTGTCACTTCCTCAAAGAATTCTGGTTAGTTGGTAAGACATGGCCTTCCATGCACAATACCATGCTGCCTATCTCTGATAAGCCCATTTTCTTCCAAATGTAAATAGATCCTATCCCTTACTATCTTCTCCAGCAGCTTTCCTACCACCGATGTCAGGCTCACCGGTCTGTAATTATCTGGATTATCCATGTTACCCTTCTTAAACAAGGGGACAATGTTACCAATTCTCCAGGACCTCACCCATGTTTAAGGATGCTGCAAAGTTATCTGGTAAGGACCCATCTAATACCTCTCTCATTTCCCTCAGTAAACTGGGATAGATTACATCTGGACCTGGGGACTTGTCAACCTTAAGGTAAAGAGAGGGGGAGAGAGGGGTAGAGATAGAGAGAGAGAGAGAGAATGTATGTGTGTATGTGCGCATATGAGTCCATGTGCATGTGTACGTGCGTGTGCATGTGCATATGAGTCCTTGTGTACATGCCTGAGTGTGTGTGCATGAGTCTGTGTGAGCATGCATGTGTGTGCGTGTACATATGAGTCAGTATGGGTGTGTGTGTATATGAGTCAGTGTGCGTGTGTGTGTGTGTATATGAGTCAGTGTGCGTGTGTGTGTGTATATATGAGTCAGTGTGCGTGTGTATATATGAGTCAGTGTGCGTGTGTGTGTGTATATGAGTCAGTGTGCATGTGTATATATGAGTCAGTGTGCGTGTGTGTGTGTATATGAGTCAGTGTGCATGTATATGAGTCAGTGTGCATGTGTGTGTGTGTATATATATCAGTCAATGGGCGTGTGTGTGTATATGAGTCAGTGTGCATGTGTATATATGAGTCAGTGTGCGTGTGTGTGTGTATATGAGTCAGTGTGCGTATGTGTGTGTGTATATATGAGTCAGTGTGCGTGTGCGTGTGTGTGTATATGAGTCAGTGTGCATGTGTGTGTGTGTATATATATCAGTCAATGTGCGTGTGTGTGTATATGAGTCAGTGTGCATGTGTATATATGAGTCAGTGTGCGTGTGTGTGTGTATATGAGTCTGTGTGTGTATGAGTCAGTGTGTGTGTGTGTGTATCTCTGTATGTGTGGGGGTTCCATTCCCCACCCTGGGGATGTGTGGGGAAGGGGTTCCATTCCCCACCCTGGAGGTGCATGAGGTAGATCTTTGAATGGAAAGACCGATGACATCCCAACCCCAGGAAGCAGCATGCAAGCATGGAGATCCCGACAGGAGCATTGCTGCTCCCATTGGCCCATTAGCAAGAAGCCATTGTCTTCTTCCCAAACATTGTCATCACCTCCGTTCAGCTGCTGGCTTTCCTCAGGCTATCCCAGTCAGGGGGCTGAATGGCCTCACCTTGCTGGTCAGGTACTCAAGTGGATCCCGTTGGCCCCCAGGCTCCGTGTTCAGGCTCAGGGCGAGTTTCTCGATGCCTGTGGCCAGTCTCCTCTCCAGAATCACCACCTTCTGCTCACTGAGCTCCCTCTCTCGTAAGTGCAGCCTATCGGGGGTGGGGGGCAGACAGTAATGGTGTCACATCAAAGGGCAGCACCCACACAGCCTTCTCTGCCACACCCTCCCTCCCCACCGCGCCCCTTCGCCCACACTGCTACAACTCCTCTCCCAAACAGGAAACCCACCAACAACAACACCTTGAACATGACATGAGAGACGGCACCAGTCCACAGGGAACAGAGACAGGGCATCACACTCAGGACAATGGGCAGGGAAAGGCAGGAGGGAGTTCCCCCTCCCAAAGGGAAAGGGTCTTCACAGGAGCCCTCCATCAGGGTCAACAATCTGTATCCCAGTGAGAGTCAGCCCCTTCAGGAGAGGGCGGGGGACCCTATCCCCCAGTGAGGGTCAGCCCCTTCAGGAGAGGGAGGGGGACCCCGTACCCCAGTGAGGGGCAGCCCCTTCAGGAGAGGGAGGGGGACTCCGTACCCCAGTGAAGGGCAGCCCCTTCAGGAGAGGGAGGGGGACGCCGTACCCCAGTGAAGGGCAGCCCCTTCAGGAGAGGGAGGGAGACCCCGTACCCCAGTGAGGGTCAGCCCCTTCAGGAGAGGGAGGGGGACCCCTTACCCCAGTGAAGGTCAGTCCCTTCGGGAGAGGGAGAGAGACCCCGTACCCCAGTGAGGGTCAGCACCTTCAGGAGAGGGAGGGGGTCCCCGTACCCCAGTGAGGGTCAGCCCCTTCGGGAGAGGGAGGGGGACCCTGTACCCCAGTGAGGGTCAGCCCCTTCAGGAGAGGGAGGGGGACCCCGTACCCCAGTGAGAGTCACCCCCTTCGGGAGAGGGAGGGGGACCCCGTACCCCAGTGAAAGGCAGCCCCTTCAGGAGAGGGAGGGGGACCCCTTACCCCATTGAGAGTCAGCCCCTTCAGGAGAGGGAAGGGGACCCCGTACCCCAGTGAGAGTCAGCCCCTTCATGAGAGGTGAATTCCTGCAGTGCATCTTGTAGATGGTACACACTGCTGGTACCAAGTGTGGAGGGAGTGGATGTTTGTGGATGTGGTGCCGATCAGGAGGGCACTGAGGAGAAGCAAATAGTGACTAATTTGGAATGTTTCGGGCTCTCCGATGATTACCTGAGCCGTTCCTCCAGTTCGGAGATTCTCTCCCTCAGCGCCTGGTTCTCACTCTGTAGGCTGGCGTTTGTGTGATTCTGCACACTGGCTGCGGTTGCTGGGAATTCCTGGCCGTGTCCTGTGCTCAGGACCGGGATGAGTGAGGTTTGTCGAACATCACTGTCCTTGTACCTGGCCAGGTCTCCCCTCAGTTGCAGTGATGAAAGCTCCTTTGCTGGCTGTCTCTCTCGATACTCTGCCACCTGCACCAAACATTCAACACAATTAAACCCTGGCCTCAGAATCATCCAGCTTCCTACACTAACAGCAGAGCCCACACCTCCCAAAAATACTGTCTCCCAGAGAAAACGACAGACCTCTCACTGTGACATCGATAGTGGGAAAACTGGTGGAGGGTTTAATATGGGATAAGGGAAACATACACTTATAGAAAAATAAATTCATACTAGCCAGTCAGTGTTGGCTTAGTCAGGGACAGGTCATGGCTGACAAAAGTCATTGAGTTCTTTGACGAGGTGACCCAGGCAGTGGGTGAGGGTGGTGCTGTGGATGTTGTATACTTGGACTTTCAGGAAGCAACCGAGAGAGGGTCATGTGACAGGTTGGTGAACACGGGAAAGGTTTGGGATTGCTGGGTCCTTGGCAGCAAGGATTGGAGGCTCAAAGATAGGGTCCAGACGGTGGGTAGAGGTGGGCATTTCTCAGATTGGGGATGAGTTGATTGTGGTGTTTTCCAGGGACCCTTGCTTTTTCTGATTTACCTCAAGGATTTGGAGTTGGGGGTTGAGGGTAAAATCTCTAACGTTGCAGATGGCACTAGGCTGGGGAGAATAGTGAGGATGATGCTGAGGGACTTCAGAGGGACATGGACCAATTGGCCAATGGGCAGACACCTGTCAGATGGATTTCAATGCAGAGAAACGGGAGGGGATGGTTAAAAAAACACACACACAGAGACAATACAGGCCTCAATGGGACAACTCTGGGGGGAGTAGAGGATCAGATGGACCTCGGGGATCATGTACATGATTCTCTGAAGGTGACCAAGCAAGTTGTAGCAGATGTTAAGTTGGTTTATAGGATCCTTGTGTTTATACACACGGGCATAGAGTAGAAAGGAAGGAAGTGACACTACACCTCGACAAATCATTGGGTCAGACCACATTTGGAGCATTGCGTTCAGTTCTGGGCACCTTATTTAAGGAAGGATGTTACTCCCCACTTGCCCTGGATGGGGGCAGCTCCAACAACACTCAAGAAGCTTGACACCATCCAGGACAAAGCAGCCGCTTGATTGGCACCACATCCACAAACACCCACTCCCTCCATCACCGACGCTCAGTAACAGCAGTGTGTACCATCTACAAGATGCACTGCAGGAATTCAACAAAGACCCTCAGGCAGCACCTTCCAAACCCACGGCCACTTCCATCTGGAAGGATAAGGGGCAGCAGATACACGGGAACACCACCCCCTGCAAGTTCCCCTCCGAGCAACTCATCCTGACTTGGAAATATATCGCCGTTCCTTCGGTGTCACTGGGTCAGAATCCTGGAATTCCTTCCCTCAGGGCATTGTGGGACAACTGTCAGAACACGGTTCAAGTAGGCAGCTCACTCGACCTTCTCAAGGGGCAACTAGAGATGGGCAGTAAATGCTAGGCCCAGCCAGCAACACCCACATCCCATGGAGTGAGTTAATTAATTTTAAAAAGCCCTGGAAAGAGTGCTAAGGGTATTCACTTGAGTGATACCAGCAATGAGGGATTTTAGTACAAGGAACAATTAGAGAGATTGGGCTGATCCTCCTTGGAACAGAGACAGTTTAGAAGTGACCTTATTGAGGTGTCCAAAATAATGCACAGTTCTGACAGGGTACAGATGGATATTCTGTTCCCATTAGGGAGTATGTCAGTAACTAGGGGTCACGGTTTTGAGATTGTCAGCAAGAGAGCCAGGAGTGAGGTGAGGAGAAACCTCTTCACTCCGAGAGTTGTTCGGTTTTGGGATGCGCTGCCTGGGAGAGTGAGGAAGGAGGATTCTATCGGAGGTTTCAGAAGAGAGCTGGGTATATATTGGAAAGGGATGGAGTCAGAGGGTTCCGGAGACAGGGATGGGGAGTGGGACTGGCTGGGTAGACCTTTCAGGAGCTGGTACAGGCATGATGGGTCGAATAGCCTCTCCTGTACTGTAACACTCAATGATTCTACAATTCTATTAACTGAGAAACACTTATGATCTCCAAACGTGCTACAGATACACAACATCTCTTTTTATTTGGTAAACTACAGTTTTCATCACTAAATGAAGAAGATTTTCCAGTCATTTGTCTATCGTAGATTTATCGTATAAATCATACATCACTTGGATGTATGATCTAGGACAGGAGGAGGTGTTTCAGCCCCTCAAGTCTGCTCATGGCTGCTCTGATTGTAATCTCCTATCTTTGTTCCCGTCTTAACCTTTCACCCTCTTGCTCAACAAGAGCCTCACCACTTCAGCCTTAAAACTATTTGAAGACCTTCCTTCCATCACTTTTTTCAGGGAAAGTGTTCCAAAGACTAGCAGCCTTCAGGTACAGAGTTATTCTCTCTTCCTTGTTTTCAGTAATAACTTCCAGTTCGAGATTCTCCGACAACAGGAAAGGTCCTTCCCCCCCCCCCCCCCCCCCCCCCCCCCGCCCAGCACCACCACCCAGTCAAGACCCTTCAACATCATCTATACTTCAGCCAGAGAGCAATGGGAAATGATGCCCCCCACCCCGACCCAGGTAATGTCCTTGGGACATGCGTTCGAATTCTGCTGCAGCAGATGGTGGAATCTGAATTTAATAAACATCAAAGTCTAATGTTGGGGGGAAACTATCTGGTTACTAATGTTCTTTCAGGTACGAATCTGCTGTCCTTACCTGGTTTGGTCGACATGTAGTTAACTGTCAGCTGTGATCAGGGATAATAAATGTGATGTCTGCATAGAGGTGTATGGTACAGGAACAGACCCTTCAGTCCAACTCATCCATGCCAACCAGACATCCTAAATTAATCTTGGCCCATATCCCTCTAAACCCTTCCTCCTCATATACCCACCCAGATGCCTTTTTAAATGTTGTAATCATACCAGCCTCCACCACTTCCTCTGGCAGCTCGTTCCATGCACGTACCACCCTCTGTGTGAAAAAGTTGCCCCTGAGGTCTCTTTTATATCTTTCCCCTCTCACCCTAAACCTATACCGTCTAGTTCTGGACTTCCCCACCTCAGGGAAAAGACCTTGTCTATCCTATCCATGACCCTCACGATTTTATAAACCCCTATAAGGTCACCCCTCAGTCTCCGACGCTCCAGGGAAAACAGCCCCAGTCTATTCGGCCACTCCCTATAGTTCAAACCCTCCAACCCTGGCAATGGTAAAAATCACACCACACCAGGTTATAGTCCAACAGGTTTATTTGGAAGCACTAGCTTTCGGAGCGCTGCTCCTTCATCAGGTGGTGGTGGGCTCTGAAGGCTAGTGCTTCCAATTCGACCTGTTGGACTATAACCTGGTGTTGTGTGATTTTTTAGCTTTGTCCACCCCAGTCCTACACCGGCCCCTCCGAATCAACTCTGGCAACAGCCTTGTAAATCTTCTCTGAACCCTCTCAAGTTTCACAAATTCTTTCCGATAGGAGGGAGACCAGAATTGCATGTAGTATTCCAAAACTGGCCTAGCCAACGTCTTGTACAGCCACAACATGACCTCCCAACTCCTATACTCAATACACCAACCAATGAATTAACCACTTTCTTCACTATCCTATCTACCTGTGACTTGAATTAAATCAAATTCTACCAACTGCCCTTTGAACCCAGGTCTCCAGAACCTTACCTGGGTTTCTGGATGCATAGACCAGCCTTGATATCACCACTCGGCCATTGATTTGCTTCCTTGACCCGCTGCAGTCCACGTGCTGTGGGTTGACCCACAATGCCCTTAGGGAGGGAATTCCACGATTCTGACCCAGTGACACTGAAGAAACGGTGATATATTTCCAAGTCAGGATGGTGAGGGGCTTAGAGGAGAACTTGCAGGGGGTGGTGTTCCCATGTATCCGCTGCTCTTATCACAGAATTATAGAGTGTAGACAGATGAGGCCCTTCAGCCCATCAAAACTGCACTGCTACCTTCACCAGTCCTACGTTCCTGCACGATGCACATAGCCTTGAATATTGTGATATTTCATAGAACATAGAACATGGAAAAATACAGCGCAGTACAGGCCCTTTGGCCCTCGATGTCGCGCCGATCCAAGCCCACCTAACCTACACTAGCCCACTATCCTCCATATGCCTATCCAATGCCCGTTTAAATGCCCATAAAGAGGGAGAGTCCACCACTGCTACTGGCAGGGCATTCCATGAACTCACAACTCGCTGAGTAAAGAACCTACCCCTAACATCTGTCCTATACCTACCACTCCTTAATTTAAAGCTATGACCCCTCGTAATAGCTGACTCCATACGTGGAAAAAGGTTCTCATGGTCAACCCTATCTAAACCCCTAATCATCTTGTACACCTCTATCAAGTCACCCCTAAACCTTCTTTTCTCCAATGAAAACAACCCCAAGTGCCTCAGCCTTTCCTCATACGATCTTTCTACCATACCAGGCAACATCCTGGTAAACCTCCTCTGCACCCGTTCCAGTGCCTCCACATCCTTCCTATAGTATGGCGACCAAAACTGCACACAATACTCCAGATGCGGCCGCACCAGAGTCTTATACAACTGCAACATGATCTCAGGACTCCGGAACTCAATTCCTCTACCAATAAAAGCCAGTACGCCATATGCCTTCTTCAGGATGGACTCTCCTCCTAGATGGTGACAGCCCTGGGTTTGGAAGGTGATCATCTCTCAGGATCTTTGGTAGGTCCTGGCAGGGTTGATGGGGCTGTAGGCTGTTATGGCAACACAATCAGCGCTGACGGTCAACCCATTTTCAACATATTTCTGATCCTGTGTCATGTTTAGTACAAGTGAGCGGCCAGGCCATTGCAGGGAGCAGGGGAGAGTCAGCCATATTGGTCTGGAGTCACAGGGAAACTGATTGGGGGTGGCAGAGTTTCCTCCCCAAAGGAGATTAGTGAACCAGATGGGGTTTTTAATGAAGATTAGCATGGACATCATTGGACTTTTTAATTCCAGATTTTTATTGAATTTAAATTCTGTCATTTGCGAAGGTAGGATTTGAACCCAGATTACCAGAATATTTCCTGAGTCCGTGTAACGCCTTCAGCAGCAATAACACAATGCTTCCTGAGGACTTCCTCCACCTAAATAACATACACCTCCTCTATTCCTCCTGCCAAAGTGCATCACCTCGCATGCTTTACACACTATATTCCATTTGTCAGACTTTGGCCAAATGGAATGTTATTTATTGCAAGAGGAATGCAATAAAACATAGGAATGTCCAGCTGCAGTTCTCCAAAGTGTTGGTGAGACCACATTTGGAACAGTGTACAGTATTGCTCTTCAGAAAGGATCTAAACACGTTTGAGATCATTCAGAGAAAGTTCACTTGACTGACAGCATGCATGGGGAGAGATTATCTCCAAAGAAAAGACTGTGCCTGTGCCCACTGGAGTTTAGAAAACTGGGAGGTGGTTTTCACTGAAGGTGACACACAGAGTGGGAGATTTCACAACAAGAAAATTTCCCATTAAATTCCAGGTTCTGCCGTAAGTGGAGATGAGGAGGATTACTTTCTCCCTGCAAGAACTCTGTGATATAGAGACTGGTGGAGGCAGGGTCACCAAAAACCTTAAAAGCAGATAGATTCTTCTATAGTGAGGAAGTCAAAGGATATTGGGGTTGGTGAGAGTGGAGGTCACAATCAGACTAGACGTGACTCTCACTGAGCAGACTCGAGAGACTGAATGGCCTACTCCTGGCCCTAATTCATCTGCTCGCACATAGATGTACTCACGTTACCAACTCCACCTGCACCACACTCATATCCAAACCAGTGCTGCCCCTGTCCTGGGACTGTTTGATAGAGGACAGTGTAGAGGGAGCTTTACTCCATATTCAATCCCGTGCTGTCCCTGTCCTGGGCATGTTTGATGGGGGACAATGTAGAGGAAGCTTTATTCTGTATCTAACCCCATGCTGTCCCTGTCCTGGGAGTGTTTGATGGGGGGACAGTGTAGAGGGACCTTTACTCTGTATCTAACCCTGTGCTATCCCGTCCTGGGAGTGTTTGAAGGGGGGACAGTGTAGAGGGAGCTTTACTCTGTATCTAACCCTGTGCTGTCCCTGTCCTGGGAGTGTTTGATAGAGGGACAGTGTAGAGGGAGCTGTACTCTGTATTTAACCCTGTGCTGTCACTGTCCTGGGAGTGTTTGATGGGGACAATGCAGAGGGAGCTTTACTCTGTATCTAACCCTGTGTTGTCCCTGTCCTGGGAGTGTTTGATAGAGGGACAGTGTAAAGGGAGCTTTACTCTGTATTTAACCCTGTGCTGTCCCCGTCCTGGGAGTTTTCGATGGGGACAGAGTGGGGTCTCCTGATTGCGGGGCGAGTGTGGCTTCAGTGGTGAAGAGATGGTGAGTCCTAAGTTGGTGGGTCTGGAGCAGACGGTGGCGAGGGGAGGGGAGTCCTCCTTGAGTCTTGGTTCTGTCATGGACTTGGTTGAAAAGAATTCTGAAGTTTTCATTTCTTTATTTCCTAATTTATTCCTATGATCAGTAAATGCTAGACTTCTTATTGCTTTATTTTCCTAACTTTTATCCCCAAAGAATTTGTTCTTTAGAATCTGTTCCTAGGGACCTTTGTACCTAAGATGGTGCAGTATTGTAAAGTTTTGACTGTATCTATTTGACAAAAGAATCTAATTCTAACCAGACAGTATAGAGAGAGCTTCGTTTTCCATTTAAAAGAGTAGAAGAGTACAATTTTAATAAAATTGGCCCAATAATGATTTGTGTTTAGAGTTGAGTAGTGAATAATCTCTGAGAATTCAGGCCAGAAGGAATGAGAAACAACTTGGAAAATGAGAATTGCTCTGGATTTCTGGGGTAATGGTGCCCCCTGGTGTTGAAAGCGGGAGGCAAAATTGTTCAAAATTCATTCAATTTCCTCTCGATCAATGAGCACCGGTCTCTCAAATCTGGGTTTCCCTCCGGCCAACAAAAGCTTTGCAAGATCTGGCCATCCAGAATGACCAGTGGATCTTGAACTGGAAGCCCACGCAGTGGATCCCCAGCAGCCGATTGCAAACTGGGATCCCAGGAAACAGAATGGATTCGAGGTGATTTGTGATCCTGATGTCTCACTCGGGTGACATTGCGCACCTTCTGGTTGGTTTGATCTGAGGAGGTTAATCCCACAAACGTGGCAGGATTTCATCGGCTGCATTGGGGTCGGCTGTCACCCTGGGCTTGGTGGGACTCATTTCTCTGAGTGGCAGAGAGAGAGAGGGTCTGGATCTCACGGCCTTGACAGCTCAACGTTACTGGTGGGCCGCTACTACACCCATTCAAACAGAGCTGCCATGGGAAGGGGCAGGTTCTGATAATGAACCATTTCACCCAGTGACTGGGCTGTGCTCCTGGTCCAGCAGGCTGGATCACTCTCACATCTCATCATTACCCTCTTCCCCCTTGGTCTCAGGGTGTGCGCTGTGCGGCTCCCAGCTGCTGGGAGGGAGCTCTGTACAGACTCCCAGTCAGGGCACACACACTACAGACAGGGAGTCAGATAGAGTCCCAACATCAGCTTCGGGAAGAGCCACACCCAGATTTGGAATTTATGCTGCAAGGAGAAATATAACGGCAGGAATAGCAACAGGAATGGGAGCAGGAATGGGAACAGGAACAGGAACAGGAGCAAGAATGGGAGGAGGATTGGGAATAGGGATAGGAGCAGGAATGGGAACAGGAATGGGAGCAGGAATACAAAACAGAGTGTTGGGATAAGGAGGGAGCATTTTCAGGATGGGAACCTGTAACTAGTGGAGCGTCACATGGGTCAGTGCTGTAATTATTTCCATTAATGCCTTGGATGAGGAAAGTGAGTGTGCTATAGCCAAGTTTGTGAATGACACAAAAGTAGTTGGGAAGGCAATTGGTGAAGATAATACAGAGAGTCTGCAGAGGGATACAGACAGGTTAATGGAGGGGGAAAAAACCTCACATGTGGAATCTAATGTGGGGAAATGTGAAATTACACACTTTGGCAGGAAGAATAGAGGAGCTGAATATTGTTTAAATGGAAAAAGTCTGCAGAAAACTGCAGCAGCGAGAGATTTGGGAATCTTGGTGCATTAATCACAAAAACGCCAGCAACCAAGTTCAGTGGGTGATAGGGAAGGCAAATGGAATGTTGGCCTTTATTTCAGAGAGAATGGAAAATAAAAATAGCAAAGTTTTGCTTATACTGTACAAGGCTCAGGTCAGAGCACAGCTGGAATACTGCGAACAGTATGGGCCCTGTATCTAAGGAAAGATAGACTCACATTGGAGGCAATCCAGAGAAGGGTCCCTAGGCTGTTACTGGTACAGAGGGATATAGTTTTTAATTCCCATATCACTGGGTAGTCCAGCGTTTATTGTCCATCCTTAGTTGCCCTGAGGAGACAGAGGTTGAGGAGGTTGGGGCCTGTACTCACTGCAGTTTAGAAGAATGAGTGGTGACCTTACTGAAACAAACTGACAAGATTCTTAGGGGACGTGACAGGGGAGATGTGGAGAGGATGTCTCCCCTTGTGGGGGAGAGTCTAGGACCAGAGGGTATCATCTCAGAATAGGGGGTCACACATCTCATATGGAGAGGAGGAAGAATTTCTCCTCTCTGAGGGGAGTGAATCTGTGGAATTCTTTCCCACAGTGGGCCATCGAGGCTGGGGCATTCAGGATATTCAAGGCTGAGAGAGACGGATTTTTAATCAGTAATAGGATCAAGGGTTAAGGGGGAAAGGCAGGAAAGTGGAGTTGAGGATGATCAGATCATGGTGGAGCAGACTCGTGGGCTGAATGGCCTACTGCTGCTCCTTTGTGTTATGATCTTTGTGTTATGCTCCACCTGATCGATAGGATCACACCTGACCCCCTTGATCAATGCCATTGCCCACCATATCCTCATGTCCATCAATTCCCAAAAACCCATCCACAGCGACTGACCAGCCACAGCTCTCTGGGCTACCAAATTCCAACAAATGGCAACACTCCGAGTGAAAAGATTTCTCCTCCCCTCAGCCCTAAATGGCTGACCCATTATTCCATGGCCGATGTTTCTGGGCTCTCAGCATTTCAGCATCTACCGTGTCACCCAGGAGATGTCCGGAATTTTCAATAAGATCCTGTATCCCAGAGAATATTAAGCCAAACTGGGTGGAATGTAGAGCTGAAAGAATATAGTCTCAAGGACATGGCAACGTTTGTTTGGCAGGAGGAGCTGGGAGGGTTGGGGAACCCAATGTTGGAGATCCTTGTGATGGACGTAAGCCCATGGAGGGGTTGAAGTGCCCCCTCCATGGGCTTACGTCCATGCCCTTCCTCAAGGAAGGGCAACAGAATATGTTAAGAGGGAGTGGAATTTCAGACAAGGCTAGAAGGCCATGGTGTTGGTTTCCTCAATGTTCAGCTACAGAAAGATCATACTTTCCAAATTCTCTGCACCTCACAAGTGTTCCAATACGCACAACTTTTATAGAGACATCGATTGGCATGACGGCGAATAGCCGTGCCAACTTTTATAGGTGCGCCATTGAGAGCATTCTGTCTGAATGTATCACTACCTGGTATGGCAACTGTACCATTCAAGATCGGAGACGGTTACAGAGAGTGGTGAACTCGGCCCGGGCAATCACAAAGGCCAACCTCCCATCTATAGAATCCATCTACCAGGCCCGTTGTCAAGGAAAGGCCGCCAGCATTCTCAAAGATCCATCCCACCCTGGCAATGTTTATCTACAACCTCTACCATCGGGGAGAAGGTACAGAAGCCTGAACACACGCACCAGCTGGTTTCGGAACAGTTTCTACCGGAATGTTGTTAGAATACGGAATGGACTTTCAAACTCTTAACATTTGTTTTTGCCGCTGTTTGCCTATTATTTACTATCTATGCTACTTAACTCTGGAATCTGCCTGTGTGGCTCACAAGACAAAGATTTTCACTGTGCCTCAGTACACGTGACAATAAATTCAATTCAATTTAATCATACAGCACAGAAACAGGCCCTTCGGTCCACCTCTCCATACTGACCAGGTATCCCAAACAAAACTGTCCAATTCACCTGCATTTGGCCCATATCCCTCCAAACCTTTCTTAACCATGTACCTATCCAACTGTCTTTTAAATGCTATAACTGTACCAGTCTCCACCACTTCCTCTGGCAGCTCATTCCATACATGTATCACCCTCTGTGTGAAAAAGTTACCCCTTAGGGCTCTTTTATAACTTTCTGTCTCTCACCCTAAACCTATGCCCTCTAGTTCTGAATTCCTCTAGCCTGGGAAATAGATCTTGGTTGTTCACCCTATCCATGCTTCTCATGATCTTAAAAACCTCTACAAGGTCACCCCTCAGGCTCCGATGCTCCAGGGAAAAAGTCCCAGCCTATCCAGCCTCTCCTTGTAACTCAAACCTTCCAGCCCCAGTAACATCCTAGTAAATCTTTTCTCTCCAATTTAATAATATCCTTCTTGCAGCAGGGCAACCAGAATTGAACACAATATCCCAAAAGTGGCCTCACCAATATCCTACGCAGCTGCAACAATGTGTCCCAACTCCTGTACTCAATGCACTGACCAATAAAGGAAAACATGCCAAACACCTTCATCACTACCCTGACTACCTGCAACTCCACTTTCAAGGAACTATAAACCTAACCCCCTGGTCTCTCTGTTCAACAGCACTCCCCAGGGCCCTCCCATTGACTATGTGAGTCCTGCCCTGGTTTGTCTTACCAAAATGTAACACCTGGCATTTGTCTAAATTAAACTCCATCAGCTACCCCTCAACCCATCAGCCCATCAGATCAAAATCCCATTGTACCTTGAGATAACCTTCTTTACTGTTCACCACGTCTCCAAGTTTGATATTATCCACAAACTTACTCACCATGCTTCCCATATTCTCACACAAGTCATTTTTCTAAATGACAATTAACAATGGACCCAGCACCAATCCTTGAGGCGCACCACTAGTCACAGGCCTCCATCCTGAACGATAACCCTCCAGCACCACTCTCTGCCTTCTATCATCAAGTCAATTTTGTGTTCATTTGGCTCACTCTCCCTGGATCCCATGTGATTGAACTTCCTGTCATTCACTCTGAAGTATTGTGTGGGGGAAAAAAACAGACTCATATTTATACAGCACCTTCTGCAGTATGGGGCATGTTAACTGTGTAGGTGGACTGGGAAAATCAGGATGGTGGGGGATCCCAAGAAAAGGGAATTGATGGAATGTCTACACAATGGTTTTTTAGAGCAGTTTGTGGTTGAGGCCACTAGGGAACAGGCAATTCTGGATTTGATTAGATTCCCTACAGTGTGGAAACAGGCCCTTCGGCCCAACAAGTCCACATCAACCCTCCGAAGAGCAATCCACCCAGACCTATTTCCCTCTGACTAATGCACTGAACACTATGGGCAGTTTATCATGGCCAATTCACCTGACCTGCACATCTTTGGACTGTGGGAGGAAACCGGAGCACCCGGAGGAAACCCACGCAGACACGGGGAGAACGTGCAAACTCCACACAGTCAGTCGCCTGAGGCGGGAATCAAACCCGGGTCCCTGGTGCTGTGAGGCAGCAGCGCTAACCACTGTGCCACCGTACCACCAGTGCCAATTTGGAGATGTGTAGCATGGCAGACTTGATTAGGGAGCTGAAGGTGAAGGAACCTCTAGGGGGCAGTGACCATAATATGATAGACTCCACTCTGCAGTTTGAGAGGGAGAAGCTGGAATCCGATGTAACGTTATTATTACTGAGTAAGGGAACTACAATGGCATGAGGGAGGAGCTGGCCAGGGTTGATTGGAAGGGGAGCCGAGCAGGAAAGATGGTGGAGCAGCAATGGCAGGAGTTTCTGGGCATAAATCGGGAGGCACAACAGAAATTTGTCCTAAGGAAGGTTTGGAGGGATATGGGCCAGGAGCAGGCAAATGTGGCTAGTTTAGTTTGGGAACGTGGTCAGCACGGTCTGGTTGGACCGAAGGGTCTGTTTCTGTGCTGTGTGACTTTCTGACTCCATCTTTCTTGTGAACCTCCTCTGGACTCACTCCAACACCAACACATCCTTCCTTAGATATGGGACCTAAAACTGCTCACAATATTCCAAATGTGGTCTAACTAGAGCCTTATACAGCCTCAGCAGTGTATAGACACATAGAATCCCTATGGTGTGGAAGCAGACACTCAGCCCATCAAGTCCACGCTGACCCTCTGAGCACCGTCCCATCTGGCTTTCCTATTCCAATAGCCTTGCATTTCTCCATGGCTAATCCACCCAGCCTGCACATTTCTGGGTACTATGGGCAATTTCCCGTGGCCAACCTGCACATCTTTGGACTGTGGGAGGAAACCGGAGCACCCAGAGGAAGCCCAGACAGTCACCCAAGGCTGGAACCAAACCCAGGTCCCTAATGCTGTGAGGCATCAGTGCTAAGCATTGAGCCACCATGCCATTCCTCTGCAATATCTGCTGCTCTTGTACTCTGGTCCTCTTGAAATGACTTGTAAATAACCCAGGGATGAAGGCCTTGTCATATGAGGGGTGGTTGAGGATCCTGGGTCTGTACTCGATGGAGTTCAGAAGGATGAGGGGTGTCTGATTGAAATGTACAGAATACTGAGAGGCCTGGATAGAGTGGACATGGAGAAGATGTTTCCACTAATGGGAGAGACTGGGAGCCGAGGGCACAGCCTCAGGGTGAAGGGACAACCCTTTGGAACTGAGAGCAAGAGGAATTTCTTCCGTCAGAGGGTGGGGAATCAGTGGAACTCAGAGGGCTGTGGAGACCAAGTCATTGAGTGTATTTAAGACAGAGGTAGGTCGGTTCCTGATTGGTAAGGGTGTCAAGAGTTACAGGGAGAAGGCAGGAGAATGGGTTGCAGAAACATATCACGCCATGATCGGATGGTGGGGCAGAGTCAATGGGCAGAATAGCCTAATTCTGTTCCTATACTTTATGATCTCATGTCTTGTCACGCCCCTCAAAAAAGGTTCAGTGAGCTCAGACACAAGTTATCAGTGACTTGAAAGTGGAGTCGCAGGTAGATAGGATAGCCCTTCATCCACGGCTTTTGCCCGAGACGTCGATTTTCCTGCTCCTCGGATGCTGCCTGACCTGCTGTGCTTTCCCAGCACCACTCTGATCTAAACTCTGGTTTCCAGCATCTGCAGTCCTCACTTTTGCCTCAGAGGGATATGGGCCGGGTGCTGGCAGGTGGGACTAGATTGGGTTGGGATATCCGGTCGGCACAGACGAGTTGGACCAAGGGGTCTGTTTCTGTGCTGTACATCTCTATGACTCTGTGACTGTTAGGATCCAAAGCAGGGGACCTAGGGAACAGGAACCACTGCCTCTGCCTCACATTCTGTACTTTTCTCACTGTCCGTTCAATCGTTCATGTAAAGGGCTTGATTTGAGGATCACACTCTCCTGCAGTTTAATAATATTCTTGTGCCATTTAAAAGTAACCCAAATGCGGTACACGAATTCTGTTAACTTGAAGATCTAGTGTTGGGTTTATGTACAGCTAAACTCATTTATAGATTAGAGTAAAGAGTGTGGTGCTGGAAAAGCGCAGCTGGTCAGACAGCGTCTGAGGAGCAGGAGAATCAACATTTCGGGCAAAAGCCCTTTATCAGGAATGTCTGATTTTGCCCGAAATGTTGAATCCTTAAAGGGACATTGCACCAAAGATGGGTGCAGGATGACACCTGGAAATGGAGCTAAATCACAAAATGAGCTGAGGGAACACAGGAGAAGGAGTCTCAGACTGAAGGTATGTTTTATTCCTGTGCTGATTTGGCAATCGATCAGTGCAGATGGCTAAAGTGACATCTCAAGCCATGGATCCAATCTGTATACGAGCTGACCTCATTTCTGGGGCTACATTGTAGTACCCCCATTCTGCCCCAAACTCTCTCATATGGAATGATGTGGAGTCCTGCCCTGTGGGTGGAGGGACACATACCTTTGAAAGACCTGGGTTCTTTGTAACGCTTGACGTTGAACCATCAATTCTCCTGTGAAGAGACAGAGAGAACATGAATGAGGTGGAGAGAGCTGGAGAAGGATGTATCAGTGGCGCTATCAGTGTAGGCTCTCCCACCACTCAGCCTCCTCCCTCCAATGCACCAATCTTTTCTTTCTCAGAACACCAGGTTAAAGGTCACGGACCTGAAATGTTAACTCTGTTTCTTGCTCCCCAAATCCTGTCAGACCTGCTGAGCATTTCCAGCATTTTCTGTTTTTCCTTCTTTCCTCGTCAATCTTCCCTCCATCATAAGGTCAGAGGTGGGAGTGTTCACTGATGATTGCACAATGTTCAGAACGATTCATGACTCCTCAGGTACTGAAGCAGTCCATGTTCAAATGCAACAAAATCTGGACAATATCCAGGCTTGGGCTGACAAGTGGCAAGTAACATTTGTACCACACAAATGCCAAATAGTGACCATTTCAACAAGAGACAATCTAATGGCACAGTGGCTCAGTGGTTAGCACTGCTGCCTTGTGGCACCAGGGACCCAGGTTGGATTCCAGCCTTGGGAAACTGTCTATCTGGAGTTTGCACACTCTCCCCGTGTCTGCGTGGGTTTCCTCCGGGTGCTCTGGTTTCCTCCCACATTCCAAAAATGTGCAGGTTAAGGTGGATTGCCCATGCTAAATTACCCATAGTGTTAGATGCGTTAGTCGGGGGGAAAATGGGTCTGGGTGGGTTACTGTTCGGAGGGTTGGTGGGAACTTGCTGGGCTGAAGGGCCTGTTTCCACACTGTAGAGAATCTATTCTAACCATCGCCCTTTGACCTTCAATGGCGCTATTATCACTGAATCCCCCGCTATCATAATCTGGGGTTTACTATTGAACAGAAGCTCAACAGGACCAGCCGTATCCAGGGCTATATGAACAGGTCAGAGGCTGGGAATCATATGGTGAGTGAGCTTGGCCAGTGTCTAGGAGCTGAGGCTGGGTGAGCTGCGCACTTGCACAAAGACAGATGCATGATCTCAGTGAGGATGAGCATGGAACCTCAGATGCACACACCAGGGGCTACGATCCCAGAAACCACAGCCTCTAACTGGCAGACAACTGGTGGCAGGAAGGGGTTTTGCTGCCTTATTGGGGGAGGAGGTTGGGGGTGGGGTGGGGTGGGGGGTTATATATTTGGACTTGAGCTTGCTCCAGTTCTCACCTCAGTCGGGTCAGAGTCCTGATAACCTCATCCTTCTTCTCCAGTTCCTCATGGTAGATCTTCAGTTGCTCCTCTAGCTGTGAATGGAATAAAGATAAATTCAGCTGCTGGTCTGGTGTGTCGTACAACACCCGGGATCTCCCCATGTACCATCTCCTCACAGCCTGAGGTCTTCCTAGGTCACTCGCAGTGTGTCACTAAACAAGGAATTTTGAAGAGGTTAATGGACACGCAGAAGCTTTGCTCATTGTGTGATGGGGAGGTACTGTTAGCACTTACATCCAGCTGTTTTGAATAATCCGGTTGTCTATAGCTGTATGACATTCTTGGTTTCACCTTTAATAAGTACCAAAAGTCCTTAAAGGTGCATTTTGTTGCTCCTGCTGTCGTTAGTAACTGACCTCCAATGTTACTAAATACCCACTACCCTTCCTGGCACACCCCCCACACTGCCCCTTCTCCTGTACCCCAGTCTCGCCCACCGGTCCCAGGTGGGGAGATTACAGTGGGCTGTCTGTGCTGTCAGTCACAGAGTCTCTGTGTTGAGGCTTGTGGAAGGTGTTAGGAATGAGTGTTGCTGAGACAGAAAGAGGGAATGTTTGGTCAGGTCGCTACAGAAACTGCACAAACAGACTGTCACTAGAGAGCTGGGCAATTATCCTGATAATGGGCACGGTCGCCACCCACACCTCTCAAGGGCAAGCCATTGCTCCAGTGACATTTAACAAAGATTAGTCAGGTTACACCTTCACTCCCTCCACCTCAAGCAGCAAATTGAACGTTGCTACGTGAATGCGATTCCGTCCCCAATAGGCTCAGACAGTTCCAAAGAGGCGTTTCAGCCAAAAACATATGAATACCTGAAATAACTCCACAGAGGCCAGTATCCCATCACCTAGTCACTGTTTATGTACAGGTGGGAAACACGCTGGATTTTCAATGAGGTGTGACAAATGACAATGTAACTACATTATTTAAATTCAGTCATGGGATGAGGGCATCGCTGGCGAGGCCATAGCTACCTGATGGAGGAGCAGCACTCCCAAAGCTTGGACTTCCAAATGAACCTGTTGGACTATAACTTAGTATTGTGTGATTTTAAATGAGGTTAACTACTGAACACATTCACACGAGTCTGCTAAAACAATCATTAAACTGGAAAAACATCTATAATGTCGCAGGAGACAAAAAAAATTGGAAAGATTTCAGAACAAACATTAGAAAAGTATTCAAACTATTCATTTTATCTCACATTATCCTCAGGAACATTGAAGATTTCAGTGATGTTTTCCCTCTAGCTCAACACCAACTCCCCCTTGCTCAGACATGCACAGCAGCAATCAGCTTCCTTACCGTCAGTTTCTGCACTTTCATTTCTCTTTATTCACTCACAGGATGAGGCTGTCATTGGCCAGGCCAGCATTTATTACCCATCCCTAATTACCCAGAGTGCAGTTAAAATTCAACCACATTGCTGTGGGTCTGGAGTCACGTGTAGGCCAGCCCGGGTAGGGATGGCAGTTTCCTTCCCTAAAGGACATTAGTGATCCAGATGGGTTTTCCCAAAAATCAACGATGGATTCGTGGTCATCATTGGGCCAGCACAGTGGTTAGCACTGCTGCCTCACAGCGCCAGGGACCCAGGTTCAATTCCAGCCTCGGGTGACTGTCTGTGTGAAGTTTGCACACTCTCCCCGTGTCTGCGTGGGTTTCCTCCGGGTGCTCCGGTTTCCTCCCACAGTCCAAACATGTGCAGGTCAGGTGAATTGGCCATGCTAAAATTTCCCATAACGTTAGGTGCATTAGTCAGAGGGAAATGGGTCTGGGTGGGTTACTCTTCGGAGGGTCGGTGTGGGCTTGTTGGGCTGAAGGGCCTGTTTCCACACTGTAGGGAATCTAATCTAATCATTGATTACAAATTTTAATCATCTGGCATGGCAGGATTGAACCCAGGCCCCTAGAACATTAGCTGCATTAACAGTGCAGCAACAACACCATGAGGCCAGCACCTCCACATCCTTTGTTGAGCTCTCTTGTGCTGCGGTGGTAGGATCCTACCCTTGGACAAGAAGGCCTGAGTTTAAGTCCCACCTGCTCCAGAGGTAATAACATCTCTGACCAGGTTGATTTGGAAAAATAGGCGAAACAAAACGTGAGTGGCTTTTGTTCAGCTGTTGCCACTCCCTGAGGCACCTAAAACACAAACTGCAAACTAAGCTCCCTCTCACTTTAACTTCAGAGCAAGCAATGCATTGTCCCAGCTCAGGTTTCAACAGCCTTTTCCTGGGACACACCTTCTCATGCAGACTTCTCAATGTTTCTGTCCCTCTGTCTTCCTGAACCTCTGTCACTGCGCCACACCACAGCCTTTTCTTTTTTTCTGAAATGCACTAAACTTCTGACCTCTCCCCTCCAGCCTCCATTTATTGACATCAAACGTGTATAGCCTCATTGAAATGCAGGTGAACCGATAGACCACCAGAGTCATTGGCACCAAGCCCACAAGAATGTTCTAAAATGACATGAAATTGTGTTCTTTTTTAGTACACAAAATACAATGTACCACGATCACTAGTATAGAACATAAAACATTCCAGCGCAGTACAGGCCCTTCGGCCCTCGATGTTGTGCCAACCTGTGAAACCAATCTGAAGCCCATTTATCCAACACTATTCCATTTTCATCCATATGCCTATCCAATGACCATTTAAATGCCCTTAAAGTTGGTGAGTCTACTACTTTTGCAGGCAGTGCTTTCCACGCTTCTGCTACTCTGAGTAAAGATACTACCTCTGATATCTGTCCAATGTCTATCACTCCTCAATGTAAAGCTACGTCCCATCGTGCTAGCCATCACCATCCGAGGAAAAAGGCTCTCCCTGTCCACCCTATCTAACCCTCTGATTATCTTATATGTCTCAAGAAGTCACCTCTCAACCTTCTTCTATCTAACGAAAACAGTCTCAAGTCCCTCAGCCTTTCCTCATAAGACCTTCCCTCCATAACAAGTAATATCCTAGTAAATCTCCTCTGAACCCTTTCCAAAGCTTCCACATCCTTCCTATGATGCGGTGACCAGAACTGTACACAATACTCCAAGTGCAACCACACCAGAGTTTTGTACAGTTGCAGCATGACCTCATGGCTCTGAAACTCAGTCCCTCTACCAATAAAAGCTAACACGCCGTTCGCCTTCCTAATAACCCTATCAACCTGGATGGCAACTTTCAGGGATCTATGTACATGGACACCGAGATCTCTCTGCTCATCTACACTACCAAGAATCTTATCATTAGCCCAGTATTCTGTATTCCTGTTACTTCTTCCAAAGTGAATCACCTCACACTTTTCCACATTAAACTCCATTTGCTACCTCTAAGCCCAGCTCTGCAGCTTATCTATGTCCCTCTGTAACCTGCAACATCCTTCGGCACTGTCCACAACTCCACTGACCTTAGTGTCATCTGCAAATTTACTAATCCATCCTTTTACGCCATAAGCCAGGTCATTTATAAAAATGACAAACAGCAGTGGCCCCAAAACAGATCCTAGCAGCACATCACTAGTAACTGAACTCCAGGATGAACATTTCCCATCAACCACCACCCTCTGTCTTCTTTCAGCTAGCCAATTTCTGATCCCAGCCACTAAATCACCCTCAATTCCATACCTCTGTATTTTCTGCAATAGCTTACCATGGGGAACCTTATCAAACCCCTTACTGAAATCCATATACACCACATCAACCACTTTACCCTCATCCACCTGTTTGGTCACCACCTCAAAGAACTTAATAAGGTTTGTGAGGCACATCCCACCTTACACAAAACTGTGTTGACTATCCCTAATTAAATTATTCTTTTCTAGATTATTATAAATCCTCTCTCTTATAACCCTTTCCAACACTTTACCCACAACCGAAGTAAGGCTCACTGGTCTATAATTTCCAAGGTTGTCTCTATTCCCCTTCTTGAACAAAGGAACAACATTTGCTATCCTCCAGTCTTCTGGCACTATTCCTGTAGACAATGACGACATAAAGATCAAAGCCACAGGCTCGGCAATCCCCTCCCTGGCTTTCCAGAGATTCCTAGGATAAATCCCATCTGGCTCAGAGGACTTAACTATTTTCACACTTTCCAGAATTGCTAACACCTCCTCCTTGTGAACCTCACTCCCATCTAGTCTAGTAGCCTGTATCTCAGTATTCTCCTCAACAACATTGTCTTTTTCCTGTGTGAATACTGATGAAAAATATTCGTTTAGCACCTCTCCTATCTCACCAGACTCCACACACAACCTCCCACTACTGTCCCTGACTGGCCCTAATCTTACCCTAGTCATCCTTTTATTCCTGATATACCTATAGAAAGCCTTAGGGCTTTCCTTGATCCTATCTGCCAAAGAGTTTTCTCGTCCCCTCCTGGCTCTTCTTAGCTCTCTCTTTAGGTCCTGCCTGGCTAACTTGTAACTCTCAAGCGCCCAAGCTGAACCTTCACATCTTATCCGAACATAAGCCGTTTTTTTCCTCTTGACAAGAGATTCAACTTCTTTAGTAAACCATGGCTCCCTTACTTGACCATTTCCTCCCTGCCTGACAGGTACATACTTATCAAGGACACACAGTAGCTATTCCTTGAATAAGCTCCACATTTCAATTGTACCCATTCCTTGCAGTTTCCTTCTGCATCCTATACATCCTAAACTTTGCCTAATCACCTCATAATTGCCTTTTCCCATTATAACTCTTGCCCTGTGTTATATATCTATTCCTTTCCATCGCTAAAGTAAACGTAACTGAATTGTGGTCACTATCACCAAAGTGCTCACCTCCCTCCAAGTCTAACACCTTGCTGGGTTCATTACCCAGTACCAAATCTAATGTGGCCTGCCCCTTGTTGGCCTGTCTACATACTGTGTCAGGAAACCCTCCTGCACACATTGGACAAAGACTGACTCATCTAAAGTACTCAAACTATTGCATTTCCAGTCAATACTTGAAAAGTTAAAGCCCCTCATAACAACTACCCTATTACTCTCGCTTCTATCCAGAATCATCTTTGCTATCCTTTCTTCTACATCTCTGGTACAACTTGGAGGCTTACAGAAAACTCCCAACAGGGTGACCTCTCCTTTCCTGTTTCTAACCCCAGCCCATACTACCTCAGTAGAGGAGTCCTCAAACGTCCTTTCTGCCACCGTAATACTGCCTTCGACAAGCAATGTCACACCTCCCCCTCTTTTACCATCTTCTCTGTTCTTACTGAAACATCTAAATCACGGAACCTGCAACAACCATTCCTGTCCCTGCTCTGTCCATGTCTCCGAAATGGCCACAACATCGAAATCCCAGGTACCAACCCATGCTGCAAGTTCACCCACCTTATTCCAGATGCTCCTGGCACTGAAGTAGATGCACTTCAAACCACCTTCCTGCCAGTCGGTACACTCCTGTGACCTTGAAACCATCTTTCTGACCTCACTACTCTCAACCTCCTGTACACTGGAGCTACAATTCAGGTTCCCATCCCCCTGCTGAATTAGTTTAAACCCAATGAAGAGCATTAGCAAATTTCCTCCAAGATATTGGTACCCCTCTGGTTCAGGTGAAGACCATCCTGTTTGTAGCGGTCCCACCTACCCTACAATGAGCCCTAATTATCCAGGAAACAAAAACTCTCCCTCCTGCGCCATCCCTGTAGCCACGTATTCAACTCCTCTCTCTCCCTATTCCTTGTCTCGCTAGCACGTGGCACGGGTAACAAATCAGAGATAACAACTCTGTCTGTCCTCGCTCTAAGCTTCCATCCTAGCTCCCTGAATTTCTGCCTTAAATCTCCATCTCTCTTCCTACCTATATCATTGGTGCCTATGTGGACCACAACCTGGGGGCTGCTCCCCCTCCCCCTCAAGGACCCCATAAACATGATCCAAGACATCACGAACCCTGGCAACTAGGAGGCAACACACCAACCATGAGTCTCGCTCCTTCTCACAGAACCTGGTATCTGTCCCCCTAACTATGGAGACCCCAAAGACTACTGCTCTGCTCCTCTTCCCCCTTCCCTTCTGAGCAACAGGGACAGGGACAGACTCTGTGCCAGAGCCCTGTGCCCCATTGCTTTCCCCTGGTAAGTCATCCGCCACAACAATATCCAAAAAGGTCTACGCCATAGGGCATCCCTGCACTGCCTGCTGGTTCCCTTTCCGTCCCCTGACTATAGCTGAAAAATGTGTTGCTGGAAAAGCACAGCAGGTCAGGCAGCATCCAAGGAGCAGGAGAATCGACGTTTCGGGCACTATCCCCTGACTATAACCCATCTACCTTTTTTCCTGTACCTGAGGTTACCTCCCTGTAACTCCTCCCAATAACCCCCTCCGCCTCCCGAATAATCCGAAATTCATCCAGCTCCAGCTCCAGTTCCCTAACGCGGTTTCCGAGGAGCTGGAGTTGGGTGCACTTCCCGCAGATGCAGTCAGCAGGGACACTCATGGTGACCCTTACCTCCTACAATCTGCAGGAGGAACGTTCAACTGTCCTAACCTCCATTCCCACTGTTCTGAATTCCCAAACAGACTATATTAAAAAAAACTAGCAACCTTACCAAATCGGCGTTCTGGACCTTGTTTTTTTTTTGGTTAGGGGAGGAGGATGGGTGGGAGACACTACCTAAGTAGTGTTTCGGGTAAAGCAACTGGCCAAATATATAACCTCACTTACACAGCTGTCCCATGCCCGCTCCTGTTTAGCGTGCACTCCACCTATACGTGAGGTAAGCTTTTAAACAATTATTTTACCTTCCCGGCAGCTCCCTGGTCCTTGCTCTCGCTGCTCCCTCTGCTGCGGCTACTTACACACAGACAAAGAAGGACACCACTTCCACTGGGACAACATATCCATCCTCCGGCAAGCCAAACAGAGACACCGCACGAGAATTCGTGGAGGCCTGGCATTCAAAGCAGAACTCAATTAACAAACATATTGATTAGATTAGGTTACTTAGTGTGGAAACAGGCCCTTCGGCCCAACAAGTCCACACCGCCCCGCCGAAGCGCAACCCACCCATACCCCTACATTTACCCCTTACCTAACACTACGGGCAATTTAGCATGGCCAATTCACCTGTGGGAGGAAACCGGAGCACCCGGAGGAAACCCACGCAGACACGGGGAGAATGTGCAAACTCCACACAGACAGTCGTCTGAGGCAGGAATTGAACCCAGGTCTCTGGTGCTGTGAGGCAGCAGTGCTAACCACTGTGCCACCGGGCCGCCCATTTTGGATCCCATTTACCAATCCCCCAGAAACAGAACCAGAAACGATATCACCCACCACAACAGACCAAGAGAGGTATTTAGCAAGCGGGACAGAACACCAACAGTTCATCACTGATGATGTTACCCAGCATGGTGACGAATCGTCTGAGAACAAACCTACCAGCTCAGCGAGCTAACGTGCATCCTGAACCTCAACCTGAGCTACAAATCTCCTCAAAAATTGCAAACAATGTACTGTATTAATTAAACTTAATGCAGTGCTTTAATTTCAATATTCCTAACAATATTGAGACTGTCCCTGTACATTCCCCCCTTGAGCAATCCAAGTAAATGTATCTGCTTACTCCATACTCATTCACCTCATCCCAGGGAGGTGATGATCTCATGGTGCTATTGCTGGATTGTTAACTCATAGACCCAGGTAATGTCCTGGGAGCCTGGATTCAAATCCTGCCACGGCAGATGGTGGAATTTGGATTTAATGAAAATCTGGAATTAAGAGTCTAATGATGATCATGAGTCCATTGTTGACTGTTGGAAAAACCCATCTGGATCATTAATGTCCTTTAGGGAAGGAAACTGCCATCCTTACCTGGGCTGGCCTACATGTGACTCCAGACCCACAACAATATGGTTGACTCTTAACAGCCCTCTGGGCAATTAGGGATGGGCAATAAATGCTGGCTTACCCGGTGACATCCTCATCCTGTGAATGAATCAAAGCAGTGGACCCAGCACCAATCCTTGTGGCACACGGCGGTCACAGGCCTCCAGTCTGAGTTAGGGAAATATCTCAAGGGTCAAGTTCTAAATTGGGGCAAGGTGATTATTGGTGGAATTAGACAGGAGCTTTCTGGGGTTGATTGGAATAGTCTGTTTGGAGGCAAAGGGACCTCCGGCAAGTGGAAGGCCTTTAAAAGTAGTGATGCCAGTATTCCTTTACCCAGGTTGATGTACATCGATGTGAAAAGGGCTGTAATGTCAAAGGAGACCATTATTTCATCCTCTTTTATCTGGGCGTCTTTGATGGTCTTCAGGAATTAACATCGACCTGGCCAAAGAAACACTGGCATCGCTACAAGGAAAACCAGGACCACAAATACCAGACAGCACCAACTTCATCAGCAAAGACAACATCCTCAAGCTAGTGGACCTGTGCCTCACCACCCACTTCACATTCAATAACAAAACCTACAAACAAGTCAACAGAACACCTATGGGATCACCAATATCAGGGCTCATAGTGGAACCAGTAACGCAGAGACTTGAAGGGCTTTTGCCCGAAACGTCGATTTTGCTGAAGCTCCTCGGATGCTGCCTGAAATGCTGTGCTCTTCCTGCACCATTGATCCAGAATCTGGTTTCCAGCATCTGCAGTCATTGTTTTTACCAAGCTGTCCACCCGTCAATCCAATTGGGTCCGCTACGTAGATGACACATTTGTCATCACAAAACGGTACAAATTCGAGGAAACATACAACACCATCAACAATATCCTGACAGGCGTAAAATTCACAAAAGAGGAGGAGTAAGACAACAGACTCCCATTCCTAGAGTGACATTTGAACATAAGGTTAACAGAGAGCTTTAAACCAGCATCTACAGAAAAACAACAAACACAGACCAAATAGTTACCTTCACAAGCAATCATCCCAACACCCACAAACGGAGCCAAATCACACTGCAACACCCAAGAACGACAAAAAAACAGAAGAAAATTATCTATACAGCGTTTTCCAGAAAAACGGGTACCCAATAAACACAATCTGCCAATTCCTCAGAAACAAACCCAAGCAAACAGACACAACACAACTGAAAGCTATAGCCACATTACCTTACATCAAAGGCATATCAGAAATAACTTCCAGACTACTCAGACCCCTTGGCATCATGGTAGCCCACAAACCCACCAACACACTTAAACAGCGACTAATGAACCTAAAGAATCCATTAGATATTACCAACAAAACTAACATCATTTACAAAATACCATGCGAGAACTGTAAAAAACACAACATTGGACAAACTAGCAAGAAACTAGCCACCAGGATACATGAACACCAAGACTAGCCACCAAAAAGACGCAACCCATTATCACTAGTTTCTATGCATACAGACAAAGAAGGATACCACTTTGACTGGGATAACACACACACATCCTAGGACAGGCTAAACAAAGACACAAATCAGAATTCTTAGAGGCATGGCATTCTAACCAGAACTCCATCAATAAACACATTGGTTTAGATCCTATCGACCTCCCCTGAAAAAAAAAGAAATGACATCACCCACCTTAAGAAACCAAGTGAGATGGGACATTCCACCAGTGCTTCACCAGGGACTCTCACTGATGATGTTGCCTAGTGGTGGTGACGAAACATCTGAACAGGAACCTTCCAGCTCAGCGAGCTAACTTACATAGTTACGAGAGAATTAGCTTCCAACAACATTTCAGTGTTTTCTACAATTTACCTTAACCTACCCTGGTCACAAAGGAAACAATGTCAGCAGGGAACATCTACATAATGAGAGTACTAATCAAAACATACGGCGAGACCTGGTTTTATCTGAGACCGTAAGAAATGGGAATAGGAGTAGGCCATTCGGCCCCTCAAGTCTGCTCCACTATTCTACAGGATCACAGCTGATCTGACATTCCTCACTTCCACTTTTTTGCCCTTTCCCCATAACCCTTGATTCCCTGTCTCATCAAGAATCTATCTCAACCTTAAATACACACAAGGAAGAAGTGGCAAAGAAGATAGATGAAGGCAGAGCAATGGACATGCTCTAAATGGATTTCAGAAGGCTTTCGACAAACATCCACTCCCTCCACCACCGATGACAAGGGCAGCAGGTACATGGGAACACCACCCCTTTCAAGTTCCCCTCCAAGCCACTCACCATTCCAACCTGGAAATATATCACTGTTCCTTTGGTGTCGCTGGGTCAAAATCCTGGAATTCCCTCCCTAAGGGCATTGTTAGTCAACCTATAGCATATGGACTGCAGCGGTTCAGGAAAACAGCTCACCCCTACCTTCTCAAGGGGAAACTAGGGACAGGCGATAAATGCTGGGCCCAGCTAGCGACACCCATGGCCCACAAAATTATTTATTTAAAATGCCTCCACCTGATAGACTGGTTAGCAAGATTAGATCACACCCACTCCAGAGACCTAGCTATTTGGAATTAAAATTAGCTTGTCACTAAGAGACAGAGGGTGGTGGTGGAGATTTGTTTTTCAGACTGGAGGCCTGTGACCAGTGGGATGCCACAAGGATCGGTGCTGGGTCCTCTACTTTTTGTCATTTATATAAATGATTTGGATGCGAGCATAAGAGATACAGTTAGTAAGTTTGCAGATGACACCAAAATTGGAGGTGTAGTGGACAGCGAAGAGGGTTACCTCAGATTACAACAGGATCTGGACCAGATGGGCCAATGGGCTGAGAAGTGGTAGATGGAGTTTAATTCAGATAAATGCAAGGTGCTGAATTTTGGGAAAGCAAATCTTAGCAGAACTTATACACTTAATGATAAGGTCCTAGAGAGTGTTCCTGAACAAAGAGACCTTGGAGTGCAGGTTCATTGAAAGGAGAGTCGCAGGTAGATAGGATAGTGAAGAAGGCGTTTGGTATGCTTTCCTTTATTGGTCAGAGTATTGAGTACAGGAGTTGGGAGGTCATGTTGCAGCTGTACAGGAGATTGGTTAGGCCACTGTTGGAAGATTGCGTGCAATTCTGGTCTCCTTCCTGTCGGAAAGATGTTGTGAAACCTGAAAGGGTTCAGAAAAGATTTACAAGGATGTTGCCAGGGTTGGAGGATTTGAGCTACAGGGAGAGGCTGAACAGGGTGGGGCTGTTTCCCTGGAGCGTCGGAGGCTAAGGGGTGACCTTATAGAGGTTGACAAAATTATGAGGGGCATGGATAGGATAAATAGACAAGGTCTTTTCCCTGGGGTGGGGGAGTCCAGAACTAGAGGACATAGGTTTAGGGTGAGAGGGGAAAGATATAGAAGAAACCTAAGGGGGAACTATTTCACACAGAGGGTGGTACGTGTATGGAATAAGCTGCCAGAGGAAGTGGTGGAGACTGGTACAATTACAACATTTAAGAGGCATCTGGATGGGTATATGAATAGAAAGGGTTTGGAGGGATATGGGCCTAGTGCTGGCAAATGGAACTGGATTAATTTAGGATATCTGGTCGGCGTGGACAAGTTGGACCAAAGCGTCTATTCCTGTGCTGTACATCTCTATAACTCTGCCCTCACAGCAGCCTCAGATTTACAAATATTGCTGTTAGTTTGCATTTAATAAAAAGAAGTACTGTGCAATATACTTCTTATGTCAGTGTCAGGGTGTGGGGTGTGTTACTGTTAATTTAGGAATGTGAGTTATATACAATGCCTGGATGAAGTCAATAGCCTCAAATTCTACAGTGCAGTTAAACTGGGACATTTTATTACCTTTTGGAACGTGTTTTAATCGAGCGTTTCCAGCCAATGTTTGTGTCTCATGAAAGGTTACAGGGTTTTTAAAATTTAAGATTAGCAAGAGATAAGACTTGACAGAACTCCAATCAACATTCCTGACTTGTGTATTAGTTGTCCAATCACAGACACAGCGTGTTCACTTCGGAAAAGAAATCTTGCAGAATCTCTAAACCCACACACTAATGCTGCCCTGTGTCAGATTCAGTCGTAACACAGACACTGTTGGATTATCCAATCTAAGTAAACAAGTTTAATTTTCGAGTCCTTCAGCAGGGTTAAGGGTGATGCAATAAAGGCCTGGGATCAAGGTCCAGTGTAAATCACTCCCCAGAGATTGGACACTTACCAACCAGAGAGATGATACATTTCTTGGCACGATCATAGACATTTACAACACAATGGGGGCTATTTAACTCATCTGACCTCTGCCTGCCAAATTACTGCTATTGGCTCTCATTCCAGCTCTTAATCTGTAGGCTACAGGTCATAATACTTCAAGTCTCCTCAGACAGCACCTTCCAAACCCACAACCCCTTACATCTAGAAGGACAAGAGCAGCAGATACATGGGAACACCACCCCCTGCAAGTTCCCCTCCAAACCACTCACTATCCTGAGTTGGAAATATATCACCGTTCCTTCAGTGTCACTGGGTCAAAATCCTGGAATTCCCTCCCTAAGGGCATTGTGGGTCAACCTACAGCACAGGGACTGCAGCGGTTCAAGAAGGCAGCTCACCCCCACCTTCTCAAGGGGCAACTAGGGACAGAAAATAAATAGTGGCTGAGCTAACAACACCCACATCAAGTCAATGAGTGAAAAAAATCATGGATGTCAATGTATTTTTTTCAAAATAATGAGATTTCTTGACTGAACTCCAGGAAGAGTTAACTCTCGAGTTAAAAAAGAATTGTTATTGTCCAGATCTTGTTACTTTTGAACTCGGATTACTTCAGTACCTGAGGAGTCATGAATGGTGCTGAACATTATGCAATCATCAGCGAATATCCCCATTTCTGACCTTATGTTGGAGGGAAGATCATTGATGAAGCAGCTGAAGATGGTTGGGTCTAGGACACTACCCTGAGGAACTCCTGCAGAGTGTCCTCGAGCTGAAATGACTGACATTGAACAATCACAACCATCTTCCGATGTGCGAGGTATGGCGCCAACCAGCAGAGACTTTGTCCCCTGACTCCCATTGATTCCAGTTTTGCCGGGGCTCCTTGATGCCACACTCAGGTGAATGTGGCCTTGATGTCAAGGGCTGTCCCTCTCCCCTCCCGTCTGGAATCCAGCTCTTTTGTCCATGTTTGAACCAAGGTTGTAATGAGGTCAGGAGCTGAGTGGCCCTGGGGGGAACCCAAACTGGGTGTCACTGAGCAGGTTATAACTGAGCAGGTGCTGCTTGATAGCACTGTTGGTGACCCCTTCCATCACTTTCCTGATGATTGAGAGTAGATTGATTTGGCGGTAATTGGCCGGGTTGGATTTGTCCAGGACAGGAAATACCTGGGCAATTGTCCACATTGTCGGGTAGGTGCCAGTGTTGTAACTGTACTGGGACAGCTTGGCGAGGGGAGCAGCAAGGTCTGGAGCACAAGCCTTCAGTACTATGGCTGGAATGTTGTCAGGGCCCGAGGTCTTTGCAGTATCTAGTACCTCCAACCATTTCCTGATGTCACATGGAGTGAATGGAATTGGCTGAAGACTGGTATCTGTAACGCTGGGGACCACTGGAGGAGGCCGAGATGGATCACCCACTCAGCACTTCCGGCTGAAGACTGTTTTGTGGGTTTCTGATCTGAATGTTACAATACAATGATCAGTGTTACCCAAAATTGGTTGTCATGCATTTGATCCACTTCACTCCTAAATTACCTACATCAGTTTTGTCCCTGTCTTACTTCCTCTTTGTTAATTACTCAAAAAACAAGTCTCACACTCCTGCACTGACCATGATTGGAGCCTCATATAGAGAGAGACTGAGTACATAAGAGGGCAAGAGTGACCTTGGTGTAATGTCAAAGTCAGAACCTGTCACACTGCCTCTCTCTCACAGCACTGCCACAGAAATGTTATCCTCAATTTGTGTTGAAGTGTTTGGACTGGGACCTGAAGGAAATGATGATTAAGAATGTCCCTGTGACAGTGAAAAGTGAGCACCAGACTCTGAAGATGACAGGCTGTACCAAAAGCTAACGGCACTATCACACTGGAAGGGCTTTTGCCCGAAACGTCGATTTCGCTGCTCCTTGGATGCTGCCTGAACTGCTGTGCTCTTCCAGCATCACTAATCCAGAATCTGGTTTCCAGCATCTGCTGTCATTGTTTTTACCAAACAGAAAGACAACTTATCCAGCCTTAGCTACAAGAAAAGTGAGGAAAGGTTACTGGAGTACCTGATGAATCAGATCTGAAGATGTCACATGCAAGCTGCACCAAAGCCAACAATCAGCAACAGTGTACCATGACATGACAGAAGTTTCATGGTGAGGAAAGCAAGAAAGAATGAAGAGGTCAGTGGCAATTTGGAGGGGCCGGTGTTGGACTGGGGTGGACAAAGTTAAAAATCACACAACACCAGGTTATAGTCCAACAGGTTTAATTGGAGGCACTAGCTTTCAGAGCACCTAACCCTAACCACCTGATGAAGGAGCAGTGCTCCAAAAGCTAGTGCCTCCAATTAAACCTGTTGGACTATAACCTGGTGTTGTGTGATTTTTAATGAGGTCAGTTACAGCAAACTCACTTGAATACCCTGCCAGTGATTTGTAGCAGCATGAAACAGCTCCTGGGGCTCAGTCATAACAGCATTAGTTCACAAAGAAATTATTTCAACAGCGGATCGTATAAAGATTGGTATTTCTCTCCCTCGAGACAGGAGTGAATCTCACACCAAACCTAGGGGTTACGAACATGTAACACACAGCTTTACCTGTCCTGGTCACCCTGACGCAGAGAGATTAGATTAGATTCCCTACAGTGTGGAAACAGGCCCTTCGGCCCAACAAGTCCACACCGACCCTCTGAAGAGCAACCCACCCAGACCCATTCCCCTACATTTACTACTGACCAATCTACCTAACACTACGGGCAATTTAGCATGGCCAATTCACCTGACCTGCACATCTTTGGACTATGGGAGGAAACCCAGAGGAAACCCACACAGATACGGGGAGAATGTGCAAACTCCACACAGACAGTTGCCTGAGGTGGGAATTGAACCCGGGTCACTAGCGCTGTGAAGCAGCAGTGCTAACCACTGTGCCACCGTGCCACCCCAGTTGCTCAGGCTGGTCCAGGAACCAATACACTAACATGGACAACAGACATTGAGACCAACACAATACAAAGTGTGAAGAATACAAAGAAGACCTACTTCAGGATTCTCTTCAGGTTAAGGGCGGCACGGTGGCTCAGTGGTTAGCACTGCTATCTCACAGCGCCAGGGACCCGGGTTTGATTCCAGCCTCGGGTGACTGTCTGTGTGGAGTTTGCACATTTTCCCCGTGTCTGCGTGGATGTGCTCTGGTTTCCTCCCACAGTCCAAAGATGTGTAGGTCAGGGTGGATTGGCTATGCTAAATTGTCCATACTGTTCAGGGATGTGTGAGTTAGATGTATTAGTCAGGGGTAAATATAGGGTAGGGGATTTGGGTCTGGGTGGGTTACTCTTCCGAGGGTTGGTGTGGACTTGTTGGGCCAAAGGGCCTGTTTCCGCACTGTAGGGATGCTTTAAAAAAAAGTTAACATGCAAATGCAATCTTAGCATTCATTTCAAGAAGGCTTGATTGAACAGTCAATTACAAAGGGACATAATTTTAAAGTGAAAACAAGACCATAAGATATAAAGGCAGAATTAAGCTATTCAATCCATTGAATCAATCAGATTCCCCTCATCCTGCTAAACCCCATCGAGTACAGACCCAGAGTCCTCAACCACCCCTCATCTGACAAACCCTTCAGCTCTGGGAGCCTTTCTTGTGAACCTCTTCTGGGTCCCCTCTAATACCAAAACATCCTTCTTTAGATATGGGACACAAAACTGTTCGCAATATTCCAAATGTAGTCTGACCAGAGCTTTATCCAGCCTCAGCAGTACATCTCACCCTCTTGAGATGAATGCTAACATTTCATTTGCCTTCCTAACTGCCAACTGAACCTCCATGTTAACTTGAAGACAATCCTGAACTAGAACTCCCAAGTCCCTTTGTGTTTCAGATAACCGAATGCCTCTAATCTTCCTACCAAAGTGCATAACCTCACAGTTTCCCACATTGTATTCTATCTGCTAATTGTTTGCCCACTCTCTAGCCTGTCTAAGTCCTACTGCAGCCTCCCTGTTTCCTCAACATTACCTGTCCCCATCTTTACATCATCTGTAAACTTAGTAACAATGCCCTCAGTTCTTTTGTGCAGATCATTAATGTATAATGTGAGTAACTGTGGTCCCAACACTGATCCCCATGGAGCTCCACTAGCCACGGCTGACATCCTGAAAAAGACATTGTTATCCCCACTCTCTGCCTTCTGTCAGTCAGCCAATCCTCTATCCATGCTGAAAAATGTGTTGCTGGAAACGCGCAGCAGGTCAGGCAGCATCCAAGGAGCAGGAGAATCGACGTTTTGGTCATGAGCCCTTCTTCAGGAATCCTCTATCCATGCCAGTACCTTGTCTCAGAACACTATGGGCTTTTATCTTATTCAGCAGCCTCCTGTGCAGCACCTTGTTAAAGGCCTTCTGGAAATCCAAATAGGTCATGTGAATCCAAGGAAAGTGATGGGACCAGACGGAGTACCAGGCCGTGCACTCAGAGCATGTGCAGATCAACTGGCAGAGGTCTTCTCAGACATCTTCAACCTCTCCCTGCAGCTGGCCACTGTCCCGGCCTGTTTCAGGAGGGCCATCATCATCCCTGTGCCTAAGAAGGCTCATGCAGCATGTCTCAATGACTACCGTCCAGTGGTCCTAACTTCGGTGGTCAGGAAGTGTTTTGAAAGGCTGGTCATGGCATTAATCAACTCCAGCCTCCCCACTACTCTTGACCCACCCCAAGTTGCCTATCGGACCAACAGATCTATGTCAGATGCCATATCACTTGCCCATCACTCCTCCCTAGAACATCTTGACACCAAGAACAGCTATGTAAGAATCCTACCCATTAACTACAGTTCAGCCTCCAACACTATTATCCCCTCGAGACTGATTACAAAACTTAGTGATCTCGGACTAAGCCCCACTCTCTGCAACTGGATCTATAGTTTCCTGACCCACAGGCGACAATCAGTGAAGATTGGGGACAATATTTCATCCTCACTAACATTTAACAATAGAGCCCCCCAGGGGTGTGTACTCAGCCCCTTACTGTACTCACTGTATATACATGACTGCATCGCCAAATACCAGACTAATGCCATTTACAAGTTCACTGATGACACCACCATAGTCGGTTGAATCTCAGATGGTGACGAAACAGACTACAGACAGGAGGTGGAAGACCTGGAAAAATGGTGCACTGAGAACAACCTAGCTCTTAATGCTGGCAAAACCAAGGGACTCATTATTGACTTTCGGTGGGGTGTTACCCATGCCCCCCCTACACATTAACAGCACAGAGGTGGAATGAGTGGAGAATGTCAAGCTCCTGGGAGTGGTCATCCACAACAAGCTTTCTTGGACTCTTCATGTGGACACACTGGTTACAAAGGCCCAACAAGGTCTCTTCTTCTTCAGGCAGCTGAGGAAATTTGGCATGACGGTGAATACCCATGCCAACATTTATAGATGCGCCATCGAGAGCATTCTGTCTGGATGTATCACCACCTGGTATGGCAACTGTACCATTCAAGATCGGAGACGGTTACACAGAGTGGGAACTGGACAATCACGAAGGCCAACCTCCCATCTATAGAATCCATCTACCAGGCCCCGCTGTCAAGGAAAGGCCGCCAGCATTCTCAAAGATCCATCCCACCCTGGCAATGTTTTTCTACAGCATCTACCATCGGGGAGAAGGTACAGAAGCCTGAACACACGCACCAGCCGGTTTCGGAACAGTTTCTACCCGACTGTTGTTAGATACTGAATCGACCCACAAACTCCTAACATTCGTCTGTACCTGTGTTTTTGTTTTTGCCGCGGTTTACTTATATTTACTATCTATGTTACTTAACTCTGGGATCTGCCTGTATTGCTCTCAAGACAAAGCTTTTTTCACTGTGCCTCGGTACACAGGACAATAAATTCAATCCAATTCAATTCATGAGGTAAAAACAATGACTGCAGATGCTGGAAACCAGATTCTGGATCAGTGGTGCTGGAAGAGCACAGCAGTTCAGGCCGCATCCAAGGAGCAGTAAAATCGACGTTTCGGGCAAAAGCCCTTCATCAGGAATAAAGGCAGAGAGCCTGAAGGGTGGAGAGATAAGTGAGAGGAGGGTGGGGGTGGGGAGAAAGTAGCATAGAGTACAATAGGTGAGTGGGGGAGGGGATGAAGGTGATAGGTCAGGGAGGAGGGTGGAGTGGATAGGTGGAAAAGAAGATAGGCAGGTAGGACAAGTCATGGGAACAGTGCTGAGCTGGAAGTTTGGATCTGGGGTGAGGTGGGGGAAGGGGAAATGAGGAAACTGTTGAAGTCCACATTGATGCCCTGGGGTTGAAGTGTTCCGAGGTGGAAGATGAGGTGTTCTTCCTCCAGGCGTCTAGTAATGAGGGAGCGGCGGTGAAGGAGGCCCAGGACCTCCATGTCCTCGGCAGAGTGGGAGGGGGAGTTGAAATGTTAGGCCACGGGGCGGTGTGGTTGATTGGTGCGGGTGTCCCGGATGTGTTCCCTAAAGCGCTCTGCTAGGAGTCGTCCAGTCTCCCCACTGTACAGGAGACCGCATCAGAAGCAATGGATACAATAAATGATATTGGTGGATGTGCAGGTAAAACTTTGATGGATGTGGAAGGCTCCTTTAGGGCCTTGGATGGAGGTGAGGGAGGAGGTGTGGGCACAGGTTTTACAGTTCCTGCGGTTGCAGGGGAAAGTGCCAGGGTGGGAGGGTGGGTTGTAGGGGGGCGTGGACCTGACCAGGTAGTCACGGAGGGAACGGTCTTTGCGGAAGGCGGAGAGGGGTGGGGAGGGAAATATATCCCTGGTGGTGGGGCCTGTTTGGAGGTGGCGGAAATGTCGGCGTATGATGTGGTTTATGCAAAGGTTGGTAGGGTGGAAGGTGAGCACCAGGGGCGTTCTGTCCTTGTTGCGGTTGGAGGGGTTGGGTCTGAGGGCGGAGGTGCGGGATGTGGATGAGATGCGTTGGAGGGCATCTTTAACCACGTGGGAAGGGAAATTGCGGTCTCTAAAGAAGGAGGCCATCTGGTGTGTTCTATGGTGGAACTGGTCCTCCTGGGAGCAGATACAGGGGAGGCGGAGGAATTGGGAATACGGGATGGCATTTTTGCAGGAGGTAGGGTGGGAAGAGGTGTAGTCCAGGTAGCTGTGGGAATCGGTGGGTTTGTAAAAAATGTCAGTGTCAAGTCGGTTGTCATTAATGGGGATGGAGAGGTCCAGGAAGGGGATGCCTTATGACCTACACTGGTCCCACTTTCCTGCAGTGGGCCATGAATGTTATGATATTTAAAGTGCCCATCCAAGAATCTTGTAAAGGTTGGGGTGGGGGGTGCAAGGTTTCCTGCCTCAACTACCTCCCAGACACAGCATTCCAGACTCTCCACACAACCCCTACCTCCAACACCCATCTGCGTGAAGAGGTATTTTCCTCAATCCCCTCTGAACCTTAAGAAGGGAGGAAGGCAAAAGAAAGAAACTATAGTCCAGTTAGTCTGACCTTGGTCCTTGGTAGGATTTTAGACTGCATGATTAAGGATGAGATTGCGGAGGATTTGGAAGTGCCACGGTAAATAGGACTGAGTCAGCATGGCTTCATCAAGGAAGGTCATGCCTGACAAATCTGTTAGAATTCTTTGAGGAGGTAGCAAGCAAGAAAGGCAAAGGAGAGCCAGTGGACATGAATTGAATTGGCAGCATCCAAGGAGCAGCGAAATCGACGTTTCGGGCAAAAGCCCTTCATCAGGAATCCCCTTCCTGGACCTCTCCATCCCCATTAATGACAACCGACTTGACACTGACATTTTTTACAAACCCACCGACTCCCACAGCTACCTGGATTACACCTCTTCCCACCCTACCTCCTGCAAAAATGCCATCCCGTATTCCCAATTCCTCCGCCTCCACTGTATCTGCTCCCAAGAGGACCAGTTCCACCATAGAACACACCAGATGGCCTCCTTCTTTAGAGACCGCAATTTCCCTTCCCACGTGGTTAAAGATGCCCTCCAACGCATCTCGTCCATATCCCGCACCTCCGCCCTCAGACCCCACCCCTCCAACCGCAACAAGGACAGAACGCCCCTGGTGCTCACCTTCCTCCCTACCAACCTTCGCATAAACCACATCATACGCCGACATTTCCGCCACCTCCAAACAGACCCCACCACCAGGGATATATTTCCCTCCCCACCCCTCTCCGCCTTCCGCAAAGACCGTTCCCTCCGTGACTACCTGGTCAGGTCCACGCCCCCCTACAACCCACCCTCCCACCCTGGCACTTTCCCCTGCCACCGCAGGAACTGTAAAACCTGTGCCCACACCTCCTCCCTCACCTCCATCCAAGGCCCTAAAGGAGCCTTCCACATCCATCAAAGTTTTACCTGCACATCCACTAACATCATTTATTGTATCCATTGCTCCCGATGCGGTCTCCTGTACAGTGGGGAGACTGGATGACTCCTAGCAGAGCGCTTTAGGGAACATCTCCGGGACACCCGCACCATCAACCACACCGCCCCGTGGCCTAACATTTCAACTCCCCCTCCCACTCTGCCGAGGACATGGAGGTCCTGGGCCTCCTTCACCACCGCTCTCTCACTACTAGACGCCTGGAGGAAGAACACCTCATTTCCACCTCGGAACACTTCAACCCCAGGGCATCAATGTGGACTTCAACAGTTTCCTCATTTCCCCTTCCCCCACCTCACCCCAGCTCCAAACTTCCAGCTCAGCACTGTCCCCATGACTTGTCCTACCTGCCTATCTTCTTTTCCACCTATCCACTCCACCCTCCTCCCTGACCTATCACCTTCATCCCCTCCCCCACTCACCTATTGTACTCTATGCTACTTTCTCCCCACCCCCACCCTCCTCTCACTTATCTCTCCACCCTTCAGGCGCTCTGCCTTTATTCCTGATGAAGGGCTTTTGCCCGAAACGTCGATTTTGCTGCTCCTTGGATGCTGCCTGAACTGCTGTGCTCTTCCAGCACCACTAATCCAGAATTTTATCAGTACAGACTTGATGGGCCGAAGATCATTTTCTGTACTGTATGATTCTGTGATTGTAAGTCAGACCATTGCGTATTGTATAAGGTAATGGTTCTGAAGGGTTTAATGATCATGCTACCTTGACTCCACCCATTCTACTGATGTCACACAGCAGTTCTTTTCCAGCTTTCTGAGGGAGCAGCTAGATCTGTACCAGCTCCCTAAAGTCCTGACCAAATGATTCCTGACCAAATGCAGTTGTACTTATTGCAATCACGCAATAAACCGAAGAGCAGGGGCGATGATAATGATATGTTAGTGTCATTGGACTATTATTCCAGAGACACAGGTGAATACTCTGGGAACATGGGTTCAAATCGCATGATGGGATTTAAGAAATAATACCTGGAATCATTCATACACAGTCATGAAAATGTTCATCAATTTTTATAAAAACCCATCTGGTTCACTAACGTCCTTCAAGGAAGAAAACTGCCGTCTTTTACCTGGTCTGGTCTACATGTGACTCCAGACCTACAACAAAGTCACTGCCCTCTGGGCAGTTACGGATGGCCAATAAATGCCATGAAAGAATGAAGGAAAGTGCCTCTCTTGTAGATAGTGTCTGGCAGGGTAACCACAATCACTAACTAGCAGAGAAGCCCAGGCAAAGGAGGCTTGGTGGAAGAGAACTACTCAAACATCCCCTTACCCATTTCACACGCCACAGGATCTGCTAGGCTGCTCTCACATGGATCTGTGAGCTCCATACTTTCAGATATTGTCCAAAGTGGCAAATAGCACAAGCAACCAGGTGTGGTCATCTGGGAAAATGCCACATCACCCACTGCCTGGATGGCTGCCTCAGCATTTCATTCCTGGTGGCATCACAACTGATCTCTGCTGCTCACCTCAGCTCACTGACTGGATTATTAACCTCATCAGGGTGCTGGAACCTCTCCCGGGCCAGCCACACCTAGAAACAGAATCCCACCAGCCCAGAGTGCTGCCCAGAGTTTATTCATCGGAACAAATAACCGTGAAATATTGCAGAATCTGGAGAAGCAAGGGTGAAGTGAGACCAAACTCCTTCAGAAGTTTGTGTAGTTAGGGTCTGCAATGTCACTGAGGAAATATGGTGGAGGCGGGCTCAACTGAGCCATCCAACCAGGTCATTGGATGTTTTTATTTTGGATCAGGATAGTGTGCAGGGATATGGGGAAAAGGCAGGAGATTGGGACAAGGGGTTAGGACAGATACAGGCATGCTGGGCTGAAAGCCCTTGTTCTGCGCTGTAACATCTCTGCGATTCTGTGATTCATCCAGGTCAATAATCTTAGCAGGAGCAGGAGAAATCAGCAAAGCCACAGATCACCAGCCGTACAGGCAGCTGGCAGGGGCTCAGTACTGAGTGAGAGGGCAATTCATTGGTGGAGTGCGCATGTGAATTTGCTAGGGGGCTGCCATTTCCCACGCCACAGGATCTGCTAGGCTGCTCTCACATGGACTTGTGAGTTCCATACTTTCACAAAAACACTTTCCCTCATTATAGGAACTACCACACTCCTGGCATCAAACTGATATGGGTCTATGCCCACGAGATTCTGAGAGTCAATATCTGCTGGTTTTGAGGCAGACTGCTATAGCTGTGAGTCCACCCTGAGGACAAAGTGAGGTCTGCAGATGCTGGAGATCAAAGTTGAAACTTTATTGCTGGAACAGCACAGCAGGTCAGGCAGCATCCAGGGAACAGGAGATTCGACGTTTCGGGCACAGGCCCTTGACAGATCACTATCTACACAGCAGCCTCAGGTAGATATTCTCACAGAGAAGGGCACAAGGAAATTCACAGAGCTGCTTTGTCATCCACCTGGGGGACTGTCACCTTTTCCTTGACTGGATCCCACTGTAATACTGACTCTCATTGTTCATGACACTCATTACTTTCACCAGATCAGATCTTGTCAGGAAAGATCAGCTGATGGAGTGCCCTCCCTGTAATAAGACCAACTCTAACCATTTCTCTCTGATCTAATAATTGTTTCTAAGATATCCATACCATTGTTTCTAAGATAGGTGTCCAAAAATGATAGCACTCTGAACTAGGAGTGCCACATTAGTATGAGAGGTTTGGAAAGAGTTGAATGTTCTGAGTTAATGAGGCTGTGTTTGGCCCTTAGCCAACATTCCATGCATTGTTCCACACAATACAACTGATCGTCCACCTTTGACAGTGAGATACCTGTAGTGCAGGTTTTCCCTCACTGGGACTCCACTTCAAGGTGAGATTGAAAGAAATGGCAGTCTGTGGTAATGTCACCAAGATACTCCAATATTCTGAGAGCATGTGTTTAACGCCTACTACAGCAGCTGGGGAAGGTCACAAACAATTAACACAAAACCTGCAATTGAAGGATGTTAATGGTAATACCACTGAACAACTCTGGATTTAGATGAGCACCTGAAATGCCATCGCATGCAAGGCTATTGGCCAATTGTGGAAAATGGGATTGGAATAGGCAGAGTCTAGATTAGAGTGGTGCTGGAAAAGCACAGCAGGTCAGGCAGCATCTGAGGAGCAGGAAAAGGTGGGAAGAGAGATAGGCAGGTAGGACAGGTCATGAGGACAGTACTGAGCTGGAAGGTTGGAACTGGGGTGAGGTGGGGGAAGGGGAAATGAGGAAACTGGTGAAGTCCACATTGATGCCCTGGGGTTGAAGTGTTCCGAGGCGGAAGATGAGGCGTTCTTCCTCCAGGCGTCGGGTGGTGAGGGAGCGGCAGTGAAGGAGGCCCAGGACCTGCATGTCCTCAGCAGAGTGGGAGGGGGAGTTGAAATGTTGGGCCACGGGGCGGGTATCCCAGAGATGTTCCCTCTAAGTGCTCTGCTAGGAGGCGTCCAGTCTCCCCAATGTAGAGGAGACCGCATCGGGAGCAACGGATACAATAAATGATATTGGTGGATGTGCAGGTAAAACTTTGATGGATGTGGAAGACTCCTTTAGGGCCTTGGATGGAGGTGAGGGAGGAAGTGTGGGTGCAGGTTTTGCAGTTCCTGCGGTGGCAGGGGAGGGTGCCAGGGTGGGAGGGTGGGTTGTAAGGGGGAGTGGACCTGACCAGGTAGTCACGGAGGGAACGGTCTTTGCGGAAGGCGGAAAGGGGTGGGGAAGGAAATATATCCCTGGTGATAGGTAGATGACTGGTATGGGTATGATGGGCCGAAGGGCCTTTTACCATGCTGTAAAAATTCTGTCTCTGTAACATACTTACTGTAAAGCTGGGTCAGCAGGAGTTCATGCATTAAATCCCAGGGACGAAATAGCCTAGTGGCATTATCGCAGGACTGTTAATCCAGAGACCCAAGTAATGAGCTGGGGACCTGGATTCAAATTCCTGCCATAGGAAATGGTGGAATGTGGATTCCATAAAAATCTGGAATTAAGAGTCTAATGATGACCACGAATCCATTGTTGGAAAAACCCAGGGGCACATTTATTTGAGGGGAGCAAGATTTTAAAAAGACAAAAGGGAAAATTTTCTTTTACAGAGGGTTGTTCGTGTGTGGAATGACTTTTCTGAGGAAGTGGTGGATGTAGGTACAATCAAAACATGTAAAAGATATTTGGATGGATATATGAATAGGACAGGTTTGGAGGGATATGGGCCAGGAGCAGGCAGGTGGGACTACTTTAGCATGAACTGGTTGGACTGAAGGGCCTGTTTCCATGCTGTATGACTCTATGTCCCTTAGGGAAGGAAATCTGCCATCCTTACCTGGTCTGGCCTACATGTGACTCCAGATCCACAGCAATGTGGTTGACCCTTAACTGGTCTCTGGATAATTAGGGATGAGCAATTAATGCTGGCTGAGCTAGTGACACACCCTGAATGAAATAAACCCCATTGAATTGAGGAGCAGGCTTTAGGGGCTGAATGGTGTAGCTCTGTTCCTGTTTTTTTATGATCGGATAGAAGGGGGAGGGTTGGAGATGATCATTGTTACCACAGAGCACCATCCCAAAGTTTCAGCTAACGTCCGTACCTGGGGTCCAGTCTGCCAGTTGACAAGCTCTGCTTATAGAGTCATTGAGTGCCACAGCTCGAACACAGGCCCTTCAGCCTAAACTGCTCCTTGCTGACAAAAATGTCCAGCCACACTAACACCATTTCCCTCCGCTTGGCCCATACCCTTCTACCTTTCCTATCCACATCTTCCTGTTGTGGAGGTTAGCTCCACAACACAGAACTTCACAAGAACAATATCATTGACTAAACAAAGGAATTGTAAAATGCTGGAAATCTGAAGCAAAACCAGAAGTTGCTGGAGAAACTCTGGCAGCATCTGTGGAGAGAGAAAGCAGAGTTGACAATTCAAGGCCAGTGATGCACCAGAGCTGTTTGCAGCCAGGGGAGAAAAGGTGGCAGCTATAACAATGTAAGTTAGCTCACTGAGCTTGAAAGTTACCTAGTCATGATGACGAAACATCTGAAAACAAACCTTCCAGCTCAGTGAGCTAACTTACATACTTATCATCAACCTGAGCTACAAATCTTCTCAAAAACCACCAAGTGGCATCTATGGTCAAGATGAAGTTGTGTGGGGATAGGGGAGTGGTGAGCAGATAGGTGGAGATAAAGCCCAGAGAGAAATATAGAGATATGGAAAGGGTATGTGAACAAGGAGATAATGGATAGCGGCCAGGACAGGAGAAAAGTCGAATAACAGACAAAAAAGTGTGGCACTGGAAAAACACAGCTGGTCAGGCAGCATCCGAGGAACAGGAGAGTCGACATTTCAAACGTGAGCCCTTCATCAGGAATGCTTTTTCCAGCACCACACGTTTTGACTCTGATCTCCAGCATCTGCGGTCCTCACTTTCTCCTGAATAAGAGACAATAAGAGTTAACATTAGGAGAGAATAGGTGAGCTGCATTTAAAGTAACCCGTATATCTGCTTTTCCTGCTTTGTATGCATAGATACTGCCAAACGTGCTGAGTTTTTCCAACTATTTCCGTTTTTGTTTTAAATCTCATTAACTGACTTTTTACTTCCTAAAGCCCAGTTCCTGGCAGCCCCAGGAGAATTCTCAGGGAATAGAACTGGGTCAGTGTCTGGGTCTGGGGCAGTGTCTGGGTCTGGGATTGGGATTGGGTCAGTGTCTGGGACTGGGTCAGTGTCTGGGACTGGGTCAGTGTCTGGGTCTGGGACTGGGTCAGTGTCTGGGTCTGGGTCAGTGTCTGGGACTGAGTCAGTGTCTGGGACTGAAGTCAGTGTCTGGGTCTGGTACTGGGTCAGTGTCAGTGTCAGTGTCTGGGTCAGTGTCAGTTTCTGGGACTGGGTCAGTGTCTGGGCTGGGACTAGGTCAGTGTCAGTGTCTGGGTCTGGGTCAGTGTCTGGGACTGAGTCAGTGTCTGGGCTGGGACTAGGTCAGTGTCAGTGTCAGTGTCTGGGTCAGTGTCAGTGTCTGGGGCTGGGACTGGGTCAGTGCCTGGGTCTGGGTCTGGGTCAGTGTCAGTGTCTGGGTCTGGGTCAGTGTCTGGGTCTGGGTCAGTGTCTAGGACTGAGTCAGTGTCTGGGTCTGGGTCAGTGTTAGTGTCAGTGTCTGGGACTGGGTCAGTGTCGGGTCTGGGTCAGTTTCTGGGACTGAGTCAGTGTCTGGGACTGGGTTAGTGTCAGGGTCAGGGTATGGGTCAGTGTCTGGGACTGGGTCAGTGTCAGTGTCTGGGACTGAGTCAGTGTCTGGGTCAGTGTCAGGGTCTGGGTCAGTGTCTAGGACTGAGTCAGTGTCAGTGTCTGGGTCTGGGTCAGTGTCAGTGTCTGGGACTGAGTCAGTGTCTGGGTCTGGGTCAGTGTCAGTGTCTGGGACTGGGTCAGTGTCTGGGTTGAGTCAGAGTCAGTGTCAGTGTCTGGGACTGGGTCAGTGTCTGGATCTCGGTCAGTGTCAGGGTCTGGGTCAGTGTCTGGGTCAGAGTCAGGGACTGGGTCAGTGTCAGGGTCTGGGACTGAGTCAGTGTCAGGCTCTGGGACTGGGTCAGTGACTGGGTCAGTGTCTGGGTCAGTGTCAGTGTCTGGGACTGAGCCAGCGTCAGGGTCAGTGTCAGTGTCAGTGTCTGAGTCAGTGACAGGGTCTGGGTCAGTGTCTGGGTCTGGGTCAGTGTTTGGGACTGAGTCAGTGTCTGGGTCAGTGTCAGTGTCTGAGTCAGTGTCAGGGTCTGGGTCAGTGTCTGGGTATGGGTCAGTGTCTGGGTCAATTTCTGGGACTGGGTCAGTGTCTGGGACTGGGTCAGTGTCAGTGTCTGGGACTGAGTCAGTGTCTGGGTCTGGGTCACAATCAGTGTCAGTGTCTGGGTCAGTGTCAGGGTCTGGGTCAGTGTCTGGGTCAGTGTCGGTGTCTGGGACTGGGTCAGTGTCAGAGTCTGTGTCAGGGTCTGGGTCAGTGTCTGGGACTGAGTCAGTGTCAGGGTCTGGGTCAGGGTCTGGGACTGAGTCAGTGTCTGGGTCTGGGTCAGTGTCAGTGTCTGGGACTGAGTCAGTGTCTGGGTCAGTGTCAGGGTCTGGGTCAGTGTCTAGGACTGAGTCAGTGTCAGTGTCTGGGTCTGGGTCAGTGTCAGTGTCTGGGTCTGGGTCAGTGTCAGTGTCTGGGACTGAGTCAGTGTCTGGTCTGGGTCAGTGTCAGTGTCTGGGACTGAGTCAGTGTCTGGGTCTGGGTCAGTGTCAGTGTCTGGGACTGGGTCAGTGTCTGGGTTGAGTCAGAGTCAGTGTCAGTGTCTGGGACTGGGTCAGTGTCTGGATCTGGGTCAGTGTCAGGGTCTGGGTCAGTGTCTGGGTCAGAGTCAGGGACTGGGTCAGTGTCAGGGTCTGGGACTGAGTCAGTGTCAGTGTCTGGGACTGAGTCAGTGTCTGGGTCAGTGTCAGGGTCAGGGTCAGTGTCTAGGACTGAGTCAGTGTCAGTGTCTGGGTCTGGGTCAGTGTCAGTGTCTGGGACTGAGTCAGTGTCTGGTCTGGGTCAGTGTCAGTGTCTGGGACTGGGTCAGTGTCTGGGTTGAGTCAGAGTCAGTGTCAGTGTCTGGGGCTGGGTCAGTGTCTGGATCTGGGTCAGTGTCAGGGTCTGGGTCAGTGTCTGGGTCAGAGTCAGGGACTGGGTCAGTGTCAGGGTCTGGGACTGAGTCAGTGTCAGGCTCTGGGACTGGGTCAGTGACTGGGTCAGTGTCTGGGTCAGTGTCAGTGTCTGGGACTGAGCCAGCGTCAGGGTCAGTGTCAGTGTCAGTGTCTGAGTCAGTGACAGGGTCTGGGTCAGTGTCTGGGTCTGGGTCAGTGTTTGGGACTGAGTCAGTGTCTGGGTCAGTGTCAGTGTCTGAGTCAGTGTCAGGGTCTGGGTCAGTGTCTGGGTATGGGTCAGTGTCTGGGTCAATTTCTGGGACTGGGTCAGTGTCAGTGTCTGGGACTGAGTCAGTGTCTGGGTCTGGGTCACAGTCAGTGTCAGTGTCTGGGTCAGTGTCAGGGTCTGGGTCAGTGTCTGGGTCAGTGTCTGGGTCAGTGTCGGTGTCTGGGACTGAGTCAGTGTCAGGGTCAGGGTCTGGGTCATTGTCTGCGTCAGTGTCTGGGTCAGGGTCTGGGACTGAGTCAGTGTCTGGGTCTGGGACTGAGTCAGTGTCTGGGTCTGGGTCAGTGTCAGTGTCTGGGACTGGGTCAGTGTCTGGGTTGAGTCAGAGTCAGTGTCAGTGTCTGGGACTGGGTCAGTGTCTGGATCTGGGTCAGTGTCAGGGTCTGGGTCAGAGTCAGGGACTGGGTAAGTGTCGGGGTCTGGGACTGAGTCAGTGTCAGGGTCTGGGTCAGTGTCAGTCTCTGGGACTGGGTCAGTGACTGGGTCAGTATCTGGGTCAGTGTCAGTGTCTGGGACTGAGCCAGCGTCAGGGTCAGTGTCAGTGTCAGTGTCTGAGTCAGTGACAGGGTCTGGGTCAGTGTCTGGGTCTGGGTCAGTGTTTGGGACTGAGTCAGTGTCTGGGTCAGTGTCAGTGTCTGAGTCAGTGTCATGGTCTGGGTCAGTGTCTGGGTCAGTGTCTGGGTATGGGTCAGTGTCTGGGTCAGTTTCTGGGACTGGGTCAGTGTCTGGGACTGGGTCAGTGTCTGGGTCAGTGTCAGTGTCTGGGACTGAGTCAGTGTCTGGGTCTGGGTCACAGTCAGTGTCAGTGTCTGGGTCAGTGTCAGGGTCTGGGTCAGTGTCTGGGACTGAGTCAGTGTCTGGGTCAGTGTCGGTGTCTGGGACTGGGTCAGTGTCAGAGTCTGTGTCAGGGTCTGGGTCAGTGTCTGGGACTGAGTCAGTGTCAGGGTCAGGGTCTGGGTCAGGGTCTGGGACTGAGTCAGTGTCTGGGTCTGGATCAGTGTCAGTGTCTGGGACTGGGTCAGTGTCTGGGTTGAGTCAGTGTCAGTGTCTGGGACTGGGTCAGTGTCAGGGTCAGAGTCAGTGTCAGTCTCTGGGACTGGGTCAGTGTCTGGATCTGAGTCAGTGTCTGGATCTGAGTCAGTGTCTGGATCTGAGTCAGTGTCAGTGTCTGGGGTCAGTGTCTGGGTCAGAGTCAGTGTCTGGGTCTGGGTCAGTGTCTGGGTCAGAGTCAGTGTCAGTGTCTGGGTCAGAGTCAGGGACTGGGTCAGAGTCAGGGACTGGGACTGAGTCAGTGTCAGGGTCTGGGTCAGTGTCAGTCTCTGGGACTGGGTCAGTGACTGGGTCAGTGTCTGGGTCAGTGTCAGTGTCTGGGACTGAGCCAGCGTCAGGGTCAGTGTCAGTGTCAGTGTCTGAGTCAGTGACAGGGTCTGGGTCAGTGTTTGGGACTGAGTCAGTGTCTGGGTCAGTGTCAGTGTCTGAGTCAGTGTCAGGGTCTGGGTCAGTGTCTGGGTATGGGTCAGTGTCTGGGTCAGTTTCTGGGACTGGGTCAGTGTCTGGGACTGAGTCAGTGTCTGGGTCTGGGACTGAGTCAGTGTCTGGGTCTGGGTCAGTGTCAGTCTCTGGGACTGGGTCAGTGTTTGGGACTGAGTCAGTGTCTGGGTCAGTGTCAGTGTCTGAGTCAGTGTCAGGGTCTGGGTCAGTGTCTGGGTCTGGGTCAGTGTCTGGGTCAGTGTCTGGGTCAGGGTCTGGGTCAGTGTCAGGGACTGGGTCAGTGTCAGGGTCTGGGACTGAGTCAGTGTCAGGGTCTGGGTCAGTGTCAGTCTCTGGGACTGGGTCAGTGTCTGGGACTAGGTCAGTGTCTGGGGCTGAGTCAGTGTCTGGGTCAGTGTCAGTGTCTGGGACTGAGCCAGTGTCTGGGTCAGTGTCAGTGTCTGGGACTAGGTCAGTGTCTGGGGCTGAGTCAGTGTCTGGGTCAGTGTCAGTGTCTGGGACTGAGCCAGTATCTGGGTCAGTGTCAGTGTCTGGGACTGAGCCAGCGTCAGGGTCAGTGTCAGTGTCAGTGTCTGAGTCAGTGACAGGGTCTGGGTCAGTGTCTGGGTCTGGGTCAGTGTTTGGGACTGAGTCAGTGTCTGGGTCAGTGTCAGTGTCTGAGTCAGTGTCATGGTCTGGGTCAGTGTCTGGGTCAGTGTCTGGGTATGGGTCAGTGTCTGGGTCAGTTTCTGGGACTGGGTCAGTGTCTGGGACTGGGTCAGTGTCTGGGTCAGTGTCAGTGTCTGGGACTGAGTCAGTGTCTGGGTCTGGGTCACAGTCAGTGTCAGTGTCTGGGTCAGTGTCAGGGTCTGGGTCAGTGTCTGGGACTGAGTCAGTGTCTGGGTCAGTGTCGGTGTCTGGGACTGGGTCAGTGTCAGAGTCTGTGTCAGGGTCTGGGTCAGTGTCTGGGACTGAGTCAGTGTCAGGGTCAGGGTCTGGGTCAGGGTCTGGGACTGAGTCAGTGTCTGGGTCTGGATCAGTGTCAGTGTCTGGGACTGGGTCAGTGTCTGGGTTGAGTCAGTGTCAGTGTCTGGGACTGGGTCAGTGTCAGGGTCAGAGTCAGTGTCAGTCTCTGGGACTGGGTCAGTGTCTGGATCTGAGTCAGTGTCTGGATCTGAGTCAGTGTCTGGATCTGAGTCAGTGTCAGTGTCTGGGGTCAGTGTCTGGGTCAGAGTCAGTGTCTGGGTCTGGGTCAGTGTCTGGGTCAGAGTCAGTGTCAGTGTCTGGGTCAGAGTCAGGGACTGGGTCAGAGTCAGGGACTGGGACTGAGTCAGTGTCAGGGTCTGGGTCAGTGTCAGTCTCTGGGACTGGGTCAGTGACTGGGTCAGTGTCTGGGTCAGTGTCAGTGTCTGGGACTGAGCCAGCGTCAGGGTCAGTGTCAGTGTCAGTGTCTGAGTCAGTGACAGGGTCTGGGTCAGTGTTTGGGACTGAGTCAGTGTCTGGGTCAGTGTCAGTGTCTGAGTCAGTGTCAGGGTCTGGGTCAGTGTCTGGGTATGGGTCAGTGTCTGGGTCAGTTTCTGGGACTGGGTCAGTGTCTGGGACTGAGTCAGTGTCTGGGTCTGGGACTGAGTCAGTGTCTGGGTCTGGGTCAGTGTCAGTCTCTGGGACTGGGTCAGTGTTTGGGACTGAGTCAGTGTCTGGGTCAGTGTCAGTGTCTGAGTCAGTGTCAGGGTCTGGGTCAGTGTCTGGGTATGGGTCAGTGTCTGGGGTCAGTGTCTGGGTCAGAGTCAGTGTCTGGGTCTGGGTCAGTGTCTGGGTCAGAGTCAGTGTCAGTGTCTGGGTCAGTGTCAGGGACTGGGTCAGTGTCAGGGTCTGGGACTGAGTCAGTGTCAGGGTCTGGGTCAGTGTCAGTCTCTGGGACTGGGTCAGTGTCTGGGACTAGGTCAGTGTCTGGGGCTGAGTCAGTGTCTGGGTCAGTGTCAGTGTCTGGGACTGAGCCAGTGTCTGGGTCAGTGTCAGTGTCTGGGACTAGGTCAGTGTCTGGGGCTGAGTCAGTGTCTGGGTCAGTGTCAGTGTCTGGGACTGAGCCAGTGTCTGGGTCAGTGTCAGTGTCTGGGACTGGGTCAGTGTCTGGGTCAGTGTCAGTGTCTGAGTCAGTGTCAGGGTCTGGGTCTGGGTCAGTGTCAGTGTCAGTGTCAGTGTCAGTGTCTGGGTCAGTGTCAGTGACTGGGACTGAGTCAGTGTCTGGGACTGGGTCAGTGTCTGGGTCAGTGCCAGGGACTGAGTCAGTGTCTGGGTCAGTGTCAGGGTCAGGGTCTGGGTCTGGGTCTGGGTCAGGGTCTGGGTCTGGGTCTGGATCAGTGTCAGTGTCAGTGTCTGGGTCAGTGTCACGGTCTGGGTCAGGGTCAGGGTCAGTGTCAGTGTCTGGGACTGGGTCAGTGTCTGGGTTGAGTCAGAGTCAGTGTCAGTGTCTGGGACTGGGTCAGTGTCTGGATCTGGGTCAGTGTCAGGGTCTGGGTCAGTGTCTGGGTCAGAGTCAGGGACTGGGTCAGTGTCAGGGTCTGGGACTGAGTCAGTGTCAGTGTCTGGGACTGAGTCAGTGTCTGGGTCAGTGTCAGGGTCAGGGTCAGTGTCTAGGACTGAGTCAGTGTCAGTGTCTGGGTCTGGGTCAGTGTCAGTGTCTGGGACTGAGTCAGTGTCTGGTCTGGGTCAGTGTCAGTGTCTGGGACTGGGTCAGTGTCTGGGTTGAGTCAGAGTCAGTGTCAGTGTCTGGGACTGGGTCAGTGTCTGGATCTGGGTCAGTGTCAGGGTCTGGGTCAGTGTCTGGGTCAGAGTCAGGGACTGGGTCAGTGTCAGGGTCTGGGACTGAGTCAGTGTCAGGCTCTGGGACTGGGTCAGTGACTGGGTCAGTGTCTGGGTCAGTGTCAGTGTCTGGGACTGAGCCAGCGTCAGGGTCAGTGTCAGTGTCAGTGTCTGAGTCAGTGACAGGGTCTGGGTCAGTGTCTGGGTCTGGGTCAGTGTTTGGGACTGAGTCAGTGTCTGGGTCAGTGTCAGTGTCTGGGTCAGTGTCAGTGTCTGAGTCAGTGTCAGGGTCTGGGTCAGTGTCTGGGTATGGGTCAGTGTCTGGGTCAATTTCTGGGACTGGGTCAGTGTCTGGGACTGGGTCAGTGTCTGGGTCAGTGTCAGTGTCTGGGACTGAGTCAGTGTCTGGGTCTGGGTCACAGTCAGTGTCAGTGTCTGGGTCAGTGTCAGGGTCTGGGTCAGTGTCTGGGTCAGTGTCGGTGTCTGGGACTGAGTCAGTGTCAGGGTCAGGGTCTGGGTCATTGTCTGCGTCAGTGTCTGGGTCAGGGTCTGGGACTGAGTCAGTGTCTGGGTCTGGGACTGAGTCAGTGTCTGGGTCTGGGTCAGTGTCAGTGTCTGGGACTGGGTCAGTGTCTGGGTTGAGTCAGAGTCAGTGTCAGTGTCTGGGACTGGGTCAGTGTCTGGATCTGGGTCAGTGTCAGGGTCTGGGTCAGAGTCAGGGACTGGGTCAGTGTCGGGGTCTGGGACTGAGTCAGTGTCAGGGTCTGGGTCAGTGTCAGTCTCTGGGACTGGGTCAGTGACTGGGTCAGTATCTGGGTCAGTGTCAGTGTCTGGGACTGAGCCAGCGTCAGGGTCAGTGTCAGTGTCAGTGTCTGAGTCAGTGACAGGGTCTGGGTCAGTGTCTGGGTCTGGGTCAGTGTTTGGGACTGAGTCAGTGTCTGGGTCAGTGTCAGTGTCTGAGTCAGTGTCATGGTCTGGGTCAGTGTCTGGGTCAGAGTCAGGGACTGGGTCAGTGTCAGGGTCTGGGACTGAGTCAGTGTCAGGCTCTGGGACTGGGTCAGTGACTGGGTCAGTGTCTGGGTCAGTGTCAGTGTCTGGGACTGAGCCAGCGTCAGGGTCAGTGTCAGTGTCAGTGTCTGAGTCAGTGACAGGGTCTGGGTCAGTGTCTGGGTCTGGGTCAGTGTTTGGGACTGAGTCAGTGTCTGGGTCAGTGTCAGTGTCTGGGTCAGTGTCAGTGTCTGAGTCAGTGTCAGGGTCTGGGTCAGTGTCTGGGTATGGGTCAGTGTCTGGGTCAATTTCTGGGACTGGGTCAGTGTCTGGGACTGGGTCAGTGTCTGGGTCAGTGTCAGTGTCTGGGACTGAGTCAGTGTCTGGGTCTGGGTCACAGTCAGTGTCAGTGTCTGGGTCAGTGTCAGGGTCTGGGTCAGTGTCTGGGTCAGTGTCGGTGTCTGGGACTGAGTCAGTGTCAGGGTCAGGGTCTGGGTCATTGTCTGCGTCAGTGTCTGGGTCAGGGTCTGGGACTGAGTCAGTGTCTGGGTCTGGGACTGAGTCAGTGTCTGGGTCTGGGTCAGTGTCAGTGTCTGGGACTGGGTCAGTGTCTGGGTTGAGTCAGAGTCAGTGTCAGTGTCTGGGACTGGGTCAGTGTCTGGATCTGGGTCAGTGTCAGGGTCTGGGTCAGAGTCAGGGACTGGGTCAGTGTCGGGGTCTGGGACTGAGTCAGTGTCAGGGTCTGGGTCAGTGTCAGTCTCTGGGACTGGGTCAGTGACTGGGTCAGTATCTGGGTCAGTGTCAGTGTCTGGGACTGAGCCAGCGTCAGGGTCAGTGTCAGTGTCAGTGTCTGAGTCAGTGACAGGGTCTGGGTCAGTGTCTGGGTCTGGGTCAGTGTTTGGGACTGAGTCAGTGTCTGGGTCAGTGTCAGTGTCTGAGTCAGTGTCATGGTCTGGGTCAGTGTCTGGGTATGGGTCAGTGTCTGGGTCAGTTTCTGGGACTGGGTCAGTGTCTGGGACTGGGTCAGTGTCTGGGTCAGTGTCAGTGTCTGGGACTGAGTCAGTGTCTGGGTCTGGGTCACAGTCAGTGTCAGTGTCTGGGTCAGTGTCAGGGTCTGGGTCAGTGTCTGGGACTGAGTCAGTGTCTGGGTCAGTGTCGGTGTCTGGGACTGGGTCAGTGTCAGGGTCAGGGTCTGGGTCAGGGTCTGGGACTGAGTCAGTGTCTGGGTCTGGATCAGTGTCAGTGTCTGGGACTGGGTCAGTGTCTGGGTTGAGTCAGTGTCAGTGTCTGGGACTGGGTCAGTGTCAGGGTCAGAGTCAGTGTCAGTCTCTGGGACTGGGTCAGTGTCTGGATCTGAGTCAGTGTCTGGATCTGAGTCAGTGTCAGTGTCTGGGGTCAGTGTCTGGGTCAGAGTCAGTGTCTGGGTCTGGGTCAGTGTCTGGGTCAGAGTCAGTGTCAGTGTCTGGGTCAGAGTCAGGGACTGGGTCAGAGTCAGGGACTGGGACTGAGTCAGTGTCAGGGTCTGGGTCAGTGTCAGTCTCTGGGACTGGGTCAGTGACTGGGTCAGTGTCTGGGTCAGTGTCAGTGTCTGGGACTGAGCCAGCGTCAGGGTCAGTGTCAGTGTCAGTGTCTGAGTCAGTGACAGGGTCTGGGTCAGTGTTTGGGACTGAGTCAGTGTCTGGGTCAGTGTCAGTGTCTGAGTCAGTGTCAGGGTCTGGGTCAGTGTCTGGGTATGGGTCAGTGTCTGGGTCAGTTTCTGGGACTGGGTCAGTGTCTGGGACTGAGTCAGTGTCTGGGTCTGGGACTGAGTCAGTGTCTGGGTCTGGGTCAGTGTCAGTCTCTGGGACTGGGTCAGTGTTTGGGACTGAGTCAGTGTCTGGGTCAGTGTCAGTGTCTGAGTCAGTGTCAGGGTCTGGGTCAGTGTCTGGGTATGGGTCAGTGTCTGGGGTCAGTGTCTGGGTCAGAGTCAGTGTCTGGGTCTGGGTCAGTGTCTGGGTCAGAGTCAGTGTCAGTGTCTGGGTCAGTGTCAGGGACTGGGTCAGTGTCAGGGTCTGGGACTGAGTCAGTGTCAGGGTCTGGGTCAGTGTCAGTCTCTGGGACTGGGTCAGTGTCTGGGACTAGGTCAGTGTCTGGGGCTGAGTCAGTGTCTGGGTCAGTGTCAGTGTCTGGGACTGAGCCAGTGTCTGGGTCAGTGTCAGTGTCTGGGACTAGGTCAGTGTCTGGGGCTGAGTCAGTGTCTGGGTCAGTGTCAGTGTCTGGGACTGAGCCAGTATCTGGGTCAGTGTCAGTGTCTGGGACTGAGACAGCGTCAGGGTCAGTGTCAGTGTCAGTGTCTGAGTCAGTGACAGGGTCTGGGTCAGTGTCTGGGTCTGGGTCAGTGTTTGGGACTGAGTCAGTGTCTGGGTCAGTGTCAGTGTCTGCGTCAGTGTCATGGTCTGGGTCAGTGTCTGGGTCAGTGTCTGGGTATGGGTCAGTGTCTGGGTCAGTTTCTGGGACTGGGTCAGTGTCTGGGTCAGTGTCAGTGTCTGGGACTGAGTCAGTGTCTGGGTCTGGGTCACAGTCAGTGTCAGTGTCTGGGTCAGTGTCAGGGTCTGGGTCAGTGTCTGGGACTGAGTCAGTGTCTGGGTCAGTGTCGGTGTCTGGGACTGGGTCAGTGTCAGAGTCTGTGTCAGGGTCTGGGTCAGTGTCTGGGACTGAGTCAGTGTCAGGGTCAGGGTCTGGGACTGAGTCAGTGTCTGGGTCTGGATCAGTGTCAGTGTCTGGGACTGGGTCAGTGTCTGGGTTGAGTCAGTGTCAGTGTCTGGGACTGGGTCAGTGTCAGGGTCAGAGTCAGTGTCAGTCTCTGGGACTGGGTCAGTGTCTGGATCTGAGTCAGTGTCTGGATCTGAGTCAGTGTCAGTGTCTGGGGTCAGTGTCTGGGTCAGAGTCAGTGTCTGGGTCTGGGTCAGTGTCTGGGTCAGAGTCAGTGTCAGTGTCTGGGTCAGAGTCAGGGACTGGGTCAGAGTCAGGGACTGGGACTGAGTCAGTGTCAGGGTCTGGGTCAGTGTCAGTCTCTGGGACTGGGTCAGTGACTGGGTCAGTGTCTGGGTCAGTGTCAGTGTCTGGGACTGAGCCAGCGTCAGGGTCAGTGTCAGTGTCAGTGTCTGAGTCAGTGACAGGGTCTGGGTCAGTGTTTGGGACTGAGTCAGTGTCTGGGTCAGTGTCAGTGTCTGAGTCAGTGTCAGGGTCTGGGTCAGTGTCTGGGTATGGGTCAGTGTCTGGGTCAGTTTCTGGGACTGGGTCAGTGTCTGGGACTGAGTCAGTGTCTGGGTCTGGGACTGAGTCAGTGTCTGGGTCTGGGTCAGTGTCAGTCTCTGGGACTGGGTCAGTGTTTGGGACTGAGTCAGTGTCTGGGTCAGTGTCAGTGTCTGAGTCAGTGTCAGGGTCTGGGTCAGTGTCTGGGTATGGGTCAGTGTCTGGGGTCAGTGTCTGGGTCAGAGTCAGTGTCTGGGTCTGGGTCAGTGTCTGGGTCAGAGTCAGTGTCAGTGTCTGGGTCAGTGTCAGGGACTGGGTCAGTGTCAGGGTCTGGGACTGAGTCAGTGTCAGGGTCTGGGTCAGTGTCAGTCTCTGGGACTGGGTCAGTGTCTGGGACTAGGTCAGTGTCTGGGGCTGAGTCAGTGTCAGTGTCTGGGACTGAGCCAGTGTCTGGGTCAGTGTCAGTGTCTGGGACTAGGTCAGTGTCTGGGGCTGAGTCAGTGTCTGGGTCAGTGTCAGTGTCTGGGACTGAGCCAGTATCTGGGTCAGTGTCAGTGTCTGGGACTGAGACAGCGTCAGGGTCAGTGTCAGTGTCAGTGTCTGAGTCAGTGACAGGGTCTGGGTCAGTGTCTGGGTCTGGGTCAGTGTTTGGGACTGAGTCAGTGTCTGGGTCAGTGTCAGTGTCTGAGTCAGTGTCATGGTCTGGGTCAGTGTCTGGGTCAGTGTCTGGGTATGGGTCAGTGTCTGGGTCAGTTTCTGGGACTGGGTCAGTGTCTGGGTCAGTGTCAGTGTCTGGGACTGAGTCAGTGTCTGGGTCTGGGTCACAGTCAGTGTCAGTGTCTGGGTCAGTGTCAGGGTCTGGGTCAGTGTCTGGGACTGAGTCAGTGTCTGGGTCAGTGTCGGTGTCTGGGACTGGGTCAGTGTCAGAGTCTGTGTCAGGGTCTGGGTCAGTGTCTGGGACTGAGTCAGTGTCAGGGTCAGGGTCTGGGTCAGGGTCTGGGACTGAGTCAGTGTCTGGGTCTGGATCAGTGTCAGTGTCTGGGACTGGGTCAGTGTCTGGGTTGAGTCAGTGTCAGTGTCTGGGACTGGGTCAGTGTCAGGGTCAGAGTCAGTGTCAGTCTCTGGGACTGGGTCAGTGTCTGGATCTGAGTCAGTGTCTGGATCTGAGTCAGTGTCAGTGTCTGGGGTCAGTGTCTGGGTCAGAGTCAGTGTCTGGGTCTGGGTCAGTGTCTGGGTCAGAGTCAGTGTCAGTGTCTGGGTCAGAGTCAGGGACTGGGTCAGAGTCAGGGACTGGGACTGAGTCAGTGTCAGGGTCTGGGTCAGTGTCAGTCTCTGGGACTGGGTCAGTGACTGGGTCAGTGTCTGGGTCAGTGTCAGTGTCTGGGACTGAGCCAGCGTCAGGGTCAGTGTCAGTGTCAGTGTCTGAGTCAGTGACAGGGTCTGGGTCAGTGTTTGGGACTGAGTCAGTGTCTGGGTCAGTGTCAGTGTCTGAGTCAGTGTCAGGGTCTGGGTCAGTGTCTGGGTATGGGTCAGTGTCTGGGTCAGTTTCTGGGACTGGGTCAGTGTCTGGGACTGAGTCAGTGTCTGGGTCTGGGACTGAGTCAGTGTCTGGGTCTGGGTCAGTGTCAGTCTCTGGGACTGGGTCAGTGTTTGGGACTGAGTCAGTGTCTGGGTCAGTGTCAGTGTCTGAGTCAGTGTCAGGGTCTGGGTCAGTGTCTGGGTATGGGTCAGTGTCTGGGGTCAGTGTCTGGGTCAGAGTCAGTGTCTGGGTCTGGGTCAGTGTCTGGGTCAGAGTCAGTGTCAGTGTCTGGGTCAGTGTCAGGGACTGGGTCAGTGTCAGGGTCTGGGACTGAGTCAGTGTCAGGGTCTGGGTCAGTGTCAGTCTCTGGGACTGGGTCAGTGTCTGGGACTAGGTCAGTGTCTGGGGCTGAGTCAGTGTCTGGGTCAGTGTCAGTGTCTGGGACTGAGCCAGTGTCTGGGTCAGTGTCAGTGTCTGGGACTAGGTCAGTGTCTGGGGCTGAGTCAGTGTCTGGGTCAGTGTCAGTGTCTGGGACTGAGCCAGTGTCTGGGTCAGTGTCAGTGTCTGGGACTGGGTCAGTGTCTGGGTCAGTGTCAGTGTCTGAGTCAGTGTCAGGGTCTGGGTCTGGGTCAGTGTCTGGGTCAGTGTCAGTGTCAGTGTCAGTGTCAGTGTCTGGGTCAGTGTCAGTGTCTGGGTCAGTGTCAGTGACTGGGACTGAGTCAGTGTCTGGGACTGGGTCAGTGTCTGGGTCAGTGCCAGGGACTGAGTCAGTGTCTGGGTCAGTGTCAGGGTCAGGGTCTGGGTCTGGGTCTGGGTCAGGGTCTGGGTCTGGATCAGTGTCAGTGTCAGTGTCTGGGTCAGTGTCACGGTCTGGGTCAGGGTCAGGGTCAGTGTCAGTGTCTGGGTCTGGATCTGTGTCAGTGTCAGGGTCAGGATCTGGGTCTGGGTCTGGGTCAGTGTCTGACTCTTGGATTGGGTCCTTGTCAGGGTCAGGGTCTGGGTCTGGGTCAGTGTCTGACTCTTGGATTGGGTCAGTGTCAGGGTCAGGGTCTGGGTCAGGGTCAGGGTCAGGGTCTGGGTCAGTGTCTGACTCTTGGATAGGGTCAGTGTCAGGGTCAGGGTCAGGGTCTGGGTCAGGGTCAGGGTCTGGGTCAGGGTCTGACTCTTGGATAGGGTCAGTGTCAGGGTCTGGGTCAGTGTCTGACTCTTGGATAGGGTCAGTGTCAGGGTCATGGTCTGGGTCAGGGTCAGACTCTTGGATAGGGTCAGTGTCAGGGTCAGGGTCAGGGTCCGTGTCAGGGTCTGGGTCAGTGTCTGACTCTTGGATAGGGTCTGTATCAGTGTCAGGGTCTGGGTCTGGGTCCGTGTCAGTGTCAGGGTCAAGGTCTGTGTCAGTGTCTGACTCTTGGATAGGGTCAGTGTCAGGGCTGAAAATGTGTTGCTGGAAAAGCGCAGCAGGTCAGGCAGCATCCAAGGAACCGGAGAATCGATGTTTCGGGCATAAGCCCTTCTTCAGGGTCAGGGTCAGGGTCTGAGTCTGGGTCAGTGTCAGTGTCAGTGTCTGGGTCAGTGTCAGTGTCAGGGTCAGGGTCAGTGTCAGTGTCTGGGACTGAGTCAGTGTCTGGAACAGGGTCAGAGGCAGTGTCAGTGTCTGGGTCAGTGTCAGGGTCAAGGTCTGGGTCTGGGTCAGTGTCTGGAACAGGGTCAGAGGCAGTGTCAGTGTCTGGGTCAGTGTCAGGGTCAAGGTCTGGGTCTGGGTCTGGGTCTGGGTCTGACTCTTGGATAGGGTCTGGGTCAGAGTCTGGGTCAGGGTCAGCGTCTGGGTCAGTGTCTGACTCTTGGATAGGGTCAGGGTCTGGGTCAGTGTCTGACTCTTGGATAGGGTCAGTGTCAGGGTCTGGGTCAGGGTCTGGGTCTGACTCTTGGATAGGGTCAGTGTCAGGGTCTGGGTCAGGGTCTGGGTCTGACTCTTGGATAGGGTCAGTGTCAGGGTCTGGGTCAGGGTCAGAGTCTGGGTCTGACTCTTGGATAGGGTCAGTGTCAGGGTCTGGGTCTGGGTCAGGGTCAGGGTCTGGGTCAGGGTCAGGGTCAGGGTCTGGGTCTGACTCTTGGATAGGGTCTGGGTCAGGGTCTGGGTCTGACTCTTGGATAGGGTCAGTGTCAGGGTCTGGGTCTGGGTCAGGGTCAGGGTCTGGGTCAGGGTCAGGGTCAGGGTCTGGGTCTGACTCTTGGATAGGGTCTGGGTCAGGGTCTGGGTCTGACTCTTGGATAGGGTCAGTGTCAGGGTCTGGGTCAGGGTCAGGGTCTGTCATTGGTGAGGAACCCGGAAGGAAGGCCAGTGGGAGCGGGACTGTGGAAGTTGCGGGGGCTGAAGGGGGCGCGAGCTGATGGATGTGCCTGAAGGGCGGGACTGACTATCTACACGCTGATTGGTGTAGGCGTTAATGGGCGGGACTAGCCATTGCCTCGCTGTGATTGGTGCAGGCTGCAGGGTGCATGGCTCTTATCCGCGGTGATTGGTGAAAACATCACAAACGGGGCTGATTGGAGCAGAGCTGGACAGTTCTGTGCCATGATTGGTGCAGGCTGCAGGAGGCGGGGTTTCATGGTCGGGGTGTGGTTTTCTGTGGTTGGTGCAGACCCTTAATGGACGGGGTGGCACTAAAGAGACGGACTGCCCCCCCACTTCGCTGTGATTGGTGCAGGCTGTAAGGGGCGGGCGGGTCAATGCTGCACTGTGATTGGTGCAGGCCGCGGGGGGGGGCAGGCTGGTCAATGCTGTGCTGTGATTGGTGCAGGCTGCAGGGAAGAGCGGGTCAATACTGAGCTGTAATTGGTGCTAGCCGCAGTGGGCGGGCGTGTCAATGCTATGCTGTGATTGGTGTATGCTGCAGGGGGCGGGCGGGTCAATGCTGCGCTGTGATTGGTGCAGGCCGCGGGTGGGCAGGCTTGTCAATGCTGCGCTGTGATTGGTGCAGGCCGCAGGGGGCGGGCGGGTCAGCGCTGTGCTGTGATTGGTGCAGACCGCTGGGGGCGGGCGGGTCAGCGCTGCGCTGTGATTGGTGCAGGCCGCGGGTGGGCAGGCTTGTCAATGCTGCGCTGTGATTGGTGCAGGCCGCAGGGGGCGGGCGGGTCACCGCTGTGCTGTGATTGGTGAAGACCGCAGGGGGCGGGCGGCTCAATGCTGCGCTGTGATTGGTGAAGACCGCAGGGGGCAGGGTCAGTGGGCGGTCTGAATTCTCCCGCTCGCTGCGGTTGGTGCTCAGTCCGCGGGCGGCGCGATCCGGTTATGGCAGCGGCGGTACTGAGCGGGAAAGAGCTGGCGACGTAAGTGGCACCAGGCGGAGGGTGGGAGGGAGGTACCGGCACCCCCCCACCCCCCACATCCCCCACCCCCCACATCCCCCACCCCCCACATCCCCCACCCCCCACCCCCCAGATCCCCCACCCCCCACATCCCCCACCCCAGCCCCCACATCCCCCACCCCCACCCCTACCCCCACCCACACCCTCACCCCCCCACCTCCATCCCCACCCCACCACCCTCACAACCCCCCACCCTCACCCCCACCACCCTCACCCCCTCCACCCTCACCCCCCACCCTCATCCCCTCCACCCTCACCCCCTCCACCCTCACCCCCTCCACCCTCACCCCCTCCACCCTCACCCCCTCCACCCTCACCCCCCACCACCCTCACAACCCCCCACCCTCACAACCCCCCACCCTCACCCTCACCCCCTCCACCCTCACCCCCTCCACCCTCACCCCCCACCCTCATCCTATCTCCTCCCTGACCCCTCCCTCCCCTACTCCCTCCACCCACGCCCCCTCCCCCCACACCGTCCTCCTACTCTGCCCGTCTCCAAACTCCTCCCTCCCCCATAGTCCCCCTTCCCCATTCTCTCTTCACCCTCTCCTGTCCCTGATGAAGGGCCTTTGCCCGAAACATCGATTCTCCTGCTCCTCGGACGCTGCCTGACCTGCTGAGTTTTTCCAGCACCACTCTAATCTCCAGCATCTGCACTTTTGCCTACTCCCCTCTGCCCCCAACTCTCATTCTGATGCGGGTATATCTGCTGAATCCAGCAAATACAAGCTCAGGAGAATGGCCATCTGTGTCATAACGCTGCTGTGATTCATAGGGAGGCAGTGGTCAAATACATTTAACCTTGCTCAGTTGAATTATTTTGGAATGCCAATGAATTAGTGTGCATCATTAGAGAGGTGATTGGAAGGTGAATAAGTCTAGAAGCTATTGTATAACGTCCATCTTTTTATTTTGATTGCGGACTGAAATGGAAGAGAATCTGGTCAGCACAAATGAGTTGCTCTAAAGGGTTTGTTTTTGTGCTGGATAACTCTACGACTCTATAACTGCTTTAGATACCGAGGATTGTGGAAGGGATTGTAGAATGTTTTAAAAGCAAACTACCAATACTTACTGAATGTGCTGATTTGACTCTTGTTTCTTTAACAAATGGAAGCACATTACTGTAGGCAGATTGACATCAGGGAGTGTGTACAAACTGAGATTCGAGGAGAGATTCAGTCAGCAACAAATAGCTGATTGGTCTGTGCAGTGATGGCTTGTTGTCAGTCACCAAAGCCCTCTGCCTGTCGACAACTATATGAGTGGCTCCCAGGCACCTTAACTTGTTGTCTGAATGAGATGGTCAGAAGCTTTCAGATCTTCAGAACGGAAGGTGCATCTTTCTGACAGTAAAATACCTGATGAAGAGCTAATGCCTGAAATGACAACTCTCCTGCTCCTGGGATGCTGCCTGACCTGCTGTGCATTACCACACGTTTTGACTCTGACCCACCAGCATCTGCAGCCCTCACTTTATCTTGGTGAAATTCCTGAAGTAGAACAGCTTATTTTTCCCCAAAAGTTGATGTAAGTAGTAAGTCAGAGAATTTGTAAGTTGTGGGCCAGTCTGTCTGTGCATCCTATAAGTGACAGTGTGCGGACAAGAGTGCTAGCAAACTAGAAGGATCACCTCAGAGAACCTTGTGATAGGGGCCACTAGAACTGCCTTCCCCATAATACCCATTTAATAGAATGATTTTATTGTCATTTGTATTTTACAGTGAAAGAAAACAGTAAAACATGGTGAAAGGCTTTCACTGTTGCCATGATTCAGCACCACTTTGAATAGTTTAAGAATAACTTTAAAAAGTTAAGAAGGTGTAACTTAAAGTAAGTCCAAAACCCATTCCGCCTCTGCAACTGCCACACCTAGCCAACGTCAAAGTTGCCAGATGCCAACTTTTGCTGCTGGACGGATGTCTCTGACAAAGCAGCTGATACCCAGGTCCCCGTGCTCGGCCCTCCATCAGCTGCGGTCCGCCAGTGTCCCACTCGCGGGCTCACCAGCCACTGCCGCACTCCAGACCCTGAAGAAGCTGCTGTCTGCCTTTCCTTGTCGACGCTGTTACAACTGATGCCGCCATGACTGATCTCTCCCCAGAAGGTAAGTAGAAGCAAAATCTGAAAAGACAAAAGATGAGAGAAGAAGGAAAAAAATAAAAGAAAACAAAGAAAAGTGGGCAGGGTGGACGTGCCTCAGGCACAGGAGCCCAGATACTGCCTATTCTGCTGCTTTTGCTGTGAGGAGGGAAACCTCACAGGAGTTAAAGTTTTTAACAGGTAGAGTTATATGTCAGCAGTTCATAATTGTTCACAAAACTCCCCATTATTCAGCAACCAAACATCTGAAATACTCATACAACCAGTTATCTGAAAGGCAGTCTTCCTACTGCATGTGCTGGTACATAATCCGAGATTCAAAAGAGGAAATCAGAATTGTAATCTCCTGAAGACTAACTGACTGAGTTAGTGTTCGGCCATGGGGCAGTGAGGTTGATTGGTGCGAGTGTCCTGGAGATGTTCCCTAAAGCGCTTTGCGAGGAGGCGTCCAGTCTCCCCAATGTAGAGGAGACCGCATTGAGAGCAACAGATACAGTAAATGACATTGGTGGATTTTCAGGTAAAACTTTGATGGATGTGGAAGACTCCTTTGCCCCCCTACATGCTGGGACCCTCCAACCCCAAGGCATCAATGTGGACTTCACCAGTTTCCTCATTTTTCCCCCCCCCCCCACTTCTCTCGGTTCCAAACTTCCAGCTCAGCACTGCCTTCATGATCCTTCCCACCTATCCACTCCACCCTCCCTCCAACCTCTCACCTTTACCCCGACCTCCAGTCACCTATTGCACTCTCAGCTACCCCTCCCCCACCCCTCCCATTTATCTGTCCACCCCCGAGGCTCCCAGCCCCATTCCTGATGAAGGGCCTTTACCCGAAACGCTGATTCTCCTCCTTCTCGGATGCTGCCTGACCTGCTGTGCTGTTCCAGCACCGCACTCTCAACTCTAATCTCCAACATCAGCAGCCCTCACTTTTGCCTCTGGAAACTAGATGCCTCTTTCTCTCCAGTTGTGATCAGAGCTTCACTGCTTGTATTTATGAGCGGTTCAGGGCACTCGTTTTTAACATGCACGTTCATCTGTTGGCAGTGACAAGTTTGGCTTCTCCCAGCCACCAGTATTTCTCATGTATCCAGCACCCCATTATCCCCACCTGTGCTGGATACCAGGGAAAGTTGTAAGAAATAGTCTTTCCTGTTCAGTACAGAAAGCTGGTCTGTGCTTTCTGTCACCCGGGTACTAAAAAAAATTGGGGAATTTTGTATACTTTTATAATATCTTTAAACTGTGTGATGACTCTGGGAATAATGGGGCTTGATTCCCAGCACACTTCCCCGGTGAGGCCTAACAGAAGTCTCCAGTTGGTTTCCAAGCTGGTGTTGATTGACAGCACCAAGTGTAGTGTACCAGAGCTGGAGTGGTTTGGAGTTCCTGCTGAACAGCGACCCCACAGCAGCTCACAAACAAAAATTACAATAAACGCGGAATTGTCGCACTTCATGGCCCCACCCAATCCTCTGTGTGCATTCTGTCTAGCCGGGAGTGAAAGATGGGTCCGTTGGGCAATTTTACGTTCTTTTAAAAATCTCCAACTTTTGTGGTAACTCCGAGAATCGCAGTGCCTGGATTACAGTGCCCAGTCCAGCCAGGTGTGATCACTGGGAAAAGGATGGAAGAGCAAAGGACTGTGTGGAATCAATCACAGAATTGTGTGTTGGCTGGAGGTTACCGCAATATCTCTAAATAATGGAGGAATGGACTGTGACCGTGCACAGTGAATTTCAGGACAGGAACTTGAGCTGTAACCGAAGCAGAAAATCCAGAAGAATAGTTACACAGTTAACAGATAACAACAGCACTGTACTTTGACAAAGAGAACAATGACTTGCATTGATTTAGCAACATTAGAGAAGTTAAATATCCCAAGGTGTAACACAGGAGTGATCAGGAAACAAAATCTTATAGCAAGTAAGGGGATATTCTGGAAGATGAACCAAAGCTTGGTCATAAAGTGAGGATTTCAGGAAAGTCTTTAAATAAGAAAGCAAGGGAGAGAGAGAGAGACCGAGGAGATCAGGGAGTAGATTCCATAGCTTGGGGGCCCAGGTGGATGTGTCTGACTCTTTAATTCTTGATGTGCAAGGAGGTCTGGAAGTTTCCGAGTTAAACCCGATGAAGGATTCTGTGGTTGCTGACAAAAGCAGATAGTAGGCTTGCAGGCCAGGAGTGTCATCGGTGCAGGTAATATCAAACCCCAGCTTGAACTTTGATGAGTAATGTAGTCCCTGTAAACCAGGGGAGTTTAACAGAGTGGGAGAGAGGAGATTGCAGAGAAAAGGCAAGGGGTGCAGCAAAGGATCTCAGCAGGGAGCTGTCAGCATAGGAGCCAACTTGTAACCAGGGGGGTATTGTGACAGGGAACTGCACAGGGCCGGTCTGTTCCTCAGCCTTTCAGCTGACTATCAGCTCCATCTCACTGTGATACCTTCTCTACAATCTCTACTTATCTCCTGCAGTTCTGCCATTCTTAAACCAGAAACCAGGTCAAATTAACAAAGGTTAAGTATGAGGGAGATTACACAATTAAGTGCTGTATTCCCTGGAGGTTTGAAGGTGAAGACCCGAACTGACTAAACTTTTCAATATATTACCTGTGGATAGAGAGAAACAAAAACAGGAATTGCTGGGGAAATTCAGTAGGTCTGGTCGCATCCGTGGAGAGAGAATAACAGACTTAACATTTCGAGTCCAGTGCCCTTAATTCTATTTTTCTCTCCAATGTTGCTGGACACGAAACATTAGCTCTGCTTCTCTCTCCACAGATGTTGCCAGATTTGATGAGTTTCTCCAGCGGTTCCTGTTTTTGTTTCAGATTTCCAGCATCTACAGCTTTTGGTTCCATTATAAAGCAGAAATAGTTTCTCTCTCTCTGTGGAATCCGGGACTAGTCTGTGTAGTGTTACGGACCAGGCTGGACCCCTCAAAACATTTCACAGTGGCCTGGACACTAACTTTTCCAGTTGTTTTGAGCAGGTGTATAGTTGATATTCCAGGAGTGATACCGCTAGTCAAAACCACCCAGTTTTAAACAGAACAGAATTTATTTACAGATTACCAATGAAACACAAACAATAGAGAACAGACTATAGACTAACTTAACCTATCCAGAAACCCAACAGACTATCCCAACTTAATGATGCTGTTCCAAATTCCTGCAACAATCCCCATAAACACCCTTTATGACGGAGAAGGTAAAATCAAACACCGGGTCAGAGGGATATGGCATGGAACACCTTCTTTCCTGGAGCTGTTTCTTTCACCAGCAGTCTTAAAAAAAACTGACTGCTTGCTGTGAATAGCCAGACTGCTAAAACCACAAACAAACCAGAGAAAAGCCGAGCTGGGAGAACTGGCCACTTCCTCTTTCATTGTACAAGTGTGTTTTTTTTATTTAAAAGCTTCTTTGAGTGGATAAATACAAACAAGACAGAAGGTCTGTCTTGACGACCCCTCTGGGGAAAGAAACCCAAGGACAACCTAACCTTGTTAAGGGAGCAGCATTGTCACAGTAGAAACAACAGTGAAATCTCTCAACAGTGTAATTAGACGTGTTATTTTGTTGAGCTGTTGGGGGTCTCTGAGATGTTGGGGGTCTCTGAGATGTTGGGGGTCTCTGAGCTGGCCGGGGTTCTCTGAGCTTGCTGGGGTTCTCTGAGCTGGCTGTGGGGGGTCTCTGAGTTGGCTGTGGGGGGTCTCTGAGCTGGCTGTGGGGGGTCTCTGAGCTGGCTGTGGGGGGTCTCTGAGCTGGCTGTGGGGGGTCTCTGAGTTGGCTGTGGGGGGTCTCTGAGCTGGCTGTGGGGGGTCTCTGAGCTGGCTGTGGGGGGTCTCTGAGCTGGCTGTGGGGGGTCTCTGAGCTGGCTGTGGGGGGTCTCTGAGTTGGCTGTGGGGGGTCTCTGAGCTGGCTGTGGAGGGTCTCTGAGCTGGCTGTGGGGGACTCTGAGCTGGCCGGGAGTCTCTGAGGTGGCCGGGGATCTCTGAGCTGTTGGGGTTCTCTGTGCTGGTTGTGGGGGTCTCTGAGCTGGTTGTGGGGGTCTCTGAGCTGGTTGTGGGGGGTCTCTGAGCTGGTTGTGGGGGGTCTCTGAGCTGGTTGTGGGGGGTCTCTGAGCTGGTTGTGGGGGGTCTCTGAGCTGGTTGTGGGGGGTCTCTGAGCTGGTTGTGGGGGGTCTCTGAGCTGGTTGTGGGGGGTCTCTGAGCTGGTTGTGGGGGGTCTCTGAGCTGGTTGTGGGGGGTCTCTGAGCTGGTTGTGGGGGGTCTCTGAGCTGGTTGTGGGGGGTCTCTGAGCTGGTTGTGGGGGGTCTCTGAGCTGGCTGTGGGGGTCTCTGAGCTGGCTGTGGGGGTCTCTGAGCTGGCTGTAGGAGTCTCTGAGCTGGCTGTAGGAGTCTCTGAGCTGGCTGTAGGGGTCTCTGAGCTGGCTGTAGGAGTCTCTGAGCTGGCTGTAGGGGTCTCTGAGCTGGCTGCGGGTCTCTGAGCTGGCTGCGGGTCTCTGAGCTGGTGAGTGACTCATTGTGTTTTTTCCAGCAGAGTCCAATGGCATGTGGTTGAATCAGGCCTGAACTTGTTAGAGGGCTGTGCCAGGAACAAGACTGCAGGTAGATCAGCTGGGTGCTCCACCTCTCAGCAGTGCTGTACCGGAGGCAGCGGAATTTGCCTGAAGGGCACCCTCATGGAGGATGTCGAATGTATCCCTGCACATAACAAATATGGTCAGCAGTATTGTGAATGACGCCAATGCTGTCCTTTCGCAATCTGGGCCCTTAACGTTGAGTTCAATTGGCTTTTAATTTCTCTGCTAAAGGACAGTGTGGTCTCCAAGAGATGAACTATATTTTGGGCAAATGACTTTGAGCTTTTGCTACTACTCTGCAATAGATAGCAATAGCAAAAGAGGTGTTTAAAATGCTCCTGTCTCAGGCAGTTCAAATAGCAGTCTCTCTCCCGGTATCTGTGCCTGTAGCTGTCTGGCCTACACTGCTTACCATTTAGAAACCTTGATAGTTCAGGGTGGAAGTAGCTCACTGAGCTGGTAGGTTTGTTCTCAGACGTTTCATCACCATGCTAGGTAATATCAGTGAGCCTCCGGTGAAGCACTGGTGTTCTGTCTCACTTTGTATTTCTGTGTCTTGGTCTGTTAGGGTGGGGGATATGGTTTCCAGTTCTTTTTCTCAGAGGTTGGTAAATGGAGTTCAAATCTATGTGTTTATTGATGGAGTTCCGGTTTTGAAGGCCAGATCTCTAGGAGTTCCCGTGCCTGACTCTGCTTAGCCTGTCCCAGGATGGATGTATTGTCCCAGTCGAAGTGGTGTCCTTCTTCAGCTGTATGTAAGGATACTAGTGATAGTGGGTCATGTCATTTGGTGGCTAGTTGCTGCTCGTGTATCCTGGTGGCTAGTTTCCAACCTGTCTGTCCAATGTGGTGTTTGCTGCAGTCCTTGTATGGTAGTTTGTGAGTGACATTTGTTTTGCTGGTTGTTGGTATAGGGTCCTTTAGGTTCATCAGTAGCTGTTTCAGTGTGTTGGTAGGTGATGCCAAGGGGTCGGAGTTGTTTGGTCGTCATCTCTGATGCAGATCCTGGGTGCTGCAACACACTGCAAGCAGCAGAAGAAAAATACCTATACAGTGTATTCAAGAACAACAGGTACCTGATAAACACAGTCCGCCAATTCTAAAACAACAAACCCAAACAAGACACAACACGCCCAGAGACTCTAGCCACACTACCGTACATCAAAGACATCTTGGCAATGACTACCAGACTACTCTGGCCCCTTGGCATCATGGTGTCCCACAAACCTCCCACCACACTGAAACAGCTGCTGATGAACCTAAAGGACCCCATACCAAAAACCAGCAAAACGAACATCATATAAAAATACCCTGCAAGGACTGCAACAAATACTACATCGGAATAAATCCACATAGACACAGGGAGAATGTGCAAACTCCACACAGACTGAGGGTGGAATTGAACCCAGGTCCCGGCACTGTGAGGCAGCAGTGCTAACCACTGAGCCCCTGTGCTGCCCTTGGGCTACAGGATTCGCCTCCAAGAGTGAGCAGCTCCATGAACACCAATGCTTCTCATGTATACACTGGAAGCTCTATCTCCAATAACAGAGGACACTCAGGCTGGAAGGTGTGCCTGGAGTTGACTCAAGCCCGCAACCCTCTGAGGAAAGCAGCAAGAGTTGGCGAAGCAACCCAGCTGTCAGATCTGCATCCCGTGGATGCTGAACTGTCAGAGGAACTAAACCTGAGATCTTCTTCCCACTTCCTGATGCTGAGTGAATTCTTGCAAGAGAGGAATACTCGAGAGACCCGATCACATTATCCATGCTGGCGCTCCAAATGAAATGCTGAGGGAGTGGTGCACTGTTAAAGACACTGTCTTTTAAGTAAGTGTTCAGCTTCAGCAGCACTCTTGGATGAATGTGACGGATTCCATAGCATTGTCTCAAAGAACAGGCATTTCCCTGTGTTTTTGGTTCATATTTCTGCCTCTGTGAACACCACTGAAGCGCATCACAGTAAGTGGGATCCTACTGTATTTACTTTGGCTGCTGCAGTTCTTACTCGGGAACAACGATGACATTCAACGACATCACATTGACCTTCGAGTGCTCTGCGATACCCTGACATTATGAAAGCATTTCTGCAGTACCTAACTCCTCCTTTTGTATCCTGTTTGTATACACTAACTTAGCTGAAGCTGGTGGTTAAGAACAACGGGAGACTCTAGCTAAATCCATGACCAGCACTCCGAACCTAGTTGTGGTGTTTGAGAGACCAGCTGTTGGACGAGGTGCTGGGAGAGCAAATCAGAGCCATACCTCAGAAAAATGAGAGGGAAATCGAGGAAAGGTCTTCTGAACATTTCTAAGCAGCTTTTTCAGTGCTGCAATAGTTCATTGACCTTTCAAACCTCCTGGTTTAAATTGTCTGATGCAAGCATGCATTCATCTGTAGCCTGTTTAATCTTAATGTTTGTTTTAATGGCTTGGGTTATTGTCTTTGAAGCTTACAATCTAGAAGGGTTACTGGTTTATCTCATTGATCTGTTGACTTTACTAGTGTTGGGCAACTTGCCTTATAGATATTTGCCTTCTCCAGCAGGAACAAACCAGTCAGATTGCAGTGTCCTTGGGATGTCAGAGAGACTTTACCCAGCCCAGTAATACTGCCAGAATGTACCTGATTTAATTTTACTAAAGTCCCACCATCTGAACTCTCAAACCCTTTAACTGGTTCATTCATCAAAGACAGGGTCCCAAACAAAATGAAGGGCAAACGAGCACAGAGGATGTTATAGACTGTAGGATGTATTAACTACAAGAAAATTGGCATTTATGTAGCACCTATCATGACTGTAGGACATTCCAAAAAGTATTTTACAGCAGTGATATACTTTGGGAATGTGGGAACCAGGGCAGGTATGCGCAGCAAGCTCCCTTATGGTGTCCATCCCAGTCCAACAGCAGCCTGTCCACATGAAGGAAAGCATGAAAGGAATAGACAGAATTGGAGAAATTTTGGGATAGAATTCCACAATATGAAATTGAAATGGGATGGGATATACTGTCTCATTAGAACCTGCTCCCTCTGTCACCTGCGCTGGCCCAGTAGGCCATACCTCCTCTGAGGACACCCCCCCCCACCCCAGTCCCAGCCTGGCCCTGAACCGGCATCTTTCTCTCTCTCTCACTCCCTCGCCCTCTATCTAATGCTCTGTCTCCATCTACCTCTCTTCCTCTCCCTATCTCTCTCCCTCAATCTATCCCTCTCTCTCTCTCTCTATCTCCCAGTGTGACCTTTCTGAGCTGCTCTTGCCTATGAGACCCTCAATCCTATTCCCACTAACCTGCCGATCACCCAACTTCCCATCACTGGGGAAGGTAGGGATGTGATTTCAAGACCGTAATCTCATTAAATGATGGAGAAGGTTGGAAGGGCTGATTGGCCTACTGCTGGCTTTGTTCGTACATTCTGCCCCGGTCCCCATGTTAGCCAGCATTATTCATGTTTTTCTTTCTGACCTTAGAACTTCGCTGTCTGTCTCACTCGTCTTTTTGTCTCTTATTTATAAATCTTTATTCAACAGCCCCTCCTGAAAAAACTCAAATCTTTACTGTCCTCGCTGTCTTTGCAAATTACTGCCCCATCTCCAATCTGCCTTCTGTGTCCAAGCTTCTTGACCATGTTATGTCCAGCTGTTCTGGACTTCCATAATCTGTCCCAACAATCACTTTGCTGTTCCTGCCACAGGTCTGAAGTGTGGGTTTTTTTCACAAGGTCATAAATGACCTCCTGTGTGACTGTGCAGGGCACAGAATGTGTTCAAGGATCAGGCAGCTTTCTTTAACTGAGGGTTAAAGTTAGAGCTTGTTGTGGTATGGGGGTGAGGGAGGTGCTGCCTTTAATTATGTTTGTTTTACCTCTGGGCAGCTAATGAATGTTTTTCCTTTGCTCTCCAGCGATAGGAGCCTGAACTGCCTATTATCTTTTAAGTTAATAACTAATAAACTAATCAAATGAAAAGTTCAGATAGACAAGGCAAGTGTGGTATTGTAGCGACAGTAACTAAAGAAACCTTTCAATGTATTTGACCAAAATACATTCCGTTAGAAAGATTCATCCATGGCTCACTAATGACACAAGGCTAATGTTTGATTTTTAAATAAAGGAGTTTATTTGATTTGATATATTTTTTTCACATGCACCTAAGTACAGTGAAAATATAATCCAGCACAAAGAGTAGTGACTAACTGGAGGATTGGTCATATCTTAGAAACCAGCAAAGAACCATCAAGCAGTTGATTAAAAAATTAAATTGAGAGTAATGCTAATGAGGTTACCCTTTTTGCATCCTGCCACTGAGTTGGTTTTAGATCCACCTTGTCGTTTTCCATTGGGTTTCAGTGGGCTCTTAAAAACCCTGTACCTACTTGCTCTATCCGTCCCACACTTTGTAAATTACAGTATAATGTTAACACCACTCCAGTCATCCACATGAGAGCTGTCCCACCATAGCTATGGCTTTGGGACAAGTGAGATCTGTATTTTAATGTGGACCATGTCACTGGGATGTGGGTGATAACACTCTGGTGTTAATGATCCTCCGGGTAGTAGCACTGAGGGCTGAGGCAGATTTACATGTCAGAACTATCAGAAGAAAGATGAGTTTGTGTGCACTGAGCCTCTATCATGCAAGAGATGTGGGACAAGCCAGGCAGCTGCCTTTTCACTCAGCTGGAGTTAAGATCTTTCTCATGATCTGATAACATGATTTTATTGCTTAAGTGCTCATTTAGGCTCACCTGATTCGTGATTAAATCAACGTGCTGTGACCTTGAAGTCTCTCAAAAGTTCTACCTTTCCTGCAACCTGGAAAGTAAATCCTTCAGTGTGTGTGTGTGTGCATGTGTACATGTCAATTGTGTGTGTGGGTTAGTAGGGTTAGAGTGGATATATCATAGGGTCGTAGTGTTATACAGCATGGAAACAGGCCCTTTGGTCCAACTCATTGGTGCTGACCAGATTCTTTTCCATTTCAGTTAGTAGTCAAAAATATAGCAAAATAAAAAAGTAGTTGTTACGTAAAAGTTTCTAGAGTTGTTCACTCAACTGCGCACATCGTTCCAAGATGATTCAACTGAGCAAGGTTAAATGTATCTGACTACTGCCTCCCTCTGAATCACAGAGGTATTATTGCATAGATGGCCATTCAACCCATCGTGGCTGAGAGCCATTCTCCTGGTAAGTATCGGCTGGACTCAGCAGATATTTAATATTTTCCTAACATAGACTGGGATTGCCTGAGCGTTAAGGGCTTAAATGGTGTGAAATTTGTTAAGTGCGTTCAGGAAAGTTTCCTCAAACAGTATATAGATGGTCCTATTCGGGATGGGGCAAAACCTGACCTACTCTTGGGAAGTCAGGCAGGACAGGTGACTGAGGTTACAGTGTGGGAGCACTTGGGACCAGTGACCATCATTCTAATAATTTTAAAGAGTTATGAAGCGGGACAAAACTGGTCCACAGGTTCAAGCTCTAAATTGGGGCAAGGCAAATTTTGATGGAATTAGACAGACAGGAGCTTGCAGGGGTTGGTTGGAGTAGTTTGTTTGCAGGTAAAGGGACCTCTGGCAGGTGGGAGGCCTTTAAAAGTGAGATAGCGAGAGTTCAAGGTCTATATGTTCCTGTGAAGGTGAAGGGCAAGGTTGGCAGGGATAGGGAACCCTGGATGACAAAAGATATTGAGGCTTTGACCACAAAAAAGGAGACGTGGCTCAGGTACAGGGTGCTGGGATCAAGGGAATCCTTTTAGGAGATACAGGAGTTTACTGAAGAAGGCAATCAGGAGGGCAAAAAGGGACAATGAGATGGCCTTGGCTGGGAAGATCAGGATGAATCCATGGAGGTTCTTTAAGTGTTATTTTTCCTTTAATATGCTTAGAGAGACGATAGGACTAAAGTGGACACGTATGTGCAGAACCACAGGACATGGATATGATCTTCAATGAATATTTCTCCTTTGTGTTTACCGTGGAGAAAGACATGAAGACTTGGGCAAGTTAGTGGTCATATCTTGGGGACAGTCCATATCACAGAGGGAGTGTCAGACATATTAGAATGTATGCTGCAGCTGTAAAAAAAACTGTGGTGTGGCCAAACTTGGAGTATTGCGTACAGTTCTAGTCACCATGTTACAGGAAGGATGTGAAAGCATTGGAAAGGGTTCAGAGGAGATTTACCAGGATGTTGCCTGGTATGGAGGGAAGGTCTTATGAGGAAAGGCTGAGGGACTTGAGGCTGTTTTCGTTAGAGAGAAGAAGGTTGAGAGGTGACCTAATTGAGATAATCATAGGGTTAAATAGCTTGGCTAGTGAGAACCTTTTTCCTCAGATGGTGAAGGCTAGGACAAGGCAACATAGCTTTAAATTAGGGGTGATAGATACAGGACAGATGTCAGAGATAGTTTCTTTACTCAGAGAGTAGTAAGGGTGTAGACCACACTGCCCCCAACAGTAGTAGACTTGCCAACTTTAAGGGCATTTAAATGGGCATTGGATAGGCATATGGACAAGAATGGAATAGTGTTGGTTAGATGGGCTTAAGATTGGTTCCATAGGGCGGTGCAACATCGAGGGCTGAAGGGCCTGTGCTGTGGTGTTCTATGTATGAAGGTGGATAAATCTCCTGGTCCTGACCAGATATATCCAAGGATCTTGCAGGAGGCTAGAGAAGAAATTGTTGGGGTTCTGGCTGATATTTTTGCATCATCGTTAGCCAAAGATAAGATCCTGGAAGACTGAGGGTAGTGAATGTTGTGCCATTATTCAAGAAGGGCTGCAAAGAAAAGCCTGGGATCTATAGACCAGTAAGCTGAAGACCATAAGACATAGGAGCGGAAGTAAGGCCATTCGGCCCATCGAGTCCACTCCGCCATTCAATCATGGCTGATGGGCATTTCAACTCCACTGAACATCTGTGGTGGGTAAGTTACTTGAGAAGATCTAGAGGGATAAGGTATACATGTATTTGGAAAGACAGGGTTTGATTAGGAATAATCAGGTTGGCTGCATGCGTGAATTGAATTGAATTGAGTAGAATGTATTGTCCTGTGTCCCGAGGCACAGTGAAAAGCTTTGGCTTGCGAGCAATACAGGCAGATCCCAGAGTTAAGTAGCATAGGTAGTAAATAATAGGTAAACAGCGGCACAAACAAAAACACAGGGACAGGCAAATGTTAAGGGTTTATGAGTCCATTCAGTATCTAACAACATTCCGGTAGAAACTGTTCCGAAACCGGCTGGTGCATGTGTTCAGGCTTCTGTACCTTCTCCCCGATGGTAGAGGTTGTGGAAAAACATTGCCAGGGTGGGATGGATCTTTGAGAATGCTGGCGGCCTTTCCTTGACAGCGGGGCTTGGTAGATGGAATCTATAGATGGGAGGTTGGCCTTTGTGATTGTCCGGGCCGAGTTCACCACTCTCTGTAACCATCTCCGATCTTGAATGGTCCAGTTGCCATACTTGGCAAGGGTATTCACCGTCATGCCAAATTTCCTCAGCTGCCTGAAGAAGAAGAGACCTTGTTGGGCCTTTGTAACCAGTGTGTCCACATGAAGAGTCCAAGAAAGCTTGTTGTGGATGACCACTCCCAGGAGTTTGACACACTCCACTCGTTCCACCTCTGTGCTGGGGGGCATGAGTAACATCCCGCCGAAAGTCAATCATGGGTTCCTTGGTTTTGCCAGCATTGAGAGCTAGGTTGTTCTCAGTGCACCATTTTTTCAGGTCTTCCACCTCCCGTCTGTAGTTTGTTTCGTCACCATCTGAGATTCGACCGACTATGGTGGTGTCATCAGTGAACTTGTAAATGGCATTAGTCTGGTATTTGGTGATGCAGTCATGGGTATACAGTGAGTACAGTAGGGGGCAGAGTACGCACCCCTGGGGGGCTCTAGTGTTGAGTGTTAGTGAGGATGAAATATTGTCCCCAATCTTCACTGATTGTCGCCTGTGGGTCAGGAAACTTTCGATCCAGTTGCAGAGAGTGGGGCTTAGTCCGAGATCACTGAGTTCAGTAATCAGTCTCGAGGGGATAATATTGTTGGAGGCTGAACTGTAGTCAATGGGTAGGATTCTTATGTAGCTGTTCTTGGTGTCAAGATGTTCTAGGGAGGAGTGATGGGCAATTGATATGGCATCTGACATAGATCTGTTGGTCCGATAGGCAAATTGGGGTGGGTCAAGAGTAGTGGGGAGGTTGGAGTTGATTAAGGCCATGACCAGCCTTTCAAAGCACTTCCTGACCACCGAAGTTAGGGTCACTGGGCGGTAGTCATTGAGACATGCTGCATGAGCCATCTTAGGCACAGGGATGATGTTGACCCTCTTGAAACAGGCAGGGACAGTGGCCTGCTGCAGGGAGAGGTTGAAGGTGTCCGAGAAGACCTCTGCCAGTTGATCTGCACATGCTCTGAGTGCACGGCCTGGTACTCCGTCTGGTCCCATCACTTTCCTTGGATTCACACAAAGGAAAACTGATCTGCCCTCTGATGCAGTGATTGTTGGGATAGGTTTGTCGGTCTTGTCGGAATAGGTGTTACCTCTCCGCTGAAATTCTGCTCAAAGTGAGTATGGAAGGTGTTGAGACAATCGGGGAGGGATATGTCATCGTCCACTATCTTGCGCGGTCTCTTTTTAGAACCTGTGATGTCATTCAGTCCTTGCCATAGTTGCCGGGTGTCTGTCTGGGTCTCGAGTTTGGATCAGTATTGGTCCTTGGCTGTCTTAATGGCTCTGCAAAGGTCATACTTGGATTCCTTATATTTGAGTGGGTCTCCTGATCTGAAGGCCTCACGCCTGGTTTTTAGCAGGTTCTGTGTGTCCTGATTCATCCAGGGTTTCCTGTTGGGGAACACCCGGATTGACTTCCTCGGTATGCAGTCCTCCACACACTTGCTGATAAAGTCTGTGACGGCAGTGGTGTACCCGTCCAACGTACCTACGGACTGCTTGAACACGGCTCAATCAGCCGATTCCAGACAGCACCAGAGTTGATCCTCTGCCTCCTCTGACCAGTACTGGACCTGTATCTGCGAGGGGGTCTTTTGCCTGTAAGCCAGGAGAAGAAACACGGCATTGTAGTTGGAATTCCTGACATGAGGGCAGTTAGTGGGGGAGTACAGCACATCCAGAGCTTCCTCAACCTTTGCTTGTGGTGGTATGTACGCAGCAGTTAGTATAGCAGTGGGAAATTCCCGTGATAGATAGAAACCATGGGCAATCATGCCTCACAAATGGAGCAGTAGGCATCCTTCACAGTGGTGTAGCGGTGGTCTAAAATTTTCAGGCCCCTGGTGGGGCAGGTAATGTCATGGTGGTACCTGGGCAACACCTTCCTTAGATTGGCTTGATTGAAGTCACCGGTTACAATAAACAGGGCCTCGGGGTGTTCCGCCTCCAGGGTGTTAGTGGGGGAATACAGCACATCCAGAGCTTCCTCAACCTTTGCTTGTGGTGGTATGTACACAGCAGTTAGGATAGCAGCGGGAAATTCCCGTGATAGATAGAAACCATGGGCAATCATGCCTCACAAATTTGTTGGAGTTCTTTGATGAAGTGACCAGGAAGGTTGACAGGGGGCATGGGATGGTTGATGTAGTCCATATGGATTTCAGTATGGCCTTTGATAAGGTTCCACATGGTAGGCTGCTCTGGAAGGTTAGATCGCATGGAATCCAGGGGGAGCTGGCAAATTGGCTTGATGGTCTGAAGCAGAGAGTAATAGTGGAAGAATGCTTGTTGGACTGGAGGCCTGTGACTATGGAGTGCCTCAGGGGTCGGTGCTGGGCCATTACTGTTTGTTATCTACATCAGTGATTTGAATGCGAATGTACAAGGCATGGTTACTAAGTTTGCAGATGATACTTAAGTAGGCGGTGTTATGGACAGTGAGGAAGGTTATCAGAAATTGCAGCAGGACCTTGGTCAGCTGGGGAAGTGGGCTGAGAAATGGCAAATGGAGGTTAATATAGATAAGTGTGAGGTCTTGCACTTTGGAAAGTCAAATCAAGGCAGGAGTTTCATGGTGATTGGTTGGGCCTTAAGGAATGTCGTGGAACAAAGGGATCTTGGAGTTCAGGTGCACGGTTCTCTGAAAGTGCAGTCACAGGTAGACAGGGCAGTGAGGAAGGCCTTTGGCACACTGGCCTTCATCAGTCAGGGCATGGAATATAGACATTGGGAAGTTATGTTGCAGTTATACAGGACATTGGTGAGGCCACACTTGGCATATTGTGTTTTGGTCACCTTGTTATAGGAAGGATGTTCTTAAACTGGAAAAAGTGCAGAAGAAATTTACGAGGATGTTGCCGGGACTCAACGGTCTGAGTTATAGGGAGAGGTTGGACAAGCTAGGATTTTTTTCTTTAGAGAGTAGGAGACCAAAGGGCGACTTTATAGAGGTGCAGAAGATTGGGACAGGGTGAATGCACTCAGTCTTTTTCCCAGGGTTGGGGAATCGAGGACTAGAGGGCATCAGTTTAAGGTTAGAGGGGAAAGAATAAAAGGGAACCTGAGGGGCAACTTTTTTTACACAGAGGGTGGTACGCATATGGAATGAGCTGCCAGTGGAAGCGGTTGAGGTGGGTACATTAAAAGCATTTGGACAAATACATGGATAGGAAAGGACTAGAAGGGTATGGGCCAAGTGCAGGGAAATGGGGTTAGTGTGGATGGTCATTTTGGTCAGCATGGACCAGTTTGGGCCAAAGGGCCTGTCTCCGTGCTGGAGGACTCTCTGAACGAGGGGATGCTGAGGGGAGATAATTTTGTTCTGAGACAAACTATCGATGTCAGTTTGTATTTTGTGTGATCTTTACGTCGATAATGAGTGTAGTCGGCTGCACGTGGATGAGCAATGTTGTTCATTGAGGACACAGAGCTACCGTCAAGGGCTGCTTCTGCAGAATGCCTGCCCCTTGTGATGCAACACCAAGACTTTTCAGAGGCTGACCTTGGGTTGGTTGGTGGAAAAGAAAGGATTGGGAGTAGTCACGGATCGGACTGGAGTCACCGAGATCAGGACAGACATGGGGGGGGGGGTTGGACTCAACACAGACAGTCTATTGTTTGTTTCCCAAGAGTTCAATTCTATCGTAATCATATGATGATTCTAAAATTACATTGGCAAATCTAATCAAAAATTCATATTCTGGTTGTAAGTATAGTCACATTTTATTCATTTTCCATTTCATTTTAAATTATTTTAACTCTGTGAAGACCACACATCCTTTTTCCAACTCGCGTATTTTCCATACGGTCTCTGACAGCAGTTAAAAGTCACTAATGCTCAGGTGGGTCGAGAGTCACATCTGGAGTCAAAGTGTGGGGCTGGAAAAGCACAGCAGGTCAGGCAGCATCCGCGGAGCAGGACAATTGATGTTTTGGGCATAAGCCCTTCATCAGGAATCCCCATCCACTGCCTCCAGCCTCATAGTCCTGGAACCCCCCCACCCCTTGGGCATCTGCAGTCCCCATTTTCTCCAAGAGTCACATCTAGGCCAGACCAGGTAACGATGGCAGAAGGACATCAGTGACATTTCATAGTCTCCATTGCTGAGACCAGCCTTCTTTTCTCAGTTGATGAATTAAATTTCAAGCCCAGCAGACTCATTGGTGGGTTTCAATCTCACCGTATTGTGGCATTAGCTTAGGCCTCTGGTTGACTAGTCCAGTGCGTCGGCACTAACGTTTACCAGATCCCCTATTGACCTGGACAAGAATGAAATGACTTCACTTTGACTGTTCTTTTTTGCACAAGTCCAACATAAAAATCACACAAAATACAAACTGGCAACTATAGTTTGTTCCCACATTGTCTCAGAACAAAATCCTCTCCCCTCAGCATCCTCTCGTTCAGATGTGGCGATACAGTCAGAGTCCTCCAGCACCGAGACAGGCCCTTTGGCCCAAACTGGTCCATGCCGGACAAAATGACCACCCATACTAACCCCATTTCCCTGCACTTGGCAATACCCTTCTAGTCCTTTCCTATCCATGTATTTGTCCAAATGCCTTTTAAATGTTGTTAATGTACCCACCTCAACCGCTTCCGCTGGCAGCTCATTTCATATGCGTACCACCCTCTGGGTAAAAAAAGTTGTGCCTATGGTTCCCTTTTATTCTTTCCCCTCTAACCTTAAACTGATGCCTCTAGTCTTCAATTCCCCAACCCTGCGAAAAAGACTGGTGCATTCAACCTCTCCATGCCTCTCACGATCTTCTGCACCTCTATATAAAGTCACCCCTCGGTCTCCTACTCTCCAGCTAGGAAAAAAAGTCTGAGTTTGTCCAACCTCTCCCTATAACTCAAACCTTTGAGTCCCAGCAACATCCTTGTAAAGTTCTTCTGTACTCTTTCTAGTTTAATAACATCGCAAACGGCTTTCCAACCAGTGAAGTATGTTTAAAATGCAGTCAATCTGATAATATAGGAAATGTGGCATCCAAATGGATCCAGCAGTGTTTCAGTGATGTTGATTTGAGGTTAATGGATATGATCTTGTAGCCATTACAGAGGCATGGTTCCAGGAGATTCCAGCTGGCAGCTAAATATTCAGGAGTGTGTGACTTTTCAGAAAGACAGACAGGAAGGAAAGAACAGCGGGATAGTTTGGAAGAAAGGAGCAGTAGGCCATTTGGCCCCTCGAATCTGTTGCACCATTCAATATGGGCACGGCTGATCATCTAGCTCAGTACCCTAATCCCACACTCCCCTCATATCCCGTGATCTCTTTCACCACAAAGCTATACCTACCTCCTTCTTGAAAACACGTGTTGGCCTCAATCCCACGCTGTGGCACTGAATTCCACAAGCCCCCCACTCTCTGGGTGAAGATATTTCTCCTCATCTCAGTCCTAAAAGATTTACCCCATAGCCATAAACTGTGAGCCCTGGTTCTACCCTCCCCTCCTCCCTCCCTGTGAGGTATATTCCTCCTTCATCTAACCTATCTAGTCCTGTGAGAATTTTATAGGTTTTTGAGATCACCCCTCATTGTCCTAAACCTCAATGAGTTTAATCCGAACGGACAAAATCAGTCCTACCATCCCAGGAATTAATTTGATAAACATTTTTGCACTCCGTCTATAGAAAGAAAATCCTTCCTTATATAAGGAGGCCACATCTGCACACAATATTCCAGGTGTGGAAAGATATTAATCTGGAAAACCAGGTCATGCTCTGGGGACCAGAGTTCAAATCCCACCATGGCAGTTGCTGGAATTTGAGTTCAATAATAATGTTAATAAGAGTCAAATGATGACCCTGAAAAGATTGCAGACTATTAGGAAAAAGCCATCTGGTTCACTCATGCCCTTTCGCGAAGGAAACTGCCACCTTTACCTGGTGTCTAGACCCACAGCATGGGGTTGACTCTTAATTGCTATCTGCAATTAGTGATGGATAATAAATGTTGGTCCAGCCAGAAATACCCACATCCCATGAACAAATAGAAAAGAGGGTGCAGAATGTAGTCTGGGGGGTGTGAGATGACTTTAATGGCTATCCACCTAATGAGCTGATCAAATCAAAAAGGAGAAAGATGCTAGATCAGTTCTACAGCTGGTGATTAGGGAACTAACAAGAGATAAAATGTGCTTGACCTCATCATTACCAACCTGCCAGCTGCAGATGCATCTGCCCATGACAGTATCAGTAAGAGTAACCACTGCATTGTCTTTGTGGAGATGAAGTTCTGTTTTCACATGAGAATGCCCTCCATCATGTTGTGTGACACTACCACCAAGCTAAATAGGACAGATTTCAAACAGATCTAGCAACTTAAGACTGGACATCCACAAGGCGCTGTGGGCCATCACCAGCAGCAGAATTGTACTCCAGCACAATCTGTAACCTCATGCCCCAGTGTATCCCCCACTCAACCATGACCATCAAGGTAGGGGAGCAACCCTGACTCAGTGGAGAGTGCAGGAGGGCATGCCAGGAACAGCACCAGGTATACCTGAAGATGAGGTGTCAATGTGGTGAAGCTACCAAACAGCATAAGAGCAAGTGACAGACAGAGCTAAAGGATTCCATGCATGAAAGAGCAGAATTCCAGAGGTGAGGTGAGGGTGGCTGCCCTTGACCGAATGTGGCACTAAGAAGCACCGGCTTTCATCAATGGGTATCAGAGGAAAACTCTCTGCTGGTTGGAGTCATATTGACACATCGGAAGATGGTTGTGGTTGTTGGAGGTCAGTCACCTCAGCTCCAGGACATCTCTGCAGGAGTCCCTCAGGGGAGTGTCCTAGGCCCAACCATCTTCAGCTGCTTCATCAATGACCTTCCCTCCATCATAAGGTGGGGGATGAACTTGCAAGTTCCCCTCCAAGATACTCACTAGCCTGACTTAGGAATGTATCCCTCAATATCACGGTGTCACCATCCCGGAGTCCCCTCCCTAAGGGCATTGTGGGTCTACAGCACATGGACTGCAGCGGTTCAAGAAGGCATTTCACCCCCACCTTCTCAAGGGGCAACTAGGGATGAGCAATAAATGCTGGGCCCAGCCAGCGACACCCATGGCCCATGCATGATTCTTTTTTTAACAAGTGAAATCATTCTCCCTCTGTTTTCTTTTTCCTGTATTAAATTGAAAGGCCCCCACATGGTGATGTTTGTTTTATTGCTGGTCTGTTAAAGTTCAACCCAGAATCGAGGCTATGTAGAGGAATTTGGACTTATTCCTGGTTGTGTGGCCTTGACTGTGCAAAAACTCTGTAAAAGGCATAAAGTAAATCTAATATCCATAGGCTTCTGATTTATACCGAAGTGTTCCTTATAAGCTGTTCCTTATAATGTTGCGATAGTCGGCTGAAGAATTTGTGTGGGAGAGAGTGGGGGACACAGACAAGAGGAACACATCTGAACATTGTTACAGAATTCACAGGCAATGACCAAGCAAACAAGTAACTCTATCACTGTTCCAACAAGCACAACAGGCCAGTCCACTCCAGTCTTTCAGCTGAATATTGGCACATTTTGCAGTTCTGCTGTGGTAGAACTTCGGAAATGCACGGGACAGCTCACTCATTCTCTCTCGTTGCCCGGTTGTGGGGTTGCAGGCTGGTTGGCATGCTTTCCCACCCAGTAAACCCAGGGAAGAATTTGGGCATCGTGAGAACCGTAGCGAGTATTGTGTCTGGAGTTAAGACTTCAGCGTAAGGAATTTCATTTCAATTTGAGTCCTGTGTGAAAGGTTCCATGTTCAAACCTCCAGAGAATGATAATCATCTTCCTTTCCACAGCCAAGTCCGAGAACGGTTGAAGAATGAAGTGGTTCAGATGAAGGAACAGGCTCCAGGCTTTCGGCCTGGGCTGGCAATTCTGCAGGTGGGTGTCAAATCTCTGTTCATTTCGAGAGAATCATTATCACTGTCGTCTGGCTCCATATTCCAGACATCAAGTGAATTGGTTTTGCAGCAGGATGAGAGTGCAGTGGTTATGCCAGCCACGTCCAGAAGTGCGACTGAAAAACCAAGGATAGTTGCTAATGTACCATTTGCCAGGAAGGTTATCAAAGGAGAGGAATATTCAGAAAAGAACCTGAACTTGGGGAGCATTAGTGGGAGCAGGAGCAGCTGTGATCAACACGCACGAGTCAGCTGCGAGGGGAGAGTGAGGTTTTTATTCATTCGTTGGATAAGGGTGTCGCTGGCTCGGCCAACATTTATTGCCCATCCTTAATTGCCTGTGAGATACGTGGCTGACTGGGAGAGGTTGTGACGCTGTAAATTGAATCTGAGTTCACTGCCCGTGCAGTGATTTAACCTTCCATTCCCAGTCATTGGGCAGCTGAGTGGGTGTGTTTGTGCAGTTGAAGGCATCTCTCTGATTTGTCGTTTCATCTACACTATTGTGAATAAAGCAGGGGGAGATCAGCTAGGACCCAATTCCACTGCTTCCATAGTGCCGGCTGAAGGAAAAAAGGAGTTGCCTGGTTGATGTACAACTATCGCAGATTGAATGATGTTGTGCTAGTGTCGTTGCTCTGTGTGTGAACCCATATTGCATACACATTGCAATAAAACCCAGCCCCACAACCCATTCCTGGGAGGAAACAAGTTGAACCGTTTGGCCTAGCCCCATTAGAGTTTAGATGAAGAGGACATGAGCTTATTCAAATGTATACAATTTGGATCAGATTGGATAGAGATAGGGGGGGATATATCCTCTCCATTGGACAGGCTTTGGGGGGGGAGGGGGGGGATGTATCCTCTCCATTGGATAGGCTTTGGGGGGGGAGGGGGGTGATGTATCCGCTTCATTGGATAGGCGTGGGGGGTGGGAGGGATGTATCCTCTTCATTGGATAGGGTTAGGGGAGGGTGTATCCTCTTCTGGGCGAGACCAAAACATAAAGGACTCGATCGGAGATCTTCCTTTTAAGACAAGAATGAAAATTTTATTTTCTTTCAGGTGGTTAAAGTCTGACATTCTCTTCCCCAAAAGATAGTGTAGGGTAGAAAAACGTTAGCTGTTTGCTTATTTTAGAGGAGCATAAGAGTCAGGAGCAAGAGATGGCCATGTGTCCCTTTAAGCCCAGTCTACCAAAAAATAAGGTAATGGCTGACCTGGCTGTACTCTCAACTCCATTTCATGGTCAGACCCCCATAACTCTGCACTCTCTCGTCTGTCAAAAATATTTGGATGGTGGGTGTGGATTGTGTTATCATGTACACCCTGAGAACTTGCCTATGGTACAGTAGCACTCACCCTCTGGAAAGTTTCAGTAAACAGATTGGGAGGGGTGTGACTTCAAGTATTGAAACACCATCTCTCCACGGCTGCGGTGAGTTTGCAGAGTTTTCTCTCCTGGTGCAGGCGTTTGGTGGGAACTCGAATGTTGATTGCTTGCACTCAGGCAGTTGGACCATGGACTTATGAGGTGCGATAATTCCACATTTATTGTGATTTTTGTTTGTGAGCTGCAGTGGGGTTTCCGTTCAGCAGGAACTCACTGGGACACCAAACCACTCCAGCTCTGGTACACTACAGTTGGTGCTGTCAATCAACACCAGCTTGGAAACCAACTGGAGACTTCTGTTAGGCCTCACCGGGGTAGTGTGCTGGGAATCAAGCCCCATTATTCCCAGAGTCATCACATAGTTTAAAGATTTTATAAAATTTACCTGACTTTTGGATCCACGATAACTGGAAGCACTGACCTGATCAGTCGGACCCAGTCCGGTATTGGCATGTTCATGACAGGGTGGTCCTAAGGCCTTCATTGCTGGAGGGGCTGGGTGCACGTAGGCCCCTACAAATAAGGGTGTGAGGGATCTCCATGTCTGGTACACACCCCAATATTTCCAATTGCCCTGAGGACAATGTCCATTGTCTCCATTCAAACCCACGGGGCGGTGTGGTTGATTGGTGCGGGTGTCCCGGAGATGTTCCCTCTAAGCACTCTGTGAGGAGGCATCCAGTCTCCCCAATGTAGAGGAGACCGCATTGGGAGGAACGGAAACAATAAATGATATTGGTGGATGTGCAGGTAAAACTTTGGGTGTGGAAGCTCCTTTGGGGCCTTGGATGGAGATGAGGTGTGGGCACAAGTTTTGCAATTCCTGCGGTGGCAGGGGAAGGTGCCAGCACAGGAGGGTGGGTTATTGGGGGGTGTGGACCTGACCAGGTAGTCAGAGAACGGTCTTTGCAAAAAAGGGTGGGGAGGGAAATATATCCCTGGTGGTGGGGTCTGTTTGGAGGTGGCAGAAATGTCGTCGGATGATGTGGTTAATGCGAAGGTTGGTAGGGTGGAAGGTGAGCACCGGTGGGGGGGGGTTCTGTCCTTGTTATGGTTGGAAGGGTGGGGTCTGAGGGCAGAGGTGCACAATAAGTGATGTTGGTGTCACTGGACTGTGCTGTCAGGAAGCTCTTTAAAGTTATATCTTTCTTTCACATTCTAATTAATAGCTTGCTCCTTTTCAGGTCTTTCCTTCTCGTAATCCGGGCACCCCCACCACTACCCCAGCATTTCCATTTGCTTTCTCTCGCTCACTTCTTTGTATTCTCCCGTGTTCACTCCCTAGGTTGGAGACCGAGATGATTCAAACCTCTACATCAGTATGAAGCTGAAGGCTGCAGCTGAGGTATGAATCTGGTAATTGTTACACATGCTACACATGACCATCTTTACTGACATTGTGTTTACTGGTTAATAATCGTTAATATCCATACGGATTACAATGTCAATAATTTTTCTGAGTGTATGAAATTCCTTTTATCTCACTTCTCAGGATCCTGCTCCCATTCAGTCCATTTCCCTCTACTTGTAAATCTAAATTGAAAGGCAGAAAAGTTACATTAAACTTAAAGACTTGGTTTAGTTGCAGTTCGATCCCTGTCCAATTCTGGTCTTTATATAATGTAAAGGTATGTTCTTTATTCAGGGAGTGGTAGGTGTGTGGAATGCACTGCCAGCAGTGGTAGTAGAGTCAGATACATTAGGGACATTTAAGCGACTCTTGGATAGGCACATAGATAATAGTAGAATGAGGGTGTGTAGGTTAGTTGGATCTTAGGATGGTACAACATTGAGAGCCGAAGAGCCTGTACTGTGCTGTATGTTCGATATTCTAAAGGTCAGCGAGGAAGGTGCAGAATCGTGAATGAGGCAAAATTGAGAGGCTAGGGCTTATACTAGAAAAGAGACATTTGGCAGCGATGGAATCTTTTTAGGGTGGCACGGTGGCTCAGTGGTTAGCACTGCAGCCTCAGAGTGCCAGGGACACTGGTTTGATTCCACCCTCGGGCGACTGTCTGTGTGAAGGTCGTACATTCTCTCAGTGTCTGCGTGGGTTTGCTCCGGGTTCTCTCCCACAGTCCAAAGATATGCAGGTTAGGGTGGATTGGCAGTGGGAAATGCAGGGTTACATTGATAGATAAAGAAAGGTGAGTCTGGGTGGGATGCTGTTCAGAAGGTTGGTGTGGACTCGATGGGCTGAATGTCCTGCTTCCATAATTCTATAACTGAAAGTGTTCAGTAGAATAAACACAGAAGGGATGTCTCCATTTAAATGGGAGACTAAAACCAGAGGTCAAAAATTTTGTCATTAATAAATGCAGAAGGAAATTCAGAAGAAACAAGAGAGCAATTAGAATGTGAAACTTGCTACCTCAAGGATTATTTGAGGTGGAACAGCTCAAGATGCATTTAAGGAATAAAGACAGAAGGGAGAAAGGGATAGAAAGATATACCGATAGGGTGAGGTCTGGTAGGCTGGGAAGATAGCTGTCTGGCATGGATCATTGTGGGAGAATGGCCCATTTCTGTGCTGTGTATTTTAAGAAATTTTCTGAATGCTGCATCCTAGCTCTAATTGGAGACGTGAGACAGCAATTCAGCTGGTGAGTGCCTTCTCTCTCTCTCCACATCCCTGCCTTTGCTGTCTATCCAAGATTTGAGCTTGGGCAACAGGCTTCTGAAAGACACTAAAACACACACGCCCTACTTTCCAGTGATGGTGTACATTGAGGTGACAATAGAGACACCGTGCAGTGTTTGAGTTTTGTTATCAGTAAAACTCCTCTGTTCTGTCTGACTGTCTGTGATAGTGCTGATTTTTTTTTTATTTTACCCTCTAGATTGGGATGAACGCCAACCATGTGAAACTGCCAAAAACGGCCACTGAGGATGAGGTAAGCACAATTCCTACTCTCTTTATCCCCAATGATTCTTTCACTGCCCAGGCCCTGAATATCATCATTCTTGCTGTTGGTGTCAGAGCGATGTAACTGCCTCATTCTCCCCTACACCATGCTTTGCTTCATGTGAGAGTTCAGATGTTGACTATCAGCAGATGGTGCCGTCCTTATTTTGCAGAAAGACATTATAAATTTGGAGCATTCAAATCAGGTTTAACCCCTCCCTAATCCACAAACCAAACTGAACATTACAGTCCAGTGGAGATTGGCTGACACAACACAAACTCGTGGCAGTTTTATGTTTGTTCCGTAACTTTGCCCCAAACTGAACAGATTATTCTGCACACCGGTCATTCCGATAGCACCTTCCTTAAAAGGTGTCTTCCCTTCAGGCAGTGACTGGCTATCAGCCCTTGTCAATTGCAAAACTTCTGTTTTTATTCACTCTTGGATATGGTTGTCGCTGGCTGGGCCCAGTATTTATTGCCTGTCCCTAATTGCCCTTGAGAAGGTGGTGGTGAGCTGCCTTCTTGACCCGCTGCAGTCCATGTGTTGTAGGTTGACCCACAATGTCCCTTAGGGAAGGAATTCCAGGATTCTGACCCAGTGACACTGCAGGACAGGCGATTATATTTCCAAGTCAGGATTGTGAGTGGCTTGGAGGGGATATGGATTACTGTCAAATAGTCCCCATGTAACTGCTGTCCTTGTCGGCATGGTGGTTCAATGGTTAGCACTGCTGCCTCACAGCGCCAGGGTCCTAGGTTCAATTCCAGCTTCGGGCGACTGTGTGGAGTTTGCACATTCTCCCTGTGTCTGCGTGGGTTTCCTCCGGGTGCTCTGGTTTCCTCCCACAGTCCAAAGATGTGCAGGTCAGGTGAATTGGCTGTGCTAAATTGCCCGTAGTGTTAGGTGCATTAGTCAGGGGTAAGTGTAGGGGAATGGGTCTGGGTGGGTTTCTCATCGGAGGGTCGGTGTGAACTTGTTGGGCCAAAGGGCCTGTTTCCACACTGTAGGGGTGTTTCTAGATGGAAGTGATGATCACGGGTTTGGAAAGTGTTTTGAAGTATGGATTTTAGATTTTTTTCACACTGCTACAACTGACCGTTGGGAGTGGATATTTGTAGAAGTGATGCCAATCAAGTGGCTGCTTTGTCCTGGAAGGTATCGAGCTTCTTGAGTGTTGTTGGAGCTGCACTCATCTGGGCAAGTGGAGAGTATTCCATCACATTCCTGACTTGTGCCTTGTAGATGGTGTACAGGCTTTTGGGGAGTCATGGAGTGAGTTACTCACTGTAGGATTCTTAGCTCTTATTTAGCTGATCGAGTTCAGCCTCTGGACAGTGGTCACCATCGGGATGTTGATGTTGCAGGATATGCTTCTATTTGACTTTGAATCTCTCCTCTAATCCCAGAGCCAAACCCCTTGGAGAATTTGCTTCTTGAAAATAGCAGTAATTCTTATAATATGATTATGTTTAAGATTTTGCAGGGGTATATGGAGTGGTAAGTATACCTTGCTGTGTATGTTAGATTTTTAGTCATTGTGGTAATTGACTTGTTTTTGACATGTGCAGGTGCTGAGGAACATCACGCACATTAATGAGGATCCCAATGTCCATGGTTTGATTGTTCAGCTGCCATTGGATTCCATCAACCCAATTGATGTTGAGAAAGTAACGAATGCAGTTGCCCCTGAGAAGGATGTTGATGGGTAAGGGTTAAGTGTTTCTGTGTTAGTCGTGAGATGCAGGCAAGCTTGGGAGTTGTTCAGCACAGGACAGTGAATAATGATCCAAAGGTGTGGGTGAACCCTCCTCTGAGCACAGGGTGCGTCATTATGCCCCAGTGATTTCCTGGGGAGGGGAGGAATAACATGGTTGGTCAACTCAAGCGAAACCTGGAATTGAACCAGGATCTCCTTTTCTCTCCAGCTCTCTGTCATACTCCTGTCTCCTGAGTTAACCAATAAAGAGAAGTTAGGTATCGGTTTATGGGTGCTGTTAGGAAATGTTTCTGGCACAAAGTGCTCTTAGGTTTTAGAGAAAACATTGGTTTGTGCGAGAATCCCAAGTGTCACTTTAGATGAAAGATGCTCAGTGTTCAGCTGCTCCGTTATAACTGAGAAAAGAGAGTCCAGTGCTGATATTTTGACCTTCAGACATCGTGGATGTCTGTGAAATATAGTCTTGTTGTAATGTAGGAAGTGGGAGTTATGTACAGACCTCCTAACAGTGGTCAGGACCAGGGGCACAACATGTACCGGGTAATAGAGAAGGCCTGTCAGAAAGACAAGGTCACGGTGATCATGGGAGACTTCAATATGCAGGTGGACTGGGTAAATAATGTTGCCAGTGGATCCAAAGAAAGGGAATTCATGGAATGCTTACAGGATAGCTTTTTGGAACAGCTTGTCATGGAGCCCACAAGGGAGCAGGCTATCTGGACTTAGTGCTATGTAATGAACCAGACTTTATAAAAAATCTTAAAGTAAGGGAACACTTAGGAAGCAACGATCATAATATGGTAGAGTTCAGTCTGCAGTTTGAAAGAGAGAAGGCAAAATCGGATGTAATGGTGTTACAGTTAAATAAAGGTAATTATGAGGGCATGAAAAAGGAACTGACGAAAATAGACTGGAAGCAGAGCCGAGCAGGGAAGACAGTAGAGCAAAAATGGCAGGAGTTTGTGGGTAAAATTGAGGACACTGTACAGAGGTTCATCCCCAAGAAGAGAAAGATTATCCGGGGAGGGATTAGACAGCCATGGCTGACAAAGGAAGTCAGGAAATCTATCAAAGAAAAAGAGAGATTCTATAAAGTGGCCAAGAGCACTGGGAAATCAGAAGATTAGGACGACGAAAAAAAAACAGAGGATAACAAAGAGAGAAATAAGGGAGGAGAGGATCAAATATGACGGTAGGCTAGCCAGTAATATTAGAAATGATAGTAAAAGTTTCTTTCAATACATAAGAAACAAACGAGAGGCAAAAGCAAACATTGGGCCACTTCAAACTGATGCTGGAAGGCTAGTGATAGGAGAAAAGGAAATAGCAGGAGAACTTAATAAGTACTTTGCGTCAGTCTTCACAGTGGAAGACATGAGTAATATCCCAACAATTAAAGGGAGTCAGGGGGCTGAGTTGAGTATGGTTGCCATTACAAAAGAGATAGTGCTAGAAAAGCTAAAAGGTGTTAAAATTGATAAATCTCCTGGCCCTGATGGGCTACGTCCTAGAATTCTGAGGGAGGTGGCTGAGGAAATAGCGGAGGCGTTGGTTGAGATCTTTCAAAAGTCACTGGAGTCGGGGAAAGTCCCGGATGATTGGAAGATCGCTGTTGTAACCCCCTTGTTCAAGAAAGGATCAAGACAAAAGATGGAAAATTATAGGCCAATTAGCCTAACCTCGGTTGTTGGTAAAATTCTAGAATCCATCATTAAGGATGAGGTTTCTAAATTCTTGGAAGAGCAGGGTCGGATTAGAACAAGTCAACATGGATTTAGTAAGGGGAGGTCGTGCCTGACAAACCTGTTGGAGTTCTTTGAAGAGGTGACAAGTAGGTTAGACTGGGGAAACCCAGTGGATGTTATCTACCTAGACTTCCAAAAGGCCTTTGGTATGGTGCCACACGGGAGGCTGCTGAGCAAGGTGAGGGCCCATGGTGTTCGAGGTGAGCTACTGGTATGGATTGAGGATTGGCTGTCTGACAGAAGGCAGAGAGTTGGGGTAAAAGGTTCTTTTTCGGAATGGCAGCCGGTGACAAGCAGTGTCCCGCAGTGTTCGGTGCTGGGGCCACAGCTGTTCACATTATATATTAATGATCTGGATGAAGGGACTGGGGGCATTCTAGCGAAGTTTGCCGATGATACAAAGTTAGGTGGACAGGCAGGTAGTACTGAGGAAGTGGGGAGGCTGCAGAAGGATCTAGACAGTTTGGAAGAGTGGTCCAGGAAATGGCTGATGGAATTCAATGTGAGCAAATGCGAGGTCTTGCACTTTGGAAAAAGATTAGATTAAATTAGATTAGATTACATTACAGTGTGGAAACAGGCCCTTCGGCCCAACAAGTCCACACCGACCCGCCGAAGCGAAACCCACCCATACCCCTACATTTACCCCTTACCTAACACTACGGGCAATTTAGTATGGCCAATTCACCTGACCCCGCACATCTTTGGACTGTGGGAGGAAACCGGAGCACCCGGAGGAAACCCACGCAGACACTTGGAGAACGTGCAAACTCCACACAGTCAGTCGCCTGAGGCGGGAATTGAACCCAGGTCTCAGGCGCTGTGAGGCAGCAGTGCTAACCACTGTGCCACCGTGCCGCCTCCCAAGAATACAAGCATGGACTACTTTCTAAACGGTGAGAAAATTCATAAATCCAAAGTACAAAGGGATCTGGGAGTGCTAGTTGAGGATTCTCTAAAGGTAAACATGCAGGTTGAGTCCGTGATTAAGAAAGCGAATGCAATGTTGTCAATTATCTCAAGAGGGTTGGGCTACTGAGACTTTATAAAGCTCTGGTTAGGCCCCATTTGGAGTACTGTGTCCAGTTTTGGTCCCCACACCTCAGGAAGGACATACTGGCACTGGAGCGTGTCCAGCGGAGATTCACACGGATGATCCCTGGAATGGTAGGTCTAACATATGAGGAACGGCTGAGGATCCTGGGATTGTATTCATTGGAGTTTAGAAGATTAAGGGGAGATCTAATCGAAACTTACAAGATAATACATGGCTTGGAGAGGGTGGATGCTAGGAAATTGTTTCCGTTAGGCGAGGAGACTAGGACCCCGTGGGCACAGCCTTAGAATTAGAGGGGGTAAATTCAGAACAGAAATGCGGAGACATTTCTTCAGCCAGAGAGTGGTGGGCCAGTGGAATTCATTGCCGCAGAGTGCAGTGGAGGCTGGGACGCTAAATGTCTTCAAGGCAGAAATTGATAAATTCTTGATGTCACAAGGAATTAAGGGCTACGGGGAGAATGCGGGTAAGTGGAGTTGAAATGCCCATCAGCCATGATTGAATGGCGGAGTGGACTCGATGGGCCGAATGGCCTTACTTCCACTCCTATGTCTTATGGTCTTATAAGACATAGGAGTGGAAGTAAGTGCAGCCAACCTGCTGACAGCCAGCTCCCGTGACCTGCACTGTGATAACAATCATCAGTTGTTTTGTCTTTATACTGACGTTTGGTTGCAAGGAAAACTCCTCTGTCATTCTTTGAATGAGAGAGAGATTCAAATCTGTTCACTTTAGCAACAAGGATAGTGACTGCAGTCTGAGCTGACAGCTTTGGAATGGTTCGTTAATCTGGATCAGTACTAAAGTTGCATTTGCTGTTCCTTAACCAGAGTGGATTCAGGGAATGTCCTGATTGATATGTTTTGACTTGACTGATGCAAGTTCATTTTGGAATGTGGATGTGATAGGTGAGGCCAGCATTTATTGGCCAACTGCGATTGCGTTGAAAAGGTGGTATTGGGAGATGGTCCTTTACATCAGTATCTTCCTGAAGAAGAGAAGAAATGTCAAGTGTGAGTTGTGACCAGGCACTCCAGTGAATAGCTGGCAGCTTCACACTCTCTCATCAGGGATAGATGTGACATGTAGTGAGTGTGCTGTAAAACACTGGATGGATTCGCAGTACATGCCATTTGTTTTTTGAAACACTCAATGATTGTTCCTTCCAGATTAACCAGCATTAATGCAGGGAAACTGGCTCGTGGAGACCTGGGTGACTGCTTCATCCCCTGTACTCCCAATGGCTGTCTGGAGCTAATTAAACACACAGGTAGGAACTACATTTCAAACAGGAACATAAGAAATGGGATTAGGAGTAGGCCACTCCTCCAACCTGGTCTGACGTTCACTAAGACTGTGCCTGAACGTTTCCATCAATCCCACTTTCACCCCAGTCCCTAAATGCCACGATTCCTGGATCTCTGATCACCTCTGGTCTCCATTTAGACTATATCCAACAACTGAGCAGCTACAGTCCTCTGGGATAGAGAATTATGTTAAGACCACATTTTTTACTTTACGTTTGAATTGAGGACTCAAATGGAAAGATTCACTTCCCTTTTGAAAGAGTTCCTGAGACTCATTGTGAGTTGTGTTTACACTGTTGCTTTAGAACCTAGAAGAGTACAGCACAGGAACAGGCCCTTCGGCCACCATGATGCCATTCTGAACTACTCCCATCAGCCTGCACGTGGTCCCTTCTCTCTATTCCCTGCCAGTTCATGTGTCTGCCTTTGTTATTGGATCTGCTTCGACAATTCCCTGGCAGGCACTACCACCCTTTGTATGAAAGTCTTTTCTCACATGCCTCGTTTAAACTTTCCCCCTCTCACCTTCAACCTATACCCCCTAATACTTGACATTTCTACTCTGGGAAAAAGAGTTCAACTATGCACCATGTCTCTCAGAATTTTATATACTTCTATCGGGTCGTCCACAGCCTTTGACACTCTCATGAAAAAATCCAAGTTTGTTCACCTCTCATAGAATCCCTACAGTGTGGAAACGGGCCAAATGGCCAATCAAATTCACACTGACCCTCCGAAGCACATCCCACCCAGACTCATCCTATCCATGTAACCCTAATTTCCCACCTAGTTTACATATCCCTGGACACTATGAGCAATTTCTCAGGTCATTTGGACTGTTGGAAGAAACCCAAAATGGAGGGTGGAATCGAACCTGGGTCCCTGGTGCTGTGAGGCAGCAATGCTAACCACTGAGCCACTATGGCTCTCCTTATATATAATACACTCCAATCCAGGCAACACCCTGGTAAACCTCTTTTGCACTCTCTCTCCAAAGCCTTCGTATCCTTCCTATAGTGCACACAATAACTGTACTGCACACATTATTCCAAGTGTGGCCTAACTAAAGTTTTATACAGCTGCAACATGACTTGCCAACTTTTATACTCGATGTCCCAGCCAATTAAGTCAAGCATGCCATATGCCTTCTTTACCACTTTATCCACTTTCAGAGAGCTATGGACCTGCACCCCAAGATCCCTCTGTAGTTCAATGTTCCTTCATCAATGTAAATTGACATTTACAGTATATTTTTCTCTTGCATTTGACCTCCCAAAATGCATCACCTCACATTTGTCTGGATTAAACTCCATCAACCATTTCTCCACCCAATTTTCCAGCTAATCTACATACTGCTGTATCCTCTAATATCCTTCCTTACTATTCACAACTCCACTAACTTCTGTGTCATCTGCAAAGTTACTAATCAGACCACTAACATGTTCATTCAAATCATTTATATATATTGCAAACGACAGAGGCTCCAGCACTGATCTTTGTGGAACAGCACTGGTCACAGTCAGAAAAATCACACACCACCAGGTTATAGTCCAACAGGTATATTTAAAAGTACAAGCTTTCAGAGCGCTACTCCTTCATCAACCTGACAAAGTAGCAATGCTCTGAAAGCTTGTAATTTCAAATAAACCTATTGGACTATAACCTGGTGTTGTGTGATTTTTAACTCTGTCCACCCCAGTCCAACACCGGCTCCTCCACATCATGGCTTCCATGACCAAGCCAATTTTGTATCCGACTTACCAACTCACTGGATTCCATGCAATATGATCTTCAGTACCATCGTACCATGAGGGATCTTATGAAATGTGTTGGTCAAGTCCATGTAGACAGCATCCAGTGCCCTCCCCTCATCAATCATCTTCAAGCAGTGGGGGAGATTGGGGGAGAAAGATGTTTGAGATCCAATGGCCGCTGTGGGTGTGTATGTTCCGAGCAAGCTCTGCCCAGTGACAGATTGTCGATTGGTTTGTGCAATCCGGACTAGTTACGGGGGCGAATAATCATCAGCGTGGCAACAGTGCTCTGATTGTCTCCTGGCCAGATGGTGGTCAGAGAGTGTATGAACAATACAGAGTCAGAGGGTCTGCAAACTGCAAGAGAGAGCACCTCTCTTTATCTCACTCTGCAGTGAAGTCACCAAGAAGAGAAAGACAGCTAACCTCTCCCACCATTAGCTGTTACCTCTAACTAGTTACTGAAACACTGAACCATTAATGTATCAGACACGTATGGGCCTGGAGTTACATGTCAGGCAGACCAGGTAAGGACGACAGATTTCCTTCCCCAGGGGAGATTGGTAACAATTGACACTGGCTATGGAGTTGAAATTGGGTCAGTGTCTTTACTGAATTCAGATTGCACCATCTCCCATGTGGGGATTTGATCCCATGCCTCACTATTGACGGTGGAAGAATAGCAATATAGTTTCATATCAGGGTGATGTGTGCCTTGGAGGTGGTCATGGACTTTACCGGCCGTCTCGCACTGGGACAAAATAAAACAAAAAGCTCCGGGTGCTGAAGATCTGGAACAGAAAGAGAACTTGCTGGAAAAAACTCAGCAAGTCTGGCAGCATCTGTGGAGAAAAAACAGAGTTAACGATTCAAGTCCAGTGATCGATCTTCAAAACTGTAAACCCTTCTGAGGAAGAGTGACTGGACTTGAAGTGTTGACTTTTCTTTTTCTCTCTCCACAGATACTGTGAGACCTGCTGAGTTTCTCCAGCAATTTCTGTTTTTAATCTTTCTCGGCAGTGGGAGTTGCGAGTTTGGGAAATAATGCCTGAAAAGGACAGAACATGTGGCACCGTGGTGTCAGTGCTTCAGGTGGTGAATGAGATGGTGATCGAGTGCACTGCTTTGTCCTGCTGAACTTGTCGAGTTATTGTCAGAGCTGCACTCATCTGTCACCCTCCTGGACTGTGCCTTAAGGATACTGGAGAAACTTCGGGAAATGGTGGGAGCCCAGGCTCTGAACAGGACTGAGTGAGTCTGCTATTGATGAACTTGAGCAGTAGCATAGGCCTGAGGACTGTAGGATTACAGCCACTGGATCCTGGCCTCAAGTGGGGGAACAGGCTTCCTGTGAAGCATCAAAACCAGAGTGCCTAAATCTGTGCCCTCCAGTTTTAGACTCCCCTACCCTGGGGAAAAGACCTTGACTATTGACCCTAACTATGCAGCTCATGACTTTATAAAAAGTCAACCCTCAGCCCCCAAGGCTCCAGGGGTTTAAAAAGTCCTAGCCTATCCAGCTCTGCCTGCAACTCAACCCCTCCAGGCTCAGTAACATCCTTGTAAATCTTTTTTTGCAGGGTCTTGAGGTTAATTGGATGTCTCTTTGAAAGAGCTGATATCAGCACAATGGGCCGAATGGCCTGCTTTCTGAACTCGTGATCCACCGATGTATAGGTTGTCTGTCTCTCCAAACCCAAGTTGTCTCTCTGAATGCCTTCTGTCTCCCATTGCTGCAGGAGTGAAGCTGGCTGGCTCTCGAGCTGTCGTTATTGGAAGGAGCAAGATAGTTGGTGCCCCCATGCGGGACCTCCTGGTATCAAACCACGCCACTGTAACCACCTGCCATTCGAAGACGGCTGACCTGCCGGGGGAGGTAAGGGAAGCTGTAACTACAGTGATAAGAGGAAAGGGGAGTGGGCGGACTAGGTGAGGGGCTGAGTGTGATTTGGAGTAAAGCCAGGCGTCTTGCTCTTGGGGACTAGATGAGGTTGTCACTAACGCACTGATGGTCCTGTAGGAACAAAGGATTTCAGGAAAATGGTGAATGACTCGGGCCCCGTTTCTTAGCCTTTTGCTGGTTGATTGGAAAAGGTGAGGATCTACTTTCTTGAAACCCTCCTAACAGTGTTTCCCTGTGGCTGGGGCAAAATTCAGTGGAATTTAATTGGGGTTCAACTCACCAACCAGAGAAACTGGGAGAACAGCTTTGCTTCTGAGGGCTAGGCCATCTGGACCAAGTGCCTGTCAGGAGACCCTTCACTAGTCAACACCCAGAGATTAAAACTCTTCTATCTCCCTAAACACATGGCTCCATGTGCTGAAATTCCTCCATGGTTTCCTCCCCTACATCCGATCACCCCACAGTCTGAGAGTTCCGTCCCTCTTTGTTTGTCAGATGTTCTTGTGCATCTCCCATTCCCCTCCTCCTGTTATTGGTCACCTTGGCCCAAACCTCTGTAACTCCCCTCCCTAAGCATCTCCTTCTCTCTTCATGCACTTGTTAAAACTCATCGCTTTGATCAGACCTTTGTTATGTGATTGGTCCCACTACCTCCTCTGCGTGGCTCACTATAAACTTCCCTCTGAAGCACCTTGTGATGGTTTGCTACAGTAAGGGTGCTATATCAATGCAAAGGCTTTTCCAAGGAAGCAGGAGATGGGCAAGGCCACATGTGACCAGCAGATTCCATGGTGTCTCACCCCATTTAAGTGTTTCTGATCCTCCAGTTGTTTGCCCATTGAATCTAGTTACCTACTTGCCTCTGGTGGTGAAGGTGTAGTCAATGATGGAACCTCATGATCTTGCAGACGAGAGCAATCTTTACTGTTTGTGCATTATGCGTTGCTTGCAGCATCCTGTCTCTGCCCGCTTGCCTTTGGCGTGGAATTATTATTCATTGCAGTTAGTGCTTTTACCCATCAACATAGCCTCCCATCCCTAATAAGCTTTCTCCTAAATGCACTGGTGCTATTCACCTCAATATTAAAGATCCGCATTCTCCCTACTGTCTGGCTAGAGAAGTTTTGCCTGAAGCCCCGACTGGATTTATTAGCCACAAAATGAAAATGGTGCAGAAAGAAGCCATTTGATTCATCATCTGTGCATCTTGATCCGGGATGAGGAGAAATGACTTCTCAAAGGATCGTGAATCTGTGGAATTCACTCCCCCAGACTGCGGTGGATGCTGGGACATTGAGTAAACTTAAGGAGAGAGAGAGAGAGAGATTTTGAATTAGTAACAGGTTATGGAGAGAGGACAGGCAAGTGGAGTTGAGGCCGAGATGGGATCAGCAATGATTGTATTAAATCTTTGAGAAGGCTGAAGGGGCTGAATTGTCTCCCCCCTACTCTTCGTTTTAACCCTCTTGCCAATCTCCTGCTTTTGCTCCATACCTTTGCTCAGCAAAGTTTATAGAGGGCACTGAAAGTCTATAGAGGGGTAAAGGCAGATTGAGTGAGTGGGCAAGGATCAGGCAGATGGAGTACAATGTTGGTAAATGTGAGGTCATCCATTTTGGTAGGAATAACAGCAAAATGGTCTATTATTTAAATGGTTAAAAAAATTGCAGCATGCTGCTGTGCAAAGGACCTGGATGTCCTTGTGTGTGAATCACAAAAAAAATGGTTTGCAGGTGCAGCAAGTAATTAAGAAGGCAAATGGAATATTGTCTTTCATTGCTCAAGAGATGGAGTTTAAAAGCAGGGAGGTTATGTTACAGCTGTACAGGGCGCTGGTGAGGCCACACCTGGAGTACTGTGTGCAGTTTTGATCTCCTTACTTGAGAAAGGATGTACTGGCACAGGAGGGGGTGCAGAGGAGGGTCACTGGGTTGGTTCCAGAGTTGAGGGGTTTGGCTTATGAGGAGAGATTGAGTAGACTGGGATTATATTCATTGGAATTCAGAAGATAGGAGAGGGGGGAGGGTCTTATAGAAATGTATAAAATTACGAAGGGAATAGAAAAGATAGAACCAGGGAGGTTGTTATGACTACTGGGTGAAACTAGAACTAGGGGGCATAGTCTCAAAATAAGGGGGAGCAGATTTCAGACTGAGTTGAGGAGGAACTTCTTCACCCAGAGGGTTGTGAATCTGTGGAATTCCCTGCCCAGTGAAGCAATTAAGGCTACCTTATTGAATGTTTTTAAGGCAAAGATAAATAGATTTTTGAACAGTAAAGGAATTAAGGGTTATGGTGAGTGGGTGGGTAAGTGGAGCTCTAACTGTGGCGATAAGAGGGAAGGGCAGTGGGCGGCCTAGGTGAGAGGCTGTGAATGGTTGGAGTAATCGGGGACAAAGGATTCCAGGGAAAATAAATGGTGGCTGACTCGGGCCATGTTTCTTAGCCCTTTGCGAGTTAATTGGAAGAGGTGAGGATCTACATTCTTGAAACCCTCCTGAAGGATGGGTAAGTGGAGCTGAGTCCACGAGTAGGTCAGCCATGATTAAGTCAATGGCAGGGGAGGAGACTCGACAGGCCCATTCCGATTCCTTAAGTTCTTTTTCTCTCCAAGTAAACATCCAATGCCCTCTTTAATGCATCATTTGAATGTACCTGAATTAATGACTGTCTTCTATTGATTGGTTTCAGACTCATCTCCAAGTGGAGACGTGTACTTTATGTCAGCTCTATTGAATCCCTTCACAGTGTTGATGACCTCTATTGACTCACCTGTCTGGCTTCTCTTAGCTAGAGCATTGACCCTCAGGTGTGTTAGTTTGAACCTTGTCTCTGGCTGATGATGTCTATCTCAAAGCATCCTCTTTCTCTTTAGATTGGGAGAGCTGACATTTTGGTGGTTGGAGCTGGCAAAGCTGAGATGGTGAAAGGAAACTGGATCAAACCGGGTGCTGTCGTCATCGATTGTGGCATCAACTACATTCCCGGTGAGAGGAGATTCTGATTGGAAAATTATTTACAAGTCCTCGTCTTTATTTCCTTTCTCCCTTTCATGGTGATAGACCTCAGTCCCTTGAAACGAGGACCAAAGCAAGTTTTCTCAAGGTAGGGGAGACTTTGAGCCAGGATTCTGCTCTCTTTCTGCTTTCCTTGTTGCCTTCGATGGTGAACTGATGTGGGCAAAGTCAGCTCCATATCTGAACTAAATCAACCCTCTCTTTTCATCGTCCTGTCTGAAGACGAACTTGCACTTTAGTAGTGGAAACAGGTGTCCCAGCAATGCACTACATCTCTAAATGTTGGCACTATTGTCATTGTAGGAAAAGCAGCAACCAGTTTGTGCACAGCAAGCTGCCACACACGCAGCATTTAAAATGAGCAGATGGTTTATTTCTGTAAGTGATGCTGCTTGGGAATTGACTAATACATTGGGGGATTTCCCTTACTCCTCACAGATAGAAGCCACAGGAGCTTTTACGTTTATGTAACCTCTGAGTTTCAGCTCATACAAATCTGACCATTAACTCTCACCAAGCCTCATCCACCCTCATTGACCCTCGCTGACTGACATTGGCTCACGGTCCAGCAACAGCTGAGTTTTAAAGTTTGTAACTTCATTTTAAAACAGTTCTGTAATCTTCTCCACCTCTGCAATCTTCTCCATCTCTGTATTCCTCCACTCTCGTCTCTCGGGTATCCCCTATTTTGATTGCCGTGCCTTCAGTCTCACTCACTCTCTCAGCCTCCCCGCCTCTCTAGCTCTGTACCTCAGTCTTCGGGTTTAAAACACTTGGTAAGCTTCTGATCACCTAACCTGACTACTTACTTACTTACTTACTTACAGTGTGGAAACAGGCCCTTCGGCCCAACAAGTCCACACCGATCTGCCGAAGCACAACCCACCCAGACCCAATCCCCTACGGGCAATTTAGCATGGCCAATTCACCTAACCTGCACCTTTTTGAACTGTGGGAGGAAACTGGTGCACCCAGAGGAAACCCACGCAGACATGGGGGGAATGTGCAAACTCCACACAGACAGTTGCCTGAGGTGGGAATTGAACCCAGGTCTCTGGCACTGTGAGGCAGCAGTGCTAACCACTGTGCCGCCCACTTAAGAAGTTTTGGATGACACAGTAATTGGTAGAGTAGCAAAGTGTTAGAAGATAGCTGTAAACTGGCGAAGGATGTCAATGGACTGGTCAGGTGGGCAAAGCAATGGCAAATGAAATTCAATCTAGAAAAATGAGACAATGCACTTGGATAGGGCTAACAAAGAAAAAGGTTACACAATATAAATGGTAGGACCCTGGAAAGTCCTCAGGATCAGAGGAACTTTGCCGTGCATATCCTTAGAATCCTGAATGTACTAGAGCTGGTAGATAAGAAGGCAAGGAATATGGGGTATGCCCTAATTAGCCAAAGCATAGAATACAAGAACAGCTAATCTGTAACTGTATAAAATGCGGGCTAGTTCACAGCTGGACTACTGCTTCCCACTGAGTAAAAAGAATGCACTTGTTCTGTATAGGGTGCAGAGGAGATTTACCAAGATTCTTCCCGGGTAGATATGGTTAGGTTGCTTCCCTTTGTGCAGAGCCAGAGACCAGAGGGCATTATCACTATCGCATGATATAATGATCACTGTCTCAGGGTAAGGGGTTATTCACTGAAAACAGAGATGGGGGGAGGAATTTCTTCTCAGATGGTAGTGCATCTGTGGAATTCTTTACTAAAAAGATCTGTTGGGGCACAGTCGCTAAGAATACTCGAAGCTGAGAGACAGGTTTTAAATCAGCAAGAAAATCAAAGAGTATGGGGTAAAGACAAGAAGTGGAGTTGAGGAGATTATTAGTTCAGTCAAAATCTCACTGAGCGTCAGAGCAGACTGAATGGCTAATTCTGCTGCTACCTCTTCTGCAATTGCACAACGTTTCTGTACTCCTGTCTGATAGTTGCTCCCTCAAAGCACCTTGGAATAGTTTACGAAATTAGTGTCACTGTGCAAAGGTGAGTTAGCTCCGTTGGCTGGATGGCTGGTTTTCAAAGAGACTCCCACAGCATGGGTTCAATTCCAGCACTGATTGAGGTCACCTGAAGGACTCTCCTTCTCAATCTCTCCTCTCACCTGAGGCGTGCTGACTGTCAGGTTAAACCATGTGTAGAGAGAGAGAGCAGCCCTATGGTCTGGTAAGACTCTGGTGGCTTTACTATACAAATGGACATTGGTCTGTTTCTGTGTAATTCTAGAAACAACATTCAGCCCAGTATGTTAAAGCTCTGTACAAGCCTCCTCCCATATCTTTCATTTCCACACGTACGTGTCCTCCAGCTCCTTTCTCCCTTACTTATTAATCTAAGTTTCTCTAAACATGTTCTTTCTTTCATGGGATAAAGAACACAATTTCCCCCAGCGAGAGTATGTTTTAATTATACAGGACATCGGTGAGACCACATCTGGAGGATCTGTGGTGGATCACCTTGTTACGGAGGATGTTAATGCACTGAAGGCAGTTCAAAGAAGGTTTCCCACACTAATATCTAGAGTGGGTGGGTTGCCTTTATGAGGAAACAGCCAGATTAGGTTTACGTCTGCAAGAAGAGTGAGAGGGGATTGATTGATTGAAACCTGTAACATCCTGAGGGGTCTTGACAGGCTGGATGTGGACAAGATGTTTCCTCCCCCATGGGAGAACCTAACCAGGGGTCATTGTTTAAAAATCAGTTATCACCGATTTAAAACAGAGATTAGATGATTTTTTTTTCTCAGATAATTGAGTATTTGGAACTCTCTTCTGAAAAGTTGGCAGAATTCTTGAATATTTTTAAGACAGAGGTAGATCAATTCTTGTTAAGTGAAGGGTGAAAGGTTACGAGGGGTAGGAAGGAACATGTACTTGAGGTTGCAGTTGCTTCAGCCAGCATCTTGCTGAATGGCCTCCACCTGTTCCTGATTAGTATGATCATATTCAGATCAACTATGTTGTAGGTTAGCATAGTCAGAATCTTTGGTCTCTGGGTTCCTGAAGGTGTTTCTCCTGAATTCCAGATGGAATTTATTAGCAACTTTGTCTCATATGAATGATTCCCACTTCTGGACCTTTCCACAAGTGGAAAAGTTTTCCCTATGTCAGAGTCCTACAGCATAGAGACAGATCCAAACTGGTCCATGCTGACCAAAATGTCCATCCACACTAACCCCATTTCCCTGCACTTGGCCCATATCCTTCTAAATCTTTCCTATCTATGTATTTGTCCAAATGCCTTTTAAATGTTGTTAATGTACCCATCTCAACAACTTCCGCTGGCAGCTCATTCCATATGCGTACCACTCTCTGTGTAAAAAGGTTGCCCCTCAGGTTCCCTATTTATTCTTTTCAACCTTAACCTTAAACTGATGCCCTCTAGCCAGGAGAGGCAAGAGTCAAGAGTAATTTTATTTGTAATTCTTACCATATACAACTTATACAGTCAAAATGGGACAGCATTCCCCCAGGAGCAAGGTGCTACATGGCCAACACAAACTACACAAGAGTACTTTCATACACAGGACAGCTTAGAGTGTGTAAGGAAAGCGCAAAACATGCATGACAGCACAGTAATTCCTGACGAGACAAGACACAGTGGTGGATAAATTACAGTGTAATAATGAATGATCATTAATAAAACATTGTTTTAGCAACAATTCGAAAAGTTATGCCAAGAATTGCAGATGGAATAGAGTCCAGTCATACAGTGTTAAGGAGCCTGGTGGCTTGGGGGAAGAAGCTGTTGCACAGTCTGGCTGTGAGAGACTGAATGCTCCAGTATCTTCTGTCAGATGGCAGGAAGGAGAAGAGTTTGAGTGAGGGGTGTGTGGAGTCTTCCACAATGCCCTTAGCCTTTCGGATGCTGCGTGTAGTGTACAGAGGAACCTCTATTATCCAGCACTCGATTATCCGAATTTCGCATTATCCGGACAAAATCACAAGGTCCCGATGCTTGGTTCAACTGTGTTATCCAGCATTTGATTATTTGAGCATCCGAGCATAATATTCCCTGTCTGTGGTGTTTGGGTAATCGAGGTTACTCTATAAATGCCTAAAGGAAGGAAGAGAGACCCCAATGATCGTCTCAGCTGTTCTCACTATCCATTGTACAATCCGAGACGGTGCAATTCCTGAACCAGGCAGTGATACAGCAGCTCAGGGTACTCTCAAGGAACCCTTTGTAGAATGTAGTGAGGATGGGGGGTGGGAGGTGGGCTTTCCTCAGTCTGCACAGAAAGTAGAGACGCTGCTGGGCTTACTTGGCTATGGAGTTGGTGTTGAAGGATCAGGTGGATGCCAAGAAGTTGGGTGCTCTTCATGATCGCCACAGGGGAGCCAACGAAGTCCAGCAGAGAGTGGTCGCTCCATGCCCTCCTGAAGTCGACAAATATCTCTTTCATCTTGTCCACATTCAGAGATGGGTTGTTGGCTCTGCACCAGTCCGTTAGTCGCTGCACCTCTTCTTTGCTGACTCATCACTATGAGACCCACTACAGTCGTGTCAGCAGCAAGCTTAATGATATGTTTCGAAAAGTGCATCCCTGCACAGTTGTGTGTCAGCAGGGTGAACAGCAGTGGACTGAGCACACAGCCCTGGGTGGACCCCGTGCTCAGTGGGAAGGTGTTGGAGATACTGTTTCCAATCCAGACTGACTGAGGGTCTCCCAGTCACGAAATCCAGGATCCAGGTACGGAGGGTGGTATTTAGGCCCAGTAGACTCAGCGTTCCAAACTATTATTCTATTAATGATGTCACTATTGGTAGGACACCACACATACAAAGAAATCCAATACATGGAAATTGCTAAAGCTGGTCCCTTTTGTAAAAAAAGCATTTCACTGAAGTAGTGGTGGAGAAATTCAGCAATATTCAGCAGTGTTTTGTTTTTATTTGAAACATTTCACTTGAATGTTTAGCTCTTAAATGCTTAAACTCTTTTGTCAACAAACATTTCAATTCAATAAACAGTCAAAAGTGCCCCATCAACATGGAAAAGACCATTTGGGAAATCAGCCATATCGTTTAATTGTTCTGTGTGAAAAGACACTCTGAAATGGCTAAAACCACTTACTTGAATTCTGTCTTGTTTTAGCCAATTCCTTGAGACTTTTGCGAGTGCGTGGTCCCTTATGTGCTATGCCCTGAACCAATCTCACATGGTCCCTCCCACGCTTATGGCAACTCCGTGCTTACTGCCACCCACCCCTTCTCCTTTCATCTGCCATGCCAGCTCATTGAGTATTTGTAAGTGCTCGTGCACATAGGAGAAGAAATATAGTTCAGTTACTTAAAGTACTAAATCGCAGAGTGACTATGAAGATGAGTATCCTTGTTCATCAAAGCACAATGGAACAGTTCTTGACAGTTCAACACTTGGTAATGCTGGTCAAATCGATGCTTGTCAACACCTCTTGACATCCTGACACATAGTCGACCTGTTTTCAGACCTTGCCAGTGCACTGTTTGGACAGTTCCAAGGAATTTAAGTACCTTTTGGACATATTCTCTCCACAATTAGCAATACCCAAGTGCATCTAAACACCTAACTGATGGCTGAGAAAGGTGTGTTCGTAAAGTGACCAAATGGGTTATGTGTCAACCTGAAAATCCCTCCAATACAGGCCAATGGCAGAGGAAGAGAGCTTCCTGCTCAGCTCTACTTCCAGGCTGCAACATGTTTTTAAAAGTGCATGTTGCCAAAGCAATGCACACTCCATTGATGAATTATAACGCAATGCCACACCAGGTAAATATTTGCGATTTAGAGATTGCAAACTCATTAAGGGGTTCAGTTAAAAATTGCCTTTAAGTTATGACTCCTTGTAATTATTAGATCATTTGAGATTGCATCCCTAGTGTATGTGGCTCAGTCATATGGAAGCCCAAGTATCTGCCAATATGTCACAAACGTTCACATCAAACTCAACACCTTGACTGAGCCCCAGGTTGTAACTCTGTCACTCTCACTCTCTATCTCTCTTGCTGTCTCTCATATCAGTAATTCTGTATGTGACTCCCCTGAGTGTGGATTCCTCTGAGTGTGTCCCAGGTACTTTCATGCTCACTAATGTCAGTGTTTGCTGTAACAGTGCCCCCCTGTTTTGTTTCAGACAGCACCAAGCCGAGTGGGAAGCGTGTGGTTGGTGACGTGGCTTACAATGAAGCCAAAGAAGTGGCTTCGTACATCACCCCGGTGCCTGGCGGAGTGGGGCCGATGACTGTCTGTATGCTTATGGCAGTGAGTTTGCTCATTTTCATCTATTAACTTCACTCTTGCTTTGGGGGAGATTGGTTTGATGAGTGAAGGGGGAATCTCATGGAAACCCATTGCATTCTTATAGAATTTAGCAGGGTAAATGCAGGAAGAATGTTCCTTATGACCCCGGTGGGTGGGGGCGCAGGGGGGGGAATTGGGGGGGAAGTATTGCAGTCTGAAGCTATTGGTAGACCATTTAGGACTGAGATGAGGAGAAATGTCTTCACCCAGAGAGTGAGGAGCCTGGGGAATTCTCTGTTACAGAAACCGGTTGAGGCCAAAACCTGGAATGTTTTTAAGAAGGAGTTAGACAATGTTATTGGGGGCTAAAGGATATGGGAGAAAGCAGGAACAGGGGACTGAGTTGGATGCTCAACCATGATCATATTGAATGGTGGAGCAGGCTCCTTGGGCCAATTGGCCACCTTCTGCTCCAGTCTTCTATATTTTCATGATGGGAGATTCTTCCATTTTTGCAAGGATCTTTGAGCTAAAATACACATCTAGAATGAAATCAGTGGTTTACTCCCAGGCACCATCTCCAGTACAGGGACTTTGGGATATTGGGGTTGAGAACTTTACCCAAAGAGTGAATTAGATAAGTCGAGTAGACCTGTTTTTTTGTGAATTCACTGAAAACCAATTAAAATAGTACAAATGAAGTTCCTTTGCGCCTCACAACAGTTTACCACGACCTATTTCAGTATCTTGTGAAACGTTTTCCAGTTACTGCACACACCTTCAGAGTATCCAGTCTTCTTGCTGTAACAACCCAGGACACCACCTTAAGGAGCAGCTGATTCCTCAGTGACGTTCAGGCTGACTCTGTGATGCCACCACCCTGCAGATTCCCAAACAGACAGCTGCCAGGCACTGAAATTCCCCAGTGCCAGGTTGGGTGTGGGAGTACTGGCGTTACTGCCAGGATCTTTGTTGTTTCTCTTGCCTGCTAGTGCCTGCCTAGAGCAGCTGTTGGAAATCCATTCCAATCCTGTCGGTGCTGACTGACTGTCTGACAATCCCGGTGACATGAGTCACTCTGGCAAGGATAAATATCCACTGCCTGGATTGGGTACCAGAGGGCAGCTGTGAATATATCCAACAGCAAGAGGCAACAGCTGAGAAGGGGGATGGAGGGAGATTTCCCAGAGTCGTACATCACTCATTCAGCCCACCCACTCTTTGGAAGAGCTATCAAATTAACCCTATTCCTTGCCCTTTTCTCTGAACCCTGGGTGTTTTTCCTTTCAAATATTTATCTAGCTTTCTATTGAAAGTTACAATTGAGTTTGCTCCCACTGCCCTTTCAGGCAGAGTGTTCCAGATTATCGTAATTTGGTGCATTTTTCGTTTAAAATGTCACACCATTCCTCCCTCTGGTTCCTATGGCTGTTGTCCTACTCTTGTATCCTCTGGCTATCAGCCTGTGGATATGGTTTCGGCCTAATCCTAAAATTGGTGGGAAAAAGTGAGCTTCCATTGGGCAAATCTGAGAGTCCAGTTAAACTAGAACACTTCTAGCCGCTTGGATCACACTTGTGGCTTATTGCAGCATTGGGCCTGCAGTCCAGGCTAGTCCCAGACATGATTATTAGTGCCGAGCTGAGAGCTGGGTTCAGCTTTGGGCTTGTGAGGTAGAAGTGGTGGTAAGAAGTCTGCTCCCTGGGGTATTCTGTGCTTCCAGTTTTAAAGTGTGTCTGTACAGCTGTGTCTGGGGGACCAAACTCATACACATGGTCTATCTCATTGGGTTCACAGGCTGGGTTTGGGTTGAGGCACAGGGTGGGCCACTTTCTGTAATGAGTCAACGCCCTAGTGGTATTATCACTAGAGGATTAATCCAGGGACTGTGGTAATGTTCCCAAGATCCAGGTTCAGATCCTGCCCCAGCAGATGGTGGAATTTGAATTCAATAAAAATCTGAAATTAAGAGTCTAATGATGACCATGAATCCATTATCAGGAAAAACCCACCTAATGTCCTTTAGGGAAGGAAACTGCCATCGTTACCTGGTCTGGCCTACACATGACTCCAGACCCACAGCGAGGTGGTTGACTCCTAGCATTCATCCAATTAGGGATGGGTAATAAATGCTGGGCTGGCCCCCCATCCTGTGTAGGAATAAATAAGTAAAAAGTTGACACCATTAGAACGGGAGCTTTGAAATGTGGGATATTAAGTAAAAGAGAAGACGACAGTATAAAACATGTGCTGATATAAATGTTATTCTCTGTGACAGAACACTGTCGAGGGGGCAAAACGCTATTTGAAGAACTGCAAGCCAGGAAAGTGGCCTATCCAATACACAAAGCTTAAACTTGTGGAGCCGGTGCCCAGGTAGGTGTGTGGCCTCGCTGTGTCTGCGGTAAGGAGGAACTTCCTTCCCAGAGGGCTGAGTGTCTTTGGAACTCCTTGCCACAGAGAGCTGTGGAGGGCGGAGTCCATGGGTATATTTAAGGCTGAGATAGAGAGACTCGTCATCAGTCGGGGAATCACAGGTTATGGGGAAAAGGCAGAAAAGTGGATGTGAGGAATGCTGGATCAGCTGTGATCTTATCAAATGGTGGAGCAGGCTCAAGGGACTGAATGGCCTCCTCCAGTTCCTATTTCTGATGGTCTTATGGTCTTTTTCATTTTAAGGGCCCACACGATATTGGTCTTACTGCCTAGAGCAGTATTTGTTGTCTGTCTCTGATTGCCATGGGGAAGAGAGTAGTGAGCTGCCTTCTTGAGCCATGATAAAGTTCAGGGACACCTACTGTGCTGTTAGGGAGGAAGTTTGAGGATTTTCACCCAGTGACAGTGAAGGAACGGCGATATATTTCCAAGTCAGGATGGAGATTGGCTCAGAGGGGAGCTTGCAGGGGATGGTGTTCCCATGTATCTGCTGCTCTTGACCTTCTGGATGGAAGTGGTCTGCCTGTCTGATCAAAGTGGAAGCAGCTACCCTATCCAAGCAAAGTTATCTGTATCTTGACAAGAGACTCTCACTTACTTTCCATTCTCAAAGAATGGGGAGAAACTGTTTCCCTTGGAGGAAGGATCGAGAACCAGGGTGGATGGCAAAGAGGTGATGAAGCCTTTGTTTTACACAGTGAGTGGGTAAGATGTGGAATGCACTGCCTGAGAATGTGGTGGCGGCAGCTAGGTAAATAATGATTGTTATCATGAAGTTGGACAATTATCTAAAGAGGAAATAGCTGCCGAGAAATGGAGGGGTGGGTGTGGGAGTGGGGCAAGTTAAGTTGGTCTTGCAGAATGCTAGCAAGGATACAGTGGGCTGAATGGCCTCTATGTTAGAAGCATTTTATGAGTAATTGGAGCTGTTGGTTCGAGGCACTGTTAAAGTCAGTATGTGGTGTTGAATTCTTTCCTGCTTTCCCACTCAGTGTGACATACAGAGATACTCGGATGTTGTGCTGTGCCCACTGTCCCTCGTGTTCCGTGGAGAGTATTTGACCACTGCCTCACTGATGTGATACTCTGACTGTCGATGGGAGATTCTGGGTGTGATTCCTGAGTCAGCTCCACTGAGCACCTCACCACCTCATCCCTGATCATCACACAGACCTCTACTGGAAAGCATGCATGACTGCAGACTGACTCCATATCAGGGCTGAATGGCCTCCTGCTGTTCCTGTGGGTGTATAACAATCCAATGGGTCTCAATGTTTAAAGCCTATTCACTAACCCTAAGTATTTCACAGTTGAGTAAGCAAGTGTTGCAGTGAGGGAAGTGATGACCAGTATTTGCAAAGCAAGATGCCACAAACAGCAGTGCAATCTTTTCCATTTAATCTCTTTTCAATCATGTTTACTGGCGATAAAAATTGACCAGAAAACCAGAGAGACTGTCCTTGTCCTTCCACTGGAGACTGTGGTAACTTCTTGCATCAGGGCCTCGATGCTACCCAAAGGTTAGCATCTCCAACAGAGCAGCACTCCCTCAGTACCACCCTGGAAATGTCAGCCCTTTGAGTGGGTACTGAATGTATGGCCTTCTCTAAACTGGGAGCATGCTACACCCTGAGACCAGGGTTAGTTATGGAGTTAAAACACATGGAAACTGACCCAGAGGGAAATGCAGTAGTGCTGGGTGCTTTCTGTTCTGGATGCTTGGATTTATTTAATTTTTTTTTGAAAAATATCATTATTTCCCACCAGTGACATTGTGATTTCACGGTCTTGCACACCAAAGCACATCAGCCGCATGGCCAAGGAAGTTGGTTTGCTATCCGATGAAGTGGAGCTGTACGGCAAATCGAAGGCAAAGGTGCTACTGACCACAATCGACCGGCTGAAGGACCAACCAGACGGGAAATACGTTGTTGTCACAGGGTAGAGCCAGCCTTTCTTAAAATCTCCCACTTCCAATATCTGTTGTGGGGGTTGAGGAGGAGTGGTGAGGGTGAGGGAGGAGTAGTGGGGATGGGGAGGACTAGGGATGAGGGTGGGGAGCAGAGGTGAAGGTGGAAGAGGAGTGGGCTTGGGGGGAGGTGTGGTGGGGGCTGAGGAGGAGTGGTGGAGGTGAGGGTGGGGGGGGAATGTGGGGATGAGGGTGGGGGAGGAGTGGTAAGGGTGGGGGAGGAGTGTGGGGGTGAGGGTGGGGGAGGAGTGGTGGGTAATCTATCTAAATGGCCAGTTTATATTGCAGCATCACCCCCACACCCCTGGGTGAAGGCAAGAGCACCACCACGATCGGCCTGGCTCAGGCTATTGGAGCTCACCTGGACATCAATGTTTTCGCTTGTGTTCGGCAACCTTCGCAAGGCCCCACCTTTGGGATCAAAGGTAACCTCCCCCTCCTCGTGGGCCTTCGGTGGGGTTCTGGAGCCGGTGGTCTAGTGGGTTAGCTTTATCCAAAACCCCAGGCTAGTGTCCTAGAGACATGGGGACATCTCTCACTCTGGTGAAATTTGAATTCAGTACGAAAAGAAAACTGGAATCAAATAGCTAGCCTAATGGCCACCGTGTAACTGTTGTCAATTGTCATAAAAACACATCTGGTTCATTGACCTTTAGGGAAGGAAATCTGCTGTCCTCACCTGGTCTGGCCTATACATGCCACCAAACCTGCAGTAATGTGGCTGACCTACTCTGACTCTGAACGGGGTATTTAGTGATTGGGCAATTGATGCTGGGCCCAGCCAGTGACACCCAAGTCCCACAAACAAATGTTAAAATATAAAAGTGTAAGAAGTGGCTTGGTGTTGAGGGTGAATTGTGGCCTGGTTTGATGGTTTCTGAGATGGTTGGTGTATCCAGTGCAGTGATCCTGCTGTGAGCAGGATGGGTGGTGCTTGGATAGTCAGGACGATGAGCTGTTTGTCTATTGTCTCCAATACCTTGACCTCACCTCTGCACACACGCTCTCAAGATGTTCAATGTCTCTTCAAATAAACCTTTTCCATCTTTGGTCAGTCACTGCCCAGGGATCCCCATGAATCGTTAATTGTTTCAGGGAGGCTTCAAGGATATCCATAAGGGGTTTTCATCGTCCTCATCTTACCACAACCCAAGTAGAGGATTTGTTCCAGGAGTCTGGTGACAGGTTGTACCCAGCAGAGTTTTTTCACTGGAAACTCTTCAACCTTCATTCAATTTTGGACTGGCTTTTAAGTATGAATGCGCTGAGAAACTGTACAAGAATACAACACCAGAGTGTATCAGAAGCAGTACTGCATAAGGATCAAACCCTGGATGCTTCCAGGCACAGACCATTGTTGGTGGAATCCTGGCCAGATTCCACCATTAATCAGCTAATAGCCAAGATGGGTTGCTACATGTAATTAAGTTTAAGTCACTGTTTCAGTCATGGCGCAGAAACAGAGCCTTCAGCCCTGCTCGTCCATGCCAACTAAACTAAACTAGACCCATTCACCTGCATGTAGTCCGCATCCCTCTCAACCCTTCTTATTCATGTCGCTACCCAAATGTCTTAAATGAAAATGAACCTGTTTAAAGAATATTTTCCTTCCATTCTGCGTGGATTAGCGTGGCTACCTTTGATGCATTCTTGTGATTATAGGCATCCTGTTTCCATTAATTGAAACACAACTTTTAATAAAATCGTGGTTATCCTGTACCTAACAAGGATAACCAGTTTAATAAAATCATGGTTATCCTGTATCTAACAAGGATAACTGGTTTAATAAAACCATGGTGTCCTTTATCTAACAAGGATAACCAGTTTAATAAAATGGTTATCCTGTATCTAACAAGGATAACCGGTTTAATAAAACCATGGTTACCTAGTAAACAAGGATAACAGATTGCCTATTCAGGGCTGAGATGAGGAGAAATGTCTTTACTTTGAGGGTTGTGAATCTTTAAAATGCTGTACCCTGGAGAGCTGTGGATGTTCAATGATTGGGGAGTTGATGGTCTCGTGGTGTTATAGCCAGCCTGTTAATCCAGGAACCCAGGGAACATTCTGGGGACACAGGTTCAAATCCAGCCAAGGCAGATGGTGAAATTTGAATTCAGTAAATATCTGGAATTAAGAGTCTAATGATTGCCATGAATCCATTGTCGTTTGTCAGAAAAACTCATCTGGTTGACTGATGTCCTTGAGGGAAGGAAACCGCCATTCTTACCCAGTCTGTCCTACACGTGACTCCAGACCCACAGCAATGTGGTTGACTCTTAACTGCCTTCTGGACAATTAGGGATGGGCCATAAATACTGACCTAGACAGCGACACCCTCATCCTGTGAATAAATAAAAAAACTAATTGTTCTGAAGACAGATCAATAGATTTTTATATGCTGAGAGGACTGATGGTGTGAATATAGTGCGGAATGGTAGAGTGTTCATGGATGGGTTGTTAGATTGTAGGGACGTATGAATTAAGAGCAGGTGTAGGCCAATCAGCCCCTCAAGCTTGCTGTACCATTCAGTATAATCACAGCTGATTTAACTGTGGCCTTAACTCCACACTCTCATTTAACTCGATGAACTTTGACTCCTGTGTTAATATGACATTGTCGAGTATGGATGCTGAATTCTGCATCTACTTCTTACGGTTCATATACAGGGACGCTGTCTCAAACCCAGTGACCCAAAACCTGATACTATCCAAAAAACCTATCACAGGCTGCACTGATACGGGGAAGTCGGGAGCAATGGATGAAGTATTAAATTCAGCTAATGAGACGTGAATTATTATTAGCAGCAACATGGCAATGTAGCTAACACATCCTGCAATGGTATCCATTAGTTGTTTCATGTTCCTTATTCAGTGAATTAATATATTCCAATTTAGATTATGTGGTTCACTCCAATCTTTGTTCAGAAATCCAGTACAGCTGAATCCTGAAACTGCCAGATTTGAGAATATGGAACTACAAGCATGTTAAAATAAAAACTGTAAATACAAATCGTTTGCTTGTTTATGATTACCTCGGGGCTTCAACGCTATTATAAGAGCTCTTGGTTGCATTTTATCTGTTCCAGGTGGAGCAGCAGGTGGTGGATATTCCCAGGTTATCCCAATGGAAGAGGTAACATATTACCCTACTGTCACACTGACTCGGAACTTGCCTTCTCTTGTAGCCTTGAAGCTAGAACTCTCAATCTCCTAATTCAGTTTTTGTTTTAAATGAGAAAAATGTATGGAATAAAAGACTGTTGTGGTTCTGTTGGCCGAGCTGGAAATTTTTGTTGCAAACGTTTCGTCCCCTGTCTAGGTGACATCCTCAGTGCTCAGGAGCACCCGAGCTACAAATCTTCACACAAACTTAGAATAAAAGACTTTTGATTTTTACTAAATAGTTTTAAATTGTTGTGACTGTTTGAAATTTGGCATTCTTGCAATTGTCCTGATGTATGCTTGGTGACATAGCTGACTTTTGAACAGTATAAATGTTTTGTATATTTTTTGAAATTTAGACCAATAAAAACATAGAAAACAGGAGGTGGGGGAGGCCATTCGGCCCTTTGAACCTGCTCTGTCATTCAATATGATCATGGCTGATCATCCCTGAACAACCTTTTCCCACTTTCTCCCCATACCCTTTGATCTCTTTCAGTGTAAGGACTACACCTCACTCCTTCTTGAAAATACTCTGTTCTGGTCGCAACCACGTTCAGTGGCAGAGAATTTCACAGGTTCCCCACTCTCTGGATGAAGATATTTTTCCTTATCTCAGTCCTAAATGGTCTCCCCCATTTCATTAGACTATGATCCCCTGGTTCTGGACTCCCCGCGTTTATCCTTCCTCGGACAAGGAGACCAAAAGTGCAGACCAAGTCCCACCAAGGCCCTGTATAATTGCAGCCAAACATCTGGTTCCTGTAATTTTATTTGTAACTATCTCTGTGTGTGGTGTAACTCGTATTTCACTCCTTCCTCCCTCCAGTTCAGAGCCCATCAGATAGCAATGACATTTTCATTTCAGAAATAAGCCCAGTGGTGTGCTTTTGCTAACGGGGAAAGTTACTCCTCTTGTATTCTCTGTATTTCGATAGGGTGAGGGTGAACTACAAGTCTCTTGTAGCTAGCAGGAAGTTGTGCTGTAATCCCAGGCCTATAACTGGTGCCTATCCTGAACTGACCTCAAAATCGTTTTTCCTGATCTTCCTCCATGTGGAGTCACCTGACATTCTTCATCCTGATCACTGAACTTTCTCCTCAGATATTGTCCCTTTTCTGTCAGACTCCCTGTTTTAACCTTTCATAGAGATGTCTAGCATGAAAGTAAACCCTTCGGTCCAACTCATCCATGCCGACCAGTTATCCCAACCCAATCTAGTCCCACCTGCCAGCAGCTGGCCAATATCCCTCCAAACCCTTCCTATTCATATACCCATCTAGATGCCTTGTAAATGTTGTAATTGTACCAGCCTCCACCAAGTCCTCTAGTAGCTCATTCCATACACACACCACCCTCTGTGTGAAAAAGTTGCCCCTTAGGTCTCTTTTATATCTTTCCCCTCTCACCCTAAACCTATGTCCTCTAGTTCTGGACTCCCCCACCCCAGGGAAAAGACCTTGTCTATTTATCCTATCTATGCCCCTCATGATTTTATAAACCTCTATACGGTCACCTCTCAGCTTCCGACGCTCCAGTCCCAGCCTGTTCAGCCTCTCCCTGTAGCTCAAATCCTCCAACCCTGGCAACATTCCTTGGAAATCTTTCTGAACCCTTTCATGTTTCAGAATGTCCTTCTGAAAAAAAGGAGACCAGAAGTGCACACAGTAATCCAACAGTGACCTAACCAATGTTCTGTACAGCCACAACATGATCTCCCAATTGACTAATAAAGGAAAGCATACCAAACACCTTATTCACTATCCTTTCTACTTGCGACTCTACTTTCAAGGAGCTGTGATTCTGCACTCCAAGGTCTCTTTGTTCAGCAACACTCCCTAGGAGTGTCAGGTCCAAGCCCCCTCACAACCCATCCTCCCCTCCCGGCACATTCCCCTGCCACCGCAGGAATTGCAAAACCTGTGCCCACACCTCTCCCCTCACCTCTGTCCAAGGCCCCAAAGGAGCCTTCCACATCCATCAAGGTTTCACCTGCACTTCCAGCAATGTCATTTACTGTATTCGTTGCTCCCGATGCGGTCTCCTTTACATTGGGGAGACAGGACTCCTAACTGCAGAGCGCTTCAGGGAACATCTCCGGGACACCCGCACCAATCAACCCCACCGCCCCGTGGCTGAACATTTCAACTCCCCCTCCCACTCCACCAAGGACATGCAGGTCCTGGGCCGCCTCTATCGCCACTCCCTCACCACCCGACGCCTGGAGGAAGAACGCCTCATCTTCCGCCTCGGAACACTTCAACCCCAGGGCATCAATGTGGACTTCACCAGTTTCTACATTTCCCCTCCCCCCCGCACCTTACCCTTGTTTCAACCTTCCAGCTCAGCACTATCCTCATGACCTGTCCCACCTGTCCATCTTACTTTCCAGCTATGAACACAGTCCGCCGGTTTCTCTGCAACAAACCCAAACAAGCAGACAAAACACGTCCAGAAACCCTAACCACTCTCCCCTACATCAAAGACATCTCGGAAATGACTGCCAGACTGCTCAGACCCCTTGGCATCATGGTAGCCCACAAACCCACCAACACACTAAAACAGCAGCTAATGAACTTGAAAGACCCTATACAGACAATGAGCAAAACTAATGTCATTTACAAAATACCGTGCAAGGACTGTAACAAACACTACATTGGACAAACAGGCAGAAAGCTAGTCACCAGGATACATGAACACCAACTAGCCACAAAAAGACATGACCCTCTCTCACTAGTATCCTCACATATGGATGAGGAAGGACACCACTTCGACTGGGACAACACATCCATCCTAGGACAAGCCAAACAAAGACACGCACGAGAATTTCTCGAAGCATGGCATTCCAACTAAAACTCTATCAACAAACACATTGAGTTAGACCCCATCTACCACCCCCTGAGAAAAGGAACAGAAAGTGACATCACTACAGGAAATGGTATCACCAACCCAAAGAAACCCAAACATATAAATAGAAAGCAGGAATTTTCAGCATTGCTTCACTTGAGGCCCACTGAAGATATTACTTAGTAAGGTAACAAAATGTCTGGAAATGAACCTTTCAGCTCAGTGAGCAAACCTACATCCAAAACCTCAACCTGAGCTACAAATCTACTCAAAACTGTATAAGTCCTGCTAAGATTTGCTTTCCCAAAATACAGCAGCTTGCATTTATCTAAATTAAACTCCATCTGCCATTCCTCAGCACTACTCTCTGTGTGAAATATTTGCCCCTTAGGTTCCTTTTAAATCTTTCCCCTCTCACCCTAAACCTATGCCTTCTAATTTTGGACTCCCCACCCCAGAGAAATGACCTTGGACGTTCACCCTATCCATGCCCCAGATCTCACCTCATCCCTTTTTTTTCCCAAGTTGTGCACTTCCTTTAACTCTTTCCGTACCCTATGTTCATTTGTCATTCAGTTTTTTTTTAACTTGACGTGCTGGGAAATGTTTCTGACCGAGGAGCATGATCTGTACTCCAAATAGCTGTGGAGTTGAGGATGGTGGGGGTAGGGAGGGAAGGAGGAGGGCAGACCCGGTTTCAGTCCTGCTTCCTTCCTATGTTCTCTGATGGTGCTTGTCTCCTTGCAGTTCAATCTCCACCTGACGGGCGATATCCATGCCATCACTGCTGCCAACAACCTGGTCGCTGCTGCTATTGACGCTCGCATGTTCCATGAGGCCACGCAATCTGACAAGGTATCGTTACCTTTGAAGATTTCGCCTTCCGTCTTGGTGCATTTGGAAATGGCCTAACCATCCCCCATTCTTTCATTGCAGGCACTGTACGACCGTCTGGTACCTTCCAATAAAGGAGTTCGGGCGTTCAGCCAGATTCAGCTTAGGAGATTGCAGGTGTGAGTCTTAACATAGGACGAGGAGGAGTCCATTCGGCCCCACAGGCTCTTCTGCCATTCACTGAGATTGTGGCTGATCTGTGGCCAACCCACCTTTGCCCCACATCTCGAGATATTTGTTAATGAAAAGTATTAACACACTCCTGCTACCCAAGGGGAGGCAGTGGTATTGTGGTAGTGTCACTAGACTGGTAATCCAGAAGCCCCGGCAATTGTTCTGGGGGCATGGTTTCGAATCATACAATCTCTACAGTGCGGAAGCAGGCCATTCAGCCCACTGAGTCTACACCGACCCTCTGAAGAACATCCCACCCAGACCCACTCCATCCCCACATTTGCCATGGCTAATCCAGCTAATTCGTACATCTTTGGGCTGTGGGACGAAACTGGACCGTCCAGAGGAAACCCTCACAGACACTGGGAGAATGTACAAACTCCACACAGTCAGTCACCTGCGTCCCTGGCACTGTGAGGCATCACGGAGCCACCATGCTGCCCCAAATCCCACCATGGCAGATGGTAAAATCTGAACTCAGTACAAATCTGGAATTAAAACTGGCATGTAACCACTATCAATTGTCAGAAAAAGCCATCTGGTTCACTGATCCCCTTTTGAGAGGGAAATCTATCCTTACCTGGTCTGGCTTGCATGTTATAAAGGCTACATGGCAATGTGGTTGACCCTTGACTGTCTTCTAGGTAATTAGGGGTGGGCCTAGCCAGCAATCCCCACATCCCATGAACAAATTGTTCAACGAGTCAAGTTCCAATCAGATAGAACATAGAACGTAGAAGAATACAGCGCAGTACAGGCCCTTCGGCCCTCGAAGTTGCGCCGATCCAAGCCCACCTAACCTACACTAGCCCACTATCCTCCATATGCCTATCCAATGCCCGCTTAAATGCCCATAATGAGGGAGAGTCCACCACTGTTACTGGCAGGACATTCCATGAACTCACGACTCGCTGAGTAAAGAACCTACCCCTAACATCTGTCCTATACCTACCACTCCTTAATTTAAAGCTATGCCCCCTTGTAATAGCTGACTCCATACGTGGAAAAAGATTCTCACTGTTGACCCTATCTAAACCCCTAATCATCTTATACACCTCTATCAAGTCACCCCTAAACCTTCTTTTCTCCAATGAAAACAACCCCAAGTGCCTCAGCCTTTCCTCATACGATCTTTCTACCATACCAGGCAACATCCTGGTAAACCTCCTCTGCACCCGTTCCAGTGCCTCCACATCCTTCCTATAGTATGGCAACCAAAACTGCACACAATACTCCAGATGTGGCTGCACCAGAGTCTTATACAACTGCAACATGACCTCAGTACTCCGGAACTCAATTCCCCTACCAATAAAAGCCAGTACGCCATATGCCTTCTTCACCGCACTATTTACCTGGGTGGCAACTTTCAAAGATTTGTGTACATGGACACCAAGATCCCCCTGCTCATCCACACTACCAAGTATCCGACCGTTAGCCCAGTACCCCATCTTTTTATTACACTTACCAAAGTGAATCACCTCACACTTAGCTACATTGAACTCCATTTGCCACCTTTCTGCCCAGTTCTGCAGCTTATCTATATCCCGCTGTAACCTGCCACATCCTTCCTCACTGTCTACAACTCCACCGACTTTCGTATCATCCGCAAACTTGCTCACCCAACCTTCTAACCCCTCCTCCAGGTCATTTATAAAAATGACAAACAGCAATGGTCCCAAAACAGATCCTTGTGGAACACCGCTAGTGACGGCACTCCAAGATGAACCTTTGCCATCAACTACTACCCTCTGTCTTCTTCCAGCCAGCCAACTCCTAATCCAAACCTCCAACTCACCCTCAATGCCATACCTCTGTATTTTTTGCAGTAGTCTACCATGGGGAACCTTATCAAACGCCTTACTAAAATCCATATACACCACATCTACTGTGGGCTGTTTGTGCTAAGTTCCCCCGTGATTTAGCGGTAGTGTTGTGGGGGTGAAAAAAAACAGTTCCCCCGTGATAAGTCTGACTTTCCTTGAGGTTATTTTATGTTTCCATCTCCTGTTAGATTCCCCTGCTTTTTGGATCTTCACCTCACCTCCATCTCCTCACAGTATCCCCTGTGATTTCCTGATTTGTACCTGGTATATAATCATTGACTGAGCACAAGGTCAAGAATTGCTAAAACAGAAAGTTCCTCTTGCCTTGACCCAACTGAACAAGGTTCAGCCTCCTGGGAGCGGGCACCATGTAAACTGAACCATTCACTGTTTCACCATCTGCCTGACTCAGCTGGGCTTTTTCATGAATTATGGATCTTAATCTGCAATTTCTCGTTCTCTTCCCAGAAACTTGGAATTAACAAAACTGAGCCCACTGCACTGACTGAAGAAGAAATACATCGCTTTGTGAGGCTGGATATTGAACCTGATACGATCACATGGCAGCGAGGTAGAGAACCACCTTAGCCTGTCGTGTGTTACAGTGCACCTTCTGAATATGCTTTGTGTTGTAGTGACTGTGATTATTTAACATACTTTGTGCTTTGAACGGTTTTCCATCTTCCTGAGACACCATTGCCCCTGCCAAACCCTTTCCAGTAGACTGCATTTTCCAGCAATTTTGTTTTTATTTCATTGATGCATCCCACTTCCCCCGAATCCACTTTACTTACATCACAGCCACTCCACCACAGGCCTGCTGATTTTAACTGTGGACTCCTTCCTATTAACTCCTGTCTATTTCCCATACGCTATCAGATGTTCATGCATCTTAGATGTTATTGCTTAGCCAGGTCTGTGTAACTTGAGCTTTCCCATTGTCCATTCAGATACATAGTTGACTCCTGCTCCAAGCCCAACAGTTTTTATTTTAACAGGGAGAGGGGCAGGGTAATGGGACAAGCTCATAGCTCTTGAATCACCTATCCATCCCACATTCTTACTTCAAGCCACTCCAGCCTACGTCTTTGAGCAAGCCTTTGGTGGATTGGGGGTTGGTGTTATGTTTTGCTTTATAACCCTTTTTTAAAACTCCTGGGGATTCTCCATTACGTTTAAGGGACTATATAAATGCAAGTTGTTGTTGGAGATGACATTTGGAAACTAATCCAATATCTGGCCAGACTTCTGTTCCTCCATCATTCTGCAGTGAGAACCGAAGTAGGCCATTGAGTTTGCCCTGCTGTTCAATGAGGTCATGGCTGGTCTGATAATCCTTGACTTCACATTCCTGCCTTTTCCAAATAGCCCTTCATTCCCTTACTGAAAATCTGTCTGTCTCAGCCTTGAGGATACTTCAAAAACCCAGCCTCAGCAGTCTCCTGTCGTCGAGAATTCTGTAGAATCCTTACTCTCTGAGAGAAGAAATTCCTCTTCATCTCTGTCTTAAATGTGTGATCCATTATTCTGAGATTATGGCCACTGGTCCTAGACTCTTCCACAAGGAGAGACAACGTTTCCATACCTTCCCTCTCTGGTCCCCTAAGAAACTTCTGTGTTTCAATATGGTCACCTCTCATTCAAAACTCCAGTGAGTACAAGCCCATCCTGAACCCCTCTCATCGAACAGTCCCACCATACTTGATATTAACTTATCCAAACCACTGGCTGGCTGAGTGTTTTTTCACTGCTTTTGACACAGTTTTGTTTTCTCCTTGTCACTGATTCTGTGATGGTTAACCATTCATTTGTTCACAAATAACTGCTCAGTGGGTTTGGCAGCATCAGAGCTAACACATTTTTGATTGATGCCTTTTGATCAGAACTGGGATGTGTTCATTTACTACGTTAGTGTCTCTGATACACAGATTTTATGTTTTAAAGTGATGGATACTAACGACAGGTTCCTGAGGAAGATAACGATCGGCCAGTCCAGTACTGAGAAGGGATATACCAGAACAGTAAGCCTTCCATTTTCTTCCCTTGATCTCCTCGACCTCTCTGCTCTGAGCGCCAGGTGAAGTGAGACCACGCTCATTCCTTGTGTTGTCCAAGCCCATATTTTCTGTCAGGAAAAAATTGCAGACGGAGCAATTCATGATGATGATGTCCCATCACAAATCAAAACAACACAGAAACAGGCCACTTGGCCCACAGGCCTTGGTCAGCATTTCTGCTCCACCTCCTGCCATCCTGCTCCACCTCCTGCCATCCTGCTCCACCTCCTGCCATCCTGCTCCACCTCCTGCCATCCTGCTCCACCTCCTGCCATCCTGCTCCACCTCCTGCCATCCTGCTTCACCTCCTCCTGTCAATGTTGTATTCCTTTTTCCCTTGTCTGTTTAACTAACTTTCCTTTAACGCACACATCCTATTTGCCTCAATTGCTTCCTCCACATTCTTCCCACCATCTGGATAAAAGCTTTCTCCTGAATTCCCCATGAGATTTGTGAGTGATCACAAAACAATTCATGCAGGCTAGGAATCCCAGTTTTGCACTTGGGTTATTCACCGTGTCAGTTTTGGAGTTAACTAGTCATCGAATTTGACCACTCACTGATGATAAATCTGTATCAAACCCTGTGCTATCCCTGTTCTGGGAGTGTTTGATGGGGTCAGTGTAAATGGAGAAAGTGATGATTGCAGATGCTGGAGATAAGAGCTGAAAATGTGTTGCTGGAAAAGCGCAGCAGGTCAGGCAGCATCCAAGGAGCAGGAAAATCGACGTTTCAGGCATGAGCCTCTTCAGGTGTGCCAAGCAGGCTAAGATAAAAGGTAGGGAGGAGGGACTTGGGGGAGGGGAGTTGGAAATGCGATAGGTGGAAGGAGGTTATGGTGAGGGTGATAGGCCGGAGTGTTGAGCCACGGGGTGGTTGGGTTGGTTGGACACGCGGACCAACCAACCCAACTGCCCCGTGGCTCAATACTTCAACTCTCCCTCCCACTCCACCAAGGACATGCAGGTCCTTGGACTCCTCCATCGCCAGACCATAGCAACACGGCGGCTGGAGGAAGAGCGCCTCATCTTCCGCCGAGGAACCCTCCAACCACAAGGGATGAACTCAGATTTCTCTAGTTTCCTCATTTCCCCTTCCCCCACCTTGTCTCGGTCCCAACCCTCGAACTCAGCACCACCTTCCTAACCTGCAATCTTCTTCCTGACCTCCCCGCTCCCACCCCCACTCCGGCCTATCACCCTCACCTTAACCTCCTTCCACCTATCGCATTTCCAACGCCCCTCCCCCAAGTCCCTCCTCCCTACCTTTTATCTTAGCCTGCTGGACACACCTTCCTCATTCCCAAAGAAGGCCTCATGCCCGAAACGTCGATTGTCCTGCTCCTTGGATGCTGCCTGACCTGCTGCGCTTTTCCAGCAACATATTTTCAGCTCAGTGTAAATGGAGCTTTACTTTGAGTTTAAAAGTGTAGAGGGAGCTTTACTGTGTATCTAACCCTGTGCTGTACCTGTCTCTCTGTAACCCCGGCATAAACAAGAAAGTGTTTGTTTGATAATAAATAGTTTTTCCAAATATCACTTTTTATAGGATTATTGTGATGAAATTATTGTTTTTTTAACCTAACTGAGAAGTAAGAAAGGCACAGTTTCTCAGTCAAGAACATTAAAGTGAGTCTCCTTGTGTTACTCGTCACTTCAGGCACAGTTTGACATCACAGTGGCGAGTGAGATAATGGCGGTGCTGGCCCTGACTGACAGTTTGAAGGACATGAGGGCACGGCTGGGGAAGATGGTGGTCGCTTCCAATAAGAAAGGAGAGCCAGTCACCACCGATGATTTGGTAAGTCAAGTACTTGCTCCCAAAGATTAGATCAGAAACTGGTCACCCAAAACCTGTTGCAGCCTTGAAAGAGGCTATTTGACACACTGTGCCTGCACCAGCCCATGAAATATGTTTATTTAACAAGTGCCAATCTCCTGCATTTTTCCACCACACCCTTGAGCATTATTTTTATTCAAGTTCTCATCCAATGCCTTCTTGGAAATGCCTGTCATAATAAACATAGCCTCCTGGAGTCCGCTTTTAGCAGTTCCCTGGTAACAGATCACTTTGAAGCGCTGTAACTGTGAAAGAGTCTCGGGTGGCTTGCTGACTGGTCAGTTAGCTTGGTTTAGTTGCTGGTTAAGGGAGGACTGTGGGCCATAATGTTGGAAGACGTTCCTGCTCCTGAACATTGCCTCAGGAGTTTTGACGCCCACGACTTAGGAAATCATGGATTAATCTCTTGTCTGAGAGACAGCATCTTTATGAAGGCATCAGGGTCATAGCTCCCATCCTGGGAGATATCTCCTCCTCCTCTCCCGCACCTCTCATCCCCATTCCAGAAGAATGTCACAGTCTCCTGTTTGGGTGGACATAAGGGAAATTTGAAACGAGATGGAGGTCCAACATCATTCCTGATTCACCTCTGTCACTGAGTCAAAATCCTGGAATTCCCTCCCTAAGGGCATTGTGGGTCTACCTACAGTACATGGACTGCAGCGATTCAAGAAGGCAACTCACCCTCACCTTCTCAAGGGGCAATTAAGGACAGGGCAATAAATGTTAGACCAGCCAGTGACGCCCACATCCCACGAGTGAATATAACAAATGGATGCCCACTGTTACAATTCTTGTAGAGACTTATCTTTAAATTTGCCTGTACAAAATGCAGCACTTCAAATTTATCTAAATTAAACTCTATCTGCCACTCCTCAGCCCATTGGCCCATTTGAGGGAACCACCTTCGCTGTCCACTGCACTCCAATTTTGGTGTCATGTGCAAACTTACTAACCATACCTCCTGTGTTTACATCCAAATCATTTATATAAATGACGAAAAGCAGTGAACCCAGCACTGATCCTTGTGGCACTCCACTGGTCACAGGCCTCCAGTCTGAAAAGTAACCTTCCACTATCGCCTTCTGTCTTCTACCTTTGAGCCGGTTCTGTATCTAAATGGCTAGTTGCTTGTTGGTTGGCAAGTCAATTCTGATTGGCTGAGGCATTGTCATGATGAAAACTGATAGTTATAAAATCAAATCATTATCCGTCAAGCTATTAATGTGTGCTCATCTGAACTTGTTAGAATTGATGCACATTCACGCGCAAGGAAACCATTCTCTACGAACAAAAGAAATATGCTCAAGCCTTGTACCTTTCTTGAATTACTCGGGGGTGTGGGTTCCCTATTGCTTTCCCCATGGCCAAGTCAGTCGCCACAGGTGATGTTTCCATGGTACCAGCTTAAGCTGTCTCTTATGGTTTCATCATCTGCCATTTTGGGTTCAAGGCACATTAATCAAGGGGTCAAGAACTGTCTCCAGGCTTAAGTTTCTTTAGACCTCTATTTATTAAATATTAATGCTAACTACATAATAAACTGAGATATGCAAGATTCTAACCTTAGAGTTACGTTGTGAGAAGACAACTCCCTCGAGGTTCTGTCAAGCTGTTTCCACCCACACTGTGCTATTTCTGACTAGTGAGGTGCAGTTCTGTGACAACATTGCAAGCATTCTTAAAGCTCTTAGACAACACTATCAATCTCAGTGAAATACTTGATCCTTGTCCCTGTAACCCTGGATCCCATTCCTGACAAGATTGTGATCAGGGAATGGACTCCTTCTGTTCTTGCTGTTGTGACCTCTCTTTGCTCATGTTCCGAGTTAATGAGCTAACCCGTGCTTGCATAATCACTCACTCCAGTTGTTAATTCATGAATAGGTAACTCTGTGCAATGCTTGGAGTTGGAAATGCCATTATTAATAAAGAGTAATGTTTCTCAGGAGCAGCCTATCTCCTCTGGCCAAAAATATCAAGGAGGATAGTATAAGCCTTTTTAGGTATGTGAAAAGGAAAAAAATGGTTAAGACTAAAATTGGGCCCTTGAAAACAGAAACGAGTGGATATATTACAGGGATCAAAGAAATGGCAGAAGAGTTGAATTGGTACTTCAGATCTGTGTTCACTGGGGAAGACACAAGCAATCTCCCTGAGGTAACAGTGGCTGAAGGACCTGAACTGAAGGGAATTTATATTTGCCAGGAATTGGTGTTGGAGAGACTGTTAGGTCTGAAGGTTGATAAGTCCCCGGGGCCTGATGGTCTACATCCCAGGGTACTGAAGGAGGTGGCTCGAGAAATCATGGGTGCGTTGGTGATTATTTTCCAGAGTTCGAAAGATTCAGGATCATTTCCTGCGGATTGGAGGGTGGCTAATGTTGTACTACCTTTTAAGAAAGGTGGGAGAGAGAAAGCAGGAAATTATAGACCAGTTAGTCTGACCTCAGTGGTGGGAAAGATGCTGGAGTCTATTATAAAGGATGAAATTACGACACATCTGGATAGCAGTAACAGGATAGGTCAGAGTCAGCATGGATTTATGAAGGGGAAACCATGCTTGACTAATCTTCTGGAATTTTTTGAGGATGTAACTCTGAAGATGGACGAGGGAGATCCAGTAGATGTAGTGTACCTGGACTTTCAGAAAGCCTTTGATAAAGTCCCACATAGGAGGTTTGTGAGCAAAATGAGGGCACATGGTATTGGGGGCAAAATGCTGACTTGGATTGAAAATTGGTTGGCTGACAGGAAACAAAGAGTAGTGCTAAACGGCTCCCTTTCGGAATGGCAGGCGGTGACCAGTGGGGTACCACAGGGATCATTGCTGGGACCACAGCTTTTTACAATATACATTAATGATATAGATGATGGTATTAAAAGTATTATTAGCAAATTTGCTGATGATACAAAGCTGGGTGGCAAGGTGAAATGTGAGGAGGATGTTGGGCGATTACAGGGTGACCTGGACAGGTTAGGTGAGTGGACAGATGCATGGCAGATGCAGTTTAATGTTGATAAATGTGTGGTTATCCACTTTGGTGGCAAGAACAGGAAGGCAGATTACTACCTAAATGGATGAAGGGCTTTTGCCCGAAACGTCAATTTCACTGCTCCTTAGATGCTGCCTGAACTGCTGTGCTCTTCCAGCACCACTAATCCAGTACCTAAATGGAGTCAAGTTAGGTAAAGGATCAGTACAACGAGATCTAGGTGTTCTTGTACATCAGTCAATGAAAGCGAGCATGCAGGTACAGCAGGTAGTGAAGAAAGCTAATAGCATGCTGGCCTTCATAACAAGAGGAATTGAGTATAGAAGCAGAGGTTCTTCTGCAGCTGTACAGGGCCCTGGTGAGACCGCACCTGGAATATTGTGTGCAGTTTTGGCCTCTAAATTTGAGGAAAGACATTCTGGCTATTGAGGGAGTGCAGCGTAGGTTCATGAGGTCAATTCCCGGAATGGCGGGACTACCTTATGCTGAAAGATTGGAGTGACTGGGCTTGTATACCCTTGAGTTTAGAAGGCTGAGAGGGGATCTGATTGAGACATATAAGATTATTAAAGGATTGGACACTCTCTGGAGGCAGGAAGCATGTTTCCGCTGATGGGTGAGTCCCGAACCAGAGGACACCGTTTAAAAATAAGGGGTAGGCTACTTAGAACAGAGTTGAGGAGAAACCTCTTCGCCCAGAGAGTGGTGGGTGTGTGGAAGGCTCTGTCCCAGAAGGCTGTGGAGGCCAAGTCTCTGGATACTTTCAAGAAAGAGTTGGATAGAGCTCTTAAGGATAGTGGAATCAAGGGTTATGGGGCTAAGGCAGGAACAGGATACTGATTTGAGTATGATCAGCCATGGTCATAATGAATGGTGGTGCTGGCTCGAAGGGCAGAATGGCCTACTCTTGCACCTATTGTCTATTGTTTATTGTTGCATGTCTGCCTTACGTTAAAGGAGATCCCAATCAGTTATTTTTCTCTCCAGGGTATCAGTGGAGCTCTGGCTGTTCTGATGAAGGATGCCATTAAACCCAATCTCATGCAGACATTGGAGGTGTGTACTGTTTAATTCCTATCTGTTAACCCATTGACATCTAGTCCATCTGCTAATTTCACCCTGAATGGGGATGGCATAAGTGTAACACTGAATTAAAAATTTCAGATTTTGTGTGACTTCTTTGGTTTGACTGCAGCTGCTTTTAAAGTGGGGACTATCAAAAAGACAGAAAAGGAATATGGTACCTTTGCTCAATTGGCATGATTCTTTAACTATCACTTGTTGAGGGCAAAGTTCAGGACAGGACTAACGTTACTAAGAATAGGGAGAAAGAGCTGACACTAGTACAGAGTCTGCTGTAGCCTCAGGATGCCCCTCAGCCTGTGAGAGTTCCCTTGAAGTGTAGTCACTGTCGTTACATGGGAGCTGAGGTGGCCAGTCTGCTTCCAGTAAGATCCCAGCAACAAACTACTTGCACAACCAAGTGAGGGATAAATAGCACTCCCCTGACCTTTTTTTGAAAGAGTGGCTGTGGGATCTTTGACTTCCAGCAGAAAGATGTAATGGAGTTCTTCCAGTGCCCCCTCTGAAAGACAGTGCCTCTGTCATTGTCACACTCTCTTGGTGCTGCAGTGGGAGTCAAGATCAGAGTGGTGTTGGAAAAGCACAGCAGGTCAGGCAGCATCCGAGGAGCAGGGAAATCGACGTTTCGAGCAGGAGCCCTTCATCAGCCCTTCGCCCTGCTCCTCGGATGCTGCCTGACCTGCTGTGCTTTTCCAGCACCACTCCAATCTTGACTCTAATCTCCAGCATCCGCATTACCCACTTTCCCCTCGCTGCAGTGAGTGTCAGTCTCCAATACTACTCCATTCTCTGGAGTGGGATTTGAACTCTGAGCCCGCTGACTCTGGTGAATGTTTCTCTCACAGCTACAGTTGACACCCTGATAGCTAACTAATACAGGACAACTAACACCTGATGCCAAAGGGTCTTGTGTACAGGTTAATCGTGCATCACTTCTTTATTGGTAGGGTAGATGGACTAGACAGCCCTTTCTGTCAATTTAATTATTCTGCATTATCATTTGAAATGGTCACTGGAAATGTGCCAATAGCCAGTTTTATGAATATACTGGCCCAGTTGATTTTTAAAGAATTATTGTTTTCAGATTCTTCCGTTGCCTTTCCATTCCCCATTTCTGTAATCTTCCCCAGCATCAGAACCCCTCCAGGCCACTTAATTTCAGCCACTTGATTATAACTGATTTTTAACCACTTCATCACTGGCCCATTGCATTCTGTTGTTTAGGCGCTCAATTCAGGAATATCCTGCCGGTATGTCTCCATCTCTCATCACTTCCCTCTCTTCAGACACTTCCTCTTTGATCAAGCTTTTGGTTATCAATTTGCATCACTGTGTTCTTTTACAACAAAGTAGGGGAGTGCGATTGGTGGAAATCTACATGGGACTCAGACCCACCAGAAAAGTGGTTTGACTCTGAAATTAACGAGCACAGTTCAAGGGCAGTTTGGGGTGTTATCATTGACATCACATCCCATGAATGAATAAATATTCTAAATAAACATTCCTATGAAGAAACTTGGGACATTTTAATATGTTACAAACGCTATATAAATATGATTTGCTGTTGAGTTCATAGCAGTGCTTGTCTTGAAGTGAATTTCTGGGTTAGATGTGGAAATAACCCTTCACCTAGTCAATAATATGTCACTTGACCTACAGCACAGAAACTTAGAATATAGGAGCAGGAATAGGCCATTTGGCCCTTGCCGTGGTTAGCCTGGTGGTTTCTATGTTGTGCTGGTCTCTTCCCAATTATGGCTATCTGTGTTTTCAATCCAGACATAGTCACTGACTGTATTTTCTTCATATAGGGGACCCCAGTGTTTGTTCATGCTGGACCCTTTGCTAACATCGCTCATGGCAACTCCTCCATCCTGGCTGACAAAATAGCTCTCAAACTGGTTGGACCTGCTGGTTTTGTAGGTGAGTAATGGTTATGGGGAAAGTTCAGGGAAACACCATTCTGGTACCAGTCCAGATCAAGGTCAATCAAAAACATAGAAACAGGGAAAACAGATGCTGCAATAGGCCATTCGGCCTTTAGAGCCTGCACCACCATTCAATATGGTCATGGCTGATCATGCAATCTCAGTATCCCCTTCCTGCTTTCCTCCCACATCCCTTTAGCCCCAAGGCCCATGTCCAGCTCCCTCTTGGATATATTTAATGAACTGGACCCAACAGCTTCCTGTGGGAGAGAATTCTGCAGGTTCACAACTGAGTGAAGAAAGTCTTCCTTATCTCAGTCCTGAACAGCTTATCTGTTATTCTTAGACTGTGACCCCTAGTTCTGGACTTCCCCAACATTAGAAGCATTCTTTCAGCAGCTAGCCTATCCAGTCCCATCAGGACGATCATGCTGCCGCTGTACAAAACTCTGGTTCGGCTGCACTTGGAGTATTGTGTACAGCTTTGGTCACCGCATCATAGGAAGGATGTGGAAGCTTTGGAAAGGGTTCAGAGGAGATTCACTAGGATGTTGCCTGGTATGGAGGGAAGGTCTTATGAGGAAAGGCTGGGGGACCTGAGGCTGTTTTCATTGGAGAGAAGAAGGTTGAGAGGTGACTTAATTGAGACATATAAGATAATCAGAGGGTTAGATAGGGTGGACAGGGAGAGTCTTTTTCTTCGGATGGTGTTGGCTTGCACAATAGGGCATAGCTTTAAATTGAGAGGTGATAGATATAGGACAGATGCCAGAGGTAGTTTCTTTACTCAGAGAGTAGTAGGAACGCACTGCCTGCAACAGTAGTAGACTCGCCAACTTTGAAGGGCATTTAAATGGTCACTGGGTAAACATATGGATGATCATGGAATAGTGTCAGTTAGATGGGCTTCAGATTGGTTTCACAGATTGGTGCAACATCGAGGTGCTGTAATGTTCCAAGTCCCCTTCAGTTCTCTTTGTGTTGAAAAGTCTATCAACCAACGTCTTGACATTCTCAACAGCTGAGCATCCGCTGTGCCAAACACTTTCTTCCGAATCGCTATTTTAATATATTCAAAAGGGATGGATTTAGGAATTATCTGGTCTGTTCTATTTTCCCGCAAGCCAGCCTTGACTTAGCAGAGTTGTACGTTTACGTGGTGGGACAGAGCTGGAATGTTGATGGAAAGACAGGCATTTTCCTGAAGCTTTTCCTCTCGAATGCCAAATTTGAAGGCTGCTAATTGGTTGGCAAACTTGCAAAAATGTTAGCGTAGAGAAAGCAATAGGAAGCTCTCGCCTCCCCAGATAGTCTCTGGGGAATTTTTAACAGGCTCACGGGGTAAATGATTGTTATTGTTTAACATTTGACATTCCTCCGCATTTGTTCTCCTGAGTGTAAGACGAAAAGCTTCATCAGCATCAACATCTCAAGAATCACTGTTGGGTCCACTGTTGTTCTTTATTTACAGAATCCGTTTGGATGAGAACTATAGGATGCATGCATGGTCAGTTTGTGGATGACATGAAAACCGATGGGGTAGTGGACAGTGAAGAAGGTTACTTAAGAATACAACAGGATCTGGATCAGCTGGGCCAGTGGGGAAAGGAATGACAGATGGAATTTATTTCGGATAAATGCAAGGCGCTGCATTTTGCTAAGACAAACCAGGACTTACAAAATTAATGGTAGGGCCCTGGGGAGTGTTGTAGAACAGAGAGACCTCGGGGTGTAGGTACACAGTCCCTTGAAAGTTGCATCACAGGTAGACAGGGTGGTGAGGCAGGCATATAGGAATTGGGAGACCATGTTACAGCTGTACCAGACATGGTAAGGCCACATTTGGAGTATGTGTACAATTATGGTCGATCTGCCAATAGGAAGGACGTTATCAAACTGGAAGGGTGCATAGAAGATTTGCAAGGATGTTACTGAGATTGGAGGGTTTGAGTTAATAAGGAGACATTGGATAGGCTGAGACTATTTTCCCTGGAGCATACAGGTGCCTGGGGGAGTGGTGGAGGTGGATTCCATAGGAGGGTTCAGAAGAGAGCTGGAAAGTGAGAGGGTTATGGAGATAGAGCTGGAGAATGGGGTGAGCTGCATGGCTCTTTCAGGGACCAGTATAGATATGATGGGTCAAAAGGCCTCCTATACTGTAACATTCATGATTCTGTGAATAACATGTGGTCGTATGAGGATGGGAGGAAGCTCCTTGTGGAACAGTTGGGCTGAATAATTCAGTATTGTACAGTTCTGTCACTAGGGAGACAGGAGATAACCCTGTATTTTTCCCTTCCTTGACATTAGTTCTTAGGGAGGTAAACCAGCATCGCTCCAATGCAGGTATTTTACAGTCTGCAGACTGCAGATCACAATCATTACCAATCCAGACTCACTCTAGCACTCCAGCTCCACTTAGTGGCAGGAAACTGATACTGTCGCACTGTTCTTTGCTGTCCAGGACTGAGAAATTAGCAGAAATTATCGCGCCTGCTATCGGAAAGATGTTGTGAAACTTGAAAGGGTTCAGAAAAGATTTACAAGGATGTTGCCAGGATTGGAGAGTTTAAGCTATCGGGAGAGGATGAATAGGCTGGGACTGTTTTCCCTGGAGTGTTGGAAGCTGAGGAGTGACCTTATAGAGGTTTATAAAATCATGAGGGGCATGGATAGGGTAAATGGACAAGGTCTTTTCTCCAGGGTAGAGAGGCATCAATGGTGACTTCACCAGTTTCCAAATCCCACCTCCCCTCAACATCATCCCAGATCCAACTCGGCACCGCTCTCTTGAACTGTTCCACCTGTCCTTCCTCCTTCCTACCTATCTGCTCCACCCTCTGCTCTGACCTATTACCATCACCCCCTATTTGCATCTACCTATTGCCTTCCCAGCTATCTTCAACCCCCAAGCCCTACTCCTACCCTCCTGTTTATCTCTCAGCACCCCTCCATTCCTGAGGAAGCGCTTATGCCTGAAAAGTTGACTCTCCTGCTCCTCAGAAAGTGCCTGACCTGTGTTTTTTCATAACTACACTCTTCGACTCTGATTCTCCAGCATCTGCAGTCCTCCCTATCTCTGAGTATATGAATAGGAAGGGTTCAAACGAATATGGGCCAATTGCAGGCAAATGGGACTAGTTTGGTTTCGGATATCTGGTCGGCATGGATGAGTTGGACCAAAGGATATGTACAGCTCTCTGCCTTGCTGTTTCTGTTTGTGTGTTTCTTGCCAGTTTAATTCTGCGCTCTGTTTTAATGCAGTGACGGAGGCTGGATTCGGTGCGGACATTGGGATGGAGAAGTTCTTCAACATTAAGTGCAGGTCCTCTGGACTGTGTCCCCATGTGGTTGTGCTGGTTGCCACAGTGAGGGCTCTGAAAATGCATGGAGGTGGCCCCACGGTAAGACCAATGAAATGTGTTCACACAGCTCCTTTTAATGTAGAATAATAAAACCTGGGAACAAAGTAAGCCATTCAGCCCATCGAGTCTGCCCCATCATGCAGTGATCTGATCATCTTCAACTCCACTTTGCTGCCGTTTCCCCCAAACCTTTGATTTCCTTCATGATTAACAATGTGTCTATCTTGGTCCTGAATATACTCACCAATGAAATTCCTCCCCGTGTAAATAAAACAAAGAACAGCAGAAGCTGGGAATCTAACATATTCACATATCAGCTAGAGCTGAATGACCTAATTTTGCTCCTGTACCCTTCTTATGAAAACTGTTCCTGGACTTAAAGCATTAACTCTGTTTCTGTTTCCACAGATGCTGCCAAACCTGCTGAGTTTCTCCAGCAATTTCTATTTTTGTTACAAATTCTTCCTCATCTGTTTTAAATGTGCCCCCCTTTATTCTGAGATGATACCGTCTGGCCCTAGACTCTCCCACAAGAGGAAAGAATTTTTCCACATTACACTGCCAGATCCATAGGAATCTGATGTACCCAAGCAGTTTGTCGGGTTGTAAGGGAAATGGTCAGTGTTAAGCAGATGACACCAAAATTGGAGGTGTAGTGGACAGCGAAAATTACAACAGGATCTTGACCAGATGAGCCAATGGGCTGAGAAGTGGCAGATGGAGTATAATTCAGATAAATGCGAGGTGCTGCATTTTGGGAAAGCAAATCTTAGCAGGACTCATACACTTAATGGTAAGGTCTGAGGGAGTGTTGCTGAACAAAGAGACCTTGGAGTGCAGGTTCATAGCTCCTTGAAAGTAGAGTTGCAGGTAGATAGGATAGTGAAGAAGGCATTTGGTATGCTTTCCTTTATTGGTCAGAGTATTGAGTACAGGAATTGGGAGGTCATGTTGCATCTGTACAGGACATTGGTTAGGCCGCTGTTGGAATATTGCGTGCAATTCTGGTCTCCTTCCTATCGGAAAGATGTTGTGAAACTTGAAAGGGTTCAGAAAAGATTTGCAAGGGTGTTGCCAGGGTTGGAGGATCTGAGCTACAGGGAGAGGCTGAACAGACTGGGGCTGTTTTCCCTGGAGCGTCAGAGGCCGAGGAGTGACCTTATAGAGGTTTACAAAATTATGAGGGTCATGGATAAGATAAATAGGCAGAGTTTTTTCCCTGGGGTTGGGGAGTCCAGAACTAGAGGGCATAGGTGTAGGGTGAGAGGGGAAAGATGTAAAAGAGACCTAAGAGACGGTGTTTTCATGCAGAGGATTGTGTGTGTGGGGAATGGGCTGTCAGAGGATATGGTGGAGGCTGGTACAATTGCAACATTTAAGAGGCATTTGGATGGGTATATGAATGGGAAGGGTTTGGAGGGATATGGGCAGGGTGATGGCAGGTGGGACTAGATTGAGTTGGGAAATCTGGACGGGTTGGACCGAAGGGTCTGTTTCCATGCTGTACATCTCTATGACTCTATGACTGTACTGACCGTTACAGCCACCCCTCTTCCTGGGAAGAGTCACACCGGACAGCCTTGAGAAGATACGAACCTCTGTACTACAGCCCACGATGATGCCTCTTTGTTTGATTCTTTGGTTGTGGCAGGTTATGGCTAGGCCAGCATTTAGTGCTTATCCAAGATATCCTGGAGAGGGTAACAGTGAGCTACTTTGGTCCTCCTGGTATACTTGTAGCTGCGACGGAGAGTTCCACGGTTTTGACCCAGCGACATACAAACACAGAGCAAGAGGAGGCTATAGAGCCTGCTGCACAGTTCCATAGATTTATTCATTTGAGGGATGCGCTGTTGCTCAGGACAATGTTTTGGCCAATTCTTAATTACCTTTGAGAAAGCACTAGTGAGCTGCCGTGTTGAACTGCCACAATGGTGGGTCCACCCACAATGCTGTAAGAGAGGCAGTTCCAAGATTCTGACACACTGACGGTGAAGGAATTGCAATATATTTCCAAATCATGACGGTGAGTGGTTTTTACAGCTGAATACCCCTGTTAGAAAGCAGGGGTAGGGCCAAATAGTTTAATGGGGTAACTGTAGTTGTCTTTTTCCTGCGATGGGGAATTTCAAGACTAGGGCTCATGTTTTTAAGGTGAGAGGAGAGGATTTTAAAAAGACATGAGAGGGAAATGTTTCACACTGAGGATGATTTCCATTTGTATTGAACTTCCTGAGGAAGTGGTGGATGTGGGTACAATTACAATGTTTAAAACACATTTGGATAGATACATGAATAGGAAAGGTTTGGATGGATAAGGGCCAGGAGCAGGCAGGTGGGACTCGTTTAGTTTGGGATAATGTTCGGCATGGACTGGTTGGACCAAAGGGTCTGTTTCCGTGCTGGATGACTATGACTCTGACTGTGACCGTGTCGAGTGCCCACAGAATGTCTCGGCACAGAGGAGTGAGGAACCTGGCGTGGGTGCCACAGGAAAGCTCCACTACCAAGTGATGGAGTGCTCAAGGTGAAGACATCAAAGGGAGTGGAGAATCTGGGGGCATTATGTTGGGCAGAAGGGGGACCAAGGGAGGGGTGAGGCAATGGAGAGATTCAAACTGCAGGTTGAATACTTTTAACGCTGAGGTGTTGCTGGACTCAGCCAATGTAGACCAATGAGCACCAGGTGCTGAGTGACTGGGACATGACGTAGGGTGGTCAACGATTGACTAAACTGAAGGTAACGGGGTGGGTGAGGTGGGGGGTGGTGAGAAGTTGAAAATGTGTTGCTGGAAAAGCGCAGCAGGTCAGGCAGCATCCAAGGAACAGGAGAATCGACGTTTCGGGCATAAGCCTTATGCCCGAAATGTCGATTTTCCTGCTCCTTGGATGCTGCCTGACCTGCTGCGTTTTTCCAGCAACACATTTTCAGCTCTGATCTCCAGCATCTGCAGACCTCACTTTCTCCTCGGTGGTGAGAAGTTGGCAGGTGAGCGCTGGAATGGTGAAGCCTGTTAGTGACAGAGGTGTGAAGGAAAGTTCCCTTTTGTAGGTGAGCTGTGACAGGGCCAAGGACTGCCCTTGTCATGTTTGTATTGATGTGGTTAAATGTCCAGCTTGGGATTTATTAGAATATTCAAGGTGTGGGCAGCCTGCGAGGGAGGGTGACCGTGTCAGCAGAGAAGGTACGAGATTAAAGCTCTGAAATGCCTTTTCTTTCCCAAAAAGCAGTTTCAGTTGAGCTTATAGATAAGTCAGTCTTGGCTCAATGGAAAAAAACTAGTCACCAGAGTTCCAGTGGATCATCAGGCTGCGCTCTCGTTAGAGAGTGACAATTGATGGTGAGTTTAAATTGAAGGTCACCACGGCTCTGGCAAGGCTGAGACGGTGGGATCTTCACGGTAATCTCAGTCGGTGCAAGAATTGAACTCACGCTGCATTGCAAACCAACTGTCCAGCCAACTGAGCTAATCAACTCTCATGAATCACTTATCGCTCAATGATGCTGTCATTAGGGCAGCATGGTAGCTCACAGCGCCAGGGACCAGGGTTCAATTCCCACCTCGGGCGACTGACTGTGTGGAGTTTGTACGTTCTCCGGGTTTCCTCCGGGTGCTCCGGTTTCCTCCCACAGTCCAAAGATGTGCAGATCTGTTGAATTGACTATGCTAAATTATCCATAGTGTTAGGTGCATTAGTCAGGGGTAAATGTAGGGTAGGGGAATGGGTCTGGGTGGGTTACTCTTCAGAGGGTCAGTGTGGATTTGTTGGGCCAAAGGGCCTGTTTCCACACTGTAGGGAATCTAATCTAATCTCAGACAATAGGTTCAAGTCCCAGTCCAGGAGGTGAGCCACAAACCTAGGTTTCAGTGCAGTGCTGAGGGAATGCTACATGGTGGAGGTGCTGATGTCTCTAATGGATTCTATTTCAGTGGTTCACAAAGAAAACAATGATATTCTCCCCAGAGTTGTGGCTGATATTTCCCAATTTACCAATGTTTGCACTTCATAAAGTTACTGCATTGACTGCAAAACCTACTTAAGGTAATCTAAGGCCATAAAAGGCCAATGGGAACACAAGTCATCTTCTCATGCCTGAGTTTCAGAACAGTTTTAACATTATTTTCTGGAATTTTATTGCAGGTGACAGCAGGTGTTCCCCTACCAAAGGAATACATCGAAGAGGTAAATGCTGATTGACTGTGTTTTCTTGTGTCTGGCTTTACTTCCTGTGCTGAATCATAGAATCCCTATGGCGTGGATGCAGACCAAGCAGTCCAGTCGTAACTGACCCTCCAGAGAGCATCCCACCTAGACCAAACCCCCTAACCTGTCCTCATGACCTTGCATTTCCCATGGCTAACCCACCCAGCCTGCACATCCCTGGACACACGACAATTTCCATGGCCATTCCACCTTAACCTGCATATCTTTGGACTGTGGGATGAAACCAGAGCACCCGGGGGAAACCCACGCAAACACGGGGAGAATGTGCAAACTCCACACAGTCAGTCACCCAAGGTGGGAATCGAACCTAGATCCCTGGCGTTGTGAGGCAGCAGTGCTAACCACTGAGTCACTGTACCGCCCACAGGTGGTGAACAAATTGGAGATTCTTGATCCAAACTAAGGGAATGAGACCATTTTGAAGTGGGAATCGGTTTAGCTGTCTCAGCATTGTGTGCTGTGTAATAATAAATGCAAGGCTCTCAACCTTAACCAGAGTCTGGAATGATCAAGCACAGCAAACAGACACAAAAGTGCTGATCAATTCACTCTTGATCATGTTCTGAATAACATAACTCCCCGGTAGTGGATTGCGCTGGTTCTGGTTGACTGAGCTACATGTTGTGGTTCTCAGCTTTGTGTTTGCTGACAATTGACCTGCCTGTGACCTCTCTGTTTGGTTTTGTGTAGAACCTGGATTTGTTGGAGAAGGGCTGCAGTAATCTCCGTAAACAGATCGAGAACGCAAACCTGTTTGGAGTTTCGGTGGTGGTTGCAGTCAACGCCTTCAAGTAAGCAGTCAGCACGTCACAGACTGGGGGATGGGTGGTGCTGGGGCAGTTTGAGACATGCTGTGGAACTTAAGCAGCAAGCTAGGCGCAAGCTAGGGTCACAGCGCCAGGGACCCAGGTTCAATTCCCGCCTCGGGCAACTGTCTGTGTGGAGTTTGCACATTCTCCCTGTGTCTGTGTGGGTTTCCTCCGGGTGCTCCGGTTTCCTCCCACAGTCCAAAGATGTGCAGGTCAGGTGAATTGGCCATGCTAAATTGCCCATAGTGTTAGGTGCATTGGTCAGGGGTAAATAAAGGGTAGGGGAATGGGGGTGGATGCGTTACTCTTCGGAGGGTTGGTATGGACTTGTTGGGCCGAACGGCCTATTTCCATACTGAAGGGAATCTAATCGAAACTAATCTATAGCCGTACAGGTTTATTTGGAAGCACTCTCTTTCAGAGCGCTGATTCTTCATCAGGTAACTAGTGGAGCAGGATCATAAGACACAGAATTTATAGTAAAAGATTACAGTGTCAGGCAACTGAAACGATATATTGAACAAACCCAGAACCTTAACAGCAATCTGGGTTTGTTCAATATATCATTTCAATTGCATGACACTAGTCACCTGATGAAGGAGCAATGCTCCAAAAGCTAGTGCTTCCAAATAAAACTGTTGGGCTATAACCTGGTGTTGTGTGATTTTTAACTTTGTCCACTCCAGTTCAACACCGGCATCTCCACATCATACTTCACATGATCACATTAAAACAATTCGCCTGTTTCAATGGGTGTGAAATGGTGTACTTTTGTGTCACTCGTATAGCTGGAGCATTGTGTGCAGCTCTGGAATCCACATTATAGGAGGGATGTGATAGCACTGGAGAGGGTGCAGAAGGCGATTTCCCTGGGCTGGAGAGCTTCAATGATGAAGGAAGATTGATTGATTTATTGTTGTCACATGTACTAAGATACAGTGAGAAGTGTTGTTTTGCGTGCTCTGCAGGCAAATTGTACCATACAGATTGTATCAGGGTAGCAGAACAGAGTGCAGAATACAGTGTTACAGCTGCAGAGAAGGTGCAGAGACAGATCAGCATGAATGTTTGAGAGCTCTGTTCAAAAGTCTGATAACTGCAGAGATAAAGCTTTCCCTGAATCTGTTCACATGCAAATTAAATCTATTTGTGCGTGTATTGGACAGACCGCTTGTTTTCCTTGGAACAGAGGAGATTGAGACGGGACATGATTGAGATGGATAAAATTATGAGCTGCATAGATAGTGTAGACATGAAGAAAATGTTCCCCTTGATGACAGGATTGATGACTGGGGACATAGATTTATGGATCAGTGGTGCTGGAAAAGCACAGCAATTCAGGCAGCATTCGAGGACAGGCAAATCCAATGCTGCCTGAATTGCTGTGCTCTTCCAGCACCACTAATCCAGAATCTGGTTTCCAGCATCTGCAGTCATTGTTTTTACATAGATTTATGGTAAGGGGTGGGGGTTTTGAGGGTGGTGGGGAATCTGGAACTCTCTCCCTGTGAGGCAGGTAGAAACCTTCATCACACCGAAAAAGTGTTGGAATGTGCAGTAGTGATGCCAAGGTACACGAGACTTTTGGGACATTAGCTGAAAAATAGGATAGAATAGTGAGGTGGCTATGTATGACTAGTGAGGATGGAGTGGGCTGAAGGGTCTTTTTTTGTGCCTGCAGATTAGTCAGGTGAGAGGTCAGGCATGCTCTCGGAGTGTATAGCCTACGTGTGTACACTGCTGGGTGTTATACTCTATCGGTCAAGTTCATTAGTATCGTGCAGCTTCAGGGATCAGATATGAGTTCAAGTCATCTCTAACCATAAGACGTTACAATCATAGAATCCCCACAGTGCAGAAAGAGGCCATTTGGCCCATCGAGTCTGCAATGACCCTCCGAAAAGCATCGCCCCCACCCTATCCCTGTTAACCAGCATTACCCTGGCCAGTCCGTTGAGTGTGCACATCTTCTGACATTGGAGCAGAGGAAGCAGTGAGGTCGTGACTGATCTGATGATCCTCAGTGCTATTTTTCCGCCTTTCCCCATAACCCCAGATTCCCTTCCTGATCTAAAATCTGTCTCTCTTGACTTTGAATATACTTAAATGACCCAGCCTCGACAGCACTCTGTGGGAAGGAATTTCCACAGGATCCCTCCCCTCTGAGAGAACGTTGGAAATCTGAAACAAACAAACAAACAAACCTTCGGCATATTGGATTGGAGACGTTAACTCTGTTTCTCTCTCCACACATGTTGCCAGACCTGCTGAGTTTCTCCAGTATTCTGTGTGTTTGCTCCTCATCTGTTGCTTGATCCTGTTGTGTTTTGGTCTGAGCTGGTCTGTGTTACTAGCAGCTCCCTCTTGTTCTATAGAACAGATACCGAGGCTGAGCTTGAGCTGGTATGCAGCTTGGCCAAGGAGATGGGTGCGTTTGATGCTGTGAAATGTACTCACTGGGCCGAAGGAGGGCGAGGAGCTGTCGAGCTGGCCCGAGCTGTACAGAGAGCCTCTGAGCTGGACAGCAACTTCAAATACCTGTACCCTCTGGAGGTAAGAACTGACTTGGCTACTTCCTGTTGTCTGTGAAAAATACCACCTGACTTTAAAGAGTACCCGGGTGTGTTTTAATAAAAAGATACCAATACTGGAACAAGGGAAGGTTGCTATGTTCCTTGAGTCTGTTCCAATGTTCAGTTAGAATTTGGTTGATCCATGTCTTAATTACGCAGTCTTAAAATATCTTGCTAATATTCATGGTTTGGAAATTTCACTCACGACCCTCCAGGATTGTCTGGTTTTCAGGTTGGGGGAGGGGTGAAGGATTCACATTTCTCTTTGTGTGGAGAGTGTTTTCTAGCTGCCACTGAATTATCCAATTTCTAATGTCAAATGTAGATCCCTCCAGAGCTGCCTTCTGCAGAAGCAGGTTCTGTATATCCACTCCTTTTAATTGTCTTAAAACTGTTTGTGGACGGCAGAGTGGCTCAGTGGTTAGCACTGCTGCCTCACAGCGCCAGAGACCTGGGTTCAATTCCCGCCTCAGGCAACTGACTGTGTGGAGTTTGCACATTCTCCCCGTGTCTGTGTGGGTTTCCTCCGAGTGCTCCGGTTTCTTCCCGCAGTCCAAACATGTGCAGGTTAGGTGAATTGGCCGTGCTAAATTACCCGAAGTGTTAGGTAAGGGGTAAATGTAGGGGAATGGGTCTGGGTGGGTTGTGCTTCGGCGGTTCGGTGTGGACGTGTTGGGCCGAAGGACCTGTTTCCACACTGTAAGTAAGTAAGTAAGTTAAGCCCCCTATTGTACGACCTACAAGCAACCTGTCCTCCTCATTAAACCTCTTTTAAACAAAGAACAAAGAGAGGTACAGCACAGGAACAGGTTCTTTGGCCCTCCAAGCCTGTACCAATGCCCTAACTAAACTAAAAAACAAACCTTCTGCCCTTATTCAGTCCTATCCCTCTATTCCCTCCCTATTCCTGTAACCATCCAGATGCCTCTTCAATGTCACCAACATGCCTGTTTCCACCACCTTTACTGGCAGTGCGTTCCAGGCTCCTACCGTGCTCCGAGTGAAATACTTCCCTCGCACATCTCCCTTACACTTTCCCTCCCTCACCATGAACCTGTGCCCCCTTGCAATTGAAACTTCAACCCTGGGGAAAGGCCTCTGACTATCCACCCTGTCTATGCCTGTCATAATTGTGTAGACCTCTATCAGGTCTCCTCTCAGCTGCTGTCTTCCCAGTGAAAACAATCCTAGGCTTTTTAACCTTCCCCCATAGCCAGTGCTTTCGAGACTAGGCTACATCCTGGTGAACCTTGTCTGCACTCTGTCTCTAAAGCTTCCGCCATCCTTCTGGTAATGTGGCGACCAAAACTGCACCCAATAGCTTGGCCTGTTCTGCCTTGAGTTGATTCTTAGCCTTGACTATTCCATTCCTGAAAGCCAGTTAATGAAGGATGGAATGGGAGTCAATCTTTACACACACAGGAAATTACTGACATTCATCTCCTAAACTCAACAGCTCCAGTTTCAATATGTGCTTATTTATTTATTTATGCAAGTACACCAATTTCAAATAACGGGGGCAGCAAAACACAGGAATGGGAAAAGGAACGAAAGGGGGAAACAGGCGTGCTAAATCAGAATGGGGAGGGGGAGATGCTGCCTCCCAGTCCCTACAGTGCCCACTTGGCCTCTGTGTCTATTGAGCTTTCAATCAACTTGTTTGGAGGTGCTGTCACACACTTGTAGAGCATGTGGGACTTGAACCTGGGCCTCCTAGCTAAGTGGTATGGACACTGCCACTGCCCCACAAGATCCTTCTGTGTCTGTGTCAGACACCTTGTCTATCTATTTGCCCAGAACTCAGGCCCTCTGGCCAATCTGTGTCTGTTTGTATGAATCTATTGATGTCCAGCAACCATGTATAATCAATATGCAGTTAATGTGCACTTAACCATTGAAAGGACATTGTCTCTACATTTAGTTGCTTCCTTGGACATAGGCTATAGGGAGGCTAGAGGCAGTTAGCTGAGCTGTCCTGCATGGTGTTGAGTTTCTTCAGTGTGGGAGCTGCACCCATCTAGGCAGGAGATGCAATCAGATCAGTTGTGAAAGTGAAGAACAATAAAGATGCAGATAATAATGGTGTGTTCTAAATGTACCAACTTGTACGAATTAAAACCAGGCCGCAGAGTCCAAATGGAACAGCCCTAAAAACAGGAATGGTGTCTGAATAATCTCCGCCTCAGTCTTTAATTCAGATTGAGTCTTGATTCAGAACATTTCCAAACAGAAACGTGTACTCCATTGCACTCCTGACCTGAGTATTACAGATGGCGGAGAGGTCTTGAGGTTATCAGGAGATGGGCCAGGTATCAGAGAGAACCCAACTTCTTAATCTCATGGCTCTTCCAGTCACAGACCAAGACAGCTGCCACTGATTGAGGATTGGCAGAAAGCAGAGCAGGGATAAAGGGGTCTTTTTCAGGATAGCTGCTGGTGACGACTGGAGTTCCACAGGGGTCAGTGTTGGAACCACAACTATTCACGTTATACGTTAATAGTCTGAATGAACAAACTGAGGGCATTGCCATTAAGTTTACAGATGTCACTCGGTGGAGAAACAGGAAGTGGGAAGCTGCAGGACTTGGACAGGCTGGGAGAGTGGGCAAATAAGTGGCAGATGGAATACAATCTGGGAAAACATGAGGTTATGCACTTTGGTAGGAAGAATAGAGGCGTGGACTATTTTCTGAATGGGGGAATGCTTTTAAAATCTGAAGCACAACGCAATTTAGGAGTGCTAGTTCAGGATTGCCTTCAGGTTAACATGCAGGTTTGGTCGGCAGTTAGGAAGGCAAATGTTATGTTAGCATTAATTTTGAGAAGGCTAGAATACTAGAGCAGAGATGTACTCTTGAGGCTGGATCAGGCTGTTGTCAGACATTTGGAATCTTATGGACTGTTTTTGGCCCCATATCTAAGACTTGCCTTGGAACGGGTCCAGAGGAAGTTTACAAGAATGATCCCAGGGAGAAGGGCTTGCCTTATAAGGAGCAACTGAGGTCTCCGAGTCTGTACTTAATAGAGTTTAGAAGGATATGGGCAAATCTGATTGAATGTACAGAATACTGCGAGCCCTGTATAGAGTGGATGTGGAGAAGATATTTTCACTGGTACGAGAGACTAAGACCCGAGGGCACAGCCTCAGGGTGGAGGGATGGCCCTTTAGAACTGAGATGAGAGGAATGTCTTCAGCCAGAGGGTGGGGAATCTGTGGAACTCATTGCCTCAGAAGGCTGTGGAGGCCAAGTCATTGAGTGTATTTAAGTCAGAGAGAGAGAGGTTCTTGATGGATATGGAGTTCAAATGTTACAGGGACAAGGCAGGAGAATGGGGTTGAGAAATACATCAGCCAGGATCAAATGGTAGAATAGATTCAGTGGGCCGAAAGGCCGAAATCTGCTTCAGTGTCTTATGGCCTTGACCAAGAAGTAATGTTTGGGTTTCCCATCAGGTTCCTCCAGCTGAGCATCGATATTTTTGTGACTGACCTTTATCTCTGCTGTCAAATATTGTTTATTGTTAAAATGAGGGAGTTAGGAGTAAGGTGTAAAGTCTTCAGAGACTTTTCCAGTTGGACGGTAAAGGGGTAGTGAGTTCAGATCCTAGGGAAGACCAACAGATTTATATCAGAAAGGGTAGAGGTTAACTACTAGCCTGTTAAAGTATCTCATTATTGGGACAACTGTGCACTCTGGCAAAGTGGTTGTTGGATGTGTTCAGTGAGTCTGCCTGCATTTTAAATCTATGCCTGCCATTAAAAGTGGATTTTGACTGTCCTCTGTTTGTTTCATATAGCTCCCCATTGTTGACAAAATCCGAACCATCGCTCAGAAAATTTACGGTGCTGCTGATGTGGAGCTGAGCCCTGAGGCACAGAACAAAGTGGAGCTTTACACCAAACAGGTAAGAACGCTGATCCTTCAGGGTCAACTCGGAAACTGGCAGGCTCCTCAAAAATATCCCCAAAAACTCTTCACAGCCCAGAAAAGTGTGTGTGTGTGTGAGAGAGAGAGAGCGCACTCCGCCTGCAGTGATGTGTGCTAGTGGCAAATGTGATTAACATGATCCATAAAGAGGCATCATATTGTGATCTTGTGGTCCTGCAAGCTGGTGTCTACCACTGAGCTGCCTGTGATGGATACCTGGGATGAGTGATAATGGTAGGGCCTGTGTTTACTTTGGCATTGAGTGGGAGTTACTGGTGTTCTGTCCTTTTCATTCAGGGATTTGCTGACCTGCCCATCTGCATGGCCAAGACTCATCTGTCCTTATCCCACATGCCAGAGAAGAAGGGAGCTCCCACGGGATTTATTCTGCCAATCCGGGACATCCGGGCCAGTGTTGGTGCAGGATTCCTGTACCCACTAGTGGGCACGGTGAGTATAGAGCAGTTTCCAAAGGATTATATCACCAGTGCAGGTTACTTCACCATGATGTTTATTCCCTCAAATTTAAAAGGGAGGGGCTGATCTGTTCAAGATGGTGAGAGTATTAAAGGCATTAGAGAAGCATAGAGAATAGGAGCAGGAGTAGGCCATTCAGCCTTTCAAGCCTGCTGCACCATTCATTACGATCATGGCAGTTGTTGTTCCAACTCTGGAACCTGTTCCCACTTTTCCCCCATTTCTTTTGATTCCTTTCAGCCCCACGTGCTATATCTAACTGTTTCTTGAAATGATTGTGTTTTGGCCTCAACTGCTTTCTGTTGGAGAGAATGCCACAGGGTCTGGGTGAAGACATTCTCCCCTTCTCAGTCCAAATGGTGTACCTTATACCTTTAGACTGTGACCCCTGGCTCTGGACCCCCCCACCATTGGGAACATCCTTCCTGCATCTAATCTCTCCAAACCAGTTTAGAACTTCATAATTTACCTCATTCTTCTAAACTCCGGTGAATATAATCCTTACTGATTCAGCCTCTCCTTATAAGTCAGTCCCACCATCCCAGGGATCAGTCTGGAAAACCTTGCCTGCACTTCCTCCACCACCAGAACATCCTTCCTCAGATAAGGATGCCAAAACTGCACACAGTATTCCCAGGTGTGGTCTCACCAAGACCCTGTCTAATTTCAGCAAGACATCTCTACTCCTATACTGGAATCCTCCCACTGTGAAGGCCAACATACCCTTTGTATTCTTGACCACCTGCACAGTTACCTTCAGTGACAAGTGTACAAGGACACTAAGCTATTGTTGCACATTCCCCTCTCTCAGTTTATAGCCTTTCAGACAATGATCTGCCTTCCTGTTTTTATTAACAAGGTGGGTAACCTCACATTTATCCACATTATACTGTGTCTGTCATGTATTTGCCCACTCCCTCAGCCTGTCCAAATCATACCGCATCCTCCTCGCAACTCATCCTCCCACCAATCTTGGTCTCATCTGCAAATTTGGAGATATTACATTGAGTTCCCTCATCTCCATCATCAAAGTATATTCATTGTTAGTATGTCCAAGCACTGATCCCTGTGGTACCCCACTGGGTATTCAGAAAATGTCTCATTTATTCCCACTCTGTTTTCTGTCTGCCAACTAGTTTCTGACCATTTCAATACACTACCCCCAATCCCATATGCTTTAATCTCTTAGATGGAACTTTGTCAATAGCCTTCTGAAAGTCCAAATATCACCACATCTGCAGTCTCCCCTGATCAGCTCTACTAGTCACATCCTCAAAGAATTCCAGTAGATTTATCAAGTATGACTTACTTTTCATGAATCCATACCAACTTTGTCTGATCATGCTACTGTTTTCCAAATGCTCAACTATTAAATCTTTTCTAGTAGTCTCTAGCGTTTTCCTCACTATCGATGTCAGGCTGACTGGTCTATTATTTCTTGTATTGGGGTTACATTAGCTACACTCCAGTCTGTACGAACTGTTTCAGGGTCTAACGAAGATGACCACCAATGCATCCACTCTTTCTAGGGCCACCTCCTTAAGTGGGACATAGGACAGGTTCGTTAGGCAGAACTATTTTTTTCTGGTACAGAGCATCTAGAACGGTGTGCGGATCAAGCTGGGCCTTTCTGGAAATCCTTTGTCCACAGAAAGGGATCTGCATACTAGGAGATTGTTCCACAAGAGCTTAAAGATGCAGGGGTACAATGGAGACTATAGCTCTTTAGAGTGTGGGTACTAAAGATGGGTATTGATGAACTTTGGATTCAGAGCAGTGTTAGAACATAGAACAATACAGCGCAGAACAAGCCCTTCGGCCCTCGATGTTACGTCGACCTGTGAACTATTCTCAGCTCGTCCCCCGACACTATCCCATCATCATCCACATGCTTACCCAAGGATTGTTTAAATCTCCCTACTGTGGCTGAGTTAACTACATTAGCAGGTAGGGCATTCCACGCCCTTACCACTCTCTGAGTAAAGAACCTGCCTCTGTAATCTGTCTTAAATCTATCTCCCCTCAATTTGTAGTTATACCCCGTCGTACACGCTGACTTCTTCAGCCTAGGATAAAGAAACTCTCACTGTCTACCCTATCTAATCCTCTGATCATCTTGCATGTCTCTATCCCCTCTTAGTCTTCTTCTCTCCAATGAGAACAGACCCAGGTGTCTCAGTCTTTCCTCATAAGACCTTCCCTCCAGACCAGGCAACATCCTGGTAAATCTCCTCTGTATTTTTTCCAATGCTTCCACATCCTTCCCAAAATATGGCGACCAGAACTGTACACAATATTCCAAGTGTGGCCGCACTAGCGTTTTGTATAGTTGCAGCATGATATTGTGGCTCCGGGACTCAATCCCTCTACCAACGAAACCTAACACACCATATGCCTTCTTAACAGCACTATCCACCTGGGTGGCAACTTTCAGGGATCTATGGACATGGACACCAAGATCCCTCTGCACATCCACATTACCAAGAATCTTTCCATTGACCCAGTACTCTGCCTTCCTGTTATTCTTCCCAAAGTGCTTCACCTCACATTTAGCTGCATTGAACTCCATTTGCCACCTCTGCCCAATTCTGCAGTTTATCCAAATCCCCCTGCAACCTGTAACATTCTTCCAAACTGTCCACTATCCACCGACTTTAATGTCATCTGCAAATTTACTAATCCACCCATCTATGCCTGCGTCTAAGTCATTTATAAAAATGACAAACAGCAGTGGTCCCAAAACAGACCCTTGTGGCATACCACTAGTAACCGGACTCCAGGCTGAATATTTTCCATCAACCACCACTCGCTGCCTTCTTTCAGAAAGCCAGTTTCTAATCCAAACTGCTAAATCACCCTCAATCCCATGCCTGTGCATTTTCTCCAACAGCCTATCATGTGGAAGCTTATCAAAGGCTTTACTGAAGTCCATGTACACCACGTCAACTGCCTTACCCTCATCCACATGCTTGGTCACCTTCTCAAAAAACTCAATGAGGTTTGTGAGACAGGACCTGCCCTTGACAAAACCATGTTGACTATCTGAAATCAAATTGTTGTTTGCTAGATGATTATAAATCTTATCTCTTATAATCCTTTCCAAAACTTATCCTACAACAGAAGTAAGGCTCACTGGTCTATAATTCCCTGGGTCATCTCTACTGGCCTTCTTGAACAAGGGCACAACATTTGCAATCCTCCAGTCCTCAGGTACTAAACCTGTAGACAATGATGACTCAAATATCAAAGCCAAAGGCTCTGCTATATCCTCCCTATCTTCCCAGAGAATCCTCGGACAGATCCCATCCGGCCCAGGGGACTTGTCTACTTTCACTCCTTCTAGAATTGATAACACCTGTTTGTAACTAACCTCGATCCTTTCTAGTCTAATATCACACACCTCATTCTTCTGCTCTACAATATTCTCCTTTTCCTGAGTGAAAACCGATGAGAAATGTTCGTTTAGCACCTCTCCGATCTCCACAGGGTCCACACACAACTTCCCACTTCTGTCTTTGACTGGCCCGATTCCTACCCTAATCATCCTTTTATTCCTCACATACCTATAGAAAGCTTTCGGGTTCTCCTTTATTCTATTTGCTAAAGACTGCTCGTGTCCTCTCTTTGCTCTTCTTAACTCTCTCTTTAAATCCTTCCTCGCTGATCTGTAACTCTCCATCGCCTCTTCTGAACCATCTTGCCTCAGCAACACATAAGCCTCCCTCTTCTGCTTAACAAGAGATGCAATTTCTGTAGTAAACCACGGTTCCCTTACCTTACCACTTCCTCCCTGCCTGACAGGGATATACTTACCAAGGACACGCAATATCTGTTCCTTAAACCAGCTCCACATTTCCATTACCTACATCCCCCTGTTGTAACAGGGCAGACTGACTCTCTGCTTTTGCAAAGAATATAGTGGAATTTGATTTGAGGGAATGTTCCTTTCAACTGCCAGTTATAGTACACACACAGCTGGGAGAGCAGTGCTCAAGTAGAAATTATTGTCTCCGTTTTTTGAGTTTCAAAGGTCCACAACCCTCTGAGTTTAAAAAAATGTCTTCTCATCTCAATTTTAAGTGGCATTCCTGCTTAGTTTTAAATGGTGTGTCTGGTTCTGGACTCCCCAACCCAAAGGAACGCCTTACCTGCATTAACACTGTCCATCCCTTGAAGTATTTTGTATGTTTCAGTAAAATCACTTCTCATTCTCTGAAACTATTGAGGAGATGCGGTGGAGGGCATCGTCGACCACGTCTGGGGGGAAATTGCGGTCTTTGAAGAAGGCGGCCATCTGGGTTGTTCGGTATTGGATGCTCTCCACCGCATCTCCTCCACTTCCCGCTCCTCCGCCCTTGAGCCCCGCCCCTCCAATCGCCACCAGGACAGAACCCCACTGGTCCTCACCTACCACCCCACCAACCTCCATATACAGCGTATCATCCGCCGTCATTTCCGCCACCTCCAAACGGACCCCACCACTAGGGATATATTTCCCTCCTCTCCCCTATCAGCGTTCCGAAAAGACCACTCCCTCCGTGACTCCCTCGTCAGGTCCACATCCTCCACCAACCCAACCTCCACTCCCGGCACCTACCCCAGCAACCGCACGAAATGCAAAACTTGCGCCCACACCTCCCCCCTCACTTCCCTCCAAGGTCCCAAGGGATCCTTCCATATCCGCCACAAATTCACCTGCACCTCCACACAGATCATTTACTGCATCCGCTGCACCAGATGTGGCCTCCTCTATATTGGGGAGACAGGCCGCCTACTTGAGGAACGTTTCAGAGAACACCTCTGGGACACCTGGACCAACCAACCCAACCACCCCGTGGCTCAACACTTCAACTCCCCCTCCCACTCCACCAAGGACATGCAGGTCCTCGGACTCCTCCATCGCCAGACCATAGCAACATGACGGCTGGAGGAAGAGCGCCTCATCTTCCGCCTAGGAACCCTCCAACCACAAGGGATGAACTCAGATTTCTCCAGTTTCCTCATTTCCCCTGCCCCCACCTTGTCTCAGTCCCAACCCTCAAACTCAGCACCACCTTCCTAACCTGCAATCTTCTTCCTGACCTCTCCGCCCCCACCCCCACTCTGACCTATCACCCTCACCTTAACCTCCTTCCACCTATCGCATTTCCAACGCCCCTCCCCCAAGTCCCTCTTCCCTACCTTTTATCTTAGCCTGCTTGGCACACTTTCCTCATTCCTGAAGAAGGGCTCATGCCCGAAATGTCAATTTTCCTGCTCCTTGGATGCTGCCTGTCCTGCTGCGCTTTTCCAGCAACACATTTTCAGCTCTGATCTCCAGCATCTGCAGTCCTCACTTTCTCCTGTACAATTTAAGCAGGATTTCACTGCTCCTGTACTCCTATCCTATTGCAATGAAGTTTAACATTCCATTTCCCTTCCTAGCAGCTTGCTGCAACTAGCTGTTGGCCTTCAGCGACTTATTGACATAAATATCCATGTCCTTTTGTCCATCTACATTGTCCATCCTTGGATCTATGCTGCCTTTCAGAAAGAGCCACGCTCTGATCCCCAGCTCCTTGTCTGTTTGCTTGTCAAGGTCACTCCCTCTGGTGGTACCTTTGGGCATCACTGAGTCTGACAGAGTCACTGTGCTCCTTTGTTTGACTCTGTGCATTTCAATGGGTGGTTGCAAATTTGAGCTGGCCCACAGTAACTCACACCTGGGCATTGGTGGTGGTGCTGGGTAGAATGATGGATCAAGAGGCATTCCTAACAGCTTACGTTTAGAGACGTTGCATAAATGCAATGTGTTGAGTTATTTTTTTAATAACTGAAAGCAGCAGCTCTCAAGAATGAGCTGACTGGAACGGCCTGAAAGCTAGCATTGAAAGCTGTACACTGCTGCTATCTTCTGCAGCTAACGCACAAAGAAATCAGAAGATAAACCTGTTAATTGGCCTAACACCACACAGTCCCATGGGGCGGATAGAGAGGGTGGGCTTGGAAAGAGCTGCAAATTAAATGGCATGAAACATGAGATTAAGTTACAATATCAGTGTTGCTGTTTGAGACTCCTGTTTCACTGAGACAGACAGACAGGTAATGGCTGCAGCAGAGATGCTGAAAGGTTTGTTAATTCCATTGCTCGGGGTGACACATTGGGCATTGTTGAAGCTCAGGGAAGCGAGGAAACCCAGTTGCCTGCACAATGATATATTCCACACAAATCATTGAGAGGCTGGGTGTCTTTTTACCTGTGGTTGATTGGCAAAGTCACGCTTTCTGCTCAAGAGTTGAGGTGTAGCTTAAACTTGGATATACATAATCAACACGAGTTTCCCTGTTCATTCCAGCCTGAAGCCAGTGAAATCAGATCTGCTGATCCAAACTGTCTTTGTACCTCGTAGTTTTTCATCATACAAGGACAAAGAGAATTGTGTAATGGACGCCCTATTAAATAGCGAGTGCTGTTCAATGTCTTAATCAAAACCACTTCCTCACACACACACACCTGCCCCCCTCCCTACCATCTCCAAGGTAACCAAACATGTAAGATACCCACTGAAGTGCTGCTCCACAGCTGAGGGCAATGTTACAAAGTGTGGGGTCTATGTTGGAGTTTTTTTTCCATGTTGTATTTTATTATACTGAGGTGAGAACTGTCCTAGCTTTGGAGAGATGGTGGTTTAATGGTAATGACACTGGACTGGTAAACTCCCCAGAGGGTCAGGTTAATATCTTGCAAACGAGGGTTCAAATCTCACCATGGTAGCTGGTGGAATTTAGATTCAGTTAACAAATCCAAAATTGAATTGATGGTGACTGTTAGAAACATCATCATTTGAACCCATCTGATTCACTGGTAGCCTTTTGGGAAGGAAATCTGCCGTCCTTCCCCTAGTCCACCCGCAGCGATGTGATTGATTCTCAGCCCCCTGAAATGGCTATAGCAATCCACTCTGTGATAATTAACTGCTCAAACGTTTCAGGGAGAAATGAAACCAGCTGAATTGGGAAGGAAGAGAAGCAGGGTGACATATTAAAATACCTGACTTTGTTAGCTGTCCTGAGTGATTCCATGGCTGATGGGAAAGTGTGAGGAAACACCATCTTGCTGATGAACTATCCATGGTATATACAGTCTTTTTATTTACTCTCTCATTGAATGTGGGTGTCCATTGGTTGTCTGTCTCTAATTGCCCCTGAACTGAGGTCATTTCAGAGTCAGCTACATTCCTGTGGGTCTGGAGCAAATGTAGACCAGGTAAGGAGACCTTCCCTACAGGACATTAATGAACCATATGGAGTTTTCTGACAGTCATTGTTAGGGTCAGTAAGTGTATTAATTTTTATTGGAGTGGAATTGGTGTGTCCCTGAATTATTAGCCTGGGCTTCTGGATAGCCAGTCCGGTGATATAAACACTATGTCAGAATCTTCCATCACGACCCAGAGGGATAATCATGTATTTGTACCAAATGATGTACTAACCCAGTCTGTGTGTGTGTGATATAGATGAGCACCATGCCAGGATTGCCAACCAGACCCTGCTTTTATGACATTGACTTGGACCCAGAAACAGAAGAAGTGAACGGACTCTTCTAACCACTGAATGATAGGTAAGAGTTAACAACGTGAAAATCCCTGACACTCCCCTCTCGGGAGACACTGAGGGCCCACGCAGCCAGAACTGCAGGTGACTGCAAGGCCTCTTGGAGTGTCAATGGGAGTTTGTTTATGCTGTGGGAGTAAGCTGCAACAGAATCTACGATGAATCAAGTTTTTGTTTTAAATTTAATTCAAAAGCTTTTGGGTTAATTTGAGAGGATATCTGATTGGGATTAAGAATATGTGCAATCCTAGGAATGGAGATCGTTCAGATCAGCTAAGGACTTGCATTTCTTCAGTTTGTGAAAACTTGCAGAAGTTTTTGGTTAAAAAATCTGAATTGAATCATAAAATCAAGTGGCTTTCAGTGGACAGGGCCTGGGAAATGAATATTCAAGGCTACACATGCTATCACAAGGACAGACTGACGGGCAGAGGGGGTGGGGTGGCCATGTTGGTAAGGGATGATATTCAGTCCCTTGCGTGGGGGGACCTAGAATCAGGGGATATAGAGTCAGTGTGGATAGAGCTGAGAAATACTAAGGGTAAAAAGACCCTCTTGGGAGTTATCTACAGGCCCCCAAACAGGAGTCTGGAAGTCGGATGTAAGTTATATCAGGAGCTGAAATTGGCCTGTCGCAAAGATGTTACTACAGTTGTTATGGGGGATTTCAACATGCAGGTAGACTGGGAGAATCAGGATGGTATTGGACCTCAAGAAAGAGACTTTGTGGAGTACCTCAGAGATGGATTCTTAGAACAGCTGGTGCTGGAGCCGACTAGGGAGAAGGCAATTCTGGATCTGGTATTGTGTAACGAACCAGAATTGGTCAGGGACCTCGAAGTGAAGGAGCCATTGGGAAGTAGTGACTATAATACAATAAGCTTCAATCTGCAATTTGAGAGGGAGAGGATACAATCGGAAGTGACAATATTTCTGTTAAATAAAGGGAACTATGGAGCTATGAGGGAGGAGCTGGCCAAAGTTCAATGGAGCAATACCTTAGCAGGGATGACCATGGAGGAACAATGGCGGATATTTCTGTGTATAATGCAGAAGTTGCAAGATCAGTTCATTCCTAAAAGGAAGAAAGATCCCAGGAGGAGGCATGGGTGGCCGTGGCTGACGAGGGAAGTAAAGAAACATATAAAGTTAAAAGAGAAAAAGTATAACATAGCAAAGATAAGTGGGAAAACGGAGGACTGGGAAGCTTTTAAAGAACAACAGAGGATGACTAAGAAGGAAATATGCAGAGAAAAAATGAGGTATGAAGGTAAACTGGCCAAAAATATAAAGGAGGATATTAAAAGTTTTTTTAGGTATGTGAAAGGGAAAAAAATGGTTAAGACTAAAATTGGGCCCTTGAGGACAGAAACAGGGGAATATATTACGGGGAGCAAAGAAATGGCAGAAGAATTGAATTGGTACTTCAGATCTATGTTCACTGGGGAAGACACAAGCAATCTCCCAGAGGTAACAGTGGCTGAAGGACCTGAACTGAAGGGAATTTATATTTGCCAGGAATTGGTGTTGGAGAGACTGTTAGGTCTGAAGGTTGATAAGTCCCCGGGGCCTGATGGTCTACATCCCAGGGTACTGAAGGAGGTGGCTCGAGAAATCGTGGATGCGTTGGTGATTATTTTCCAGAGTTCGATAGATTCGGGATCAGTTCCTGCGGATTGGAGGGTGGCTAATGTTATACCACTTTTTAAGAAAGGAGGGAGAGAGAAAGCAGGATATTATAGACCAGTTACTCTGACCTCAGTGGTGGGAAAGATGCTGGAGTCTATTATAAAGGATGAAATTACGACACATCTGGATAGTAGTAACAGGCTAGGTCAGAGTCAGCATGGATTTATGAAGGGGAAATCATGCTTGACTAATCTTCTGGAATTCTTTGAGGATGTAACTCTGAAGATGGACGAGGGAGATCCAGTAGATGTAGTGTACCTGGACTTTCAGAAAGCTTTTGATGAAGTCCCACATAGAAGGTTTGTGAGTAAAGTTAGGGCACATGGTATTGGGGGCAAAGTACTAACTTGGATTGAAAGTTGGTTGGCTGATAGGAAACAAAGAGTAGTGATAAACGGCTCCATTTCGGAGTGGCAAGCAGTGACCAGTGGGGTACCGCAGGGATCAGTACTGGGACCGCAGCTTTTTACAATATATGTTAATGATATAGAAGATGGTATTAGCAATAACATTAGCAAATTTGCTGATGATACTAAGCTGGGTGGCAGGGTGAAATGTGAGGAGGATGTTAGGAGATTACAGGGTGACCTGGACAAGTTAGGTGAGTGGGCAGATGCATGGCAGATGCAGTTTAATGTGGATAAATGTATGGTTATCCACTTTGGTGGCAAGAACAGGAAGGCAGATTACTACCTAAATGGAATCAATTTAGGTAAAGGGGCAGTACAGAGAGATCTGGGTGTTCTTGTACACCAGTCAATGAAGGTAAGCATGCAGGTGCAGCAGGTAGTGAAGAAGGCTAATAGCATGCTGGCCTTCATAACAAGAGGAATTGAGTATAGAAGCAAAGAGGTTCTTCTGCAGCTGTACAGGGCCCTGGTGAGACCACACCTGGAGTACTGTGTGCAGTTCTGGTCTCCAAATTTGAGGAAAGACATTCTGGCTATTGAGGGAGTGCAGCGTAGGTTCACTAGGTCAATTCCTGGAATGGCGGGATTACCTTACACTGAAAGACTGGAGCAACTGGGCTTGTATACCCTTGAGTTTAGAAGACTGAGAGGGGATCTGATTGAAACATATAAGATTATTAAAGGATTGGATGCCCTGGGGGTAACAAGCATGTTTCCGCTGATGGGTGAGTCCAGAACCAGAGGACACAGCTTAAAAATACGGGGTAGACCATTTAGGACAGAGATGAGGAGAAACTTCTTCACCCAGAGAGTGGTGGCTGTGTGGAATGCTCTGCCCCAGAGGGCAGTGGAGGCCCAGTCTCTGGATTCATTTAAGAAAGAGTTGGATAGAGCTCTCAAGGATAGTGGAATCAAGGGTTATGGAGATAAGGCAGGAACAGGATACTGATTAAGGATGATCAGCCATGATCATATTGAATGGTGGTGCAGGCTCGAAGGGCAGAATGGCCTACTCCTGCACCTATTGTCTGTTGTCTTTATCTCTAAAGTGCAGATAGAGGCCATTTGGCCCATCGAGTCTGCACCAACCTTCTGAGGAGTACATCTCCCGTAACCCCACATTTCCCATGGCTGATCCCACTAGCCTACGCATCCCTGGACACTATGGGCAATTTCCCATGGCCAATCCACCTTAACCTGCACATCTTTGGACTATGGGAGGAAACCGGAGCACCTGGAGAAAACCCACACAGACACGGGGAGAATGTGCAAACTCCACACAGACAGTTGCCCTGAGGCTGGAATCAAACCTGGGTCCCTGGCGCTGTGACGCAGCAGTGCTAACCACTGAGCCACCATGCCGCCCCTATTCTGCATTGCTTATTCAAAGCTAAGGAAGTCTGAGCTCTCAGTTATGAGTATATTCATGGCAAAGGCATCACAGCTCATTGTACAGGAACTGAGAAGAAGTTTAGAGTTGTACAGAAACAGACCTTTCAATCCAACCCGTCCATACTGACCAGATATCCTAAATTAGTCCCACCTGCCAGCACCCGGTCCATATCCCTCTAAACCCTTCCTATTCATATACCCATCATGAAGCCTTCTAAATGATGTAATTGTACCAGCCTCCACCATTTCCTCTGGCAGCTCATTCATTACGCGGACCACCCTCTGCATGAACAAATTGCCCCTTAGATCCTTTTTAAATCTTTCCCCTCTTACCATAAACCTATGCCGTCTAGTTTTGGTCTCCTGTACACTGGGGAAAAGACTTTGTCTATTTATCTTATCTGTGCCCCTCATGATTTTATAAACCTCTATAAGGTCACCCCTCAGCCTCCAATGCTCCAGGGAATTAAGCAGTTAAGTGAAATTTTCAGATTGGACAGGGAGAAACATTTGATTCACAGTTACATATTGGTGTTGGGGAGTAAAAAGGATTTTGTTTTTGGTGTGTTTTGAAATATTTCAAACCGGGTTATTTTTAAATAGCTCCTCTTTTTCTCTTGTTGTTAATTTTGCATAATAAACTTGCGCCATGTTAAAAGTTAGCAGAATAAAAGTGATCTATCGAGCTAGATTTTGTTCTGGGATCTGCCTTATCCAGTGGTTCATCAACTGGGATCCAGACAGGAGTCTAAAGAACCTTCAGTTTTCCTGCAGCAATTCTTCACCGTGACCAGAGAGTACCAGCAGTAATCTTCCTAATATCTGACTCTGGCAATGCTGGTGAAGACAGTGAGGCCAGAGAGTGAGCAGGGCTATTGTCATATTTATTTGCTCACGGCTGGATCCTCTGCTCATTTCCCCACTGCACAGTGTCCTGTACTGTGTCCTGTTCAGTTGACCATTGGAGCTTTCCATTTTCAACTTCAATGAATTGTGTGTTGTTGTTGCCAGTGGGTTATGTCTGCATCTCCTGCTTACCTGAACCCCCACCCCAACACTGGTGACAGTTTTACTGTAACCAAAGCAGCCTCCTGATTCCAAACACCTCTGATCCAATTCTGATGGAGAGACACTGGACTCGAAATGTTAACTTTGCTTTCTCCCAACAAATGAGTTTCCCCAGCAGTTTCTGTTTTTGTTTCAGATCTTCAGTTTTTGTTTTATATTTTGTCTCTGATCAAGTCTCCTATTAACTTGCCTTGCACTCAGGGGAATGAGTGTAAATGTGAGTCATTTATGTATGGTTCCACCATTTAAAATGTAGTCTCTTCGTAATATGAAATACTGAAAATCCAAAGTGGGGATACTCTTGATACTGAGCTGTTGCTGTGGTTGGTAACTGTCACATTTTTTTTCCTCTACCTTACAGTCTGAAAAAGGTTGAAATTATCCAAAGGTGCAGAGAGCTCCTGCAAGACTGGAAGCCAGGTGGTTTGTTTGACTGAGAACCTCCATGTGGTTAGAGCCATGTAGCAATACTGATTCTGCCTTACCATATTGTGCCTGATTGATGGTATGCAAGTACAGTCAATAGCAGAAATTATAAAGCACACACTGACAATCAAAAATTCATACTGCTGTCACAACTTCTCAAAGTCTAAATAAATAATGAGTGTGACAGCTTTCCCCTAGATCATGTTGGTTTCAGTGTTTACACGCGCACACACACACAGTCTCTCTCTCTCTTCCTCCAACTTCTACATGTGATGCCTTTTTAGTTTCAAAAAAGATGAACATTAAAGGAACTGGGTTCCGTTCTGACACCCCACATCAGATCGGAGAGCTCCTGTCAGATTTCCCATGCTGACGTATCTGTGTGACAGCACATTCCAGGCACTGACCACTCTCTGTGTAAAGAAACCTGTCTCTCACATCCCCTTTAAACTTCCCCATTTTACCATAAATCTATGTCTCCTAGTGATTGACATTTCCATCCTGGGAAAGAGACTCCTACTGTCCATTCTATCTATGCCGCTCATCATTTTGTAAACTTTAAATTTCTAATATTTAGCATCCATCATCTTATTGTTATTACTGATGGATTAAATTAGATTTTAAAAAAGATAAATATTGACCAAGAAGGGCTGCGGTGACCACCCGACCTCAGATTGAGGGAACTCTGGGAGACCCAATTGGAATAAAGGAAACCAGCTCCACTGAAATTACCATTTTATCCGAGTCAGCATCAAGAAATGTTTACTTCACTTCCCTGCTCTCTCCTCATCACGGAAAACTGGGCCTGGCGATAAAACAAATTGAGAAAATAACCGTTGATCAGCAAATTAGATAAACATTGCCACTGCTGAGGATACCAGTCAATAATAAACTGTGGTCCCTAGGTTAAAAAGCTAATTCCTCAAGGTCTTCAACTTCTTTATTCTTCCTGTCTGTACCAGACAATCCCTCCCTTTTAAACTTGTTGCCTGTGTTTGTGTGAGTGTGTTTAATAAACAATGCATGAGTAATAAAACTCTTTCTTATACATGAGAAAACCTGGTAATTAACTTCTCTGTTTTGAACTGGAAAACCACATTTCCAATTGCTTAAGAAAAGATGAGCTAAGTACCCATCCTCCCCTAGGTATTACATACTCATCTCCTTACTAACACCCACCCATTTCCACATACTCCAAATCACTGGGCTTCAGCCATCTCTGTTCCACGTCCTGCTGGAATGCTCATTTATGCCTTTATTACCTCGACATGCGACTATTTCAGTGCAATCTTGACCATGACAGACACACGCCAAGGGTGTGAGAGAATGCCTTTTTCATAATTCACTCACAGAATGAGTGTGTCATTGGATAGACCAGCATCTATCGCCCGTCCCTAATTATCCAGAGGCAGTTAAGAGTCACCCACATTGCTGTGGGTCTGGAGTCACATGTAGGCCCGACCAGATGAGAATGGCAGTTTCCTCCCCTAAAGGACAGATCGGTTTTTCCCCTGACAATTGGCAGAGGATTCATTGTTATCATTAGACTCTTAATTCCAGGAGGAATTAAAACCAAAATCAAATTGTACCATCTGCCATGGCAGGATTTGAGCCTAGGTCCCCAGCACTTTACCTGGGTCTCTGGCTTAATAGTCCAGATAGTGCCACTAGACCATTGCCTCCTCTTGGAAATATATTGCTGTCTCTTTAGTGTCGCTGGGTCAAAATCCTGGAATTCCCTCCCTAAGGGCATTGTGGGTCAACCCACAGCAGATGGACTGGAGCAGGTCAAGAAGGCAGCTCACCCCTACCTTCTCAATGGGCAACTAGGGACGGGCAGTAAATGCTGGGCCCAGCCAGCGATGTACAATGAGTCAATAAAAAGCTAACTTGCCGCACGATGACTGTGCCTTCAGCTGACTACTACCCAAACTCTGAGATTACCTCACCTCACCCCGACAGCTCTCCACCTCTCCTCCTTTCAGACACTGCACCAAGCCTAGCCCTTTGATCAGGCCTTTAGCCACTTGTCCTTCTGTGGCTTGTTATTAGATTTGATCTTGTAGTGTTCCTGTGGGGAACCTGACCAGGTTTTATGATGTGAAAGGTGCTACCTCAGTCCTTGCTCGATACTAACTCAGTTTGGTCTATGGGAGCTTGCTGTGTAATTGGCTGCTCTAACTGTGCCAGTAAGCACTTTGCCAAGTGATTGGCAATGTCCTGAACTGCTGCTGTTTGTCAGTGAAATGCAACTTTTTCTTTCCTGCACCTTTTACAGAAATGGCCAGGTCCTCTGGAAATTCTGACTCAGTACCTTAGCATTCTCACAGTAAACAAAATCTCAGTCACAGTGTGTTTTAATCTGAAATGTTGTTAATTCACAGCCAGAGAGCACAGCTGCCTCAGGTTCTAACAGTGCCATGTGATGAAAGCCTTTTAATTTAACTCCCCTTCGACTGTATAACCATGAGAGATGCTACCTCAATGTAGCAGTTTGAAATTGATGTTGACAGTAAGTTGCTCATAACAAATACCACAGGAGAGACTTTTACGTAGAGCAACCATGATCTCATTGAATGACAGAGCAGACATGATGGGCTGAATGGTCTGCTTCTGCTGTTTTGTCTCATGGTAAGATCACTGCTTGAGCATGGCAGAGAACCAAGGCTAATGATCTGGAGTCACCAGTTCAAATCCCACCCCACTCCGGCAGCTAGTGGAATATAGAATTAAATTCAGTTAGTAAATCTGCAGTGTGAAATGAGTGCTGGTGACCATGTATTTATCTGTGGATCATCAATATCCTTCAGGAAGGGAACTCCGACTGGTCTGGCTACATGTGAAAGACACGACGTGTACAAACCTCTATTCAATTCCCACCACCAGGAAGCAAGGAAACACCCGAGTGGCCAGTGACAAGCAGTGCCCTTCACATCAAAGGGCAGTGCTGTGTGATCAAACAGTGAAGGGGAGGGTAGGGACTGAATCAAATGCACTGATCCAGGCCCTGCAGCTCCTGACAGACATCAGGGAAAAGTAGCCTGTCGCACTTGAGCCCGGTAGAACTTGAACCAGCAATGTTTTCATCCAAACTCAGATGTGTTGTCCATTATGCCACTGGCCCAGTGCACACAATCCAACTTTTCCTCTTTATTTTTCTTTTTTTTCTCTTTTGCTTATTTTTTCCCCAGCACCCATAACCCTTTTGGTTTTTTTCCTTTGTTTAACCCCCACACTACTGCCTAACTGTGGTCGTGCTTATTTTTTTCCCCAGCACCCATGTTGTGTGTGTGTGCAGGTGTGAGACACTGAGAGACACAAGGTGCACGAATCTTTATCCAATTTCCACCACCAGGAAGATAGGAAAACACCCGAGTGGCCAGTGACAAGTAGTGCCCTTCACAAAAGGGCAATGCTGTGTGATCAACAATCCAACTTTTAGAAAGGGAACACCAATTTGAGGTGAGAGGAGGGTGCTGATTAGTTGGTGTGGGGATGCAGCAGGAACTGAGAGCTGTCAGTCTCTGTGTGCACACAATCAGGTTCACATCTTCCTGGGTGCCTTTGTGACACACAATGCCTGGAGACCTCATGGAAACCTTTTCCCTTTGAACCGGTAACTTGTATCAGGGTCCCTGAATTCGTCATAAATGTTAAACTTGCTTCATTCACTATTGACAATTAATTATAGTTCTTTCACCTCCTGTTCCTGAGATGTGAGCAAGGTGAGGGGTTGGTCGTTGATGCAGGTTTGCTCTGGATCTTAGCTCAGGTCAGTGTTTTGAGTTAAAGATGGTGATTCTTTCCCACTGTGTGGCTGTATTTTACTTTCTCCTGTTCAATTCACAACTGAAGCTGCTGAGGAAGATTGTGCCAACAGACAATAGGTGCAGGAGTAGGCCATTCTGCCCTTCGAGCCAGCACCACCATTCATTATGATCATGGCTGATCATCCTCAATCAGTATCCTGCTCCTGCCTTATCCACATAACCCTTGACCCACTATCCTTAAGAGCTCTATCCAACTCTTTCTTGAAAGTATCCAGAGACTGGGCCTCCACTGCCTTCTGGGGCAGAGCATTCCACACACCCACCACTCTCTGGGCGAAGAGGTTTCTCCTCAACTCTGTTCTAAGTGGCCCACCCCTTATTTTTAAACTGTGTCCTCTGGTTCGGGACTCACCCATCAGCGGAAACATGCTTGTTGCCCCCAGGGCATCCAATCCTTTAATAAATCTTTTCTGAACCCTTTCAAGTTTCACAACATCTTTCCGATAGGAAGGAGACCAGAATTGCACACAATATTCCAACAGTGGTTTGCCATTTGAGTACGTGACAATAAAGCTAATTCAATTCAAACTCCTCCATGCTCCAGCTTTCTGCTGCCTATAAGGTGAAAATAGATTTGATTGGAGGCTTTCTTTTATGGAAAAGACTAGAAGGGGTCAGAGTTCAAAGAGAAACAGTATTCCATTTACTATTGGGACGAGGAGGAGATTTTCTTCACAAATGGGTTTTGTAACTCTGCAGCATTCTGTCTCTGACCGCAGGGGAGGTTGGACCACTGAGCATTTTGACTTCGGCAAGATACGCAATTCATAGAATCCTTAGTGTGGAAGCAGACTGTTCAACCTACCGGGTCCACACTGACCCTCCGAAGAGCATCCCACCCAGACCCAGTCCACCCTACCCTACATTTCCCCTGGCTAATCCACCTAGCCCACATATCCCTGAACACTACCGGGCAATTTCCCATCCATCCTAACCTGTGCATCTTTGGACTGCGGGAGGAAACTAAAGGACACCCACATAGACACAAGGAGAATGCCTGTACGGGGTTTGCACAGTCACCCGAGGGTGGAATCGAACCACTGTGACTGAAGTGCTAAACAAGTGTGAGGTAATGTATTTAGGCAAGTCTAATCCTAGAGTGAATTATACAATGAACGGAGGAGCCTTGGGAAAAGTTGATGAGCAGAGCGATCTGGGAGTGCAGGTCCATTGTACCCTGAAGGTTGCTGCACAGGTGGATAGAGTGGTCAAGGAGGCATGTGATATGCTTGTCTTCATCGGACGGGGTATTGAGTATAAGAGCTGGCAGGTCATGTTAAAATTGTACATGATGGTTTGGCCGCATTTAGAATACTGTGTACAGTTCTGGTCGCCACATTACCAAAAGGATGTGGACGCTTTGGAGAGGGTGCAGAGAAGGTTTACGAGGATGTTGCCTGGTGTGGAAGGTGCTAGTTATGAAGAGAGGTTGAGTAGGTTAGGTTTGTTTTCACTGGAAAAAAGGGGATGGGTGGGACCTGATTGAGGTTTACAAAATCATGAAGGGTATAGACAGGGTGGATAGAGACAAGCTTTTTCCCAGGTTGAAGGATTCAATAACAAGAGGTCATGCTTTCAAGGTGAGAGGTGGAAAGTTTAAGAGGGATACACGCGGCATGTACTTCACACAGAGGGTGGTGGTCCCGAGAAGAGGCAGGCACTGTAGATTCATTTAAGATGTGTCTGGACAAATGCATGTGTAGGTGGGGAGCAGAGAGGCACACGATGGTCAAACAGCTGTGTTCTGGTCCTCACACTCTGGTACATGCTGTTCTTTGCGAACTATCTCTTTCACTCGGCAACCTCTCATTCACCTCAAATATAGGGTCTGACTCCTTCCTCACCAGTACTGACGGAGGTCTGCAGCCTTGTTCCTCAGAGAAACAGACAGAGAGCCCTGGGCAGGGTCTATTCGGAGGTGGATGGTGCTGCACTGACAGTCCCGCTGACAGTACTGATAGCTGTAAAGGTACAGAATTCGTCAGCTAGCAGGAGCTGGATTATCCATCAAAATCAGCCAAACCACCCTTTCAAAACATGGACAGTCTGCAGGTTGCTGATCGTGACCATTTCCTGAATCTCCCCCATCCCTGAGCTTCTCATCCCCGGGCTCCCCCTCCCCGGACTCCCCATTCCGGGACGCCCCATCCCCAGACACCCCATCCTGGGACTCCCCCATCTCCAGACTCCCTGTCCCTGAGCTCCCCATCCCCGGACTCCCCAACCTGGGACTCCCCATCCCAGGGCTGCCTGTCCTGGGATACTCCGTCCCCGAGCTCCCCATCCCGGGACAGCCCATAATGCGACTCCACAGTCACCATCCATCTTTCACTTAATGCTACAATCAGCACACACGTGTCACCAACGCTGGAACTGCAATGCCCCAACCACAGGCAAAAATCACAAGGTGACTGAAAACACCAGACAGCACACCTCCCAATCTGCACCCATGGTGCAGTCCTCACCCACGGTGCAGTCCTCACCAAGGTGCCTACTGGATAGTGTATACCAGGCCCAGGGACTCACCTACACTCCCCACATTTATCCCCAAACATAATCTCAACACCTCATATCAGGGCAAGGTCACCAACGTGGGGTCTGCACCGTGTTAATTATATCTGCCCTCAATCAGTTCCTGACACACGAGAAGAAGAGCAGGCAGCTAGTATCAGACCGCTCTCTTGAGAAACTCAGTCTCTCAGGATCTGTGATGAGAGAAACAAAGTTAATATTTCAGGTCTAAATCCAATAATAGAGTGCTGTCGGAAGGTCCATAGTAAAAAGGCACCGCTGGGTTGGAGGGTCAGCGCTGAGGGAGTTGGCACTGTCAGAGGGTCAGTGCAGAGGGAGTGGGCATTGTCGGAGGGTCAGTGCTGAGGGAGTGGGCACTGTCGGAGGGTCAGCACTGAGGGAGTGGGCACTGTCGGGTCAGTGCAGAGGGAGTGGGCACTGTTGGAGGGTCAGTGCAGAGGGAGTGGGCACTGTCGGAGGGTCAGCGCTGAGGGAGTAGGCACTGTCGGAGGGTCAGCGCAGAGGGAGTGGGCACTGTCGGAGGGTCAGCGCAGAGGGAGTGCCGCACAGTTAGAGGATCAGTGCAGAGGGAGTGCTGCACTGTCGGAGAGTCAGTGCTGATGGAGTGGGCACTGTCGCACGGTCTGTGCTGATGGACTGGGCACTGTCAGAGGGTCAGTGCTGAGGAAGTGCCGCTCTGTCAGAGGATCAGTGCTGAGGGAGTGCTGCATTGTCGGAGGGTCAGTGCTGTTGGAGTGGGCACTGTCGGAGGGTCAGTGCTGATGGAGTGGGCACTATCGGAGAGTCAGTGCTGATGGAGTGGGCACTGTCAGAGGTTCACTTTAGGCAGGTGAGTGCTGAGAGAGTGCCGCACTGTCGGAGGGTCAGTGCTGACGGAGTGCCACACTGTCAGAGGGTCAGTGCAGAGGGAGTGCCACACTGTCGGAGGGTCAGTGCTGAGGGAGTGCCACTCTGTCGGAGGGTCAGTCCTGAGGGAGTGCCACTCTGTCGGAGGGTCAGTGCTGAGGGAGTGCCGCACTGTCGGAGAGTCAGTGCAGAGGGAGTGCCGCACTGTCGGAGGGTCAGTGCCGAGGGAGTGCCGCACTGTAGGAGGGTCAGTGCTGAGAGAGCGCCGCACTGTCGGAGGGTCAGTGCTGAGGGGGTGCCGCACTTTGGGAGGGTCAGTGCTGAGGGAATGCCACACTGTCGGAGGGTCAGTGCTGAGGGAGTGCCACTCTGTCGCACGGTCAGTGCTGAGGGAGTGCCGCACTGTCGGAGGGTCAGTGCTGAGGAGCAGGTGTCAGCCCCTTCAGGAATGGGACCCCCTACCCCAGTGAGGGTCAGCTCCTTCAGGAGGGGGAGGGGGATCCCATACCCCAGTGAGAGTCGGCCCCTTCAGGAGAGGGAGGGAGACCCCATACCCCAGTGAGAGTCAGCCTCTTCAGGAGAGGGAGAGGGACCCCGCACCCCAGTGAGAGTCAGACCCTTCAGGAGAGGGAGGGGAACCCCGTGCCCCAGTGAGAGTCAGCCCCTTCAGGAGAGGGAGGGGGAACCCCATAGCTCAGTGAGGTTTGCAGGTATCTGCCCATTATCATCCTCTGTGGACAGTTGCACAAACTCAGAAATTGAACAGCAACTAATTCCTAAACAACACACCATCTGGACAATTGCCTACTCGCTGTTGGTGAATTAAGTGTAGGATTTGTTCTGAAATCGTCACCATAGCTGTGAATGCCATTTAAAATGGTGTGATGTTGTGAGATTAGAAATGAACCAGTGATTCCTGTTAAAAAAAAATCCATGATCAAGCTTCTGCCTTCTTGTATCCACTGTAACGAGGTCAGACAGGTGGTCCTTATGGAGTCTGAGTTCCCTGACTGGGGCTGTTAACCTGGTCCAATCAGGGAGCCCTGGCTGACAGATGTAAACAGGAGTGTGTTTCAAAAAAATAGAATCTCCTCAATTCAGATGACTATTAAAAAGTATATGAAAAATGTTGTCCAATATTCTGTTCACTCTAAGGGAGCTGGATCAGCGCCAGGGACTCTCCACGTGTAAGTAAAAGGGGGACTTGGTGATGGGGTTACCAGCCTCTGGGATGTTATTTCAGTGGCAATGTGGAAAAAGCACATTCCCAAAGAAATTCACTCGCAACAGCTGTCTCTGAGTTGAGGGTAAGCATTCCTGGCGTCATGCTGTTATTTGGGAAGCCTGACTCATTCAATCCTCCGGTTGAAGACTGGGGCCAGTGAGTAGGAAGATTGTGTTGGTTTTTTCTGGGCTTTGGGGCAGATGAAAAACAACGAGTAATTCTAACAGCGTTTGGTATGCTTTCCTTTATTGGTCAGAGTATTGAGTACAGGGGTTGGGAGGTCATGTTGCGGCTGTACAGGACATTGGTTAGGCCACTGTTGGAATATTGTGTGCAATTCTGGCCTCCTTCCTATCGGAAAGATGTTGTGAAACATGAAAGGGTTCAGAAAAAGGGTTTACAAATTTGAAACTTGAAAGGGTTTACAAATTTCTTGCCAGGGTTGGAGGATTTGAGCTACAGGGAGTGGTTGAACAGGCTGGGGCTGTTTTCCCTGGAGCGTCGGAGGCTGAGGGGTGACCTTATAGAGGTTTACAAAATTATGAGGGGCATGGATAGGATAAATAGGCAAAGTCTTTTCCCTGGGGTCGGGGAGTCCAGAACTAGAGGGCATAGGTTTAGGGTGAGAAGGGAAAGATATAAAAGGGACCCAAGAGGCAACTTTTTCACACAGAGGGTGGTACGGGTATGGAATGAGCTGCCAGAGGATGTGGCGGAGGCTGGTACAATTGCAACATTTATAAGGCATTTGGATGGGTATATGAATAAGAAGGGTTTGGAGGGATATTGGCCAGGTGCTGGTAGGTGGGACTAGATTGGGTTGGGGTATCTGGTTGGCATGGACGGGTTAGACCGAAGGGTCTGTTTCCATGCTGAACATCTCTATGACTCTATGACAGCTTATTGACCCACAGCCTTTTTGGTTATTAGGAACCTTAATGTTTCCTGAGCCCCCAGATGCTAAAATGTTTCAAGAGTTGACCGACTTAGATAAAGAATATCATGACCCCAAGCCTCCTGTAATTCTGAGACACTATCAGTTTTCCTCAGCAATTCAGGAACCAGAGAAATCCATATTGGGATTTTTGACTGATGAAGGTGACTGGCAGAGGAATGTGACTTTGGTTTAACCTTTAATGAGATGCTGAGAGACCGTTTTGGTAAGTGGGATTAATGATGTAACCATGCAAAAGCACCCAGTAGCTGATGCTTATCTGGCTTTACTCACTGGAAAATGTGGCAAGCAGACCACAGGTTGCACGGTATTCCGATGGAAGTGGACACTCTCAGCAGGCTGACTGAGTTTGGGGAAGGCCACTGGAGTGAAGGCAATTGCATGGTGTCATTCAGCACTGAACCCATCAGCCCACAGTAAAACCCTAACACCAAGCCAAGCCTCAGGTAAACGGTTCAACGTCTCTTCAGGATCCAGGCCAGCAAGCCATGGTAGTTGCTGCTGGTATGTGGACGTGAGACAGCAAAGGAATCTCACTGGACCTAAAATGGAGGAAGAGAGCTCATGGGCTGGTGTGTGCGTTTACCTCTGATTGACAGCATCCGCGGTTCTTTCGGAGTTCACTGCCTCGAAGCCTTGGCCGCCTGAAGAGGAGAATGAATTTCTTCCAAGATGTTCCGAGCACAAGAGACAACCTACTGTGCATTACACGCTGCCCGTATCACAGGCAGATTTGGAGGAAGCTGAAATTGCTGGGGAATCTCAGTGGGTCTGGCAGCATTTAGAGACTCTCCATAATTTCTGTTTTTGTTTGTTTCAGATCTCCAGCATCCGCGGTCCTTTGTTTTATATTCACTGGCGTTTATGGTCTTGGTTCGGGGCCTGGGACAAGGCAAATACTAAAATAATCCACCTGCTTTCCTTCAAAGTAGTGCCGTTGAGTTGTTTATATCCATCTGAAACAGCAGGTAGAATAGAAACGCAGAAACATAGAAGATAGGAGCAGGAGGAGGCCATTCGGCCCTTCGAGTCTGCTCCGCCATTCATCATGATCATGGCTCATCGTCCAACTCAATAGCCTAATCCTGTTTTCTCCCTTTGGTCCCATTCACCCCCAAGTGCTATATCTGGCCGTTCCAATGTTTCGTCATCAACTACTTCCCATGGTAATGAATTCCACAGGCCCACCACTCTCTGGGTGAAGAAGTGTGTCCTTATCTCTGTCCTAAATGGTTCACTCTGAGTCTTCAGACTGCAACTCTAGTTCTGGACACACCCACCGTCGGGAACATCTTCCCCTCATCTACCCATTTGGAATTTTATATGTCTGTATTAAATTCCCTGTCACTCATCTGAACTCCAGCCAAAACAATCCTAACTTCGTCAATCTCTCCTCATTCGTCAGTCCAGCCATCCCCAGAATCAGCCTGGGAAACCTTCGCTGCACTCCGTCGAGAGCAAGGGCATCCTTCCTCAGAAAAGGAGACCAAAACTGCCCACAGTATTCGAGATGTGGCCTCACCAAGGCCCTGTGTAATCACAACAACACATCCCTGCTCCTGTACACGAACCCTCTCTCAATGAAGGCCAACATACTATTTGCCTTCTTTACCACCTGCTGTACCTGTATGCTTACCTTCAGCGACTGGTGCACAAGGGCACCCAGATCCCACTGCACACTCCCTCTCCCAGTGTACAGCCAGTCAGACAGTAATTTGCCGCCTCGTTCTTGCTTCCAGAGTGAATAACCTCACATTTATGCAAATTATACTGCATCTGCCATTGCTTTGGACACATACCCAACTTCCTGATCATGCTGAAGGATCTCTGCATCCTCATCACAGTTCACCCTCTTCCCCAGCAGCTCCCCTCTCCCCCCACCACCCAACTTGGGATCATCTGTAAACTTCAAGATGGTTTAACATCATTTGAGAGCATGACCCTCTGACAGTGCGGCACTCCCTCAGCATTGACCTCTGACAGAGCAGCACTCCCTCAGCACTGACACTCAGACAGTGTGGCACTCCCTCAGTACTGAAGAAGGGCCTGTGCCCGAAACGTCGAATCTCCTGTTCCCTGGATGCTGCCTGACCTGCTGTGCTGTTCCAGCAATAAAGTTTCAACTTTGATCTCCAGCATCTGCAGACCTCACTTTCTCCTCCCTCAGTACTGACCCTCTGACAGTGCGGAATTCCCTCAGCACTGACCCTCCGACAGTGCGGCACTCCCTCAGCACTGACCTCTGACATAGCCGCACTCCCTCAGCACTGACACTCAGACAGTGTGGCACTCCCTCAGTACTGAAGAAGGGCCTGTGCCCGAAACGTCGAATCTCCTGTTCCCTGGATGCTGCCTGACCTGCTGTGCTGTTCCAGCAATAAAGTTTCAACTTTGATCTCCAGCATCTGCAGACCTCACTTTCTCCTCCCTCAGTACTGACCCTCTGACAGTGCGGAATTCCCTCAGCACTGACCCTCCGACAGTGCGACACCCCCTCAGCACTGAACCTCCGACAGTGTGGTACTCCCTCAGCACTGACCCTCCGACAGTGCGGCACTCCCTCAGCACTGACCCTCTGACAGTGCAGCACTCCCTCAGCACTGACCTCTGACAGTGTGGTACTCCCTCAGAACTGACCCCCCGACAGTGCGGCACTCCCTCAGTACTCACCCTCTGACAGTGCAGCACTCCCTCAGCACTGACCCTCCGACAGTGCGGCACTCCCTCAGCACTGACACTCCGACAGTGCGGCACTCCCTCAGCACTGACACTCCGACAGTGCGGCACTCCCTCAGCACTGACCCTCTGACTGTGCGGCACTCCCTCAGCACTGACCCTCTGACAGTGCGGCACTCCCTCAGCACTGACCCTCCGACAGTGCGGCACTCCCTCAGCACTGACCCTCTGACAGTGCGGCACTCCCTCAGCACTGACCCTCTGACAGTGCGGCACTCCCTCAGCACTGACCCTCCGACAGTGCGGCACTCCCTCAGCACTGACACTCCGACAGTGCGGCACTCCCTCAGCACTGACCCTCTGACTGTGCGGCACTCCCTCAGCACTGACCCTCCGACAGTGCGGCACTCCCTCAGCACTGACCTCTGACAGTGCAGCACTCCCTCAGTACTCACCCTCTGACAGTGCGGCACTCCCTCAGCACTGACCCTCTGACAGTGCAGCACTCCCTCAGCACTGACCATCTGACAGTGCAGCACTCCCTCAGCACTGACCCTCCGACAGTGCAGCACTCCCTCAGCACTGACCCTCTGACAGTGCGGCACTCCCTCAGTACTCACCCTCTGACAGAGCAGCACTCCCTCAGCACTGACCATCTGACAGTGCAGCACTCCCTCAGCACTGACCCTTTGACAGTGCGGCACTCCCTCAGCACTGACCCTCTGACAGTGCGGCTTTCCCTCAGCACTGACCCTCCGACAATGTGGCACTCCCTCAGCACTGACCCTCAGACAGTGCAGTACTCCCTCAGCACTGACCCTTGGACAGTGCTGCACTCCCTCAGCACTGACCCTCTGACAGAGCTGCACTCCCTCAGTACTCGCCCTCCGACAGTGCAGCACTCCCTCAGCACTGATCCTCCGACAGTGTGGCACTCACTCAGCACTGACCTCTGACAGTGCAGCACTCCCTCAGTACTCACCCTCTGACAGTGCGGCACTCCCTCAGTACTCACCCTCTGACAGTGCGGCACTCCCTCAGTACTCACCCTCTGACAGTGCGGCACTCCCTCAGCACTGACCCTCTGACAGTGCAGCACTCCCTCAGCACTGACCCTCCGACAGTGCGGCACTCCCTCAGCACTGACCCTCCGACAGTGCGGCACTCTCTCTGCACTGACTCTCCGACAGTGCGGCATTCCCTCAGCACTGACCCTCCGACAGTGCGGCACTCTCTCTGCACTGACTCTCGGACAATGTGGCACTCACCTCAGAACTGACCCTCTGAAAGTGCAGCACTCCCTCAGCGCTGACCCTCTGACAGTGCGGCATTCCCTCAGCACTGACCCTCTGACAGAGCAGCACTCCCTCAGCACTGACCCTTGGACAGTGCTGCACTCCCTCAGCACTGACCCTCTGACAGAGCAGCACTCCCTCAGTACTCACCCTCCGACAGTACAGCACTCCCTCAGCACTGACCCTCTGACAGTGCAGCACTCTCTCAGCACTGACCCTCCGACAGTGTGGCACTCACTCAGTCCTCACCCTCTGACAGTGCAGCACTCCCTCAGCACTGACCCTCTGACAGTGCAGCAATCCCTCAGCACTGACCCTCTGACAGTGCAGCACTCCCTCAGCACTGACCCTCTGACAGTGCAGCACTCCCTCAGTACTCACCCTCTGACAGTGCAGCACTCCCTCAGCACTGACCCTCCGACAGTGCGGCACCCCCTCAGCACTGACCCTCCGACAGTGTGGCACTCCCTCAGCACTGACCCTCCGACAGTGCGGCACTCCCTCAGCACTGACCCTCTGACAGTGCAGCACTCCCTCAGCGCTGACCCTCTGACAGTGCGGCATTCCCTCAGCACTGACCCTCTGACAGAGCAGCACTCCCTCAGCACTGACCCTTGGACAGTGCTGCACTCCCTCAGCACTGACCCTCTGACAGTGCGGCACTCCCTCAGTACTCACCCTCCGACAGTACGGCACTCCCTATACACTGACCCTCTGACAGTGCAGCACTCTCTCAGCACTGACCCTCCAACAGTGTGGCACTCACTCAGCACTCACCCTCTGACAGTGCAGCACTCCCTCAGCACTGACCCTCTGACAGTGCAGCATTCCCTCAGTACTCACCCTCTGACAGTGCGGCACTCCCTCAGCACTGACCCTCTGACAGTGCAGCACTCCCTCAGTACTCACCCTCTGACAGTGCGGCACTCCCTCAGCACTGACCCTCTGACAGTGCGGCACTCCCTCAGCACTGACCCTCCGACAGTGCGGCACCCCCTCAGCACTGACCCTCCGACAGTGCGGCACTCCCTTAGCACTGACCCTCTGACAGTGCGGCATTCCCTCAGCACTGACCCTCCGGCAGTGTGGCACTCCCTCAGCACTGACCCTCTGACAGTGCGGCACTCCCTCAGAACTGACCCTCTGACAGTGCAGCACTCCCTCAGTACTGACCCTCTGACAGTGCGGCACTCCCTCCGTACTGACCCTCTGACAGTGCGGCACTCCCTCAGCACTGACCCTCTGACAGTGTGGCACTCCCTCAGTACTGACCCTCTGACAGTGCGGCACTCCCTCCGTACTGACCCTCTGACAGTGCGGCACTCCCTCAGCACTGACCCTCTGACAGTGTGGCACTCCCTCAGTACTGACCCTCTGACAGTGCGGCACTCCCTCCGTACTGACCCTCTGACAGTGCGGCACTCCCTCAGCACTGACCCTCTGACAGTGTGGCACTCCCTCAGTACTGACCCTCTGACAGTGCGGCACTCCCTCAGTACTGACCCTCTGACAGTGTGGCACTCCCTCAGCACTGACCCTCTGACAGTGCAGCACTCCCTCAGTACTCACCCTCTAACAGTGCGGCACTCCCTCAGCACTGACCCTCCGACAGTGCAGCACTCCCTTAGCACTGACCCTCAGACAGTGCAGCACTCCCTCAGCACTGACCCTCAGACAGTGCAGCACTCCCTCAGCACTGACCCTCCGGCTGTGCAGCACTGCCTCTCCACTGACCCTCCGACAGCGCGGCACTCCCTCAGTACTGACCCCCCGACAGTGCGGCACTCCCTCAGTACTGACCCTCTGACAGTGCGGCATACCCTTAGCACTGACCCTCCGACAGTGCGACACTCCCTCAGCAATGACCCTCCGACAGTGTGGCACTCCCTCAGTACTCACCCTCTGACAGTGCAGCACTCCCTCAGCACTGACCCTCCGACAGTGTGGCACTCCCTCAGCACTGACCCTCCGACAGTACGGCACTCCCTCAGCACTGACTCTCCAACAGTGCAGGACTCCCTCAGCACTGACCTCTGACAGTGCAGCACTTCCACAGTACTCACCCTCTAACAGTGCGGCACTCCCTCAGTACTCACCCTCTGACAGTGCAGCACTCCCTCAGTACTCACGCTCTAACAGTGCAGCACTCCCTCAGCAAATACCCTCTGACAGTGCAGCACTCCCTCAGCACTGACCCTCTGACAGTGCAGCACTCCCTCAGCACTGACCCTCGGACAGTGCTGCACTCCCTCAGCACTGACCCTCAGGCAGTGCGGCATTCTCTCAGCGCTGACCCTCCGACGGTGCGGCGCACCCTCAGCACTGACCCTCTGACAGAGAAGCATTCCGTCAGCACTGACCCTCCGACAGTGCGGCACTCCCTCAGTACTGACCCTCTGACAGTGCGGCATTCCCTCAGCGCTGACCCTCCGACAGTGCGACACTCCCTCAGCAATGACAATCCGACAGTGTGGCACTCCCTCAGCACTGACCCTCTGACAGTGCAGCACTCCCTCAGTACTCACCCTCTGACAGTGCAGCAGTCCCTCAGCACTGACCTTCTAACAGTGCAGCACTCCCTCAGCACTGACCCTCTGACAGTGCGGCACTCCCTCAGCCCTGACCCTCCGACAGTGCAGCACTCCCTCAGCATTGACCCTCTGACAGTGCGGTACTCCCTCAGCAATGACCCTCCGACAGTGTTGCATTCCCTCAGTACTCACCCTCTGACAGTGCAGCACTCCCTCAGTACTCACCCTTTGACAGTGCAGCACTACCTCAGTACTGACCCTCTGACAGAGCAGCACTCCCTCAGTACTCACCCTCCGACAGTACAGCACTCTCTCAGCACTGACCCTCCGACAGTGTGGCACTCACTCAGTACTCACCCTCTGACAGTGCAGCACTCCCTCAGCACTGACCCTCTGACAGTGCGGCACCCCCTCAGCACTGACCCTCCGACAGTGTGGCACTCCCTCAGCACTGACCCTCCGACAGTGCGGCACTCCCTCAGCACTGACCCTCTGACAGTGCAGCATTCCCTCAGCACTGACCCTCTGACAGTGCGGCATTCCCTCAGCACTGACCCTCTGACAGAGCAGCACTCCCTCAGCACTGACCCTTGGACAGTGCTGCACTCCCTCAGCACTGACCCTCTGACAGTGCGGCACTCCCTCAGTACTCACCCTCTGACAGTGCAGCACTCCCTCAGCACTGACCATCTGACAGTGCAGCACTCCCTTAGCACTGACCCTCTGACAGTGCAGCACTCCCTCAGCACTGACCCTCTGACAGTGCGGCACTCCCTCAGCACTGACCCTCTGACAGTGCGGCTTTCCCTCAGCACTGACCCTCCGACAGTGCGGCACTCCCTCAGCACTGACCCTCAGACAGTGCAGTACTCCCTCAGCACTGACCCTTGGACAGTGCTGCACTCCCTCAGCACTGACCCTCTGACAGAGCTGCACTCCCTCAGTACTCGCCCTCCGACAGTGCAGCACTCCCTCAGCACTGATCCTCCGACAGTGTGGCTCTCACTCAGCACTGACCTCTGACAGTGCAGCACTCCCTCAGTACTCACCCTCTGACAGTGTGGCACTCCCTCAGCACTGACCCTCTGACAGTGCAGCACTCCCTCAGCACTGACCCTCCGACAGTGCGGCACTCCCTCAGCACTGACCCTCCGACAGTGCGGCACTCTCTCTGCACTGACTCTCCGACAATGTGGCACTCACCTCAGAACTGACCCTCTGAAATTGCAGCACTCCCTCAGCGCTGACCCTCTGACAGTGCGGCATTCCCTCAGCACTGACCCTCTGACAGAGCAGCACTCCCTCAGCACTGACCCTTGGACAGTGCTGCACTCCCTCAGCACTGACCCTCTGACAGAGCAGCACTCCCTCAGTACTCACCCTCCGACAGTACAGCACTCCCTCAGCACTGACCCTCTGACAGTGCAGCACTCTCTCAGCACTGACCCTCCGACAGTGTGGCACTCACTCAGTACTCACCCTCTGACAGTGCAGCACTCCCTCAGCACTGACCCTCTGACAGTGCAGCAATCCCTCAGCACTGACCCTCTGACAGTGCAGCACTCCCTCAGCACTGACCCTCTGACAGTGCAGCACTCTCTCAGTACTCACCCTCTGACAGTGCAGCACCACCTCAACACTGACCCTCCGACAGTGCGGCACCCCCTCAGCACTGACCCTCGACAGTGTGGCACTCCCTCAGCACTGACCCTCCGACAGTGCGGCACTCCCTCAGCACTGACCCTTGGACAGTGCTGCACTCCCTCAGCACTGACCCTCTGACAGAGCAGCACTCCCTCAGTACTCACCCTCCGACAGTACGGCACTCACTCAGCACTCACCCTCTGACAGTGCAGCACTCCCTCAGCACTGACCCTCTGACAGTGCAGCATTCCCTCAGTACTGACCCTTTGACAGTGCGGCACTCCCTCAGTACTGACCCTCTGACAGTGCGGCTTTCCCTCAGCACTGACCCTCTGACAGTGCAGCACTCCCTCAGCACTGACCCTTGGACAGTGCGGCACTCCCTCAGCGCTGACCCTCCAACAGTGCGGCACTCCCTCAGCACTGACCCTCTGACAGTGCAGCACTCCCTCAGTACTCACCCTCTGACAGTGCAGCACTCCCTCAGTACTCACCCTCTAACAGTGCGGCACTCCCTCAGCACTGACCCTCCGACAGTGCAGCACTCCCTTAGCACTGACCCTCAGACAGTGCAGCACTCCCTCAGCACTGACCCTCAGACAGTGCAGCACTCCCTCAGCACTGACCCTCCGGCTGTGCAGCACTCCCTCTGCACTGACCCTCCGACAGCGCGGCACTCCCTCAGTACTGACCCCCCGACAGTGCGGCACTCCCTCAGTACTGACCCTCTGACAGTGCGGCATACCCTTAGCACTGACCCTCCGACAGTGCGACACTCCCTCAGCAATGACCCTCCGACAGTGTGGCACTCCCTCAGTACTCACCCTCTGACAGTGCAGCACTCCCTCAGCACTGACCCTCCGACAGTGTGGCACTCCCTCAGCACTGACCCTCCGACAGTACGGCACTCCCTCAGCACTGACTCTCCAACAGTGCAGGACTCCCTCAGCACTGACCTCTGACAGTGCAGCACTTCCACAGTACTCACCCTCTAACAGTGCGGCACTCCCTCAGTACTCACCCTCTGACAGTGCAGCACTCCCTCAGTACTCACGCTCTAACAGTGCAGCACTCCCTCAGCACTGACCCTCAGACAGTGCAGCACTCCCTCAGCACTGACCCTCTGACAGTGCAGCACTCCCTCAGCACTGACCCTCGGACAGTGCTGCACTCCCTCAGCACTGACCCTCAGGCAGTGCGGCATTCTCTCAGCGCTGGCCCTCCGACGGTGCGGCACTCCCTCAGCACTGACCCTCTGACAGAGAAGCATTCCGTCAGCACTGACCCTCCGACAGTGCGGCACTCCCTCAGTACTGACCCTCTGACAGTGCGGCATTCCCTCAGCGCTGACCCTCCGACAGTGCGACACTCCCTCAGCAATGACACTCCGACAGTGTGGCACTCCCTCAGCACTGACCCTCTGACAGTGCAGCACTCCCTCAGCACTGACCCTCTGACAGTGCGGCACTCCCTCAGCACTGACCCTCCGACAGTGCAGCACTCCCTCAGCATTGACCCTCTGACAGTGCGGCACTCCCTCAGCAATGACCCTCCGACAGTGTTGCATTCCCTCAGTACTCACCCTCTGACAGTGCAGCACTCCCTCAGTACTCACCCTTTGACAGTGCAGCACTACCTCATCACTGACCCTCCGACAGTGCGGCACTCCCTCAGCACTGACCTTCCGACAGTGCGGCACTCCCTCAGCACTGACCCTCCAACAGTACGGCACTCCCTCAGCACTGACTCTCCAACAGTGCGGCACTCCCTCAGCACTGACCCGCCGACAGTGCGGCACTCCCTCAGCACTGACTCTCCAACAGTGCAGCACTCCCTCAGCACTGACCTCTGACAGTGCAGTACTCCCTCAGTACTCACCCTCTAACAGTGCGGCACTCCCTCAGCACTGACCGTCCGACAGTGCGACACACTCTCAGTACTCACCCTCTGACAGTGTGGCATTCCCTCAGCACTGACCCTCCGACAGTGCGGCGCTCCCTCAGCACTGACCCTCTGACAGAGAAGCACTCCCTCAGCACTGACCCTCCAACAGTGCGGCACTCCCTCAGTACTGACCCTATGACAGTGCGGCATTCCCTCAGCGCTGACCCTCCGACAGTGCGGCACTCTCTCTGCACTGACTCTCCGACAGTGCGGCACTCCCTCAGCACTGACCCTCCGACAGTGCGGCACTCCCTCAGCACTGACCCTCCGACAGTGCGGCACTCTCTCTGCACTGACTCTCCGACAGCGCGGCACTCCCTCAGCACTGACCCTCCGACAGTGCGGCACTCCCACAGCACTAACCCTCTGACAGTGCAGCACTCCATCAGCACTGACCCTCCGACAGTGCGGCACTCCCTCAGCACTGACCCTCTGACAGTGCAGCACTCCATCAGCACTGACCCTCCGACAGTGCAGCACTCCCTCAGCACTGACCCTCCGACAGTGCAGCACTCCCTCTGCACTGACTCTCCGACAGCGCGGCACTCCCTCAGCACTGACCCCCCAACAGTGCGGCACTCCCTCAGTACTCACCCTCTGACAGTGCAGCACTCCCTCTGCACTGACCCTCTAACAGTGCAGCACTCCCTCAGCACTGACCCTCTAACAGTGCAGCACTCCCTCAGCACTGACCCTCAACAGTGCAGCACTCCCTCAGCACTGACCCTCTGACAGTGCAGCACGCCCTCAGCACTGACCCTCTGACAGTGCAGCACTCCCTCAGCACTCGCCCTCTGACAGTGCGGCATTCCTTCAGCGCTGACCCTCCAACGGTGCGGCGCTCGCTCAGCACTGTCCCTCTGACAGAGAAGCACTCCGTCAGCACTGACCCTCCAACAGTGTGGCACTCCCTCAGTACTGACCCTCTGACAGTGCAGCACTTCCTCAGCACTGACCCTCCGACAGTGCAGCACTCCCTTAGCACTGACTCTCGAACAGTGCAGCACTCCCTCAGGACTGACCCTCCGGCTGTGCAGCACTCCCTCTGCACTGACTCTCCGACAGCGTGGCACTCCCTCAGTACTGACCCCGCGACAGTGCGGCACTCCCTCAGCAATGACCCTCCGACAGTGTTGCATTCCCTCAGTACTCACCCTCTGACAGTGCAGCACTCCCTCAGTACTCACCCTCTGACAGTGCAGCACTCACTCAGCACTGACCCTCCGACAGTGTGGCACTCCCTCAGCACTGACCCTCCGACAGTGCAGGACTCCCTCAGCACTGACCTCTGACAGTGCAGCAGTCCCTCAGTACTCACCCTCTAACAGTGCGGCACTCCCTCAGTACTCACCCTCTAACAGTGCAGCACTCCCTCAGCACTGACCCTCTGACAGTGCAGCACTCCCTCAGCACTGACCCTCTGACAGTGCAGCATTCCCTCAGCACTGACCCTCGGACAGTGCTGCATTCCCTCAATACTCACCCTCCGACAGTACGGCACTCGGTCAGCAATGACCCTCCGACAGTGCGGCACTCCCTCAGTACTGACCCTCTGACAGTGCGGCATTCCCTCAGCGCTGACCCTCCAACAGTGCGACACTCCCTCAGTACTCACCCTCCGACAGTACGGCACTCCCTCAGCACTGACCCTCTGACAGTGCAGCACTCCCTCAGCACTGACTCTCCAACAGTGCAGCACTCCCTCAGCACTGACCTCTAACAGTGCAGTACTCCCTCAGTACTCACCCTCTAACAGTGCGGCACTCCCTCAGCACTGACCGTCCGACAGTGCGACACACCCTCAGTACTCACCCTCTGACAGTGCGGCACTCCCTCAGTACTGACCCTCTGACAGTGCGGCATTCCCTCAGCGCTGACCCTCTGACAGTGCAGCACTCCCTCAGTACTCAGCCTCTGACAGTGCGGCACTCCCTCAGTACTCACCCTCTGACAGTGCGGCACTCCCTCAGCACTAACCCTCTGACAGTGCAGCACTCCCTCAGCACTGACCCTCTGACAGTGCAGCACTCCCTCTGCACTGACTCTCCGACAGCGCGGCACTCCCTCAGTACTGACCCCCCGACAGTGCGGCACTCCCTCAGCACTAACCCTCTGACAGTGCAGCACTCCCTCAGCACTGACCCTCCGACAGTGCAGCACTCCCTCTGCACTGACTCTCCGACAGTGCGGCACTCCCTCAGCACTGACCCTCCGACAGTGCGGCACTCCCTCAGCACTGACCCTCCGACAGTGCAGCACTCCCTCTGCACTGACTCTCCGACAGCGCGGCACTCCCTCAGTACTGACCCCCCGACAGTGCGGCACTCCCTCAGTACTCACCTCTGACAGTGCAGCACTCCCTCAGCACTGACCCTCTAACAGTGCGGCACTCCCTCTGCACTGACCCTCTAACAGTGCGGCACTCCCTCAGCACTGACCCTCTAATAGTGCAGCACTCCCTCAGCACTGACCCTCTAACAGTGCAGCACTCCCTCAGCACTGACCCTCTGACAGTGCAGCACGCCCTCAGCACTGACCCTCTGACAGTGCGGCATTCCCTCAGCGCTGACCCTCCAACGGTGCGGCGCTCGCTCAGCACTGTCCCTCTGACAGAGAAGCACTCCGTCAGCACTGACCCTCCAACAGTGTGGCACTCCCTCAGTACTGACCCTCTGACAGTGCAGCACTTCCTCAGCACTGACCCTCCGACAGTGCAGCACTCCCTTAGCACTGACTCTCGAACAGTGCAGCACTCCCTCAGCACTGACCCTCCGACAGTGTGGCACTCCCTCAGCACTGACCTCTGACAGTGCGGCACTCCCTCAGCACTGACCCTCCGACAGTGTGGCACTCCCTCAGCACTGACCTCTGACAGTGCGGCACTCCCTCAGCACTGACCCTCCGACAGTGCAGCACTCCCTCAGCACTGACCCTCTGACAGTGCGGCACTCCCTCAGCACTGACCCTCCGTCAGTGCAGCACTCCCTCAGCACTGACCCTCTGACAGTGCAGAACTCCCTCAGCACTGACCCTCTGACAGTGCAGCACTCCCTTAGCACTGACTCTCTAACAGTGCAGCACTCCCTCAGCACTGACCCTCCGACAGTGAAGCACTCCCTCTGCACTGACTCTCCGACAGCGTGGCTCTCCCTCAGTACTGACCCCGCGACAGTACGGCACTCCCTCAGCAATGACCCTCCGACAGTGTGGCATTCCCTCAGTACTCACCCTCTGACAGTGCAGCACTCCCTCAGCACTGACCTTCTGACAGTGCAGCACTCCCTCAGTACTCACCCTCTGACAGTGCGGCACTCCCTCAGCACTGACCCTCTGACAGTGCAGCACTCCATCAGTACTCACCCTCTGACAGTGCAGCACTCACTCAGCACTTACCCTCCGACAGTGTGGCACTCCCTCAGCACTGACCCTCCGACAGTGCAGGACTCCCTCAGCACTGACCTCTGACAGTGCAGCAGTCCCTCAGTACTCACCCTCTAACAGTGCGGCACTCCCTCAGCACTGACCCTCTGACAGTGCAGCACTCCATCAGTACTCACCCTCTGACAGTGCAGCACTCACTCAGCACTCACCCTCTGACAGTGCGGCACTCCCTCAGTACTCACCCTCTGACAGTGCGGCACTCCCTCAGTACTCACCCTCTAACAGTGCAGCACTCCCTCAGCACTGACCCTCTGACAGTGCAGCACTCCCTCAGCACTGACCCTCCGACAGTACGGCACTCGGTCAGCACTGACCCTCCCACAGTGCGGCACTCCCTCAGTACTGACCCTCTGACAGTGCGGCATTCCCTCAGCGCTGACCCTCCGACAGTGCGACACTCCCTCAGTACTCACCCTCCGACAGTACGGCACTCCCTCAGCACTGACCCTGTGACAGTGCAGCACTCCCTCAGTACTCACCCTCTGACAGTGCAGCAGTCCCTCAGCACTGACCTTCTGACAGTGCAGCAATCCCTCAGCACTGACCCTCCGACAGTGCAGCACTCCCTCAGCACTGACCCTTTGACAGTGCAGCACTCCCTCAGCACTGACCCTCCGACAGTGTGGCACTCCCACAGCACTGACCCTCCGACAGTGCGGCACTCCCTCAGCACTGACTCTCCAACTGTGCAGCACTCCCTCAGCACTGAACTCTGACAGTGCAGCACTCCCTCAGCACTGACCCTCCGACAGTGCGGCACTCCCTCAGCACTGACCCTCCGACAGTGCAGCACTCCCTCAGCACTGACCCTTTGACAGTGCAGCACTCCCTCAGCACTGACCCTCCGACAGTGTGGCACTCCCACAGCACTGACCCTCCGACAGTGCGGCACTCCCTCAGCACTGACTCTCCAACTGTGCAGCACTCCCTCAGCACTGACCTCTGACAGTGCAGCACTCCCTCAGCACTGACCCTCCGACAGTGCGGCACTCCCTCAGCACTGACCCTCCGACAGTGCAGCACTCCCTCAGCACTGACCTCTGACAGTGCAGTACTCCCTCAGTACTCACCCTCTAACAGTGCGACACTCCCTCAGCACTGACCCTCTGACAGTGCAGCACTCCCTCAGCACTGACCCTCCGACAGTGCGGCATTCCCTCAGCACTGACCCTCTGACAGTGCGGCATTCCCTCAGCGCTGACCCTCTGACAGTGCAGCACTCCCTCAGTACTCACCCTATGACAGTGCGGCATTCCCTCAGCGCTGACCCTCTGACAGTGCAGCACTCCCTCAGCACTGACCCTCCGACAGTGCAGCACTCCCTTAGCACTGACTCTCCAACAGTGCAGCACTCCCTCAGCACTGACCCTCCGACAGTGTGGCACTCCCTCAGCACTGACCTCTGACAGTGCAGCACTCCCTCAGTACTCACCCTCTGACAGTGCGGCACTCCCTCAGCACTGACCCTCCGACAGTGCGGCACTCCCTCAGCACTGACCCTCCGACAGTGCGGCACTCTCTCTGCACTGACTCTCCGACAGCGCGGCACTCCCTCAGCACTGACCCCCCGACAGTGTGGCACTCCCTCTGCACTGACCCTCCGACAGTGTGGCACTCCCTCAGCACTGACCTCTGACAGTGCAGCACTCCCTCAGTACTCACCCTCTGACAGTGCGGCACTCCCTCAGCACTAACCCTCTGACAGTGCAGCACTCCCTCAGCACTGACCCTCCGACAGTGCGGCACTCCCTCAGCACTGACCCTCCGACAGTGCGGCACTCTCTCTGCACTGACTCTCCGACAGCGCGGCACTCCCTCAGCACTGACCCCCCGACAGTGTGGCACTCCCTCTGCACTGACCCTCCGACAGTGTGGCACTCCCTCATCACTGACCTCTGACAGTGCAGCACTCCCTCAGTACTCACCCTCTGACAGTGCGGCACTCCCTCAGCACTAACCCTCTGAAAGTGCAGCACTCCCTCAGCGCTGACCCTCTGACAGTGCGGCATTCCCTCAGCACTGACCCTCTGACAGAGCAGCACTCCCTCAGCACTGACCCTTGGACAGTGCAGCACTCCCTCAGTACTCACCCTCTGACAGCGCGGCACTCCCTCAGCACTGACCCCCCGACAGTGTGGCACTCCCTCTGCACTGACCCTCCGACAGTGCGGCACTCCCTCAGCACTGACCATCCGACAGTGCAGCACTCCCTCAGTATTGACCCCCCGACAGTGCAGCACTCCCTCAGTACTCAACCTCTGACAGTGCGGCACTCCCTCAGCACTGACCCTCCGAAAGTGCGGCATTCCCTCAGCACTCACCCTCTGACAGTGCATCACTCCCTCAGCACTGACCCTCTAACAGTGCAGCACTCCCTCAGCACTGACCCTCTGACAGTGCAGCACTCCCTCAGCACTGACCCTCCGACAGTGCGGCGCTCCCTCAGCGCTGACCCTCTGACAGAGAAGCACTCCCTCAGCACTGACCCTCCGACAGTGCAGCACTCCCTCAGCACTGACCCTCTGACAGTGCAGCACTCCCTCAGCACTGACCCTCTGACAGTGCGGCATTCCTTCAGCGCTGACCCTCCGACAGTGCGGCGCTCGCTCAGCACTGACCCTCTGACAGTGCGGCACTCCCTCAGCGCTGACCCGCCGACAGTGCGGCATTCCTTCAGCGCTGACCCTCCGACAGTGCGGCGCTCGCTCAGCACTGACCCTCTGACAGTGCGGCACTCCCTCAGCGCTGACCCTCCGACAGTGCGACACTCCCTCAGCACTGACCCTCTGACAGTGCGGCACTCCCTCAGCGCTGACCCTCCGACAGTGCGGCATTCCTTCAGCGCTGACCCTCCGACAGTGCGGCTCTCGCTCAGCACTGACCCTCTGACAGTGCGGCACTCCCTCAGCGCTGACCCTCCGACAGTGCGACACTCCCTCAGCACTGACCCTCTGACAGTGCGGCACTCCCTCAGCACTGACCCTCTGACAGTGCAGCACTCCCTCAGCACTGACCCTCCGACAGTGCAACATTCCCTCAGCACTGACCCTCAGACAGTGGGACACTCCCTCAGCACTGACCCTCGGACAGTGCAGCACTCCCTCAGCACTGACCCTCTGACAGTGCAGCACTCCCTCAGCACTGACCCTCCGACAGAGCGGCACTCCCTCAGCACTGACCCTCCGACAGCGCGGCACTCCCTCTGCACTGACTCTCCGTCAGCGCGGCACTCCCTCAGCACTGACCCCCCGACAGTGTGGCACTCCCTCAGCACTGACCCTCCGACAGTGCGGCACTCCCTCAGCACTAACCCTCTGACAGTGCAGCACTCCCTCAGCACTGACCCTCCGGCAGTGCGGCACTCCCTCAGCACTGACCTCTGACAGTGCGGCACTCCCTCAGTACTCACCCTTTGACAGTGCGGCACTCCCTCAGCACTAACCCTCTGACAGTGCAGCAGTCCCTCAGCACTGACCCTCCGACGGTGCGGCACTCCCTCTGCACTGACCCTCCGACAGTGCGGCACTCCCTCAGCACTGACCCCCCGACAGTGCAGCACTCCCTCAGCACTGACCCTCCGACAGTGCGGCATTCCCTCAGCACTGACCCTCCGACAGTGCGGCACTCCCTCAGCACTGACTCTCCGACAGTGCGGCACTCCCTCAGCACTGACCCCCCCGACAGTGCGGCACTCCCTCTGCACTGACCCTCTGACAGTGTGGCAGTCCCTCAGCACTGACCCCCCGACAGTGCAGCGCTCCCTCAGCACTGACCCCCCGACATTGCGGCACTCCCTCAGCACTGACCCTCCGACAGTGCGGCACTCCCTCAGCACTGACCCCCCGACAGTGCGGCACTGCCTCAGCACTGACCCTCCGACAGTGCGGCACTCCCTCTGCACTGACCCTCCGACAGTGCGGCAGTCCCTCAGCACTGACCCCCCGACAGTGCAGCGCTCCATCAGCACTGACCCCCCGACATTGCGGCACTCCCTCAGCACTGACCCTCCGACAGTGCGGCACTCCCTCAGCACTGACCCCCCGACAGTGCGGCACTCCCTCAACACTGACCCTCTGACAGTGCAGCACTCCCTCAGCACTGACCCTCTGACGATGATGATGATGTTAACCTGAAGTGGATGCAAGTTGTTTTTTGTCAATTTGTTCACAGAATATGTGTCACTGGTTATGATACTCTTTATTAGGTAAAAACAATGACTGAGGATGCTGGAGACCAGATTCTGGATTAGTGGTGCTGGAAGCGCGCAGCAGGTCAGGCAGCATCTGAGGATCAGTAGAATCGACGTTTCGGGCAAAAGCCCTTCATCAGGAATACAGGCAGAGAGCCTGAAGGGTTTAGAGATGCTCTTTATTGCCCAACCTTAGTTGGCTGAGGGCAGTTCAGAATCAGCCACACATCTCTCTGGGATGGAGTCACATGGAGGCCTGGCCATGTCGGGGTGGCAGATTTCCTTCACTGAAAGAATCAGATGAAATTCCCTCCCCCCGGCACTCGATGCTGACCATCACTGAGACCAGCTTTCCATTGCTGCCTTAATGAATTATACTTCAGTAGCCTCAGCTGCTGGGGTGGGATTTGAAACCACATCAGCAGAGCATTAGCCTGGCCCTGTATCCACTTGTTCAGTAACACTACCACGACACTGTCTGCCACTCTCAGGTCCCACTGTAAGACAGGGTAAAAACAAGTTATAGGAGACAACAATGAGCCCTGAATTTTCAGAGCTTACACCTGATCATTATTGTTTGTTTTAATTTGTTATTGTCACATGTATCTCGATACAGTGAAAAGTTTTGTTTTGCGTGCAACACAGGCAGATTATACCATACGAAATGCATTAGGGTAATAGGACGGAGCGAGGAATGCAATGTTACAGCTGCAGGGAAGGTGCACACAGAGTGAGACCAACATTACATTTGACATTGGAGAGGTCCATCCATCAGTGTAATAAGAGCGGGGAAGAAGCTGTTCCTGAACCTGTTGGTCTCTGTGTTCAAAGGTTTTGTATCTTCTGTCCAACAGAATAGATTATAATCGGGTTGGGAGGGGTCTGTGATGATGTCGGCTGCCTTCTTGTGGCACTGAGTGGTGTAGATGGAGTCAGTGGATGGAAGATTGGTTTGTGTGATGCTCTGGGCTGTGTCCACAACTCTCTGTAGTTCCTTACTGTCCTGGGCAGAGCAGTTGCTGGACAAAGCCATAATGCGTCCAGAAAGAATGCTTTCTGTGGTGGTGCATCGATAAAAATTTGAAAGAGTTTTTATGAACACACTGAATTTCCTTAGCCTCCTGAGGAAATAGAGGCATTGCTGTGCTTTCTTGACTGTAATGTTGACGTGGATGGAGCAGGACAGATTGTTGGTGGTCATCACTCCCAGGAACTTGGCGTACTCGACCATCTCCATCTCGGCGCCATCGATACAGACAGGGTCATGTCCTCCACTCTGCTTCCTGGAGCCGATGACCAGCCCACCGCTGCTCATGTGTCTCAGTGATGGGGGAGGGGGAGGGGGTCAGATCCCTGTGAGTGGGCAGCCACATCCTCCACTTTATAACAGCAAACCAAATCTCATCACCTTCACCGAAGGCAATCTGCAAAACCACACACACATTAAAACCTGTTAATTAAGTGCTGTGTAAAACTCAGAGTTGGTGACTGTGTGTTCTGTAATGGCGGGTGTTTATTGAGCAGAATTTATATTTGGACAACTTGCTGCGAAAAATTCTTTCCTAACCATTCGAGAATACTTTACATTTTCTCATCTTTTTGACACTTCCCAGAGACAGACGGTGACTTTATTAGAAATTCAGTGGTTGTTGATTTTGGAGCAAATCTCATATCGGTTTTGCATGCACAGCAAGATCCCAGAGCTAAGCAGGAAATCTGGTTAATGGACATCGAGTGAGGCACTTTGTAAATAAAAATGAGAGGGACACAGCAAGATAAAACCCACCAAGTCTACTTCCCTCAGTCAATGGGGCAAGGTTCACTCAGTACGGGTGGTATTATCACTGGCCTGTTAATCCAGCGACCCTTGGAACATTCTGCGGACGTGGGTTTGAGTCCCAGCACAGCAGATGGTGAAATTTGAATTCAGTAAAAATCTTGAAATACGAGTCTAATGATGACCATGATTGCTGATTGTCAGAAAAACCCACCTGGTTCACCGATGCCTTTAGTGAAGGAATCTGCCATCCTTACCCGGTCTGGCCTACTCATAACTCCAGACGCACAGCAACGTGGTTCACTCTTAGTTAAGAGTCTCTGGGCTATAAATGCTGCTCCTGTCAGTGACAGCCACATCGCACCAGAGAATAAATAGGCCATGCACATCACATCAGCTTTTCTCTGCGTTTGTGTGATTCTGACGGTGTCCAGTATGGCTCAAGGAAACAATCCCCTCCCTGACCAGATCATTGGAACCTCAGGCCCCATTCCAGACATGTGACATGGATAGAAGCCAGGGTGACCCTCCAAAACAGCTTTGAGGGAACGTGACACTGTCAGAGGCACCATCTTTCAGATAGTACATGAGACTGAGAGTCCTCCTCATTAAGGATCCCACCAGGACATTTTGAAAAGGAGCAGCAGGTGTTTCCTCAGAGCCCTGATCAATATTCATCCCCCAACGGTTTTCACAAACGTAGAGGTCATCTGGTCATCTGGACCCCGTACCCCAGTGAGGGTCAGCCCCTTCGGGAGAGGGAGGGAGACCCCGTACCCCAGTGAGGGTCAGCCTCTTCGGGAGAGGGAGGGAAACCCCGTACCCCAGTGAGGGTCAGCCCCTTCGGGAGAGGGAGGGAGACCCCGTACCCCAGTGAGGGTCAGCCCCTTCAGGAGAGGGAGGGAGACCCCGTACCCCAGTGAGGGTTAGCCTCTTCGGGAGAGGGAGGGAGACCCCGTACCCCAATGAGGGTCAGCCCCTTCGGGAGAAGGGGGGGACCCCGTAGCCCAGTGAGGGTCAGCCCCTTCGGGAGAGGGAGGGGGTCCCTGTACCCCAGTGAGGGTCAGCCCCTTCGGGAGAGGGAGGGGGACCCCGTACTCCAGTGAGGGTCAGCCCCTTCGGGAGAGGGAGGGGGACCCCGTACCCCAGTGAGAGTGAGCCCCTTCGGGAGAAAGAGGGAGACCCCGTACCCCAGTGAGGGTCAGCCCCTTCAAGAGAGGGAGGGAGACCCCGTACCCCAGTGAGGGTCAGCCCCTTCAAGAGAGGGAAGGAGACCCCGTACCCCAGTGAGGGTCAGCCCCTTCAGGAGAGGGAGGGAGACCCTGTACCCCAGTGAGGGTCAGCCCTTTCGGGAGAGGGAGGGTGACCCGTACCCCAGTGAGAGTGAGCCCCTTCAGGAGAAGGAGGGAGACCCCGTACCCCAGCGAGGGTCAGCCCCTTCAGGAGAGGGAGGGAGACCCCGTACTCCAGTGAAGGTCAGCCCCTTCAGGAGAGGGAGGGAGACCCTGTACCCCAGTGAAGGTCAGCCCCTTCAGGAGAGGGAAGGGGACCCTGTACCCCAGTGAGGGTGAGCACCATCAGCGTCTCGGAAGGGAGCTGTATGTTGCCAAAGTATGATAAACAATTAGTAATTTGATGAAATGCTGAGTGACAGACCTGGAAGCATCTGCTCTGTAGAATCGAACATTAATTCATCATCCTCCTCCTTTATTAATTCTCACTGGGCATCGGGAGAATTTGTGATGAATTTGTTGGAGTTGTGTTGGGGGGAATGCAGTGTTTCAGACAGCTGTGTAATATCCGTATGCTTCTTCGTGTTGGTTTGGAACAGCAGTGTGCTGTCGATCACACGTGGTTGGTATCAGAGGCGAGCTGTCAGGGTGGGAGGTCCTGGACAGAGCTGGGGAAAGGAGTGTCTGCACAGAGCCTTGCAGAGATCGCTGAGAGTGTGAACGGAATACTTGTGTGGGCTCAGCAATACGGTGAGTTACAACTGTACCTGGAAATGTCAACGATTTCATTAATGGCATTGTGTACTCTGACATCTCTGAATATTTTTTACTTCTATATAGGCTTCATCCATGTATATCATTTACATTATCCTGTTTTCTATATTTATCCACAGCATGTAAATTCTCAATATTCTGATATCGTCTCTATCGTTTCTGAACTGTAACATTCTGCCATTCATGCTCCTGTATTTTCTCCGTATGTGCAACATCTCTCCACTTTTTACACACGCTGTCCCTCTGAATCCTCAGTCTATTGTATCAAACCTGTATTATCTGTCTGGTCAGGGTTACTTTTACACTTCCATCTGCTTCCAGTGTGTGTGTGTCTCACAGCCAATTCTGACGTTTTGTATGTCTGTTTTCCACTACACTGTCTCTTTAAACGTATTTGCCTCTATCCTGCTCTCCCTGATTTCTCCTGGTGCCCTTTCTCACTGTCTCTCTATCACTCTTGACTCTGTTTTCCTTTCTCTTTTCTTACCTCTCTCCCTCTCTCTCTCTCTCCCCTTCCCTCTCTCCCTCTCCTCCTCTCTCTCCCTCTCCCTCTTTCTCCCTCTCTCTCTCTCTCCGTGTCCCTCTCCCTATTCTCTCTCTCTCCCCCTCCCTCTCTCCCTGCCCCTCTCCCTCTCTCTCTCCATCTCCCTCTCCCTCTCTCTCCCTATTCCTGTCTCTCCCTCTCCATCTCCCTCGCTCTCTGCCCCCTCTCTCTTTCTGTCCCCCTCCCTCTCCATCTCCCTCTGTCTCCCTCTCTCTCTCCCCCCCCCCCTCTCTATCTCTCCCCCTCCCCCTCCCCCTCTCTCTATCTAGTGATCGTGCTGATACAGCACTAACTCTGTGGCTGGAAGGTTTTAGTGGCTGCTAGAGAATCGAACCAGTTGCACTGACTGCGATGGTTGGAAACTCCTGTAACTTTAAAAAGGTAACAACCAACACAATTCAATAGATGAGGTTCCACCTTCTTTCTGTAACAGATAGCTGTTAGTGCTGGGTGCTGGTGTTGAGAGCTCTCCCCTCTGAATCCCACAGGAACAATGATGTTACTTTACTGGGGGATTATCGGGGTCGATGCTGGGGTGGGTATTGTTTCTCCTTGTGGGGGATTGTGGTACGAAGGGGCACATTGTAAAAGTCAGATGCCCCCCCACCCCCTGACAGCCTGCCCCAGATTGAAATGGGGAGATGTTTCATCTCTGATGCAGTGAATCTTTAGAATTGTCTATCCCAGGGAGAGATGGGTGCAGAGGGTGGTGGGGGGGGGGGGATTTATCAATGAAAATATTCATGATCCATCATCAATGGGGAAGTCAAGGGAGAGTGGAATTGAAGGTACAATTAACTCAACCATGGTGTTAATGAAAGATAGCAGCTCTCTCCGAGGGGTGGGGTAGGGGGGTACTAATGGTCTAATCCTGATCCTATTCCTTATCCTGTTACAATTCCAGGAGCTGTGAAGAGGCCATTCGTTGGGGGTGGAGGGGTGCGGGGCGGGGGGGGGGGGGGCGGAATGAAGGTGGTACAGGAGACACCCAAGCAACACACCTTGCTGAGACACCTCCACTGGTCAAAACCCTGCCTACACTCACACAGTGTCTTTGTCCCCCAATCTCGGTGACCCAGTGGGAATGGGGTAATTGAGGAGTGAGGTGAAAACCCAGGCTCCAGCGGAGATGGTTGTGGGGAGGTGCACGGGTTTAAAACCACGGCCAGTTGAGAAATAGAGTGTTTGGGTAGTAACTGGAGGGACACAGAGAGAAGGGGAAGAGAATATTAAAACTGCAAGGGCAGGGTGTGACCCATAATCTGCAATGGGACCTTTCAAAAGGGACTTGGTTAAGCGCTTAAACAGGAGAATTTCTCAGAGCTGGGAGGGACAGAGTAGGAGTGGCGGCTAATTATCAAGCTCTTTAAAAGAGCTTGCACAGAGACAATGGACAGAATGGCCTTCCCACATGTTGTAGCCTTCCTCCATAAACAGTGTGGTCTTGTTTCAGCAGCTCCATCCATTCTGTTTGCTTCATCAAAGTCTCCTTATTGACTTAATGTTCATTCAGAGTTAGTTAAAAATCACACAACACCAGGTTGTAGTCTAACAGGTTTATTTGGAAGCACTAGCTTTTGGAGCGCTGCCCCTTCACCAGGTGGTGGTGGAGAATACGACTATAAAACACAGAGTTTGAAGCAAAAGATTACAGTGTCATCCAACTGAAATGATATATCAAACAAACCCAGATTGTTGTTAAGTCTTTCATCTTTTAGAATGGGCTGCAGGTTTTGGTTCAATAATATGTACATCTCAGAACTTCTTTCAAGTTACATTCTCAAGATAACTTAAGGTTTTATTTAAAAAAAGGTGACATCTCACTCAGACAATGTATTAAAGGTGTGAGGTGAGAGTCTGTCTGTATCCCAATCTTGAGCCAGACTGGTTCTATTTCCAAGGTTGAATTTATAAATATTACATGGATTGTCTGCCTGCAGATTCTGCATTTTTTGAGCAGAATAGAATTTATCTGCAAATATAAATTCACCCCAAAGACTTGTGTGTGTGTGCGTGTGCCTGAGAGGGAGAGAGAGAGTGTGAGTGTGTGCATGTGAGTGTGAGTGTGAGAGTGTGTGTTTGTGTGTGTGCGTGCTTGGTAGAATGTGTGTATGAGTGTGACAGAGTTTAAGCCTGTGAGAGGGTGTGTGCTTGACTGTGAGTGTGGAGGGTGTATGTCTGTGTGTCCGAGAGAGTGTGTGTATGAGAGGTGTATGTGTGTGCGCGTGTGTGTGCGTGCGTGTGCGCACGTGTGTGTGTGTGTATATATGTGTGTGTGCATGCACATGTGTGTATGCGTGTGTGCGTGCACACATGTGTGTACGCAAGCACGCGGGTGTGTGTGCGTGTGCAAGCGTGTGTGCGCGCGCGTGCGTATGTGTGTGTACACGCGCGTGTGTATGTGAGTGTGTGTGTGTGTGTGAGCGTGTGTGTGCGTGCACGTGTGTATTGTGTATGTGTGTGCATGCGTGTCTGAGTCTATAGTGTAGTGGGGTCGTCTGTAGTGTGACATGACCCCAAGGTCCCAGTTGAGGCCATCCCCATGAGAACCAGAACCTTCCCATTATTCTCATTTGCAAAGTTGAACTGTGTTAATTTTCAGTGCCCAGCAGGGTGACGACTCACAATTCAGCTACTTCTGCGGCGGTGTTAATGGATTCAAAACAATTTAAATACCTCACTGTTTCATGAATTTCACGGAGATAGAGGGGGCGAGCTGTTAGCGACAGCATCTGGACTGAGTTAAAACCAGACCAGCAGAGGCAGGCTGGACTCTCTCTGTGTTTCAACCCCAGCTCTCTTTCTCTCTCTCTCACACTCTCTCTCTCCCTCTTCTCTTAACTCCCCTTCTCTCTCTCCCATATCGCACTCTGTGTGTCTCTGTCTCTCTTTCTCACTCCATCTCCCTCTGTCTCTCTTTGTCTCTCACATTTTGTCTCTTTTCCTTTATCTCTGAACATCTCTCCCTCTCTTGTGTCTGTGTGTGTGTCTGTCTCTCTCCCACTGTGTCTATTGCTCTCTCTCTGTCTCTTTATAAGTGTGTCTCTCTCGTGTATCTCTGTCACACTGTCTCTCCCTCTTTATCTCTCTCTTTTTCCTTCTCTCTCTCTGTATCTCACCCCCTCTCTCGTCTTTCTCTGTTTCATTCTCTCATGTGTCTCTATCTCTTTCTTTCTGTCTCTCTCTTTCTCTCATGTGTCTCTCTTTCCCTCTGTCTTCCTTTTCTTCTCTGTCTCTCTCTCTTTCTCCTTCTCTGTCTATCTATCTGTCTCTCTTTGTTTCTCTGTCTCTCCTGTTTCTCCCTCTCCTTTCTCTCTGTCTCTCTCTCTTCCCATCTCTCTCTCTCTCTCTCTCTCTTTCTCTGTCACTCCCTCTCTCTCTTACTCTCTCTGGCTTCTCTCTGTCTCCTTGTGGAAGCTGTTCCTTAAGGATGAGAAACAAGTTTCACTGTTGAACATTCCCCAACCCCTGCAAGGCTCCATATTTGGCATTGATCGGGGGAGGGGGGAGCTGATGAAGGTTTCCCTGGGGGACAGCTGCCCAGGGACAGGGTGGTGGGTCATGGGTCATAAGCAGCGAAGCTGAAAGAGCCAATGATTAATCAAGCAGTCGGAATTGTAATAATCCGGACCGTCTGGGGACAGTAAGTATCAAAATGTGTGCCCCATGAGATGTAGGCCATTCAGCCCATCGAGTCTGCTCTTCCATTCAATGAGATCATAGCGGATTTGATAACCCTCAAATCTACTTTTGTTTCAAAAATCATTCATCTAATGGGGTGGGGGAACATGTCTTGCCCCTCTGTAGTTGCTCACAGGGCAGTTAAACATTGACCATGCTGCTGTGGGATTGGTGTCACATATAGACCAGACGCAGAGCTGGTTGGAGGGTTATCGGAAGCTGGCAGGAGAGTGGAGTTGAGGCCAAGGTGAGCTCAGTCGGGATTGTATTGAATGGTGGGCTAAATGACCTCCTCCTGCCTGTGGTTATTACCTTCCCTAAAAGGTGTTTCCAGACTGACACATTTCCCTGTATCCCATGCCTCCATACTTTCTGAATGAGCCTGCCATGGGGAACCTTATCAAACATGTTGCTAAAATCCATATACACCACATCCACTGCTCTACCTTCATCAATGTATTTTGTCACATCCTCAAAGAATTTAATAAGGTTTGTGAGGCATGACCTGCCCCTCACAAAGCCATGCTGACTATCTCTAATCAAACTATGGCTTTCCAGATAATCATAAATCCTGTCTCTCAGAATCCTCTCCAATACTTTGCCCACCACTGATGTAAAACTGACAGGTCTAAAATTCCTAGCATTATCCCTATTCACTCTCTTGAACACAGGAATAACATTTGCCACTCTCCAATCATCTGGTACTACTCCAGTGGACAGTGAGGATGCAAAGATCATCGTCAAAGGCCAGCAGTCTCTTCCCTCGCTCCCCATAGTAACCTTGGTTATATCCCTTCTGGCCCAGGGGACTTATCTATCCTTACGTTTTCAAACTTTTCAGCACATCCTCCTTCCTAACATCAACCTGTTTTTGATTGTTTCATGCTGATCTCAGAAACAGCAAGGTCCCTCTCAGTAATGAATACTGAAGCAAAGTATTCATTAAGGACCTCCCCTACTTCCTCCAACTCCCGGCACAAGTTCCCTCCTCTATCCCTGATCGGCCCTAGCCTCAGGTAAAAACAATGACTGCAGATGCTGGAAACCAGATTCTGGATTAGAGTGGTGCTGGAAGAGCACAGCAGTTCAAGCAGCATCCGAGGAGCAGTAAAATCGACGTTTCGGGCAAAAGCCCTTCATCAGGAATAAAGGCAGAGAGCCTGAAGCGTGGAGAGATAAGCTAGAGGAGGGTGGGGGTGGGGAGAAAGTAGCATAGAGTACAATAGGTGAGTGGGGGAGGGGATGAAGGTCCTCTTGTTCCTCACATAAGTGTGGAATGCCTTAGGGTTTTCCTTAATCTTATCCACTCAGGCTTTTTCATGCTCCCTTCTCACTCTCCTCAGTCCATTCATCAATTCCTTCCTGGCTATCTTGTAACCCCCCTCTAGACCCCTGTCTGATCCTTGCCTCCTCAACCTTAAGTAAGCTTCCTTCTTCCTCGTGACTAGATTTTCCACATCTCTTGTCATCCCTTTACCCTGCCATCCCATCCTTGCCTCAGTGGGACAAACCTGTCCAGCACTTGCAGCAAGTGCTCCCTCAACAACCTCCACATTTCTGTCCCGCATTTCCCTGAGAACATCTGTTCCTGTTATGACACGGGGTAAACCCCCCCTGTTAACTTAAACCGGCAACACAGAAAAAATTTATCCTGTGCAGTAATCTGTGAAAATTCAAGAGATCAAGAACTATCCCAAAGTTCTGTTTAAAGTAAAAATTAACAACTTTATTTTTACTTAAAAGTCTAACAGAAAATTATTAACTAACAACCATTTACAATGCCTTTCTCTAACCTATCTTTTACTTGCCTTTCTATAATACTGGTCAGATAAAACCCCCAATTAGATTTATCAAAGTATTCAAATTTCAAAACCAGCCAGCTGTCGAATCTTCTCTTTGTATCTTCCTCTGTCTTCTTTCCTTCTTCTTAGGGATTTCTGTTTCACAGGTCATTGATAGATAAAGGTACCTTTAAGAGAGCTATTCTGTGGGCAGTCAATACCTGCTGGTGGCTTGGCAGCTCTCCCCTAACTGTTCAATTTTCCCAGTCTTATACCCCAAAGCAATGGATCATTTCATGGGTCTTAATATTGCCAAAATATCAAATTCAAACTTGATTGTAATTTGGTATCTTGGGGTATAATTTAAACTGATTGGCTGAATTTGAATTTGATTTGTTTTTTCTCATAGCATCCTTGGTACTGCTAGCTGCTGGACCAAACATTACATTGTAAATTTTCCAGTACTCTCTGTGCCTCTCTAATTCCTTCAACTCTCTTAAAGGTACAGTACACCCACATCTTCATAACAGTTCCCAATTTAGATGCAGCAGTTCCTGCCTAATAGCATAGTAATTCTGCCTCCCCCAATTAAATACATTCCCATACCGTCTGCTCCTATCCCTCTCCATAGTACAGTAAAGGTCAGGGAACTGTGATCACAATCACTGAAATGCTCTCCCACCAAGAGCTCTGACTCCTGACTTAGTTCGTTGCCAAACACCAAATCCAATATGACCTCCTCTCTCGTCGGACTATCTACATATTGCATCAGGAACCCTTCCTGTTGTCACCTGACAAAAACTGCTCCATCCAAACTGTTTGAACTAAGGAGGTTCTGATCAATATTAGGGAAGTTAAAGTCACCATGACAACAACCCTGTTACTTCTGCACCTTTCCAAAATCTGCCCCCAATCTGCTCCTCCCTGTCTCTGCTGTTATTGACACGTGACTTAGAATCATAGAGTTATAGGGATGTACAGCACGGAAACAGACCCTTAGGTCCAACCCGTCCATGCCGACCAGATATCCCAACCCAATCTAGTCCCACCTGCCAGTACCCAGGCCATATCCCTCCAAACCCTTCCTATTCATATACCCATCCAAATGCCTTTTAAATGCCTTTTGTGGGTGGCACGGTGGCCCAGTGGTTAGCACTGCTGCCTCACAGCGCCAGAGACCCGGGTTCAATTCCCGCCTCAGGTGACTGACTGTGTGGAGTTTGCACATTCCCACCGTGTCTGCGTGGGTTTCCTCCGGGTGCTCCGGTTTCCTCCGACAGTCCAAAGATGTGCAGGTCAGGTGAATTGGCCATGCTAAATTGCCCGTAGTGTTAGGTAAGGAATAAATGTAGGGATATGGGTGGGTTGCGCTTCGGCGGGGCGGTGTGGATTTGTTGGGCCGAAGGGCCTGTTTCCACACTGTAAGTAATCTAATCTAATCTAATCTAAATGTTGCAATTGTACCAGCCTCCACCACATCCTCTGACAGCCCATTCCCCACACACACAATCCTCTGCATGAAAACGTTGCCCCTTAGGTCTCTTTTATATCTTTCCCCTCTCACCCTAAACCTATGCCCTCTAGTTCTGGACTCCCCCATCCCAGGGAAAAGACCTTGTCTATTTACCCTATCCATGCACCTCATAATTTTATAAACGTCTATAAAGTCACCCCTCAGCCTCCAACGCTTCAGGGAAAACAGCCCCAGCCTGTTCAGCTTCTCCCCATAGCTCAAATCCTCCAACTCTGGCAACATCCTTGTAAATCTTTTCTGAACCCTTTCAAGTTTCACAACATCTTTCCGATAGGAAAGAGACCAGAATTGCAAGCAATATTCCAATAGTGGCCTAACCACTGTCCTGTACAGCCACAACATGACCTCCCAACTCCTGTACTCAATGCTCTGACCAATAAAGGAAACATACCAAATGCCTTCTGTGCCAGGCTAGTTCTAGCCATGTTATTGCCAGCTGGGTATCAATGAGTTTGTTTTTCTTGGTGAATAGCCTCAGATTGACAACTGAGAGGTAACCACATAGATATGTTTAAGGTGATGACAGGTTTATAGGGAGTGAGTACAGACATAGAGATGACAATCAGACAGTCTAGATTATAGTTGAGTGTGCCTATTCCTGATGAAGGGCTTTAGCCCGAAACGTCGATCCTTCTGCTCCTCGGACATTGCCTGACCTGCTGTGCTTTTCCAGCACCACACACTCGACTCTAATCTCCAGCATTGCGGTCCTCACTTTCTCCCTGTCTAGATTATAGACAGAGTAATGAAAGTCAGTGTGCCATTTCTCCTCTTGTTAGCTTGCTGCTCCTGCCTGTCTACTTTCATTGGCTGGTGTAACACAGACATTCAGGTCTCTTTGTAGATCCACACTTCCCAGTAGATCACTATTTAAATAATACTCTGCTTTCGCTGTGTTTCGCACGGAAGTCACACTTAATCACATTGTGCTGTATCTGACACATGTTTATCCACTCACTCACTTGTCTAAATCACCTGAAGCCTCCTTGCACTCTCCTCACAATCCCACCCACCAAACTTGTGTCGTTGGCAAATTTGGAATGTTGTATTCAGTTCCCTCATCCAGGTCATTGATATAAACCATGAGGAGCTGGGGCCCAAGTACTGATCCCTGTGCAACCCCATTCATCACTGCCTGTCCAACCAGAAAAAGATCCATTTACACCCACTGTCTGTTTCTGTCTGAGAACCAATCCTCCATCCATGATAAAATATCACCCCTGATCCCATCTCCCTCCCCCACCCCCTGTGCGTTAGCTTGGTCCACCAACCTCTTATAGGGGACCTCTTCAAAAAACCCTCTGAAAATCCAGATCCACCACATCCCTTATCCACTCCATTAGTCACATCCTCAGAAAAACACTGCAGGAAAATTGCTTAGCATGAATTGCCTTTCATAAAGCCAGAAAGACTCAACAATAACTTTCAAAAGGAATTGAATTAACATTGAGAGGGAAAGCAGCCCAGAGTTTTCGCTGAGGAGGTGGGAGTATTTGGAATGGGCACAGATATGATGGGTCGAGTGGCCTGTTTCTGTGCTGTAGAATTCCTAGGTACCATTGGCTGGTGTGACTGTCTGTCTTTGGGATGTTCCATTGAAAGGTCATTAAGCTGAGACATCAACCTAGTCTCTCTCTCCACAGAGCTCCTCCAGCAATCTGCCTTTTATTTCAGGTTTCCAGTTCTAAGCCGTGGTCTTAATGTTGTACTAAGTGACCATTCTTTTTCCAGGTCTGAGATTAAACGGAAAGTGATCACTGATCAGAGAGATGTTAACGTGTGTCTGGGGTAGATGAGAAAACCCCCCTCAGGGTGTGACCATAACCTGAAATTGCGGTGAAGGTACAAGCCAGATGGAGGTGACTATCCCATAATCCTCAGCTGTCATGAACAAGTACAAGGCAAAGACTGGATTGGTGAGGAAGCTAACCAGAGGAGGCCCTCCCAAGTTATTCCTCATGAAAACCAAGAAAGGAGATCATCCAAAGGGAAGCCAAGGCGGGATGGAGGGCAATTGCAGGTTTCGGAGGAATCAGGCTGGAGTGACCACCTCTGACCTCCAGGAGGATGAGGCAACTGGAGCCTGGACGAGGGGCAACCGTTCTGAGGTTCCCAATGTCTCAGCGTGGTCCATGACCCCAGGGATTGATGATTCAGTCTTTGAAGAGAGTGTGGCGAGTGGATATCCAGGAGAGGAAGATGAAGGAAAGGTGTGTCATTCCTCACTGAGCAAGCCCGGGGTCAGAGGACAGGAAGGCCCCCTGATCCAGGCCCCTGTCAAACACGGAATCAAATCGGGGAAGGGGGCGAGAGTGAGAAGGAAGAGGTGGACCAAGGGAGTGAGGGGGTCAGGCACTGCCTGGAGATCTCTGATCTGTGTGAAGAAAACGAGACAGCACCAAGAGGAGGAGGAGGAGGAGGAAGGGTCTCCGAATGGTCAGCGAGTGGCTCAGACTCTGATCAAGGCTGAGAGGGAGGGCCGGAGCTGCCTTCCTGCACAGATAGCTGAGTGTCAGGGAGACGTTCCTGGACCCCCCTGGCACAGTACTGCAGGCTGCGACTCGAACCTCTCCTCACCAAGAGGGCCTGGCCTCAGTGCTCAAGCCCAGGAAGATCCCAGTGAACCCAAAGCAGCCCTCCAGGAAGGGGAACCGGAGTTTCAGAGATCGGGCAGTCGCTCCAAGCTGAGGAGAAGGTCCAGCGGCTGGGCTTCCTTCAGGTACCTCATGAAGTCGAGAAAGGACTGGAGAAGTTTCGCCGAGAGAAACACTGATCTCTCAGGCAGCCAGAACCAGTCGGAGACCGGAATCCTACCGGATTCCCAGGAATCTGAACTAACTGCCTCATCCGACTCAAAGGCATCGCTCAGAAAGCAAATCGGAGAGGAGGGAGACCGGAGTCCAAGTGAAAATTCCGAGGCAGCTGCCTATTGCTCAAGTCCCCCACATGCAGATAATGAAACCCTTCATTCCCAAACGGTGGCCGTGTCACTGAATAAGCACCAAGATCCTTCAGTACCAGATGCCTCTAAGGATTCCCAGGCTGAGATCCACTGGGACAGGGTGGAAGAGAGAGTCATGATCAAAGGATCTCCCCCAGCAACATCTCAGGATGAGGTGGAGCTTTCCAATGACAATGGGCAAGAGACATTGGTTGATAGCAGACAAGATGGCAGCCAGTGGTCATGTGACTTTGAGTTTGTGCCATTGATACCACAGGGAATGCAATGTGAGATTGGCAGTGCCAAAGTAAACCCATCTTACCCTCTGGGCACTGATGGGTTTCCAGGTCATTTACAGGAAAAGTTGACTCTAGATGCTTTAGGACCTGTTATCGAGACAGAGAGACAAGAGCTGGCGAGGGGAATGCGGTCTCATTCCAGACTCGCTCCAATAGAACGTGCTGATTTGCAAAGGCCAAGCACCATTCTGTTGCAATCACTCCCATTGACAAAGGAAGAAACATCCCCAGAGCCATTGACCATTGAGAAGGCTGCACAGAATCCAATCCAGGAGTCAGCTGAACAGCAATGGTGCAATCTCACTGAGTTAAGCATCAGGAAGACCACAAATCCTGGCTGCTTCTCTCCAAATGGTAACACTAAGCAAGTACAAGATGTGCAGGTGGGTGCGACTGGGACATCACTGGGATTTATTGAACAAGGAATAAACATTGTTAGAGCCACTGCTCCCCCCGACTGTGGCTCTGTCCGTTCCCCCAGCTGCTCTGAGGAAGATGTTACTGCTGGATGTCAAGGTCATCACCGTGTGAATTGGGATGGCTTGTCAGAGGAGGGGTGCTGGGCAGCAGATGGGCAAGGAGACACTGACCCTCTGAGTGATGTTGTTCCTGGAGCAGGGAGCCAGGAGGCAGCCTTACTTCACACAGCCTCCTGTATTGTGCAGTCAGCGATGCAGGCTGCAGTGGAGCAAGTGGCTGGAGAAACTGCGATGACAATCCTTCCAGAAAACTGTCCCCTGTCGGAACCTCGGGATTCATAGTGGATGCATGAGGAGTGTGAGCCAGACAACGGCAGAGTTCAAACCTCAACTGGTTTCATGTTTAACAACAAAATCTTCGCTCCTCCCAATGCAAATCTTCACTCCTCTCTCTCCGTGACAATGCTCTCTCAAAATGACAGCTATTCAGCCAGGAAACCTGCACCCTCTCTCTCACTCCCTTGACCACTCTCTGTTTCTCTTTGCCTTGACCACGCTCTCTCTCTCTCACTGCCTTGACCACACACTCTCTCTTCCCCTCTCACTCTGACTCTCTCTCAATGCCTTGACCACTCTCTTCCCCTCTCTCTCTCTGCCCTGACCACACTGTCTCTCTCTCTTTCTCACACACACTCACACTTTCTCTCTCTCTCTCTATCCCTCTGCCTTGACCATTCTCTCCCTCACTCTGAGCCGTGACCACTCTGTCTCTCTCGCTGTCCAGCCTGAGTAAGACAGTCTCTGAGGTGCCTCTCTCCTTGTTTCCTCCATCACCCTCCCCCACACATTATCCTCCCTCACACTCAGTTACCCGACTGACACTCAGGATGAGGTGACATACTGGGAGGTGTTTTCACTCGAGCCGATAGGATTGTCTCTTGGCTGTGGTGGAGACTGAATGGCCACCTGAATATTGCATGAGAAAGTGAAAGTAACTCTCGTTGAAACATCACTTCACCTCAGTGAGAAGACGTAGTGTTGAGTTTCTTGAGTGTTGCCTGGATGGGTGCAGCTCCAACAACACTCAAGAAGCTCGATACTATCCAGGGTCAAAACAGTTGCTTGATTGACACCACTTCCACAAATATCTACTCCCTCCACCACTGACGCTCAGTGGCAGCAGTGTGCACTATCTACAAGATGAAACATTTGCTAAAGGTCCTTAGACAGCACCTTCCAAACCACTTGAGAAGGTGGGGGTGAGCTGCCTTCTTGACCCGCTGCAGTCCATGTGCTGTGGGTTGACCCACAATGCCCTTCGGGAGGGGATTCCAGGATTTTGACCCAACGACTGTGAAGGAACGGCGATATATTTCCAAGTCAGGATGGTGAGTGGCTCGGAGGGAACTTGCAGGGGGTGATGTTCCCATGTATCTGCTGCCCTTTCCCTTCTAGATGGAAGTGGTTATTGGTTTGGAAGGTGCTGCCTGAAGATCTTTGGTGAGTTTCTGCAGTGCATCTTGTAGATGGTACACACTGCTGCTACTGAGCGTCGGTGGTGGGGGTATGCTGGGGGCAGGGGGTTGGCGTCATTCTTGTGGGAAAGATCATTTCTTCTGTTTGTTTTGGAAGGTGTTGCAGATTTCCTGGAGCTGGATGCATCCAACTATCCCTCCCTCTGAATCCAGCCTCTGTGCACCAACTACATGTGACCAGTGACTGCAGTGGCCTGCAGATGTCACCCATTATAATAATCATTGACAACAGGTTTGCTCGGGGAAAAGACTCTCCAGTCCCAGGCTTCTCACCAATATCCACATCCCAAGAATAAACTTTGAAAATGCCTGGTCACTCAGTGCTAGACTAGACATCCTCCTGTGATAGATGAAGGGAAGGCACAGTGGCTCAGTGGTTAGCACTGCTGCCTCACAGCACCAGGGATCCAAGTTCAATTCCAGCCTAGGCCACTGTCTGTGTGGAGTTTGCACATTCTCCCTGTGTCTGCGTGGGTTTCTTCTGGGTTTTTTGGTTTCCTCCCACAGTCCAAAAATGTGCAGGTTAGGGTGAATTGGCCAGGCTAAATTGTCCAAAGTGTTCAGGGTGTGTCAGTCAGGGATAGATGTAGAAAATGGGGAATGATTGGGTGGAGTACTCTTCAGAGGGTCAGTGTGGACTTGTTGGGCCAAAAGGCCTGTTTTCACACTGTAGGATTCCATAATTCTATAAAAGAGAGATTGGAACACACAAATCTCAAACCCATGTCTCCTATACCAACCTCCCCTCCTGACCAGGTACCTCTGTCTCTCTTCGCTCTGGTGGTGTCTGGGGCAGGGAGAGCTGTTGGTGCTCTGACTCGGGCAGGTTTCATTCACCCAGGGACAGCTCCCTCTTGATGGTTGTTCATGCAAAGATGAATTGCAGATCTCACTCCCTATCTCAAACAGGATTGTCCCAGAGTGGCATCCAGAGGTGATTTTAATTGAAACACATCAGATCTTGAGGGGACTTGACTAGGTGAATGTAAAAATGATGTTTCCCCTTGTGGGAGAAGCCAGAACTAGAGGGTCATTACTTAAAAATGAGGAGGTTTAAACCAGAGAGGAGAAAACATTATTTTCTTCAGAATTTCCTTCCCCAGGAGGCAGTGAGTACAGAATCTGTATGTATTTTGAAGGCAGAGGGAAATAGAATCCTGATTACCGAGGGGAATGGAAGATTGTGTGGAGGAATATAGAGCTGGGATTAAAATCAGATCAAATGGCGGAGCAAGCTCGAAGGGCCGAGTGGCCTATTGTTGTCGGTATGAACTGCTCTGAGAATTTAGCCAGTGACGGGTCTGTTTCCTAAACTGTTGGCAGTAGTTTATGTCTCAGTGAATGTCGAACTGGCTTGAAGGGCTGAGTGGCCTCCTCCTCCTTCTATGGGGATTTTTTAATGATGGCCTGATCTAGGGAGGATGGGGAGCTAGACTTGGTGATCACTAACCCTGAGGCAGAAACTCTGTAATGCCTGGGATAATTATCTGTTGCTTCATGGTGACTTTAGGCCTTCAGTCCCGAAACAAAATAACATTAATGCTCAGAATTTACACCAGTCCCAGGTAGTTGTCCACTTGCCTGCTGCTGATATAAGCCTGGAATCAAGTCTTCAATAGATCACGACTCCTGACCTTCCAGGATTGACTTCTCTGACTTCTAGGTTATTGTCCTCTCAGTCTATAATCTCAGTTATTCCAGAACCTTCCAAATCATTGTCTCTTGTGCAAATTCATAAACTCATCAGATACCATGGGCTCACATTCATTTGAAAAGTCGGATTTGGTATTCCTTCAAGCTCTGAAGCTTAACTCAAGCCAGAAGGTCTAAGTTAGATGGTGATTGAGAGGATGAGATGTAGATAGAGGGAGACTGTTTTCTTTGGTCAGGGGGAGGAAGGGGTTTGGGTGTGGACGTTGGAGTGTAATGGCTTAGAGGTGAGGTCAGGAAGTCTTTCAAGGGGCAGTGAAAATTTGGAATACTCTTCCCTCAAACATCTGGAGAAACCAGGAGTTCATTGGAAACCTCAAAACTAAGCCTGACCAACCTTAGTGCAAGTGTGTTTTGGTATTGATACTAACGGAGGCTCTGAGATCATGTTATCGATCAGCCAGGGTCTGATATCCAATCTGAGAGTGCGGTCTTCATTGGATAAGGAACAACGGTAGGGAAATGGAGTTAAGGTACATCTCAGCCGTGACCTGAATGCTCCAACAGGATTAAGATCTGATCTTTCCGATCTTAAATCCCTGGATGACCTTTACAGAGTATTGTCACACATTCCTCTCCAGAGAAACCGTCACAGGGACATTACTGCAATTGCTTCTTCAGTCCCATGGAGATCAATTCACAGCCTCAACACATCTCTTGACTTTTTAAAAATTCATTCACAGGATGAGAACGTCACTGACCAGGCCAGCATTTATTGCAGATCCCTAATTACTCAGATGACAGTGGAGAGTCAACCACATTGCTGTGGGTCTGGAGTCACGTGTAGACCAGCCTCGGCAAGGACAGAAGATTTCTTTCCCTAAAAGACGTTAGTGAACCAGATGGGGATGTATGACAATTAGCATTGGTCATCATTAGAATGTTAATGCCAGATTTTTATTAAATTCAAATGTCACTATCTGTCATGGCAGGATTCAAACCCAGGTCCCCAGACCCTGGTTTTCTGGATGAATAGGCAAGTGATAAGGAGAGATTAGATTCCTTACAGTGTGGAAACAGGCCCTTTGGCCCAACCAGTCCACACCAACCCTCCGAAGAGTAACCCATCCAGAACCATTTCCCTCCTAACACTAACGCTATGGGCAATTTAGCATGGCCAACTCACCTGACCTGCACATCGTTGGATTGTGGGAGGAAACCGGAGCACCCGGAGGAAACCCACGCAGACACGGGGAGAATGTGCAAACTCCACACAGACAGTCACCTGAACCTGGGACCCTGGTACTGTGAGGCAGCAGTGCTAACCACTGAGCCACCATTCTAACAGCAGCAGGACATTGCCTTGACCTTGTGTGACCTCCTGGTGATTTGACTTCTCCGGTGTGTGATGGTGAAAGTGACACTTCAATGTGTTTACAAAGATGGCAGCTGTGGCTTGAGGTTTGATTCTTTCATATTCCTATGTCCAACTCCACCCAGGAGGTGTCAGTCATCGGTACAATTACATCTTTATCTCAAATGACAGAGAAACATCAGCCAATTGTCAGGGAATGTCTAACAATCCTCAGTAGAACCGAGAAACAAATTATTTTTTTTAATGGTTAGAAATAAACAACAGTTGTCATTGAAGGAATCTCTCACAGAGACAGCAAGCAATGAGGAAGGCAAATGGAGCATGAGCCTTTATTATAAAGGGATGGGGTTTTAGACAAAGTCTTACTGTAATTATTTCAGATTTTGTTGAGGTGACTCCTGGAATAGTGCCAGGACTGTCCTATGGAGAGATTGGACAAACTGAGCCTGGATTCACTTAAAATTCCAAAAGAATGCGAGGTGATCTCATTGAAACCTACAAATTACTTCAAGGGATAGACAGGGAAGTTGCAACTGTTGACGCTGGATGGGGAGTCTAGAACCAGGGGGAACAATTTATTAATAAAGGGGATGTCACTTTGGTCTGAGATGAAGAGAATTTCTTTTACTCAAAGGGTTGTGTGTCTTTGGAATTCTTTACCACAGGGGGCTGCGGAGCTCAGTCTTTGAGTCTGTATAAGATAAAGCATGATAGATTTCTGATTACCAGTGATGCACTGAGTAATGGGAATGGGGTGGGGAAAAAGCATGAAGTGTTCAATCAGCCGTGATTACGGTGAGTGGTGGGATAGGTTCAATGGACTGAATGGCCTACCCCTGTTCCTACATTAAAGGAAGGGTTTTTTTTTCTTTTTAATTAGATTTATTAATGTTACTTATCAGAGTACAGTGAAAAGCTTTGTTTTGCGTGCAGTACAAGCAGATCATAACATACAAAGATCATGGAGTGATTGAACGCGGCGAGGAATACAATGTTCGGCCAGAGAAAGTGCACAAAGAGCAGGGTCAACATTAGATTTGAAATTTGAGAGGTCCATTCAGAAATCTAATAACAGCGGGAAGAAGCTGTTCTTGAACCTGTTGGCATGTGCATCTTTTAAGCTTTTGCCTGATGGAAGAGGTTGGAAGAGGTCTTTGATGATGTTGGCTGGGCTGCCTTTCCAAGGCAAAGAGAAGTGTAGATGGAGTCAATGGGATGGACTGAGCTGTGTTCACAACCTTCTGTGCTTTCTTACGGTCCTGGGCAGAGCAGTTTCCGTACTAAGCCATGATGCATCCAGATAGAAGGGTACACAAATACTCACAGATGGCAAAGGCTCACAAGGTTGATCCCAGAGATGAGGGAATTGGCCCATGAAGGATCAAATAAACAGGGGCCAGATTCTCTCCAGAGGGGTGAGCAGTAATCTCAGTGAAAATGATACAAAACCAAGTGGGGTAGATAGGAAAGGTTGTTTTACATTAGTCAAGATTTAAAAGATGGGATCAGGATAAGGAGTCGGTCATTTAGAACTGAAATAAGGAGAAATTTCTTCGAAGGGTTGAGAATCTTTCGAATTCTTTACTCCAGAGAACTGTGAATATATTCAAGAAGAAAACAAGAGAATTTTGGGAATGATGGAATTTAGGAATGAATTGGAAGGATGAAGTTGGAGTCTATGTTACTGTTAGCAGAGCAGACTATCTCTCCCACTGCTGCAGTTATTTCTTGCTCTTAAAATCATCCACCACCAAGAGAATTTCATTTCATTCCCGAATCGAGACCCGAAACAAGTTTGAGGGGAAAGGTTTGCAATGCTGAGTTGTTTGTTCAGCAGTGTGGTTGACACAAGGTCCTGGGCTGATTGTCTAACAGAATAAAACACAAGCTATTCTTGTTGCTGCACTTTTAACGTAATAAATTCTGATTCATCAAATTTGTTGGAATTGATGGTTTTATTTTAGGACAAGGAGAAAAACAAAATAATTCCCAGTATTTACCAGAACACATGAAGCCAGGGCCAGGAGTTCAGAGCTGTCTCTATTGTGTTTAATAGTTTAGGTTTCTACCCACACTCAACGTGACTGACAAATGAAACACCACACACACAATTTAATATTCTTCTGCCCACAATAGTTGACTCCAGACCTGATGATCAATGATTTACATTAAGTCATCAATAACTTTTTAATCTTGCAAACATCCTTCTCTTTTTCAAATCTTCTGTAGTCAGCTCTTGCCTAAAGAAAACCCTTTTACACCCACTGTCTTTGCAGAAAGAGTGAAGGTCCCATATTCTATCCTCTATAAAGTTGAGCGCGTGCTCACCTCTGCTGTCCATGTCCTCCCTCAGAGTACATCATCTTCCCACCTCGGCCTGCGCTTGCTGACCTACCACAGTGAAATGAGGATTTTAATTTCACACTCTAGTTTTCCAATCCCTCAATGGCCTTGCTTTCCCCCTATCACAGGACTCCTCAAACTCCGATCTTACGAGCATTCCTGATTATTCTGCATTGACCATTAATCTCAGTCTTCCAGCTCCCGGGGCCAGAGGTTCTGGAATTAAATTCCCAAACCTCTCCAGCTCATTTTTCTCTGACAGCTGCTCCTTAAAAAACCAATCTCTTTCCCCAACCTGTCCTAATATTTCCTGAGGTTATACAGCATGGAAACAGACTCTTCAGTCCAACCAGTCCATGCCAAGCATAATCCCAAACTACAAGCAAAAACAGGTGCTGGAAAAACTCAGCATTTGTGAAGAGATATCAGAATTAACAGTTCTGAGTAAGGGTCACTGGACCCAAAATGTTAACGCTGATTTAGAACATAGAACATAGAAGAATACAGCGCAGTACAGGCCCTTTGGCCCACGATGTTGCACAGATCCAAGCCCACCTAACCTACACTAGCCCACTATCCTCCATATGCCTATCCAATGCCCGCTTAAATGCCCATAAAGAGGGAGAGTCCACCACTGCTACTGGCAGGGCATTCCATGAACTCACGACTCGCTGAGTAAAGAACCTACCCCTAACATCTGTCCTATACCTACCCCCCCTTAATTTAAAGCCATGCCCCCTCGTAATAGCTGACTCCATACGTGGAAAAAGGTTCTCATGGTCAACCCTATCTAAACCCCTAATCATCTTGTACACCTCTATCAAGTCACCCCTAAACCTTCTTTTCTCCAATGAAATAATCCTGCTTTGCTTTTCCAGCATCAGCACAGGCTGGTGGCTCTCACTCCACCTTCTCTCTTCTGCAAGGTATTCTTCAGATATTCTTTGAGGCTCGTTACAGCAGATATTATGGATTTTCACACATTAAAAGTTTCATGACCACTTTCTGGTTAGTAGGCATGGATATGTAAAATCAGATGATGGGCATCACATTTACTAGCTGCGTGTTAATAAGAGACATGGCAATCTGTTAATTGCCAAACTGATTGTTGGCAATTAACAGATTTCACTTTAGTCTAGATTAGAGTGGGGCTGGAAAAGCACAGCAGGTCAGGCAGCATCCGAGAAGCAGGAAAACCGATGTTTCGAGCAAAAGCCCTTCATCAGGAATGGAGGATTTCACTTAGCAGAGGCATCCAGACCTGCTGCCCTTTTCCAGTAACTTCTGTTTTTGTTCCTGATTTACAATATCCACAGTTCTTCTGGTTTTAATAATCCCAAACTAAACTAGACCCACCTGCCTGCTCCTGGCCCATATCCCCCTAAACCTTCCCCAATCATCTTATTCAAAGGTCTTTCACATTGTAAATGTAGTCATTTTCTCGGGAAATGTACCCACATCCACCACTTCCTCAGGAAATGTACCCACATCCACCACTTTCTCGGGAAACGTCAACATACCCACAACCACCACTCCCTCAGGAAGTGTACCCACATTCACCATTTCCTCGGGAAATGTCAACATACCCACATCCTCGAGAAATGTCAATGTACCCACATCCACCACTTCCTCAGGACATGTCAACATATCCATATCCACCACTTCCTTGGGAAATGTCAACGTACTCACCTCCACCACTTTCTTGGGAAATGTACCCACATCCACCACTTCCTCGGGAAATGTCAACGTACCCACATCTCCCACGTCCTCGGGAAATCTTCCCACATCCACCACTCCCTCAGGAAATGTACCCACATCCACCACTTCCTCGGGAAATGTCAACGTACCCACATCTCCCACTTCCTCGGGAAATCTTCCCACATCCACCACTCCCTCAGGAAATGTACCCACATCCACCACTTCCTCGGGAAATGTCAACGTACCCACGTCCACCACTTCCTTGTGAGATCAGTGTCAAATCCTACTGGATAACACACTTGTAAAGCACCTTGAGACATTTTGACATATTTGGAAGTGCTTTATAAATTCAAGTTTTCTATGTCCTCACTCCTTTGTGTCAGCCTCCACGCATCTATTGCTCCTTGGTAATATCCAGATATCTAGTGTCCAGCCAATCAGACATCTTATAATAGCAAAATACTACAACTGCTGGAACTGAGGGTACTGTAGAATTGGTATTGTATCAACAATATCTCACATATATAGTCACAAATATTTACAAATCACAAGTGTTATAGTGCAGAATAAAGCCACTCAGCCCATTGTGTGCAGTTCTATTCCCTAGTGCCAATCTCCTGCTTTCCCCCATCCCTGCACACCATTTCTATCCAAATAACCATCCAATGCCCCTCTTGAATGCCCTCATCTGAACCTGCCTCCACCACATTTCCAGGCAGTGGGTTCCCCACACCCAAACTACTCACTGGATTAATTTTATTTCTCACATCACCCTTACTTTGTTTGCACATCACTTTAAACCTATATCCTCTTGTTCTTGTGACTTTCACAAGCAGAAACAGCTTCACACTATCTACACTGTCCAGCCCACTCATGATTCTGAAAGCCTCAATCAGATCGCCTCTCAGCCTTCTTCGCTCCAAGGAGAGCCGTCCCACATTACTGAATTTGTTCATTCCTGGAACCTTTCCTCATAAACCTTTCCTCAACTCTTTCCAAACCTTCCTATAGTGTGGTGTCTACAGCTGTACACACTCCGACTGAGGTTAAACAAGTGTCTTGTACAAGTTCCACATCACCTCCTCGCTCTTGTATGCTATGCCCCTATTACTGCTCGCTCCCCCTATCCTGCCTCCTTCAATGATCTGTGCATATATACACCCACCTCCCTCTGCTCCTGCACACCCTTTAGAATTATATGCCCTATTTTATATTGTCTTTCAATGCTCTTCTGACCAAAGTGCATCATTCACACTACTCTGCGATCACCCTAACCTGCCAACTCCACCAACTTGCTGATGCCCTTCTGGAAGGCAGAGTTGCAATGGCAACACAATTCCCTGAAAGCTCCCCTCCAGGAGATATAGAATCCTGAGGTGGAAATATATTGGTGAACCTTCGCTGTCACTAGTTTGAAATCTTGAATCTTCTCTCTAACAGTGTTGTGGTTGTATTGACACCCAAAGACTACAGTGGATCAAGAAGGCAGCTCACTACCACCTATTCCAGGGCAACTTGGGACAGGAGTAAGGTTAGCCCAGCCAGCAATACCCACAGTCTCAAGTGAGAACAATCAAACCGCACTTGAATGAGCGGTTTTTAGGTAGGATCTTTCTGGTCACTGCTCCTGATCCCTCAGACTTTCAGTGCAGATTTTCTTTCAAGGTGACATCAAATTTGCGAACTGCTCATGTTGCATTAGCACAGAAGCAGCTCAGGACTCAACAAGTTCAGGCATCAGGATTACTGCAGCAGGAACATAACCACAGCACCAGCAGTTCTAAATGCACATGGATTACTGAGCGTATGTTTGGATCCACATTCCCAAGTTTAACAAGAGTGACTCCATTTGCGTTATCAATGAGAGGAGACTGCACATGCAGAGCTAACAGAAACATTGAAAAATTAGAGTCAATGACTGTGCTCCTCTGTAGGGTACACAGTACTGATTTCCACAAATTTCAACCTCCCATGGAGTCATTAACTCTTCTAGTCTCGTTGGAAATGCTCAATAAATTACCCTCATTACATAATAGAACATATAGAACATAGAAAAGTACAGCACAGAACAGGCCCTTTGGCCCACTATGTTGTGCCGAGGATTAATCTTAACGTAAAATAAAATAACTTAACCTACACACCCCTCAACTCACTGCTATCTATTTGCATGTCCAGCAGTTGCTTAAATGACTCTGCTCCCACCACCATGGCTAGCAACGCATTCCATGCATTCACAACTCTCTGCATAAAGAACCTACCTCTGATGTCTCCTTTATACCTTCCTCCTAATATCTTCAAACTATGATCCCTCATACCAGTCAATCATGCCCTGGGGAAATGTCTCTATTGACTCTATCCATGCCTTTCATTACCTCGTATACCTCGATCAAGTCTTCTCTCTTCCTGCTCTCCAGAGAGAAAAGTCCGAGCTTAGTCAACCTCTCATCATAAGGCAAGTCCTCCAGTCCAGGCAGCATCCTGGTAAACCTCCTTTGCACCCTCTCCAAAGCCTCTGTATCTTTCCTATAGTAGGGTGACCAGAACTGGACACAATATTCCAAGTGTGGTCTTACCAGGGTCTTGTAGAGCTGCAGCAAAACCTCGCGGCTCTTAAACTCGATCCCCCTGTTAATGAAAGCCAAAACACCATGTGCTTTCTTAACAATCCTATCCACTTGGGGCAACTTTAGGGATCCACATCAAGATCCCTCTGTTTCTCCACACTGCCAAGAATCCTGTATTTAATCCTATATTCACATTCGAGTTGGACCTTCCAAAATACATCACTTCGCATTTATCCGGGTTGAACTCCATCTGCCATTTCTCAGCCCAGCTCTGCATCCTGTCTATGTCGCGCAGCAGCCTGCAATAGCCCTTGATACTATCAACGGCACCTCTAACCTTTGTGTCATCTGCAAATTTACTAACTCACTCCTCAAACTCCTCATCCAAGTCATTTACAAAAACTACAAAGAGCAGAGGCCCAAGAACAGAGCCCTGTGGGACCCCACTCAACACTGACCTCCAGACAGAATACTTTCCATCTACAACCACCCTCTGCCTTCTGTCAGCCATCCAATTCTGAATCCAGACAGCCAACTCTCCCTATATCCCATACTTCCTGACTTCATGAATGATCCTACCATGGGGAACCGTATCAAATGTCTTGATGAAGTCCACAGACACCACATCCACTGCTCGACCATCGTCGACCTGTCTTGACACCTCCTCAAAGAACTCAATAAGATTAGTGAGGCATGACCTGCCCCTCACAAAGCCATGCTGACTGCCTTTAATCACACTATGCTTTTCCAAATAGTCATAAATCCTATCCCTCGGAATTCTTTCCAAAACTTTGCTGACCACAGACATAAGACTGACTGGTGTGTAATTTCCAGGGATTTCCCTATTACCCTATTTGAAAAGAGGAACAACATTCACCTCCTTCAAACTTCAGAATTACTTCCCAGCCGAATCTTCAGCCTGGAAAAAAACTACTTTTATTCTGTGGCATTTCAATATTCTTTTTCACATCACAGAAGCGCTTCACAGGAGGCTTCCAAGCACTGAGAATGTCACCTAGACAGGGGACGAAACGTCTGCAACACAAATTCCCAGCTAGGCCGACAGAACCACAACAACGAGCACCCGAGCTACAAATCTCACAAATTTTGAATATTCTTTTTCTTTATTCATTCACGGATAAGGGCGCAGCCAGCTAAACTAGCATTTATTGCCCATCCCTGATTGCTCAGAGGGCAGTAAGGAGTCAATCAGATTGCTGTGGGCCTGGAGTCACATGTAGACCAGACCAGGTAAGGTCTGCAATTTCATTTCCTAAAGGATATTAGTGAACCAGTTGGGTATTTCATCCCTGACAATCAGCAATGGATTTATGGTCATCATCAGACGTTTTTTCCCATTGAATTCAAATTCCACCAGCTGCCGTGGTGGGATTTGAACCCACATCCCCAGAACATTACCTGGGGGTCTCTGGATTAACAGTCCAGCAATAATACCACTAAGTCATCACTTTCGCTTGGACATAGGATAAAATTCCCAGATTTAAACACTCTTTAGGAAAACGAAAATCAGTATCTATTTTAATTGAATATAAATCAGTTATTTCCCTGTCGGAAAGATAAACTGAAGCAGTGAGGTAACTAACTTCCTGTGTGATTTGTCACTTACCTGTTTACTGACATCACCATGCTCATCAACCCTGGCCTGGCACTGCATCAACACTGGGAAAAGAGAAATCACACCACAACAATGACCTGTACCCAAGTGAGTCAGCCCCTTCAGGAGGGGGACCCCGTACCCCAGTGAGGCTCAGCCCCTTCAGGAGAGGGACCCCGTACCCCAGTGAGGGTCAGCCCCTTCAGGAAAGAGAGGGAGACCCCGTACCCCATTGAGAGTCAGCCCCTTCAGGAAAGGGAGGGAGACCCCGTACCCCTGTGAGGGTCAGCCCCTTCAGGAGAGGGAGGAGGACCCCGTACCCCATTGAGAGTCAGCCCCTTCAGGAGAGGGAGGGAGACCCCGTACCCCAGTGAGAGTCAGCCCCTTCCGGAGAGGGAGGGGGAACCCCGTACCCCAGTGAGAGTCAGCCCCTTCAGGAGAGGGACCCCGTACCCCAGTGAGGGTCAGCCCCTTCAGGAGAGGGAGGGGGACCCCGTACCCCAGTGAGAGCAGCCCCTTCAGGAGAGGGAGGGGGACCCCATACCCCAGTGAGAGTCAGCCCCTTCAGGAGAGGGAGGGGGACCCGGTACCCCATTGAGGGTCAGCCCCTTCAGGAGAGGGAGGGGGACCCCGTACCCCAGTGAGAGTCAGCCCCTTCAGGAGAGGGAGGGGGACCCGGTACCCCATTGAGAGTCAGCCCCTTCAGGAAAGGGAGGGAGACCCCGTACCCCTGTGAGGGTCAGCCCCTTCAGAAGAGCGAGGAGGACCCCGTACCCCATTGAGAGTCAGCCCCTTCAGGAGAGGGAGGGAGACCCCGTACCCCAGTGAGAGTCAGCCCCTTCAGGAGAGGGAGGGGGACCCCGTACCCCAGTGAGGGTCAGCCCCTTCAGGAGAGGGAGGGAGACCCCGTACCCCAGTGAGGGTCAGTCCCTTCAGGAGAGGGACCCCGTACCCCAGTGAGGGTCAGCCCCTTCGGGAGAGGGAGGGAGACCCCGTACCCCAGTGAGAGTCAGCCCCTTCAGGAGAGGGAGGGGGACCCCGTACCCCAGTGAGGGTCAGCCCCTTCAGGAGAGGGAGGGGGACCCCGTACCCCAGTGAGGGTCAGCCCCTTCAGGATAGCGAGGAAGACCCCGACCCCAGTGAGCGTCAGTCCCTTCAGGAGAGGGAGGGGGACCCCGTACCCCAGTGAGAGTCAGCCCCTTCAGGAGAGGGAGGGGGACCCCGTACCCCAGTGAGAGTCAGCCCCTTCAGGAGAGGGAGGGGGACCCTGTACCCCAGTGAGAGTCAGCCCCTTCGGGAGAGGGAGGGGGACCCCGTACCCCAGTGACGGTCAGCCCCTTCGGGAGAGGGAGGGGGACCCCGTACCCCAGTGAGAGTCAGCCCTTTCAGGAGAGGGAGGGGGACCCCATACCCCAGTGAGAGTCAGCCCTTTCAGGAGAGGGAGGGGGACCCCATACCCCAGTGAGAGTCAGCCCCTTCAGGAGAGGGAGGGAGACCCCGTACCCCAGTGAGAGTCAGCCCCTTCAGGAGAGGGACCCCATACTCCAGTGAGGGTCAGCCCCTTCAGGAGAGGGAGGGGGACCCATACCCCAGTGAGAGTCAGCCCCTTCAGGAGAGGGAGGTGGACCCCGTACCCCAGTGAGAGTCAGCCCCTTCAGGAGAGGGAGGTGGACCCTGTACCCCAGTGAGAGTCAGCCCCTTCAGGAGGGAGACCCCGTACCCCAGTGAGAGTCAGTCCCTTCAGGAGAGGGAGGGGGAACCCCGTACCCCAGTGAGGGTCAGCCCTTTCAGGAAAGGGAGGGGGACCCCGTACCCCAGTGAGAGTCAGCCCCTTCAGGAGAGGGAGGGAGACCCCGTACCCCAGTGAGAGTCAGTCCCTTCAGGAGAGGGAGGGGGACCCCGTACCCCAGTGAGAATCAGCCCCTTCAGGAGAGGGAGGTGGACCCCGTACCCCAGTGAGAGTCAGCCCCTTAAGGAGAGATAGGTGGACCCTGTACCCCAGTGACAGTCAGCCCCTTCAGGAGATTTGAGACAAATAAAGCTGTATAACTCAATGAATGGATTTGTCTGAAAGCCCTAGATGTGTAATGAATCTGTTATTGAGAAACTTGCTTACTGCAATAAATAAGTCAAAAACAATGAAAATTATGTTTAATTTATTTTCACTTTTAAAATCCATCTACCGTTTCAAAAAAAAAACACATACTAAAAGAAAGTTACAAATTGATGAATTCAATGTCTTATTTCTACTACAGTTCTCAGAAGCACTGCTGAATTCAGCTTTCAGTTTGACCAACACAGTGCATGGGGGCTCAGAGCTGTTGTCTGCTGGTTCAAAGCTCTGTCCAGCTGTCATCGCCTCCTCCACACACCTTCCATCCCTCAATCACTTCCAGGTGTCCATATCCATGGGCGGCCAGCTGGGTACAGGTTACAGAGAGCACCGTGAGTAAAGTTCCCCGGATATGGCTGTGTAGCCAACACGAGAGAGTGTCTATCCAACCGCACCAAGTGAGATCTGGGCAGTGTCTCCCTGTGACACAGATCATTTGGTAACGTTCAGAGTCTGATATCACTCGAACTGAGGGAGGAGGATTCTGAACATCAGTTGTGTGGGACCTGAAGTGTTAACTCTTTTCCCCCTCTGTCCACTGATGCCGCTAGCTGCTGAGTTTCTCCAGCATTTTCTGTTTTTGTTTGAGATCTGTAGCGATTTCAGGTACTTTGCTGGCAGCCAGGAGTAGGGTGTGTCTGAAAAGTTCTTTGTCGAACTACAGTGAGCTGCTGAACACATTGCGAGACAGGGAAAGGACTGGGGAAGGCCTCAGCAGGAACTCCCTCTGCCCTGGAGGTTATATACACCCGGGGTTCCGAGGCTCCAGACTCTCAATCGCAGAGGCTGTCGTCCGAGTCACTGTCCCCGTCCAGGGGAAGCTGCAGAACGCTCACAGCCTCGTCCAGCTCCTGTTGTAGCTGCTCCAGGTCCTGCTCACTCGGGAGGCACACATCCGGCGTCTCTGAGGAACATGACTCGGCTGCTTCCTCCCACTTGCCGGAGGGCAGAGGGGGCTTCTCCTGCACCGAGGACCCCACTCCCCCAGCGAACCGGCGACGCCTCTGCTGCAGGAACAGGAGCGCCGCCTCCTGGACAACCTGAGAACAGTCGGCGGTGCCAAACTCGGGCCCGTTGACACTGATGTGCATGAGGCTGTTGAGGAGCTGAGTGCTGGGCTCGGTGAGGAAGAAGCGGCTGCCTCGGAGCCGGGCAGTGATCCTCCGGAGAGCCCCTAGGCCGCGCTCGGACCAGCTGTTGGTGATGGGCATGGAGAGGGAGACCTCTGCCAGGGGCAGGAGGGCAGCACACGATCGGTGCAGCTCACTCTTGAGGGTGAAGAGTCGGCGGAGGCACCACTCAGTCACAGTCACCCGGGTATCGGTCAGCACCGAGTCCGGCACATTGTTCTTCCAGGTGTGCAGGTCGAACTTGAGCTTGGCCCACTCTCCGAGGAGCCGGGTTAGCTTAGTCTCTCCACCCTCCGCTTCCCGGTAGAAGTGGGCGGCCAGTGCCCGCATCTCGGGCTGACCGTACTCAGCAAAGTCCGCCGACTCCGGTGACGGCACCAGCAGTGGGTTGAAGATGGAGAAAGCGGAGACCAGTGGCAAGGACGCTCCAAACCTGCGCTGCAAGTCGGCCTTGATAGCCGTCACGTAGGCGTCGAGCAGGGAGCACAGCTCGGCCTCTTGCTCTGGGCTGGGTGGCGGCAGACCAGCTGAGGCCAGGCGCCCAGAGGGCAGGAGGTCGGCCTGGAGCCTGCTCAGGGCCTCCCTGGAACCTGCCGCCTCGTTCAGCTTGTAGACGGTGTACTTGATGGAAGGCTCCAGGGTGAAGTAATTCACCGTGCCCTTGCGAAAGACCTTGCTGAGGCCAGCCAGGATGGGAGAGACTTCCTGCAGGATGTAGAGGGCCCCAGCAAAGCGCACGCTCCTCAGCTGGGTCACTAGGCCACAGGCTGTAGCGTCGGCCTGCTCCAGCTGGCTCAGGGCCTGCAGTAGGGCTGCGTAGTCGTTGTAAGCCCCTTCCACTGAGGCCTGCAAGGAAAGCCGTCTCCTCCGGCAAGCCCTCTTCAGCCTACGCAGCAGAGCCGCCTTCAGCCGCCCGCTGGGCAGGGCCTTCTCCAGCCTGACACTGAGGTAGGCCTCAGCCAGGACTGGGCACTTCTCCAGCAGCTCCCACAGCTGCTCCAGGTAGGATTCCACCCTGAGGAGGTAGCGACAGTCCGGGCAAGACGAGGCTCCCGCCAGCATCAGGCGGTGACACAGGCAGTGGAAGGCGATGAGGGACGGGTTGAGTTCCTGCAGCCTGGTGGCCACCCCAACACGCTCCGAGGTCATGACCTCGCCACCGTCAGTCACCAGTGAGGCCATACGCTGGACAGGCAGCTCCAGCCGGGCCATGGTGCGGCTGATCAGTCCAGCCAGCTCCTCAGACGGGTCAGTCTCTGGGCTGAAGCGGGCGGCCTGCACGAAGAGGAAGCTGGTCGACACCTCGGCCGTCTTGGGGTCGACGTACTGGACAAAAGCCATCAGGGCGGCTGAGTCCTCAGCCTCAGCGCCTGGGCAGCCAGTCACCCGGTCGCACAGCAGGCCATAGCAGCCGGCCTGCCTGACCCGAGCCACCAGGCGGTTACGGATCACCTGCCCCAGCGAGACAAACACCTCACGCAGGGTGTCCGGTCGGCGGAAGTGGGTGGCCCCTTTCAGGCCGGCCTCGGCTAACAGCCTCAGCACTGACAGCAGCTTGGCAGTGGGCAGCTCCTCGCGGGCTAACCAGTAGGCAGCCAGGAAGAGCGCGTGGAGAGCCGCGCCCTCCTCTTTCTCCTTCTCCGCCATCTCCCTCTCGGACATACGGCCAGTCAGCTCTGCGTGCACTGCAGCCGCGTGCTGCTGAGATTCGGCATGGACCTGCAGCGCTGACTTCTTGTAGCGGACGGCAGGAGTGCCGTTGAACACCTTGGTCTTGTTCTGCTTGTTCTGGGTGTCGTGCCGGCGGCACAGGTAACAGTACATACCCTGGCCCTCTTCGTACAGCAACCAGTAAATACCCGTCCGCTCGCAATACGTCAGGTCCCTGTCCGACAGCCACTTGTGAACAAACTTGTCTCCCCTCCTGTAGTCAGGCTGCACCCGCTCACAGGCCAGCCGCTGGCATTTGTAGTGGGCGTGAACCTGTGCTGAGTCATACTGCGCAAAGACCTCACGGAATGCAGCCTCCAGCTCCGCGACCTGCCCGTCCTGGCTCTCGCTCGCCTCCTGCTGGTGTTTACCAGAAGGCAAGTCCTCCCCTCCTGCTGGCTGAAACAATGACGATGGCGACGGGCTGATGCAGTCAGCGTCAGGAGAATCTACAGGACAAGACACACAAAGGCAACACCGTGAGTATCACCGGAAAATATCCGGGAACAGCAGGAAGGAGTTGCCTGCTCTTCCACCAACGATGTTTGGATTGTATTCCCTGTCACATCTTACCTCAAGGAATAATGGAAGAATTGTCTTATCACAGGGTTACAGGGCGCGACAGGGTATACGGAGGGAGGATGCTACCCCCAAAATGGGTAGAAAATCACGGGACAAAGTTTCAGAATTAAGGGTCAGACCATCTTGGAGTAAAATGATGAGAAACCTCTTCACTCAGAGAGTGGTGAACTTCAGAAATTCTCTACCCCAAAAGGTTATGGAAGCTCAGTCACTGAAGAAGTTCAAGACAGAAATGGATATGTTTCTCCTTTTTAAAAACAAAAAGCAACAAAGTGACAGTGCACGTAAACAGTGTTGAAATGGAATCGCGGCAATTATCGCATTGAACGGCTGAGTGCACTCAAAGGGCTGAAGGGCCTCACCTGTTCGTATTTTATAGAATCCCTACAGTGCAGGTAGAGGCCACTCAGCCTATCGAGTCCATACTGACTCTACGAAGAGCATTCTACCCACCTCCCCTACCCTATCCCTGTAACCCTGCATTTCCCATAGCTAAACCACCTAGCCTGCATGCCCCTGTACACTATGGGGCACTATGTACACTATGTACACTAGCTTAATCAATCCACCCTAACCTGCAGGTCTTTGGGCTGTGGGAGAACCAGACTATCCAGACAAGGGGAGCACATCCAAACCTGCTCGCACATCCAAACCTGCTCAGACAAGGGGAGCACATCCAAATTCCACACAGAGAGCCACCCAAAGTTGGAATCGAACCTCTCCCCCTGGCGATTTTTGAACGGTCAGCAAGTTGATTACCAAACAGGCCAAGAACAATCCTATTAGAGACAAAAAAAACTCTGCAGATAGTGGATTCCACAGTAGACAGGCAGGAGGCTGGAGAAACACAGCAAGCCAGGCAGCATCAGGAGGGACAGGCAGGAGGCTGGGGGAACACAGCAAGCCAGGCAGCATCAGGAGGGACAGGCAGGAGGCTGGGGGAACACAGCAAGCCAGGCAGCATCAGGAGGGACAGGCAGGAGGTTGGAGGAACACAGCAAGCCAGGCAGCATCAGGAGGGACAGGCAGGAGGTTGGAGGAACACAGCAAGCCAAGCAGCATCAGGAGGGACAGGCAGGAGGCTGGGGGAACACAGCAAGCCAGGCAGCATCAGGAGGGACAGGCAGGAGGCTGGGGGAACACAGCAAGCCAGGCAGCATCAGGAGGGACAGGCAGGAGGCTGGAGGTACACAGCAAGCCAGGCAGCATCAGGAGGGACAGGCAGGAGGTTGGAGGAACACAGCAAGCCAGGCAGCATCAGGAGGGACAGGCAGGAGGCTGGGGGAACACAGCAAGCCAGGCAGCATCAGGAGGGACAGGCAGGAGGTTGGAGGAACACAGCAAGCCAGGCAGCATCAGGAGGGACAGGCAGGAGGTTGGAGGAACACAGCAAGCCAAGCAGCATCAGGAGGGACAGGCAGGAGGTTGGAGGAACACAGCAAGCCAGGCAGCATCAGGAGGGACAGGCAGGAGGTTGGAGGAACACAGCAAGCCAGGCAGCATCAGGAGGGATAGGCAGGAGGCTGGGGGAACACAGCAAGCCAGGCAGCATCAGGAGGGACAGGCAGGAGGTTGGAGGAACACAGCAAGCCAGGCAGCATCAGGAGGGACAGGCAGGAGGCTGGGGGAACACAGCAAGCCAGGCAGCATCAGGAGGGACAGGCAGGAGGTTGGAGGAACACAGCAAGCCAAGCAGCATCAGGAGGGACAGGCAGGAGGCTGGGGGAACACAGCAAGCCAGGCAGCATCAGGAGGGACAGGCAGGAGGCTGGGGGAACACAGCAAGCCGGGCAGCATCAGGAGGGACAGGCAGGAGGCTGGGGGAACACAGCAAGCCAGGCAGCATCAGGAGGGACAGGCAGGAGGCTGGGGGAACACAGCAAGCCAGGCAGCAACAGGAGGTGAAGTCAGGCTTTTGGGTATAACCCTTCTTTAGGGCTGGGGGTGGATGTGGGGGGAGCTGCAGATAAAGGGGGTGCTGGGGGCGGGTGGTGAAGTGGGGATAGGTGAAGACAGGTAGAGGGTACGACCTGGTTGGTCAACGGGAGGGATGAATCCGGTTGGTGGCAGGGAGGAGTGGAAGGGAGGGGGAGGGGCTGGGAAGGGAGTTGGGGGATGGGAAGGGAGGTTATTTGGAATTAGAGAATTCAATGTTGAGTCTCAAGACTGTAGGCTGCCCAGGCGGAAGATGAGGTGTTGTTCCTCCAATTTACACTGTGGTTCATTGTAGCAACCGACGAGGTCAAAGATGGTCACATCAGAAAGGGAGTGGGACGGGGAATTGAAATGGGCGGTGACTGGGAGGTCCGGTCGGCCTCTGTGGGCTCGGCCGAGATGCTCGGCCAACCGTCCCCTAAGTTTACGTTCAGTCTCCTCGATGTAGAGAAGACCACAGCGGGAGCACCTGATGCAGTAAACTAGGTTGGAGGAGAGACAGGTGAACCTCTGTCTGACCTGGAAGGGCTGTTTGGGGCCCTGGATGGAGGTGAGGGCGTTTGGTGTGCTGACAGGTTTTGCATCTTTTCTGGTTGCAGGGAAGGTACCCAGGGGGTCGGTGGGGGGAGGGGGTTGGTTAGTGGGGAGGGTGGCACAAACCAAGGACTGGCAAAGGGAACAGTCCTTGCGGAAGGCAGAGAGGGGTGGGGAGGGGAAGAGGTTCTTGGTGATGGGGTCTAGTTGAAGTTGGTGGAGTACATGTAAATCCTGTCCCTCAGGATTCCCTCCAACAACTTGCCCCCCACCGATGTCAGGCTCACTGGTCTATACTTCTCTGGCTGGTCCTTACCACCTTTCTTATATAGTGGCACCACGTTAGCCAACCTCCAGTCTTCTGGCACCTCAGCTGTGACTGTCGACAAATATCTCAGCAAGAGGCCCAACAATCACTTCCCTAGCTTCCTAGAGTTCTAGGGTCCACTTGATCAGTTCCTGGGGATTTATCCACTTTAACACGTTTTAAGAAATCCAGCACTTCTTCCTCTATAATATGTACATTTTTTATGATGTCACCATCTATTTCCCCACATTCTGTAACTTCCATGTCCTTGTCCACAGTAAACACTGATGCAAAATACTTGTTTAGTATCTCCCCCGTCTCCTGTTGTTCCATACATAGGCTGCCTTGCAGATCTTTCTGGGGCCCTATTCTCTCCCTAGTTACCCTTTTGTCCTTAATATATTTATAAAATCCCTTTGGATTCTCCTTAATGCTGTTTGCCAAAGCTATCTCATGTCCCCTTTTTGCCCTCCTGATTTCCCTCTTAAGTATACTCCCACTACTGCCTTTATACTCTAAGGATTCACCCGATCTCTGCTGTCCAAAACTGACATATGCTTCCTTCTTTTTCTTAACCAAAGCCTCAATTTCTCTAGATTGAGCTAACTTTGTGAACTGTTGCTGTAGGTAGGAGCATCCACAAGCCCTTTGGGAGGGAATTCTAGGGTTTTGACTCAGCAATACTGAAGGAACGGCGAAATACTTCCAAGTCAGGATGGTGAATGGCTCGGAGGGGAACTTGCAGGGGCTGGTGTTCCCATATATCTGCTGCCCTTGTCCTTCTAGGTGGAAGCAGTCATGGGTTTGGAAGGTGCTGTCTGAGGGTCTTTGGTGAGTTTCTGCAGTGCATCTTGTAGATGGTACTCACTGCTGCTACTGAGTGTCGGTGGTGGAGGGAGTGGGTGTTTGTGAATGCGGTGCCAATCAAGCGGCTGCTTTGTCCTGGATGGTGAAAAACTTCTTGAGTGTTGTTGGACATGGCCCCATCCAAGGCAAGTGGGGAGGATCCATCACACTCCTGACTTGTGCCTTGTAGATGGTGGTCAGGGTTTGGAGTCAGGAGGTGAGTTACTTACTACAGGACTCCTCGTCTTTGACCTGCTCTTAGAAGCATAAAATCCTTACAGTGTGGAAAGAGACCATTCAGCCCATAGAGACCACACTGACACTCCGAAGACCATCCTGCCCAGACCCAAACCCCCTATCCTAACCCCGTAACGCTGCATTTCCCTCAGCTAACCTTGTACCATCGGTATTTTTATGGCAAGTCAATGCTGAAGACTCTGACAGTAACACTGTCTGTAAGGTTTGGCTCCGTGTGTTGGACCATTGCACACTATTGCTCGACTAGTCCGAGATACAGCTCTCCCAGTTTTGACCTTAGCCCCTAGATAATGGTCAGGAGGGTTTACAGAGTGACAGGGCTGAGGTTGCTGTTGGCGTGCCCAAGCTTAATGCCAATGGCCAGTCCAGTTTCATTTCTCTGTTTAGATTTTGTAGCGCTTTGATGCAACTAAGTGACCAAGTAACGATAATCAAACACACTCGTCATTCTTACCACCACTGAGACAAGCATTCAATTCTAGATTACTCAGTGAATTTAAATTTCACCAGCTGCTGAAGGCACAGGAGCAGCAGTAGGCCATTCAGCCCATCAAGTCTGCTCCACCAATCAATAATATCATGACTGATCTGATATCCTTTAACTTCACGTTTCTGCCTTTCCCTCTCTTGGTTCCCTGAAAAATCTGTCTATCACAACCTTGACCATAGTTAATGACCCGGCCTTGGCACTCCTCAGCAGCCAAGAATTCCACACATTCAATCCCCTCAGAGAAGAAATTCCTCAACTCGGTCTTACTGTGAGATTATGCCTTCTGGTCCTAGAAACTCCCACAAGCAGAAAAACCTTTCTGCATCTACCTTGTCAAGCTCCTTGTAAAGAGTCATTACACCCGAAATGTTAACTCTGCACGTTCTCCCGTATCTGCATGGGTTTCCTCCGGGTGCTCCAATTTCCTCCCGCAGTCTAAAGATGTGCAGGTCATGTGGATTGGCTATGATAAATTACCCCATAGTGTTCAAAGATGTGTAGGTTAGGTGCTTTAGCCATAGGAAATGCGTTGATAGGTAGGGGAATGGGAATGGGTAGATGCTCTTCAGAGGGTTGGTATGGACTAGGGCCCTAATGACCTTCTTCCACACTGTAGGGATTCTAAGAAATTTCTCTCCACAGATGCTGCCACACTTTCCAGCAATTTCTGGTTTTGTTGTTAAGAATTTTGTATATTTCAATAAAATGACCTCTCTTTTTCTAAACTCCAATGAGTACAGGCCAACCCACTCAATCCCTCCACATGAGAGTTCCTCCATCCCTGGGAACAGCTGCGTGACCCTTCTCTGGTCTGCCTCCAATGCCAATGTATCTTTCACAAATAATGGGTCCAAAACTGTCCACAATATTCCAGTTGAAGTCTAACTGACGCCTTATATAGCTTTAACAAGACCTCTCTGTTTTTATACTTCACTCCCTTTTAATGAAAAGCCAACATTCCATTTGTCTTACCCGTAACCTGCTGAGCTTGGACATTAACCGTCTGAGACTCATGTGCAAAGACTCCCTAATTAATTTGTGCTGTAGCTTTCTGCAAATCACCCCCCAGTTCAATTGTATTCTGCTCCTCTATTCTTCCTGTCGAAGTACAAAACATCACATATCCCACACTATATTCCATCCACCTGCTTACTTACCCTGCCTTTCTCCCTCTATTAACTGTGAGTCATCTTCACCTTCCCACCTGCTGTTGTGTCATCTGCAAATCTGGTGATCGCATATTTTACCATCCGAGCCATTAAAACATTTTAGAAACAACTGTGGCCCCAACACTGATTTTTATGGATTCTGTCCTGAAAACATCCTCTTTATCCCAACTATGTCTTCTATTAATTATGATGTGGAGGTGCCTGTGTTGGACCGAGGTGGGCACAATTAAAAATCACACAACACCAGGTTATAGTCCAACAGGTTTAATTGGAAGTGCAAGCTTTCAGAGTGCTGCTCCTTCGTCAGGTAACTAGTGGGGCAGGATCACAGGACACGGAATTTTAGTAAACGATTAAAGTGTCATACAACTGATGTGATGTATAGAATTAACCTAGATTGCTGTTACGTCTTTAATCACTTATAATGGGGATGCAGATTTCAATCAATTCTTATGTAAATTTCAGAACATCTTTCAATTCACAGTCCCGAGATAACTTAAGGTTTTATCAGTATATAAATAAAAAATACTTCAGCTCAGACAATGCATTAAAGATGTGAGGTTAGAGTATGTTCAATTTGCAAAGTAGGAATTTATAAAATGTCACACAGACTGACCGCCTACAGATTGTGTGCTTTTTGAACAAAATAGAATGTACCTGCAAATCTGCAACTGCAAGCTCAAAGTTGGAATACAGACAGACTCTTACCTCACATCTTTAACTCATTGTCCGAGTTGAGATGTCACTTTTTTTATATACTCATAAAACCTTAAGTTATCTCGGGACTGTGAATTGAAAGATGTTCTGGAATTTACATAATAATTGATTGAAATGTCAATCCCCATTCTAAGTGATTAAAGATGTAACAGCAATCTAGGTTTGTTCAATATATCATATCAGTTGTATGACACTTTGATCTTTTACTATAATCTCTGTGTCCTACGATCCTGCTCCACTAGCTACCTGATGAAGGAGCAGCGCTCCAAAAGCTTGTACTTTCAAATAAACCTGTTGGACTATAACCTAGTGTTATGTGATTTTTAACTTCTATGAATTAGCCAGCTCTCAGGCCGTACTAACTTAAATAGGAGAAAGTGAGGACTGCAGATGCTGGAGATCAGAGCTGAAAATGTGTTGCTGGATAAGGGCAGCAGGTCAGGCAGCATCCAAGGAGCAGGAGAATTGACATTTCCGGCATAAGCCCTTCTTCAGGAATGAAAGAGGGGCTTATGCCCGAAACGTCGATTCTCCTGCTCCTTGGATGCTGCCTGACCTGCTGCGCTTTTCCAGCAACACATTTTTCAGCTCGTACTAACTTAAGTCCTCAGCTTGAAGTGGAGGGATACAGGGCTCAGAAAACAACCAGATGCCCAGGCTGCCTGTGTGGGAGAGCAGGCCATTGGTTATCGCTGACTTAAGGCAGGCCTTAAACGATAGGGAAATGTTAGGAACTACGCAGAAGCTGCCAGCAGCAAGAACAATCAATGCATTCGGAGTCAAACATTGCAGTGAGTTTATCTAAATAAATCCACAATCAGATAACCAAAAACATAGTTAAAGGTAAGTTTTAAAGAATGTGTTAAAGAAGCATTCCAAGAGGCAGAGGAAGAGAGAATTCTCGATAAAAAAACAAAGGAACTGTGGATACTGTAATCAGAAACAAAAACAGAAGTGGCTGGAAAAGCTCAGCAGGACTGACAGCACCTGTGAAGAGAAATCAGAGTTATTGTTTGAGGCCCGGTGACCCTTCCTTGGAACTCAGTTCTCTCTATAGATGCTGCCAGACCTGCTGAGCTTTCCCAGCTATTTCTGTTTTTGTTTCCATGTTAAGAGAAAATTCTAGGATTTGTGACACAAGTAACCAAAGGCACAGCTGCCAATGGTGCAGTGAATAGAATTATGGGATGCTGTCATTAGAAGACTGCACATACATTTCGGCGAGTTGAGAGGCTGGAGACGATCACAGAGATCAGGAGGGATGTGAACTTGGAGAGGTCAGAGAGCGAAGGAATGCAGGTTCTACCTGGAGAACAACCGGCTGTCTTCAGGTATGGGACCCAAAGCTCAGGATTAGCTGAGGTCCTGGCGGATGTGGAGTTTCAACCAGTGCAGTTCACAGCCAGCTCCCCCCCACACCCATCCCCCATCTCACTATCAAGTGACCCTTACCCCAGCCCCAAACACTAAAACCATTCGTTGCCCCTCAGGCTCTTCTTAGCTCCCCTACAGCCGCAGCCCCTCCCCATTGCTCAAGCCCCAGGCTTTTCAGACACTCACGGCCACAGACACTGCAGGCAAACTTCCTTCGCTTGGCAATGCCAAAGCTGCTGGAGGTCTCGACCGTATCCCCGCTGGCATCAATGGTCAGCGTCAAGGCAACTGGAGGCTGCTCATCCAGGCTGGTACTGTCCTGTTGGTCGAGTGGTGAGAGGAGGGGCTCAGTCCCCGAACTCTGGACCCCCTCGGGTTTCTCTGCCTCCTCGCCGGGCTCCGAAGGGTCAGCGAAGGTCCGGCTCTGTGAGGTGATCCCATGGGGGAGCGCTCCACTGGCGTGGGAGTACAAGTGATCGCGCAGACTGCTTCGCACGCTGAACCGCTCTCCACAGTAGTGGCACGAGTAGAGTTTGTGGTGTTTGCCCCGCTTGAAGTTGAGGCCGGGGACCTGCAGCCCAGCTGAGGGTCCGCCCCGGGAACCCGCCGACAGGTTCTGGCTGTGATCGTCCGACACTAGCTGTCCAGCAGAGTCCTGGCTGCTAGCCGTGATCACCGGGGCGCGGGCGTACCGATGCTCGGGGATGTTGGACGGCACACCAACTGATACTTGGCAGAGTGGGTCTGCGCCCTGGCTCGACGCGCCACTCCGACTGCTGGAAGGCTGGAGGTCCCTCACGGTCAGCTTCTGGGAGCCAGAGATCTGGATGCCGTACAGGTTGGGCGACTGCAGAGGCAGCACGTCAGGATGCTGGACGAAGACCTGCCCAGCGTGGCCCGCCTCATGGACCAGGTTGTAGGCATGCAGGAAGCGGATGCCCTCCTCCAGGCGGTTTGGATCCACGGGCTGTTTCGGACCTTTGCCTGTGTACATCAGGTGCAGCAGGTAGCTGAAGATGTCTGGCTGTATGTCCACTGGCTGGACCTTGATATAGTCGCTGTCGGGCAAAACAGAAGCCAAAGAGTTAAACTCCCGCTGCGCGCTCTCTTCAAAACTTACTCCAAAAGCGTCAACCCACACCATCACACCGGAGACACCAAACAGAGAGAGAGGTCAAACCAAACGCCTCAAGTGGGTGTAAGAGAACAGACCGCTGTGATTTCAATGCAGAGCAGCGTTCTCTCTGGTGTCCTAGCCTCAGTCTTACCATCAACCAGGATAATCAGGCCCCTGTCATATCGCTGGATGGGAGGTTGCTGTGCACTAAGCTGTTGACTACATTTTCTTCCTGTGACGCACATTGGGATGGCGTGGAATCGTGAAACTGCTTTGGAAATGCAGGCTTTGCAAAGTGATAGTCGTCTTTGTCTCAGTGGACATAGCTTGATCCCTCATTAAAGCGACACAACTAGGGGAGGGCATGGTCTAGTGGTATTATTGCTTTATTGTTAACCCAGAGACCCAGCTAATGTTCTGGGGACACTGGTTCAATTCCGCCAGATGGTGGAATTCAAATTCAATAAAAATCTGGAATTAAGAATCTAATGATGACTATGTTCATTGTCGATTGTCAGAAAAACTCATCTGGCTCCCTGATGTCCTTTAGGGGAAGAAAATCTCAATCTTCTACGGTCTTGCCTGCATGTGACTCCACACCCACAACAATATTGTTGACTCCTAACTGCCCTCTTGGCAATTAGGGATGGACAATAAATACTGGCCTGGCCAGCCTCATCCCGTGAATGAATAAAAATTGGAGGTGGGCCAATCTAGAGCCACTGCTGCGTATCAGACCATGTGGAGTAAGAGGGCGCCCGGGTGGTGACTTGTATCAGCTCAGAAATTGAACCTATACCATGGGGCTGCATCGAAAGCCAGCCATGCAGCTAACTGCTCCCATACTGGAACAGTTCAAAGCAGCAGTCATTGTCCTGCCAAATAGGGCAAGAGGATAGGGCAGCACTTAGTCAGGTATTAGACAAATAAACTCAGGATTTAGAAGCTGGGGATGTAAGGGTAGCCTCCAACCCCAAACTAACCAATAACAGAATGAGGAAGAGATCAAAGGTGAGGGAGATGAAGGGAGGGAGAGAGACAGGCAGAGAGAGACAGGCAGAGAGAGCGAGAGAGAGAGAGAGAGACAGGCAGAGAGAGCGAGAGAGAGAGACAGGCAGAGAGAGAGAGAGGCAGAGAGAGAGAGACAGAGAGACACAGAGAGAGAGAGAGAGGCAGAGAGAGAGAGAGAGACAGGCAGAGAGAGACAGACAGGCAAGCAGAGAGAGAGAGGGAGAGAGACGGACAGGCAGAGAGAGAGAGAGAGAGAGAGAGAGAGGGGGGGGAGAGAGAGAGGGAGAGAGACAGACAGACAGAGGAAGAGATAGATGTCTCTTACCTTGACTGATGAATAAAAATCATTTTGAAGTAATTGGAAAATGCAGCCAGCACTGATCGATGAGCTTTGAAGTGAATGTCCCCAACTGCAACGGTGCAGTCACACAGGAAACCAAACTCCCTCTGGATATTCAACTGTTGCAGCAGCACCAGTCCATGATTAGCTACATCCATGATGCAGCTCTGTAGGATACAACAAAGGTTGATTAACAATCCACTTCTGTTGGCTAGAGGCTGCAGCATACCCTGGAACACAGCAACTCTGGTACTGGGGCAAGGACTGGGGGGTAGAAGGTTAAATCTCACCACAACAATACAATTTGTAAAACTGATTTCTACAATATCATCTTCAAGAAGTCAGTACAATCAAGATGCAGCCCGACTGCGACAGAGTACAACAGCTTCACCAGAATCCTTCAGATTCCAGAACCTCCTGTCCTTATCCAACCATCCAAACTCTGACCTCCATTCCTTAGTAGTACCCAGTTAACCCTCAACTTCCCTCTGGAACAGGCAAATAAATCCTGGCACTGCCCACAGCACCACAGTCACAGAATTGTACAGCATGGAAGCAGACCCTTTGGTCCAATTCATCCATGGCGACCAGATATCCTAAATTAATCTAGTCCCATTTGCCAGCACTTGGCCCATATCCCTCTAAACCCTTCCTATTCATGTACCCATTCAGATGCATTTTAAATACTGTAATTGTACCAGCCTCCACCACTTCCTCTAGCAGCTCATTCCATACACGCACCATGAAGAAGTTTCCCTTTCGGTCCCTTTTAAATCCTTCCCCTCTCACTTTAAACCTATGCCCTCTGGTTTTGGGTCTCCCTAACCTGGGAAAAACGCCTTTACTATCCACCCTATCCATGCCCCTCATGATTTTATGAAGCTCTATAAGATCATCACTCCAATGTTCCAGAGAAAATAGTTGAAACTTTATTGCTGGAACAGCACAGCAGGTCAGGCAGCATCCAGGGAACAGGAGATTCGACGTTTCGGGCACAGGCCCTTCTTCAGGAATTCCTGAAGAAGGGCCTGTGCCCGAAACGTCGAATCTCCTGTTCCCTGGATGCTGCCTGACCTGCTGTGCTGTTCCAGCAATAAAGTTTCAACTTTGATCTCCAGCATCTGCAGACCTCACTTTCTCCAGAGAAAATAGCCCAGTCTATTCAGCCTCTCCCTATAACTCAAATCCTCCTGATAAAGTATTGGGGAAATAATAGCTAAATCCTCCATTTTGTAAGTCTCCTTTTTGTGATAATAACTTGCCTTTTAAAATGGCTAAGCACAGTGACCATGAGAATGGAACAAGGACTGCATGAATCCTGGCATAAACCAGTCAGTGAAGGAACAGACAAGGACAGAGAAAAAATGCATTAGATTCTGGTGACTTTGATGACATTGGGGGGTGAAAATGTGTTGCTGGAAAAGCGCAGCAAGTCAGGCAACATCCAAGGAGCAGGAGAATCAACTTTTCGGGCATGAGCCCTTCTTCAGGAATGAAGGAATTTACTTTGGGAGCAGAAGGTTTTCATGCTGACACTGTTTTGTCTCTGGGAAAGCGACCAAGACGATCTAAACATCTCAATGCCTTTTTGTATTTGGCTTATCAAAGTGCCCAAATGATGGGAAAAGTTGGGTATGTGCTCAACTTTTGCCACCCGATTCACAGGGGGTTATCCCTCTTTAGCCTCTCTCTTTTAGCTGGCCTGAGGTGGCCAAACAACTAATACGCTGGACCTCCTGGGATAAAATTGAGCAATGGCAGTCAGTAGGTATGAAATGACCCTGGTCTGGGATTGGTAGCAATCTGGCTACAACAGATCCCATATACCCCCTTTCCTGGTAGTCCTTAATAATACTATTAATGACATTATTTGTTTTAGTAAAAATGGGAGCATCTCTAGTGGCTTATATATGGGGACTAGTCGATGCTGTTTAACTATCCCATGGATTGAACCAAACCAAAATTTAACTAAATTTGGTTATTTTCTGTTTGATTGGTCCTCTGTTCTTAACAGAACATCACGGTCCCTTTAGAAGGGCCCTAATTCCAGGGCATGGAAAGATGGATATTCTGGCCTAACCGCCTATAACGGCACCTATTTTGTTTGCGGGTTCAAGGCCTACCCATGGCTCCCCTCAAACGAATGGGGATCATGTCATATCGGGTATGCGGTTCCCCTTATTCGGGTTTTAGACAGGTTGCCTTCACCTCCGAGGATGAAGAGGTACCTCCCTGATCTTCTCATGTTTATTGGGATGGATCCCCCCCACTGGCTTTCATTGACAGGGAACCAAATTAGGTAGATTAAGAATAATACTGGAAATTGTCGCCAATAATACTGCAGATACCATGACTAATATCATGCTGATATGGTCGCGATCAGGACAGTGACCCTTCAGAATCATTTGGTCTTGGACTTTCTACTAGCTGAGGAGGGTGGCCCTTGTGCATTGTAGGAAAGGAATGCTGCACCTACATTTCTGACAGATTCTCCCCAGGCACATTAGCCAGGAGGTCCAGAAACTTAATGTAATGGATCATGATAAGATCAGTAGTTTTACTGGATGGTGACCATTTAAAGGTCTCTTTGGGAGTATTGGTGGCATTTCTTTTTCATTTTGGGACTTTATTACTTAATGTAATTGTCTGCATTCTTGCATTCAAATGCTTATGGTCACTGATATCTTGATTGCTTTTGTCGTAAACTTTAGGAATGGCCCAGTTGATCATGAAATGATCAAAAGGAGGGAATGATAAAGTATTGGGGAAATAACAGCTAAAATTCTCAATTTTGTAAGTCTCCTTTTTGCAATAATAACTTGCCTTTTAAAATGGCTAAGCACAGTGACCATGAGAATGGACCAAGGAATATATGAATCCTGGCATAATCAAGTATCTGTCTGTTTCCCAAACAGGCGCTATAACGGAATATTGATTGTAACCTAGGTATTATCTCAGTGATGCAAATAACACCACATTAACAGTATTGTTTATTTTGTGTGAGAAACAACACTAATGTATGAATTACCTCAAGAGAACCTAATTAAGACTAGAAGCATTATATGGTGGGAATCAGAGCAAAATGATATGATTACGCAAAATAAGGGTACAAATTATGCTGCCACTTTAAGATTTAGAAATGTTTTGAGCTTATTCAGGGTCATCTCTTTGATACCCTGAGTTTTGCTAATTGATCTGCCAGCCGGCCTGATAACAATAAAAGAGTGCTATTTTGCAACCTTCAAGAGGTCCGAGAATTTTTAAATTTACACTCTAACCCTGGCAACATCCGTATAAATCTTTTTTGACCCCCCTCAAGTTTAGCAGCATCCTTCTTATAGCAGGGAGACCAGAATTACACACAATATTCCAAAAGTGGCCTAACCAATTTCCTGTACAGTTGCAAAGTGACTTCCCAACTCCTATACTCAATGCACTGACCAATAAAGGAAAGTGTACCAAACGCCTTCTTCACTATCCTATCTACCTGTGACTCCACTTTCAAGGGACCATGACCCTGCATTCAAAGTCTCTTTGTTCAGCAACAATCCCCAGGACCTTCAGATTAAGTGTATAAGTCCTGCCCTGATTTGCCTTTCCAAAATGCAGCATCTCTCATTTACCTAGATTAAACTCTAACTGCCACTCTTTGGCCCATCGGATCAAGGTCCTGTTGTGCTCGGCAGTAACCTTCTTCGCTGTCCACTGCACCTCCAGTTTTGGTGTCATCCGCAAACGTGCTGTTCCTGGTGCGAGTACCCCAGGGTTACTCCTTTGAAGAGGAGCAGGGTATTCTCCCCTTGTGCTGGGACCCCTTCATCAAAATCGGTTGACTGCACTTCAAAATGACTTCTGAAAACTGTTTGGGAGATTGTGCTAGGTGCTACAAAGATGCAATGCTGTCTTTGTTTACAGTAAAGGAAAGGAAGTTAGGAGTATACCATTGGTTATACAGATATAGGAATCAGCAGCCCACTCCAACATTCAGTAAAATCACTGCTTACCTGGTTTGTGATTTTTATTCCACTCTGCTGTCTGCCACCCCCCCACCCAATGGTGCCATTGCTCAAGGGTTGATAGAGCCACCACACAGTTCACTACACAAGAAAGTGAGTACTGCAGATGCTGGAAATCAGAGTCAAAAAAAGAGTGGTGCTGGAAAAACACACCAGGTCAGGCAGCATCTGAGGAGCAGGACAGTCGACATTTCGGGCGTAAGCCCTTCATCAGGAATGTTGGGGGTTTGGGAAGGGGGCTGAGACATAAATAGGAGGGTGAGGCTGGGGCTGGGGGGGGGGAAGGTAGTTGGTTTCCTCATCTCTCCTCCCCCCACCTCATCCCAGATCCAACCCTCCAACTCGGCACCGCCCTCTTGAATTGTACCACCTACCCATCTTCCTTTCCACCTTTCCTCTGCACCCTCCTGCCCGACCTATCACAATTAATCCCCACCTTCATCTACTACTGCCTTCCCAGCTACCTGCCCCACCAGCCCCACCTCCAATCTCCCATTTATCACTCAACCCCCTTCTCCGCCCCAACATTCCTGATGAAGAACTTATGCCTGAAATGTCAACTCTCCTGCTCGTCGGATGCTGCCTGACCTGCTGTGCTTTTCCAGCAACACACATTTCAACACAGTTCACTACAGAGTGACCTTGTTTTATTAGAAACTTGTGCATCAAACTATTACCTTACAAGCCTGTAGTCACTAAACTAGAGAAATGCTCCTGTGTACTGAGTGAACCAGTAGCTGGGTGACAAGCTAGAGTCGGAAGCAGTGTGTCAGATGTATACGAGGGCACCAGCATCTGTGAACTACAGTGCGGGGGTTGGGCAGATTGCCATGAGAAATTGGTTATTCAACTCAACTTCTGTTAAAAATCATTCTTACAGATATACACATGACACCAGGTTTCACTGCTCATTCCTTGGTTTTATCAGACTGAGCAGCTTGCTCAGTCAGGTCAGTGGGCAGTTACTAGTCAGCCGCATTGCACAAAAGTCACATGTAGGTCAGACCAGTTCAGGGCTGCAGATTCCCTTCCTAATGAATCAGGTGGGTTTTTAATAACAATTCAACAGTTTTCATAGAATCCCTACAGCAAGGAAAGAAACCATTTGGCCCATCAAGTCTGCACCATCTCTCTGAAGAGCATTCCATCCAGACTCAGCCTCCGCCCCCCCCCCCCCCTCGCCCCTCGCCAAGCATCCCTGTAACCTCACATTTAGAGCTAAAGAGGCTTACAGCATGGAAACAGGCCCTTCAGCCCAACTTGCCCATGCTGCCCAGTTTTCACAATTAAACTAGTCCCATTGTCTAAAACAATCAGAGGTAAAACAAGCAAAGGGTTGCAATCCTGCAAATAAAAGCAACTGCACCCACGCCCCCAGCAACTCACGCATCAATTTCTATCAGTTGCTGCTGTGGTTACCTCTGGCTGTGTGGTGAGATTCAATAAGCCCCATTTCGAAGGGGCTGAGAAACCACATTTTGAGTGCTTGCAGCTAGTACATATTGGTTCAGGGAGCTGTGCATGTAATTATACCACACAATGTTAAACTCAACCCAGAATCTCTTCCTCCCCCCCCCAATAATGGCCAGACTAAAACCCACCTAAAACTTGACTGCTGTAAAGTTTGCTCTAGTTAAGGGAGGGGGTGGCAGCTTACTGGGGTCAGCCAGAATGCAGGTTTGAGATTACAATCATACTGAATCACAGGGCAACTAGAGCTGCTGAATGCCTGTGCTCCTCGGTAAGGCCACAACAATTGTTAAGTCTTTACCCTTCATCGCCTCAGGGCTCTCTGAACTCCAAGTTGACTTCCGACCCCATACACTGTTCTCCATTGCAGACACAAGCAGTTTTCACTTCTGCGACATGGTAGGACTCAGCCCCTGTCTCAGCTCAGCTGTTGCTGAAACCCTCATTCCTGTCTCCTTTAGCTCCATATTACTCCAGCGCTTCCCCAGCTGCTCTCCAATGCCCAACTCCAAACTCTCATCAAACATACCGCAGCAATCCTTGCATGGGGTGAAGCTAATAAATTTGTGGATGTGGTGCCAGTCAAGTGGTCTGCTTTGTCCTGAATGCTGTTCAGCTTCTTGAGTGTTGTTGGAGCTGCACCCATCCAGGGAAGTGGGAAATATATTTCATCCCACTCCTGACTTGTGCCTTGTAGATGCTGGACAGGTTTTGGGGAGTCAGAAGGTAAGTTACTCATTGCAGTATTTCTAGCTTCTGACCTGCTCCTGTGGCCACACTATTTGTACGACGAGTTCAGCGCAGGTTCAGGTCCACGGTAACTCCCTGTCGAGATGCTTGAAATCATCCAGGACAAAGCAGCCACTTGATTAGCACCACATCGACAAGCATCCACTCCCTCTATCACCGACACAGTGTGTACCATCTGCAAGATGCACTGCAGAAACTCACTGATGATCCTCAAACAGCGCCTTCTAAACCCACAACTGCTTCCATCTAGAAGGACAATAGCAGCAGATAAATGGGAACACCACCCCCTGCAAGTTCCCCTCCGAGCCATTCACCATCCTGACTTGGAAATGTATCGCCGTTCCTTCACAGTCGCTGGGTCAGAATCCTGGAATCCCCTCCCTAAGGGCATTGTGGGTCAACCCACAGCACGTGGACTCCAGCGGTTCAAGAAGACAGCTCACCCCCACCTTCTCAAGGGGCAACTAGGAACTGAAAAACTCAATGACACCCACATCCCCTGAATGAATAAAACACCACTGAAGGCACGAGTTGGAAAAGCACGGCAGGTCAGGCAGCATTTGAGGAGAAGGAGAATCGATGTTTCGGGCATAAGCCCTCATCAGGAATGAGCCTCATCTGCAATCATCACTTTCTCCTAGAAGGCAGGGGTTGCCCAATGAATCTGTTCCCTCATCCTAAATGATCATGGCTGATCCTCTATCTCAGCAACACACTACTGTTCTCTCTCTCTTGATATTCCTCAACCCCTTTAGCCTCATAACCACTAATAACTAAGTGCCCTGGTGCTCCCTGATCAATACTGGGCTCCTAATTAAATTTTTAAACTGTTATCCATTTTCATCAAGTCATAGAGATATACAGCACAGAAACAGACCCTTCGGTCAAACTCATCCATGCCAACCAGATAGCCTAAACTAATCTAGCTCCCATTTGCCAGCACTTTGCCCATATCCCTCTAAACTCTTCCTATTATATACCTAACCAGATGCCTTTCAAATGCTGTCATTGTACCACCTTCCACCACTTCCTCTGGCAGCTCATTCCATATTTGCACCATCCTCTGGGTGAATAAATTGGCCCTTAGGTGCATTTTAAATTTTTCCCCTCTCACCCTAAATCTTTGCTCTCTAGTTCTGGACTCCCCCACCCCAGGGAAAAGACTTTGTTTATTTACCCTAAACATGCCCCTCAGGATTTTATAAACCTGTATAAGGTCACCCCTCAGCCTCTGACGCTCCAGGGAAAACAGCCCCAGCCTGTTCAGCCTCTCCCTGTAGCTCAAATCCTCCAACCCTGGCAACATCCTTGTAAATCTTTTCTGAACGCTTTCAAGTTTCACAACATCCTTCCGATAGAATTGCACACAATATTCCAAAAGTGGCCTAACCAGTGTCCTGTACAGCTGCAACATGACCTCCAAATTCCTACAAAGGAAAGCATACTAAATGCCTTCTTCACTATCCTATCTACCTGCGACTCCACTTACAAGGACCTATGAACCTGTACTCCAAGGTCTCTCTGTTCAGCAACACTTCCCATTAAGTGTATAAGTCCTGCTCAGATTTGATTTTCCAAAATGCAGCACCTCACATTTATCTGAATTAAATTCCCTCTGCCACTCCTCAGCCCATTGGTCCATCTGATGAAGATCCCATTGTACTCTGTGGTAACCTTCTTCACTGGAGAAAGTGAGGTCTGCAGATGCTGGAGATCAGAGCTGGAAATGTGTCGCTGGAAAAGCGCAGCAGGTCAGGCAGCATCCAGGGAACAGGAGAATCGACGTTTCGGGCATAAGCCCTTCTTCATGGCTTATGCCCGAAACGTCGATTCTCCTGTTCCCTGGATGCTGCCTGACCTGCTGCGCTTAACCTTCTTCACTATCCACCACACCTCCAATTTTGGTGTCATCTTCAAACCTATTAAATATACTTCCTATATTCACATCAAAGAAAGAAACAAAGAAAGGTTTACAGCCCAGGAACAGGCCCTTTGGCTCTCCAAGCCTGAGCTGATCTAAATCCACTGGCTAAACCTGTCGCCCAATTCCTAAGCATCTGTATCCCTCTGCTCCCCACCTACTCACGCATCTGTCCAGATGCACTTTAAATGAATCTACTGTGCCTTCCTGTACCCACCTCTGCTGGCAACGCATCCCAGGCACCTACCACCCTCTGTGTGAAGTACTTTCCACATGTTTCCCCCTTAAACTTTCCATCTCTCATCTTGAATGCGTGACCTCTCGTTATTGAATCCCTCACCCTCCTAGGAAAAAGCTTATCTCTATCTACCCTGAGTACACCATTCATTATTTTGTAAATCTCAATCAGATCCCCCCTCAATTTTCTTTTGTCTAATGAAAACAATCCTAACCTACTCAACCCCTCTTCATAGCTAGCACCTTCCATACCAGGCAATATCCTCGTAAACCTTCTCTGCACCCTCTCCGAAGCGTCCACATCCTTTTGGTAATGTGGTGACCAGTATTCTAAATGCGGCCGAACCAATGTCTTGTACAATTTTAACAAGACCTGCCAGCTCTTATACTCAATATCCCGTCCGATGGAGGCAAGCATACTATATGCTTTCTTGACCACTCTATCCACCTGTGCAGCAGCCTTCAGGATACAATGGACCTGAACTCCCAGATCTCTCTGCTCATCAACTTTTCCCAAGGCTCTTCCATTTACAGTATAGTTTGCTCTAGAATTAGACTTCCCAAAATACATCATCTCACATTTGCCTGGATTGAACTCCTTCTGCCAATTCTCCGGCCAACTCTCCAGTCTATCTATAATTTTCCTGTATTCTTTGACAGACCCCTATGCTTTCTGCTACTCCACTAATCTTCGTGTCATCTGCAAACTTGCTGATCAGACTAACAATGCTCTCTTCCAGATCATTTATGTATATCAAAAACAACAGTGGCCCCCAGCGCTTATCCCTGTGGAACACCACTGGTCACTTTTCTCCATTTCGAGAAACTCCCTTCAACTACTACTCTCTGTCTCCTGTTGCTTGGTATATGTGACAATAAATTCAATACAATTCAAATTCAATTCAATTCAATTCTCAACCAGTTCTTTATCCACCTAGCTATAACATCCTGCACACCATGTGACTTCACTTTCTCCATTAGTTAACATGGGGAACCTTATCAAATGCCTTACTAAAGTCCATGTACAGAGAAACCGCGATTATCCGAATATTGGATTATCCGAAGGAGATCTTGAGCTCCCGATGGAAATGTTACATCTCAACATATTTCAACCCTGATCATGTCTTTTGTTGACAGGTACAATGATTAAAAACAAACTCGGCCTTATTGAAACGCTGCCGAGAACAGTCCTGAACAGTCCAGTCACTCTCTCCAAATGAATGGCGTCACGCCCTCGAGGTCATCCCCCCCACCAACTTTCCCTGGAGTTCTACACAGACGTGTACCCTAAACCCCCCCTCTTCCCCAGATACCGTACAGGGCAAAGGTGGAACATGTCAAAAAGTTACAGTAAAAAGTTTGTGTGCGCGCACTATTTGGAGACTCTCAGCCCCAAAAGCCACCAGCGTCAGCAGTCTTGTTGTTGATGTCAAGTCTGGCTGCCCTGGAGAGGAGGTGGGGGGGCCAGGGGAGGTGTTGGACGGGGTTGGGGGCGCGGGGGTGGTGTTGGATGGAGCTTGAGTGTTGGACGGAGGAGGCACTTTTGGATGGGGTTTGGGGGGGGCAGGGGTGGTATTGGACGGGGTTTGGAAAGAGGGCGCGGACGGTGGGGGGTGGTGTTGGACACGTTTGGGGGCTGTGGCCAGGGGGCGGTGTTGGACGGGGTTGGGAATGTGGCCAGGGGGCGGTGTTGGAGGCTGTGGCTAGGGGGCGGTGTTGGACGGGGTTGGGGGCTGTGGCCAGGGGGCGGTGTTGGAGAGGGTTGGGGGCTGTGGCCAGGGGGCGGTGTTGGACAGGGTTGGGGGCTGTGGCCAGGGAGCGGTGTTGGAGGGAGTTGGGGGGGGGGCAACAGGTGAGGGGGACGGTGTTCGACAGGTTTGGGGTGCTCGTGCAGAGAGTGGCGTTGGATGGGGCGGGGGGGCAGAGGGCGGTGTTGGGCGGGGTTTGGGGGCAGATGGGATGGGCAGTGTTCGACAGATTTGGGGGGCACTGTTGGAAGGGATTGGGGGAGGGCTGGGGGTGGTGTTGGATCGGTTTGGGGGATGGACGGAGGTGGGGGCTCACATGTAGTGTGCTGCTGCTGTCTCATCTCCTGAACAGGGAGCAGACGTAACAGAAAACTCCGAGCCCTAGAGAGGACATTGAATTAATTAACCAAATAATCAATTATCCGAATGAACTAGTGCCCGCCCATCTTGTTCAGATAATCGAGGTTCCTCTGTATAGATATCTACTGCCCTTCCTTCATCTATCGACTTGGTTACTTCCTCAAAGAACTCTTTTACATTGGTATGGCACGATCTACCCCACACAAAACCATTTTGCCGCTCACTGATAAGTCCATTCTTTTCCAAATATAAATAGATTTCATCCCTTGGCACCTTCTCCAGCAACTTTCCCACCACTGAAGTCAGGCTCACTGGTCTGTAGTTATCTGGAATATCCCTACTACCCTTCTCATACAGGGGGACAACATTAGCAACTCTCCAGTCCTCCGTTACCTCACATGTGTTTAAAGATGCTACAAAGATTTCTGTCAGGGCCCCAGTTATTTTGTCTCTCACTTCCCTCAGCAACCTGGGATAGATCCCATCTGGTCCTGGGGATATGTCCACCTTAATATCCTTTAGCCCAAAACATCTCCCCTCCTTATGTCAACATGACCCAGAGTAAACAAACCTCATCACGTCCATCTCTCAGTGAGCACTGATGCAAAGTAATCATTGAGAATCTCACCCATTTTCGCAGGTTCGGCACACAAAGTTCCTTCCTTAACCTTTAGTGGTTCAACCCTTTCTCTAGTTACCCTCTTGCATCTTAGACAAGAATAAAAGGCCTTGGGACTTTGCTTAATTCTGCTCGCTAAAGTTATTTCATTACCGCTTTTAGCCCACTTGATTCCTTGTTTAAGATTGGTCCTACTCTCCTGATATTCCTCCAAGGCCCATTCAGTTCGCAGCTGCCTGGACCTTATGTACGCTTCCCTTTTCCCCTTGGCTAGTTGCACAAGCTGTCATTCATGGTTCACAAATCTTGCCTTTCCTATCCCTTGTTTTCAAAGGGACATGCCTATTCTGCACTATCTTCAACATCCTTTCAAATCCTTCCATGGCCTCACTCTTCCCTATCTCATTCTCTTTGGAATCTCGTTCTCCCACAGTATCCTTTGCGATCTCTCCTCTCTAATTCGGATTAGTGGGAAGAAATGTATCTCGCATTGCATTGCTGGCAGTGCAGTTTGATCAGAAAGTGAGAAAATTACAGTCACATCGACAACATGGTGCTCACTAGCACGTGGTTCATAGATATCATTGCCCACACTACACAGTCACAAACACTCTTTCCACAGCCCCAATGGCTATCCAGACAACGCGGCCCCTTCCATTACTCTTGGGGATGTGGAGACCACCCAACCTCACCTTCAGAAAAAGACCCCCCACCAAACCTCTGGGATATACACACACAATTCCCACCTCAATCAGAGACTCACAGACCCCTTCCCCCCCACCCCCCTTCAGCTCATGCCACATCTGAGGGGGACAGAGACCTTGCCCACCCGTCTCCGTCTCTCCACCCCCTAACCCCATCAGGCCACATGGGCCTGAAAGTGGGGTTACATTTTCTCCCTGGGGGTGGCATGGAGGGTGCCTGGCACAGACCCTGGTCTGTGTGGGGGTGTGTCTCTCTCTCCCTCCTGCCTCTTTCCCCCAGGGGTTGGGGGTTTCTCTGTCTCTCTCCCTCCCCCCCTACAGAGGATGGGGAGTCTCTGCCTCGCTCTCTCCCAGGGAGTGAGGGTTACCTCAGTCTATCTCCTCCAGGAGGATGGGGTATATCTCTGTCTCTCTCCTCCAGGGGTGGGGGGGGTATCTCTGTCTCTCTCCCCCGGGGGTGGGGGGGGTATCTCTGTCTCTCTCCTCCAGGGGTGGGGGGGTATCTCTGTCTCTCCCCCGGGGGTGGGGGTATCACTGTCTCTCTCCTCCAGGGGTGGGGGGTATCTCTGTCTCCCTCCCCCAGGGGTGAGGGGTATCTCTGTCTCTCTCCCCCAGGGGTGGGGGTATCTCTGTCTCACCCCCGGGGGTGGGGGGTATCTTTGTCTCTCTCCCTCGGGGGTGGGGGTGGGGATATGTCTGTCTCTCCCCCGGGGGAGGGGGGGTATCTCTGTCTCTCCCCCGGGGGTGGGGATCTCTCTGTCTCTCTCCCCGGGGGTGGGGGTATCTCTGTCTCTCTCCCCCAGGGGTGGGGGGGTATCTCTGTCTCTCCCCCGGGGGAGGGGGGGTATCTCTGTCTCTCCCCCGGGGGTGGGGATCTCTCTGTCTCTCTCCCCCGGGGGTGGGGGTATCTCTGTCTCTCTCCCCCAGGGGTGGGGGGGTATCTCTGTCTCTCCCCCGGGGAGGGGGTTATCTTTGTCTCTCTCCCCCAGGGGTGGGGGGGTATCTCTGTCTCTCCCCCGGGGGAGGGGGGGTATCTCTGTCTCTCCCCCGGGGGTGGGGATCTCTCTGTCTCTCTCCCCCGGGGGTGGGGGTATCTCTGTCTCTCTCCCCCAGGGGTGGGGGGGTATCTCTGTCTCTCCCCCGGGGAGGGGGTTATCTTTGTCTCTCTCCCCCAGGGGTGGGGGGGTATCTCTGTCTCTCCCCCGGGGGTGGGGATCTCTCTGTCTCCCTCCCCCGGGGGTGGGGATCTCTCTGTCTCTCTCCCCCAGGGGTGGGGGGGTATCTCTGTCTCTCCCCCGGGGGAGGGGGGTATCTTTGTCTCTCTCCCCCAGGGTGTGGGGGTATCTCTGTCTCTCCCCCGGGGGGGTGGGGATCTCTCTGTCCCTCTCTTACCTGTGACCTGGCGGCGGTGCGTAGGTCAGTGACGTCAGGGATACGCCCCGCCCCTCGTTGCGCGTTGACGCCACGCGGGATGACGTCACATGCGGCCCCGGATAAACACCGCCCCATCCCCTCAACCCATCCCCCTCCTCATCTCCCCATCCCCCTCAACCCATCCCCCTCCTCATCTCCCCATCCCCCTCAACCCATCCCCCTCCTCATCTCCCCATCCCCCTCAACCCATCCCCCTCCTCATCTCCCCATCCCCCTCAACCCATCCCCCTCCTCATCTCCCATCCCCCTCCTCATCTCCCCATCCCCCTCAACCCATCCCCCTCCTCATCTCCCCATCCCCCTCAACCCATCCCCCTCCTCATCTCCCCATCCCCCTCAACCCATCCCCCTCCTCATCTCCCCATCCCCCTCAACCCATCCCCCTCCTCATCTCCCCATCCCCCTCAACCCATCCCCCTCCTCATCTCCCCATCTCCCTCAACCCACCCCCTCCTCATCTCCCCATCCCCCTCAACCCAATCCCCTCCTCATCTCCCATCCCCCTCCTCATCTCCCCATCCCCCTCAACCCATCCCCCTCCTCATCTCCCCATCCCCCTCAACCCATCCCCCTCCTCATCTCCCCATCCCCCTCAACCCATCCCCCTCCTCATCTCCCCATCCCCCTCAACCCATCCCCCTCCTCATCTCCCCATCCCCCTCAACCCATCCCCCTCCTCATCTCCCCATCTCCCTCAACACACCCCCTCCTCATCTCCCCATCCCCCTCAACCCAATCCCCTCCTCATCTCCCATCCCCCTCCTCATCTCCCCATCCCCCTCAACCCATCCCCCTCCTCATCTCCCCATCCCCCTCAACCCATCCCCCTCTTCATCTCCCCATCTCCCTCAACCCACCCCCTCCTCATCTCCCCATCCCCCTCAACCCAATCCTCTCCTCATCTCCCCATCCCCCTCAACCCACCCCCCTCCTCATCTCCCCATCTCCCTCAACCCACCCCCTCCTCATCTCCCCATCCCCCTCAACCCAATCCCCTCCTCATCTCCCATCCCCCTCCTCATCTCCCCATCCCCCTCAACCCAATCCCCTCCTCAACTCCCCATCCCCCTCAACCCATCACCCTCCTCATCTCCCCATCCCCCTCAACCCATCCCCCTCCTCAACTCCCCATCCCCCTACTCATCTCCCCATCCCTCCTCAACCCATCCCCCTCCTCATCTCCCCATCCCTCCTCAACCCATCCCCCTCCTCATCTCCCCATCCCTCTTCAACCCATCCCCCTCCTCATCTCCCCATCCCCCTCAACCCAATCCCCTCCTCATCTCCCCATCCCTCCTCAACCCAATCCCCTCAACTCCCCATCCCCCTCAACCTATCCCCCTCCCCATCACCCTCCTCATCTCCCCATCCCCCTCAACCCACCCCCTCCTCATCTCCCCATTCCCCTCAACCCATCCCCCTCCTCAACCCCCCATCCCCCTCAACCCATCCCCCTCATCTCCCCATCCCTCCTCAACCCATCCCCCTCCTCATCACCCCATCCCCCTCAACCCATCCCCCTCCTCATCTCCCCATCTCCCTCAACCCACCATCTCCTCATCTCCCCATCCCCCTCAACCCAATCCCCTCCTCATCTCCCATCCCCCTCCTCATCTCCCAATCCCCCTCAACCCAATCCCCTCCTCAACTCCCCATCCCCCTCAACCCATCACCCTCCTCATCTCCCCATCCCCCTCAACCCATCCCCCTCCTCAAATCCCCATCCCCCTCAACACATCACCCTCCTCATCTCCCCATCCCTCCTCAAACCATTGCCCTCCTCATCTCCCCATCCCTCCTCAACCCATCCCCCTCCTCATCTCCCCATCCCCCTCAACCCATCCCCTTCCTCATCTCCCCAACCCCCTCCTCATCTCCCCACTCCCCTCAACCCAATCCCCTCCTCATCTCCCCATCCCCCTCCTCATCTCCCCATCCCCCACCTCATCTCCCCATCCCCCTCAACCCAATCCCATCCTCATCTCCCCATCCCTCCTCAACCCAATCCCCTCCTCAACTCCCCATCCCCCTCAACCTATCCCCCTCCTCATCTCCCCATCAGCCTCCTCATCTCCCCATCCCCCTCAACCCACCCCCTCCTCATCTCCCCATCCCCCACAACCCATCCCCCTCCTCATCTCCCCATCCCCCTCATCCCATCGCCCTCCTCAACTCCGCATCCCCCTCAACTCATCCCCCTCCTCATCACCCCATTCCCCTCAACCCATCCACCTCCTCAACTCCCCATCCCCCTCAACCCATCCCCCTCCTCATCTCCCCATCCCCCTCCTCATCTCCCCTTCCCCCACAACCCATCCCCCTCCTCATCTCCCCATCCCCCTCATCCCATCGCCCTCCTCAACTCCGCATCCCCCTCAACTCATCCCCCTCCTCATCACCCCATTCCCCTCAACCCATCCACCTCCTCAACTCCCCATCCCCCTCAACCCATTCCCGTCCTCATCTCCCCGTCCCCCTCCTCATCTCCCCATCCCCCTCAACCCATCCCCCTCCTCATCACCCCATCCCCCTCAACATCTCCCCATCCCCCTCAACCCATCCCCCTCCTCAACTCCCCATCCCCCTCAACCAATCCCCCTCCTCATCTCCCCATTCTCCCCAACCCATCCCGCTCCTCAATTACACATCCTCCTCAACTCCCCACCCCCCTCCTCATCTCCCCATCCCCCTCAACATCACCCCAGCCCCCGCAACCCATTCCCCTCCTCATCACCCCATCCCCCTCAACCAATCCCCCTCCTCATCTCCCCACCCCCCTCAACCCATCCCCTCATCATCTCCCCATTCCCCCTCAAGGCATCCCCCAACTCATCTCCCCACCCCCATCAACCCATCCCCTCCTCAATTCCCCATCCCCCTCAACTCATCCCCCTCCTCAACTCCCCATCGCCCTCCTCATCTCCCCACCCCCCTCCTCATCTCCCCATCCCCCTTTACCCATCCCCTCCTCAATTCCCCATCCTCAACTCCCCATCCCCCTCAACCCATCCCCCATCCTCATCTCCCCACCCCCCTCCTCATCTCCCCAACCCCCTCAACCCAGCCCCCTCCTCAACTCCCCATCCCCCTCCTCATCTCCCCACCCCTCTCCTCATCTCCCCATCCCCCTCAACACATCCTCTCCTCAATTCCCCATCCCCCTCAACCCATCCCCTCCTCAGTTCCCCATCCCCCTCAACCCAGCCCCCTCCTCAACTCCCCATCGCCCTCCCCATCTCCCCACCCCCGTCCTCATCTCCCATCCCCCTCAACCCATCCCCCTCCTCAACTCCCCATCCCCCTCAACCTATCCCCATCCTCATCTCCCCATCCCCCTCAACCCATCCCCCTCCTCAACGCCCCATCCCCCTCAACCCATCCCCCTCCTCAACTCCGCAACCCCCTCAACCCATCCCCCTCCTCATCTCCCCATCCCCCTCAACCCATCCCCCTCCTCATCTCCCCATCCCCCTCCTCGTCTCCCCATCCCCCTCAACTCACGCCCCTCCTCATCTCCCCATTCTCCCCAACCCATCCCCCTCCTCAATTCCCCATTCCCCTCAACTCATCCCCCTCCTCAGCACCCCTTTCCCGCTCAACCCATCCCCCTCCTCATCTCCCCATTCCCCTCCTCATCTCCCCATCCCCCTCAACCCAATCCCCTCCTCATCTCCCCATCCCCCTCAACCCAATCCCCTCCTCATCTCCCCATCCCTCCTCAAACCATCCCCCTCCTCATCTCCCCATCCCCCTCAACCCATCCCCCTCCGCATCTCCCCAACCCCCTCAACCCATCCCCCTCCTCATCTCCCATCCCCCTCCTCATCTCCCCATCCCCCTCAACCCAATCCCCTCCTCAACTCCCCATCCCCTCAACCCATCACCCTCCTCATCTCCCCATCCCCCTCCTCAACTCCCCATCCCCCTCCTCATCTCCCCATCCCTCCTCAACCCATCCCCCTCCTCATCTCCCCATCCCTCCTCAACCCATCCCCCTCCTCATCTCCCCATCCCTCCTCAACCCATCCCCCTCCTCATCTCCCCATCCCCCTCAACCCATCCCCTTCCTCATCTCCCCAACCCCCTCCTCATCTCCCCACCCCCTCAACCCAATCCCCTCCTCATCTCCCCATCCCCCTCCTCATCTCGCCATCCCCCTCCTCATCTCCCCATCCCCCTCAACCCAATCCCCTCCTCATCTCCCCATCCCTCCTCAACCCAATCCCCTCCTCAACTCCCCATCCCCCTCAACGTATCCCCCTCCTCATCTCCCCATCACCCTCCTCATCTCCCCATCCCCCTCAACCCATCGCCCTCCTCAACTCCGCATCCCCCTCAACTCATCCCCCTCCTCATCTCCCCATCCCCCTCAACCCATCCACCTCCTCAACTCCCCATCCCCCTCAACCCATTCCCCTCCTCATCTCCCCGTCCCCCTCCTCACCTCCCCGTCCCCCTCAACCCATCCCCCTCCTCATCACCCCATCCCCCTCAACATCTCCCCATCCCCCTCAACCCATCCCCCTCCTCAACTCCCCATCCCCCTCAACCAATCCCCCTCCTCATCTCCCCATTCTCCCCAACCCATCCCGCTCCTCAATTACACATCCTCCTCAACTCCCCACCCCCCTCCTCATCTCCCCATCCCCCTCAACATCTCCCCAGCCCCCGCAACCCATTCCCCTCCTCATCACCCCATCCCCCTCAACCAATCCCCCTCCTCATCTCCCCACCCCCCTCAACCCATCCTCTCCTCATCTCCCCATTCCCCCTCAAGGCATCCCCCTCCTCATCTCCCCACCCCCCTCAACCCATCCCCCTCCTCAACTCCCCATCCCCCTCAACCTATCCCCATCCTCATCTCCCCATCCCCCTCAACCCATCCTCTCCTCAATTCCCCATCCCCCTCCTCAACGCCCAATCCCCCTCAACCCATCCCACTCCTCATCTCCCCATCCCCCTCAACCCATCCCCCTCCTCATCTCCCCACCCCCCTCCTCGTCTCCCCATCCCCCTCAACCCACGCCCCTCCTCATCTCCCCATTCTCCCCAACCCATTCCCCTCCTCAATTCCCCATTCCCCTCATCCCATCCCCCTCCTCATATCCCCATCCCCCTCAACCCATCCCCTTCCTCATCTCCCCATCCCCCTCAACCCATCCCCTTCCTCATCTCCCCAACCCCCTCCTCATCTCCCCACCCCCTCAACCCAATCCCCTCCTCATCTCCCCATCCCCCTCCTCATCTCGCCATCCCCTCAACTCATCCCCCTCCTCAGCTCCCCTTTCCCGCTCAACCCATCACCCTCCTCATCTCCCCATCCCCCTCCTCATCTCCCCATCCCCCTCAACCCAATCCCCTCCTCATCTTCCCATCCCTCCTCAAACCATCCCCCTCCTCATCTCCCCATCCCCCTCAACACATCCCCCTCCTCGTCTCCCCATCCCCCTCAACCCACGCCCCTCCTCATCTCCCCATCCCCCTCAACCCATCCCCCTCCTCAACTCCCCATCCCCCTCAACCCATCACCCTCCTCATCTCTCCATACCTCCTCAACCCATCCCCCTCCTCATCTACCCATCCCTCCTCAACCCATCCCCCTCCTCATCTCCCCATCCCCCTCAACCCATCCCCTTCCTCATCTCCCCAACCCCCTCCTCATCTCCTCACTCCCCTCAACCCAATCCCCTCCTCATCTCCCCATCCCCCTCCTCATCTCCCCATCCCCCTCCTCATCTCCCCATCTCCCTCAACCCAATCCCATCCTCATCTCCCCATCCCTCCTCAACCCAATCCCCTCCTCAACTCCCCATCCCCCTCAACCTATCCCCCTCCTCATCTCCCCATCACCCTCCTCATCTCCCCATCCCCCTCAACCCATCCCCTCCTCATCTCCCCATCCCCCTCAACCCATCCCCATCCTCAACTCCCCATCCCCCGCAACCCATCCCCCTCATCTCCCCATCCCTCCTCAACCCATCCCCCTCCTCATCTCCCCATCCCCCACAACCCATCCCCCTCCTCATCTCCCCATCCCCCTCATCCCATCGCCCTCCTCAACTCCGCATCTCCCTCAACTCATCCCCCTCCTCATCTCCCCATCCCCCTCAACCCATCCACCTCCTCAACTCCCCATCCCCCTCAACCCTTCCCCCTCCTCATCACCCCATCCCCCACAACATCTCCCCATCCCCCTCAACCCATCCCCCTCCTCAACTCCCCACCCCCCTCAACCAATCCCCCTCCTCATCTCCCCATTCTCCCCAACCCATGCCGCTCCTCAATTACACATCTTCCTCAACTCCCCACCCCCCTCCTCATCTCCCCATCCCCCTCAACATCACCCCAGCCCCCGCAACCCATTCCCCTCCTCATCACCCCATCCCCCTCAACCAATCCCCCTCCTCATCTCCCCTCCCCCCTCAACCCATCCCCTCCTCATCTCCCCATTCCCCCTCAAGGCATCCCCCTCCTCATCTCCCCACCCCCATCAACCCATCCCCTCCTCAATTCCCCATCCCCCTCAACTCATCCCCCTCCTCAACTCCCCATCGCCCTCCTCATCTCCCCACCCCCCTCCTCATCTCCCCATCCCCCTTTACCCATCCCCTCCTCAATTCCCCATCCTCAACTCCCCATCCCCCTCAACCCATCCCCCATCCTCATCTCCCCACCCCCCTCCTCATCTCCCCAACCCCATCAACCCAGCCCCCTCCTCAACTCCCCATCCCCCTCCTCATCTCCCCACCCCTCTCCTCATCTCCCCATCCCCCTCAACACATCCTCTCCTCAATTCCCCATCCCCCTCAACCCATCCCCTCCTCAATTCCCCATCCCCCTCAACCCAGCCCCCTCCTCAACTCCCCATTCCCCTCAACCCATCCCCCTCCTCAACTCCCCATCCCCCTCAACCTATCCCCATCCTCATCTCCCCATCCCCCTCAACCCATCCTCTCCTCAATTCCCCATCCCCCTCAACCCATCCCCCTCCTCAACGCCCCATCCCCCTCAACCCATCCCCCTCCTCATCTCCCCATCCCCCTCAACCCATCCCCCTCCTCATCTCCCCACCCCCCTCCTCGTCTCCCCATCCCCCTCAACCCACGCCCCTCCTCATCTCCCCATTCTCCCCAACCCATCCCCCTCCTCAATTCCCCATTCCCCTCATCCCATCCCCCTCCTCATATCCCCATTCCCCTCAACTCATCCCCCTCCTCAGCTCCCCTTTCCCGCTCAACCCATCCCCCTCCTCATCTCCCCATCCCCCTCCTCATCTCCCCATCCCCCTCAACCCAATCCCCTCCTCATCTTCCCATCCCCCTCCTCATCTCCCCATCCCCCTCAACCCAATCCCCTCCTCATCTCCCCATCCCTCCTCAAACCATCCCCCTCCTCATCTCCCCATCCCCCTCAACCCATCCCCCTCCTCATCTCCCCATCTCCCTCAACCCACCCCCTCCTCATCTCCCCATCCCCCTCAACCCAATCCCCTCCTCATCTCCCATCCCCCTCCTCATCTCCCCATCCCCCTCAACCCAACCCCTCCTCAACTCCCCATCCCACTCCTCATCTCCCCATCCCTCCTCAACCCATCCCCCTCCTCATCTCCCCATCCCTCCTCAACCCATCCCCCTCCGCATCTCCCCATCCCCCTCAACCCATCCCCCTCCTCATCTCCCCATCTCCCTCAACCCACCCCCTCCTCATCTCCCCATCCCCCTCAACCCAATCCCCTCCTCATCTCCCATCCCCCTCATCTCCCCATCCCCCTCAACCCAACCCCTCCTCAACTCCCCATCCCACTCCTCATCTCCCCATCCCTCCTCAACCCATCCCCCTCCTCATCTCCCCATCCCTCCTCAACCCATCCCCCTCCTCATCTCCCCATCCCTCCTCAACCCATCCCCCTCCTCATCTCCCCATCCCCCTCAACCCATCCCCTTCCTCATCTCCCCAACCCCCTCCTCATCTCCCCACCCCCTCAACCCAATCCCCTCCTCATCTCCCCATCCCCCTCCTCATCTCGACATCCCCTCCTCATCTCCCCATCCCCCTCAACCCAATCCCCTCCTCATCTCCCCATCCCTCCTCAACCCAATCCCCTCCTCAACTCCCCATCCCCCTCAACTTATCCCCCTCCTCATCTCCCCATCACCCTCATCTCCCCATCCCTCCTCTCAACCCATCCCCCTCCTCATCTCCCCATCCCCCTCAACCCATCCCCCTCCTCAACTCCCCATCCCCCTCCACCCACCCCCCTCCACATCTCCCCATCCCCCACAACCCATCCCCCTCCTCATCTCCCCATCCCCCCATCCCATCGCCCTCCTCAACTCCGCATCCCCCTCAACTCATCCCCCTCCTCATCTCCCCATCCCCCTCAACCCATCCACCTCCTCAACTCCCCATCCCCCTCAACCCATCCCCCTCCTCATCTCCCCGTCCCCCTCCTCACCTCCCCGTCCCCCTCAACCCATCCCCCTCCTCATCACCCCATCCCCCTCAACATCTCCCCAGCCCCCGCAACCCATTCCCCTCCTCATCACCCCATCCCCCTCAACCAATCCCCCTCCCCATCTCCCCACCCCCCTCAACCCATCCCCTCCTCATCTCCCCATTCCCCCTCAAGGCACCCCCTCCTCATCTCCCCACCCCCATCAACCCATCCCCTCCTCAATTCCCCATCCCCCTCAACTCATCCCCCTCCTCAACTCCCCATCGCCCTCCTCATCTCCCCACCCCCCTCCTCATCTCCCCATCCCCCTTTACCCATCCCCTCCTCAATTCCCCATCCTCAACTCCCCATCCCCCTCAACCCATCCCCCTCCTCATCTTCCCACCCCCCTCCTCACCTCCCCAACCCCCTCAACCCAGACCCCTCCTCAACTCCCCATCCCCCTCCTCATCTCCCCAACCCTCTCCTCATCTCCCCATCCCCCTCAACACATCCTCTCCTCAATTCCCCATCCCCTTCAACCCATCCCCTCCTCAATTCCCCATCCCCCTCAACCCAGCCCCCTCCTCAACTCCCCATCGCCCTCATCTCCCCACCCCCCTCCTCATCTCCCCATCCCCCTCAACCCATCCCCTCCTCAATTCCCCATCCCCCTCAACGCATCCCCCTCCTCAACTCCCCATCCCCCTCAACCTATCCCCATCCTCATCTCCCCATCCCCCTCAACCCAGCCCCTCCTCAACCCTCCACACCCCTCCACATCTCCCCACCCCTCTCCTCATCTCCCCATCCCCCTCAACCCATCCTCTCCTCAATTCCCCATCCCCCTCAACCCATCCCCCTCCTCAACTCCCCATCCCCCTCAACCCATCCCCCTCCTCATCTCCCCATCCCCCTCAACCCATCCCCCTCCTCATCTCCCCATCCCCCTCCTCGTCTCCCCATCCCCCTCAACCCACGCCCCTCCTCATCTCCCCATTCTCCCCAACCCATCCCCCTCCTCAATTCCCCATTCCCCTCAACCCATCCCCCTCCTCATATCCCCATTCCCCTCAACTCATCCCCCTCCTCAGCTCCCCATTCCCGCTCAACCCATCCCCCTCCTCATCTCCCCATCCCCCTCCTCATCTCCCCATCCCCCTCAACCCACCCCCCTCCTCATCTCCCCATCCCCCATCAACCCACCCCCCTCCTCATCTCCACATCCCTCCTCAACCCATCCCCCTCCTCATCTCCCCTTCCCCATCAACTCATCCCCCTCCTCAACTCCCCATCCCCCTTAACGCATCCCCCTCCTCATCTCCCCATTCCTCCTCAACCCATCCCCCTCCTCATCTCCCCACCCCCCTCAACCCATCCCCCTCCTCAACTCCCCATCCCCCTCAACCCATCCCCCTCTTCATCTCCCCCTCCTCATCTCCCCATCCCCCTCAACTCATCCCCCTCAACTCCCCATCCCCCTCAACCCATCCCCCTCCTCATCTCCCCATCCCCCTCAACCCATCCCCCTACTCAACTCCCCATCCCCCTCAACCCATCCCCCTCCTCAACTCCCCATCCCCCTCTACCCATCCCCCTCCTCAACTCCCCATCCCCCTCAACCCATCCCTATCAACCCATCCCCCTCCTCAGCTCCCCATCACCTTCCTCATCTCCCCATCCCCATCAACCCATCCCCCTCCTCAACTCCCCATCTCCCCAACCCATCCCCCTCCTCAACTCCCCATCCCCCTCAACCCATCCACCTCCTCATCTCCCCATCCCCCTCAACCCATCCCCCTCCTCAACTCCCCATCCCCCTCAACCCACCCCCTCCTCATCTCCCCATTCTCCCCAACTCATCCCGCTCCTCAATTACACATCCCCCTCCTCAACTCCCCATCCCCCTCCTCATCTCCCCATCCCCCTCAACATCTCCCCAGCCCCCGCAACCCATCCCCCTCCTCATCTCCCCACCCCCCTCAACCAATCCCCCTCCTCATCTCCCCAACCCCCTCAACCCATCCCCTCCTCATCTCCCCATTCCCCCTCAACCCATCCCCCTCCTCATCTCCCCACCCCCCTCAACCCCATCCCCTCCTCAATTCCCCATCCCCCTCAACCCATCCCCTCAACTCCCCATCCCCCTCCTCATCTCCACAACCCCCTCAACCCATCCCCTCATCTCCCCATCCCCCTCAACCCATCCCCTCCTCAATTCCCCATCCCCCTCAACCCACTCCCCTCCTCAACTCCCCATCCCCCTCAACCCACTCCCCTCCTCAACTCCCCATCCCCCTCAACCCATCCCTCTCCTCATTTCCCCATCCCCCTCCTCATCTCCCCATCCCCCTCAACCCATCCCGTCCTCATCTCCCCATCCCCCTCAACCCATCCCCCTCCTCATATCCCCATTCCCCTCGACTCATCCCCCTCCTCAGCTCCCCGTTCCCCCTCAACCCATCCCCCTCCACATTTCCCCATTCCCCTTAAAGCATCCCCCTCATCACCCCGTTCCCCCTCAACACATCCCCACCTCATCTCCCCATTTCCCCTCAACCCATCCCCCTCCTCATCTCCCCATTCCCCCTCAACCCATCCCCCTCTTCATCTTCCCATTCCCCCTCAACACATCCCCTCCTCATCTCCCCATTCCCCCTCAACCCATCCCCCTCCTCATCTCCCCACCCACTCCTCATCTCCACCCCCTCCTCATCTCCCCATTCCCCCTGAACCCATCCCCTCTTCATCTCCCCATCCCCCCTCAACACATCCCCTCCTCATCTCCCCATTCCCCCTCAATCCATCCCCCTCCTCATCTCCCCATCCCCTCCTCATCTCCCCATCCCTCCAACCCATTCCTCACCTCCACCCCATGTCCTCACCTCCCCCTCCTCCTGCCCCATCTCCCCCATTCCCCATCATATTCCCCCCATATTCCAACCCCCTCCTCACACCAACCCCACCATCCCTCCCTCATTCATCCCTCAGAACCCTTACCTTCATGCTCAACCCCCCTCCTCCCCCATATTCCACCTTATTCACTTCCTCTCTCTCCACCTCATATCCCCCATCTCCATCTCACCTTGACCCCCCTCGTTCTTATCACATCTCTGTTCACCCTGCAGCCCCCTTCATCCCATTACATTGCTTCCTTACCCCCGCCCCCCCACCCCACCCAAGACCTCATCATATAGAACATTACAGCACTGGAACCGCCCATTGGCCCACCATGCCTGTGCTGACCATGATACTATTCTAAACTAATCCCATCTGCTTGTACATAGTCCATACCCCTCTATGCCTTGCCTGTTCATGTGGCTGGATTAGTGGTGCTGGAAAAGCACAGCAGTTCAGGCAGCATCCGAGGAGCAGGAAAATCGACGTTTCAGGCAAAAACCCTTAATCAGGAATACAGGCAGAGTGCCTGCAGGGTGGAGAGATAAATGAGAGGAGGGTGGGGGGTGCTACCTTTCCCCACCCTCCTCCCTGACCTATCACCTTCATCCCCTCCCCCACTCACCTATTGTACTCTATGCCAATTTCTCCCCACCCCTACCCTCCTCTCACTTATCTCTCCACCCTTCAGGCTCTCTGCCTGTATTCCTGATGAAGGGCTTTTGCCCGAAATGCCGATTTTCCTGCTCCTCGGGCGCTGCCTGAACTGCTGTGCTTTTCCAGCGCCACTAATCCAGAATCCGGTCTCCAGCATCTGCAGTCACTGTTTTTACCCTGTTCATGTGTCTGTCTAGATGCCACCTCCCCTGGCAGCGCTTTCCAGAACACCTACCACCCCCTGTGTAAAAAATACATTCCTCACACATCTCCTTTAAACTTTCTCCCTTCCATCTTGAAACTGTATCCCCTGGTATTTTACATTTGCACCTTAGGAAGAAACCATCAACTATGCACCCTATCCATGTGTCTCATAATATTATACACTTCTATCAGGTCTCCAATCAGCCTCCAATGCTCTCGCAAAAACAATCCAAGTTTGTCCAACGACTTCTCCACCTCCAGATGCTGCCTGGCTTGCTGTGTTCTTCCAACCTCCTGCTTGTCTACCTTGGATTCCAACGTGTGCACTATTTTTGTCTCCAACTTCTTCTTGTAGCTAACACATTCCAATCCAGGCAACATCCTGGTAAACGTCTTTTGCACCCTCTCCAAAGTATCCACATCCTCCCTATAGTGCAGTGACCAGAACTGCACAATACTCCAAACGTTGCCTAATTAGGGTCATTATTGCTGCAACAATACTTACCAACTTTACATTCAAATTAGGATTTGGGAAAAGACCTTTTCACTCAGCGGGTTTTGAGAATCTGGAATGCATTGCCTGGGAAGGTGTTGGAAGCTGGAAATCTTACAAACTTTAAAAAAAATCGAATGAGCATTTCAAATATCTTAACATTCAAGGATATGGGACAAACGCAGGGAATTGGGATTAGCACACCTCTAGTATTAGTTATTGTCAATGCACACTTGATGGGCTAAAGGGTTTCTTTTGCGCTGTATGAATCTTTAATACTGTTGTAATTAGCTTTCCTCCAATTGAGCATTTTCAGTTAAGGACCAGACTTATCCTTATGCATAGCTTTTGTTTTCAAGATGGCGGTTGAGTAGCAGCGCAACTTGTGTCCAACAGCTCTGAGATATCCACACCGTCAGCTTTCCGTTTCTTTTCTTTATATTCTTTTTAATGTTTCGATTTATTGTTATCCCTTATCTTTTAATGAACTGGGCAGCAAGTGTCTTCTACCAGCCCAGGCCCAGCAATGACGTGGCTTGCAATGGCCCAGAATAGCGGTATAGACCTTGGTACCAGGTGTGGCGATCTCCCAGTGTGGCAGTCTCCCAGTGTGGCGGTCTCCCAGTGTGGTGGTCTCTCAGTGTGATGGTCTCCCAGTGTGGCAGTCTCCCAGTGTGGTGGTCTCCCACTGTGGCGGTCTCCCAGTGTGGTGGTCTCTCAGTGTGATGGTCTGCCAGTGTGGCAGTCTCCCAGTGTGGCAGTCTCCCAGTGTGGCAGTCTCCCAGGGTGGCGGTCTCACAGTGTGGCAGTCTCCCAGTGTGGCGGTCTCCCAGTGTGATGGTCTCCCAGTGTGGCAGTCTCCCAGTGTGGCGGTCTCCCAGTGTGGCGGTCTCCCAGTGTGATGGTCTCCCAGTGAGGCTGTCTCCCAGTGTGGCGGTCTCCCAGTGTGGCGGTCTCCCAGTGTGGCGGTCTCCCAGTGTGGCGGTCTCCCAGTGTGATGGTCTCCCAGTGTGGCGGTCTCCCAGTGTGGCGGTCTCCCAGTGTGGCGGTCTCCCAGTGTGGCGGTCTCCCAGTGAGGCCGTCTCCCAGTGTGATGGACTCCCAGTGTGGCGGCCTCCCAGTGTGATGGTCTACCAGTGTGGCAGTCTCCCAGTGTGGCAGTCTCCCAGTGTGGCGGTCACCCAGTGTGATGGTCTCCCAGTGTGATTGTCTCCCAGTGTGGCGGTCTCCCAGTGTGGCGGTCTCCCAGTGTGATGGTCTCCCAGTGTGATGGTCTCCCAGTGTGGCGGTCTCCCAGTGTGATGGTCTCCCAGTGTGGCGGTCTCCCAGTGTGATGGTCTACCAGTGTGGCAGTCTCCCAGTGTGGCGGTCACCCAGTGTGATGGTCTCCCAGTGTGATTGTCTCCCAGTGTGGCGGTCTCCCAGTGTGGCGGTCTCCCAGTGTGATGGTCTCCCAGTGTGGCGGTCTCCCAGTGTGATGGTCTCCCAGTGTGGCGGTCTCCCAGTGTGATGGTCCCCCAGTGTGGTGGTCTCCCAGTGAGGCAGTCTCCCAGTGTGGCGGTCTCCCAGTGAGGCGGTCTCCCAGTTTGGCGGTCTCCCAGTGTGGCGGTCTCCCAGTGTGATGGTCTCCCAGTGTGATGGTCCCCCAGTGTGGTGATCTCCCAGTGTGATTGTCTCCCAGTGAGGTGGTCTCCCAGTGTGATGGTCTCCCAGTGAGGTGGTCTCCCAGTGTGATGGTCTCCCAGTGTGGCGGTCTCCCAGTGTAGTGGTCTCCCAGTGTGATGGTCTCCCAGTGTGGCCGTCTCCCAGTGAGGCGGTGTCCCAGTGAGGCGGTCTCCCAGTGTGATTGTCTCCCAGTGTGGCAGTCTCCCAGTGTGATGGTCTCCCAGTGTGGCAGTCTCCCAGTGTGATGGTCTCCCAGTGTGATGGTCTCCCAGTGTGATGATCTCCCAGTGAGATGGTCTCCCAGTGTGGCGGTCTCCCAGTGTGGCAGTCTCCCAGTGTGATGGTCTCCCAGTGTGAAGGTCTCCCAGTGTGAAGGTCTCCCAGTGTGATGGTTTCCCAGTGTGGTGGTCTCCCAGTGTGATGGACTCCCAGTGTGGCGGTCTCCCAGTGTGGCGGTCTCCTAGTGTGGCGGTCTCCCAGTGTGATGGTCTCCCAGTGTGGCGGTCTCCCAGTGTGATGGTCTCCCAGTGAGGCTGTCTCCCAGTGTGATGGTCTCCCAGTGTGGCGGTCTCCCAGTGTGATGGACTCCCAGTGTGGCGGTCTCCCAGTGTGATGGACTCCCAGTGTGGCGGTCTCCCAGTGTGGCGGTCTCCCAGTGTGGCGGTCTCCCAGTGTGGCGGTCTCCCAGTGTGGCGGCCTCCCAGTGTGATGGACTCCCGGTGTGGCGGTCTCCCAGTGTGATGGACTCCCAGTGTGGCGGCCTCCCAGTGTGATGGACTCCCAGTGTGGTTGTCTCCTGGTGTGGTGGTCTTGTCCAGGAGGGGTGGTCTCAGCCTGGAGTGACAGTCATGCCCCACCATGGAGGTCTTCTTTGGCAGCTTCTGGGTATTCCAGCAGCTTGATGTGAAGGTCTATTACTAGCGTGATGGTCTCATTCTTGCTTTGCCGGTGATTTCTGGGTTTTCCAATGGCTCACTGTGGAGGTCTCATCTCGGCATGGTGGGACTGTCCCAACCCAGTGTGGACGTCTTGACCTGGCTCTGCATGGCAGTTTCAGCCTGGTTTTCCAGTATACCCTGAACCTAGAACTTTTACTTGAGCTGTGATGAATTTTTACTTTCTTTTCTTATTTATGATTTCTGTGATTAATTTAGGTGCTGTGGTATGGTGAATTATAAAACTTTTTGCTATCTTTTGTGAAAATACATGTAACAACAAATTATTATTCCTTTTCCTAAATGCCCTCTCACACAGACCTCAATCACTTGATCAGGCTCTTTCACCAATACAAGGCCTAGAGTAGCCCCTTCCCTAGTTGGTCTATTGACACTTTTGCACCAACAAACTCTGCCCCAAATAAGCCCCTAACACAAATAGAGTCCCAGTCAACATTTGGAAGTTAAAATCACCCATTACAACAACACTATTGTTTTCACATCTTTCTATTATCCGCCTAGATATCTGTTATTATATGTCGTTGGCTGTTTGAAGGTTTTTAATGTAAACCCCATCATCGTGATTGCACCTTTTTTATTTCCAAAGTTCCATCCATGTGGTCTCGCTGGATGAGCTTTCCAAGCTGTCCTCTAACAGTACAGCTGTGACATTCTTCTTAATAAGTAATGCAACTCCTCCAACCGTTTTACATCCCTCTCTATCACTCCTGAAACATCTAAACCCTGGAACATTGAGCTGCTGGTCCTGCCCTTCTCTCTACTAAGTTTCTGTAATGGCGACCACATCGTAGCCTCATGTACTAATCCAGACCCTAAGCTCATCTGCCTTACCTGTTATACTCCTTGTATTTTTTTTTGGGTATTTTTTTCTTTTTTTTTAAAACCCCCACACTACCACCTAAGTGCGGTAGTGCTTATTTTTTTCCCCAGCACCTATGGTGTGTGTGTGCAGGTGTGAGACACAGTGAAAGACACAAAGTGCACGAATCTTTATTCAATTTCCACCACCAGGAAGATAGGAAAACACCCGGGTGGCCAGTGACAAACACTGCCCTTCACATCAAAGGGCAGTGCTGTGTGATCAAAACAATGAAGGGGAGGGTAGGGACTAAATCAAAATAGAGTTGGAGGGAGAAATGATGCACTCCACTCCCTGCGGTGCCCACCTCTCCCTGAACAACTCCAGGGTGTTGGTCGACACCGCGTGCTCCTTCTCCAAGGACACCCGGGCTCTAACGTAACCGCGGAAGAGGATACTCCTTGTATTTTTTTTTAAACAGTGAAATCCCCTGTTTTTTTTTCTTTTTTTTTTCTTTTACACCTGTTTTTTTTTATTTTTTAAAACCCCCACACTACCACCTAAGTGCGGTAGTGCTTATTTTACCCCCAGCACCCATGGTGTGTGTGTGCAGGTGTGAGACACAGTGAAAGACACAATGTGCACAAATCTTTATTCAATTTCCACCACCAGGAAGATAGGAAAACACCCGGGTGGCCAGTGACAAACACTGCCCTTCACATCAAAGGGCAATGCTGTGTGATCAAAACAGTGAAGGGGAGGGTAGGGACTAAATCAAAATAGAGTTGGAGGGAGAAATGATGCACTCCACTCCCTGCGGCGCCCACCTCTCCCTGAACAACTCCAGGGTGTTGGTCGACACCGCGTGCTCCTTCTCCAAGGACACCCGGGCTCTAACGTAACCGCGGAAGAGGATACTCCTTGTATTTTTTATTTTTTTTTTCGTTTACTGCCCTTAATCTCCTGTTTATTTTTTTTCTTTTTCTTTTTTTTTATTTTATTTTATTTTTTATTTTATTTTAACCCCCACACTACCACCTAAGTGCGGTAGTGCTTATTTTATCCCCAGAACCCATGGTGTGTGTGTGCAGGTGTGAGACACAGTGAAAGACACAAAGTGCACGAATCTTTATTCAATTTCCACCACCAGGAAGATAGGAAAACACCCGGGTGGCCAGTGACAAACACTGCCCTTCACATCAAAGGGCAGTGCTGTGTGATCAAAACAGTGAAGGGGAGGGTAGGGACTAAATCAAAATAGAGTTGGAGGGAGAAATGATGCACTCCACTCCCTGCGGCGCCCACCTCTCCCTGAACAACTCCAGGGTGTTGGTCGACACCGCGTGCTCCTTCTCCAAGGACACCCGGGCTCTAACGTAACCGCGGAAGAGGATACTCCTTGTATTGAAATAAATACACTGAAGACTATTGGTGCTGCCGTGTTCATTAACCTGTTCCTGGCTGTTCTTCCTATTGGGTAAAAACAATGAGGTAAAAACAATGACTGCAGATGCTGGAAACCAGATTCTGGAGTAGAGTGGTGCTGGAAAAGCACAGCAGTTCAGGCAGCATCCGAGGAGCAGGAAAATCCGACGTTTTGGGCAAAAGCCCTTCATCCTATTGGCCTTGCATGACTTAATGACAATCTTCTCCTCAATTACTTCGCACAGAGTCATGGAGTCATACAGCACAGAAACAGACTTTATATGTTCCCCTCTGAGCTACTCACCATCCTGACTTGGAAATATATCACTGTTCCTTTAGTGTCACTGGGTCAAAATCCTGGAACTCCCTCTCTCAGGGCATTGTGGGTCTACCCATAGCACATGGATTGCAGCAGTTCAAGAAGGCAGCTCACCACCACCTTCTCAAGGGGCAACTAGGGAGAGGCAATAAATGCTGGCCAAACCAGCAACTCCCAGTCACAGGAATGAATAAAAAAAGCAGCAAGTTTGCATAACTTTTATAAAAATATTAATGGAAAGAGAGAACAGGAGAAATCAGAGCTGGAATAGGCTATTCAGCCTTTCGAACCTGCTTTAACACTACATGAGATCGCCTCATGGCTGATCTGATTTTGGCCTCAACTCTGCCTTCCTGCATGTTCCCGTAACCCTCAACTTCATAATCTCAGTCTTGAAGATATTCAATAACCTTGGCTTCAAATTCACATCAGCTGCAGAGTACACCAGAATGTAAACACTGACTATTTGTGACATCATTGGGCTTCTGGGGAAGCCTGTAATCTGATCTCAAAGTGGTGTTTTCTCTATAGCAACAAGAAATGCTTTGCAGATGCCAGTGTTGGACTGGGGTGTACAAAGTTAAAAATCACACAGCACCAGGTTATACTCCAACAGGTTTAATTGGAAGCACACTAGCTTTCGGAGCGACGCTCCTTCATCAGGTGGTTGTGATGAAGGAGCGGCGTTCCAAAAGCCAGTGTGCTTCCAATTAAACCTGTTGGACTATAACCTGGTGCTGTGTGATTTTTAACAAGAAATGCACTAGCCTTACATGCAAGTAATAATGCTAATCAGCTATCTCTAATTATCACAGCCTTTAAACAAACTTCTGCCAACAATTCCTAACTGGGCTATTGGAGATAGAAGTGTCTTGTCATTCTAAACTTAGAAACTCATTGTTTCTCACTGTTAACGTTTGATTTACCCTTTCAATAGCCCAATGTGACTCTCCTTTCAATCTAACTAAATTTTGAGTTTTTATTTTAATTTGATATGACTGTTCTTTGGAACCACAGAGTTCTCAAGAGGAACAATTTCAGACTTGAAGCAATAACTCTGTTTTTTCTCCTCACAGATACTGTTAGACCTGCTGAGCACCTTCTGTTTTTATTTCAGATTTTCCAGCATCTGCAGTATTTTGCTTTTATTTTTGTAATGAATATTCATTGAGAAATGGGACAGAGAAGTCAAGCAAGAGAAGGCACCATTGGTTAGCACTGCTGCCTCACTGGAAACTATCAGTTAGGTTAAGATTTAAACAGCAGAGATACGAGTAATATTTCACTGGCATCGACTTTCTATAACAGAAGTTGTTGGGTAACAGGTTAAAACTGTTTTTTTAAGTTTATGCTAGATAATTCTAACTGTTTTCTATAGATATATATGTTGCTTTGTTTGTTTATTTCTTCTTTTGTGTAATAAACATATGTTCTCTGTTAAAGAACATCTGCAGCCTTGTGAGAGTACATTTCAGTGACTAACCACATGATATTAAACAGCAAAAATTAAATATATTATCTATTAAAGCTATTTTTCTCTCTTGAATCTCACCCTTTAAGTATCACCATCAAGAGGGAACATATAAAACTGGATTAAGGATTGTTCCAGCTACCCCACAAAATGACAGATACAACTACAGCCCATGTGGTTAGTCTTCCCACCCATTCCCTGATCCTTTTCCAGCCCCGCCCTTACCTTCCATTCCACCTACCAAACATTCCTTCCAGCTATCAACCGGATTCATCATTCCCATAGGCCAACCAGATCATACCCACCACCGGTGTTCACCTATCACCACCTCAGCATTCTGTTACTCTCCCCAGCCCATCATTCCCTCCCCACTTCTTTATCTGTGCCTCCCTCTACTCTCACATCCTGAAAAAGGGTTATGTGTAAAACGTTCACTTCTCCACCTTCTGACACTGCCTGGCTTGCTGTGTTCTTCCAACCTCGCGTTTGTCTACTTTGGATTCCAGCATCTGCAGTTTTCTTTTGTTTAGTCATGGCCACATCTTATATTTGGAGTGTTAATGGTGGAACTAAAACAAATCAGAGAAAAAAAATGTTCAAAGGGAGAATGAGCTTAGCGCTAGGCAAAGGAGAGGGCTAATGGATGAGACCTCTGTGTTAAGGAATAAGTGTAAAAAGATTATCTGCAGGGGGAGAGGGCAGTGATGCAGAGGATTTACAAAGTCCATGGTGAAGAGGATGTGAGTGAAGCAAGGAAACTGGAAATTGTTGAACAGACGTAGACCATCAAAAGAATGTTAGTGGAAAGATAGCGAACCAGGAGAAAAAGACAGAATGAAAGGAAGCAAAACGTTTGATGGAGCAGGAACAGGTTAGATAGGCAATCCTGTTGGTGCATTTGGGAAGGAGGTAGAAGTGGGCTGTGCAGAGACGAGGATATGACAAAGTGGGAAGCAGGGGAGGGGAGATTTCTCGAGAAGATTAAGTCAGTGACAGACTTAGAAACTATAGCTTGAGGTGAAGTCATGATCCATGGAGAGATGGGAAGAAGTGTCTGAGACTCAGCACTCAGCTTCTGCCAGGTAGAGGTCAGCACTCTCCTTGTTGGCAGGTTTGAGAACAAGGTCAGGGTTGGACCTGAGGGAATGGAGTGCAGCAAGTTTGGATGCAGCCAGGTTAGTGTGGACAAGGGGAGCAGAGAAATTAAGGCTGCCAACGTCATGTTGGCAGTTCTTCATGAAGAGATCAAAGGCAGCTAAAAGGCCAGAGGGGAAGGGTCCAGGTCAGGGACTGTGGGGGAATTATGGGGTGAAAGGGTCCATGGAGTGGGGAGAAGATTCTTGTCCAAAGAAAATGGGCTTTGCGGTGAAGGTGACGAAAGGATGTGCCCGAAATTTATTGAGTATGTGGCATGAAGGCATAAAACTTTACTGAGCACAGATTATTTGGAGAACAAAATGTCAGAATAATTATACAACAAGGAATGGAAATAGATGAAGGGATGGAGTCAAAGCAAAGGAGTGGGGAAGAATAATTCAGAGGGGCTTGAGTACCCAGTGGTTTTAGAGTTTCTTAAAGGAAGAAAAAATTATTGGATGAGGGGAAGAATAAACTGGAACTGGGGACTGCAACAGCTTTGAGGCAGTGTGAGGTGGTACTGATGGACGGGGGCGGTGGGCGGAGAGAGAGAGAGAGAGAGAAAGAGAGAGGTTGACAGCATGCATATGGCAGTGCGTGGCAGAGTGTAACAGATCTCAGAATGCAGCGAGAACAGCAGTCTAAGGAGCATTGAATTTCATGGAAATATCCACTGTGATTCTGGGGTAACTCAAAGCACAAAGGTTGGAACACCCAAATGGGGTAAATCCAAGCAGGAGACAGTCAGTAAGGAAGAAAATGTGGCTGTGAAAGCTAAACAATAACCAGAAGGGAAACAGGAAACAATGAAAGTGAACATATCTGAGGTTCGCATTCCTGAAAGAGAAGCAGCAGTGAACTAGACAGTAAAGCAAAACACTGTGGATGCTGGGTGCAGTGGATTCCTGTACAATTGTAGTAAAACTTCACTACTCTTATTCTCCATCCACCTTGCATAAAACATTCCACTTTCCTCCCTAATCACTTGTTGTACCTGTGTACTAATTTCACATGATTCATATATCAGGCCACCTCTATCCAAATGGGATAACCCAAGTTTTTGAGAGATTGAAAAAGGAGAGTTGTTACAGGGCAGATGCAAACCATAACACATAGAATCAGAAGTAGGCACATTGGCCCATCAAGTCTGCTCCACCGCTCAGATCTAATAATCTGCAACGAATAGTAAGAAAATGGTAGATTTTGAAACAAATACTTTTACACACTGGATGAAGTGGACTTTAAGTAACAGCAGTTTTTAAAAGGGAAGCTGAATATTAACTAAGAGAATGGTTTAACTTGGTTGGTGTCTGTGACTTTAGGAGGCTGAGTGGGGATTTATTTAAAATGACAATAGGATTTGATTTGGTAAACACAGAGAAACTATCTCCTCTGATGAAAACATTCAGAACAAGGGGCAGGAGTTGCAGCGAAATCAGGAAGTACTATTTCATACACAGAATATTAAGTAATGTCATGGTATATATCAGTTCCTATCTCAATGAATGACAAAATGATTTTAACAGGCTGAATGGTGTCCCGCATGGGAGGTTGGAACAGTCATCCCCTCTAGGCTGATACACTATTCAATAAGATCAGGGCCACTCTTGTTGCAGTCTCCACACTTTCCTCCCCACCTCCACAACCCTCAACTACCTTGTTGATCAAGAATATATCAAACTCAAGGGAGTGTTTCAGGGGTCGGTGCTAGGCCCATTACTGTTTGTTATATTTATCAATGATTTGGATGAAAATGTACAAGGCATGATTAGTAAGTTTGTAAATGACCTGAAAATAGGTGGTATTGTGGGCAGTGAGGAAGGTTTTCAGAAATTGCAGCAGGACCTTGATCAGCTGGGAAAGCGGGCCAAGAAATGGCAAATAGCGTTTAATATAGATAGGTACAAGGTACTCTGGAAAGTCAAATCAAGGTAGGAGTTTCATGGTGAATGGTAGGGCCTCAAAAGGTGTAGTGGAACAGAGCGATTTTGGAGTTCGGGTTTACAATTCTCTGAAAGTGGGTAGACAGGGCAGTGAAGAAGGCTTTTGACATGCTGGCCTTCATCAGTCAGGGCATTGAGTGCAGAAGTTAGAAAGTTATGTTCCAGTTATACAGGACGTTGGTGAGGCCGCATATGGAGTATTGTTTTCAGTTTTGCTCATCTTGTTAGAGGAAGAATGTTATTAAACTAGAAAGGGTGCAGAAGAAATTTACAAGGATGGTGCTGGACTCATTGGTCTGAGTTTTAAGCAGAGATTGGACAAGCTCGGACTTTTTTTCTTTCGAGCACAGGAAACTGAGGGGAGACCTTATAGAGGTGCAGAGGATCATGACAGGCATGGATAGGCTGAATGCACTCAGTGTTTTTCCCAGGGTTGGAGTTTAAGGTTAGAGGGGAAAGAATAAAAGGGAACCTGAGGGGCAACCTTTTTACACAGAGGGTGGTACGCACATGGAACGAGCTGCCAGTGGAAGTGGTTGAGGCAGGTACATTAACAACATTTAAAAGGCATTTGGACAAATACATGGATAGGAAAGGATTAGAAGGATATGGGCCAAGTGCAGGGAAATGGGGTTAGTGTGGATGGTCATTTTGGTCGGCATGGACCAGTTTGGCCAAAGGGCCTGTCTCAGTGCTGCAGGACTCTATGACTCTCAGCCTTGAATAAATTCAATGAGCCAGCTTCCCTCATCTTCTGAAGGAGAGAATTCCACACACAAATGACCCCTTGAGATAAGAGTGTTCTCCTCACCTCTGTCTTAACAGGCTGACCTCTCATTCTTAAACCATGTCCCTCCAACTAGGCTACCCAACAAGAAACAACCTCTTCTCAGTATCCACTCTAACGGGTCCCCTTAGGGTCAGATATATTTCAGTAGAACACGGAAAAATACAGCACAGGAAAAATACAGCCCACCATGTCTATTCCAAAAGAATTCCATCAGCTTGCACATGCTCCATATCCCCTATTCCCTGCCTGTTCATTTGTCTAAATACCTTGTAAACTTTGCTAACATATTTGCTTCCACCATCTCCCCTGGCCGTTTGTTCCAGGTACTTATTACTTAAAACAACTTGTCTCAGACTTCTTTAAATGTTCCTACTCTCACTTTAACCCTATGCCCCCTAATATTTGACATTTCCACTCTGGGATAAGATAACCTCACATTCTTCTAAACTTACCCAGTGTTTAATCCGGCAATTACAACCAATTCCCTGGCTGTTCTCTGTTTGGCTTGTCCTATAAAAGTAGTGTTGTCCCAGTCGAACTCATGTTGCTTGTCATCTGCGTGTGTGGCTACTAAGGATAGCTGGTCGTGTCGTTTCGTGGCTAGTTGGTGTTCATGAATGCGGATGGTTAGCTGTCTTCCTGTTTGTCCTATGTAGTGTTTTGTGCAGTCCTTGCATGGGATTTTGTACATTACATTGGTTTTGCTCATGCTGGGTATCGGGTCCTTCGTCCTGGTGAGTTGTTGTCTGAGAGTGGCTGTTGGTTTGTGTGCTGTTATGAGTCCTAGTGGTCGCAGTAGTCTGGCTGTCAGTTCGGAAATGCTCTTGATGTATGGTAGTGTGGCTAGTCCTTTGGGTTGTGGCATGTCCTCATTCCAATGTCTTTCCCTTAGGCATCTGTTGATGAAATTGCGCGGGTATCCGTTTTTGGCGAATACATTGTAGAGGTGTTCTTCTTCCTCTTTTTGCAGTTCTGGTGTACTGCAGTGTGTTGTGGCCCTTTTGAATAGTGTCTTGATGCAACTTCTTTTTGTGTGTTGGGGTGGTTGCTTTCGTAGTTTAGGACTTGGTCTGTGTGTGTGGCTTTCCTGTATACCTTTGTGGTGAATTCTCCGTTCGGTGTTCTCTGTACCATCACGTCTAGGAATGGGAGTTGGTTGTCCTTTTCTTCCTCTCTAGTGAATTGGATTCCTGTGAGTGTGGCGTTGATGATCCGGTGTGTGTTCTCTATTTCTGTGTTTCTAATGATGACAAAGATGTCATCCACATATCTGACCCAGAGTTTGGGTTGAATTTACGGTAAGACTGTTTGTTCTAATGTTTGCATTACAGCTTCTGCTATGAGTCCAGAGATGGGTGAGCCCATGGGTGTGCCGTTGATTTGTTCATATATTTGGTTGTTGAATGTGAAGTGTGTTGTGAGGCACAGGTCCAGTATTTGAGTATGCCGTCTTTGTTGATAGGTTCAATGTCCTGTTGTCTGTTCTGTATGTCTAGCAGGTTGGATACAATGAATATAATCCCAGTCTACTCAATCTCTCCTCATAAGCCAACCGTCTCAACTTTGGAATAAACCTAGTAAACCTCCTCTGCACCTTCTCCAGTGTCCACTACATCTTTTCTCAAGGAGACCAAAACTGTACACAGTACTCCACAAATGGCCTCACCAACACCCTGTACAGCTGCAGCATAACCTCCCTGTTTTTAAATGCCATCCCTCTAGCAATGAAGAACAATATTCCATTTGCCTCCTTAATTACCTGCTGCACCTGCAAACCAATGTTTTGTGATTCATGCGCAAGGACACCCAGGTCCCTCTACACAGCAGCATGCTGCAATGTTCCACCATTTAGATAATAAATTATTTCCTACCAAAATGGATGACCTCTCATTTAGCAACATTGTAGTCCACATGCCAGACCCTTGCCCACTCACTTAATTTGTTTATACCCCTCTGCAGATTTTCAGTGTCCTCTGTACACATTGCTCTGCTCTTCATTTTAGTGTCATCTGCGAACTTTGACGCACTACACTTGGTCCCCAGCTCTAAATCATCTGTGTAAATTGTAAACAATTGTTGTTCCAACACTGTCCCTCAAGAAGGAACTGCGTCAATGTGTCAAATGCAAAAGCAAAAGGAATAAAGACAGTTGGGAGCTGAAAATCAATTGACAATTGGGTGAATATTTGAAAAACGACAGGGGTCCGAAGTAGTAGCGATCAGGGGTGTGTGTTTAATGGATAGCACCAATGAGGAGCTAGCACATAGGGCAATGGGCTGAATGGCTTTTTCATGTCCTGGATATCTCTGAGATTGGAGGGAGGTGGTAGCAGCACTGCAGGGTTGGGACAGGACATTTCCATTTTGAGGAGGAGATTAAGCTGCTCATTTCCTGTGAATTTGATTGAGGCCCTGTCCCGAGCCAAAGCGGCATCGAGGCCGGCTTCCAGCAGCAGCAGCAGCAGCTAGGGCGTCCACAGCAGGACAGGGTAAGAAAGGGACATTGCAAACCGGGGAGAGCGCTGTAACCGAGCCCGGGGTCTAGGGCATTGCAACCGGGGAGAGCGCTGTAACCGAGTCCGGGGTCTAGGGCATTGCAACCGGGGAGAGAGCTGTAACCGAGCCCGGGGTCTAGGGCATTGCAACCGGGGAGAGAGCTGTAACCGAGCCCGGGGTCTAGGGCATTGCAACCGGGGAGAGAGCTGTAACCGAGCCCGGGGTCTAGGGCATTGCAACCGGGGAGAGAGCTGTAACCGAGCCCGGGGTCTAGGGCATTGCAACCGGGGAGAGAGCTGTAACCGAGCCCGGGGTCTAGGGCATTGCAACCGGGGAGAGAGCTGTAACCGAGCCCGGGGTCTAGGGCATTGCAACCGGGGAGAGAGCTGTAACCGAGCCCGGGGTCTAGGGCATTGCAACCGGGGAGAGAGCTGTAACCGAGCCCGGGGTCTAGGGCATTGCAACCGGGGAGAGAGCTGTAACCGAGCCCGGGGTCTAGGGCATTGCAACCGGGGAGAGAGCTGTAACCGAGCCCGGGGTCTAGGGCATTGCAACCGGGGAGAGAGCTGTAACCGAGCCCGGGGCATTGCAAACCGAGGACAGAGCTGCAGCTAAGCCCAGGGTCTGGGGAATTGCAACCGAGCCCGGGGACTACAGCACTGCAACTGGGGAGAGAGCTTTAACCGAGCCCGTAGTAATACAACCGGAGGCAGAGCTGTAACCGAGCCCAGAGTCTATGGCATTGCAACCAGGAAGGGAGAGTTGTAACTGAGCCTGAGTCAAGGGAAATGAGAGCAGGAGAGAGTTGTACGTTATAGCCCTGGGCAGGAGCATTGCAACTGGGAGGGGTCCTAGTCCGGGAACATAAACTCAGCATGAAATATTTATGGTGCATGGTCACAAACACAATTTATGACTTTATTGGCTGATAAAATAAGAATGTTGTTGTCAATGCATTTCATCTTGACTCCTCGGGACAATTTGCTAATACCAACTCCAATTCAAGGAAAACACCATTTATACAAAAACAGAAATTGTTGGCGAAACTCTGCAGATCTGGCAACATCTGTGGGAAGAGATAATGCCTCCAGTCCAGCGTACCTCATCATGACTGTTAGCAACTAGGAAAAAGTGGCATTTATGCTGAAGACGAAGGCGGGGGGTATATGGAAGGGTTGTTAATCATGGAGATAATGGGTAGCGTTCCAGGAGAGAAGAAAATCTGAATAAAAGATAGGAGTTAAGAATAGGATAGAACAAGTGACTGGTTGCTTTTAGCACAACGTCATTACAGAACTGGGTGTGGGGATGGATTTTTTTAAAAAATGGAACGCTGGATTCAGGTTCTAAAGTTAATGAACTTGATGCTGAGTCCTAAAGGCTGCAGGGTCCTCAAAGTGGATTCTCAAGATGTTCTTCAAGTTTGCGCTGAGGCTCCCTGAAACACTGCAGCAGGCCCTCTGACAAATGCTGGCATGGGAACACGGTGGCGTGTTGAAGTGGCAGATACCTGGACGCTCAGGGGCATTTTTAACAGACAGAACACAGGTGTTTTGCGAAGTGGTCCCCAAATCTGCATTTTCCAGAGCAGACCACATTGTGCGCAGTGATACAACAGACTAGATTGAGTGACATGCAGGTGAATTTGTTCTTCGCCCGGAAGGTGTGTCTGGATAGGGAGGAGATAAATGGGTAGGTGTTACACTACCTATTACATGGGATGGTGCCATGGAGGTGTGGGGACAGTCTGGAAGTGAAGGAGTGGAGCAGGGTGTCCCAGAGGGAACAGTCCTCGCAGGATGCTGACATGGTGGGGGCTGGGGGAATCTTTTTCTCTGACACTCCTGTTTTTTTAAATTTTTTAACCCCCCACACTACCGCCTAACTGCGGTAGTGCTTACTTTTCCCTAGCACCCGTGGTGTGTGTGTGCAGGTGTGAGACACAAGGTGTGTGAATCTTTATTCAATTCCCACCACCAGGAAGATAGGAAAACACCCAAGTGGCCAGTGACAAGCAGTGCCCTTCACAAAAGGGCAATGCTGTGTGATCAAACAGTGAAGGGGAGGGCAGGGATTAAACCAAAATAGAGTTGGAGGGGGAAATAATGCACTCCACAGGGTGGGGGAAGTGTGTCTGGTGGTGGTATCCCATTGGAGGAAGTAGAAATGACAACTGATGATCCTCTGGATGGGAAGACTGGTGGGTAGTGAGTGAGGATCAGGGGGATCAATTCTGAAGAAGGGTCACTGGACCCAAAACGTTAACTCTGCTTTCTCTCCACAATGCTGCAAGACTTGAATTTCTCCAACACTTTCTGTTTTTGTTGCTGATTTCTAGTATCTGCAACTTTTATTTTAGTGTGGGACCCGATCGTTGTTGTGGGAGAGAAGGGGTGAGGGGAATCCACAGTGAAGAAAAAGGATGTGTTTTTCCACAAAACCCTTCACCTTCACAGAATCTGGCTGCTGAGAAGAGTGTGCTGATTCATTGATAGTGGGGTTACCATGGAGAATGTACCAATTAATTGATTGACAGCTAATAACCAAGCTGTCATCAATAATTGGAGCATTCTCTCTACCAATCAGAGTTCACTTATCAAGCATACCCCCCCCCCCCCCATTATAAAAATAACTTTTCCCTTTTGAACTGGTATTCTTGGAAATAGTCCTGATGAATGGAAGCTGAAGGGCCTTGACAAAATGTCTCCTTTTCGGCAAGTTTGAATTTATGAAGCTGTTGATCGTTCTAAAGACCCAACTTGTTTCCTTCCCTAAAGGGCTGAAACTGCTGTCCTTAGCCAGAGCATGTCCCTGTCTAGTTGTAAGCACAAGTTGACACGTTAAAAGGTGTGCCTTTGTGACAAAAGTTGCATTACTATGGCATCATGGCATCTTTAACATAGTGAAACATTCCCATGGCACATCACCAGAGCATGATCAGACAGAATTTAATATTGTACCACACAAGACACTTGGTCAAAGTAGGTTTTAAGGAGCTTTTTAAAGGTGGAGACAGACATGTAGATCAGGATTTTGAATTTGAGAATTCCAGACACAGGTAGCTGAAGGTGTTACCAGCTATGGTGGGTTGATTAAAATTGGGAGGCCATTGAGGCTAGGAGGGAGTGCAGGGATCATGGAGAGTTGTGTGGCTGTGGAAGAGAGACAGGAAGGGTTGAGACCATGTCAAACTTTGCAAACAAAAATTTGAAGAAGACTCAACATCATCCTGCGATTACTCAAGGATCTCTCTCATCAAGGTCTCTCTTCCCTCCATTACAGGCATTTACCACGCGCTGCATCCGAAAGGCTAAGGGCATTGTGGAAGATCCCACACACCCCTCACTCAAACTCTTCTCCCTCCTGCCATCTGACAGAAGATACTGGAGCATTCAGTCTCTCACAGCCAGACTGTGCAACAGCTTCTTCCCCCAAGCCATCAGGCTCCTTAACACAGTATGATCAGACTCTTTCCCATCTGAAATCTTTGCACGCCTTTGAATTGCTGCTCGAATAATGCCTATTATTTATCATTCTTCAATTACACTGTAACTTGAATGTTTTGCACTTCTTATGCACTTAATGCCGTGTACAAGTGTGTAGGTTGTGCTGTCCTCACTATCCATTGTAGGGCCTTAATGATCCGAGACGGTGCAATTCCCAAACCAAGCAGTGATGCAGAGCTCAGGGTACTCTCAATGAACCCTCTGTAGAATGTGGTGAGGATGGAGGGCTGGGGGTGGGCTTTCCTCAACCTGTGCAAAAAATAGAGATGCTGCTAGGCTTATTTGGCTATGGAGCTTGTGTTGTGTCCAGGTGAGATTCTCCGCCAGTTGTACGCCAAGAAATCTGGTGCTCTTCACGATCTCCACGGGGAACCATCTATATCCAGCAGAGTGTGGTCACTCCGTGCCATCCTGAAGTCAACAACCATCTCTTTTGTTTTGTCCACATTCAGAGACCGATCGTTGGCTCTGCACCAGTCTGTTAGCTGCTGCAGCTAATAGGACCCCTCAAAAATCAAGGCAGCCTTTGTATGGAGCTCAGGTGATGGGGAAGAAATTAAACGAGTATTTTGCATCAGTGTTTACTGTGGAGAAGAACATGGAAGATACAGAATGTGAGAAATAGATGGTGACATCTTGAAAAATATTACAGAGGAGGAAGCACTGGATGTCTTGAAATGCAGAAAGGTGGATAAATCCCCAGGACCTGATCAGGTGTACCCTAGAAATTTGTGGGAAGCTAGAGAAGTGATTGCTGGGCCTCTTGCTGAGATATCTGCATCATCAGATGAGGTGCCAGAAGACTGGAGGTTGGCTAACGTACCATTATTTAAGAAAGATGTTAAGGACAAGCCAGGGAACTGTAGACCGGTGAGCCTGATGTTGGTGGTGGGCAAGTTGTTGGAGGGAATCCTGAGGGACAAGATGTACACGTATTTAGAAAGGCAAGGACTGATTAAGGATAGTCAACATGGCTTTCTGCGTGGGAAATCATGTCTCTCAAACTTGATTGAGTTTTTTGAAGAAGTAACAAAGAGGATTTATAAGGGCAGAGCGATGGACGTAATTTATATGAACTTCAGTAAGGGTTTCGACAAGGTTCCCAATGGGAAACTGATTAGCAAGGTTAGATCTCATGGAAGACAGGGAGACCTAGCTACTTAGATACAGAACTGGCTCGACGGTAGAAGACAGTGGTGGTGGAGGATTGTTTTTCAGACTAGAGGCCTGAGACCAGTGGTGTGCCACAAGGATCGGTGCTGGGTCCACTATTTTTTGTCATTTATTTAAAGTTATTAAGTTGGCAGATGATACCAAAATTGGAGGTGTAGTGGACACATTACAATGGAATCTGAAAATGTATTACTGGAAAAGCACAGCAGGTCAGGCAGCATCCAAGGAGCAGGAGAATCGACGTTTCGGGCATGAGCCCTTCTTCAGGAATGAAGAAGGGCTCATGCCCGAAACGTCGATTCTCCTGCTCCTTGGATGCTGCCTGACCTGCTGAGCTTTTCCAGCAACACATTTTCAGCTCTGATCTCCAGCATCTGCAGTCCTCACTTTCTCCTATAAGATTACAATGGGATCTTGATCAAATGGGCCAATGGGCTGAGGAGTGGCAGATGGAATTTAATATAGATAAATGCGAGGTGCTGCATTTTGGGAAAGCAAATCTTAGTAGGACTTATACACTTAATGGGAAGGTTCTGGATTAGTGGTGCTGGAAGAGCACAGCAGTTCAGGCAGCATCCAAGGAGCTTCAAAATCGACGTTTCGGGCAAAAGCCCTTCATCAGGAATAGTGCCTGCCTCCGTATTTGCTTCCTCAGTGCCTGCCTCCGTAACCAACTCATCCCACACGGACTCCGGACCACCTTTAAACCAGCAGAGTTCGGACCCGAACAGGACAAACAAAAATTTGCTTTCACTTAATGGGAAGTTCCTAGGGAGTATTGCTGAACAAAGAGACCTTGGAATGCAGGTTCATAGTTCTTTGAAAGTGGAGTGGCAGGTAGATAGGATAGTGAAGAAGGCTTTTGCTATGCTTTCCTTTTATTTGGTCAGAGTATTGAATACAGGAATTGGGAGGTCATGTCGCAGCTGTACAAAACATTGGTTAGGCTACTTTTGGAATATTGCGTGCAATTCTGGTCTCCTTGCTATCGGAAAGATGTTGTGAAACTTGAAAGGGTTCAGAAAAGGGTGTTGCCAGGGTTGGAGGATCTGAGCTATAAGGACAGGCTGAATAGGCTGGGGCTGTTTTCTCTGGAGCATCAAAGGCTAAGGAGTTCCCTCTTAGAGGTTTAGAAAATCATGTAGGGCATATAGGGATAAATTGTGTTAAAATCTTTTCCCTGGGGTGGGAGAGTGCAGAACTAGAGGGCGTAGGTTTAGGCTGAGAGGGGAAAAATATAAAAATGACCTAAGGGGCAACTTTTCATGTAAAGGGTGGTGCATATATGGAATGAGCTGAGGAAGTGGTGGAGGCTGGTACAACTGCATTATTTAAAAGGCATCTGGATGGGTATCTGAATAGGAAGGGCTTAGAGGGATGTGATCCAAGTGCCACCAAATGGGACTAGATTACATTGGATTATCTGGTTGGGATGGACGAGTTGGACCGAAAGGTCTGTTTCCGTGCTATACATCTCTATGACACTAACTTGATGATGTGATTCAACCTGTGCATTGCTGCACAGTCATCTGCCATCAGGGTGAACAGCAGTGGACTGAACACAGCCCTAAGGGGCCCATCTGTGCTCAGTATGATGGTGTTGGAGATGCTGTTCCCCATCCGGACTGACTGAGGGTCTCCCAGTCACCAAGTCTAGGATCCAGTTACCAAGGGAGGTATTTAGGTCCAGCAGACTCTGCTTTCCAATCAGGTGCTGAGGAATGATTGTGTTAAATGCAAAACCGAAGTCAATGAACAGTAATCTGATGTAGGTGTCCTACTTCTCCAGGTTGGTGAAGTTCAGATGGAGGGTGGTGGAAATGGCATCATCTGTTGAACTGTCTGGTCGATACACAAACTGCAGGGTGTCCATTTTGAGGGGGACAGCACGGTCTTAAAGTCTCTCCTGTCAAATGGAAAGATCTTTCCAACGTCCACTATGTCCAGGCTGTTCAGTATTCTGGAAGTTTCAATCAGATTCCCCCTCACCACCTATTTTGGTGTCATCGGCTTACTAACCATACCTCTTATGTTCACATCCAAATCATTCATATAAAGCAGTGGATCCAGTACCAATACTTTTAGCACACCACTGGTCCAAAACGCAACTTTCTATCGCCACTTTTGGTTGTTAAAGGTATTACTAACAAATTTGATAAAGGATATTCGATGGACGTAGTATACTTAGATTTTCAGAAGGCTTTTGATGACATCCTCTGTAGAGCCAAGTTAGAAAAATTAAAGCATTGGGGGTAGGTATTGTATGTGCATGGATTAATGATTGGAATAACAGGAAAAAAGATAACAACAATAAATGGGTCATTCTCACAGAGGCTGACACAAGTGATGTACCACAAGAATTAGTAAAATCCGAAAGAACTGCGGATGTTGTAAATCAGAAACAAACACTGAAATTGCTGGAAAAGCTCAGCAGGTCTGGCAATATTTGTGGAGAGAAATCAGAGTTCACATTTCAGGTCCAGTGACCTTTCCTCAGAACTGGACCGTAAGGATTAGTACCTGGGCCCCAGTTGTTCACAAGGATTTGAAGGTGGGGACCAAATGCATTACTTCCAAATTTGTGGATGATACCAAACTAAATGGGAATGTGACTTCAGGAGGATTCTGAGAGGCTTAGTGAGTGAGCAAGAACATAAGAGGTACAATATCACGTGGGCAAAAATGTATGGTTACCTACTTTGGTAGGAGATGATGTTCAGAGCATTTTCCTTTTAAAAGAAAGTATAGATGTTCAAAATGACCTGGGTGATCTTGTCAATAAATCACTGAAGACCAACATGCAGGTTTAGCAAGCTATTCAGAAGGCTAATGGAATGTTAGCCTTTATCGCAAGAGGATTTGAGTACAAGAGTAATGAAGTCTTGCTTCAATTGTATAGAAGCTTGATTAGACCACACTTGGAGCATTGTGTGCAGTTTTGATTTCCTTATCTTGGGAAAGATGTTATCACCACTGGGGGAGTGCAATACAGATCACTGGACTTGCTCCGGGGATGACGGGACTTTCATCTGGAGAGAGATTGGACAAATTGGGCATTTTCTATAGAATGAAAAATGATTTTATTGAAACCTACAAAATACTGAAAGGGATAGACAGATTAGATGCAGGTACAGTGTTTCCCCGGGTTGGAGAGTCGAGAACCAGGGGCACAATTTAAAAATAAGGGGGAAGTGCTTTGGTCCGAGGTGAGAATTGCTTTTACTCAGAGGGTTATGAATCTTTGGAATTCTGTTCTACAGAGGGCAGTGGAAGTTCAGTTTTGGAGTATATTTAAAGTAGGGTTTTGATTAATTTCTGATTACCAGTTATGTACTGGTAATATGGGGATATGGAGTGTAAAAGGCATTGAAGTATTCAATCAATTATGATCATATTGGGGCAGGATTAATGGGCTGAATAGCTAACTCCTGCTCCTACGTTCCTATCCAATGGTCTAAGCTGCTTTTGTAGGTTCGTTGCTTCTTCCTGACCACTCTCAACTTAATTGAGTTTTATATGCTAAGCAAACTTTGAAAGAGTGCATTTGATTTCCTCGTCCAAAATGTTGACATCTATTGTAAATGGCTGCAGTACCCTTCTGCTCTTAAAAAGATCATATATTCCTCCTATGTCCTGCCTGCTAACTATTTCTCTGTCCACGACTGTATATTACCTCCAGTTCTTTTTGGTTTGATAATAACCTCTTGGTTATGATTTATCAAAAGTGCTATGTAAATCTAGAAAATGCTGGTGAAACTCAGCAGGTCTGTGGGAAGAAAGCAGTTAACATTTCAAATCCAGTGACTCTGCTTTCTTTCCACAGGTGCCGCCAGAACTACAGAGTTTAATTATATTAAAATCCAGTTGTTCCTTATCTATTCAACTAATGTGTCCTCAAAGCTCCAGTAGGTTTACAAATATAATCTCCATTTTATAAAGCCCATGTTTACTTTGTACTCCATTGGTATTTCTTAAGTTTCTTGTTATCACATCCATTATAATAGAACCTACTGTCGGTTAGCTCAGTTGGCTGGACGGCTGGTTTGTGATACAGAGTGATGGGATCTATTACATGAAGGACCCTCTTTGTCAACCTCTCCCCTCACCTAAGGCATGGTGATTCTCAAATTAAACCATCACAGTCATATCTCTATCTCTTTCTCTCTCCTCACTCTCTCGCACTCTCCTCACTCCTCTCTCACACTCTCCCTCTCTCTCCACTCTCCTCTCTCTCTCATGAGGTGACAGTGTCCAGGGATGTGCAGGCTAGGTGGATTAGCCATGGGAAATGCAGAGCTACATGGATAGGGTAGGAGTGTCTGGTCTAGATGGGATGTTCTTCGGAGGGTCAGTGCGGACGTAGTGGACCTATAGTGACTTTACCTTTACTTAACAGGAATTACTGTTAATTACAAATAAATAGATTCTAGCTTACAGGTGAATGACATTTAAATTCAATGTATAACTATAAATTAAACTCTTAACCTCCTTCTGAAACTCACCTCCACACACAGACTGAGGATAAAACAAACGTTTGTGTTATGCGTGGAGGGAAGGACTGAGAAAGCAGTTCACTGGTCATTGTACACAGGGTTCATTTGAGATGATCCTTTTGGCTTGTCAGGACCTGCTGCTCCTTGATTTTCCTTCTCCACGTATTTTCACTTGTGGGATGCAGAGAGAGACTGGTGCCCACTTACAAAGGCTTTGACTTATTGGTTAAAAGCCACAGCTTACAGCAACTGATAAAGGGAAATAAATAAGCTTTCTTCAGGCTTGAGCACCTTCCTTTCTCTGCAGAGATCCAATGCCTTCTGACTGAACATTCACAGCCCCAAACTATTCAGCTACCTGGGAGCCAATCACGTAGTTGTTGATAGTCAGAAGGGCTTTGTAACTGACAAATGGATACCATTCCACTTCAGTCAGTCAGCTACATGTTGCCAGCCAAACTCCACCCCCCCACCAACTCCAACCAGTCTGTAGTAATCTCCTCCACTTTTAGAAACTTTTTATAACTTCTTTGGATCTAAGACTATCCCTACTTTCGTAATTAGTCGTTTCCTGTTATTTTTTTTTGCACCAGAATAGAGCATATAACTGTTGCAATGCATGCTTTCATTGTTTAAATATTAACTATTGCCTATCTATTGTTATGTTCTTTAATGGACTTACTCAATCCATCACAGCCAACTCATGCTTCATGCCTTCCTAATTTCCTTGGGCTAGATTTAGGACCGTAGCTTCAAATGGACCACTTAATTTTATACCCAGTGAAGAATTCCACCATGTTACAGTCACTCTTCCCTAAAGGGCCTTAGAAAAAGATGATTTATTAATCGCCCTCATTGAATAACACCGAATATAGGATAGCCTGTTCACTAACCAGTGGTCTATAAAAATCACCTTGTGTACACTCCAGAAAGATATCTACTAATGTATATTATTGCTATTTTCTGATGCATCCTTTCAAGAATATATACAATTTTGGAAAACTGGTAATGCAGAGGCCTAGGCTAATGCATGGTTGCAAATCCCACCATGGGAGTTGGTGCAATTTGAATTCGGGTATTAAAAAAAATCTAATTAAAAGCTGTTCTCAGTAACAATGACCATGAAACCATCATGAATTGCCATTTAAAAGGACATCTGGTTCACTGATATCCTTTAGGGAAGGAAATCTGCTGTGCTTCCCTGCTCTTTCCTACATGTGACTCCAGACCCACAACAATGTGGCTGACTCCTGGCTGCCCCCTGAAATAGCCTAGAGAGCCATCAGTTCAAGGGTCAGTTAGGGATGGACAATAAATGCTGACCTAGCCAGTGATGCCCACATCCTGTGAAAGAGGATCTGAGATGCAGGGAGAGGCTGAACAGGCTGGGGCTGTTTTCCCTGGGGCATCGGAGGCTGAGGGGTGACCTTAGAGGTTTACAAAATTTGAGGGGCATGGATAGGATAAATAAGCAAAGTCTTTTCCCTGGGGTCGGGGAACCCAGAACTAGAGGGCATAGGTTTAGGATGTGAGGGGAAAGATGTAAAAGAGACCTAAGGGGCAACTTTTTCTCACAGAGGGTGGTACGTGTATGGAATGAACTGCCAGAGGATGTGGTGGAGGCTGGTACAATTGCAACATTTAAGAGGCATTTGAATGGGTATATGAATAGGAAGGGTTTGGAGGGATATGGGCCGGGTGCTGGCAGGTGGGGCTAGATTGGGTTGGGATATCTGGTCGGCACGGACCAGAGGGTTTGTTTCCATGCTGTACATCTCTATGACTCTATAAAAGTTGAGTGATCAAATGTGAATTACTACTTTGGAATCCTCGCTGGCTGTTTAGACTTTTTAGCTTTGGGATATTTTTCTGTTCTGTTCATGAAAGGATTCCATCATCTTTCCTATCCTGTATTAAGCTGACTGGTCTACGTATCCTAGACTTGGTCTTGTCCTGTATGAAGGCACCATTAACAGCTGTGGTTTGATGCTGGTATTGATTGAAATTGTTTACATTGGCACAACATCAGAATGTTTTGCACCCCATGTTGTCTTTTATGCTGGGTTTAACCAGATGTGCGAAAATGGAAACTTTGAAGGGTGTTTCCTGTCGTCCTGTGACTGTCACTTGTGTCGATTTAGTACGTGTGTTGTTGCTAGTTGGACTCTGATCTCAGCTGAGTCCCTCCCTTCAGTCTGGGACACAGAAGGTAGAGCTCAGAGGACACTGAGTTAGAATACGTTCAGTTATAGGGGTGAAACTGGCTATTAAGAGTTCAGCTCACTTGCATTAGTCAGGGAAAATATCAGCCTGGATTCCTGCTCCCTACTTCGGTTTGTCTGGTGAAGACCATGTCACCAACAACTCTGAGACAGAGGTGACCCCAATCCAGCACGAATATCCCAAAGTGTCCTTCAATGGCAAAGGGCATATCAGAGGCTGAGAGTAAACACAAACTGAGCAAATCCAGCAACTCATCTAAAACTCTATCTCTGGTATCCTGTTTTGTTTGCATTAGCTCCTGTGGATGCAAATCAGCTTTAACAGATACTTGCATAAAGCCACCATAATCCCAGAGGACCGTTGTGCCCCTCTCTCTCGTTGGAGAGGGGTGACTGGTGACTGTTTAACCTGAGGGTCAGCATACCTAAGGCAAAGGGAGAGATTGAGAAGCAGAGTCCTTCATAATAACCTCAGCTAGTGTGGGAACTGAACCCATACAGTTGGCATCACTCTGCATTGCAAACCAGCTCTCCAACCAACAGAGCTTTTAGTCTACTACATACCCAAACAAACATCACAGATAATAAACCATAATCCATTTTCTTGAGGGAACATTGCACTGTCAGAAGCTAGTATGGAGGGGACACTGGAATTCTGGTGGTACTGTTAAGAAAGCTGTGGGGTTCTAAATGCAGATGGGTCAGGAGTAGGCCACTCGGCCCTCTTCTGTCATTCAGGAAGATCATGGCTGATCTGATCACCCCCATCCCTATAACCTTTTCTGGGAATAAATGGCCGAATACCTGCACTTTATTTGTTTAAATAATTAAGCAAATAGAAACTGCAATATGCTGTACATAAATCTGTTTGAGTAGTGGTTACATCACTATTATGGATATTGCCTTTGGCATATTCCTTTTTTTTCAAACCATTCGGCCCTTGGAACCATTCAATATGATCATGGATGATCATCCAACTCAGTTGCTTGTTCTACTTTCACCACATATCCTTTGATCCCTCCGAACTATAACTAACTCCTTGAATAAGTTCTGGGATCTACATAGCAAAGAACAGAGACCAACCTATCCCATTCTAAAAGATGAAAGATTTGATCTGAAATTATTTACTGTATCGCACCTCCATGACACTGGACTCCTTTGGCTATAAATTCTATGAGCACCATCTTATTCTCCACAACCACCTGAAGGACCAGCGCTCAGACAGCTAGTGCTTCCAAATAAACCTGTTGGACTATAACCTGGTGTTGAGATTTTTAACTAACTCCTTGAAAACATTCAATGTTTTAGCCTCAACCATTTTTTGTGACAGAATTCCACAGGCATTTTATAATTACAACCATATTTCTACAATACAGTTGTTGAGGTGATATATCATTCTCAGGAATAATGAAAGTCCCTACAATTGCCTTAACTTCACACAACTCGACTTAGTGTTTACTTTCAACAAGCTTTTGCTGACAAAAGTTTCCTTAAAGTCTATTTACTACAAGATGATTATAAGAACACAAGCATTTTTTTGCTTTTCATATGCAAAATGACATTACCTTTATCCCCACACCTCCGAATTAATATGAGTCACCAATTTTTAGTTTTTATTTGAAAATGAATGGGGACTGTCTTATGAACAAAGTTGAAACAGACTGGGACTCTACTCACTGGAATTTAGAAGAATGAGAGGCAATCTCATTGTAACACATAGGATTCTTAAAGAGCTTGATGGAGTAAATGCTGAGAGGATGTTTGCCCAAGTGAGAGAGGAGGGCTTGGGGGTGTAGTGTCAGAATAGAGATGCCAAATTAAGACATATGGAATTTCTTATTGGTGGGTTGAGAATCTTTGCAACTCCTTGCCACAAAGAGCTGGGGGGCAGCATACTTGCATATAATTGAGGCTTGGATAGATTTTCTGATCACTGGGGAATCAAGGGTTACAGGGAAAGGGCAGGAAAGTGGACGTGAGGAATGTCGGATCCTATAGAATGGTGGAGCTGACCCGGGATGGGGGGGTGCAAATGGCCTGTTCCTATTTCTGATGGTCTTGTCATCTGAAATAAAACTGTGTTGGAGAAACTCAGCAGGTCTGGCAGCAATCGTGGAGAGAGAAACTTAATATCTTGAGTCAAATATGACTTTTCTTTGGAACTGAAAAGCCATATTACATCAAAAATGAATTAAGTGGACAAAAAAAAACTGGTGAATAGACTAACATCAGAAAATATTACAATTGTCCATTTTGGAAGAAAAATACAACCTAAGCATATACAGTCATCTAAATGGTGAAAAAGTTCATAATTCTGAGAGGCAGAAAGTAAAATGAATCATAATCAGTTAGTATGTACGTACAGCAGGTAATTAGGAAAGTGAATAACATGTTGTCATTTGAGGGGAATTAAATACAAAAAGAGAGGTTATGTTTTAGTTATACAGGGCACTGTTGAGACCATATCTGGAATATTGTGCAAAATACTGGTCACCTTGTTTAAATAGTTTAAAAAGATTTAATATAATAACAACTGGAATGTCATTTGAGGAAAAGTTGGAGAGGCTACGCTTGTATTTGCCACATTTTAAAAGAGCAAAAGGTAACTTGATTGAAACGTCATAAAGATCTGGAGGGGACTTGATCAGGTGGATGTGGAGGACCAGGTGGATGTGGAGAGGAATCCTCTTGTAGCGGATTTGAGAATTAGGGGATCATTGTTTACAAATCAGGGTTGCCCATTTAAAACACATTTGAGATTTTTTTTCCCACTAAGCGTCTTTGGAATTCTCCCTCTGAAAAGGTGGTGGATACAGTGTCTTTGAATATTTTTAAGGCTGAGGTGGATAGATTGACAAGTAAGTTAATAGTTATTGCGAGGGTAGATGAGCATGTGGAGTTGGGGTTACATTCAGAAGTCATAATCTTATAGAATGATAGAGAGCAATGGAGTGGAATAGCATGCTCTGAATTTGCATTTTCATAAACCTTAAGTTGTAAATAACGTGAAATCGGCAACTGATGACTTTAATTTGAATGCACATTGACCTTTCTCATGTGAATGTTACCTAGTTTAGAAATGGTGGCCAAGGAGGGACAAGGGAGATCCTAAGTGGCAGGTTGCAGACTCTGGGGCTGGTGTCACAATGTTATAGTCTTTGTGAGGAAGTTATGAAAACAATTGTCCTTTTCTTCAATTATTTGTCTTGTTCGTTGGAGGTTGGGTTTGGAATATGTGTATCTGCGTGGCTCTTTGAAAGGGCCAGTGTGGAATGGGTGGGCTGAAGGGCCAGTGTGGAATGGGTGGGCTGAATGGCAGTGATTCTCTAATTAATTTGCAGCACTAGTCCAACTTTCTGCTTCCTTGCAGGGACCGGGCTGACTGGCGGGTGGTCCAGGATGCCAAGGCTGAGTCACAGTGAGTACGTTCTCCAGCAGCTGAACAACCAGAGGGAGTGGGGATTCCTGTGTGACTGCTGCATCATCATTAATGACATCTACTTCCGAGCTCACCGCGCCGTGCTGACCGCCTGCAGCTCCTACTTCCGAATGATGTTCATCAGCCAGCAGCTGACGGGGAACCTGAGCCTCAGCAACGTCAACATCAGCGCCGAGTGCTTCGACCTCATCCTGCAGATCATGTACCTGGGGAGGCTGGTCGGGGTCCCCTCGGACTTTGAGGAGCTGCGATCCGCCATGACCTTCCTGCAGCTCTACTACGTGCCCAAGAGCCTGGACGAACTGCAGCAGAGCGACGGCAAGGCCGCCCCGTCCCCCCCAGCGGCTGTGGCCCAGCCGAAAGGCGCCATGATGTTCGGGGTACGGATGTACGAGGAGCGGCCGGGGGAGCTGGTCAAGAGGAGGCGGCGGGAACCGAGCCCCGAGGTTAACGGCCTCAGCGCTGCCCCCGCAGTTGCGCCACCGCCGCCTTCCCCCGCCGCCGCCACCACCGCCGCCGCCACCACCATGGAGGCCCCGGCACGGAAGCAGGGTCGCCCGGGCCTAAAGGGCAGGCTTCACCCCCGCTTCGGCAAGTGCTACACGTGCGACTGCTGCGGCTTCGTCTTCAGCTGCGAGAAGCTGCTCAATGAGCATGCGCTGACCTGCAACAGCCGGCGCGCGCCTGCGCCCCCTGAGGGGCCGGAGCGCGAGGGCGAACCCGTTAAGGCGGGACCCAGCGGGCGGCCCGGCTCCGCGGAGCCGCCATTGGCGCCGCCTGAGGAGAACGGCACGGGGGGCGGCCGCCCGGCGGTGAAGACGGAGCCCGACGACACGGCGGCCGTGGATCTGCACGACATCACCGTGGTGCAGGTGGCGGACGACGGCGAGCTCGCCTCGGACGACGACGTCGAGGAGAAGGCGCTGGCCTTCGAGGGGGCCGGCGGACTCCGCGGCGGCGGCGGGGGGCACCGGCCGTCGGAGGGTCACCCCAACTGGGCCGCGGAAGAGGACGAGGAGGAGGACGATGATGAGGAGGAAGAGGAGGAGGAAGGGCGCACCTTGAAGCTGGAGCCGCAAGAGGGACGAGGCAGCCCGCTGGGGCCGGCCTGTGAGCTCTGCGGCGTGGCACTGCCGGAGAGTGAGCGCGCCGGCCATTATGTGGCCCACCACGTGGACAGCGTGTGCGCATGCGGCAAGTGTGGCCGCCTCCTGGTGAAGGGTGGCCGCTTGCAGGAGCACGCTGAGCGCTGCCTGGGCGGCCACGACGCCCTGTACCCCTGGCAGGCCAGCAGCGGGCAGCCCGTTCCCCCATCAACCCCGGCACCCCCGGGCGACTCGCCGCCAGGCCCTCAGCTGGCCAGGTTCACCTGCCAGGTGTGCGGGGGCAGCTTCAAACAGCGATACCAGCTACAGGAGCACATGTACCGGCACGTCGGCCGCCACTTCCAGTGCTCGCAGTGCGCCCGGGCCTTCGACCAGGAGAAGCTGTGGGTGGAGCACATTTCCCGCTGCATGTTTGGCCAGGCGCCCCGCGAAACCCCGTCCGAGAGGGTGGACCGGCGGAAGCACGTGTGTAACCTCTGCGGCAAGGCCTTTTACCAGCGGTGCCACCTGCGAGAGCACTTCACCACCCACACCAAGGAGAAGGAGTTTGCCTGCCAGATCTGCGGCAAGGAGTTCCTGCGGGAACGCCTGCTCCGACTGCATTTGGACATGCACCGGGGAGATGCCCGTTACGTCTGCCCCAGGTGTGGCCAGGGCAGCTACCGCAAGCATGACCACCTGCGCCACATGGTGTCTCATCTGGTGGGCCGAGAGGTCATCTGTGAGGTCTGCTTCCAGGTGTTTGAGGATGGGGAGCTGCTGGAACGTCACACTGACGTCCACCTTCACACCTGCACCTTGTGTGGGGACAAGTTCAAACTGAAGAAGGAGCTCACTATGCACCATCTAACCAGCCACACCAAGAAGCTGTGAGTGACTACCCCTACCCTCCTAAAGTATTCCACTGGACCTGCCGTAAACCTGCCTGGAGTTTGTTTTCAGTGGGATGATCCATCCCACCTCCTCACCTTTTTGGCTTCTCTGGTGTTGTCCTCCCTGGCATTATTCACCAGAGAACTGATCCCAGCAAGGCCCAACGTTCATCGCACCCCTTGCCAGAATGTCACGACTGGTAATAGTAATCCCAAATCACGTCCCTACAAGAAACCATCACGCAGAGGATGTTGGAGAAACTCAGCAGGTCTGGCAGCAAAGAGAGAAACAAAGTTAATGTTTCAAAGTCTGGTATCATACTTCAGAAATGTCCTTTGCTCCGACTGTCAGCATTATGAACTCAAAATGAGATCATATGTCTCAGGACTGGGATCCCGTGGGATGGTTGGACATAGTATCGCTGACACACAGAGTAGGAACTGACACTGTTGACTTTAATTCCATAATATAAAGCTCAGATTTATCAAGTATATCTCATTGATTATTATGTGATATTTGGGAACCAAGACCTGGATGGTGCTTTCTCCATTGTAATGGCAATTGACAATTTGCACATGGCTGTAGGAATGCAATGTATTTTTAAAATGTCCGCTTTTCCCATCTCAGAATGATGGTCTAATTTCATTACTCTGTTTAAGAACACTTGTTCACAATCAGGAATAGGTTTTTGTTGTGCAAAAGCACTGGGACTAACAACTGACAGAGGCACACCTTTACCTAATATTAAAATAGAATGCTGGAGGAATTCAGCAGGTCTGGCAGCATCTGTGAAGAGAGAAACAGTAAACATTTTGAGTCAGGTATGACTCCTTTAAGGTCCTTTTAAGGAAAAATCATACTTGACTCAACATTAGCTCCACATTGTTCTCTCCGCAGATGCTGCTGATCTGCTGAGTTTCTCCAGCACTCCCTGTGGTTGTTTCAGATCTCTAGCATCCACAGCACTTTGCTTTTACATCTGGACCTGTATCTAAACATCAACTGGAGAAGGCAGAATTGTTCTCTTTTGAAGTAGAGATGGTTAAGGCAAGATTTGAATTCTGTGTTCCAAATTGCCCCTTACGTTTCTGACAGGTTAACTAAGAACTACTTCCAGAAGCATACACAGATTGACTGTAATTAAAGAAAAAAGCAGACAGGGAACTAGATCTCTAAAACATGGAAAACAGTCCTTCGGCCCATTGAGTATGCTCATGTCAAAATGGTTAACTGTCTAATCCTGTTTTCCAGCACGTGGCCCATTGCGTTGTATACCTTGACATCACGAGTGCACATTTAAATACTATGTCAAAGTTATGAGAGTTTTTCCATCTACCAGCCTTACTGGCAGTGAATTCCGGATTCCCATCACCCTCTGGGTGAAAAAGCATTGCCTCTCTTTCCCTCTAAATCTTCTATTCCTTACCTTAAATGTCTGTATCCACTTGTTAATCTTCCCATCAAAGGGAAACATCTCAACCATGTGCCCCTCAGTCTCCTCTGCTCCCAATCTGTCTTTCATAAGTGAAACTTTCCAGCCGAGGCAATATCCTTGTAAATATCCTCTGTCCCCTCTCCGGTGCTGACATTTCCCTCCTTTAAGGTAGACTCCAGAACTGCACACAATACTCTAGCTGTGGCCTAACCAAAGTTTTATGCAGTTCCGGTGTAACTTTCCTGCTGTTCAACTCTATGCCTTGACTAAAAAAGGCAAAGAATCCCCATATGCCATCTTAACCACTTTATCGACCTGTCCTTCCACCATAAGGGGCAGGTGTTCATGTAAACCAAGGTCCCTCTGATCCTCGGTGCTACACGGGGTTATACTTTTCATTATGTATTCTCTTGCCTTATTTATCCTGCAGGATTGAGCAGTGGCTGGTGCTGAGGAGTAATCTGACTCTAATGTCTGCTGTCCTGGAGATTCTCGTCTGCAGAATCTCCCCTGCCCCTAATCCTCACAGTGGGTCAGACCTGTCCTTTGATAATGAGAGGGGCCATGGGATCAAAGCACTCGATCCATGAGTACAGCAGCAGCTGCTTCCCAGGCAGTACTTTAACCAGTTCTCTGTGCCCCCCCTCCCTCTTCATAAGCCATCTCTGCCTCTCTCTTGATCTCTTGGATGCTGTGTGCTGCCCCCTTCATTGCTAATTTTGGACAATCAAACGACAATATTGCTAATTTAAGGAGTCAGAATGTTTGCAGATTGTAACCAGCTGATTTCACTGGGTCTTGCCTTACAATAGTAGTACACAAAGTCACTTGTGAATTGATGTTCTGTTTAGAGACTGGTGGAGTTTTTTAAATTCCATTTTTAATAAAATGTTCAGTATGTATGCAGCAACACTAATTGGGAGTCCTGTTTTTATGTTGTTTGATTTTTGCAATTTGTTCTTCTTGCCGTCAGTACACTCCACCACTCCCTCATCCCAGAATGGTCACAGTTTCACCAGCAAGCTTCGATATGTCCATGCAGAGACGTCAGCCTGAGCGTGGCTATGCACTGATCTTAGCTTCCATCCGATAATCATCTTTGTGACCCTGATTGACTTTCTGACCTTTCATCTCATCAAGATTACCAATTTTAAGGGTATAATGGAATACTTCCCACTTGCCTGGATGGGTGCAGCTCCGGGACAAAGCAGTCTAGTTCATTGGCACCAGATCCATAAATAACCAATACTCTGTGCAGCATCTATATGATGCAAACTCTCATATGATTCACCACGTTTACCAATGTCCTTTAGTGAAGGAAACTGCAATCCTTACCTGGTCTGGACTTCATGTAACTCCTAGAGCCACAGCAATGTGGCTCACTTATAACTGCCTCTTTGGATGGATAGTAAATGCTGACCTAGCCAGCAATAGCCTCATTTTGTGAATGATAAAAAGAATAATTTGCATGGCAATATTCATGGGTAGGATGGGTATCATTGTTTTGATACCCATCCTACCATGGTGGTGTCGTCAGCAAACTTGTGGATGGCATTCAATTGGAATTTGACTACATAGGCAAGGGTGCACGTGGGGCAAGTCGGGGCTGAGAACCCTTCCTTGGGAAGCGCCAGCGTTGAGGGATATCGTGGAGGAGGTACCGTTTATCTTCATTGATTGCAGTCTGTGGTTCAGGCATCTGAGGATCCAGCTGCAGAGTGCGGAACTGAGACCTACCTATGTCTCGGAGTTTTGAGATTAGTCTGGAGGAGACTTAATGGTGTTGAAGGCAGAGCTGTAGTGGATGAGTGAGTATAGGTGTCCTTATTGTCCAGATATTCCAGGAACGAGTGTAGAGCTAGGGAAATGACATCCACTGTGGACTTGTTTTCATCAGTTGGCAAATTACTGGGGATCGAGGCAGGCTGGGAGGTTAGAGTTGATGTGGACCATGACCAGCCCCTCGAAGCACTTCATGATTATAGACGTCAAAGCTATTGGGCGGTAGTCATTCGGGCATGTTACACGTGTTTCTTTGGTACTGCGATGATCCTCATTAGAGACAATAAAATTGCAGATGCTGGAATCCAAGCAGCAGGCTGGAAAAACACTGCAGGCCAGGTAGCAGCAAGAGGGGGAGAAGTCAACATTTCAGGCGTAATCCTCCTTCAGGACTTCAGTCTAACTGAGATGATCTTCATCAGAACATTATCACCAGTTTCTGGACTTGAAACATTAGCTCTGCTGTCTTCCTATAGATGAATAAATGGTTTTATTGTCATATGCATTTTACAGTAAAAATACAGAAATGTAGAAAATAGGTGCAGGAGTAGGTCATTCAGCCCTTCACGCCTGCAGCACCATTCAACATGATCATGGCTAATCATGCAATCTCAGTATCCCATTCCCCGCTTACTCTCCATATCCCTTGATCCCTTTAGCCGCAAGGGCAATGTCCAGCTCCCTCTTGGATATATCTGATAAAGTGGCCCCAACAGCTTCCTGTGGGAAAGGATTCCACATATTCACAATTCTGACTGAAGAAATTCCTCCTCATCTCAGTCCTGAATGGCTTGTCCCTTACTTTTAGACTGTGACTCCTAGTTCTGGACTTCCCCAACATCAGGGAACATTCTTCTTGCATCTAGCCTATCCAGTCCCATCAGGAATTTAGATTAGATTAGATTAGATTACCTACAGTGTAGAAACAGGCCCTTCGGCCCAACAAGTACACACCGATCCTCTTATGAGAAACCACCCTTCCTATATTTACTCCTGACTGGTCCACCTAACACTACGGGCAATTTAGCATGGCCAATTCACCTAACCTGCACATTTTAGGACTGTGGTGGGAAACCGGAAGAAACCCACGCAAGCATGGGGAGAATGTGCAAACTCTACAAAGACAGTTGCCCGAAGCAGGAATTGAACCTGGGTCCCTGGCGCTGTGAGGCAGCAGTGCTAACCACTGAGCCACCGTGCTTTAATTTACATATTTCTATGAGATTCCCCCTCATTCTTCTAAATTGCAGCATGTACAAACCCATTTGATCCCGTATTTCCTCACATATCAGTCCTGCCATTCTGGGAATCAGTCTGGTGAACCTTTGCTGGACTTCCTCAGTGGAAGAATGTCCTTCCTCAGATTAGGAGACCAAAACTGCACACAATACTCATGATGTGGCCTCACCAAGGCCCTGCAACAAAACATCCTTACTCTGATACATGAATCCTCTCACTATGAAGGCCAGCATGCCAATCACTTTCCTCCCTGACTGCTGTATCTGCACACCAACCTTCAAACGACCATTCCATCATGACACCCAGGTCTCATTACATCTCACCTTTTCCTAAACTGCCATCATTCAGATAATAATCTGCCGCCTTGTTTTTGCCACCAAAGTGGATAACTTCACATTTATTCACATTATATTGCATTTGCTAAGCATTTGTCCACTCAGCCTATCTGTCCAAGTCACCTTGCAGCTTCTTAGCGTCCTCCTTACAGCACCCACTGACACCCAGCTGAGTGTCATCTGAAAACTTGGAGAAATGGCTTTCAATTCCTTCGTTCAAATTGTTGATGTATATTATGAACATAAAAATATAGTGAAATCTCTCATTTCTCTCCACAATTAGGTGCCATGTTCAATAATTTAAGAATAAAGAAAAGAAAGATCTATCTTAAAGAGAGTCCATCAGTATTCAATGATGCCTGTGCTGCCATCCCTACTCCACCCCTTCTATGCCATCTACACCGAACTCAACCAGTACCGACGTCGCTGATCTTCAGGTGATATCTTTACTACTGGACTGATCCTCCCCCACCACTGCCTGTGCTGGATCAACTAACATCAGAGTCATGTCTCTTGCCACTGGACCACCTTATTGATGTCACTGTAATATTCTTCTGCCACTGCTTCACCACCGCCAAACCCAAACAACAACGAAGTCACCAATCCGAAGGCACCATCTTTAGCCGCTGGGCCTACCACCACCTTTGCCAAAGTAACAGCCGCCCATTCTGATGCTCACCATGGAAAAGTAAGTAAGGGCTTGCTTGAGGTCTGTGCTAGGCCTGTGTGAGGTCAATGCACTGGGCCCTCTCAAGGTCTGCGCTGGGCCCACTCGAGGTCCATGCTGTGCCAGATCAAGTCCACTACGGGCTCGCTTGAGGTCTGTGCACTGGGCCCAAGCTTTTGGTTTGCTTGAGGTCTGGGCTCATGCAAGATCCACGCTGGGGCCATTTGAGGTCTGTGAAGGGCTTTCGCTGTCACCAATGCCATCCAAGCTCAGGTCAAGAGGTGTTTAAAGGTACAGAGAGAGAAAAACATAAGTAGAGAGAGATAAAAGAAGAAACAAAAGAGCCCTATTCTGATGCAATCTAGCTCACAGTCTGAGCTACCAGACCTGCCGGGTTTTGCCAGCAATTTCTATTCAGAACTGCAGCATCCACTTATTTAAGTAAAGATAGTATTTCATTGCAGGCAGTTTAGAGGGACTTCACTAAGATGATTCTCTATATGGAGGGATTGTCTTATGAGCAAAGGTTAAACAGGCTGGGACTCTACTCACTGGAGTTTAGAAGCATGAGAGATAATCTCATTGAAACTTATTGGATTCTTAAGCGGCCTGACAAGATAAATGCCAAGAGCATGTTTCCTCCCATGCGAGTGTAGTGGACCAAAGGGTGTAGAATAAAGGCGCACCAACTGAAGACTGACATGAGGAGGAATTTATTCTCATAGTTATACAGCGTAGAAACAGGTTTTTAGCCCACAATATCTTTGCAGACCAAGAAATACCAAATTAATCCCATTTACCTGCACATAGCCAACTGTGCACTAACATTTTAAGTGCTCATCAAGATTTTTTAAAAATGTTACGAGAGTACTTGCCTCCACCACCCTCTCAGGCACCCTGTGGATGAATTTTTTTCCTCAAATCTGCTCTAAACCACTTAGTCCTCATCTTAGACTTATGACCTCATTTTAGAGAGATCTAGAACATGGAAAGATTCTCATGATCTATCCTATCTATGCTTCTCATAATTTTGTAAAACACAATCAGATCCTCTTGCAGCCGTAGCTCCAAGGAAAAGTCTGTCCTCGTAACTGAGACTTTACATCCCAAGCAACATCCTGGTGAATCTCCTCTGCACCCGTTCCAATGCAATCACATTCCCTCTGTTTTGGAGGCTTGACTGTCTTTGGAACTCCTTGCTACAAAGAACTATGGAGGTCGATTCCTTGTGTACATTTAAGGCTCTGCTAGAAAGATTCAGGGAATCATTGGGTAATGGGAAAAGGCTGGAAAGTGGATGTAAGGATTCTGGATTAGTGGTGCTGGAAGAGCACAGCAGTTCAGGCAGCATCCAAGGAGCTTCGAAATCGACGTTTCGGGCAAAAGCCCTTCATCAGGAATAAAGCATTGTCAATCAACCATGACCCTATTGAATGATGGTAGGAGAAAGTGAGGTGCTGGAGATCAGAGTTGAGAGTGTGCTGCTGGAAAAGCACAGCAGGAAAGGCAGCATCCGAGGAGCAGGAGAATTGACCTTTCAGGCAAGAGCCCTTTGTTAGGCATTCCAAAATGTCGATTCTCCTGTTCCTCGGATGCTGCTGGACCTGCTGGGCTTTTACAACAACACACTCTAGAACGTATTGAACGATGCGGCAGGATCGTTTTATGGCGGACAAAGAAAGTACTTGTGACAGTGATTTTAATTTCATGTGAATGAACATAAAATGGGATGACCCTATTTAGAATTTTCACAACTTTAAACATCTCCACTCCAAGGCACATAAATATGGGTTTGTTCAAACTTTCCCTTGTAAGTTAACCTTTGTGATCCAATTCTTCAGGACAGAAGACCTTCAAGGTTACCTTGATAAGTGAGTAAAGGACCTGAAAACAGTCAATAGTTGTAGGGCACTCTCAGGGTAAGTTGCAGTGAACTGCATCATGTGTCCATTTCCCACCTCTACTCCCACGTGGTGCCGTTGTATCCAGTGGCAAATGTAATCATTCAAACTGCCACCTTCCGCGCTGTCGGCCTCTTCGATTGGGCATCCGTTTGTCCAATCAGATCAGATCCCTTCGGTACTGCCGCACGTGGGCAGGCCCCGCCAAACCGTCAACTCTGTGTCCACGCCCCCTTCGCCAGCTCCAATAAAACGCGTCCTTTGTTTGGATTGGTCGTTGCCTCCTCCACGTGCCGAAGAGCGTTGACGCCAGGGCTGGAAGATCATTCGTCGCCCACGTGAGCACCGCCGAAACGCGACGCCTGATTGGTTAATGTACGCTTACGTTATCCCACACGTGACAATCAGGAGAAGCGCGGCGTTCCTATTGGCCAGAGGGGTGCGAAGCGGGAAATCAAAATGGCGGCCCGTTTGTATAAAAGGCTCGAGCAGGGCAAACGGACAGCTGCCTGTCGCCCTCAGCTCGGTCGTGGCCGTTACCCGGCGTAATGGCGGCCCATTCCCTGGCCGTCGGTATCGACTTGGGCACCACCTACTCGTGCGTCGGCGTCTTTCAGCACGGCAAGGTGGAGATCATCGCCAACGACCAGGGGAACCGCACCACCCCTAGCTACGTGGCCTTCACCGACACGGAGCGGCTGATCGGCGACCCCGCCAAGAACCAGGTGGCCATGAACCCCACCAACACCGTCTTCGACGCCAAGAGGCTCATCGGCCGCAACTTCGACGACACGACGGTACAGACCGACATCAAGCACTGGCCCTTTACCGGTGAGTCGGCAGCAGGTGACTGAAAAAGCGGCTTTAGCCAACAACAACCTGCTGCGTTTACATCGCGCCTCGGCAAACAATTTTCACTTACACGTCGCTTTACCCTCTCTCCTGTATGGGCATAGTACCTTTTAAAGCCTTTACCAACACCTTGCATTCATATAGTGCTTTAAAGGACTAACAACCACGCACATTGATATAGCGCCGAGACGCCCTTAGAACTGCCCGCACTGACCTCGCGCCCTGACCCCCCCCCCCCCCAAACGCATTGTTCAAACTTCTTGAAAACCTCTCCTCCCCCATTGACATAGCGCCTTTTAAATATTATCAGTCTACATTGATGTAGTACCTTTACATCATAGAAGTTCTACTTGACACCTAAGTCTGGAAGATATTCAGTTAAATAGCTAAAAGTTTGGTTTAAAGCAGGGCAGGAAGGAGGAATGTGAGGTGAGGACAGTGCATGAAGGTTATACCAGAGCTTAGGACCCCAGGCAACTCGGGTCATAGACTCCATTGGACAGTGGTGATAATTGGAAATACTCCAGACGGTAGAATTACTGGAGTGTGGAGATCTGAGGGTTTATTTGATAGAGAGATTAGGAGAGACAGAAGCAGTGGCTGGAAGTGAGAACACAGCATTGTTTTTAAAACTGAGAAAATTTGTTGTTGGACCAGGAGCCTGAATAGACTAGCAGACATAGGGACTGATAAGGTGAACAGGCAGTAGCGGTCTTTTCGAATTTCCACCCATGTCAGAATCCATTCGGGCTGAACATTAATTTAAAGTTAAAATATGGCACGGACTTAAGGCTTGTCTGAGACTGCACCAGGAGTATTATGTATGTTTTAAATCTCCTTAACTATGGGAATATAGACTTAGACAATGGGTGCAGGAGTAGGCCATTCTGCCCCTTGAGTCTGCACCACCATTCAATATGATCATGGCTGATCATCCTTAATCAGGATCCTGTTCCTGCCTTATCTCCATAACCCTTGATTCCACTATCCTTGAGAGCTCTATCCAACTCTTTCTTAACTGAATCCAGAGACTGGGCCTCCACTGCCCTCTGCGGCAGAGCATTCCACACAGCCGCCACTCTCTGGGTGAAGAAGTTTCTCCTCCTCTGTCCTAAATGGTCTACCCCATATTTTTAAGCTGTGTCCTCTGGTTCGGCACTCACCCATCAGTGGAAACATGTTTCCAGAGTGTCCAATCCTTTAATAATCTTATGTCTCAATCAGATCCTCTCTGTCTTCTAAACTCAAGGGTATACAAGCCCAGCCGCTCCAGTCTTTCAACGTAGGGTAGTCCTGCCATTTCACCCTGCCACCCAGCTTAGTATCATCAGCAAATTTGCTAATGTTATTACTAATACCATCTTCTATATCATTAACATATATTGTAAAAAGCTGCGGTCCCAGCACTGATCCCTGCGGTACCCCACTGCCATTCCGAAATGGAGCCGTTTATCACTACTTTGTTTCCTATCAGCCAACCAACTTTCAATCCAAGTTAGTACGTTGCCCCCAATACCATGTGCCCTAATTTTGCTCACTAACCTCCTATGTGGGACTTTATCAAAAGCTTTCTGAAAGTCCAGGTACACTACAGCTACTGGATCTCCCACGTCCATCTTCAGAGTTACATCCTCAAAGAATTCCAGAAGATTAGTCAAGTACGATTTCCCCTTCATAAATCCATGCTGACTCTGACCTATCCTGTTACTATTATCCAGATGTGTTGTGATTTCATCCTTTATAATAGACTCCAGCATCTTTCCCACCATTGAGGTCAGACTAACAGGTCTATAATTTCCTACTTTCTCTCTCCCACCTTTCTTAAAAAGTGGTATAATATTAGCCACCTTCCAATCCGCAGGAACTGATCCTGAATCTTTCGAACTCTGGAAAATCACCAACGCATCCATGATTTCCCGAGCCACCTCCTTAAGTACCCTGGGATGTAGACCATCAGGCCCCGGGGACTTATCAACCTTCAGACCTAACAGTCTCCCCAACACCAATTCCTGGCAAATATAAATTCCCTTCAGTTCAGGTCTTTCAGCCACTGTTACCTCTGGGAGATTGCTTGTGTCATCCCCAGTGAACACAGATCTGAAGTACCAATTCAATTCTTCTACCATTTTTGTTCCCTGTAATATATTCCCCTGTTTGTCTTCAAGGGCCCAATTTTAGTCTTAACCTTTTTTTTTTTGCCTTTCACATGCCTTTTACTGTCCTCCTTTATATTATTGGCCTATTTACCTTCGAACCTCATCTTCTTTTCTGCATATTTCCTTCTTAGTAATCCTCTGGAGTTCTTTAAAAGCTTTCCAGTCCTCTGTTTTCCCACTTATCTTTGCTGTGTTATACCTTTTCTCTTTTAACTTTGTTTCTTAACTTCCCTTGTCAGCCACGGCCACCCATGCCTCCTCCTAGGACTTGATCTCATTTTACGTGTATTTTGTTACAAACTAGTAAAGTGTTGTATTCTGTCCAACTTTGGTGTCATCTTAAAACAAAAATAAACCAAAGCATGAAATATAAAGGCAGAAAAATAAGTTCAACTTTTCAGTCCTTCATGTCAAGTGCTTAGCCATGGGGCTGGAGCGTACAGCCATGGGTCCCCTCGCTGAATAGCTGGTACAAGACTTGCCACTCTTGGGTCCCATCTTGCATTCCCTGATGTTACCATAAGTCCTCACTGGAACCTGCCAATGCAGTTGCCATCAGTCCAACACTGCCCCAAACTAGAATCTGTCACCACTGCCAAGCATCTGTTCCAGGTCCACCTTGCTGGAGGTTTGACTGGGTTGAATGGCATATCCCTGTAACAATGTACACCCTCTGACTTATTCAGTTAATGGTTGGGCAGGTGGACAGGGTAGTGAAAAAGGCATTTGGCATGTTTGCTGTTGTTGATCAGAACATTGAGTTTAGGAATTGGGAGTCATATTGCAGCTGTACATGACATTGAGGCCATACTTAGAATGCTGTGTACAATCCTGGTTGCCTTTCTACAGGAAGGATGTTGTTAAATTTGAAATGGTGCCGAAAAGAATTTTGCCAGGACTGGAGCATTTGAGTTATAAGGAATGGTTGAATAGGCTGGGGTACTTTCTGTGGTGCTTTGGAAGCTGAGGGATGACCTTATCGAGCTTTAAATCATGAGTGAATAGACAGTCTCTTTCCTAGTATGGGGGAGTCCAAAACTGGAGAATATGGGTTTAGGTCAGATGGGAAAGATATTAAAGGGACCTGAGGGACAACCTTTTTTATGTAGAAGGTGGTATGTAGGGAATGAACTACCAGAGGAATTCATGAAGGTAGGTACAATTGTAATGTTTGAAAGGCATCCAGATGGGTACAGGAATAGAAAGGTTTAGAGGGATATGGGACTAGGTAAGATTGGGACGTCTGGTCAGCATAGATGAGTTGGACTGAAGGGTCTGTTTTGTGCTGACTCAATGACTCTTTTTAAAATGCATGTCTCTTTGGTGGTATTATGAAAAATGTAGCTGACCACTTGCTGAGATACTTCAGGGAAAGGTGGTGGCTTGGTAATGTCCTAGGACTATAATCCAAAACTCCAGGTTAATTCTCAAGCATAAGGTGACATTTAAATTCAATTTTAAAAAGCTGGGAATAGAAAGCTAGCACTATGCTGACCATGTACCCATAGTGGGTTGTCATTAAAAAGTCATCTGCTTCACAAATGTCCTTTTTTTTTTAGGGAAGGAAATCTCCCAATATTGCTTGGTCTGGTCAACATGTGACTCCAGAACCACAGCAATGCACTTGACTTGCAATTGCCCTCTGGCAATGAATACTGACCTAGCCAGTGACACCATCGTTCTGAGAACGTATAATTTCTTAATTCCTGACACTAAACTGAGCTTCTGAAGCCTGATCAATGATTTTTCTTAGATGGCTAACTTGGTGTCAAGCTTTTATGGAGGGGCAAGTAGCCATCTCTTCAAGGGCTGCCCTTTTTCCCTTGCAGTTGCTCCATGGAGTTTGAGGTGAATGAAGTGGTATAGCACTCTGGACTGCCAGAGCGCATGTGTCATGAAATCCAGTGATTCTGTAAAGAGAGTAGGGGCACACTTAAGAGAAATCAGAATGGCAAAAAGGTGATATGAGATGATCTTGGCAGATAAGGTTACGAATAATCCAAAGAGATTCTACAAGTACATTAAGGGCAACGAGAGAGAATGGGGCCCTTTTAAAGGTCAACAAAGCTGTCCTGTGTGGAACCACAGATGAGTGTGATACTAAACAAATATTTAGCCTCAGCTGTACTGTGGCAGAAGACACAGAAGTGAGTGCCAAGAAATAAATCTGATGAAAACCGTCCACATTATGGAAATGTTGGAGATTTTAAAAAGCAGAAGGGCCCTGTCAGATATTTGCATCACCCACAGACACGGGTGAGGTGCTAGAAGATTGGAAGGTGGCTAATCTTGTTTATTTAAGAAAAGCTGCAAGGAAAAGCCAGGGATCTATAGATTGGAGTCTGATATCAGAAGTGGGTAAGTTGTTGGAAAGGTTTGCATGGATTTGGAGAGGCAAAGACTGATTCGGGGCAGTCAGCATAGCTTTCTAAGTGGGGAATTGTGTCTCACTAACTTGATTGCACTTTTGAGGATTCTCCTGATTCTCTGATAGAACATAAAACAGTGCGGCACAGTACAGGCCCTTCGACCTTCTGTTGTGCCGAAGATCAGACTAACTGACATTCCCTTCGTCTTACTATCATCCATCATTCGCTTAAATATCTCTAATGTAGCTGACTCTACTACCATTGCTGGCAGTGCATTCCACACACCTCACTCACTATGTAAATAACCTATCTACCCCAGGTTGTCATTTATCTGAATGACTTTATAATAACTGGGAAGACCAAAAAAGACCTCTTCCATAAACATTCCTCCAATCACCTTAAAATGATGTCCCTTGTGTTAGACACTTCTGCCATGGGAAGTCTCTGGCTATCCACTCTCTAACTATGCCTCACTTCATCATAGAATCCCTACAATGTGGAAACCGGCCACTAAGCCCAACAATTCCATACTGACTCTGAGTAACCCACCCAGACCCAATCCCCTCTTATTCTACACTTACCCCTAATGCACCTAACTTACACATCCCTGAATACTATGGCCAATTTAGCGTGGCCAATTCACCTAACGTGCACATCTTTGGATTGTGGGAGTAGACCAGAGCAAACCCATGCAGACATGTGGAGAATGTGCAAACTCCACACAGTCACCCGAGGCTGGAATCGAACCAGGGTCCCTGGTGCTGAGGCTGCATGGCTAATCACTGAGCCCCCATGCTGCCCTTGTATAGCTTGTACACCTTTATCAAGTCATATATCATCAGGATGCTGCCTAACCTGCTGTGCTTTTCCAGTGCCACACTTTCTTTTTGACTTTTGAGGATGTGATCAAAATAGATGATGGCAGAGCATTAGGTGTTGTCTACGTGGACTTTAGCAAGACCTTTTGACAAGGTTCTGAGTGGTAGACTGGTTAATAAAATTAGATCACCTGGGATCTTGGGGGCCAGCCAATCAGCAAAAAATTACTTTGAAGGTAGGTGACAGGTGATGGAGAATTTTTATTTCAGACTGGAGGCCTGTGACCAGAAGTGTTCCACAGGAATCAGTGCTGGGTCTGCTTTTGCCAATTATATTAACTGTTTGGATGAAAATATAGGCAGCATAGTTTCTAAGTATGTGGAGGACACCAAAAATAGTACAGTGAAGAAGGTTATCTCCAGGTACAACATTTTGATTAGCTGGGCTAATGGGCTGAGGAGTGCCAGATGGAGTTCATTTCAGATAAATGCAAAGTGTTAGATTTTGGTAAGTAACGGTAGGACCCTGGGGAGTGTTGTAGTTTTTGGCAGATTGCATTGACTGAGATCATTGGCCCAGTTAACAAACCCAATCAATCAGGGAGCCCTGGGCAATTACATATAACCGGGATGTTAGCTGTCCTCAGCGCTGTCACCCCAGGCAGGTACCGGGGCGGACTGCCCCAGAGGTGGTCGAAAGGTGCTGAGGGTGGTTAGTGAAGCCAGAAGGGTGGGTAGGCTGTCCTGACTGCTGTCACCCTGGGCGGGTACCGGGGCGGGCTGTCCTAGAGGTGGTCGAAAGGTGTGTCAGGGCAGACTGAGAACTGGAAGGGGCATGGGGTGGACCGAGAACCGGAAGGTGGGTAGGGGTGGGCTGCCTTAGAGTGGTCGGAAGGTGGGAGGGATGGGGGCTTGCTGGGTCTGTATTGTCTGCACTTTTGTATGTAACAGTACTGTCTAATGTACAACTGTCACTGCTGTTGTCTCCTTATATCTTTGTGAAACTGGGATTTGAGGTTTGTCCTCATGTCCCTGTAAACTGTTTGAATGGTAGGGTTTGGGGCCTGGCTTTGCTGCTCCTCTGGGAGAAAGTGAGGTCTGCAGACGCTGGAGATCAAAGTTGAAACTTTATTGCTGGAACAGCACAGCAGGTCAGGCAGCATCTAGGGAACAGAAGATTCGACGTTTCGGGCACATGCCCTTCTTCTTTGCTGCTCCTCTCCCTTGTAAAATTGCTGTCTCTTGTATGTAGCTATAAATGTAACTGTTTGTTGTAAACTGTTTTTGTAATTTGTTTAATAAAATAAAAAAATATAACCGGGATGTTGGCACCGCAGGGAGTGGAGTGTCTTATTTCCCCTTCCAACTCTTTTTGATTTTAATCCCTGCCCTCCCCTCCCCTCCTCTCCACTTTTTGATTACTCAGCATTGCCCTTTCTCAAAGGGGCACTGCTTGTCACTGGCTATTCATATGTTTCCATTCTTCCTGGTGGTGGAATATAAATATAGATTTAAACACTTGTTGTTTTCACTGTGGGGGGAACAAAAAGTAAATGGAACATTCAGAATCTCCACTTGAAGGACTGACTCTGAGCTGGCTGGCCACACCTGGTGTACTGTGCACATGTAAATTAAGGGGACGACTTCAGTTCCAGCCTCCTATGAGAAGCAGTTGGTACAGTTACCACAGATAGTAAAAGGCTTAGGCCCAATCATATTGGGGTAGAATTGGTTGAGAAAGATTCACCTAGATTAGCTCAACACTTTGATTTGATTTGAAAATTGGCTGCCTCAGTGAAGTCCTCATGAAATACCCAGGGGTTTTCAGGAGGGGCTAGGAACTTTCAAAGGGGCCAAAGCCACTTGACCTGTTAACCAAGAAGCAATTCAATTTTTTTGCAGGGCCTGCCATGTGCCATTTACCTTGCAAACAAAAGTAGAGGCAGAAATCAGGAGGCTGGAGAGCGGGGAAAAAAAAATCATCAGTGCAATTTGCTAAATGGGCAGCACTGGTTGTACCAATTGTGAAGCCTGACAGCTCAGTTCACCTTTGAGGATTTTACAACCTTTGGCAACTGGATAAATGCAAAAGTGGTGGTGGGGGACTGTCCTTCACAAAGCTGGACATGAGACATGCCTACCTGCAATTATGAAATGTGGAGTTGCAGAAGTATGCCACAATTAATACCCACAACTGTTTGTATTAATATGAACCTGCCATTTTTGGGATATTATCAGCCTACATGCTTTTCCACAGAAATTTTGCAAGGGCTACCTCAGGTTGTCATTTATCTGAATGACTTGTTAATAACTGGGAAGACCAATAAAGAGCACTTGAAGAGTTTGGACATAATACTTAAATGTTTCACCAAGGCAGATGTATGTCTTAGAAGGGAAAAATGTGTTTCTGGTGCCCCAAGTAACCTGCTGGGTTAAGGGTGATCAAAGGCGCTCTGGCTCCCACATCTGTACTGGAGCTTGGGGTTTTTTGGGTTAGTGAAATATTACAGGAAATTCATATGCAACCTGGCTTCCATCTTGGCACCTTAACACCAGCTATTGGAAAAAGTGTTAACTTTGGAAATGACTATGTTGCCAAGAAATAGCCTTTAGGAAAGTGTAAAAGCAACTATCGTCATCTAAGGTGTTGGTCCACTATCCTCTGAAATGAGGCAGTGTTGACATGCAATGCTTTCCATACTGAATCTGGGTAGCATTGGCTCACCTGTAGTCCAATGGAGAGGAATGCCCAATAGTATATGCTGCTTGGATTTTGGCTGGTGCTGAATGCACATACACCCAGATAGAGAAGGAAAGTTTCACTGTCAACTTTGTGGAAGTTCACCCAATACATTATGGATGTGAATTTGTCATAGTCACAGATCACAAACCCCTGCTAGGGCTACTTAAGGAAGACAAGGCAGTGCTGCCCATAGCTTCAAGTTGAAATCAGTGGTGCCTCTTATTTTCAGTGCGTACAAGTAAGAACACTGTCTAGGAAGCCAAGTGGCTAATGCAGATGCCTTGAACTGCCTCTCTCTAGCAGATATTGCACCAACAGTGCCCCACCAGAAGAATCCATTCTGATTTAAACTTTATGGGCACCCTTCCTGTCGTCTCGAACAATATTCAACTGGCCGCAATGACATCCTGTCCTGGCAAAATTAAAACTGCTGGTGATAATGGGGAAGCAGAAGGGCCATCACAACCAGCAGTGAAACGTTTCTGGACCCAGTGAGACCAGATCACCATGAAGCATGGCATATTACTATGGGGAGCAAGTGTGATTGTCCTGAGCAAAGATCACTGCCAGATACTGACTGAATTCCATCATGGTCACCCAGAAGCTTCCAGAATGAAGCTGTTGGGAAAAAGTTGTCTGGTTGGATGCCAACATAGCTGCATTGGTGGGGCAGTGCCCAAAGACTGAAATTGACCCCACTGGCCTACATCCCCCAGACTTGGTAGGGGAGGGATATAGTGATTGGAACCAGGTGGATTTCATTGACTGATCCTTGATTGGGGTTGCTCACCTGGGCCAATCAGGGAATCCTGGGCAATGTGAATATTCTGTTTATGTGGGTGGCACGGTGGCACAATGGTTAGCACTGCTGCCTCACAGCGCCAGAGACCCGGGTTCAATTCCAGCCTCGGGCGACTGACTGTGTGGAGTTTGCACATTCTCCCCGTGTCTGCATGGGCTTCCTCCCACAGTCTAAAGATATGCAGGTCAGGTGAATTGGCCATGCTAAATTGCCCGTAGTGTTAGGTTAGGGGTATAGGTGGGTTGCGCTTCGGCGGGTCGGTGTGGACTTGTTGGGCCGAAGGGCCTGTTTCCACACTGCTACGTAATCTAAAGTGAAGAGTTTGAGGTTTAAAAAAAAAAATTCTGTTTATGGCCAACTGGCAGGAGCTGGAGGCCAAAGTCTCAGCTCGCCTAGGCCGCTGGACAGGACTGCTCCAAGTGCTATCTTACAGGAGGCGAGTGCTGGTCATAAACCAGCTAGTGGCCGCCATGCTGTGGTACCGGCTGGTCACTTTGGTCCCTCCTCCTGGCTTTGTCGCTGACATCCAGAGAACGTTGGTCGATTTTCTTCTGGGACAAAAAGATGCACTGGGTCGCCGCGCAGGTTCTGAGTCTCCCTACTGAGGAGGGCGGTCAGTCGCTGGTATGCGTCCGCACCCAGGTCGTGACGTTCCGCCTTCAGACCTTACGGCGATACCTTTACGTCGAGCCTCCTCCTACGTGGTGCGCCCTGGCGACGTATTTTTTCCACCATGTGCGTAACCTCAACTACGACATGCAGCTCCTGTTCGTCGACCGTGACGGTGTGGACGTCGCCCTCAAGACGCTGCCTGTCTTTTACCAGGACCTGATCACTGTCAGGAACATGGTCGAATCGCGTCGCGTCTACCCTCCGGCTGAAGTAGCGGCTGTCGTCAGGAAGCCGTTGCTCAGGAATCCGCACCTCCCTACTCGCGGGTTCGAGTGGCTGTCGGAGGGGAGGGCCGTGGCGGCGAGGGCGACCATGGTCGGGGATGTGCTGGGTGCCAGGGGCCTGGGCTGGACGCTACCGCAGGACATAGCGAGCAGGGCAGCGGTAAACATCCGGTACGTAGCCACCACCATCCGACGCCTTAAAACGGCCGTGCCTGGACCCGACGTAGTGCACCAGTTGGAGGACGCTCAGGTGTGCGGTGGGATCCCGTCCGCGCTCACCCCAGCCTGGAAGGAATTTCACATTGGCCCCAAGGTCCCGTACTTCCCACGGGAGCCTGTGCCCAACAACCTGAGCCGCCTCCGGAATTTTAATTTTGTTTTGTTTAGGGAGGTGAAGAGAAAGGCCCTGTATCGACTGCTGCTGCACACCATCCACCTCTTCTCCCTCATCCACCGTCCGGACACGCCTTGGCGTGCCCATTTGCCACCGGGCGATGGGGATCCCCAGTGGAGGGCTCTCTATGCGGGAGTCCTCCCCCTTTTCTCTTGGGGATCTGGGGTGGAGGGTGATGCACACAGCAGTCCCCTGCAACCGCAGATTGCGGTGGTTCACGGACTCCCAGCCCAACTGCTTGTTCTGTGGAATCCATGGACCACATGTATATTGGGTGTGGGCGTTTGCACTCCCTTTTTGATTTTCTGAAAAACCTCCTCCTCTGCTTTTGGTTGCACTTCTGTCGCATGCTCCTGATCTTTGGGCACCCGGTACGGAGGAAGGAGGGCAGGTCTGAAGACCTCCTCGTTGGTCTGCTTCTGGGCCTGGCCAAACTGGCCATTAACAGGTCCAGGCAACGGGCCGTGGAGGGGGTCGTTAGGGCCGACTGCCTGCCCCTCTTCCGCGGTTACGTTAGAGCCCGGGTGTCCTTGGAGACGGAGCACGCAGTGTCCACCAACACCCTGGAGTCGTTCAGGGAGAGGTGGGCGCTGCAGCGAGTGGAGTGCATTATTTCCCCCTCCAACTCTATTTTGATTCAGTCCCTACCCTCCCCTTCACTGTTTTGATCACACAGCACTGCCCTTTGATGTGAAGGACAGTGTTTGTCACTGGCCACCCGAGTGTTTTCCTATCTTCCTGGTGGTGGAAATTGAATAAAAAATTCGTGCACTTTGTGTCTTTCATTGTGTCTCACACCTGTGCACACACACACACCATGGGTGCTGGGGGAAAAAATAAGCACTACTGCACTTAGGTGGTAGTGTGGGGGGAAAAAAAAAAACAGTAAATAGAGCACTACAGCAGTTAGTCGGTAGTGTGGGAAAAAGAATAAAGAGCACTGTAGTAAAAAAAAAGGAGTTAAAAAAAATAAATAAGCACATAGGGTTCTATTCACTCTGAGAGCTGGAGAAGAGAAAAAAAAATTCTGTTTATGGCCAACTGGCAGGAGCTGGAGGCCAAAGTCTCGGCTCACCTAGGCCACTGGACAGGACTGCTCCGAGTGCTATCTTACAGGAGGCGAGTGCTGGTCATAAACCAGCTGGTGGCCGCCATGCTGTGGTACCGGCTGGTCACTTTGGTCCCTCCTCCTGGCTTTGTCGCTGACATCCAGAGAACTTTGGTCGACTTCTTCTGGGACAAAAAGATGCACTGGGTCATTGCGCAGGTTCTGAGTCTCCCTATTGAGGAGGGCGGTCAGTCGCTGGTGTGCGTCTGCACCCAGGTCGTGACGTACCGCCTTCAGACCTTGCAGCGATACCTTTATGTCGAGCCTCCTCCTACGTGGTGCGCCCTGGCAACGTATTTTTCCCGCCAGGTGCGTAACCTCAACTACGACACGCAGCTCCTGTTCGTCGACCGTGACGGTTTGGAGGTCTCCCTCAAGACGCTGCCTGTCTTTTACCAGGACCTGATCACTGTTTGGAACATGGTCAAATTGCGTCGCGCCTACCCTCCGGCTGGAGTAGCGGCTGTCGTCAGGGAGCAGTTGCTCAGGAATCCGCAACTCCATACTCGCGGGTTCAAGTGGCTGTCGGAGGGGAGGGCCGTGGCGGCGAGGGCGACCATGGTCGGGGATGTGCTGGGTGCCGGGGTCCTGGGCTGGACACTGCCGCAGGACAAAGCGAGCAGGGCTGCGGTAGACGTCCGGTACGTGGCCACCGCCATCCGACGCCTTAAAACGGTGGTGCTCGGACCCGACGTAGTGCACCAGTTGGAGGACGCTCAGGTGTGCGGTGAGATCCCGTCCGCGCTCACCCCAGCCCGGACGGAATTTCACATTGGCCCCAAGGTCCCGTACTTCCCACGGGAGCCTGTGCCCAACAACCTGAGCCGCCTCCGGAATTTTCATTTTGTCCCTTTTAAGGATGTTAAAAGGCGGGCCCTATATAGACTGCTGCTGCACACCGTCCACCTCTTCTCCCTCATCCACCGTCCGGACACGCCTTGGCGTGCCCATTTGCCATCGGGCGGTGGGGATCCCCAGTGGAGGGCTCTCTACGCGGGAGTCCTCCCCCTTTCTCTCGGGGATCTGGGGTGGAGGGTGATGCACGCAGCAGTCCCCTGCAAACGCAGATTGCGGTGGTTCATGGACTCCCAGCCCAACTGCTTGTTCTGTGGCGCTGTGAAGTCTGTGGACCCTGTGTATATTGGGTGTGGGCGTCTGCACTCCCTTTTTGATTTTCTCAAAAACCTCCTCCTCTGCTTTTGGTTGCACTTCAGTCCCACGCTCCTGATCTTTGGGCACCCGGTACGGAGGAGGGAGGGCAGGTCTGAAGACCTCCTCGTGGGTCTGCTCCTTGGCCTGGCCAAACTGGTCATCAACAGGTCCAGGCAGCAGGCCATGGAAGGGGTTGTTAGGGCCGACTGCCTGCCCCTCTTCCGCGGTTACGTTAGGGCCCGGGTGTCCTTGGAGAAGGAGCACGCGGTGTCCACCAACATCCTGGAGTTGTTCAGGGAGAGGTGGGTGCCGCAGGGAGTGGAGTGCATTATTTCCCCCTCCAACTCTATTTTGATTTAGACCCTACCCTCCCCTTCACTGTTTTGATCACACAGCATTGCCTTTTGTGAAGGGCACTGCTTGTCACTGGCCACTCGGGTGTTTTCCTGTCTTCCTGGTGGTGGAAACTGAATAAAGATTTGTGCACCTTGTGTCTCACACCTACACACACACACACACCATGGGTGCTGGGGAAAAAATAAGCACTACCGCAGTTAGGCGGTAGTGTGGGGGCATTAAAAGAAAAAAAAATAAACAGGAGATTTCCCCCTCCAACTCTTAAAAAAAACAGGAGTGTCATTGCCCTTTGATTTAAAAAAAAATATTCTGTTTATACCTCAAACTCCTCACTTGAGGGACTGACTTCTACATGGCTGTGTACTTTGTGCATGTAAATAAAGGGTTACTTGGCAATTGGATACCAACATCATGCAGTTATATCTGTTTTTGAAACAAATTTAGGGATTTCGGGTGCATGGCTCCTTCAAAGTGATAGGTAGACCAGTGTGGTGAAGGCATTTGTGTGTGTCTGGTTGCCTTGCTGTATGACAGCTATTAAATTGGAAAGTCTGCGAAAGTATGGCTCAGGCATTGAGGAGAGGCTGGATAGGCTGGAACTGTTTTCCCTGGAGCATAGGATGTTGAGGAGTCATCTTTTTGTAGAGGTTTATACATTTAATTAGGGGTGTAAGTAAGGTAAATAGCAAAGGTCTTTCCACTTAGGATAGTGGGGAATTCAAAACTGGAGGGCATAATTTTAAGTCAGAGAGGCAAATATTAAAAGGAATGTAAGGAAGTGTTTCAGTGTCTGAAGCTACTCCTGCTGAATATGATTCTCTACAACAAGAGCACAAAGTACATTACACCGTATTCAACTATTGATTCTTGGTCCAACTTCCTACACAATTTTATCAGGCATCTTATGGCATGGTAACATTCCAATGATATTGCACCTTTTAACTGGTATTCTGAGCTTGAAAGTACATGTCATAACATGATCATACTTTCTCTCTCTCTTCTCCCAACCCAATGCTTTCCTTGCTTCCAGAAACCGTTTATGCTAAGTTGAATACTTGATTAGCACTCAACCTCTTGGACAAAAGTTAAACCTTTTTAAATTTCCTTTCACAAACAAACAGTACAGAAAAGACCCTTTGGCCAAAAGTCTGTATTGACAAAAACTTCTCTAAATCTACACTAATCCCACGTTCCAGTACTTGAATGTTTGTAGCATTTCAAGTTTTTAAAGTGAGGTTTCCTGCCTCAAGCACTCTTCCAGAAGTGCATTCCAGATTCACACCACCCTTTTATTTAAAAAATCCTCAGATACCCTCGAAATCTCCTGTCTTTCACTTTAAAACTAGGCCTGTTTGTTATTTACTGTTCATCTAAGGGAGCAGCTGCTTTCTATCCACCCTACCAATGACCCTCATAACCTTTATATGCCTTAATCAGATAACCCCTCAACCTTCTCTACTGTAAACAAAACAACCTGAGTTCGTCCTCCTCTCTTCTATGTTCTTCATGGCTAAACTAAAGCAACCTGAGCAGCTTCTGCAATTCAATAACAAATTACAAGGTCTCCATCATAATGAAACTGAATCTGAGTTGGTGCCCTACTTCCATACAATGACATTCAGCACCAAGGAGAGCTGAACCTATGTGGAACCAGAAATGTAAAATCCCTTCATTCCACACAACATCCTGGTAAATCTCCTCCACTCCCTCCAGTGCAATCATCCTGCTTATAGTGCAGAGTCCAGAATTGCACACAGTACTCCAGCTGTGACCTAACCAAATTTTAGTACAGCTCCAACATGACCACCCTGCTGTTAATTTAGTCTGCACTAAAACTGATGAAAGCAAATGTCCGGTATGCCTTCTTAGCTACCCTATTAACCTGTCCTGCTACTTTCAGGGATCTCTGGATAAGCATCCCAAGATCCCTCTGTTCCTCAGAATTTCCTAGTGTGCTGCCATTCATTGAGTACACTCTTGTTGTTTTTTCCAAAAGTACTTCATTTCAATTTTATCACAGTAAAATTCCATCTGACCAATTCATCTGCATCCTCCTGTAACCTAAGACCTCTTTTCCTTGCTGTCAACTCCCAGCCAATCTTCGTGTCATCTGCAAACTTGCTTATCATTCCCCTGATCGGCAATTTTTAAAAATATATATCACAAACGTAGAGGATGCAGCACTGATCCTTGTGATGCACTACGGGACAGCAGCCACCAGTCACAGTCTTCTTTCAACACCTTCCATCTCTTCCCACAAGGTCAATTTTGGATCCAGCCTGTCAAGTTATCCCAGATCCCATGTGCTTTTACCTTCTTTATCCATCTCCAAAGTGGAACATTTATCAAAAACTTGGATGAAATCCAGATAAACTACATTAACTGCAGTACCCTCATCTAGACATCTGGTCACCTCAAATTTAAATCAAATTTGTTAGGCATGGCTTCCCTCTGACAAAGCCATACTGATTATCCCTGCTGAAAGTGAAATTAAGATTCTCTCCTTCAGAATTTTCTCCAATAATTTCCCTACCACTGAGACTCATTTGTCTATGTTGGTTTATCTCTATCTTGTTGTTTCACTTGTTAAAAACAAAAAAAAATCAGCTGTCCTCCAGTCCTCTGACACCTCTCCTGTGGCCAGAAATGAATTAAGAATTGGATCAGAGCCACTGTAATTTCCTTCCTCATCTCCCACAGCAGACTGGGATGCAACTGATCCAGACCTGGATCACAGCCAAGACCACAGTCAATCCTCCTCTTCCCTCCTTGTTTTTCTTCCGTTGTCCATCTGCTTCCACTGTCCTCTCCAATTCACTTGCTCAGTTTTTCTTTCCCTTCTCCCTCAGCAATTTTAGGTTGTCTGCTGAAGTTATGAACACACCGATCAAAGGATAGTGATCCTTGATGAATTGCTGTGGTGCATCTAATACACAGCTGCATGGAGTACGAATCAAGCTACTTTCTCTTGGATGGTATCAAGCTTCTTGAGTGTTGTTGGAGCTGCACTTATCCAGACAAGTGGGGAGTATTCCATTGCACTCTTGACTTGTGGTTGCAGATGGTGGACTGGAGTTGAGCATGTTCCAAATCCACAAATCCTACCTCTAAAAGGACAAGGGCAGCAGATGCATTGGAACATCATCATCTGCAAGTTCTCTTCCAAGGCGCACACCATCCTGATTAGAAATATATTGGTATTTCTTCAGTGTTGCTGGAGCAAATTCCTGGACCTCCCTCCTTAAACACAGTGGCTGTATCTATAGTGGATCACTAAGGCATCTCACCATCATCTTCTCCAAGGCAATTGTGAATTGACAGTAAATGTTGGCCTAGCCTATGATGCTTAAGTGAACCATATAACGCAAAGCAGGGCAGATCATGTCTTACTAACTGGATTTTTCAAGGAGGTGGTGAAGATGCTCGATGAGGGTAGAGCCGTGGATGTTACTTTGGTGAAAATTTTGAAATTGTGTATGTAAAGATATGGTTAAGTTTTTTTTTCTTTGATCTTGGCCTCCACTCAGTATTTGGATATAGGAACTATAACATTAAAATTAATTTATGCAACACACAAGGATTTTGAGTCTATAAGGAATTTAGCTAGATGCAAACACTTTGGTCACATATACAGTTTTAATATGGAGCTATAAGGTGATGCACACTGGAGGGTCTTAAAACTGGAATGAAACTTTAGGCCAACAGCCAGATGCTAAAGGTTGTGTACAAATTGAAAGATCTGCGTACAAATAAATAATTCCCTAAAAGAGTAAATGCTGTTATAAAAGATCCGAAGAGATTTGTCAGATGTGGATTGAATGAGTAAAAGGACTCTTCTTCACTGGCTGTTTTTAAAAAAAAACACAAGGTAGACCAGCCACTGAGAAATGAAGAAAAAAGATGACTTTTCTTATGTACAGAGTTCTTAGATGGGATGCTTTGAGACAATCTATTTGGAATAGGCTGTTCTTTCAAGGAGAAAATGTTCTAGTATTTAAAACTGACAATGAAGTATATAGGATGGTGAGATTCATTTTGGATTGCAGAAAGAGCTTTAACACAATTGGCCAAATTTCATTAGGCATGAGTGGGGAGTGCTAACTGGACAGAGCTGTTAGCAGGTAACTCCACATTTGACATGGAATTGTTTAAAGGCGATCAGAATTCAGGACCGGCATGCTCCAGTAAGGAGGAAGGACAAGGATGGGGGCTAAGGTAAGGGACCTTTGGACAACGAGGGAGACTGTGAACTTAGTCAAAAGGAAAAAAAGTACATGTAAGGTTTAGGAAGCTCAAATTGAACTGGGCTTGTGAGGAATATAAAGAAAGTGGAAAAGAACTTGGGCAGAGAATTAGGAGAGCAAGAATGGGGCTTGAAATGACCTTGGCAAGTAGGGTTAAAGAGAATCCCAAGGCATCCTGTACATGCGTTTAAAAACAAGATAACTAGGAAGAAGGTGGGACCACTCAAGGATAAATGAGGGAACTTGTGCTTGGAGGCAGAGGATGTGTGTGAGATCAGAGATAAGGACTTTGTGTTGGTATTCACCCAGGAGTAGGAAATGGAGGATAGTGAGATTAGTGTGGAGCCTGATAATATGATAGGGCATTTTGAGATAAAGAAAGAAGTGGTTTTGGATCTCTTGAAGAGCATTAAGGTGAATAAGTTCCCAGGGCCAAATGGTATTTACCGCAAATTATTGAGACAGGCCCTTGGCCAAGATCTTTTGTGTCCTCACTAGCAATTGGAGAGGTTCTTGAGGACTGGCAAGTAGCTAATGTTGTTCCTCTGTTCAAGAAGGGAAACGGGACAATCCAGGAAACTATAGACCAGTGAGTCTCACATCGGTGGTTGGCAAGCTTTTGGAAAGAATCCTAAAGGGTAGGATTTAAGCTCATTTGGAAAAGCAAAGGGGCAGTCAGCATGGCTTTGTGCAGGGCAGATCATGTCTTACTAACTGGATTTTTCAAGGAGGTGGTGAAGATGCTCGATGAGGGTAGAGCCGTGGATGTTGTCTACATGGAATTTAGTATAGCTTTTGACATGGTCCCTCATAAAAGGCTCATCCAAAAGAATAAGGTCCATGGGATCCACAGTAACTTGGCTGCTTGGCATGTCCGTAGAAGGCAGAGAGCAGTGTGGAAGAGTGTTTTTCGGGCTGGAGGTCAGTGACTAGCAGTGTTCTGCAGAAGTCTGTACTGGGACCTCTGTTAAATGTGATATATGTATATATAAATGACTTGGATGACTATTACCAAGGTGGGAGGGGTCTTTGCTGGCAGCCAGCAGAGAAAGGGCAAACAGTTTAATCCAGATAAGTGCGAAGTGATGCACTTTGGGTGATCAAATATTAAGGAAAAGTGTATAACTAATGGCAGAATCCTGAACTGCATTGATGCACAGAAGGATCTAGTGGTTCAAGTCCATAACTCCCTGAAAGTGGCCATGCAGGTAGATAGGGTGGCAAAGAAGGCATATGGCACGCTTGTCTTTATCAAGTACAAGGGTCAGAATGTCATGTTGCAGCTTTAAGACTTTGGTTAGGCCACACTTAGAATATTGCATTCAATTCTGATTGCCACATTACAGGAATGATGTAGAGACTCAGGAAGAGCTTATGCCAGAAACAATGATTCTCTTACTTCTCGGATGCTGTCTGACCTGCTGTGCTTTTCCAGTACCACACTCTCGACTCTTTATTAGGGTGTTGCCTGGATTAAAGGGTATGAGCTATAAGTAGAGGCTAGAAAAACTCTGGTTGTTTCCTCTGGAGTGGCAGAGGCTTAGAGGAGACTTGATAGAAGTTTATAAAATTGAGATACATCGATAGGGTTGATGGTCCAAATCTTTTTCACGGAGCTGAAACTAGAGGGTATGCATCTAAGGTGAGGGGAAAGTTTTTCTGCACAGAGTGGCAGGAGTCTGGGTGGTGCTGGCAGATACGATAACGGTATTTAAGGGGCTTTTAGATAAGCACGTGAGTATGCAAGCATTGGAGGGATGTGGTCCGAGGGAAGGCAGAAGGGATTCATTTAATTTGGTGTCATGTTCGGCACACCATCGTGGTCCAAAGGGCCCATTCCTGTGCTGTACAGTTCTATATTCTAAATTGCCATTTCTTTCCTGTAGGCATCTGGTCTCTGGAGACCAGAAAAAGAGAGAATGTCAGGTACAATAACTTTAGCTTCCTTGCAAACATACGCGGATGGTTAAGATTGAAAGGGCAGGTCTGGGATTTGTCTTACCGCTTGTCATGGCGTCATTGTCATAGATTCATGCAGCATGGAAACAGACCCTTTGTTCCAACCACTCTACTCCAACCATGTTCCAAAACTAAACCTCCCATGCTTTGTCCATATTCCACCAAACCTTTCTTGTTTATGAACTTATCCAAATGTCTTTTAAACGTTGTAACTGAACCTGCATCCACCACTTTCACAAGCAGTTCATTCCACACACAAACCGCGCTATATGTAAAAGAAAATTGTCCCTCATGTCCTTTTGAAATATTTCTTCTCTCACCTTAAAAAATATGCCCCCTAGTTTTGAACTTGCCTTGGGAAAGGACCCTTGTCATTCAACCCATCTATGTCCCTCATTATTTTAAAAACCTCAGTAAGGTCACCCTTCAACCTCTTATGCTCCAGTGAAAAAAGTCCCAGCCTGAGGGGAAGGTATTTGACTTTGGCAGATTACAGCTAGAGTCATAGAATCCCTACAGTGTGGAAACAGGCCCCTAGGCCCAACAAGTCCACACCAACCCTCTGAAGAGTAACCCACCCAGACACATTTCCCTACCCTATTATTCTACATTTACCTTGAACTAACACATCCCTGAACACTATGGGTAATTTAGCATGGTCAATTTACCTAAACTACACACCTTTGGATTGTGGGCGGAAACTGGAGCATTCAGAGGGAACCCACGTAGACACAGAGAATGTGCAAACTCCACACAGACAGTTGCCCAAGGCTGGAATTGAGCCCGGGTCCCTGGCACTGTGAGGCAGCAGTGCTAACCAATGAGCCACCATGCCACCATAAGCTGTTCTTAAGAAATGGAAAAACAGTGTGTCATTTGATATTTCACTTATTAGAAGATGTCTTTGTTCATTTTTTCACAGTCATTAATGAGGGAGGGAAACCCAAAGTTCAGGTGGAGTACAAAGGAGAAGTGAAGACTTTCTTTGCTGAGGAGATTTCCTCCATGGTGCTAACAAAAATGAAGGAGATTTCAGAAGCATACCTAGGTACTCCTGTGAGGAATGCTGTAATCACAGTGCCAGCTTATTTTAATGATAGCCAAAGACAAGCCACCAAAGATGCTGGAACCATTGCTGCTTTAAATGTGCTGAGGATTATCAATGAACCAACTGCAGCTGCTATTGCTTATGGACTAGACAAAGTAGGATCTGGTGAACATAATGTCCTCATCTTTGACCTGGGAGGTGGAACATTTGATGTTTCTGTTCTTACCATTGAGGATGGTATCTTTGAAGTCAAGTCCACTGCTGGAGATACTCATTTGGGAGGAGAAGATTTTGACAATCGCATGGTGAGCCATTTCATGGAAGAATTTAAAAGGAAATTTAAGAAAGATATGTCCCAGAACAAGCGAGCTGTAAGACGTCTGCGTACAGCTTGTGAGCGTGCCAAGAGGACCCTATCCTCAAGTACACAAGCTAGTCTTGAAATTGACTCATTGTATGAAGGGATTGATCTCTATACATCCATCACCAGGGCCCGGTTTGAGGAATTGAACAATGATCTCTTCCGAGCCACACTTGAACCTGTTGAGAAAGCCCTTCGTGATGCCAAGATTGATAAGTCTCGGATTCAGGATATTGTTCTTGTAGGTGGCTCCACAAGAATCCCTAAAATTCAGAAACTCCTTCAAGAGTTGTTCAACGGGAAAGAGCTGAACAAGAGTATCAATCCAGATGAAGCTGTAGCTTATGGTGCAGCTGTCCAAGCGGCCATTTTAACAGGTGACAAGTCTGAAAATGTGCAGGACCTGTTGCTGTTGGATGTTACTCCACTATCTCTAGGTATTGAAACAGCTGGTGGTGTCATGACTCCTCTCATCAAACGAAACACGACTATCCCCACCAAGCAGACTCAGATCTTTACTACGTATTCAGATAACCAAACCAGTGTCCTTGTTCAAGTTTATGAAGGTGAGCGGGCAATGACCAAAGATAACAATCTGCTTGGCAAGTTTGCCCTTTCTAATATCCCACCAGCTCCCCGTGGTGTACCACAAATTGAGGTGACCTTTGACATAGATGCCAATGGTATCCTGAATGTTTCAGCTGTCGACAAGAGCACAGGCCGAGAAAACAAGATCACAATTACTAATGATAAGGGGCGGCTGAGCAAAGATGAAATAGAGCGCATGGTGCAGGATGCAGAGCGCTACAAGACTGAAGATGATTCTAACCGTCAAAGAGTGACTGTCAAAAATGCCCTAGAGTCCTATGTGTATGCCATGAAGCAGGCTGTACAAGATGAGAAGTTGAAAGACAAAATCACTGAGCAGGAAAGGAGCAGTATCCTCGCAAAATGTCAGGAGGTTCTCACTTGGCTAGAAAGAAACCAGACAGCAGAGAAGGAAGAATTTGAGCACCAGCAGAAGGAGCTGGAGAAAGTCTGCAAGCCAGTAGCTAAATTCTTTCGATGTCCCTGTGCTGGGATGCCTGGAGGAGCTGGCAGTACCTCAGAACCTGGCAATGCCAGTGGACCCACGATTGAAGAAGTTGACTGAGTGACATGGGTCAGAGAAAATTGAAGACAGTCTACTCAGAGTTATGGACTGCTGCTTGGTTTCTAGATTACTTCAGTATTTCAGAAGAAAGGTGTTGGCGACTACACGCTACTCAATTGTTTATTACCTTTTACAGTGTAAACTTTCATAGGAGCATTAGCTTATTGTCAATTCTAAACTAGAGCTTATGACCCAATTATGATCTAGGTCACCCACTATGTTTCTTTTAATTAACAACAGGGTTCTTTGCAAACTCAAAACATGGGCTTATTGTAATGAAATTTGCTCAACTATCAAATAGGGAGAGTATAGATCAGGGAAGAATGAATACAAGCAATACAGATCCACCATAACAAACCCACATCATCTTTAGCTGGGATCTGTCCTTAACAAAATATGGAGTGTGTGAACGTGTTTTGGGGAAGCATGTATATGACAAAAAAAATCCTATACTTATCAGTCACAATTTAACTGATCTTCAGTGATGTAATACTTTGCTTCTACACTGTTTCCACTACTGGGGAGGAGGTACTGCAGCCTTTTCATTGAGAGAGTGGGGATCATTGGTGGCATGATACAGACTTTCTGTATTCCTGTAAGTGGAGGAAATACTACATCCATGGTGTCAAAGGCTTTTGTAACCATTCTGTATTACTGGGGAGCATTAAACTGCAGCCTTTTTGAGGTGGATGGACTTTGAACTGTGGACTTCTACATTACAAAACATTTCATGGATATTTTGACTTCCCTATATCCCCTTGCTCACGCCTGCCCCCTCCACTGGCCAAACTCTTGATTCCCAATCCTCATCTACCCAGCCCACACCCTGACCCAGATTTCTCCATCCAACTGTCGTACCCTTCCCTCCCAAACTAGCATCCAGTTGAAAGCCTCTCAGTCGACACTCTCAGCCACAGCTCTGGCTAGTTGACACCATTCATATTATGATGCTCATTCATCCTCTAATTACAGACTTTCTCCATATTGCAGTTGCTGCTGATAGATTCTCCAGTAATTGTGAAAGGGAAAATGCCTCTAATTGGAAGGAGCTGATCTTTGTGAAATTTTCCAGATATATTTTAAATAATGGCTTAGCAAGCCACACAGGATTGGTCCCTTTACAGAATTTTCTTTTATTTTAGATTTTTAGAATCTGAAGTAGTCTGCTTTTTGCTTAACAAAAAATTCTGTTGAGTTCTTTTTGTCATGCATTTTCATTCATTGCGTTTAACCCATGTATGAAATGTTTTAATGAAAAACAACAAAAAAATAAAGACAACCTTCACTCACTGCAGTCTGGAGCAGTTTCTACAGCTGTACAGATTTGATAGGACCTTATGTAATTAAAGTTATGATCCCAGCTCTGGTAATACTGGACAAACCAGGACCCAGAATGAGTGAGATCACTTTTTTAAGTTGGTTAATGTGTTGTTTAGTTACTTGGAAACATATTTGCATGAGGTTGCAGATTTTTCTAAAATAGAAAATAAAAATTCACAAAAGAAATAAACATATATATATATATGAGAGAGAGGAGACAGAAATAAAGTTTCAACCAACACTGTCTGTTACAGAGACTTAATTCCAAAGAAATACAGCTCCTGCATCAGCTTCTTAAAATGTTTAATTGACTTCCCCAGTTCCTTTTTCATGAACTATCGAGACAATTTTATGATTCCTTTCCAAGTCTGCTGGCATGAGCCTCTCATAATTCTAACATTTATTTATAACAATTTGAAGATTCCCATCAAAACTCTCCTGGCTTGTTAAGTCCCACAACCTAGAAAGTCTGCTGGGTGACTGGTTCACCAAAACTGATTTGATTCTCCTGCTGGAAGAAACAATTTTCCGTTGTGAACTGAGCTCTGGATTTTAAACATTTAAACCTGATATTCATAAGTTAAGAGGCAACTAATTGCCTTAATACATTTACTCTGCTTGTCATATACTTAACAGTATTCCTGATGAAGGGCTTTTGCCCGAAATGTCGATTTCGCTGCTCTTTGGATGCTGCCTGAACTGCCGTGCTCTTCCAGCACCACTAATCCAGAATATACTTAACAGTAGTCCACCAACACAACAGTGATCCTGTCAGGCATTGCTTTCTTGGAACTGTTTCAAATTGACATTTTAACCTAAGCAAAAGCCTTCACACAGCTGACACACATTCATGTGTCTCTATTTTGAAATCAAAATCCAAAAAGATACATAATGCATCTTTCATCACATATTCCACCACCCTGAGGAAAAAATAAGATATCCTTAAGCATGTTCAATTTCAAACAAAATGTTTGTCTTAACACTATTTCTATAATACATCAACATTTTTAAAAAATTACGTTTCCATTACAGCCATATCCTATGTAAAACAAGTTTGATCACAGCATTCAGTTTCTTTCATACTGGTCCCTGATAAAGCATGTGCTAAAATATTGTCCTTACAAGCCATTGTACACCTTAAATAACAATCAATTCAGAGTTATTAGATGTCCAAGTTTCACACTTTGGTAGAGACAGGGCTCAGTGTCTCTTTCTTCACTGTTGGAAATTTTGCTATAAGATTTTTAGCTTTAGGTGTTATTGTCACATGTACTCAATTAAATTGAGAAGTGTACACAGTCACCATTCTCTGGCACCTTCTTAGTATACAAAAGACAGAATTATAAAGAAAAGCAGAAATGAAAGAAAAAGCCAAACAAAAAGGAAATGTCCAGATGAGTCCTTGCCGCCAGAAAAGCAAAGCCATGAAGTCCATCCCTCAGTTTGTGAACACTCAGGTACCCTGGGTCTGTGTATGCTGCTGCAGGTGGAATGCCTCCGCCTTAAGGTACCCAGGCTCATGTCCTGGGGCTGTGTGCTCGAATTGTGTCACCATTCTTCGGCACCATCTCACCTGCATCAATGTCATAGTCGCCATGAGTCAACGTTGGGCTGAGCTTCGCAATGCAGTAGCCGCTGAAGCAGCTGGTCCCAAACTGGGTTCAAACTCGACAGTGGTCGCCTGTGCCTCGTTGTGGCTTACATTGCTGCCACTGCCGCATTCTGTTACTGCCATTTCAGCAAAGGAACCTGCTGCTACTGACCGTCCCTAACCCAGGAACGAGCCGCCCCTGCCGCTGCTGACACTCCAGAAATGGGATCACTCCTGACACTCCCAGGAAGAGAACTGCTGTTGCCGATGCCACCACCCCGGGAAGGGGATTCACTCCCACCAATGCCACCAAGAAAGGAACAAGAAAGAAAAGAACAAAAGTAAACGAAAGAGAGAGAGAAAAAGCAGATGGAAACAAATGAGCCCTGGGCAGAAACGTTGCTATTCTGCTGCCATCATCTTAAAACCCATCCTTGCCATTTTTGCGCAAAATAGCTGTGTGTCCATTCAGTCCCCATGTTCTCACAGGAAAGTAGCACTTACACCAGTGTCACTGATATCAACAACCAGTGGCTTGAGAGGCTTCTCATAATTCAGTGTGGTTAACATCAGCACAGCTTTAAACTTTTCAAAGAAGATAGTACTGTGCTGACATTCAGCACTAATTTCTGACAAAATTCACATGCCAATATATCGCAGAATTTTGTCTTAGGCATGGGAAAATCAAAAAGCCCTTTTTATTTACTTTTATAGGTGCTGCTTGGCCTTGTCCCAGAGTTTGGCCCAAAAGCCATTTATCATAGAATCCCTGCAGTGTGGAAACAGGTCCTTCAGCCCAACAAGTCCACACCATCCCTCCAAAGAGTTCTCCACCCATTCCCCTACCCTATTACTCTTCATTTACCCCTAACTAGTTCATCCCTGAACAGTCTGGGCAATTTAGCATGGCCAATTCACCTAACCTGCACATCTTTGGACTGTGGGAGGAAACCAGAGCACCCAGAGGAGACCCACGTAGACACGTGGGTGACTTTATCAGTCAATGAAACTTGCCAAACTCCTGGCATGGAATTGGATAGGAATCTGTTTTTGTTACTGGGTTGACATTACAATAATTAACACAGCATCTTGTGACCTGTCTGGTTTTGTCACCATCACAGATGGGTGATCTCCAGATACGAAGACCCATTGCAATAATGTAATTTTCATCAATTTAACTTAATCTCGTCCCTCACTTGAATAACTACATTGGATTGAATTGGTAAAGATTTATGGATTATGCATCCCTGTATTGACATCATGTATAGTCATAGAGTCATAGACATAGAGATGTACAGTACGGAAACAGACCCTTCGGTCCAACTTGCCCATAAAGACCAGATATCTCAACCTAATCTAGATCCACTTGCCAGCACCCAACACATATTCCTCCAAATCCTTCCTATTCATATACCCATCCAGATGCCTTTTAAATGTTGCAATTGTACCAACCTCCTCCACCTCCTCTGGCAGTTCATTCCATACATGCACGACCCTCTGCATGAAAAGGTTTCCCCTTGGGTCTCTTTTATATCTTTCCTCTCTCACCCTAAACTTATGCCCTCTAGTTCTGGACTCCCCCACTCCAGGGAAAAGACCTTGTCTATTTACCCTATCCATGCCCCTCATGATTTTTAAACCTCTATAAGGTCACCCCTCAGCTTCCGACGCTCCAGGGAAAACAACCCTAACCTATTCAGCCTCTCCCTATAGCTCAAAAACTCCAACTCTGGCAACATCCTTGTAAATATTTTCTGAACCCTTTCAAGTTTCACAACATCTTTCCAATAGGAAGGAGACCAGAATTGTACACAATATTCCAAAAGTGGCCTAACCAACGTCCTGTACAGCCGCAATATGACCTCCCAACTCCTGTACTCAATACTCTGACCAATAAAGGAAAGCATACCAAATGCCTTCTTCACTATCCTATCTACCTGCGACTCTACTTTCAAAGAGCTATGAACCTGCACTCCAAGGTCTCTTTGTTCAGCAACACTCCCTAGGATCTTACCATTAAATGTATAAGTCCTGATTTGTTTTTCCAAAATGAAACACCTCGCATTTATCTCAATTAAACTCCATCTGCCATTCCTCAGCCCATTTGTCCATCTGATCAAGATCCCATTGTAATCTGAGGTAACCCCTCTTCATTGTACACTACACCTCCAATTTTGGTGTCATCTGCAAACTTACTAACTGTACCTCCTATGTTCACATCCAAATCATTAATATAAATGATAAAAAGTAGAGGACCCAGCACCGATCCTTGTGGCATTCCGCTGGTCACAGGCCTCCAGTCTGAAAACCAACTCTCCACCACCACCCTCTGTCTTCTACCTTTGAGCCAGTTCTGTATCCAAATGGCTAGTTCTCCCTGTATTCCATGAGATCTAACCAGTCTCCAATGGGGAACCTTGTTAAACACCTTACCGAAGTCTATTTAGATCATGTCCACCGTTCTGCCTTCATCAATCCTTTTTGTTACTTCTTCAAAAAATTCAGTCAAGTTCCTGAGACATGATTCCTCATGCACAAAGCCTAGTTGACTATCCCTAATCAGACCTTGCCTTTCCAAATATGTGTAAATCCTGTCTCACAGGATTCCCTCCAACAACATGCCCACCACCAACGCCAGGCTCACTGGTCTATAGTTCCCTGGTTTGTCCTTGCCACCTTTCTTAAATAGTGTTACCACGTCAAAGAGCTTTTCCTGGCTAGTTACAAAAATTGACTAATATGTTTATTATAGCTTTTGCAAGTCATTTTGATGTTTTTTTCTGGAAGATAACATTATGTTCCATTTAACCTTTTAAGCACCTCCCTATTATCCAATCTGATTTCTGGAGAAAAATGTCAAAGAACTGCAGATGCTGGAAATCAGAAACAAAAACATCTCTGTCTCAGGCTTGCTGCAGTTCTCCAGTGAAGCTGGAAGAACAGCATATCATTTCTGCTTGGACAGTCTGCAGTCTGAGGACTTAATATCCACTTCAATAATTTAAGGTCCTGAGCACCTTCTGCCATGGCCTTATCCCAACCCCCATTAGCAGCTTTTGATTCTCCTGGACTGACCTTTACCTTTTCCCAGCTGATTCTCTCTCTCTCTCTCTGTTTCTCTCTCTGTCTCTCTCTCTCTCTCTCTCTTTCTCCTAGTCAAAATCAGCATTGAAGAAGGATTATTGGACCCGAAACATTAACTGCCTCCTCTCCACAGATGCTACCAGACCTGCTCAGATTTTCTAGCAATTTTTGATTGCTGAAAGGTTGACTTTCTGCACATGTTAAGACTACACTAAACAATTCTTCATAGAAAATAGCAGGACTAGCCCATTCAATCCACCAAATCCTCTCTGTCATTCATTATGATCTTGACTGACTCTGTACCTCCTGCTGACTCCCCAAAACCTCAGACACCTCTAGCTTCTAAAAGTCTATCTAATGCTTTCATTTTCTATTTCATTATTTCTTTCCACCCTCTGAGTAAAGAAGTTTCTCCTCATTTCAGTCTGAAATAGCCTGCTATGAAACAGCCTCCAGAGACCCTGACTCTTATACTGGATCCCCACTCCAGCCAAGAAGAAATTCATCTTTTCATCTAGCCTGTCCAGCCTTATCAGAATTTTATATATAGTTATATAGCATAGAAACAGACCCTTCAGTCCAATCCATTTGCACCAACTAGACATCCCAATGTGACCGAGACCTATTTACCAGCATTTGATTAGGTTAGACTAGACTCCCTACAGTGTGGAAACAGGCCCTTCGGCCCAACCAATCCACATCGACTCTCCGAAGAGTAACCCACCCAGACCCATTTCCTCTGACTAATGCACCTAACACTATGGGCAATTTCCCATGGCCAATCCACCTGACCTGCACATCTTTGTGACTGTGGGAGGAAACCGGAGCACCCGGAGGAAACCCATGCAGACACAGGGAGAATGTGCAAACTCCACACAGACAGTCACCCGAGGCTGGAATCGAACCTGGGACCTTGGTCCTTGTGAGACAGCAGTGCTAACCACTGAGCCACCGTGCCCATTTCTCTCTTAAACCCCCAGATGTTTTTAAAATATTTTGAATGTACCAGCCTCCACCACATCCTTTGGCAGCTTGTTCCATACATGCATCACCCTCTGCATGAAAATGTTACCCCTCGGGCACCTTTTAATTCTCTTCCCATCTCACCTTAAACCTATGCTATCTTGTTTTGGACTCACCGACCGTAGGAAAAGACCTATCCATACCCCTCATGATATTACAAACCTCTTTAAAGTCACCCCTCAGTGTGAGATCCTCCGGGGGATCAAACCCAGTTTATTCAGCCTCTCCCTATAACTCAAATCTTCCAGTCCCACCTATATTCTTCTGCACCCTCTCAAGTTTAACAACACCCTTCTTGTAGCAGGATGACCAAATCTGAACACAATATTCTAAAAGTGGCGTCACTAACGTCTTTTACAGCCATAATATAACTTTCCAACTTCTATACACAGCGCATTGACCAATTAAGGCAAGCATGTCAAACATCTTCACCACCCTGTATATCTGCGATATACAGAGAGTCATAGAGATGTACAGCATGGAAATAGACCCTTCAGACCAACCCTTCCATGCCGACCAGATATCCCAAACTAATCTCGTCCCACCTGCCAGCACCCGGCCCATATCCCTCCAAACCCTTCTTATTCCTATACCCATCCAAATGCCTCTTAAATGTTGCAATTGTACCAGCCTCCACCACTTTCTCTGGTAGCTCATTCCATATCCGTACCACCCTCTGTGTGAAAACATTGCCCCTTAGGTCTCTTTTATATCTTTCCCCTCTCACCCTAAACCTATGCCTTCTAGTTCTGGACTCCCTGACCCCAGGGAAAAGACTTTGCCTATTTACCCTATCCATGTCCCTCAATATTTTGTAAACATCTATAAGGTCACCCCTCATCCTCCAACGCTCCAGGGAAAACAGCCCAGCCTGTTCAGCTTCTCCCTATAGCTCAAATCCTCCAACCCTGGCAACATCCTTGTAAATCTTTTCTGAACCCTTTCAAGTTTCACAACATCTTTCCGATAGGAAAGAGACCAGAATTGCACGCAATATTCCAACAGTGGCCTAACCAATGTCCTGTACAGCCGCAACTTGACCTCCCACCCCCTGTACTCAATACTTTTGACCAATAAAGGAAAGCATACCAAACACCTTCTTCACTATCCTATCTACCTGCAACTCCACTTTCAAGGAGGTATGAACCTGCACTCCAAGGTCTCTTTGTTCAGCAACACTCCCTAGGTCCTTTCAATAAGAATTTTTCTAAACTGCAGCAAATACTGACCTAGCTAACACAATATATAAACAATCTCCCATTAACATTACTGGTGACATGCAAATCATCTGCTCTTTGTTATCTACTGAATTATGGTTTCAGAAGGTTTCTCTGAATTTGTTTTTGTTTTCTTTAAACGCCTTCACAAGAGTAACCAATATGCCACAAGTTTGAAGTCCAAACTCTAAAAACTATATGAATAAATAGATAAATTACAAACCTTTCATCATTTATTTCAAATAATAAGCCACAGGTGTTAGTTTTGACTCAGTTTCTGAGTTTGCTATTTAGTATCATAATTCAGAATCCATATATTGTATTTCTGTTAAAGCTAAGCTACATATTCTTTTTTTATTTCTCTTTAATTTTCATAAATTATACCAATAACTGAATTTCCAAATCATCACTCTCTTTCATAGACCTCCTCCTCTAATTTCATGAGCCTGAGAGCTCGTCAGAATACACCATAAAATAATTTAGGATACGTCATATGTAACTTCTCAGTCTATTTTGCTTTTACTGAGCATTTCAGAATATTTTACAAACAGCCAGGTCATTTCCCAAGATCAATTCCCGTTGTTGGATCTTTTTCACTATTCTCATTAGAACATTCTTTAATCCAATTCTATATCATATAATCAGATTGTAACCTCCATGTAACCTCAAATTAATGTTTTCTCCTTCATTATGTTATGGACTAGACTAGACTCCCTCAAAATATTTTAAGAAAGTAGCCTAGACCCTAATTTTTTCTTATTTTAAGGGCAAATGTGGTGATTGTTCCAGATACAATGCGACTGGTCAAACTACTCAAAGTTAAGCAAAAACACAATTTATTTAAACACTGTAGTTAAAATACAACCAAATAAAGAGGAATTTAAAATAACTCAAATCTACTGGAAACTTAGCAGAATAATAGATACAGTAACTATTACTAATTAACTGTTGCAATATAATTACATCACATAAACATACCCTTTGACAAAGAAAGGAAAATTCAGACAAAGATTCTCGCATGCAGTTCTCCAATCCAGGAGGAAAAAAACATCAAGAGAGAACTCAGAGAGAGTAGTTGCCGAGAGACATTCACTGAAGCTTCCAACTCTGTTGAGACCCCAATAGCTTCTGATGTTACTGAAAAACCAAAACCCAGAAATCCTAATCTGTGAGAGCTGGCCACACCCATTCAAGTGGCACAAAAAAATCCCACAGCCTCCCAAACCTTTTACTCAATTGGTCTACAGTAGCCAGCTTGGCACCTCTGCCTTACAACCTCTCCAAAAAAACCAAGTCAAAATAATCCCTTAAAGCGACAGCATCATCACAATTAATCCTCCAGAAGACAAATTGTATCATCCAGGATTAGTGATTGATTTGTTCCAGTGTGCCTCAATATCTTTGTTGGTTTACCTTCTTCATTTGAAGAATGATGAAATTCTGCTCCCTTTGAAACAAAATATTCAGATTTTCCAGTGATTTTATTCTCTTTTTCAATACTCAAGGAAAGATATTCTTGACTGCCTTGAGTTATCTCCCTTTTTATAGCCTCTAAGGAAACATTCCCTTTGTATTACCGGCTACGGTTTTAATGTCTGTTTCCTTACTGATGCACCCTTTTCTGAGAATTCCATTGGCTTTCCTACTGTTGAAAGTAATCTGCCACTCTCCCACAACCACCTGATGAAGGAGCGGTGCTCTGAAAGCTAGTGCTTCCAATTAAACCTGTTGGACTATAACCTGGTGTTGTGTGATTTTTAACTTTGTACACCCCAGTCCTACACCGGCATCTCCAAATCATGCCATTCTCATAATACATTGGGATAGTGTGCTGGAAATCAAACCCCACAAATACGGAAAGAACTTCAAAGTTTGTGAGAATATTTGTAGCTCGGGTGCTCGTTGTTGTGGTTCTGTTCGCCGAGCTGGGAATTTGTGTTGCAGATGTTTCGTCCCCTGTCTAGGTGACATCCTCAGTGTTTGGGAGCCTCCTATGAAGCGCTTCTGTGATGTTTCCTCCGCCATTTATAGTGGTTTGTCTCTGCCGCTTCCGGTTGTCAGTTCCAGCTGTCCACCACTGCAGTGGCCGGTATATTGGGTCCAGGTCGATGTGTTTGTTGATAGAAACTGTGGATGAGTGCCATGCCTCTAGGAATTCCCTGGCTGTTCTCTGTTTGGCTTGTCCTATAATAGTAATGTTGTCCCAGTCGAACTCATGTTGCTTGTCATCTACGTGTGTGGCTACTAAGGATAGCTGGTCGTATCGTTTCGTGGCTAGTTGGTTATCATGGATACGGATCGTTAGCTGTCTTCCTGTTTGTCCTATGTAGTGTTTTGTGCAACGTAGTGTACAAAATCCCATGCAAGGGCTGCAATGTCGCCACACATGGTGCCATCTTAGATACAAAAGACCTAGGCACAAAGTTTTAGTTACAGAAATAGAGAAATAAAGATATTGTTTAAAAGTTCAGCATTATAGTCTTCTGAGTATAAAAGTGGAAAAATAAAGTTAAACATTTCGGTCCTTTCTTATGAAGTTCTTTAGTTATGAAGTTAGGAAATATGAATTGCTAGTTTATAACTCTATAACTTTAACTCACTTCCAGGGCTATTCTCACACTTGGTCTAATGCCGCCTTACCTGCTGATCCTAGAGGTACTTGCACTGGATTTATTACATCTGATACTGAGGATTACATTCAGACTGATTTCATTGCTACCTTTCAAGGAGGTTACACTCTCACTGGGTTTGTTATTCATTGCTAGGGGCTCACTCTCATGCTAGGTTAATACTCTGTGCTCTTGGTTGTAACCCTCACATTAGTTTATTACTCATCAGGGGTTACTCTCACTCTGGGTTTATTACTTGCCCTGAAGGTCACTCTCATGCTGGGTTTTACTCCCCATTTCTGAGGCGGTACTCTCAAATTCACACCAGGTTTCTTAGTCCTCACAGGGTTTACTTTCACAACCCCTTCATTATTTCCCACCCCCAGGGGTTAATGACACTGGGTAAATTACTGCCCTTGCCACTCTCAGAGAGTATTTTCACGCTGGGTTTATTACTCTCTGCTCCCAGGGATTGCTCTCCAGCGGGTTACTCACATTACTCCCCTTCCAGGGGATTATCCTCATATTGAGCTAATTATTTTCGTCCCAAGAGTTAGTGGGGCTTTCCCTCTCCCCTCCCACCGGGGGTTACGTAGTTCATGACTCCCTGCTCCTGAGAGTTGTTCTCACACTGGGTTTATTACTGGTCCCCCACCCCAGGGGGTGTCACTGTCTCCCGAGGAGGGAGGGAGTGTGTATGTGTGTGTGGTGGGGGGTTACTTGCTGTACTCTGCTCCGGGAATGTATCTTGTTGCGGTTGCTAGGAGACTGCTGTAAACAGACTGTGTGGAGGAGGGGCGCTGCAAGCGGCATGGCCGGATACCTCAACCTGGAGCAGGTGAGAGCGGGGCAAGGCAGCGAGGGAACCCCCCCAGGAAAGGGCAGGGCGAGCGGGGAACGGGCCTGGGTTTGGGGGGGAGTGGGGAGATATTTGCCCTCCCTTTGTCCCAGTAACACCAAGCGGGCTCTGACCCTCTGATTTTAATGTTAGCGGCTCTTAACCGTCACCATCAGGAACGCGATAAAAACAAGGACTGCACATGCTGGAAACCAGAGTCCAGATTAGAGTGGTGCTGGAAAAGCACAGCAGGTCAGGCAGCATCCGAGGAGCAGGAAAATCGACGTTGCGGGCAAAAGCCCTTCATCAGGAATACAGGTAGAGAGCCTGAAGGGTGGAGAGATAAGTGAGAGGAGGGTGGGGGTGGGGAGAAAGTAGCATAGAGTACAATAGGTGAATGGGGGAAGGGATGACGGTGATAGGTCAGGGAGGAGGATGGAGTGGATAGGTGGAAAAGAAGGTAGGCAGGTAGGACAGGTCATGGGGACAGTGCTAAGCTGGAAGTTTGGAACTGGGGTGAGGTGGGGGAAGGGGAAATGAGGAAACTGTTGAAGTCCACATTGATGCCCTGGGGTTGAAGTGTTCCGAGGTGGAAGATGAGGCGTTCTTCCTCCAGGTGTCTGGTGGTGAGGGAGCGGCGGTGAAGGAGGCCCAGGACCTCCATGTCCTTGGCAGAGTGGGAAGGGAGTTGAAATGTTGGGCCACAGGGCGGGAACGCGCTAAAACTAACTTCAAGCATTAACCTTATAGCTAAAGCTGGGCGCTAAGAGGTGATGTATTTGGGACTGTCACTGGGATTGGAATTCCAATGCTCTGGGTATGTGCTTTTAAATTCTATTGCACTTGGTGAAATTAAAACAAACACCTGGATCCCCTGAACCGTGTCCCTCCCTCTGCCAAACCTTATGGTCACCATGAAACTATTAACTTTCTGTGAAACCTCTTTCTTTCACCAATGTCATCTTTATCTCGTCTAACTTAAATGTGACTCCAGACCCACAACGGTGGTGTTGACTCTTACCTACATTCCGAAATGGCTGAGAAAACTACTTAGTTTAAAGGTAGTTCGGGAGAGACAATAATGAACCAGGGTGGCCACTGACCCTGCTCCACATTCAATAAAATCACGGCTGATTTGATTCTAACTTCAACCCTACCTTCCTGCATAGCCTTGATAATATTTATCCCCTCTGTAATCAAGAATCTATCTCCCTCTGCCTTAAAAAATATTTAAAGATTTTGCATCCACTGTCTTTCAAGGAAGGGAATTCCAAAAACTCTTAGACAAAAGATGTTTCCTCAACTCTGTTTTAAATTTTATTATTTAAACTTATTTTTAAATGATGATAATAAAACAGGTTGTACGTTTGCTCTCTGAGCTTGTAGGATTGTTCTGGGTATTTGTATATGATATTTGTTCTGCTGGTTGTTGGTATGGGTCCTTTAAATTCATTAGGAGCTGTTTCAGGTAGATTTGCGGGCTACCATGATGCCTAGGGCCTGGAGCAGTCTGGTTGTCATCTCCGCGATATCTTTAATATATGGCAGGGTGAAAAGAGTCTCTGGGGGTGTTGTGTCTTCTTGTTTAGGTCTGTTGTGTAGGAATCGGCAGACTGTGCTTATTGGGTACCCGTTGTTCCTGGATATGTTGTACAGGTATTTTTCGTCAGCTTCTCATATTTCCTGGGTGCTGCAGTGTGTTGTCGCTCATTTAAATAATGTCACAATGTAGCTCTGCTTGTGGTATACAAAATATCCTGCATGGACTGCAGCAAACATTACATCGGGCAGACAGGCAGAAAACTAGCCACCAGGATACATGAACACCAACTAGCCACCAAAAGACATGATCAACTATCACTGGTATCCATACACACACAGACGAAGAGGGACACCAGTCTGACTGGGACAATATATCCATCCTAGGACAGGCTAAATAGAGACATATAGGAATTCCTAGAGGCCTGGCATTCAAACCAGAACTCCATTAACAAACATATTGATTTAACCCCATTTACCAACCTCTAAGGAAAAGAACAGGAAGTGATATCACCCACCTTAACAGACCAAGACACAGAAATAGAAAGCGGGACAGAACACCAGCGCTTCATTGGAGGCTCACTGATGATGTTACCGAACTGATGGTGTCAAAATGTCTGAGAACAAACCTACCAGCTCAGCGAGTAAACTTACAATCTGATCGACAACCTGAGCTACACATTTTCTCTAAAATCGATGATAATAAATGCTGACCTTAATGAACAAATAACAAAGAAATTAATCCCCAGCCCTAACCCTAAACCTATCACCAATCCTATAGCTTAAAGCCCAAACCTAAACATTAATCCAAGTCACAAACTCTCACTATAACCTCAACACCAAACCATACGTATAACCTTTAAGGATGCCCTAACATTGAAGTGATGAAGCCAATGTGTGCACACTAAGTTCCCATAAATACCAGTGTGAGGAAGAGATCTATTTTTAGGAATGTCGATGGAATGATAATAAAAATGGCTCTGCTTTTTCATTACGGATTTTAAAATTAGGTATTACCTCTATACTGTAGATATTCACAATCATTTGGTTATAAGTTATTAAAGCAGGTGAAAGAAAGAGATTTGGCTATTCTAATGCAGCATCTTGCTGATCATTTGGAAGTGACAGCTGATCCAAATGGGATGTTGGGGTTCATTCATCAGACAAGTGATTAGATTACATTACAGTGTGGAAACAGGCCCTTCGGCCCAACAAGTCCACACCGACCCGCCAAAGCGTAACCCACCCATACCCCTACATTTACCCCTTACCTAACACTACGGGCAATTTAGCATGGCCAATTCACCTGACCTGCACATCTTTGGACTGTGGGAGGAAACCGGAGTACCTAGAGGAAACCCACGCAGACACGGGGAGAATGTGCAAACTCCATACAGTCAGTCATCTGAGGCGGGAATTGAACCCGGGTCTCTGGTGCTGTGAGGCAGCAGTGCTGACCACTGTGCCACCATGCCGCCCACTAATATAAAACAAGACATGCTTATTTTGACCTTGGGCAGACCATGGTTAGATCGCACTTGGAAAACTTTTTTGCCCATCTTAAATCCCTAATTACTTGCTGTAACTGCATACAAGTATTTTGTGAATCGTGTCTCCCAGATCTCTTATTCTCAGAGCTTTCCAAATCTCATCATTTAGATAACATGCTTTAATTTTTATTCTTCATGCCAAAATGGATAATTTCATTTTTCTTACATGACTATATTTTCAAGATCTTTTGCTATTCACTGATCAAGATTCCTTTGTTCATCCTTACATCACCTTCAGAACTTTCTCCACAGTGAAGACCAATGCAAAATACCTGTTCAATTTACCTGCTGACTCCTTATTTTCTGTTATTAATTCCCCAGACTCACTTTCTGCAGACCAATGCAGACATTGTGAACTCTTCTCTTTTATAAATATCTAACAGATTTATGATTTTTGTACATTATTATACTTGCATCAATAGCTATTTTTTTGCCATAAGTCCATAAGATACTAGAGCAGTAGTAGGCCATTCAGCCCATTGAGACTGTGCCACCACTCAATGAGATCATCTGATACTCTTCAACTCCACATTGATTCCTGTCTCTCAGACTTGAATATATTTTCATAATTCAGCCCCAGTAGTAGAAAATTCCACATATTGACAGCAATTTTCTGCTACTTATTAATCTTTTGGTCATTCTATGCTGTGTCTTATATTCTGCCTAATCTTGTGACCTTCCATCTATTTTTGAACAATTATAATTTTTTTTAATTTGAACTACTTTTTTTAGTTTAAATGGTGGTAGGTCCTCCCTTTGGGAACTTGTGTTTTTCTCAACTGCAACCTTTACTAACTTGTCCAGGCACTGTTATTGGTCCATCTCTGCGGGCACTACCAATGGCAATTAAATAGCTCTTTGTAAGCCAATTGAATTAATTTTATCTGACAAGTAATGTATCTTTGTCCACCTTCAGTATTATTAGTCTGGCGCACTGACCTCTACACCGCTGAAGCCAAACGCCAACTCGAGGACACCTCTTCCTACTGCCCACTCGACCATGACCCCACCCTCCATCACCAAACCATCATCTCCCAGACCATACAGAACCTCATCACCTCAGGAGATCTCCCACCCACAGCTTCCAACCTCATAGTCCGGGAACCCCGCACTGCCCGGTTCTACCTCCTTCCCAAGATCCACAAGCCTGACCACCCTGGCCGACCCATTGTCTCAGCATGCTCCTGCCCCACTGAACTTATCTCTACCTACCTCGACACTGTCCTATCCCCCCTAGTCCAGGAACTCCCCACATACGTTCGAGACACCACCCGTGCCCTCCACCTCCTCCAAGACTTCCGTTTCCCCGGCCCCCAATGCCTCATCTTCACCATGGATATCCAATCCTTCTACACCTCCTTCCGCCATGACCAGGGCCTCCAAGCCCTCCGTTTTTTCCTCTCCAGACGTCCCCAACAGTACCCTTCCACCGACACTCTCATTCGTTTGGCCAAACTGTTCCTCACCCTTAACAATTTCTTCTTTGAATCCTCCCACTTCCTCCAGACCAAAGGGGTAGCCATGGGCACACGTATGGGCCCCAGCTATGCCTGTCTCTTTGTTGGCTACGTAGAGCAGTTGATCTTCCGTAATTACACCGGCACCACTCCCCACCTCTTCCTCCGCTACATTGATGACTGCATTGGCGCCACCTCATGCTCCCGCGAGGAGGTTGAGCAATTCATCAACTTCACCAACACATTCCACCCTGACCTTAAATTTACCTGGACCATTCTGACACCTCCCTCCCCTTCCTAGACCTCTCCATCTCCATTAGTGAAGACCGACTTGACACTGACATTTTTTACAAACCCACCGACTCCCACAGCTACCTGGATTACACCTCTTCCCACCCTATCTCTTGCAAAAATGCCATCCCGTATTCCCAATTCCTCCGCCTCCGCCGTATCTGCTCCCAGGAGGACCAGTTCCACCACAGAACACACCAGATGGCCTCCTTCTTTAGAGGCCGCAATTTCCGTTCCCATGTGGTTAAAGATGCCCTCCAACGCATCTCGTCTACATCCCGCACCTCCGCCCTCAGACCCCACCCCTCCAACCGTAACAAGGACAGAACGCCCCTGGTGCTCACCTTCCACCCTACAAACCTCCGCATAAACCAAATCATCCGCCGACATTTCCGCCACCTCCAAAAAGACCCCACCACCAGGGATATATTTCCCTCCCCACCCCTTTCCGCCTTCCGCAAAGACCATTCCCTCCGTGACTACCTGGTCAGGTCCACGCCCCCCTACGACCCACCCTCACATCCTGGCACTTTCTACTACCACCGCAGGAACTGTAAAACCTGTGCACACACCTCCTCCCTTACCTCTATCCAAGGCCCTAAAGGAGCCTTCCATATCCATCAAAATTTTACCTGCACATCCACTAATATCATTTATTGTATCCGTTGCTCCCGATGCGGTCTCCTCTACATCGGGGAGACTGGGCGTCTCCTAGCAGAGCACTTTAGGGAACATCTCCGAGACACCCGCACCAATCAACCAAACCGCCCCGTGGCCCAACATTTCAACTCCCCCTCCCAGTCTGCCGAGGACATGGAGGTCCTGGGCCTCCTTCACCGCCGCTCCCTCACCACCAAACGCCTGGAGGAAGAACGCCTCATCTTCCGCCTCGGAACACTTCAACCCCAGGGCATCAATGTGGACTTCAACAGCTTCCTCATTTCCCCTTCCCCCACCTCATCCTAGTTTCAAACTTCCAGTCCCCTTGACTTGTCCGGACTTGTCCGACCTGCCTAGCTCCTTTTCCACCTATCCACTCCACCCTCTCCTCCCTGACCTATCACCTTCATCTCCTCCCCCACTCACCCATTGTACTCTATGCTACTCTCTCCCCACCCCCACCCTCCCCAAGCTTATCTCTCCATGCTTCAGGCTCTCTGCCTTTATTCCTGATGAAGGGCTTTTGCCCGAAACGTCGATTTTGCTGAAGCTCCTCGATGCTGCCTGAACTGCTGTGCTCTTCCAGCACCACTAATCCAGAATTAGGTTGTCATAGTCTTACCAGACCATAGGGGCTGCTCTCTTATTAGAGAGAAGTAGCTGATGGTGATTTAACTGGAGGGCCACCAAACCCCAGGCAAGTGAGGAGGTTGAGAAGGAAAACCCTTCATGGTAACCTCAAACCAGTGATGGGAATTGACCCCATGCTCTTGGCATCACACTCCTCTACAAACCATCAATCCAGCCAACTGAGCTAAACCAATTCCCAGCATCATTATAGTGAATGAAATTTGAAGAGAGAAAGACAATGAAGGTCAATTTTGTTTCCTATTCTTCTGATTTATTTCTTGGATTTTGCTCCTAGCAGTGACCAAATCAATCTTCGATTGCTGGAGACTTCAGGGTTGGAGAGTTGGTAACTCTAGGATATGATGCTGCCATCCAGACCCTTTGGATCTATACTGTTTGATATTCTGCTGCAAATGTCATTTTTGATTTTATAATTGTACTTTTTGCAGTTGATTGCAGCAGTACCTGCACATTGGGTCTGGAAGGATGACACAAACACACTTGAATTAGTCAGGTACGTGAATGAATCTGTTCATACCAAAGACTGCCCGCAGTGTTCCCACTCTGTTGATGTGTTCAGTCAGTTGTTCTGGGAAAAGGCTAACTCAGATTGTATGCAGGTTCCTGCCCATAACCTGGTGAGCTCTGAAAGAAACAATTTATGTTCGAGGAGAGTCATAGAATCATAGAGCTATACAACATGGAAGCAGACACTCCAGTCCAACACATCTATGCCAACCAGATATCCTAAATTTATCTAGAGTATTGGTGAACAAAGACGTACCTTGCAAAGTTTCTCATCTTGAACTTATCAGGACCATACACAAGGATACCAATGTACAGGGGAACAACCTTACGTACTGAATGAGAAAAGAGTGCTGGTTAGTTAGCAGATTGACTCTGATTGGTAGGAGCGGACCATTAAGCCCCTCAAACCTGCTTCACCATTTAATAAGATTATCGCTAATGTGCATTTTTAGAGTTAGAATTAGGGGTTTATTATCACGTTGTTCAAGCACAGGGATAAGCAAATACAGTGAAAAGCGTACAAAATTCCGAATCCTGGCACCATTTTAGGTACAAAGATCCAGTACAGTATGAAATGCTGGAGATCACAGTGGGTCAGGCAGCATCCGTGGGGAGAGAGCAAGCTAACATCTTGAGTCTAGATGAACTTCCATTTCATTTGTCATTAGTGTTTCTTATGAATTATCCTGATGAATTCAAGATGAAAAGCTTCACAAAGTACATTTTACTCAGCAATACTGAGTGCAGCAAGTGCTGCAGCAGTGAAGATGCAACGCCCTCTGCAACCATGTCCCGGAGTGCTGGTTTGCTTCAGCAACATCAACGGTGTTGTGGACCTGGCCTGGAATGCTAACGGCCCGGGATTCCAACGTTCCGAATCGAGGTGAGTTCAGCCCAGAATTCCAATGGCCTAGGATAGCTTGAGGTGGCTTTTGTGGTGTCTTCCAGCCTGGGATTCCCACGGCCCAGAATGGTGGCTTGGGATTCCCAAGGCCCAGAATGGTGGCTTGGGATTCCCATGGCCCAGAATGGTGGCTTGGGATTCCCAAGGCCCAGAATGGTGGCTTGGGATTCCCATGGCCCAGAATGGTGGCTTGGGATTCCCAAGGCCCAGAATGGTGGCTTGGGATTCCCATGGCCCAGAATGGTGGCTAGGGATTCCCATGGCCCAGAATGGTGGCTAGGGATTCCCACGGCCCAGAATGGTGGTCTGCTTCAGCAGCTTCAGCAGTGTGGTGGTCCAGTCTGGGATTCCCACGGCCCAGAATGGTGATCTGCTTCAGCAGCTTTAGGGGTGGGGGAGGTCCAGCCCAGGATTGGGTGGCTTCAATGTCATTGTTCTGCAGCGGTGGAGAAGGTGGTTTCTGTCTTTTCCTTGACCTTGAGAACCACATTGTATTTATTCTATCCATGCTCCTCAATGTGAATTGAACAAACCTGGACTTTGTCTAATTTTTTTTATATATGTAATTTCTGTTATCAAAATTTGAGGTGTAGTGGACAGTGAAGAAGGTTACCTCAGAGTACAAGAGGATCATGATCAGATGGGCCAATGGGCCGAGGAGTGGCAGATGGAGTTTAATTTAGATAAATGTGAGGTGCTGCATTTTGGAAAGGCAAATTAGGGTAAGGCTTGTACACTTAATGGTAAGGTCCTGGGGAGTTTTGCTGAACAAAGTGACCTTGGAATGCAGGTTCATAGCTCCTTGAAAATGGAATTGCAGGTACATAGGATAATGAAGAAGGCATTTGTGCAGGAGTGTAGAAGTTGAGAGATTATGTTCCAGCAGTACAGAACATTGGTTAGGCTACTTTTGCAATATTGTGTACAATTCTGGTCTCCCTCATATTGGAAACATGTTGTGAAACTTGAAACAGTTCAGACAAGATTTACAAGGATGTTCCCAGGATTAGAGGGTTTGAGCGATAGGGAGAGGCTGAATAGGCTGGGGCTGTTTTCCCTGGAGCATTGGAGTCTGAGAATTGATCTTTCACAGGTTTATAAAATCATGAGGGACATGGATAGGGTAAATAGACCAGGTCTTTTCCCTGGGGTGGGGGAGTCCAAAACTAGACAGCATAGGTTTAACGTGTGAGAGGAAAAATTTAAAAGGGACCTGAGGGGCACATCTTTCACACAAAGGGTGGTACGTGTATGGAATGAGCTGCCAGAGGAAGTGGTGGAGGCTGGTATAATTACAGTATTGAAAAGGCATCTGGATGGGTATATGAATAGGAAGGGTTTAGAGGGATATGGGCCAAGTGCTAGCAAATTGGGACTAGATTAATTTAGGATATCTGGTCAGCATGGACGAATTGGACCAAGGGATCTGCTTCCGTGCTGTAGATCTCTCTGACTCTATGACTCTATCTATGTCTTTCCATTAATGCCTTAAAATTCTCTTGGCACAACCCTCCCTGTCTCTGTAATTTCCTTTAGCTCCAAAACTTGTGAGATCTCTGCACTCCATTAATTCTGCTCTTATGAGCATCTCTGATTTTAATCACTCTTTCATTGATCATGGTGCCACCAAACTCTGGAATTCTATCCCTGTGCCAATCCACTTTGTTACCTCACTTTTCTCCTTAAAACCCACTCTTTGGCCAAGCTTATGGTCAATTATTCTTGTAGTGATTGTAACGAGGTCAGCCAGATGGAGCTCATGGAATGAGTTCCCTAATTGGGGCTGTTAATCTGGTCCAATCAGGGAGCCCTGGCTGACAGATAAAATGGATGAGTGTCTCTATGCCTTTATGGATAGGTGGGAATCATGGAGTGCTTCATTTCTGCCTCCAATTCTATTTTGATTTAGTCTCCTCCTCCTCTCCCTATCTGCCCACATTTCACTTTTTGATACAAGCATTGCCCTTGTCGGGCTCTGCTTGTTAACGTTTCACTAGCCACATGAGTATTTTTCCTGGTGGTGGAGAATATAGAATAAAGTCTTTGCACAGTGGTGTATTTTAAGAAAAGCAAAGAAAACAGAAAAACAAAGATGAGTGTCAGAGATACTGACACTCTGGTGCCTGACCCTGAATGATTAGATTAGATTACTTACAGTGTGGAAACAGGCCCTTCAGCCCAAAAAGTCCACACCAACCCGCAACCCACCCAGACCCGTTCCCTACATTTACTCCTTCACCTAACACTACAGGCAATTTAGCATGGCCAGTTCACCTAACCTGCACATTTTTGGACTGTGGGAGGAAACCGGAGCACACTCACTCAGACACAGGGAGAATGTGCAAACTCCGCACAGACAATCACCTGAGACAGGAATTGAACCCGGGTCTCTGGCGCTGGGAGGCAGCAGTGCTAGCCACTGTGCCACCCATAAATGAGGCAGACTAAAGTTAAGGACTGTTCATGTATAAGTCAAAGGTAACAGGAAGAAAGTTAGCCACCAGGATACATGAACACTAGCTAGCCACACAAAAGGACATGACCCTCTCTCCCTCGTTGCCCTACACACGGAGGAAAAAAAACCCACCATTTTGACTGGGACAACACATCTATCCTGGGACAGGCTAAGCAAAGACATGCCAGAGAATTCCTAGAGGCCTGGCAATCCAACCACAACGCCATAAACAAACACATAGATCTAGGTACCATCTATCAACCCCTCAGAAAACGAACAGGAAATGACATCACCACAAACCCCAGGAATCCCATCCAGGACAAACATATAAATAGAAAGGAGGAGACAACAGCTTTGCTTCACTTGGAGGTCACCACTGATGATGTTATCTAGCCAGGTAATGAAATGTCTGGATACCAAACCTACAGCTCAAAGAGCAAACCTACACCCTAAACCTCAACATGAGCTACAAACCTTCACAAACCTTGCAATCACCCTACAAACTTGTATGTGTGTGTACCCCACCACAAAAATGGATCCCATGAGTCTTGCAGCAGACACGGAGGACTTCATCAGAACGAATGAGGCTCCAGGAATTCTTTCAAGATGCCAGCAGTGATCCCAGTGAGCCCACCGAGGAAGCAGAACAGTCATCAGAGATGTCTGTAGAGGAGTGACCAAAGAAGGAGTCAATTTGGACCCCACTGGAGGGCTGCCCTGGGTGTGACATGTGTGCTCAAACTGTCAGGAAATATATAAATGCCAGATGCATCAGCCGTACCCGTAAGGTAGAGCAAAACATCACCGGTTCACAACACAACACCATCCATGCTCTCAAAACCAATCACAACATTGTCATCAAATCAGCAGATAAAGGAGGAGCCATCGTTATTCAGAATAGAACGGACTACTGCAAGGAAGTGTACCGACAACTGAACAACCAGGAACACTACAGGCAACCACCGGCTAATCCGACCAAAGAACACACCCGTGATCTAAACACATTGATCAGGAGTTAGGATCCAGTCCTTCAGGGTTCCCCACGCACTCTCATCCCACGTACTTCTCGCATAGGAGACTTCTATTGCCTTCCAAAATACATAAAGCCAACCCACCAGGACGTCCCATCCTATCAGGCAATTGGACCCTGTGTGAGAATCTCTCTGGCTAGATCAAAGGCATCTTGAAACCCATTGTAGAGGGGACCCCAAGCTTCTGTCACAACACTACAGATTTCTTACAGAAACTCAGCATTGCCCGGACCAGTCGAACCAGGAACATTCCTCGTCACAATTGATGTTTCAGCACCCTACAACAGCATCCTCCACAATGAAGGCATCACAGCAACAGCCTCAGTACTCAGTATCAACAACTGCCAATCTCCAAGCACCATCCTACAACTCCTCATCCGCTTTATCCTCAACCACAGCATTTTCACCTTTGACAACCAGTAGTTCATCCAGATACATGGAACAGCCATGGGGACCAAATTTTCACCCCAATATGCCAACATTTTCATGCACAGATTCAAAAAAGTCTTCTTCTCTACGTAGGACCTCCAACCAACACCATATACCAAGTATATTGACGATAGTTATTTCCTCTGGACCCATGGTGAGGAGTCACTGAAACTACCACACAGTGATATCAATGAGTTTCATCCCACCATCAGACTTACCATGGACTACTCTCTACTATCTGTCTCATTCTTGGACACATGCATCTCTAAGGATGGGCACCTCAGCACCTCATTCTACCATAAACCCATGGATAACCTCACGATGCTGCACTTCTCCAGCTTCCACCCAAAACATATTAAAACAACGACCCCGAAAGACAAGCCCTACGCATACACCGGATCTGTTCAGATGAGGAGGAACATGATGGGCAATTGGAAGTACCTACGGATGCCCTCATAAGAATGGAGTATGATGCTCAACTCATCGACCGCCAGTTCTGACATGCCACAGCGAGAAACCGTAATGACAGACACGAGCTGCAACCGACAGGGTACCCTTCATTGTCCAGTACTTCCCAGGAGCCGAAAAACTAAGCCATATTCTTCGCGGCCTGCAGCACATTATCAATGAGGATGAGCACATCACCAAGACCTTCCCTACACCTCCACTGCTCGCTTTTAAACAACCACCAAACCTCAAACAGATCATTGGTCGTAGCAAACTGCCCAGCTTTCAGGACGATACCATACAAACTTGTCACGGTTGTGAGACATGTCAGAGTGTCATCACAGACAACACCATTACACGTGGGGACCCCTCCCACCATGTATATGGCAGGTACTCATGTGACTCGGCCAAAGTTGTCTGCAGGCAAGGATGCCCTGAGACATGGTACATTGGTGAGACCAAACAGAGGCTACGGCAACGGATAAATGAACACCACACAGCTATCAACAGACAGGAGTGTTCCCTTCAAGTCGGAGAACACTTCAGCGGTCCAGGACATTTGACCTTGGATCTTTGGGTGATCGTCCTCCAAGGCAGACTTCGAGACAGGCAACAACGTAAAGTGGCTGAGCAGAGGCTGATAGCCAAGTTCGGTACCCATGGGGATGGCCTCAACCCCAGGACCTCGGGTTCATGTCACACTACAAGTGACCCCTTTGCACTACACACACACACACTCCTACAGACCCAGACATTCACGCAGACCCTCTCAACAACGTTCACACATGCACCCCCACACTCACACACACCCTCTCACAAACTTGTGCCCCTTTACACTCACCCTCACACACATACACATACTCTCTCACAGACACTCATACCCCGCTGTGCACACACACCCACATGCACACACACACATATAAGTTTGTGAAGTGAATTTGTACTTGCAGAATTACATTTTATTTTGCTCAAAAACTGCGTGAATTCATGTAAGATTCTGTAAAAAATTTTTTATTTCTAAAATATACTTTATTCATAAAATACTTTGATGATCTGTACAACTGGACATGCCATACATATGTAAACATTCCATTTGTTTGCATACCGAAAACAGAGTAATCATTCCTATTTACAGGTCTGTACAATTACATTTTTAGCTGAGGCGTCAGCAGAGCCCAAATTACTGCGTGGGCCCCTGTTCTTCTTCGTCAGGCAGATGTTACAAGGTAGTCTTTCCCCACCGCGCCTTGGCGGCAGCTGCCCCAAGCTTCAGCGCCTCCCTCAACACGTAGTCCTGGACCTTGGAATGTGCCAGTCTGCAACACTCAGTCGGGGTCAACTCCTTCAGCTGGAAGATCAACAGGTTTCGGACCACCCAGAGAGCGTCCTTCACCGAGTTGGTGATCCTCCAGGCACAGTTGATGTTCGTCTCGGTGTGCGTCCCGGGGAACAGGCAGTAGAGCACGGAGTCCCGCGTCACGGCGCTGCTCGGGACGAACCTCGACAAACACCACTGCATTCCTCTCCAGACTTCTTCTGCGTAGGCACCTTCAGAAGGAGATGTGTGACAGTCTCGTCCCCCCCGCAGCCGCTTCGAGGGCAGCGTGCGGTGCGGCTGAGAGTCCGGGCGTGCATAAAGGATCTCACAGGCAGAGGTCTTCTCACCACCAGCCAAGCCATGTCTTGGTGCTTGTTGGAAAGTTCTGGCGATGAGGCCTTCTGCCAAATGGCTTTGACAGTCTGCTCAGGGAACCGCTCGATAGGATCCGCCCTCTCCTTTTCCCGAAGGGTCTCAAGGACACTACGTGCTGACCACTTCCTGATGGACTTGTGGTCAAAGGTGTTTTTCTTCATAAACTTCTCCACGAAGGACAGGTGATACGGAACGGTCCAACTACTCGGAGCGTTCTGCGGCAGCGAGGCCAGGCCCATCCTTCGCAACACCGGGGACAGGTAGAACCTCAGTACATAGTGACACTTGGTGTTTGCGTACCGGGGATCCACGCACAGCTTGATGCAGCCACACACAAAGGTGGCCATCAGGGTGAGGGTGGCATTGGGTGTATTTTTTCCCCTGTTGCCCGGATCTTTGTACAGCGAGTCCCTTCGGACCCGGTCCATCTTTGACCTCCATATAAACTGGAAGATGGCCCGGGTGACTGCAGCAGCACAGGTTCTGGAAATAGGCCAGACCTGTGCCACGTATAATAGCAATGACAGTGCCTCACACCTGATGACCAGGTTTTTTTCCCGCGATGGAGAGCGACCGGAGCGTCCATCTGCCCAGTTTCTGCCTCACTTTTCTGATACGCTCCTCCCAAGACTTGGCGCACGCCCCAGCGCCCCCGAACCAAATACCCAGCACCTTCAGGTGGTTGGTCCTGACGGTGAAGGGGATCGAGGATTGGTCGGCCCAGTTCCCGGAGAGCATGGCCTTGCTCTTGCCTCGGTTTACCTTGGCCCCTGAGGCCCGTTTGAACTGGTCACATATGCACATGAGTCTGCGCACGATCAGCGGATCCGAGCAGAAAACGGCGACATCATCCATGTACAAGGAGGCCTTAATCTGCAGGCCCCCGCTGCCAGGAATAGTCACCCCTCTCAGGCTCGCATCCTTCCTGATGGACTCGGCAAATGGCTCTATGCAGCACACAAACAAGGCAGGAGAGAGAAGGCAGCCCTGCCTGACTCCAGATCTGACTGGGAAGCTATCTGATCCCCACCCATCGATTGAGACTGCAATGACAATGTTGGTGTAGAGCAGTCTGATCCAATTGCAGATTCCCTCTCCAAAGCCCATTTTGAAGAGAACATCTCTCATATACCTGTGTGATATCCTGTCAAAGGCTTTCTCCTGGTCCAGGCTGATCAGGCAGGTGTCCATCCCTCTGTCCTGCACGTAGGCGATCATATCCCTGAGGAGTGCAAGACTCTCAGCGATCCAGAGGTTACCTGACATACGCAGGGCAGCTGAAAGTGTGCCGAACCTGCGGGAGGTCAGGCCACATGGTGGCGAATTGTAAGGTGACCGTCTGCCGAAACTGCAAGCAGGAAGGCCACCCGACCAAGGAATGTAAGGAGGCCAAGAACTGTAATCTGTGCGGAAAGGCGGGCCACATGTACAAGGCCTGCCCAAGACGAGGGGCCGCCACCTACGCACAGATGGCCAGAGGTGGCAACACGAGCCGTGGACCACCTAAGACCAGCAAGGTACCACAAAACAGCACGGGAATGATGTCTGGAGGCACCCAGAAGGAAGGGCAGGCTGTAGCGGAACAGACGGAGCGCAGCGTAGATACACCTGGTCTCGGGCAGACGGGTCTATCCGCTCAAGGATAGATTACCTGTTTGTGTCCCGAATGCTCTCGGTCAGATCCACCGACGTCAAGCCGGTGTCCTTCTCTGACCACTGCCTCCTGCTGGCCGACTGTCACCTACAGGACGAGCAGCGGGCTGATAAGGGAACGTGGAAGCTGAACACAAAGCTGTTGACCCCGGGAAACATTGAGGAGCTCAAGAGGGACTACGCAGGTTGGAGAACCGTGAAGCTCCTCTTTGAGTCCCCAGCTGACTGGTGGGAAACAGTAAAAGGGAACATCAAGAAGTTCTTCATCCTCAAAGGTGTTCAGGAGGCGAGAGAGAGGCGGGGAAAACTGTCCCAGCTCCAGGAAAGTATGCAGAACCTGCTCCTGCTGCAGACGATGGGGGTGGATGTCACGGAGGACCTCAAGGAGGTGAAGGGCCAGCAAGCCTCGCTCTTTGCTTCGGAGGCCTCCGAAGCAAAGATAATCTTCCGGTCCAGGGTCCGCTCGGTGGAGCAGGACGAGACGTGCTCACGTTTCTTCTTCCAGAAGGTGCACAAAGAGAGCTCTGTGCTCAGCAGCCTGAAGGAAGAAGATGGCTCGATAACGAGATCTCAGGCTGACGTCATGAGGATCAGTAAATCCTTCTATGCCAGTCTGTATGACGCGAAGCCAACCGACAGCGCGGCCGCCCAGTCGTTCCTGTCCTCTATCACGGAGGTCTTAGACGACAGAACACGGGAGAGGCTGGACCAGCCGCTATCTCTGGATGAGCTGACCAAGGCCCTCGAGTCCTTCTAAAAGAATAAAACTCCCGGAAGCGACGGCTTATCGGTCGAGCTCTATTCCGCTCTATGGGACTTGATTGGCCAGGACCTGCTGGAGGTGTATGTCAGTATGCTTCGGGCAGGTACCATGAGTGAATCCATGAGGAAAGGCATCATCACCCTCATCTACAAGCGGAAGGGGGAGAGGGAGGAGCTCAAAGATTGGAGACCAATCTCACTGTTGAATGCGGATTACAAAATTCTGTCAAAGGTAATCGCCAACCGGGTCAGGTCTGCTCTGGGGTCGGTGATGTAAGATTCTGTAAATCCCTTTTTTAGATTAGAATCAGTCTGAACGTTGGGGCACAGACAGCCTCACACAGGGCACCTCACACCTTCAATGCATTATCTGGGCCAGCGTGGCCCCTATTGTTAAAGTTCACTTGAGAATGTAACTTTAAGAAATTTACATATGGAAGAACTGAAACCAACATGCCCATTCTAAAAGATGAGAAACTTAACAAACAACCCAGGTCTTTTTCAATATATAATTTCAGTTACATCACGTTGTAAACTTTTGCTATAAATTCTGTGTCCTACGATCTTATACTGCACAACCACCTGATGAAGGAGCCGTGCTCCGAAAGCTCGTACTTCCAAATAAACCTGTTGGACTATAACCTGGTGTTGTGTGATTTTTAACTTTGTATGACTCTATGACTTCTATGGAATCTGACTCTGAACACATAGGGGTGGCTGGGTATACCCGAGGTCCCTGCTGCTGTCTCTATAAACCTGGGAAATCAAAACCAGTTTGGTACACCTAACCTCTGGACAGTCACAACAGAGAACCGAGATAGCACCATTTCTGCCTACTACATTTCTTCCTGATTGTATTTAGGGTCATGTTGATATGCCTTGCACAACCTGCGTAAACAGTACAGTTGGCAAATCCTTGGGTGACAAACTGGCTTTATTTGTAACTTGCAAATCTATTTTTAGCAGAAACCATCTCTTAGGAAGCCATTGTACAGTAGCAAATGCTAGTGGGCGGCACGGTGGCACAGTGGTTAGCACTGCTGCCTCACAGCGTCAGAGACCCGGGTTCAATTCCCGCCTCAGGCGACTGACTGTGTGGAGTTTGCACATTCTCCCCGTGTCTGCGTGGGTTTCCTCCGGGTGCTCCGGTTTCCTCCCACAGTCCAAAGATGTGCAGGTCAGGTGGATTGGCCATGCTAAATTGCCCATAGTGTTAGGTAAGGGGTAAATGTAGGGGTAGGGGTATGGGTGGGTTGCGCTTCGGCGGGGTGGTGTGCACTTGTTGGGCCGAAAGGCCTGTTTCCACACTGTAAGTCATCTAATCTAATCTAGTGATCTTAAATGTGAATAAAACGTGCCAGGAAGACTTTGGGAATGAGATACAATCAGGACATGAGGAACACTTACTTTTTTCTTAAATTTAGCTAATATTTCTATTCAACCTGTTCAGGGATGTTATGACACACCTCTGGAGCTGGTGGGACTTGAACCTGGGCCTTCTGATCCAGGAGTAGGGACACTACCATTGTGTCACAAGAGGGCCTGGGTCTTTTATATGCAGCAAATGGTAATTGGCAATGTTAGAAATGACAGCTCCTTCTAAGAATAAAACTACTTGAGTTAACTGAAAGTGGGTGATGCTATTGGAGTTAAGAGTTGGAGTGTTTTAGGGCTCTGCTGATGCAGTGGTTTGTGTCCCTATTTCTCATCCATGAGGCCAGTGTTAAAGCCCCACCTGCTCCAGAGGTGTACCATGACACCTCTGAACAGGTTGATTAGGAAAATAAGGGCTGGGATTTTCCTGGTGCTTTTGGAGAGGGAGCTCAATGTGTTTGCAGCACTCATGAAACTTTTCAGGTCATTGAATACTGTAAGGGCTGGAGTGCATCTTCTTTGATTTAGTAAGTATTCCTCCATTATTTCAAACTAAAGTTATGGTGCCCATAATAGGGCTACTTTGTATGAGAATAGGATAGGGACTGGATTGAGAAGGGAAGAGTAGAAACTGGTGCATGTACAGGTCTATAGTTTAACAAAAAAACACTTGTAAATCATGGTCAGTCTGCAGCTGCCTAATTCAGTATATGCATATTTGTATGTTCAACAATAAAGACCTGGAAGGTGTTGCCTATGAGGGCGGTGGAAGCAGAGACGCTGATTGATTTGTAGAGGGAATTGAAAGCAATACATATGCAGGAGTAATGGGGATTGCGAGGGGCTGTTGAACTCCAAGATGCAATGCAGGATCATACAGGAACTGACCGTTGCAATAAAGCAACACCACTTTAGCAGGCAAGGGCAAAGACACTGAGTGCATTCTTGATGGATATGGAGCAGAAGGCTAGGTGGGTGGAACACTGTCAGGTGACCTTAAAGCAGCCCAGCTTCAGCTCCAAGTACAAATTCAGTGAGAGTAATGCATCTCAGCAACTGAAGGTCTAACTGGGAGACATTGACAGGTCCGAGGTCCAAAGAGTCAGCAATAACTAAATGAACAACAAGGTGCCTGGGATCAGGGATGCCAGCAGAGCTGTTGAAGCAATGGCAGGAACACCGTCAGAACAGAGCACAAACAACATGGTCAGCAGGATACCAGCTTGAGAGTAACCATCATGTCATTATCAAGTTGCCAAGGAAGGGGACCTTCAGTGACTGCAATAATGAGGGAGTCACCACACTGTGGTCAGTTCCTGGCAGTGCTCCTTCACAGGTTAAAAACTGAAGTAAGCAGGGCCTTCCATAAGATATAGGAGCGGTATTAGGCCATTCAGCCCATCGACACTGCTCCACCATTCAGTCATGGCTGATAAGTTTCTCATCCCCATTCTCCCATTTTCTCTCTGAAATCTTTGATCCTCTTACCAATCAAAGACCTATTTCATAAATTACTGGAAAAGCTCAACTGTTCTTCTCTCTCTTTGGGCTCTATGTCCACTTATTGTTTACTCTTTACCCCCTTCCTCCACCCTATCTTCTGCATATAAAACAACATTTTCCGTGCAGAGAAATCAGAGTTAACATTTTGGGTCCAGTGACCCTTCCTCAGAACTGGGTATGTTCGGAGGAACGGTCACTCGATCCGAAACATTAACTGATTTCTCTCCACAGATGCTGCCAGACCTGCTGAGCTTTTCCAGCAATTTCTGTTTTTGGTCCTTAACTATCTGTTGTTGTATGGAGGGATTTTCTTGCTGTATGGTTAATGGTTGTTTCACAGCTAATGAATGGGTTGGCCCGCACAGCCCTGTGTGATAATGAGTTCCACAGGTTCACCACCCTCTGACTGAAGAAATTCCTCCTCACGACTGCTCTAAAGCATCATCCCTTCACTCTGAGGCTGTGCCATTAGGTCCCAGTCTCTCCTACTAGTGGAAGCATCTTCTCCATGTCCACTCCATCCAGGCCTCTCAGTGTTCTAGAAGTTTCAATCAGATCCCCCTCACCTTTCTAAACTCCATTGAGTACAGACTCACAGTCTTCAACTGCTCTTCATAGGACAATCCTTTCGTCCCCAGGAGTATTCTTGTAAATCTCCTCTGGACTCCCTCCAAGGCCAGCACATCCTTCCTTAGATATGAGGCCCATAACTGCTCAGAATATTCAAAACGTGGTCTGACCAGAGCCTTATACAGCCTCAGCAGTACATCTCTGCTCTTGAAATGAATGCTAACATTGCATTTACCTTCCAAACTGCCGACCGAACCTGCATGTTAACCTTAAGAGAATCCTGAACAAGGACTCCCAAGTCCCTTTGTGCTTCAGATTTCCAAAGCCTATCCCCATTTCAAAACAACCTCTATTCTTCCTCCCAACGAGGACAACCTCACATTTTCTCACATTGAACTCCATCTGCCATTTCTTTGCCCAGTCTCCTAGCCTGTCCAAGTCCTTCTGCTGACTCCCCACTTCCTCAGTACTACCTGTCACTCCACGTATCTTTGTGGCATCTGAAAATATAGCAACAATGACCTCAGTTTGTTTGTCCAGATCATGAATGTGTAACATGAATCGCAAAGGACGAGCAGATTTACAGACTGGCAGATGATACCGTTATGATAGAGTACAGAGTCTGGTCTCAGGAACTACTTGTTGTCAATGTCTCTGATTTCAAGAAGGTTTTCCATATCATCCATTGACAGTCACTCTGTGACGATATAACATTGGTTAGAGTCTGGTGTTGGGAGGTGTATATTAAAATCTTCAAAGGTCTTTTACTGCAATTCCAGTTGCTGCATCCAGGCCAGTGTGCACCCCAGACCCCACCAGGCTGCACACTCTCCCCATTCCTCTCCCACTCACTCAGTAGCTACATTGTGGGGAAGGTAGCAGCTGTATCCTACAGCCAACACCACTGGCTGACGGGTCTGAGTTAGATAAACGGCTATACCTGCTCCTTGATGGCTGAGAAATCACATGCACTCCACCACACTCTCCGGTCCTCGGAGTGGTGATACCAACCCATTCATTGGCTGTGAGACAACCATTAACCGGACAGCAACAAAATCCCTCCATTCAACAACAGGTAGTTAAGGACCAAAAACAAATTTCTGGAAAAGCTCAGCAGGTCTGGCAGCATCTGAGGAGAGAAATCAGAATTAACGTTTTAGATCAAGTGACTCTTCCTCAGAACTGATGGTAGTGAGGAAAATGTTGCTTTATATGCAGAAGATAGGGTGGAGGAAGGGGGTAAAGAGTAAACAATAAGTGGACATAGAGCCCAAAGAGAGAGAAGAACAGTTGGACAGACAAAGGAGTGGATAATGATCCAGCTAGGAGGGTGAATAGCTGTTAATGGGGACTGTTAGTGTTGGTGGAGAGAATGAATGTTTAAGGTGTAATACCTTAAAGATATGGTGCCAGTGAAACGGGCTGCTTTGTCCTGAATGGTGTTGAGTTTTTGAATGTTGTTGGAGCTGCACCATCCAGGCAAGTGGGGAGTACAGTATCCCATCACACTCCTGACTTGAGCCTTGTAGATGGTGGAAAGGCTTTGGAGGGAAAGGGAGTTACACATCACAGAATTCCAAGCTGCTGCTCTGCTCTTGTAGCAATGGCACTTATATGGCAAGTCCAGTTCAATTTCTAAACAATGGTAGTCCCAGGATGTTGATTGTGGGGAATATAGTGATAGTGAAGCCATTGAATGTGTAGGGATAATGATTAGATTCTGTCTTGTGGCAGATGGTCCTTGCCTGGCACTTGTGTACACAAATGCCAGTTCTCAGCCCAAACCTGGATATTGCCCAGTCTTGCTGCATTTGGGCATGGACTGCTTTGGTGTCACATGGTGCTGAACATTGTGCTATATCAGCAAAGCCAGACATTCTCCTGATAGAGTTTGTCTCAAGAAATTGGTGAGGAAATTATTGGAAAAATAGGAATAATCAACACTTGGAAAGGCAGGGATTGATCAGGGATGGTCAGCGTGGAATTGTTGGAGAGAGATCTCATTAATTTACATTTTCCAAAATGTGTCTAAGTACTTTGGTGAGGGTAGTGCAGTTGATGTGGTTTGCATGGAGTTCAGTAAGGCCTTTAACAAGGTCTCACATGGAAGGCTCATCCACAAGGTAAGAGCCCATGGGATCCAAGGAAGGTTGGCCAACTGGATCCAACATTGACTTACAAACAGAAGCAGAGGGTGATGGTGGGAGGGTTGTGTTTGTGATTGGAAGTCCGTGACCAATGATGTACCACAGGGTTCGGTGCTGGGACCGTTTGCTGTTTGTTAAGTATGTTAACAACTTGGATTTGGATGTGGAAGGTATAATTAGTAAGTTTTGCAGATGACATGAACATTGGTGGGTGTTGTTGATAGTGAGGAGGATGGTCTCAGGCTACAATCTGATATTGATCGGCTGGGAAATTGGGCAGCACAAAGGGAGATGGAATTTAATCCCAGTAAATGTGAGCTGATGCATTTTGGGAGGTCGAATGAGGGAAGGATATACATAATGAATGGTAGGTCCCTAGGAATACTGAAGGACAAAGAGATCTTGGTGTACTTTTCCATAGATCCCTGAAGGTGTCAGCGCAGGTAGGCAGGGTGCGGAAGGAGGTATATGGAATGCTTGCCTCCTTTAGCTGGGATGAAGAATATAGGAGTGAGGAAGTCTTGTTACAACTTCATAAAACAGATGGAATACCGCGTGCAGTTCTGATCTCCACACTATCAGAAAGATGTGATTACACTGGAGAGGGTGCAAAGGAGGGTCACCTGGATGTTGCCCTGGGATGGAAAGGAGAGGAGAGACTGGGTAGGCGGAGTTTGTTTCCCCTGGTGCAGCGAGGCTGAGGGGGGAGAGGAGTGGGTGGGCGAGATCTGACTGAGGGACACAAAATTATGAAAGGTATATAGACAGGGTAGATTGTGGGAATCTTTTCCCCATGGCAGACATGTCTAAGACCAGAGGGCATAAGTTTAAGGTGAGGAGTAACTGGTTTAGAGAAGATCTGAGGGAAAATTCTTTTCCCCCAGAAGGCAGTAGGAATATGGAAAATGCTGCCTGAGAGCGTGATGGATACAACATTTAAGAAGAATCTGGATGAGCACTTAAAATGCCAGGGCATAGTTGGCTACAGACCAATTGCAGGTAAATGGGATCAGTTTAATTTAGTATTTGTTGGTCAGCATTGACATGCTGGGCCGAAGGGTCTGTTTCTATGCTGTATGACATTATGACTCTGTGAAGTTGTTTGTGACTTCCAATATTTTCCCATTCCTTTATCCAAATGGATGCCTGATGGTAGATTGTGCTCAGGAATATTGCTCCAGTGGAGCACTGATGTGAAAGGGCCCAGGGGGTTGAACAGGTCACTATAGAGTGGGTAAGGGAGGTGCACATGGGTTTCACCAGTTTGTGGGCTTTCTTCAATCAGCAGAGATGTATGCAAAGTGACATTTGCTTGTTCAGGAAGCCTTGGAGAGTCATATTAAGCAGAGGGTTCCAGTTATGATGTGCATTGATGCATTTTTCTGGGAAGTCAGTGTAGCAGAGAGCATATCCTTCCAGTTGACCTTTCATTCGTGTTGAACATATTCTCTATGTATTTGTTTAGCAAGGCACTGATGATTCCCGAGACTAAAGACAAAAAGTCAATATCCAAAGTTCGAAATCTCCTGGATCCTTTTGACCAAGACTTTGAGAAGTAAGTGAGAGTTTTGTTTTTACATTTGGTAAGAATATAATAGAAGGAGAAAGCTATTCAGCTCCTCAAACCTGGTCAGCTTTTCAATACAATGAAGGCCGAATGTTTGCATGAACTTACTTTTTCACCTAACCTGAGATAGACTGGACACTTTCCAACATCCCTGCTTGGTCCAGCCCTCACAAACGTCATTGCTGAGCTCTCTGAGAAATGTGTCTTTGATGGAATGATATCCAACCTTCTACATGTTCATATTTCTGATGCATAGCTGATACTTCTACAATATTTGAATGCCCATTTACTTGTACATCTTAATGTGTGGCCTTTCGACTCAAATTTGAAATCAAATGAGCTGCCTTTCCTCAATTTCCAAGTTGCAAAGTCAGCGAGGGGGTTCCCTACTGCTGTCTGCCATAGACTTACCTTCACTGGTCAGTACACACGTTGGGTTTCCTACAGTCCCACAAACTTTAAGATTGGACTTTTTTAATTCACTTGTGGGATGTGGGTATCACAGTCTGGGCCAGAATTTATTGCCCACCTCTAGTTGCCCTTGAGAAGGTGATGGTGAGCTACTGCACTCCATGTGAGCCAATAGAGAGGGAGGTCCAGGATTTTGGGCCAAATCGTCAGCCTCATAAATAGAGCTTGAACCATTCGTTCAACCTGACGCTGAAATAGGGTGCGAGCATAGAAAGTGCTAGAGAAACTGAGCAGATCTGGCAGCATCTGTGGAGAGAAAAACAAAATTAATGTTTCAAGTCCAGTGACCCTTCAGCAGAACTGGGGCTTACTGGTTTCCCTGATCAGATCATTTCTCTCCACGGAATCGTAATAAACTTATGAATGGGTATAAGACCATCACTTGTGTTGCTGGTAAGTTCCCTGTCAACCTCAGATAAGATATAACAAGTGTTTGAGTAACAAGGAAAGCCAGGGTGTTCACCACAAACAGGATGCTGCTATCAAGTCAAAAGACAATTGTCTAGCACAGAAATGGGTGGTGCGGTATCTGAATTTCAGTGTTGGTGTGATGCCAGCTATGATGGCTGTATGCCCCAAAAAATTGGCAGATCTTATCGTTAAGTTAATATTTTGAACCAAAACGGCAGTTACTGGAGAAACTCAGCAGGTCTGGCAGCATCATTGGAGAGAGAAACAGAGTTAATGTTTTGGGTCCAGTGATCCTTCTTCAGAACTGATAGCAGTTAGGAAGAGGTGGTATTTACTTTGATAACAGGGAAAGGGGTTGATGGGGGTGAAGGACTGAGTGGATGTGGAGATGGAACCGAGAGAGAGAGAGAAAGGGTTGGGGGAGAAGTTTAGTAGACAAAGGCAAGGAAGAAGAGGAGCTGGCTAGGTGTTCATGGGGACAATGTGTGGGTGAAAATGGGTTGGCTGTGCTGAAAGCAGTGTCTAGATTAAAGTGGTGCTGGAAAAGCACAGCAGGTCAGATGCTGCCTGACCTGCTGTGCTTTTCCAGCACCACTCTAATCTAGACTCTGATTTCCAGCACCTGCAGTCCTCACTTTTGCCCTGTACTGAAAGTAGCTCATGTCATGTTAGGACATGAGATGTGAGTATGGGTAAATCACATAGAAAGTGCTGTTCTGCCACTAAAATCATTGAACTGGATGCTGAGTCCAGAAGGCTGCAGGGTCTCCAAGCAGAAAATGAGATTCTGGTCTTCCAGCTTGCTGGAGCACTGCCACAAGCTGAAGACAGAGGTGTTGGCCAGAGAATAGGTGGTGTGTTGATGTAGCAGGCAACTAGAAACTTGGGGTCACTGTTGCACATGGAATGTGGGTGTTCCACAAAACAGTCGCCTAGTCTGTGCTGTGGTAATATTTTCTCTTTTTGAAAAAAAAAGTTCTGGTATATGAAAGTCTCAGTTTTAAAATCAGGTGTTGGAAGTTGAAAACCAATAGTCTGCCTTTTACTACTGAAGAGAGTAATAACTTCTTATGTAATCAAACACTTTCTGAAAATCTATCAATCAAGCATCTATTGGTTCCCCCTAGTGTTCCCTAATAGTTACACCCTCATAAAATTATATTTTTATGATTTTCCTTGTCAAAAAAAAGAGTTTGACCCTGGTTAACCATATTCTCCAAGTCTCCTAATGCCACGTCCTAATGCTGAATCTCAGAATTGTTACAACATAGGAGGAGGCTGTTGGGCCCATCAGTATCTGAATGAGCTTCTCACCCAGTGTCATTAAGCTGCTTTATCCATGTAACCCCTGCACTTTCGACCTTTCAATTCAAAGGGAACATTTGAGAATACATAGAATTTTGAGCAATCACACGAATACATTCATTATCTCTGTAACTGTCTCTTTCAAAATCCTAACATTTGGGGCACCTGATATGTTATCTTTGAAGACTTAAACTGAAACTCCAATCTAGCACCGAGGTTATGAGACATTGTCAGAGGATGTTCGGGATAAAATGCAAGATTGTACTAATTTGCCTCCTACTGTGTCATAGTCATGTGTACTGTACCATGAAGCAATGACTGGGAGCACTCAAGTTGCAGCCAGTTTTCAAATAAATGTCACTTTACCGACCTGAGCCCATAATATGATGCCAAGAGTGCGCCTGAGATGGGGTATTGAAGAACTGTTACAAATAAGAACTACTGACAAAGAGACGTAGGAATGCTCAGAGCTGTGAAAACCACTACAAGCAGTTGAACAAAATGGCAAAAGAATAAAGAAGCAGACAACAGGTGAAATACTGTATAAAACACACGGTCTGCAACCTTTTCTGGTCCATGGCTATTCAAACAAAAAGTGATATAAAGTCGAATGTATTCCAGGTATAATGACATAATTACAAAATTGCAATAGATCTGCTTAACTGTTGAGGAGAGACTGTTTCAAAGTCTATTCCACCCTAAACTCTGATTAACAGAATACAGACAGCAGAAAGTTTGAAAGCCTTGATGCCTTCAATCCCAAATGAACTTCAATCAGCTGGAAAAATGGCAAATGGAGTTTAATATAGATGAGTGTGAGGTCTTGCATTTTGGAAAGTCAAGTCAAGGTAGGAGTTTCATGGTGAATGGTTGGGCCTTAAGGAGTGTAGTGGAACAGAGGGATCTTGGAGTTCAGGTGCACGGTTCTCTGAAAGTGCAGTCACAGGTAGACAGGGCAGTGAGGAAGGCCTTTGGCACACTGGCCTTCATCAGTCAGGGCACTGAGTATAGAAGTTGGGAAGTTATGTTGCAGTTATACAGGATGTTGGTGAGGCCGCATGTGGAGCAATGTGTTCAGTTTTGGTCACCTTGCTGTAGGAAAAATGTTATTAAACTGGAAAGAGTGCAGAAGAAATTTACAAGGATGTTATCAGGTCTCAATGGTCTGAGTTATAAGGGAGAGGTTGGACAAGCTAGGATTTTGTCTTGAAAGCATAGGAGATTGAGGGGGACCTTATAGAGGTGTATAAGATCATGAGAGGCATGAATAGGGTGAATGCACTAAGTCTGTTTCCCAGGGTTGGGGAATCGAGGACTAGAGGGCATCAGTTTAAGGTTAGAGGGGAAAGAACAAAAGGGAACCTGAGGGGCAACTGTTTTACACAGAGGGTGGTACGCATATGGAATGAGCTGCCAGCAGAAGTGGTTGAGGTGGGTACATTAACAACATTTAAAAGGCATTTGGACAAATACATGGATAGGGAAGGTTTAGAAGGATATGGGCCAAGTGCAGGGAAACGGGGTTAACATGGATGGACATTTTGGTTGGTATTTGCCAGTTTGGCTAAAGGGCCTGTCTCCATGCTGGAGGTCACAATGACTCTAAGACTCTAATATAGCTGATAAAAGGTATATTTTCAATATTAGGGCCAAAGATGAAAAAGAGTTCTATGATTAATAGGTGATGTCATTAATACAGAGCATGTGAATCTAAAAGATGACCTCCTTAAAATCAGGATTTTATGAAGGATAAGGGATCATTAGCATATCTACTAAGAGAGGAGAAATTTACTCTCAGGAGAATGTTCAATGTGTGCTGAAGCGCTGAGCTTGTAAATCAGCAATTTGTGCATATTCATGGCAATGTACACGAGACTTTTCCATATAGATACACATTTCAGGCCAAAGGAATATAATAATCATAGGTGAATGACAGGAACCAGGACCTCATCTAAGGTTTCCCAGAACGCTAAGGGAAGTAAGGGAGGAAATTGCGAGACCCCTTGCAGAAATATTTGCATCATCCAAAACTACAAGTGACTGGAAGATGGCTAATGTTGTATCTTTGTTTAAGAATGGTTGTAAGGAGAAACCAGGGATCTATAAATCTGTGAGCCTGACATCACTAAGTTGTTGGAGGTGATTCTGAAAGATAGGGTTTACATGCATTTAGAGAGGGAAGGACTGATTAGCAATAATCAGCATGAATTTGTGTGAGGGAAATCGTGTCTCACACAAATTCAGTTTTGTGATTTTCGTGATTCAGTTTTTCGAGGAAGTTACCAGAAAGGTTGACGAAGGCAGAGCAGTAGACATTGTTTACTTGGACATTAGTAAAGTGTTCGACAAGGTTCTGCATGGTAGATTGATTAGTAAAGTTAGTCACATGAGATTCACAGTGAGCTTGCCAATTGGATACATAATTGGCTTAACAGCAGGAGACGGAGAGTAATAGTGGAGGGTTACTTTTCAGACTTGGGGGGGCGGGGTCTGTGACCTGCAGTGTTCCCCAAGGATCAGAACTGGGTCCTCTTTTCTTGGTTACTTACATAAATTATTCAGATGAGAACATAGGCATGGTTAGTAAGTTTGCTAACGACACCAAAATTGCTGGCATAGTAAACAGTGAAGAAGGTTTTCTAAGATTACAAAGGGATCTTGATCAAATTGGTTATTAGGCTGAGAAATGGCAGATGGAGTTCAACCTGGAAAAATGCGAGGAATTGCATTTTGGTACAATAAAAAAGGTTAGGGCTTATACAATTAATGGTAGCACCTTAGATAGTGTTGTAAACAGAGGGGCCTAAGGGTCGGGTACATAATTCTTTGAAATATGTATCACATATAGACAGTTTGGTTAAAAAGGCATTTGGCACACTTGCCTTCATTGCTCAGTTGTATTAAGTATAGAAGTTGGGGCTGTTGAGGTTGTACAGGACATTGGTGAGGCCTCTTCTGGAATATTGTGTCCAGTTCTGGTTATGGGAGGTTTGAGTTGTAAAGGAAGGCTGGATAGGCTGGGACGTTTTTCACTGGAGCGTAGGAAGGTGAGAAGTGATCTTACAGAAGTTTATAAAATAATGACAGGTATGGATAAAGTTAGTGGTAGTTGTCTTTTCTAGGATAGTGGATTTCAAGACTAGGAGCGAGGAGAAAGATTTTTAAAAAGACAAGAGAGGCAAATTTTTTACATAGAGTGTGGTCCATGTGTAGAATGAATGTGCTCAGGAAGTGGTGGATGCAGGTACAATTACAGCGTTTCCAAGACGTTTTAATAAGTACATGAATAGGAAAGGTTTGGAGGAATATGGGCCAGGAGCAGGTAGGTGGGACTAGTTTAGTTTGGGATTATGTGCAGCATGGACTGGTTGGACCGAAGGGTCCATTTCCGTGCTGTATGACTCTATGACATCACGCCAAGAAAGGAAAACATTTCAGTGTGGGGAAAGTGGCATTCTTTCTGCAAGAAAATGACTAATGTTACACACAAATGTAACATTGTGGGCGGCATGGTGGCACAGTGGGCGGCATGGTGGCACAGTGGTTAGCACTGCTGCCTCACAGCGCCAGAGACCCGGGTTCAATTCCCGCCTCAGGCGACTGACTGTGTGGAGTTTGCACGTTCTCCCCGTGTCTGCGTGGGTTTCCTCTGGGTGCTCCGGTTTCCTCCCACAGTCCAAAAATGTGCAGGTCAGGTGAATTGGCCAGGCTAAATTGCCCGTAGTGTGAGGTAAAGGGTAAATGTAAGGGAAGAGGTCTGGGTGGGTGCGCTTCGGCGGGTCGGTGTGGACTTGTTGGGCCGAAGGGCCTGTTTCCACACTGTAAGTAATCTAAGCTAATCTAATCTAAAACAAATCTATGGCTATAAGGAAGCTCAACAAGCAGGTACAGGTGTCCATTGGCGAAGTATCCTCAACCAGCTGAGAGAGATTTGCAATATGTCACTAAACCACTAATCATGGAATAGCATCCTAGAAGCGTGCAACAGTCTGTTTACAGGATTAGGAGGTCTTCCAGGAGAGTATCTTCTCCAAGTAGATGAGAGGGTAAGACAAATTCAGCTAGGAAAGTCCTAGCTGTTCTCATGTCCAGGCTGAATGACAGGATAAAAACGCTGGAAAGGAAGGGAGTAATAAAAGTGACATAGATGAGCTGTATGGTAGCAGTGAAACAAGCAGAAACTATACTGAGAGCATGGATTGTCCAAAACATCTTAATAAAGCTCTAAAGAATTCTCCCATGCCCACCAGAGAAGGAATTTAGCCACAACTTGCCAGGCAAAAGTCTTTTATCTCCTAGATGCGGAGATGGGGTTACTGGGAAGTGAAGGTGGGTGAAAGTAAGGGTTCTAAACCGACATTCTCAACATCCTTCAGGAGATACCAATGGTCCTCCAGAGGAATCTTAATGTAACCAATATGAGATAGTCAGTAATCATCCTAGAACAGACTTTACTAGGGTTAAGATTATTTTAATGAGCAGACTATATAATGAATGATCTGATAGTTTAATGACATGGAAATGCAATGGAAGAAGCTGTTGCTGACCACGATCACATGATCGCTCAAAAGGGCTCACAAATGAACCTGAAACAGAATCAGAAAACATTGCAAATAAGGATGTCCAAAGTCAAGCGCATAGCTATGTGCCGACGGCAAAATGTCCTTCCCTTGGTCTCAAAAGGTGATTGCCATACCAGCAATGAGGCAACCGACAGATGTACGGTTGGGCAATTTCATCAATTTATTGAGCAGAGGAGGACACGGGGAAAATGTATAAACTCCACACAGATAGTCACCTGAGGTCTGGAACTGATCCTGGGTCCCAGGCTGCCATGCTAACCACTGAGCCACCCCTAATCAATTGGAAAAGCTGAGACGGTGTAAATCACCAGAGGAATCATAAAGAAATTGAGTGAATCCAACAGACTTATACAGGGTAATCCTCAAGTGGAGAAACATACCAACGGCAGGTGTGGAAAGTAGCACAGTACAAAGGATAACATCACACTGTGTCCAAAACTACTCATCCAACACTGAACAAGATATGGAAACTGGAGTTAATCGTAGGCCTGAATGAAAATCAAGGTGAAGCAGCCAAAAGTTAAATTTTGTTTTGACAAGACCATTGCCAGAATTGAGCATTGGAGAGCCATTCTCAACAAGTGGTAAGTTGGGACCTGTATCAACTTGATTGTATACATGAGTGATGGATGACTAAATATACTGTCACAACCACAGTATACACATCTTTATTAATTACAAACCACAATAATTGTGAGCAATTCTGGTCTCCTTCCTATCCGAAAGATGTTGTGAAACTTGAAAGGGTTCAGAAAAGATTTACAAGGATGTTGCCAGGGTTGGAGGATCTGAGCTACAGCGAGAGGTTGAACAGGCTGGGGCTGTTTTCCCTGGAGCGTTGGAGGTTGAGGGGTGACCTTATAGAGGTTTATAAAATCATGAGGGGCATGGTGAAAGTCTTTTCCCTGGGGCGGGGGAGTCCAGAACTAGAGGGCATAGGTTTAGGGTGAGAGGGGAAAGATATAAAAGAGACCTAAGGGGCAACTTTTTCACGCAGAGGGTGGTACGTGTACGGAATGAGCTGCCAGAGGATGTGGTGGAGGCTGGTACAATTGCAACATTTAAGAGGCATCTGGATGGGTATATGAATAGGTAGGGTTTAGAGGGATATGGGCAGGGTGCTGGCAGGTGGGACTAGATTGGGTTGGGATATCTGGTTGGCATGGACGGGTTGGACCGAAGGGTCTGTTTCCATGCTGTACATCTCTATGACTCTATGACCAATAACTATAATTAATAACATGCCTCAGTTAATACAGACATTGGGAGAAACTATTCCTGTGAGCAGCTGACCAGGAAATGATGAAACCTACTGCCCAGGATTATAATGCTAATTGGTGGAGTTCACTGGTAATCAAAGCTCATTATTCCATGGTCCATATCAAAAGCGTAAATGTATTATTTAATCACCAAGAATGGTCAAATTTATTTGTCTTTGTTACTGTTATCCTGATCAGAAGAATCTTTCACCAGGTTTCTCCAATAAACTCAAAAATAATAAAAAGAGTTTAAAGAATAAGTTTGTTTTCTTTATTCACCTTGGGATGTGGACATTGCTGGCTGGTCCAGCATTTATTACACGTCCCTAGTTGCCCTCGTGAAGGTGGGGGTGAGCTGCCTTCTTGAACCGGTGCAGTCCATATACAACAAGTATACCCACAATGCCCTTAGGGAGGGAATTCCGGGATTTTGACCCAGTGACAGTGAACGAATGGTGATATATTTCCAAGTCAGGATGGTGAGGGGCTCTGAGGGGAACTAGCAGCTGACAGTGTTCCCATGTATCTGCTGCCCTTGTCCTTCTAAATGGAAGTGGTTGTGGGTTTGAAAGGTGCTGTCTAAGAATCTTTGGTGAATTTCTGCAGTGCATCTTGTAGATGGTACACACTGCTGCTACTGAGTGTCAGTGATAGAGGGAGTAAATGTTTGTGGATATGATGCCGATCAAGCGGCTGCTTTGTCCTGAATGGTGTCAAGCTTCTTGAGTGTTGTTGGAGCTGCACCAATCCGGGCAAGTGGGGACTATTCCATCACACTCCTGACATGTACCTTGTAGATGGTGGACAGGCTTTGGGGAGTCCGGAGATCAGCTACTTGCCGCATTATTCCTAGCCTCTGACCCGCTCTCGTAGCCATTGTGTTTATTCGGCTCGACCAGTTGACTTTGTGGTCGATGGCATTTCCCAGGATGTTGACATTGGACATCTAGTGATAGTAACCATTGAATGTCAAGGGGTGGTGGTTAGATTGTCTCTTATTGGAAATGGTCATTGCCTAGCATTTCTGTGGCATGAATGTTTTGTGCCACTTGTCAGCCCAAGCCTGGATATTGTCCAAACCTTTTTGTATTTGAACATGGACTGCTTCGGTATGTGAGGAGTCATGAATGGATGTTGAGTACTGTGTAATAGTCGGTGAACATGACTCCAACAGCAGGGGTTTTGCCCCCAATATCCATTCATTCCAGTTTTGCTAGGGCTCCTTGATGTCACAATCAGTTGAATGTGGCCTTGATGTCCAGGGCTATCCCTCTCCCCTCCCCTCTGGAATTCAGCTCTTTTGTCCATGTTTGAACCAAGGCTGTAATGAGGTCAGGAGCTGAGTGACCCCGGCGGAACCCAAACTGGGCGTCACTGAGCAGGTTATTGCTGAGCAGGTGCTGCTTGATAGCACTGTTGGTGACATCTTCCAACACTTTACTGATGATTGAGAGTAGACTGATGGGGCAATAATTGGCCGGGTTGGAATTATCCAGGACAGAACATACCACGACAATTTTCCACATTGTCGGGTAGATGCCAGTGTTGTAACTGTACTGGAAGAGTTTGGCGAGGAGAGTGGCAAGTTCTGGAGCACAGGTTTCCAGTACTATTGCCAGAATGTTGTCAGGGCCTGTTATCTTTGCATTATCCAGTGACTGTAACCGTTTCTTGATATTATGTGGAGTGAATCAAATTGGCTAGAAACTAGTAGATGCTGGGGAACCACTGGAGGAGGCTGAGATTGATCATCCACTCAGTACTTCTGACTGAAGATTGTTGTGAATGCATCAGCCTTATCATTGGGGCACTGATGTGCTGGACTGTTCCTTCATTGAGGATGGGCATATTTGTGGAGCCTTTTCCTCCAATGAGTTGTTTAATCATCCACCACCATTCATGACTGGATGTGGAAGGAATGTAGAGCTTAGGTCTGACCTGTTGGTTGTGGAAACACTTAGCTCTGTCTATTACTTGCTGCTTATGATGTTTGACATGAAAGTAGTCCTGTTTGGTAGTTTCGCCAGGTTGATGCCTTCAGGTATACCTGGTGCTGCTCCTGGCATGCCCTCCTGCACTCTCCACTGAACCAGGGTTGATCCCTGGCTTGATGGTAATGGTTGAGTTGGGGATATGCCAGGCCATGAGGTTACAGATTGTGCTGGAGTACAATTCTGTTGCTGTTAATGGCTTATAGTGCCTCAAGGATGTCCAGTCATGAGTAGCTAGGTCTGTTTGAAGTCTGTCCCATTTAGCACAGTGATAGTGCCACACAAACGATGGAGGGTATTCTCAGTGTGAAAGTGGGACTTTGTCTCCACAAGAACTGTGCGGTGGTCACTCTTACCGATACTATCATGGACAGAATCAGCTGGCAGATTGGTAAGGATGAGATCAAGTATGTTTTTCCCTCTTGTTGGTTCCCTCACCACCTGCCACAGACCCAGTCTAACAGCTGTGTCTTTTAGGACCCAATCAGCTCGATCAGTAGTGCTGCTATCGAGGCACTCTTGGTGATGGACATTGAAATTCTCCATCCAGAGTACATTTGTGCCATTGTCACACTCAATGTGTGGCACGATGGCTCAGTGGTTAGCACTGCTGCCTCACAGCGCCAGTGACCTGGGTTCGATTCCCGCCTCAGGCAACTGTGTGGAGTTTGCATATTCTCCCCGTGTCTGCATGGGTTTCCTCCGGGTGCTCCGGTTTCCTCCCACAGTCCAAAAAAAAATGTGCAGGTTAGGTGAATTGGCCATGCTAAATTGCCCATAGTGTTAGGTGAAGGGGTAAATGTAGGGGAATGGGTCTAGTTGGGTTGCTTTTCGGAGGGTTGGTGTGGACTTGTTAGGCCGAATGGCCTGTTTCCACACTGTAAGCAATCAAAAAAAAATGGAGGAGCACCAATTTCATCAGCCAAAGGAGGACAGTACGTGGTAATCAGCAGGAGGTTTCCTTGCCCGTGTTTAGCCTGAAGCCATGAGATTTCATGTGGTCCAAAGTCAATGTGACTCCCAGGGCAATGCTTTCCTAACTATATCCCACTGTGCCACCATCTCTACTCAGTCTGTCCTGGCCTTTAAAGGATTCCCACATGCTGATGTAGATTTAACTACAAACAGCTGCCCCAATCTGTATTCCCCAGTTCCCCCCCTAATATTGTAGTATTTAGCCTCCCCTCAGTTTAATAGTTTCACCCGAGGATACTCTTGCCCTTATCCATAAGTAACTTAAAACTTGCAGAATTATGGTTACTGTTCCTAAAATGCTCCCCACTGAAATTTCAATTTACCCAGCCCTGCACATTCCCCAACAACAAGTCTACTATGGCCCTATTCCCTTGTTGGACGATTCCCATATTGTTTCAAGAAACCCTCCTGGACACACCTAACAAATTCACCCAATACTTTGGGAGTCTCAATCCATAAAATCACAATTGAAGCTAAACTATTGTCTTGAGACCTCAAAACACTCCCACCTTTTAGCTTTGTTCTGTTTTATTTAACATGTAGTTTCATACAGGAAGGTGAAAGATGGATGAGGAATGTTTGAGGACTCTGGGACTATATTCAGTGGAGCTTAGAAGGATGAGGGGGGATCTGATTGACACTTACAGAATACTGAACGGCTTGAACAGAGTGGACATTGGGAAGATGTTTCCATTGGTGGGAGAGACGAGGACCCAAGGGCACAGCCTTAGAGTAAAGGGAAGACCTTTTAAAACGGAGAGAAGGAGAAACTTCTTCAGCCAGAGAGAGGGGAATCTGTGAAATTCACTGCCACAGAAGGCTGTGGAGGACAGGTCATTGAGTATATTTAAAACAGAAATAGATAACTTCTTGACTGCCAAGAGGAGCAAAGGTTCCGGGGAGAAAGTGGGAAAATGGAGTTGAAAAACCTATCAGCCATGACAGAGCAGACTCGATGGGTTGAATGGCCTAATTTCTGCTCCAATGTCTTATGGTCTTATGTCTTATAAATAATAACGATATTTTGTTTTTTGAAACCAGATCAAAGGTTGTCATTACCAGGCATAGTATTGCTCTGCTGAAGAAAGCATTAAGTGCTGGGAAAATTCAAGGAACTGCAATTGAACTCCCGAAAACAGAAGCTCGACAAAGTCCAAACGTTACCCTCGAGGATGTTAAAAGTGAGCATGTGACTTGCAATACTATCCTTTTTGTGTTTCCTTGTCTTGATCACTGCCTCCATTTGTTTTTCAAAAATACTAACCCCAACTGTGTCTGATGTACAACCCATTTCAGCCCCTCCCTGCACAGTGACTCACACTGACTGCAGACTCCTCCGAATCTATCCACCATCAGGCACAAGGCAGGAGTGGAATGGAATACTTTTTTTGAGTTTGATTTATTGTTGTCACATGTACTGAGATACAGTGAGAAGTGTTGTTTTGCGTGCTCTACAGGCAAATTGTACCATACAAAGTGTATCAGGGTAGCAGAACAGAGTGCAGAATACAGTGTTACAGCTGCAGAGAAGGTGGGGAGAGCGAGAGAGATCAACATTTGAGAGGTCCATTCAGAAGTCTGAAAGCAGCAGAGAAGAAGCTGTTCTTGAATCAATTTGTACTTGTATTCAAACTTTTATATCTTCTGCCCGACGGAAGAGGATTGAAGAGAGCATAACCGGGGTGGGAGGGGTCTTTGATGATGTTGGTTGCTTTTTCAAGGTAGTGGGAAGTATAGACGGAGTCAATGGATGGAGCGTTGACTTGTGCAATGGACTTGGCCGTGTTCACAACTCTTTGTAATTTCTTGCAGTGTTGGGAAAAGCGGTGGGTTGGATGGGTGCAGCTCCAACAAGAAGCTCGACACTAACCAGGCTAGAGCAGCCTACCACATCCACAAACACCTGCACCACCAGCAATGTGTACAAAATGCACTATAGACCTTCCTGAAAGAACCTCAGGCAGCACCTTCCAAACCTAAGACCACTTCTATCTAGGAGGACAAGGGCAGCAGATATATGGGAACACCACCCCCTGCAAGTTCCCCTCCGAGCCACTCACCATGCTGACTTGAAAATATATCGCCGTTCCTTCACTGTCACATGTCAAAATCCTGGAATTCCCTCCCTAAGGGCATTGTGAGTCAACCCACAGCATATGGACTGCAGCGGTTCAAGAAGGCAGCTCACCCCCACCTTCTCAAGGGGCAACTAGGGATGGATGATAAATGCTGGGCCCAGCCAGCGATGTCCACATCCCACAATTGAATATAAAAATACACAGGATCAGTTTCAGGATGAGGAGAAATTTCTTCACTCAGAAGATGTGAATCTTTGGAGACCTTTAGCCTGGTGTTATAGAGCGCTCATTGGTTCAGTTGGGGGAGGTGGGAGGGGAGGCATCCTCTCGGCCAGATGGTCTGGATTCAAGACTCACCCCAGGTCACCAAGGAAGGTGTGTTCAGAACGTGCTCAAATGGGTTGAAAATCAATTTGTACATCCTTCAAATCCACTTCCTGCCAATGGTTAGGTGGCGAGAGCAGGAGAGAGCCTTGGTCAGTCATGTGATGGAGCCTCTCCCGTCATTCCCAACTACAACAGGTATATCAGAGTGGATGTATCAGAGCAGGTTACATTTTGGAGTGATCTGTAATTACACCACCACAACCATCCTGGGGTTATGTTGCATAAAGTCAGCAGCTGAAGGACAGAACTGGCTCCTGAAGAAGGGCTTATGCCCGAAACGTCGATTCTCCTGTCCCCTGGATGCTGCCTGAACTGCTGCGTTTTTCCAGCAACACATTTTCAGCTCTGGTGCCAATCTTAGCATACTTTCATAATTATTTACAGAATTACCCATTAGAACATCTCACTGTCACCCATTCCCAGCCTCGGTAAAAACAATGACTGCAGATGCTGGAAACCAGATTCTGGATTAGTGGTGCTGGAAGAGCACAGCAGTTCAGGCAGCATCCGAGGAGCAGTAAAATCAACGTTTCGGCAAAAACCCTTCATCAGGAATACAGGCAGAGAGCCTGAAGCGTGGAGAGATAAGTGAGAGGAGGGTGGGGGTGGGGAGAAAGTAGCATAGAGTACAATAGGTGAGTGGGGGAGGGGATGAAGATGATAAGTCGAGGGGGAGGGGGTGGAGTGGATAGGTGGAAAAGAAGATAGGCAGGTCGAGTTTGTTTCAGGACATGTTTGAAGAGCTTCAGGGCAGAGGAAATGACCTGGGAGTTGCAGTGGGAGAGGGACTCCCTGAGATTCTTGTAGAGAGAGGAGGAAAACTTCTTTAAGGCAGGCATCCCCATCCCCACCCTCCTCTCACTTATCTCTCCACGCTTCAGGCTCTCTGCCTGTATTCCTGTTGAAGGGCTTTTGCCTGAAACGTCGATTTTACTGCTCCTCGGATGCTGCCTGACCTGCTGTGCTCTTCCAGCACCACTAATCCAGAACCCATTCCCAGCCTCCCCTACAATATGGCCTCTGTGCTACCTGTTAATTCACTTCCCCCACCTGCACCAGCTCAAACAGCTTTGTCGCCCAGTTTCATCTCACTCAATCACATCCTTTTCCCCATGCCCAGAACAGTAGGGCAGAAAGAGCAAAGATGCTTGGTGTTCTGCCTGACACTCATCTCCTCACCCCTCACAGGGAGAGGACCCTGACTGTCCACCCTGAGTATCTGCTTGACTCTGCCCAAACCTCTGGACTCCTATTGGAGGCTGCCTTTGACTTACTCTACCGGGGCTCCCTGAACTGAAGGCTATCCCCCTTGACCTTATTGAGTTAGACCATAGGAAATAGGAATAGGAGGGAACCATTCAGCCCTTTGAGCTTGCTCCACTTTTTACAGGATCAGGGCTTATCAGACACTCCTCATGTCCATATTCCTGCCTTTTCCCCAAAACTCTCCATTCCGTGACTGATCAAGGATTGATGTATTTGCACAAAAACGACTCTCTGCCCCACCCCTCCCCCCTCCCCCATCTCTCTGTAGCATGGAGTTCCAAAGACTCACAACCCTCTGAGAGAAGAAATTCCTCCTCATCTCCGTCTTAAATTGGTGCCCCTTTATTCTGAGACTGTGCCCTCTGGTACTAGACTCTCCCATGAGGGGAAACATTCTCCCAGTATTTACTCTGACATGCCCCTCAGAAATGCTGTATGTTTCAATAAGATCACCTCTCATTCTTTTGCAGTGAGTAGAATTTGTCAGATGAAAATCCCTCTCGACCAGGAATCATCTGAATGAACCTTCTCTGAACTGCCTCCAATGAAATAATATCTTGGGTGGTGGTTGATGGGTAATATTCATCCTGTGGTTCAATCACTAGTGGTGTATCGCAAGGATCTGTTTTGGGGACACTGCTGTTTGTCATTTTTATAAATGACCTGGATGAGGGCCTAGAAGGGTGGGTTAGTAAATTTGCTGATGACACTAAGGTTGGTAAAGTTGTGGATACTGCAGAAGGATGTTGTAGGTAACAGAGGGACATAGATAAGCTGCGGTGCAACATCAAGGGCAAATGGAGTTTAATGTGGAAAACTGTGAGGTGATTCACGTTGGAAGGAGTAACAGGAACAAAGAGTACTGGGCTAATGGTAAGATTCTTGGTAGTGCAGATGAGCAGAGGGATCTTGGTGTCCATGTACATAGATCCCTGAAAGTTGCCACCCAGGTTGATAGGTCTGTTAGGAAGGCATATGGTGTGTTAGTTTTTATTGGTAGAGAGATTGAGTTTTGGAGCCACGGGGTCATGCTGCAACTGTACAAACCCTGGTGCGGTCGCACTTCGAGTATTGTGTACAGTTCTGGTCACCGCATTATAGGAAGGAAGTGGAAGCTTTGGAAAGGGTTCAGAGGAGATTTACTGGGATGTTGCCTGGTATGGAGGGAAGGTCTTATGAGGAAAGGCTGAGGGACTTGAGGGACTTAACTGTTTTCGTTGAAGAGAAGGTTGAGAGGTGACCTAATTGAGACATATAAGATAATCAGAGGGTTAGATAGGATGGACAGTGAGAGCCTTTTTCCTCGGATGGTGATGGCTAGCTTGAGGGGACATAGCTTTAAATTGAGGGGTGATAGATATAGGACAGATGTCAGCGGTAGTTTCTTTACTCAGTGAGTAGTAGGGGCATGGAACACACTGCCTGTTACAGTAGGAGACTCACCAACTTTAAGGGCATTTAAATGGTCATTGGATATACATATGGACAAGAATGGAATAGTGTCGGTTAGATGGGCTTCAGATTGGTTTCACAGGTCGGTGCAACATCAAGGGCTGAAGGGCCTGTGCTGTGCTGTAAAGTTCTATGTTGTAGGTTCTATCTTTGCTAAAATAAGGGGACAAAACTGCTCACAGTGCTCCAGATGTGGTCTCCCCAGCCCCTTGTACAGTTGCAGTAAGACTTCCCTACTGTTATACTCCAATCCCCATGGAGTATAGACCAACATTCCATTAGCCTTCCTGATTACCTGCTGCACCTGTGTGCTAGCTTTCTGTGCTTCATGTACAATTCTCCCAAGTCCTGCTGTGTTGCAGATTTCTGCAGTTTTTCTCCATTTAAACAATACAGTTTTTTTTCTCCCTTCCAGACTGAACAACTTTACATTTTTCCAAGTGATACTCCATTTGCCAACTCCGCACCCACTTGCTTAACCTATCAATACCCCTTTCTAAGCTGTTTGTATCTTTCTCATAACTTATCTTTCCACCTGTTTTTGTGTTGTCTGCAAATTTGACTACAGTACATTCACTCCCTTCCTCCGAGTTATTAATGTAGATTGTGAACAGTTGTCGCCCAATCACTGATTCTCATGGAACCCTACAGGTCACCAGTGTGAAAAAGAACCCCTTATCCCACTCATTGTTTTTATAGCAGTAAACCTCATCTCTGAGCTGCTAACTTGTGTGAATCTTGTCTCGAAAACTATTGGAAAATGCTCTTGGTGTCAAGAAAGGCCTCACTCAGCTTTTCACATGAATTTTCAGCATCGCACACATTGTTCAGGGCCAGACGAGATTCTGCCCAAAGACGATGAAGGGATAGGGGAAGAGTGGGCTTGATGTAGATCAGCAGCAATCATATTGAACAGTTGAGCAGACTCAATGGACCAAATGATCTACCCCATCTCCTGTTTCTTGCACAGTTAGAGTGGTAAGACAGTAAGTGAGCAGCACGGACTTGTAGCTTGGTCCAGTCTTGCTGCCAATCCCTGGAGAGAATTAACATTGAGCTGATTCTAAACAAGGAATTGTAAATAGTGGAGGGACTGTATTTTTTAAATTAATTCATGGGAGGTGATTTTGTGCCAATCCCTAATTGCCCCTTGAGAAGGTGATGGAGCTGCCTTCTTGAACCACAGTCTGTATACCTTGTTGCACATCTAAATCATTCTTCATGAGGGTTTCTGCCTCAGATTCTAGATTCCCACCACCCTCTGGAGGAAAAAGTTTTTCCTCACATCTCCTCTCCACTTCCTGCCCCTTACCTCAAATCTATGTTCCCTGATTACTGACCCCTCCATCAAAACAAAATGTTCCTTCCTGTCTACCCTGTCTATGCCCCTCATAATTTTATACATCTCAATCATACCTCCCTCAGTCTCCGCTGCTCTAAGGAAAACCACCCCAGTCTGTCCAATCTCTCTTCATAACTGAAACTCTCCAGTCCAGGCAACCTCCTGGTAAATCCCCTCTGCTCCCTCTTCAATGCTGTCACATCCCTCCTATAATGTGGATTCCAGAACTGCACACAATACCCTAGCTGTGGACTAACTGAAGTTTTAGATAGTTCCAGTATCACCCTGTTGTTTAATCTATTCCTCAGCTGATAAAGGCAAATATATTTGCCTTTATCAGCTGAGGAATAGATTAAAATATAACATTTACCTTCTGAAGCACTTTATTCAGCTGTACTGATACCTTAAGGGAGTGGTGGATGTGCCCACCAAAGTCCCTAATATCCTCGGTGCACCCCAAGATCCTACAGCTCATCATTAGTTCCCATACTCCATCACCCTCCTGACTGTCCACAGGCTCTGGGGAGTCAGAAGGATTCCTAGCCCCTGACCTGCTCTTGTAGCTCCTGTAGACAAAAGTGAGGACTGCAGATGCTGGAAACCAGAGTTTAGATCGTTGTGGTGCTGGAAAAGCACAGCAGGTCAGGCAGCATCCAAGGAGCAGGAAAATCAATGCTTCGGGCAAAAGCCCTTCATCAGAAATTGGGCTTATAGCTCCTGTGTTTGTGCGGTATAGCCCCCAGGATGTTGATAATGGGGTATTCAGTGTTCTCAGTGCTCCAGTAAGGGGAACAGCCTTTTAGCATTTGACCTGTCGTACCCTCTAAGAATTATACACATTTCAATTTTCATTCACCCAATTCTATTCAATCTCTCTTTATAGGCCAAGCCTCCCACCCCAGGATCAATCCAGTTCCTCTTCCCTGTTCCCTCGACCCTAAACCACGACAGATATGATTTCACTGTTCACTTTCTGCACAAATTATTCTCTAACACCATCCTGTCATCAGAAATTGACTCACAAGGTGGAGTCAGAGGGAACCAAGTGTAAGAACTTTGTGCTGATGCACGGGAGACGTTTACAACTAGGGAGAGGCTAACTGAAGGCGGCCATCACATTGTAATGAGGGATACTGTGGTCATAGTGTATTGGTTACTGCGATGTAACGTGTTGCTGATGTCCTTTTCACAGAGGCAGCTGTCCATTTACTGAAAGGAAATGATTCACTGAGCATTTCGCCGTTGTTTCAGCAGATGTTGGGGTAAGAAGTGGCGGTCATTCTCTCACCATCACGCAGCAGGGAGATTATAGGGGCAGCACGGTGGCTCTGTGGTTAGCGCTGCTGCCTCACAGCAGCAGGGAACTGGGTTCGATTCCAGTCTCGGGCGACTGTCTGTGTGGAGTTTGCAGATTCTCCCCGTGTCTGTGTGGGTTTCCTCTGGGTGCTCCGGTTTCCAGTTTGGTAGATTGGCCATCCTAAATTACCCATAGTGTCCAAGGATGTGCAGGCGAGGTGGATTAAATATGGGAAATGCAAAGTCACAGGGATAGGGTTGGGTCTGGGTGAAATGATCCCTGGAGGGTCAGTGTGGACTTGATGGGCTGTTTGTCCTGCTCCCACTCAATAGGGATTCTATTCTCCAGCTAACTGTCATCCCCAACAAACAACACTTTATCATGTTCATGTCTGTGGGTTTTTTTTTGTGCACAAACTATGATCACACTTCATAGAAACATAAAAGACAATAGCAGGAGTAGGCCATTGGACCCTTTCAGCCAGCTCTGCCATTCAGTATGAACATGGCTGATCATCAAGTCAATCTCCTACTCTCACCTCACCCCCCAATACTCTCTGATCCCTTTCATCACAAGAGCTGTACCTACCTCCTTCTTGAAAACACAGTGTTTTGGCCTCATTGTTTTTGGCAGAGAATCCCACAGGCTCCCCACTCTCTGGGTGAAGACATTTCTCCTCATCTCGGTCCTAAAAGGTTTACCCCTTATCCTTAAACTGTGACCCCCTGGTTCTGAACTCTCCTACCATCGGGAACATTCTTCCTGTGTCTAACCTGCCTGTAAGGTTTCCAGAGATTCACCCACCTTATTCTAAACTCCCAGGGAATACAGTCACAATAATGGCCCAGTACTCTTATTGACAGGAGGAAAGATGTAGGTGCAGTGTCATTATCCACAAGACATCCAAAGGCATTTCAGCAGCCAGGGATGTACTTTTACATTGTAATCACTATTGTTGGAAACACAGCAACCAATTTTCACACCAGCAAACTCCCACAAACAGCAATGTGATAACAATCAGGTAATCATCTTGATAGTTGAATCATGAGTGAATATTGACTGAGACTTGGAACAACTCCCCTGTCTCCATGCATCTTATAAAGCAGATGTGTACATGATTTAGTGTTTCTTTCAAAATAGTGTCTCCAACAGCATAGCAGTCCCTCAGCACTGCACTGGAGTGTTACCCTGGAATGGAGCCTGAACTCATTCCCTCCAGCCTAAGTGGGTGCTGTCCTGTTGGAGACATAGTCCTTCACATAAAACATGTAACAATGGCCACATCCAGTTTTTCAGTTGGGTGGAAAAGATGACACTGCCACTCGCTGAAGAAGGCAGAGTCAGTAACAATGTTTTCAAAATCAGGGAAAAAGCAGGGATTGTGATGGGAAGGGGAAGAGAGAAACTGAATTCTGATTCTTGAAGAAATGGTGACCTTTCTCAGTTTCTCAGATAGAATGGCTGTGTTTTTTTCCAGAGTTTTCATTTATAATTTTCTCTGAAGAGGTAAAGTGAATTCTCTCTCCTTTGCTGTTCCAGGGCTCATCATTTGAATAAATTCCTCACAATTTTACTCAATTACTTCTCTGCGTTTCTTTCTAAGTATGAGTTGGAGTCCAAGACCAGCAATTTTATGACGTAAGTGTGGGGAGTGTCTCAGTTAGGATGTTGGACTTCATATCCCATTGACAGTCTGAAACCAAGGGAGATTTGATAGCAGCATTACAAACTACAAAGGGTTTTAACTGAGTAAATAAGGAGAAACTGTATCCAGTGGGAGGAAGGTCAGTAACCAGGAGAGACACAGATTCTAGCCAATTAACAAAAGAACCAGAAGGAGAAATGAGGAGAAAATCATTTCCACAGTGAGTTGCTGTGAGCCAGAATGTGCTGCCTGAAAGGTCAGTGGAAGCAGATTAACCCATTATACCCACCTCCGCCACTTCCTCTGGCAGCTCATTCCATGCACACACGACCCTCTGTGTGAAAATGTGAAACCTTAGGTCCTTTTTAAATTTATCCCCTCTCACCCTAAACCTATGGCCTCTAGTTCTGGGTGTAAGAAGTTAGATTTAGAAGTGCACAGGGAGGCTGGAAGAAGGTACAGAGAATAGACAGATCAAAGCCAAGGAGTGATTTGAGCATGAGAGTTTTCAACTTATAGAGTCATAAAGTCAAACAGCTTCGGTCCAACTCGTCAATGCTGACCATGTTTCCAAACTAAACTAGTCCCACTTACCTGCGCTTGGCCCATATCCCACCAAACTTTTCCTATTCATGTACTTACCTAAATGTTTTTAAATGTTGTAACTATACCCGCATCCACCACTTCCTCTGCCAGGTCATTCCACACAAGAACCACTCTTTGTGTAAAATGTTGCCCCTCATGTCCTTTGTAAAATTTTCTTCTCTCACTTTAAAAATATGCCCCCTAGTTTTGAATTCCCCCACCCTATTCACCTTAGAATTTTATAAACCTCTATCCCCTCAGCCTCCTACGCTCCAGTGAGAAAAGTCGCAGCCTATTTTTAGAATTCAAACCCTCCATTCCCGGCAACATGCTGGTAAATCTCTTTTGAACCCCTCCAGCTTAGTGATAGTCTTCCTATAACAGGGCAACCAGAACTGCATACAGTACTCCAGAAGAGACCACATCAATGTCCTATACAACCTTAACATAATGTTCCAACCCCTATACTCAAAAGTCTGAGCAATGGAGGCCAGCATGCTAAACCGCCCTGCCTACATGTGACACAAGTTTTAAAGCATTATGTACCTAAACCCCTAGGTCTCTCTATTCTACAGCACAGCCCAGGGCCCTGTCATGAATTGTAAAAGTCCTGCTCTTGTTTGTTTTACCAAAATGCAATACCTCGCATTTATCCAAATTAAACTCGATCTGCCATTCCTCAGCTCATTGACCCAATTGAACAAGATCCATTTGTAATCCTAGATAACCTTCTTCACTGTCCACTATCCCACCAATCTTGGTGTTATCTACAAATTTACTAACCATGCCTCCTATATTCTCATCTAAATCATCTATATAAATGACAAATAAAAGTGGACCCAGTACTCATCCCTGTGGAATACCGCTGGTCACAGGCCTCCATTGGAGAAACAACCTTCCACCATCATTTTCTGTCTCCTACCATAACGCCAATTTTGTATCCAACTGGCAAGCTCACCCTGAATCCCATGTGACCTAACTTTCCTAATTAGTCTATCGTGTGGAACCTTGTCAAGGGCTTTACTAAAATTCATGTCAACAAAATCTACTGCTCTGCCCTCATCAACCTTTTTGGTTACTTGCTCAAAAACTCAACCATGTTTATGAGACACAATTTCGTTCACACAAAATCATACTGACTATCCATAATCAGTCCTTGCCTCTCCAAATGCATATAAATCCTGCCTTTCAGAATTACCTCCAACAACTTACTCACCAACAATGTCAGACTCACAGGCTTCCTCTTATAGCCTTTCTTACACAAAGGCATAACATTAGCCTCCCTCTAGTCCTCCAGCACCTCACCCCGGTTATAAATGATACAAATACTAATGCTTGGGGCCCCGCAATTTTCTCCCTCTTGTCCCACTATTGCCTGGGATACACTTGATCAAGTCCTGGAGATTTATCCACCTTTATATTTTCTAAGACCTCCCAGGACTTCCTCTTCTGTAATGTGAACTGTTTTCAAAACATCAGTATTTATTTCCCCGAATTCTCTAGCCTCCAATTCTTTCTCCACAGTAAAAACTGATAGGAAATATTCACTTAGTATCTTTCCTATCACCTGAAGTTCAACACAAAGATGACCTTGTTGATCTTTAAGGGGCCCTATTCTCTTCCTAGTTGCTCTTTTGCTCTCAGTGTACTTGTAGAATCTCTTCAGATTATCCTTTGCCTTATCTGCCAAAGCTTTCTCATATCACCTTTTGGCCTTGCTGATCACCTTCTTAAGAATGCCCCTACACTCTTTATACTCCTCAAGAGAATGTCGGAGAATGCAGCAGAGTATAAATAGATTGGAGAGTTGGGCAGAGAAGTGGCAGATGGAGTTCAATCCGGGCAAATGTGAGATGATGCTTTTTGGAAGATCCAATTTAAGAGCGAACTATACAGTAAATGGAAAAGCCCTGGGGAAAATTGATGTGCAGAGAGATCTCGGTGTTCAAGTCCATTGTCTCCTGAAGGTGGCAACGCAGATCAACAGAGTAGTCAAGAAGGCATACGGCATGTTTTCCTTCATTGGATGGGGTATTGTGTTCAAGAGTTGTCAGGTCATGTTACAGTTGTACAGGACTTTGCTTTGGCTACATTTGGAATACTGTGTACAGTTCTGGTCACCACATTACCAAAACGACGTGGATGCTTTGGAGAGGGTGCAGAGGAGGTTCACCAGGATGTTGCCTGGTATGGAGAGCGCTAGCTATGAGGAGAGGTTGAGTAGATTAGGATTATTTTCATCAGAAAGACGGAAGTTGAGGTGGGACCTGATTGAGGTCTACAGAAAAATGAGAGGTATAGACAGGGTGGATAGCAAGAAGCTTTTTCCCAGACCGGGGGACTCAATGTTGTGGGGTCACGAGTTCAAGGTGAGAGGTGAAAAGTTTAAGGGAGATATGCGTGGAAAGTTCTTTACGCAGAGGGTGGTGGGAGCCTGGAATGCATTGCCAGCGGAGGTGGTAGAGGCTGGCATGATAGCGTCATTTAAGATGTATCTAGACAGATACATGAATGGACAGGGAGCAGAGGGATACAGATTCTTGGAAAATACATGACAGGTTTAGATAGAGGATCTGGACCAGTGCAGGACTGGAGGGCCAAAGGGCCTGTTCCTGTGCTGTAATGTTCTTTGTTCTTTATATAACCTGGTGTTGTGTGACTCCTAACTTCATCCACCCCAGTCCAACACTGGCATTGCCACATCATGGCAAACCTGGCACTCACACCCCTCTTCCCTTTGTCGGACATGACAACACCCTCTCTCTGCCAGACTGGACATTCCCATTGGGGTAAAAACAATGGCTGCAGATGCTGGAAACCAGATTCTGGATTAATGGTGTTGGAAGAGCACAGCAGTTCAGGCAGCATCCGAGGACAGGCAAAGTCCGAGGACAGGCAAAATCGACGTTTCGGGCAAAAGCCCTTCATCAGGAATAAAGGCAGAGAGCCTGAAGCGTGGAGAGATAAGCTAGAGGAGGGTGGGGGTGGGGAAAGAGTAGCATAGAGTACAATAGGTCAGTGGGGGAGGAGATGAAGATGATAGGTCAGGGAGGAGAGGGTGGAGTGGATAGGTGGAAAAGGAGCTGGGCAGGTTGGACAAGTCCGGACAAGTCAAGGGGACAGTGTTGAGCTGGAGGTTAGAAACTAGGATGAGGTGGGGGAAGGGGAAATGAGGAAGCTGTTGAAGTCCACATTGATGCCCTGGGGTTGAAGTGTTCCGAGGCGGAAGATGAGGCGTTCTTCTTCCATGCGTCTGGTGGTGAGGGAGTGGCGGTGAAGGAGGCCCAGCACCTCCATGTCCTCGGCAGAGTGGGAGGGGGAGTTGAAATGTTGGGCCACGGGGCGGTTTGGTTGATTGGTGCGGGTGTCTCGGAGATGTTCCCTGAAGCGCTCTGCTAGGAGGCACCCAGTCTCCCCGATGTAGAGGAGACCGCATCGGGAGCAACGGATACAATAAATGAAATTAGTGGATGTGCAGGTAAAACTTTGATGGATGTGGAAGGCTCCTTTAAGGCCTTGGATGGAGGTGAGGGAGGAGGTGTGGGCACAGGTTTTACAGTTCCTGCGGTGGCAGGGGAGAGTGCCAGGATGTGAGGGTGGGTCGTAGGGGGGTGTGGACCTGACCAGGTAGTCACGGAGGGAGCGGTCTTTGCGGAAGGCGGAGAGGGGTGGGGAGGGAAATATATCCCTGGTGGTGGGGTCTGTTTGGAGGTGGCAGAAATGTCGGCGGATGATTTGGTTTATGCGAAGGTTGGTAGGGTGGAAGGTGTGCACCAGGGGCATTCTGTCCTTGTTGCGGTTGGAGGGGTTGGGTCTGAGGGCGGAGGTGCGGGATGTAGACAAGATGCGTTGGAGGGCATCTTTAACCACATGGGAAGGGAAATTGCGGTCTCTAAAGAAGGAGGCCATCTGGTGTGTTCTATGGTGGAACTGGTCCTCCTGGGAGCAGATACGGCGGAGGCGGAGGAATTGGGAATACGGGATGGCATTTTTGCAAGAGATAGGGTGGGAAGAGGTGTAATCCAGGTAGCTGTGGGAGTCGGTGGGTTTGTAGAAAATGTCAGTGTCAAGTCGGTCGTCATTAATGGAGATGGAGAGGTCCAGAAAGGGGAGGGAGGTGTCAGAGATGGTCCAGGTAAATTTAAGGTCAGGGTGGAATGTGTTGGTGAAGTTGATGAATTGCTCAACCTCCTCGCGGGAGCACGAGGTGGCGCCAATGCAGTCATCAATGTAGTGGAGGAAGAGGTGGGGAGTGGTGCCGGTGTAATTACGGAAGATCAACTGTTCTATGTAGCCAACAAAGAGACAGGCATAGCTGGGGCCGATACGTGTGCCCATGGCTACCCCTTTGGTCTGGAGGAAGTGGGAGGATTCAAAGGAGAAATTGTTAAGGGTGAGGACTAGTTCGGCCAAACGAATGAGAGTGTCGGTGGAAGGGTACTGTTGGGAACGTCTGGAGAGGAAAAAATGGAGGTCTTGGAGGCCCTGGTCATGGCGGATGGAGGTGTAGAGGGATTGGATATCCATGGTGAAGATGAGGCATTGGGGGCCGGGGAAACGGAAGTCTTGGAGGAGGTGGAGGGCGTGGGTGGTGTCTCGAACGTATGTGGGGAGTTCCTAGACTAGAGGGGATAGGACAGTGTCGAGGTAGGTAGAGATGAGTTCAGTGGGGCAGGAGCATGCTGAGACAATGGGTCGGCCAGGGTGGTCAGGCTTGTGGATCTTGGGAAGGAGGTAGAACCGGGCAGTGCGGGGTTCCCGGACTATGAGTTTGGAAGCTGTGGATGGGAGATCTCCTGAGGTGATGAGGTTCTGTATGGTCTGGGAGATGATGGTTTGGTGATGGGGGGTGGGGTCATGGTCCAGGGGGCAGTAGGAAGAGGTGTCCTCAAGTTGATGTAGAGGTCAGTGCGCCAGACTACCACTGTGCCCCCTTTATCCGCTGGCTTGATGGTGAGGTTGGGATTGGAGCAGAGGGATTGGAGGGCTGCGCGTTGTGAGGGTGAGAGGTTGGAGTGGGGGAGGGGGGTCGACAGGTTGAGGCGGTTAATGTCCCGGCGGCAGTTGGAAATGAAGAGGTCGAGGGCAGGTATTAGGCCAGCACGGGGTGTCCAGGTGGATGCAGTGCGTTAGAGGTGGGCGAAGGGGTCCTCGGAAGGTGGGCGGGAGTCCTGATTGTGAAAGTAAGCTCGGAGGCGGAGGCGACGGAAGAAGTGTTCGATGTCATGGCGTGTATTAAATTCATTGATGCGTGGACGGAGGGGGACAAAGGTGAGTCCTTTGCTGAGGACTGATCGTTCGTCCTCAGTGAGGGGGAGGTCTGGAGTCATGGTGAAAACTCGGCAGGGCTGGGAGCTGGGAGCTGTTGTGGGTGTGGAGCTGGGAGTGGGGTCGGAGCCAGTACCTGGAGTGGGTGTGATGGTGGGGGGAATGGGGGTAGAGTCATGAGCAGGGGTAGTGTTCCCCTCGGGGTTCTGGGGGGTGGGGATAGTGACAGTGGGGTCTGTGGGGGGCGTGTCAGCAGAATGCAGGTGTGTGGCGCTGATGGGGGTGGAAGTGGTGGCAGACACGGCAGTAGGGGTGGTGGAAGTCACTGAGCTTGTGGCATCAGCGATGATGTGAGGGCCGGAAGTGGCTGTGGGAGTGGCCATGATGGGGGCAGAAGTGACATCATCAATCAGCGTGGGGGTGGTAGCTGCATCAGCCGCATGGCTAATGGTGTTTCCGAGGCCAGGGGAATCTTCTGGAATATTTGAGGAGCGCTGGTTATGGAGGTGGGTAGATAAAAGTTTGTTGTACTTACAGTTTTTGATGTTTGAGATGGAGTTGAAATACTGTTTGTTGAGAGTATGGATTCTCCTGAGGATGTAGTACAGAGTGGGTCCTTTGCAATTCTGAGAGAGTGTGACCCTCAGCTGAGGCAGGGATGACTGTAGAGAGGTTAGGTGCCGACGCATTGCTGCGAGTGTGGAGCGGAGGATCTTGAAGTTTTACCTGCACATCCACTAATATCATTTATTGTATCCGTTGCTCCCAATGCGGTCTCCTCTACATCGGGGAGACTGGGCGCCTCCTAGCAGAGCGCTTCAGGGAACATCTCCGAGACACCCGCACCAATCAACCAAACCGCCCCGTGGCCCAACATTTCAACTCCCCCTCCCACTCTGCCGAGGATATGGAGGTGCTGGGCCTCCTCCACTGCCGCTCCCTCACCACCAGACGCCTGGAGGAAGAACGCCTCGGAACACTTCAACCCCAGGGCATCAATGTGGACTTCAACAGCTTCCTCATTTCCCCTTCCCCCACCTCATCCTAGTTTCTAACCTCCAGCTCAACACTGTCCCCTGACTTGTCCGGACTTGTCCGACCTGCCCAGCTCCTTTTCCACCTATCCACTCCACCCTCTCCTCCCTGACCTATCACCTTCATCTCCTCCCCCACTGACCTATTGTACTCTATGCTACTCTCTCCCCACCCGCATCCTCCTCTAGCTTATCTCTCCACGCTTCAGGCTCTCTGCCTTTATGCCTGATGAAGGGCTTTTGCCCGAAACGTCGATTTTGCCTGTCCTCGGATGCTGCCTGAACTGCTGTGCTCTTCCAGCACCATGGACATTCCCATTCCCATACCCTAAACCATCTCTCTCCTGGCACCCTTCTCACCTGCGACACTATCCACCTGGCACATTCTCACCTGGTACCCTTTCCACCTAGCATCCTTTCCACCTAGCACCCTTTCCACCTGGCACCCTTCCCAATTGGTACACTATCCACCTGGCACTCTACCACCTGAAACCCTAACCCTATGCCTATCTTATATACTTTCTTCTTCACAAGAGCTATCAGACTGGCTGCATGTGTTGCTGGACATTGAAATCATAAAATACAGCAAATCCTGCTGGTGACAAGGGGACCATGGTTTGATTTCCCTCGACTGTTCCGTCATGATCAGAATCTCCTTCCAGAAATGTTGAATTCTGTCTTAGTGCAAATGGAATTTGTAGCCCCTAAGAGAGGAGGATGGAGAAATGTTTGCAAACAGAACTGAGTATCTTCATGGCCAAATCACAGGAAGCTAATATTCAAGTGCATTGGAGCAATTCGAAAAGCAAATAATATGTTAGCTTTTAAAGTAAAATATTATGAAGTCTTACAACATTTATATAGCACCTTGCTGAGACTACATCTGGACATTTTTTAAATTCATTCATGAGATGTTGGTGGGGCTGAAATTTATTGCTCTTGTGGAGGTGGGGGTAAGCTGCCTTCTTGACCTTTTGCTGTGAATATGAACACACACAACGCTGTAAGGGAGGCAATTCCAGGACTTTGTCCCAGGAAGGAATGGCAATATATTTCCAAGTCAGGATGGTGAGTGGCTTGGATGGGAACTTGTAGGTGGTGTCATCCCCATGTATCTGCTGCCCTTGTGCTTCCAGACGGTAATGGTCGTGGGTTTGGAAAGTGCTATCTGAGAAAATGATGAGGAATGTGGTAGAAGCTGAGATTATCTGGGAAGAGATGGAAGACAGGTTTGATCTATGAAACTGGGAGTTCCGTAATGACATAGCAAAGCTTATCTTTGTGAACTGGCCTGTGTCAATCTTCTTCATTTAGAACATAGAACATAGATAATTACAGCGCAGTATAGGCCCTTTGGCCCTCGATGTTGCGCCAACCTGTAAAACCAATCTTTTTTTTTAATAGATTTTTTATGAAGAGAGAAGATTTAAAACATTTTTTACAAAATTACAAAGATAATACAAACTAGTGTATTATATTTACAATATAATAACAACACCAATATACAATTTTAAAAAACCTTACTATTAATCTATTCTACAAATGACCAAAACGTCAAATAGGATATCATACATTACTAACAATAAATAAAAAGGTAGATAAATAACTAGATACATGCTCAAAATAGATTTATAGCAAGTCATAACAAAACCCGTATTTATACGGGATTCCTCCTCCTGGGAGCCCCCGAACCAGCTGGAACCATTACCACGGCTAAGCAAAAGCCCTGGACAATATGGCCAAAATATCGGTGTCAGTATAATTCAAAAAGGGCTGTCATGTTCTGTAAAATAATTCCGATTTTTTCTGCACCATATTCGTAAGAAAGTCAAGGGGGATATATTCCATGACTAGCCTGTGCCAATTTAAAAGTCCTGGGTGACTATCCAATTCACTAAGATGTTATAAGGTTATTTGTGTTATATAATTTGCTACACTCATCATGTGATGTTTCCAAATATTAGTAAAGTTTTATAATAAAGTTTGAATTAATTAAAACCTTAACATGTTGAAATAAAGGTTAAGTGCTTTCAAAAAAACCTGTTTCTGAAATTTTGAGAATTCATTAGACTGAATTCAGTATAGTGGTTTCATGTGAATTCCACCTCTCTCCTAATCAATAGTTTTATTGTTCAGCATCGTAGGTTTTGCTGTGACATGTTTTCTGTTTACCCTCTCCTTATTCTCAGTGCTATGGAGCAAATCGAGATTGCTGAGGCTAATACTAAAATGGACCTGGCACGGAAACTAATGGCCCAGATATATTGCAAGATGTTACTGGGCCTTGGCATGGCCAAACAGCATCACATGGCATGTGGAAAGTGAGTACATCCTCATCACTGATATCCATCAGCAGGAGCACAAAACAACAACAATGTGTCATTTAGGTAGGACCTTAAATGTAGGCAAACATCCCAGGCCACACCTCAGGGCTGCAAAGCAGCCAAGCTTTGACACCATGGAAAAAGTGAGGACTGCAGGTGCTGGAGATCAGAGCTTAAAAATGTGTTGCTGGAAAAGCGCAGCAGGTCAGGAAGCATCAAAGGAACAGGAGAATCAACGTTTCGGGCATAAGCCCTGAAGATTCTCCTGTTCCTTTGCTGCTGCCTGACCTGCTGCGCTTTTCCAGCAACACATTTTTAAGCTCTGACACCATGCCACATAGAAACACAACAAGATGACTGACCAAGCAAAGACACTTTCACAAACTGGAAGGAGGAACAGCATCCAAAAGCACAGATCACGTGATGGCTGAAGTTAAAATTAAACAAAAGAAATGCTTACAATAACAACAACTTGTACGTACAGGTAGTTCTTCCATAACACATAGTTGTGTTCTTGTGCAATCCCGCATTATAGAGAAATCGCACCTTCAGAAACAGCACGTAAAACATTGACGATGTAATCGTATTACAAACAGCACACGTTTTAAAAGTTCATGCTTTAGAAACAGTGTCCCCAGTTCATCAATTACACTGCTGAATTTGCGTTAATGAAATGCACATTATAGCAGAACGAGCTGTACCTTGAACAATGTAAGACCATTAGAGTATAAGAAATATGAACAACAGGAGGCCATTCAGCCCCTTCAGCCTGCTCTGACATTCAATTCAGATATTCCTCAGGAAGAGTCACTCAATCCAAAACGCTAACTCTGATTTCTCTCCACCGATGCTGTCAGGTCTGCTGAGCTTTTCCAGCAATTTCTGTTTTTGTTTCTGACATTCCTTACATCCACTTTCCTGCCCTTTCCGTGTAATCCTTGATTCCCTGACTGATCAAAAATCTATCTGTCTCAGCTTTAAATATACACAAGGATTCTGCTCCCACAGCTCTCTGTGGTAAGGAGTTCCAAAGATTCACAACCCTCTGAGAGATGAAATTTCTCCTCATCTCAGTCTTAAATTGGTGCTCTTTTATTCTGAGACTGTGACCTTTGATTCAAGACTCTCTCATGAGGGGAAACAATCTCTCAGCACTTCGCTGTCCAGCCCCTGAAGAAACCTCTATGTTTCAATAAAATCACCTCTCATAAATTCCAATGAGTAGAGTCCCAAACTGTTTCTTAGAGTCATAGAGATGTACAGCACAGAAACAGACCCTTCGATCCAACTCGTCTGTGCTGACCAGTTATCCTAACCTAATCCAGTCCCATTTGCCAGCATTTGGCTCATATCCTTCCGATTTATGTACCCATCAGATTGAATTGAATTTTAAATGCCTTTTAAATGCTGTAATTGCACAGCCTCCATCACTTCCTCTGGCAGCTCATTCCATACACACACCACCCTCTTTCTTCATAAAACAATCCCTCCAAGCCGAGTTAAAAATCACACACCAGATTATAGTCCAGCAGGTTTAATTGGTGTGCTTCCAATTAAACCTGTTGGACTATAACCAGGTGTTGTGTGATTTTTAACTTTGTACACCCCAGTCCAACACCGGCATCTCCAAATCATGCCTCCAAACCTAGTGAATCGTAGAATCATTAGGACTATCAAATCCACATAGACTCTCTGACTCATTGCATTCAGACTCATACCCCCTTAATCTACTCCTATAACCCTACATTTCCCAAGGCTAACCCACCTAGCCTGCACAACCAACTATGGGCAATTTATCATGGCTAGTCCGCTTAGCTTGCTCATCTGTGGACACAGACATTTGCTTAATTCTGGAATTGAATCCAGGTCCCTGCCACTGTGAGGCAATAGTGCTAACCACTGAGCCACTGTGTCCCTCCTTCTCTAAACTGCTCCAGTAAAATATCTTCCTTTAAATAAGGAGGCCGAAACTGCTCACAGTACTGAAGAAGTAGTCTCATCTGTACCTTGTACAGTTGCAGTAAGACTTCCCTCCTCTCATACTCCAACCCCCCTTGAAATAAGGGCCAACATTGCATTAACCTTCCTGATTCCCTGCTACCCCTGTGACAGTTTGCTGTATTTTGTGCACAAGTTATATGCAGCTTTCTACAGTTTTTCTCTATTTAAGCAATTCTGTTCTTTTACACTCCCCTCCAAAATAAACAACTTCACATTTTCCCACATTATATTCCATTTGTCAACTTTTTGCCCACTTTCTTAAGCTATCAATATCTCTCTGCAAACTGTTTCTATCCCTCTCACAACCTGCCTTTCCACCTATTTTCATGTTGTTTGCAAATTTGACAGCAGTACATTCACTCCCTTCCTCCAAGTCATTAATATATAAAAGTGATTATGCTGCTTTTTGGAGGTAGATTATTACATTATTAATTGGAGGAGGTGGTAGTGTAAGTAATTCAGAGGTTGACATATTACTCTGGAGACAGAGGTACAAATTCCACTAAAAACCACTGAGGAAATTGTTTAAATGTAAAGGTATTTATAAAATCTGGAGTATAACACTTTGTCTCAGTAATGAGACTATGATGGACCTGGTTCACTAATGCCCTTTGAAGAAGGAAGCCGCTGTCCTAACCTGCTCTGGCCTACATGTAACTTCAGACCCACATCAACAGGCTTGGTGTGCTTTGGGTAGCATGGTGGCTCAGTGGTTAGTACTGCTGCCTCACAGCGCCAGGGACCTGGGTTCGATTCCTGCCTTGTGTGACTGTCTGTGTGAAGTTTATGCATTCTCCCTGTGTCTGTGTGGGTTTCCTTCCACAGTCCAAAGACGTGCAGGATAGGTGAATTGACCATGCTAAATTGTACAGTGTTCAGGGATGTGTAGGTTAGGTGCATTAGTCAGGGGGATCTGTAGACCAATAGGGGAATGGGTGTGGATGGGATACTCTTTGGAGGGTTGATGTGGACTTGCTGGGCCTGTTTCCACACTGTCGGAATTCTATGGAGTGGTTAGGTCTTCACTGGGGATTCAGCGATGATCCTGAACCTTGGCTAATTATAGTACTAGCTGCTGTCACTGCGATCTCAGTTGCACTATTGTTCAGTAGAGCCATTGATGGCTGAATGACTGTCCACTCTCGGCAGGCTGTGCTTCCAAATCTGGGGCAGGCCCAACATTGCCCAGTGAGGTAGCTGGTGTAATGGTCCTTTCTGAACAGAGGCAGCTAACAGGTGAGAGGCCCCTCACCTCCAATAAGTCCAGCTTGTGGATTCTTCTTTGCAGCGAAACATGACACCCGTTCCCATTGGTATATTCCCACAAACCACCAGTGAGTGTTGACAGTATGGATATAGAAAGGGTGTTTCCCCCTGTAGGAGTACCTAGAATGAGGGATTACTGTTCAAAAATAAAGGATCTCCCATTTATGACAAAGGTAAAGAGAAACTTATGTCCTTAGAGGGTCAGGAGTCTTTGAATTCTCTTACATATGAAAGAGAGGCAATGGTATTGTCACTCAACCATTAATCTAGATATCCAGGTAATGCTCCCAAGTTCAGGTTGGTAGAATTTGAATTCAATTTAAAAATTCTGGAATTAATATTCTAATAATAACCATGAAACCACTGATAATTGTTGGGAAACTTGTCTGGTTTATTAATGTCCTTTAGGGAAAGAAATCTGCCATCGTTACCTGGTCTGGCCTACATGTGACTCCAGACCCACAGCAATATGCTTGATTCTTAATTGCCCTTTAATGATGGGTAAGAAATGCTGACTCAGCCAGTGATGCCCAAGTGCAATAAATGAATGACTAATGAAAATGTGAACTGGAGCAGGAGTAAATCTCTCAGCCTCTCAAACCTGCTCTGTCATTCAACAAGATTATTGGGCTCATCTGATGACTCCACATTTCTGCCTGTCCCTAATAACCTTTCAACCCCTTTGCTTGTCAAGGATCTAGCAACCTCTGCCTTAACAATATTCAAAGGCACAGCTTCCAAATCTTCACAGCAGACTTTTTTTTCAGTTGGCTGGATGGCTGATTTACAATACAGACACCAACAGTGCGGGTTCAATTCCGTAACAGTTGAGGTCACCCTAAAGAACTCTCCTTCTCAACCTCTCTGTTCACCTGAAGTATGGTGACTCTCATGTTAAACCAACTCCAGCTGTCTCGCTCTCTAATGAGAGTACACCCCTATGGTCTGGTAAGACTATGACAGCTTTACCTTATCCTTACAACTAAAGGTCCAGCAAAGATTTACCACTATCTCAACATCAAGGGCTCTTGCTCAGTCTGGCACAGCTGCAACCGGCTTCCTTTTGGCAATTTCTGTACTGAGTACTTTTCTTCAGCTGCTATACCTGAGATTCCTAAAACCAACTGCAAACTGAACTCATTGTTACCTTAACTTCAGACCAAATCAGAATTCCCTCAACTCAGTTTCCAGTAGTCTTTGCAGGATTTCTTATTCAAGGGTTTAACATTCCTGCCTCCATTCTCTGGCACAACCACACACTAACTGACTCCATTCTGGGTTTTTCTGTGTCTCTGTGCGTTCCAAGACAGCTGTCACTAGGCATTAGAACCATTTCTTCTGCCTTTTTCTAATTCACTGAATTACAAATCTCTTCACTTCAACAGCTGTAAAACCTCACTAAAAATGGTAGCAGAAAAACAAGTGAATCTGAAACACTTTTTAACAAAGATTACAATAATTACATTAAACTTTGAGTTCTACATCATTCATGACATTGTGAACACAACAGCTGCTTAACATTTTAGTGTGATGGTTTGGGATGAAGCAAAGTAACTGATTGGATTTGTTGCAGGGCAATGGGATCTTCCAGTAATAAGGACAGGCAGCTGTATGAGGTGAGTGACATTTTCACACATGCAGATAATTCACTAGCCTTACCTCCAATTCTGGTCAAAGGATCAAGTGTTCTCAAGGGTACACCTGTGGTTCAAGATGATAGCTATCCAGCAGACAATATTCCAGAAGAGAAATAATCCAAGGATGTTCATATTGTATCGGACAATGATCATGATTTGGAGATGCCGGTGTTGGACTGGGGTGTACAAAGTTAAAAATCACACAACACCAGGTTATAGTCCAACAGGTTTAATTGGAAGCACACTAGCTTTCGGAGCGACGCTCCTTCATCAGATCACCTGATGAATGGGCGTCGCTCCGAAAGCTAGTGTGCTTCCAATTAAACCTGTTGGACTATAACCTGGTGTTGTGTGATTTTTGACAATGATCTTGGTGGAGATGTAGAGAAAAGGGTTTACATATGAATATGTAAACAGTGTAGCAAATGTTTAAAATGTATTATTTTTATTGTATGAGAGTTTAGGTCCGAAAGTAGAGAAATAATAGACATTAACACTCAGTTCTGCGGGGTGTTATAAATTAACTGGGAACAATGTGCCAATGTTTTGCTTTTCCACAAGCCATCCCAAATGTGTAAAATCCCAATGGGACTACTCTGTTGACCAAATTGTCTGACTGATTGCTACTCAGGTCAAAAGCAATTCGCACCAGGTTTCATCAATAACAGATAATCAACCATTTACTGTAACGTGCAGCTGTAATAAAAGAACAGAAAAAACAATGACGGATTTCTAATCTACAACTATGTAACTTAAACTAAGTTAAAAAAAAAAAAATTCTATAAATTCTGTGTCTTACGATCTTAAACTCCACAACCACCTGATGAAGGAGCGGCACTCTGAAAGCTAGTGTGCTTCCAATTAAACCTGTTGGACTATAACCTGGTGTTGTGTGGTTTTTAACTTTGTACACCCCAGTCCAACACCGGCATCTCCAATTCACAACTTGAACCAAGCGCTTGAAAAATACCAAGTAGACAGATACACAGTCAAGACAGACAGAAGTGTCACAACCCCTGGTGGCTCAGTGGTTAGTACTGCTGCCTCACAGCGCCAGGGACCTGGGTTAGATTCCTGCCTTGGGTGACTGTCTGTGTGAAGTCACAACCCATTTGGGAACATGTGCTGATAACATGTGCCAGTAGCAGTGGTGGACTTTCCCTCATTATGGGCATTTAAACAGGCATTGGATAGGCAAATGGATGATAGTGGGCTAGTGTAGGTTAGGTGGGCTTGGATCGGCGCAACATCGAAGGCCGAAGGGCCTGTATTGCGCTGTATTCTTCTATGTTCTATGTTCTATAACTATAAGATCTAGGAGCAGAAATTAGGCAAATCAGCCCATCGAGTCTGCTCCACCATTCAATCATAGCTGATAAATTTCTCAACCCCATTCTCCTGGTTTCTCCCCATAACCGTTGATCCCCTTGACACGGTGGCTCAGTGGTTAGCACTGCTGCCTCACAGCACCAGGCAGGGAGCTTTCCTCATTCCTGAAAAAGGGCTCATGCCCGAAACGTTGATTCTCCTGCTCCTTGGATGCTGCCTGACCTGCTGCGCTTTTCCAGCAACACATTTTCAGCTCTGATCTCCAGCATCTGCAGTTCTCACTTTCTCCTCCACAGCACCAGGGTCCCAGGTTCGATTCCAGCCTCGGGTGACTGTGTGGAGTTTGCATGTTCTCTCCGTTTCTGCGTGGGTTTCCTCCGGGTACTCCAGTTTCCTCCCACAGTCCAAAGATGTGCAGTTCAGGTGAATTGGCCGTGCTAAATTGCCCATAGTGTTAGGTGCATTAGTCAGAGGGAAATGGGCTTGGGTGGGTTACTCTTCGGAGGGTTGGTGTGGACTGGTTGGGCCAAAGGGCCTGTTTCCACACTGTAGGGAATCTAATCTAATCTAACCTATCTATGTCCATCTTAAACAGACTCAATGACCTGGCTTCCACAGCCTTCTGTGGCAGTGAATTCAATAGATTCCCCTCTCTCTGGCTGAAGAAGTTTCTCCTTCTCTCCATTATAAAAGGTCTTCCCTTTGCTCTAAGGCTGTGCCCTCGGGCCCTAGTCTCTCCTACCAATGGAAACATCTTCCCAACATCTACTCTGTCCAGGCCATTCAGTATTCTGTATGTTTCAATTAGATCCCCCTTCATCCTTCTAAACTCTATTGAGTATAAACCCAGAGTCCTCAAACATTCCTCATATGTGAAGCTTTTCATTCCTGGGACCATTCTCGTGAACCTCCTCTGAAAACATTCCAGGGCTAGTACACCCTTCCTGAGATACAGGGCCCAAAACTGTCCACAATACTCCACATGTGGTCTGACCAGAGGCTTATAGAGCCCCAGAAATCTATCCCTTTTATATTCAAGTCCTCTCAAAATAAGTGCCAACATTGCATTTGACTTCCTAACTACCTGAGCCTCACTTATCCCAGGATTGTCACAGAAGTTAAAGATTTAATTAAATAACTTGAAATCCCCAGTGTATCTGTGTAATGAACTTAGGTTATCAGAAAATACTGACCAGGTTACTGTACTTAACATGAGCTATTGGTTACATATAAATCAATTCTAACCACAGGCAGGCTAAACTGACAAACATTTAATCCAACTAACTGGGATCCTAACCCTGTGTAAAATCCACACACACACAGACAGACACAGACACAGAAAAACAAACAAATCCTGTTGGGCATTATTGTTGGAGAGAAATTATTGGGGAAATATGGTTAAATAGTGCCTGTCTACAGGATTCAATGAGTTGTCCCCTTTGTTCATTTCAAAACCTTCTGATCTCCAATCTTCATATCCAAGTCACTTCCATTACTGAAAACACGTTGCGGGGTGGGGAGGGACTTAGGGTAGTGGGTGAGGGGCTGGGAGTGGCAGTGGTGGTGGAGTTGTCACAATATTTTTTCTAATTCTCAATCCCTGCTTGGAGGGAATAGCTTATAGCTGATGGTGGGAGAGGTTAGCTCTCTGTCAGTTCTCGGTGACTTCACTGCAGAGAGCAATAAAGAGAGGTGCTTTCTTTTGCAGTCTGTAGTCTTTCTGCCTCTATATTGTTCACACACTCACTGGCTACCTGCCCAGGAGCCAATCAGTGTATTGTTGCCATGATTCATCTCCTGCATAACTGGTCCTGACAGCACAAACCAATCAGCAATCTGCCTCTAGGCAGAGTTTGTTCAGAACCCACAGTGCCATTGGATTTCAAACATCCCCCTCCCAACTGCTTGAGAAAAGCAGCAGTGTAATCATAACTCACAATGAGAGGAAAAGAGAGAGAGAGACTGAGAAGGAGCATTGGAAGCTTTCAGTTTGCAGGGCTCTAGCTGTTTCTCCTTCTGTCTTGGCACTGATAGCTTTTAACATGCTGCAGCTCAGCACTTCTATCTATCTTAATTGTGTATCTGTTTGGAGTTTTTTTAAGTGTTTCTTTTAAGTTGCATAGGATGGCATGGTGGCTCTGTTGTTAGTGCTGCTGCCTCACAGCACCAGGGAGCTGGGTTTGATTCCAACCTCAGGCGACTGTGTGGAGTTAGCACATCGCCCCCCCCCCCCCCCCCCCCCCCCCCCCCCCCCCCACCCCTTACCTTTGTGGGTTTCTACCAGGTGCTCTGGTTTCCATCTGCAGATATGGAAATTAGGTGGATTGGCCATGCTAAATTGTTCATAGTGTCCAGAGATATGTAGGTTAGGTGGATTAGACATTGGAAATGCATGGATGGGGTGGGTCTGGGTGGGATGTTCTTTGGAGAGTTGGGCTGAATGGCCTGCCCCCACACTGTCGGGACTCTATAATTCAGTCTCAATTTTTCCCCCTCACCATTTCAAACAGCAGCTTTATATTATACATATCATTGTAGGCAGCATCTAATTTACAATTTGCTAATTCTCCAGATATTTTAATGATGTGACTGTCCAACTTCCATTTCAGTTTATAGTCCCAACAAATGAAAATACGTGGATTATTGCAGGTGATTGGATTTTTTTTAAAAACTAGGTTAATTTTTAAACAGTAGCTAAAGACAGTATTTCTAAGAAATTTAAAAATCACACACCACCAGGTTATAATCCAACAAGTTAACCTGAGAATGTAACTTTTTAAAAAAAAGTTTTGTGATTTACATATGAAAGAAGTGAAACTATCATGGTCATTCTAACAAATGAGAGACTTAATAAACAATCAAGGTATTTTTCAATGTATAATTTCAGTTACATCACACTGTAAACTTTTGCTTTAAATTCTGTGTCTTACAATTGTATCCTCCACAACCACCTGATGAAGGAGCGTCGCTCCGAAAGCTAGTGTGCTTCCAATTAAACCTGTTGGACTATAACCTGGTGTTGTGTGATTTTTAACTTTGTCCACCCCAGTCCAACACCGGCATCTCCAAATCATTTCTAAGAAATGTTAGCTACATGACTAACAACCTCCCAGGGAGATAAGTGTTAGGATGTTTGCTGACTTAACCCACATTACAGTTGATGTGGTGTAGTTGCCCCCACAGTGCTGTTGGGAACGAAGTTCTAGGATTCGGACCCAGTGACAATGAAGGAACGGTGATATATTTCCAAGTCAGGATGGTGAGTGGCTCGGAGGGGAACTTGCAGGGGGTGGTGCTCCCATGTATCTGCTGCCCTTGACTTTCTAGATGGAAGTGGCTGTGTGTTTGGAAGGTGCTGTAAGAATACATTTCCATAAAATTTAAAGTGCTGTGCTTTTGGAAATGAATATGATGTTCCTACACACTGAGGGTCCTCCTCTGGTAATTTTAGTGCCTTTACTCCTTCTGTGCGTATGTGACATGGGTGACGTTTGGAAGGAAAAACCTGGATGTGATTGAGTTGGAGCTAGGACGACTGCTTCGTTCAGAGATATTCAACCCAGCTCAGAATTTGAAGAAAGAAGAACCAAAAGGTTCACAAGAAAGCCCCAGGTAACAGGGAGAAAGTGTGAGAAAGAAGAAACCTTCATGATGAGAATAAATTTCAATACACCACCTCTTTCTGTGTAACTCCCTCTTTTCTACCTTTCCTCAAGTTCTGCCCATCACTGGGGTTCAGGTCCCTTCCTTTACACTGTTCCCCATCAAACACTCCCAGGACAGGGACAGCACAGGGTCAAGGGGGAACAAACAGTCAGTGGAGGGATCCCCTGTGGTCGTTTCCCTGAAAAACATGTATACCGTTTTGGATACTGTTGAAGGGGGGGGGGGGGGCGACTTACCAGGGGCATGCAGTGGGGCCCAGGTCTCTGGCACAGAGCCTGTCCCTGTTGCACAGAAGGGAAGGAGGGAAAGGAGGAGAGTGTTAGCCATTGGGGACTCAATAGTTAGAGGGTCAGATAGAAGGTTTGTTGGGAACGAACGAGACTCGCGGTTGGTGTGTTGCCTCCCAGGTGCCAGGGTTCGTGATGTCTCGGAAGGGAGAGGGTGACTAGCCTCAAGTCGTTGTCCATGTAGGTACCAACGACATAGGTAGAAAGAGGGATAGGGATGTAAGGCAGGGTTTCAGGGAGCTAGGGTGGAAGCTGAGAGCTAGAACAAACACAGGGTTGTTATCTCTGGTTTGTTACCTGTGCCACGTGATAGCGAGGCAAGGAATAGGGAGAGATATCAGCTGAACACATGGGTGCAGGGATGGTGCAGGAGGGAGGGTTTCAGATATATGGATAATTGGGGCTCATTCTGGGGAAGGTGGGACCTGTACAAGCTGGACGGTCTTCACTTGAACTAGAGGGGTACGAATATCCTGGGTGGGAAATTTGCTGGTGCTATTCGGGTGGGTTTAAACTAGCTCAGCAGGGGGATGGGAACCTGAGATGTAGTTGCAGTGTACAGGAGGATGAGAGTAGGGAGGACAGGGGCAGGATTTCAGGGTCACAGGAACGTGCTGGCAGACAGCGAAGTGGTTTGAAGTGTGTCTACTTCAATGCCAGAAGTATCCGAAATAAAGTAGCTGAGCTTGCAGCATGGATAGGTACCTGGGACTTTGATGTTGTGGCCATTTCGGAGACATGGTTCTAGATTAGAGTGGTGCTGGAAAAGCACAGCAGTTCAGGCAGCATCCGAGGAGCAGGAAAATCAACGTTTCGGGCAAAAGCCCTTCATCAGGAATAGAGGCAGAGTGCAGAGTAGCAAAGGCTACCTTCCCCACCCTCCTCCCTGACCTACCACCTCCATCCCCACCCCCATTCACTATTGTACTCTATGCAACTTTCTCCCCACCCCCACCCTTCTCTCATATATCTCTCCACCCTGCAGGCATTCTGCCTCTATTCCTGATGAAGGGCTTTTGCCCGAAACATTGATTTTCCTGCTCGGATGCTGCCTGACTTGCTGTGCTTTTCCAGCACCACTAATCTAGAATCTGGTTTCCAGCATCTGCAGTCCTTGTTTTTACCATTTCGGAGACATGGATAGAGCAGGGTGAGGAATGGATGTTGCAGGTTCCAGGGTTTACATCTTTCATTAAGAACAGGCAAGGCGGTAAAAGAGAGGGAGGTGTGGCCTTGTTAGTCAAGGATAGTATAACAGTGGCAGAGAGAACTTTTGAAGAGGACTTGTCTACTGAGCTAATGTGGGTTGAGGTTAGAAACAGGAGAGGAGAGGTCACACTGCTCGGAGTTTTTTATAGGCCTCCACAGAGTTCCAGGGAGGTGGAAGAGAGGATTAGTAAAATTATTCTGGGTAGGAGTGAAAGGAACAGGGTGGTCATTATGGGGGCCTTTAACTTCCCCAATATTGACTGGAAATGCTATAACTCTAGTATGTCGGATGGATCAGTTTTTGTCCAATGTGTACAGGAGGGTTTCCTGACACAGTATGTCAAAGGGTGGACAAGAGGGGAGGTCACACTGGATCTGGTGCTTGGTAATGAACCAGGCCAGGTGTTTGATTTAGTTGTAGGTGAACACTTTGGAGAGAGTGACCATAATTCGGTTACGTTTAGTTTAGTGATGGAAAGGGATAGGTACATGCCAAAGGTCAAGAGTTATCGATGGGGCAAGGGCAATTATAATGTGATTAGGCAAGAATTAGGATGCATAGAATGGGGTAGCAAAATGCAGGGGATGGGGACAATGGAAATGTGGAGCTGGTTTAAGGAACAGATATTGCGTGTCCTTGATAGGTATGTCCCTGTCAGGCAGGGAGGAAGTGATAAGGTAAGGGAAGCATGATTTACCACAGAAATTGCATCTCTTATTAAGCAGAAGAGGGAGGCTTATGTGGCGTTGAGGTGAGATGGTACAGATGAGGCGATGGAGAGTTATAGATCAGCGAGGAAGGATTTAAAGAGAGAGTTAAGAGCAAAGAGAGGACACGAGCAGTCTTTAGCAAATAGAATAAAGGAGAACCCTAAAACTTTCTATAGGCATGTGAGGAATAAAAGGATGACTAGGGTAGGAATAGGACCAGTCAAAGACAGAAGTGGGAAGTTGAGTGTGGACCCTGTGGAGATCAGAGAGGTCCTAAACAAACATTTCTCATCGGTTTTCACTCAGGAAAAGGAGAATATTGTAGAGGAGAAGAATGAGGTACGAGATATTAGACTAGAAAGGATCGAGGTTAGTTACAAACAGGTGTTATCAATTCTAGAAGGAGTGAAAGTAGACAAGTCCCCTGGGCCGGATGGGATTTATCTGAAGATTCTCTGGGAAGATAGGGAGGAGATAGAGCCTTTGGCTTTGATATTTGAGTCGTCATTGTCGACAGGTTTAGTACCTGAGGACTGGAGGATTGCAAATGTTGTGCCCTTGTTCAAGAAGGGCAGTAGAGATGACCCAGGTAATTATAGACCAGTGAGTCTTACTACTGTTGTAGGAAAGGTTTTGGAAAGGATTATAAGAGAGAAGATTTATAATCATCTAGTAAGCAACAATTTGATTTCAGATAGTCAACATGGTTTTGTCAAGGGCAGGTTGTGTCTCACAAACCTCATTGAGTTTTTGAGAAGATGACCAAGCATATAGATGAGGGTAGGGCAGTTGACGTGGTGTACATGGACTTCAGTAAAGCCTTTGATAAGGTTCCACATGGTAGGCTGTTGGAGAAAATGCACAGGCATGGGATTGAGGGTGATTTAGCAGTTTGGATTAGAAACTGGCGTTCTGAAAGAAGGCAGCGAGTGGTGGTTAATGGAAAATATTCAGCCTGGAGTCCAGTTACTAGTGGTGTGCCACAAGGATCTGTTTTGGGACCACTGCTGTTTGTCATTTTTATAAATGACTTAGACACAAGCATAGGTGGATGGATTAGTAAGTTTGCAGATGATACTAAAGTCGGTGGATAGTGGACAGTTTGGAAGTATGTCACAGGTTGCAGGGGAACTTGGATAAACTGCAGAATTGGTCTGAGAGGTGGCAAATGGAGTTCAATGCAGCTAAATGTGAGGTGATGCACTTTGAGAAGAATAACAGGAAGGCAGAATACTGGGTCAGTGGAAAGATTCTTGGTAGTGTGGATGTGCAGAGGGATCTTGGAGTCCATGTACATAGATCCCTGAAAGTTGCCACCCAGGTGGATAGTGCTGTTAAGAAGGCATATGGTGTGTCAGGTTACATTGGTAGAGGGATTGAATTCTGGAGCCGCAATATCATGCTGCAACTATACAAAACACTGGTGCGGTCACACTTGGAATATTGTGTACAGTTCTGGTTGCCATATTTTGGGAAGGATGTGGAAGCATTGGAAAAGGTGCAGAGGAGAGTTTACCAGGATGTTGCCTGGTCTGGAGGGAAGGTCTTATGAGGAAAGGATGAGAGACTTGGGTCTGTTCTCATTGGAGAGAAGAAGGCTAAGAGGGGATTTGATAGAGACACACAAGATGATCAGAGGATTAGATAGTGTAGACAGTGAAAGTCTTTTTCCTAGGATGATGACATCAGCTTATATGATGGGGTAAACTACAAATTGAGGGGTGATAGATTTAAGACAGATGTCAGAGGCAGGTTCTTTACTCAGAGAATGGTAAGGGCCGCCGCCACATTAGGGAAATTTAAACAATCCTTGGATAAGCACATGGATGATTTTGGGATAGTGTAGGGGGAACGAGCTGAGAATAGTTCACAGGTCGGTGCAACATCACGGGCCGAAGGGCCTGTTCTGTGCTGTATTGTTTTATGTTCTATGTTACATACAGAGTAAAGCACCTTCTACACTGTCCCCATCAAACACTCCCAGGACAGGGACAGCACAGAGTTAGATACAGAGTAAAGCTCTCTCTACACTGTCCCACATCAAACACTTCCAGGACAGGGACAGAATGCCAGAGGTACCAACACATATCTTAATAACTGAATCTCCCACTTACCATTCTGATAGAGAGGGCTGGTTCTGTTTGGCTGGGAATACCTGTGTAGGTTTCAGGGAGGTTTGAGTGGTTGGTATTGCTGTTGTGTTTCTGTGAAAAATTCAGAGGATGAGGTCCATCTGCCAATGGGTCTGAGCTGATGCGTGGGGTACAGTTAGTCATTAAGGAGTGAGGTTTTTCCCCAGTTACTGATCATTATTTTCTCATTGTTCAGGCGCCTTCAGACAAGGAGACCTCCAATAAACACCATCCTGAACCAACGCTCGCCAGTCCTTACCTCACTGATCCAGACCCCTCGGGAAAAGTCTGCGTACCTCTTCAAACACCACCACGTGAATCCAAAGTTCCGAGCTGATGTGGCAGACCAGAAGACCAAGGTGCTGGACCTGAAGCTGGAATTGGCTGAGAGGTAAGGGGGCAATCAGAACAAATGAACCCCATGCAGACCAGGTGACTGCTCCTTTCCACACAGAGAATGAGGCAGCACAGAACAGGCCATTCTGCCCCAGCGTGCCAATGCTGGCTTTTTGAAATGCATTCCTGAAGAAGGGCTTATGCCCGAAACGTCGATTCTCCTGTTCCCTGGATGCTGCCTGACCTGCTGCGCTTTTGCAGCAACACATTTTCAGTTTTTGAAATGCAATCCAATTATTTTGATTCCACCCCATTGGACTTTGTCCAAAGCCTTGCGATTTATTTTCCTGGGGAGAAAATGAGAACCGCAGATGCTGAAGATCAGAGTCAAATACTGTGACGCTGGAAAAGCACAGCCGGTCAGGCAGCATCCGAGGAGCAGGCGAGTCGATGTTTCAGGCCATTCCTAATGAAGAACTATCCCCAGAAGATTCTCCTGCTCCTCGGATGCTGCCTGACCTGCTGTGCCTTTCCAGCACCACACTCTCGACTCTGATTTCTTTTCTTTGTTTAAGTAGGCAATGACAGAGATTCATATAGCTTATAGCACAGAAACAGACTTTTCGGTCCAACTTGTCCATGCTGACCAAATATCCTAAATTAATCTAGTTGCATTTGCCAGCATTTGGCCCGTATCCCTCCAAACCCTTCCTATTCGTATACCCATCCAGATGCCTTTTAAATGTTGTAATTGTACCAGCCTCCACCACTTCCTCTGGCAGCTCATTCCATACATGCACCACCCTTTGTGTGATAAAGTTGCCCCCTTAGGTCCCTTCTATATCTTTCCCCTCTCACCCTAAACATATGCCCTCTAGTTCTGGATTCCCCGACCCCAGGTAAAGACCTTGTCTATTCGCCCTATCCATGCTCCTCATGATTTTATAAACCGCTATAAGGTCACTCCTTAGCCTCTGATGCTCCAGGGAAAACAGCCCCAGCATCCAAACCCTCCAACCCTGGCATGGTGGGTATTGTTGCTAGGACTGTTAGACATGACAGGTGTTTGGGTCTGAATCCAATTCGCAAAACAAATCTGGAGTTCAGGGTCTAATGATGACCATGTTGTTGGGGGAAAATCCGACTGGTTCATGAAGGTCCTTTAGGGAAGGAAATCTGCCATCCTGACCTGGTCTGGCCTACATGTGACTCCAGACCCACAGCAATGTCGCTGTTTCTTAACCGCTCTCTGAGCAATCAACACTGGTTTAACCAGCAAGACATACACTTAATGCATGAGCTTAAAGAAGATCTTGGAGAGATGAGCTTTCTCTTGCTTTCAGTTTCCAGTATATGGAATTCTTGGTGGTGGGAGCTGATTCTGTGAAATAGAATTGGTCAGATCCTCCAGAATGGCTAACTAACAGAGTTACTGAGAATGAAACAGGATGTGACGTAAAGCAAGACCACTGTTTCTCAGAGCCAGTACAACTACAGTGGGTGGAATGGCCTTCCTCCTGGATGAAAATTGCAATGAGTTTTCAGACCCTTCATAGGAGTGAATTCCCTCATCTGCTCCCGGGGAGAAGAGGGCCTGAGACTCTAACCTTCCTGAACCACATCAAGGGGGAGAGAACATTCAGGGAATGTGCTGGTGAAGGGTGCACCAGACACAGAGGCTTTGAGTGAGGTCAGGCTAGGATTCAGAGCTGAGAGTGTGCTGCTTGTAAAGCACAGCAGGTCAGGCAGCATTTGAGGAGCAGGAGAATCGACGCTTCAGGCAGGAATCCTGATGAAAGGCTCTGGCCCAAAGCATTGATTTTCCTGTTCCTCGAATGCTGCCGGACCTGCTGTGCTTTTCCAGCACCACACTCTCGGCTCTGATCTCCAGCATCTGCAGATCTCACTGTCTCGTCAGGCTAGGATTCAGTCTGCTGGCTGAGTAGTGGGCCAGAGCTCAGTGTCCTGGGTCACACTGGAGACTCAGTGAGATAAAGATACACCTCAACATCTGCACGCCCATATCTCAAAGTCAGTACCCTCATCAGCAGAGGGGTAGGTTACTGCTCATCACTGAGACTCAGGGAATGTGAGATGGTATATCAGAACATGTTACTGGGGCTTGTGGAAATTGCTGGACAATATTAACGATCTCAAATGCATTTGAAAGGAGAAGTGATGGATTCTATCATTGGCTGTGTATCTCATTCTCTCCTGAAGGGGCTGGCTCTCACTGAGGTACGGGGTCCCCCTCTCTCTCCTGAAGGGGCTGACTCTCACTGAGGTACGGGGTGTCCCTCCCTCTCCTGAAGGGGCTGACTCTCACTGAGGTACGGGGTTCCCCTCTCCTGAAGGGGCTGACTCTCACTGGGGTACGAGGTCCCCCTCCCTCTCCAGAAGGAGCTGACTGTCACTGGGGTACAGGGTCTCCCTCCCTCTCCCGAAGGGGCTGACTCTCACTGGGGTACGGGGTCCCCCTCTCTCTCCTGAAGGGGCTGACTCTCACTGAGGTACGGGGTCCCCCTCTCTCTCCTGAAGGGGCTGACCCTCACTGGGGTATGGGGTCCCCCTCCCTCTCCTGAAGAGGCGGACCCTCACTGGGGTACGGGGTCCCCCTCCCTCTCCTGAAGGGGCTGACCCTCACTGGGGTACGGGGTCCCCCTCCCTCTCCTGAAGGGGCTGACCCTCACTGGGGTACGGGGTCCCCCTCCCTCTCCTGAAGGGGCTGCTCTCACTGGGGTACGGGGTCCCCCTCTCTCTCCTGAAGGGGCTGACCCTCACTGGGGTATGGGGTCCCCCTCCCTCTCCTGAAGGGGCTGCTCTCACTGGAGTACGGGGTCCCCCTCTCTCTCCTGAAGGGGCTGACCCTCACTGAGGTACGGGGTCCCCCTCTCTCTCCTGAAGGGGCTGACTCTCACTGAGGTACGGGGTGTCCCTCCCTCTCCTGAAGGGGCTGACTCTCACTGAGGTACGGGGTCCCCCTCTCCTGAAGGGGCTGACTCTCACTGGGGTACGAGGTCCCCCTCCCTCTCCAGAAGGAGCTGACTGTCACTGGGGTACAGGGTCTCCCTCCCTCTCCCGAAGGGGCTGACTCTCACTGGGGTACGGGGTCCCCCTCTCTCTCCTGAAGGGGCTGACTCTCACTGAGGTACGGGGTCCCCCTCTCTCTCCTGAAGGGGCTGACTCTCACTGGGGTACGGGGTACCCCTCCCTATCCTGAAGGGGTGGACTCTCACTGGAGTATGGGGTCCCCCTCTCTCTCCTGAAGGGGCTGACCCTCACTGGGGTATGGGGTCCCCCTCCCTCTCCTGAAGAGGCGGACTCTCACTGGGGTACGGGGTCCCCCTCCCTCTCCTGAAGGGGCTGACCCTCACTGGGGTACGGGGTCCCCCTCCCTCTCCTGAAGGGGCTGACCCTCACTGGGGTACGGGGTCCCCCTCCCTCTCCTGAAGGGGCTGCTCTCACTGGGGTACGGGGTCCCCCTCTCTCTCCTGAAGGGGCTGACCCTCACTGGGGTACGGGGTCCCCCTCCCTCTCCTGAAGGGGCTGCTCTCACTGGAGTACGGGGTCCCCCTCTCTCTCCTGAAGGGGCTGACCCTCACTGGGGTACGGGGTCCCCCTCCCTCTCCTGAAGGGGCTGACCCTCACTGGGGTACGGGGTCCCCCTCCCTCTCCTGAAGGGGCTGACTCTCACTGAGGTACAGCGTCCCCCTCCCTCTCCTGAAGGGGCTGACCCTCACTGGGGTACGGGGTCCCCCTCCCTCTCCTGAAGGGGCTGACTCTCACTGGGGTACGGGGTCTCCCTCCCTCTCCTGAAGGGGCTGCTCTCACTGAGGTACGGGGTCTCCCTTCCCTCTCCTAAAGGGCTGACTCTCACTGGGGTACGGGGTCCCCCTCCCTCTCCTGAAGGGGCTGACTCTCACTGGGGTACGGGGTCTCCCTCCCTCTCCTGAAGGGGCTGCTCTCACTGAGGTACGGGGTCCCCCTCCCTCTCCTGAAGGGGCTGACTCTCACTGGGGTACGGGGTCCCCCTCCCTCTCCTGAAGGGGCTGACTCTCACTGGGGTACGGGGTCTTCCTCCCTCTCCTGAAGGGGCTGACTCTCACTGGGGTATGATGTCCCCCTCCCTCTCCTGAAGGGGCTGACCCTCACTGGGGTACAGGTTCCCCCTCCTTCTCTTGAAGATGCTGAGTCTCACTGGGGTCCCCCTCCTCTCCTACTCTCACTACCCTCAGAGGAAAAGAAATCTCCTCATCTCTGTCTTAAATATTCAACCTTTACTCTGGAGTCATTGTTTTAAAGTAGTTCCCTCTAGGGACTGCGAAGGCAAGTGATTCTCCCTACCCCTTATCCCAGATGTAATAATCTACCAGTGAATGGGGTTAAACAGGCACTCTCTGCTCTTCACTCACCAATGTGGCTACCAGTTCTGTCGCCTTGGGTGGGGGAGTTCTCTTGATCTGCTTTGGTCTGAGCTTCAGTCAGATTGTGGACCCTAGCTGGATAGCGTGGCTGGGGACAGAATTAAGTTGGACCGTGTCCCCTCCAGGCTAATGAGTGAACTGACCCTTCAGGATTAGATGTGACTGTAAGCACCCTACAAACCAGTGAGAGACCAACATCTTGGAGAAATGAGCCGAGGAGCTGATGGTGAAAAGCCTTCTTTCACACTGTTTGTTCTGTTTCTTTCAGCATTGGGATCATCGGAGAGCCTTTCTCAAATTTCTTTTCAGATACACTCATCCCCATTGATTCTTACATCGAGAATGAAGGGGCTGAGGAGTCAGTGGATGAGGAGGCTCTACTACAAAAGAGTGGATACTCTCATTCAACAGCCATCGAGTCCTCTCTGGGAGATATGAACTCCCATCATCAATATCTGGACATGTCGAGGGCTACAACTGTAGCTGCAGACTCTGAATACAACCTGTAAATGAGCAGGTTACACAACCAAAACTCACTTTAACCTATTCAGGAATAAACCTTTTACTCTTTGCAAGCAAGTTACTTTGTTGTCTGATGGGAGTCTCTCCCAATCCCATCCCCTCACTCGGCTCCTGATTCTTATAATCCAAGAAAGTGAAAGCCAACCCCAAGTTGCAACATTGCTTGTAGACCTGACCACCATCTGCACACACTCAGACACACAGACACAAACACACATCCACAGACACATGCACACGCACAGACACACTCATGCACAGACACACTCACACACAGGCACGCACATGCGCATAGACACACACACGCGCACAGACACACACACACAGGCACGCACACACGCATAGACACACACGCGCACAGACACACACACACACTTAGACATGTACAGACACACACACACAGGCACGCACACACGCATAGACACACACGCGCACAGACACACACACACACTTAGACATGCACAGACACACACACAGGTACGCACACACGCATAGACACACGCGCACAGACACACACACTTAGACATGCACAGACACACACATACACGCACACACGCACACAGGCACACACACACACACTTAGACATACAAACACACACACAGACACACATGCACACACACACACACTTAGACATACAAACACACACACACGCACACATGCACACACACACAGGCGCACACACACATTAGACATGCACAGATACACATACACACACACACCCATTTGAGAGTAGTATCTCTGAACTTGAAGGGACTGGCATCGATAAGAACTAAAGGACTTGCGTTTCTGGCAAGCCTTCATTCCAACTTTGTTCTCCCTCAGAAAAGCCAGTGATAAAGGAGTGGAGCCAGTCTTTTTTTATAAACATTTATTGATGGGAAACAAGCATGCACCACCTGACCCAGACTGTATCTATTCACAGAGCCACAAGGAAATCATTGATTAATGATCCACCTGGATGCATTAAACTCAGGGGAATACCTACAAGTACCGCTCCGAGCGACTCACCATCCTGACTTGGAAATATATCACCGTTCCTCCACTGTCTCTGGGTCAAAATTTCTGCCCTAAGGGCATTGTGGGTTCAAGCAGTTGAACTACAGCAGTTCAAGAAGGCAGCTCACTCCCACCTACTCAACTAGAAATGGACTATCAATGCTGGCCCGTGTCACACTAGTGAATATTAAAAGTTGATAGCCATTCAGTAAGAGGGCTATTGTGGGGCAATGATAGTGCCCCTATCTCTCAGCCAGGGGTCCCAGATTCTAGTCCCACCCATTCTAGAGATGTTTAATTCCATCTTTAGTTAAACTTCAGTGATGAGGATAGATTGAAGAAGTTGGGATTGGAGAGAAAGCAGCTGAGAGGAGATTTAATAGAGTTTTCAATATCATGATTGGGCTGGACAGAGTAGAGAGGGAGAAGCTGTTCCCACTTGAAAAAGGAACAAGAAAGAGGGGGTAGGTTTAAGGTGATGTGCAAAGGAAGCAAGAGTGATGTGAGGAAAAAACATTTTACACAACGAGTAGTTAGGGTCTAGAGTGCACTGCCTGGAAATGTGATGGAGGCAATGTCAATTGAGGCATTCACATGGGGCACTGGATGGTTATTTGGATCAAAATGGTGTACAGGGATATGGGGAGAAAGCAGGAGAGTGGCATTGGGTAGTGATAGCAGTGGGTACTGCAGATGCTGAAGATTAGAGTCAAGGTTAGTGTGGTGCTGGAAAAGCACAGCAAGTCAGGCAGCATCCGAGGAGCAGGAAAAATCGATTTTGGGCAAAAGCCCTTCATCAGGAATGAGGCTGGGAGCCTCCGGGGTGGAGAGATAAATGGGAGGAGGGTGGGGCTGGAGGGAAGGTTGCTGAGAGTGTACTAGGTGGATGGAGGTGAGGGTAAAGGTGATAGGTCAGAGAGGAGGGTGAGGCGGATAGGTGGGAAGAAAGCTTGACCGGACAGGTCATGAGGATGGTGCTGAGCTGGAAGGTTGGAACTGGGGTAAGGTGGGGGGAAGGGAAATGAGGAAACTGGTGAAGTCCACATTGATGCCCTGGGGTTGAAGCATCCCGAGACGGAAAATGAGGCGTTCTTCCTCCAGGCGTCGGGTGTTGCGGGAGCGGCGGTGGAAGAGGCCCAGGACCTGCATGTTGGCAGAGTGGGAGCGGGAGTTGAAATGTTGGGCCACAGGGCGGTGTGGTTGATTGGTGCGGGTGTCCCGAAGATGTTTCCTAAAGCGCTCTGCGAGGAGGCGTCCAGTCTCCCCAATGTAGAGGAGACCGCATCGGGAGCAGTTTTTTTTCAGTTGGTTCCGGAGCAAAGAGATTGGGTATTGATGCTCATTTGAAGAGCCAGTGCATGCATGATGGGCTGAATGGCCTCATTCTGTGCCATAACAATTCTGTGATCTTAGAACAGATTGATTAGAAACCAACTACGCAGGGAGCACTCAGGAGGTCTCAAAGCGAATTACAGTAATGCCGAATGAAGTACTTTTCAAGTGGTCATTATTGTAATGAAGGAAACATGGCAACCAATTTGCATGCAGCAAACTTCCGCAATATGATAATAGCCAAAATTAGTTTTAACAGTGCAATCTTCCTTTTATAATTAACCCAAAAAGAGCCTGTGTTTGACAGCTTGCCTTCCACCGCCTGTGACAGGTGGCAGGGATCACAGCAGCTCTACAACAGGCTGCTTCCCCCTCTCCCACTCCTACCACCATCAAATCTCTTGCCCAAAACTTCCAACCTGTGTCTCTATCACCGTTGATTGTTTCCGGTGCCTGAATGAGACTCTCTCATCCAAAAGACGACAAGCAATGTCTGCCTAGATTGTTGTGTTATGGACTCGGCCAGACCACTCAAAACATTCTAAAGCAGGGAGCCCTGACCGTTATTTTGCAATTTGTTTTGATAAGTGTACAGTGAAAATTACCCGGAGTAAGTTAGCTAGGTTGGCTATCTGGGTTTAAAACAGTCAAAAATTTATTCACAAAATTACGGAATGGAACACAACAGAATAAAGAACACCAACAGAGCTCAGTCTATCCAAACTAGACTTAATTATGCTGTGTGGAATATTCACAACAGTTCCAATAAACAAACCCCTTACAGACAGTAAAAATGAAACAAAGGCTTACAGGTTGAAGTTAGAAGGGCAGAAGGAGAGAGAGTCTAGCAGCCTGTTTCCACACAGCTCACAGCTGAACTCCTAACTTAACTTCAGTTTCTAGGACTGAACTGCTCAGCTAGAAAGCTGACCATGCCCCCTTGACTTATATGGGTTACTTCTAAAAACATGAAAGCTTTGGCCTAAAGTCTTACCTGTGCACGTATAAAAAAAAGGCCTTTCATCTCTGCACAAAACCAGTTGATTCAGAGATTGAGTGGTTTACGACCCCTCTGAGAAAAAACAAGGAAACAGTATTCATACGCTCCAAAAGCTAGTGCTTCCATTGAAACCTGTTGGACTATAACCTGGTGTTGTGTGATTTTTAACTTTGTACACCCCAGTCCAAAACTGGCATCTCCAAATCTTGAGAAAAGGAACAGCTTTTAGAAAAAAGCACCAGTGTTGCGACACTTGGTTCAAGACTCTGCAGTGCAAGCTTGAACACACGACCTTCCAGAGAATTGGACCGAGGAATACGAAGTAAAACAGATGAGGAAGAAGTTGTGTGCTCGGTTCCAACAGCTCAAAGTTGAGACAGTAGCACAGCATCTTGGCGATATGCTCGACAAGCAAGACAGTGAGATAATAGAATAGTATTAGTTGTGGCAGTATTATTAAAAGACAACATTACAGCAGTTGAATGAACATAAAATATCTCTGTTGGAAGATAAATGAAAAATAAAATAAATTAAGGTAAAGAACTTAGTGCATTCAATATTCATTTAAAAATGTTAATAGACAAATAATGAAGTTTAAGGCAACAAGCTCTCCATGTTCTGACTTGTCTCTGTCACACCATAGCAAAACAAATGGGAAGGAAATTGTAAAAGCTGTAATATTCTAAAGCTATCTGTATTTGGAAATTATTCCATTAAAAGCTTTTTTAAAAATTACCATAATCTTACCAGACCACTGAGAAAGAGATGATGGGTGGAGTTTAATCTAAGGGTCACCACAGTTCAGGCAAGGGGAGAGGTTGAGAAGGAGAGTCCTTCAAGGTGACCTCAGCCAGTGTGGGAATTGAACCCATGCTGTTAGCATCACTCTGCATTGCAAACCAGCTCTTCACCCAACTGAACTAACCAACTCCCTGTCATTCAATTAGATTGGAACTTGTTAATGTTTTAAAGAAATACAACGTAAGAGCAGGAGCAGGTTATATGGTCCCGGAAGGCTGCTCACCTTTTCAAAATAGCAACTCCACCTTGATCCAAGGAACTGGCATGGATAGCAGATTGGCTGACTGGCAGAAGGCAGACAGTAGGGTTAAACAGTGTTTCAGGATGTTAGCCAGTAACTAGGAGTTCTACAGGGGTCAGTGTTGGACTACAGCTATTCATGTTAATACATTAATGAACTGGACGAAGGAACTGAATGAATGAATTAGCTTTATTGTCACATGTACTCAAATGAGTGCAGCGAAAGTTCTGCAAGTTGTCGCCTTTGGCACCATCTTAGATACAAACATCCCTTGGTACAGCTTTTTCAGTTTCGGTTCTTAGAAAAATAGAGAAATCAAAAGAAAAGTCTAGCATTGCAGGTTCAGGAATAAATCATAAAACTGAGAAAAAATTAATAGAGAAATAGTCTTTGGACCCGGTCCACATTAATACCCAGCCTCTGGTCTGCACTGGGCCTTGATCCAGACTGAGCCTGGCTTCACCTCAGGGCTCACGAGGCTGGGTGATCGCTCCGGAATCATTGTGAGACCGGAAATTTCTGAAGCCTTTCCCTTTAGAAAATAGTCTATGCCTCTATTCTCCCTATCAAAGTGCACAACCACACACTTTCCCACATTGTACTCTACGTGCCCCTTCTATGCCCACTCTCCTAGCTTGTCCAAATCTTTCTGTAGCCTCCCCAGGTTGACACGACCATTTATAGTTAAACTAGAAAGAGTGCAGAAAAGATTTGCTAGGATACTATGTGGACTGGGAGGTTTGAGTTATAAGGAGAGGTGACAGGCTGGGACCTTATTCCCAGGAGTGTAGGATACTGTGGGGTGAACTTATAGAGGTTTATAAAATAATGTGAGGCTTAGATAAGGTAGATAGCCAACAGCTTTTCCCCAGGGTAGGGAAGTTTAAAACTAGAGGGCATAGGTTTAAGGTGAGAGGGGAGAGATACAATAGAGGTAAAAACAATGACTGCAGATGCTGGAAACCAGATTCTGGATTAGTGGTGCTGGAAGAGCACAGCAATTCAGGCAGCATCCGAGGACAGGCAAAATCCGAGGACGGGCAAAATGCCCGAAACGTCGATTTTGCCTGTCCTCGGATTTTGCCTGTCCTCGGATGCTGCCTGAATTGCTGTGCTCTTCCAGCACCACTAATCCAGAGATACAATAGAGTCCAGTGGGGCAATTTTTTCACGCAGAGTGTGGTGAGTGTCTAGAATGGGCTTTCACTCGTAATGGTGGAGGTGAGTACAATTTTGTCATTTATGAAACACTTGGACAGGTACATGGATGGGATAGGTATGGAGGGATATACACCAAACACAAACCAGTGGGACTGCATTACTTGCGAAAACTGAGTGGCATGGACAAGTTGGGCTGAAGGGCCTGTTTCTATGCTGTAAACCTCTGGTTCTATAAGTTTGTGCTTTAGCATACAGGCAATTCCTGGGGACCATACACTCTCTCTAAGCAGGTGTTTGGTTTCCCTGGTCACCTTCAGATTTAAGTTGATAACACACTCTTTCAATGATGTACAATAATGATGCAATAGATCGAATGCAATGATTATTTGTAACTGTCAGCGCATTATGAACATTGTTAAGTTCTTGCATGCAAGTGATTTTGTTTGTAAACATTCTGGGAATTGGATCTTTCTAGTTTATGATTTTGTAGCTTTCATACCACTGCGGCCCAGAAAGGGTCAGAGTGTACAAACACAGATAAGCAGCAGTAAACAGGGTCACAGACAGAAAGAAAAGGGATAAATTCAAAATGAACGACTCTCTACTGGAGTGTAAACAGTATTTGGAACAAAATAAATGAACTAACGACCCAAATACAGGTACATGGTATGATTTTATAGGTTTTGCGGAGACATGGGTCAGAAGGAAATCAAAACTGGGAACTAAATACTGTGTACAGGATATGTGACTTTTTGAAAGGACAGGCAGTAAGGAAAGGGTGGAGAGAGTATCTTTATTATTACAAAATGGAATAAGTATGATTGACAAGAACTGATCCCAGATTGGATGATGTAGAATCTATGTGGGTGAAGTAAGGAAATAAAAAAGACCAGTTTGCCAGTAGGAGTAGCCAATATGCCCCTAATGGTGACTATACAGTGGGACAGAGAATACATCAGAAGATAATGGACATATGAAAAAGGCAGTACATTAATCATGGATTTCTTTAATCTTGATGTAGGTTAGGATTGTCAGATCGGCAGATCCTGCTGTGTGGATGCTGCCTGACCTGCCGTGCTTTTCCAGCACAATTCTAATCTAGATTATGTTATAGGTATACAAAATCCTTGAGCCCACTGTGAATACTGTGAACTGACCTGGGCACCACACCTTAGGAAGGATAGATTGACCTTTGAAGGGAAAACAACATAAATTTACAAGTGGACTTCAAGGGTTGGGTTATGAGGAGAGATTATATGAATTAGGTTTGTTTTCTCTAGAATTTAGAAGATCAAGGGTGATCTGATTGAAGTCAAAGAGTCACAGAGATGTACAGCATGGAAGCAGACCCTTTAATCCAACACATCCATGCTGAATAGGTATCTTAAATTAATCTGGTTCAACTCGCCAGTATTTGGCCCATATTCCTCTAAACCCTTCCTATCCAGATGCCTTTTAAATGTTGTAATTGTACCAGCCTCCATCACTTCCTCTCGCAGCTCATTCCATACACGTACCACCTTATGTATGAAAAAGTTGCCACTTAGTTCCCTTTTAAATCTTTCTCCTCTCATCTTAAACCTATTTCCTTTAGTTTTGGACTCCCCTACCCTGGGGAAAAGAATTGGCTGTTCACTCTATCCATGCCCCTCATGATCTCCAGCATCTGCAGACCTCACTTTCTCCTCATGATTTTATAAACTTCAATAAGGTCAGCCCTCTGTTTCAGATGGCAGGAGAATTGCCCCAACCTATTTAGCCTCTCCATGTAGCTCAAACCTAAGAGCACGCAAAACAAACCTTTTCACTGTATTTAGGTTCATGTGACAACAATAAGTCAAATCAAATCCTCTAACCCGGCAACACCCTTATAAATCTTTTCTGTACCCTTTCAAGTTTAACAACATCTTTCCTATAGTAGGGAGACCAGAATTGAATGCAGTATTCTAAAAGTGGCCTAACCAATATTCTTACAGCTGCAACATGACCTCCCAACTCCTACTCAATACACTGAAGTTTTCGAGATATAACAGGAAAATACAGGGTAGGCAGAGATAAACTATTTCTAATAGTTGGGTGTTTGAGAGCTAGGGGGCATAGTCTAAACATTAGGTCCAGACTAAAGGAGTGATATTAAGCACGAAGAGTGGTAGATGTTTGGAACTCTCTTCCACAAACTGCAGTGGATGCTGGATCAGTTGTCAATTTTAAAATTGAGATGGATGATTTTTTTGTTAATCAAAGGTATGAAAGGATGTAAGCCAAAGGATATGGAGTTAGTCCACAGGTTAGCCATGATCTCATTGAATGGTAGAACTGGCTCAAAGGGCAGAATGGCCTTCTCCTGTTCCTGTGATGCTGTTGAATGAAATTAGTGTTTCAAATATCCCAACAATATTCTAAGATTATTTGGGAAAATGCTCCAATTTCCTGATTTCTGGGGAATAGGATAGCCCCAGGGTTAGAATCATAAAATTCCAACAGTACAGAAAGAGCACTGAATCAGCACTGAACCTCCAAAGAGCATTCTACCCAGACCCACTGCTCACCACCCCATTCCCATAATCCCTCATGGAATTTTTACCGTGGCTAATCTGCACATTGCTGGACACTATGGGACTTTTTTTGCATAGCCAATCCACCTAACCTGCACAAAAGAGTCGTAGAGTCACACAGCACAGAAATATACCCTTCGGTCCAACTAGTCCATGCTGAACATAATCCCAAACTAAATTAGACTCACCAACTCCTCCTGGCTCATATCCCTCATATACTTATCAAAGTCGGAGGGTGGGTAGGCCACCCTGATGCCAGTTGCCCTGAGAGCCAGATGGTGGGTAGGCTGTTCTGAGCACTGTCGTCCCGATAAGGGGTAATCGGGACGGGCTGTCCTAGAGGTGGTCGAAAGGTGTCAGAGCAGCCAAGAGTCAGAAGGCGCGTAGGGGCGGGCTGAGATCCGGAAGGCTTGTGAGCTACCATACACGCTGTCATCCCAGGGAAGGGGACGGGCTGTCCTAGAGGTGGCCGAAAGGTGTGCCAGGATAGCCCACTGGTCGGAGGTGCAACGGGGTGGGTGAGAGCCCAATGGTACGTAGGGGCAGACCGAGAGCCAGAAGGCGGGTAGCCGTCCTCAGCGCTGTCACCCCGGGCAGGTACCGGGGTGGGCTGCCCCAGAGGTGGTCAAAAGGTGCTGAGGGTGGTTAGTGAAGCCGGAAGGTGGGTAGGTCGTCCTGACCGCTGTCACCCCGGGCGGGTACCGGGGCGGGCTGTCCTAGAGGTGGTTGAAAGGTGTGTCAGGGTGGACCGAGAACTGGAAGGGGCATGGGGTAGACCGAGAACCGGAAGGTGGGTAGGGGTGGGCTGCCTTAGAGTGGTCGGAAGGTGGGAGGGGCGGGGGCTTGCTGGGTCTGTATTGTCTGCACTTTTGTATGTAACAGTACCGTCTAATATACAACTGTCATTGCTGTTGTCTCTTTATATCTTTATGTGAAACTGGGATTTGAGGTTTGTCCTCATGTCCCTGTAAACTGTTTGAATGGTAGGGTTTGGGGCCTGGCTTTGCTGCTCCACTCCCTTGTAAAATTGCTGTCTCTTGTACGCAGCTGTAAATGTAACTGTTTGTTGTAAACTGTTTTTGTAATTTGTTTAATAAAATAATATACTTAACAAAGTGTCTTTTGAACATTGCAACTGTGCCTGCATCCATCACTTCCTCAGGACTTTCAGTCCACACAGGAACCACCCTCTGTGTAAAAAAATTGCCTCTCATGTCTTTTTAAATCTCTCTCCTCTCATCTTAAAAATGTGCTCCCTGGTCTTGAAGTCCCACATCCTAGGGAAAAGATAACTACCATTAACTCTATCTATATCCCTCATTATTTTATAAACTTCTCTAAGGTCACCTCTCAACTCCTACACTCCAGTGAAAAAGGTCCCAGCTCACCCAGCCTCTCTTTATAACTCAAACCTTTCATACCAGCAACATCCTGGTAAATCTCTTCTGAACCCTCTCCAGCTTAATAATATCCTTCCTATAACTGAGTGACCAATGTCCTGTACAAACTCAAGATAACTTCTCAACTCCTATACTCAAAGGACTGAGTAAATAAGGCAAATATGCCAAACACCTTTTTAACCACTCTGTCTTTATGTGATGCAAACTTCAAAGAATTCTGGAGATGAACCCTGACAGTACAACACTACCCAAACCCTACATTGATTGTATATCAACTAGGCGACAATGAGGACTGCAGATGCTGGAAATCAGAGTCTGATGAAGGGCTTAAGCCCGAAATGTTGATTCTCCTGCTCCTTGGATGCTGCCTAAGCTGCTGTCCTTTTCCAGCACTACACTCTTGACATTGATTGTATGTTCTGGATTAGTGGTGCTGGAAGAGCACAGCAGTTCAGGCAGCATCCAAGGAGCTTCGAAATCGACGTTTCGGGCAAAAGCCCTTCATCAGGAATAAAGGCAGTGAGCCTGAAGCATGGAGAGATAAGCTAGAGGAGGGTGGGGGTGGGGAGAAAGTAGCATAGAGTACAATGGGTGAGTGGGGGAAGGGATGAAGGTGATAGGTCAGGGAGGAGAGGGTGGAGTGGATAGGTGGAAAAGGAGATAGGCAGGTAGGACAAGATTGTATGTGCCCTACTCTTAATGTTGTACCAAAACACAATTCTTCACACATTGAGCTGCATCTGCCATTTTTCAGCCCATTGACCAAGATCCCTTACATGTGTGAGGAAACTTGAAGAAAGCCCACATAGACACAGAACATGCAAACTCCATATAGATAGCAGCCCAAGACTGGAATTGAACCTGGGTTTGTGAGGCTGTGAGGCAGTAGTGCTAACCACTGTGCTCCCATGCCAAGAGCTTGTTATCTAGTTTTGATCCATGACTTTGATATATAACAGGATCCATATTGAGCCAATTGTCACTGTCACAAGTGGATGTTTACTGTATCCAAAACAGGCCTCAAAAGTATGTTAGAGTCATATGTCTCTATTTTAGTTACATTCCCTCACCTTTTGCTGTCTAACCATACTGTTAAGAATATTTATGGATATTTTTGATGAATGACAAACGTTACAGCCTTTGTACTGTTTATTAGTACAAATATTCTATCCTGTTTGGTTCAGTTATTTGGCAAACTAGATTGATGCCATCAGCATTGGATTTGATCCCCTGTTCTGGTTGAAATAGGGATCTAGGCAGAAGTGGGTACTGCAGATACTGGAGATTAGAGTCAAGATTAGAGTGGTGCTGGAAAAGCACAACAGGTCAGGCAACATCTGAGGAGCAGGAAAATTAACATTTCGGGCAAAAGCCCTTCACCATGAAATAGGGATCTGCCTCTTGTGGTTGCCCTTTGCGCCAGCAGAGAACTTGAAGAATTACAGTTGAGCAGTGGCCTGGAGTATTCAGGCAGCAAGGTAGCTCAGTGGTTAGCACTGCTGCCTTACAGTACCAGGAGAACTGGGTTCGATTCCACCTTCAAGCTCCTGCCTGTGAGGGGCTTGCACATTCTCCTGGTGTCTGTCTGGGTCAGACAGATGGGGTAGGGGTCGGGCTAGGATGCAGTCACTGGGGGCCGAATGGCTCGTCTGCACACTGGCCTGCAGAGGCAGCACATGTTGTTTCTGGTGCGGCCCCTTTAACTGGCAGCACGTGGTTACACTCAAACATGGCCTGTGGACCTAAGCAACAAGGAGGGGGGGGGGCTGGAGTCACAGAATAATAACTTACAATAAACAATTCTGCTCGAAGTAGGGAGGCTACTTCGCAACGCTGATTATTATAAACTTAAATAAAAAGTGGAGATGTTGGCTGTATTTATTTTAATAATTTGCAGTTTCTCCCTCGCCACTCTATTGAGCTCCCCACACAACCCCCCCCCCTTGATAGTTGGTGAATGAGCGATTCCGGGCCAGAGGCTCAGTCTGAGGCTGAACGGCGGCGGGGACGGAGCCCGGGACCGGGACAGGGACCGGAGACCGAGGCCTAGGGACAGGGGACCGGAGACTGGAACGGAGCCCGAGCCCGAGCCCGGGACAGGGACTGGAGACCGAGACCGAGCCCGGGACAGAGACCGGGGCCTAGGGACGGGAGACCGGGAGAGGGACCGGGACCGGGGCCGGGGACCGGAGACAGGGACAGGAGCCCGCCGGGGGGTGTCTGTGAGGGGGACACCGGGGCCGGGAGCTGAGGCACCTCCCTCGGGGGGTGGGGAGGGAGTGTGAGAGACAAAGAGGAATTCCCGGCCCCCGATCGCCGAGAAGCCTCGGGCTTTCCTGCGGAGAGTATCGGGAGCCTGGTGGCGGGTCGCCGGGGCGGGTCACCATGTCGAGCTCCCGGGTTTGCCGAACCTGCGGCTGCACGGACATTGACATTGACCAGGCCCGGGGCGATGCGGTCTGTACGGCCTGTGGCTCCGTGCTCGAGGATAACATCATCGTCTCCGAGGTACAGTTCGTGGAGAACAGCGGCGGCGGCTCCTCGGCTGTTGGACAGTTCGTCTCCTCGGACAGTGAGTACATTAAAGCCGCCAGCATCACCCCCCCCCGCACAACACACCACACCACACTCCTGCACTCTCACTTAACATCTATCATTTATTTTGCTGGTGCATTGTTATTGTTTCCGAATGCATGCAACATCTACTTTCTGCAACTGCAGAGATTTAACTCCATGATGACTGCCCCATTGAAAGTCTGGGTTCCTGAAACAGGAGTGGACTAGATGGGCCAAATGCTGAAAAATGTGTTGCTGGAAAAGCGCAGCAGGTCAGGCAGCATCCCAAGGAGCAGGAGAATCGACGTTTCGGGCACGAGCCCTTCTTCAGGAATGAAGAAGGGCTCATGCCCGAAACGTAGATTCTCCTGCTCCTCAGATGCTGCCTGACCTGCTGCGCTTTTCCAGCAACACACTTTCAGCTCTGATCTCCAGCATCTGCAGACTTCACTTTCTCCAAGATGGGCCAAATGGCCTGTTCCACACTAGGGACTCTGTGAGGAGTACTGTGGGCTAATTGGCTGGCCTCAATGGACCAATGTGAGCATCCAACTGAGTACCCCATAACCTTTCATCCCTTTAGCCCTAGTTATTTCATCCTTCTTGGAAACATTCGGTCTTTTGCCTAAACCACTTAGTGCGACAGATAATTCCAAAGGCTTGCCACTCTGGGTGAAGGAATTTGAATTGAATTGAATTGAATTTATTGTCCCAGGCACAGTGAAAAGCTGTCTTGTGAGCAATACAGGCAGATCCCAGAGTTAAGTAGCATAGATAAGTAAATAATAAGTAAACAGTCACAAAAACATGGATACAGGTGAATGTTAAGAGTTTGTGAATCCATTCTGTATTCTAACAACAGTAGGGTAGAAACTGTTTTGAAACCGGCTGGTGTGTGTGTGTTCAGGCTTCTGTACCTTCTTGTTGTGGTTCTGATCGCCGAGCTGGGAATTTGTGTTGCAGACGTTTTGTCCCCTGTCTAGGTGACATCCTCAGTGCTTGGGAGCCTCCTGTGAAGCGCTTCTGTGATCTTTCCTCTGGCATTTGTAGTGGTTTGAATCTGTCGCTTCCGGTTGTCATCGTCTCCGAGGTACAGTGAAATACAGTGAAAAACACAGAAATAGAGAACACACACCGGATCATCAACGCCACACTCACAGGAATCCGATTCACTAGAGAGGAAGAAAAGGACAACCAACTCCCATTCCTAGACGTGATAGTACAGAGAACACTGAAAGGAGAATTCACCACAAAGGTATACAGGAAAGCCACACACACAGACAACCGGAAGCAGCAGATTCAAACCACTATAAATGCCAGAAGCGCTTCACAGGAGGCTCCCAAGCACTGAGGATGTCACCTAGACAGGGGGCGAAACGTCTGCAACACAAATTCCCAGCTCAGCGAACAGAACCACAACAACGAGCACCCGAGCTACAAATCTTCTCACAAATTCTGTACCTTCTCCCTAATGGTAGAGGTTGTAGAAAAGCATTCCTATGGGCGGCACGGTGGCAGTGGTTAGCACTGCTGCCTCACAGCGCCAGAGACCCGGGTTCAATTCCCGCCTCAGGCGACTGATTGTGTGAAGTTTGCACATTCTCCCCGTGTCTGCATGGGTTTCCTCTGGGTGCTCCGGTTTCCGCCCACAGTCCAAAGATGTGCAGGTCAGGTGGATTGTCCATGCTAAATTGTCCGTAGTGTTAGGTGAAGGGGTAAATGTAGGGGTATGGGTGGGTTGCGCTTCGGCGGGTAGGTGTGGGCTTGTTGGGCCGAAAGGCCTGTTTCCACACTGTAGTCTAATATTAAAAAAAAATCTTATTCCCAGGGTGGGATGGATCTTTGAGGATGCTGGTGACCTTTCCTTGACAGGGGGCCTGGTAGATGGATTCTGTAGATGGGTGGTTGGCCTTTGTGATTGTCTGGCCCGAGTTCACCACTATCTGTAACCGTCTCTGATCTTGAATGGTACAGTTGCCATATCAGGTATAAGTCATCGTCTGCTATCTTGCACTGTCTCTTAAAACCTGTGGTGTCATTCGGTCCTTGCCACACACACCAGCCGGTTTCAAAACAGTTTCTACCCTACTGTTGTTGGAATACAGAATGGATTCACAAACTCTTAACATTCATAGTTGCCGGGTGTCTGTCTGGGTCTCGAGTTTGGATCGGTATTAGTCCTTGGCTGTCTTAAAGGCTCTGCAAAGGTCATATTTGGATTCCTTATATTTCACTGGGCCTCCTGATCTGAAGGCCTCATGCCTAGTTTTTAGAGGTTCTGTATGTCCTGATTCATCCAGGGTTTCCTGTTGGGGAACACCCGGATTGACTTCCTCAGTATGCAGTCCTCCACACACTTGCTGATAAAGTCTGTGACGGCGGTGGTATACCCGCCCAACGTACCTGCGGACTGCTTGAACATGGCCCAATCAGCCGATTCCAGACAGTACCAGAGTTGATCCTCTGCCTCCTCCGACCAGCACTGGACCTGTATCTGCGAGGGGGTCTCCTGTTTAAGCCTTTGCCTGTAAGCTGGGAGAAGAAATGCGGCATTGGGCTGAGCCATATAGTTGTCGTACAGTGTCTAGATTAGAGTGGTGCTGGAAAAGCACAGCAGGTCAAGCAGCATCCGAGGAATAGGAAAATCGATGTTTCGGGCAAAAGCCCTTCATCAGGAAAGGCTAGTGAAGGGCTTTTGCCCGAAACGTTGATTTTCCTATTCCTCGGATGCTGCCTGACCTGCTGTGCTTTTCCAGCACCAATCTGATCTAGACTCTGATTTCCAGCATCTGCAGACCTCACTTTTGCCTAGTTTTCGTACAGAGCTGTGACGTATCCCGATAGGATGTTTTCTAGTGCATCCATTAAAAAATGGTAAAAGTGGTTGTGGACATGCTGAATTTCCTTAGCCTTCTGAGGAAGTAGAGGCATTGAGTGTGCTTTCTTGATTGTAGCATCATGGACCAGGTTAGATTGTTGGTGATACTTCTTGGAACTTGACGCTCTCAACCATCTCCACCTCAGCACCATTGATACAGACAGGGCTATGTTCTCGACTCTGCTTCCTGGAGCTCCTTCGTTTTGCTGACATTGAGGGAGAGACTTTTGTCTTTACACCATGTTACTGAGCCGTTGATCTCCTTCCTCTACTGTCCCGTCATTTTTGATATCTGACCCACTACGTTGGTGTCATCAGCAAATTCATAAATGGAGATAAAGCTGAATTGGCCACACTGTTGTGAGTGTATAAGGAGTACGCACCCTTGTGGGGCACTGGTGGGGTGAGGATTATGGTGAAGGTATTGTGGCCCAATGACCCTGTATCCTTTATTGTGGCCTGTATCCTTAGGCTGTGCCTGCTGATTGTGGACTCACCAGACATGATCATCTATCCTGCATTTCCCTTCCTGCTCAAACAGTCCTGCAGTTAAGTCCAGTATATCGTTTGCCTTTCTGATTGCTTGCTGTACCTTCATCCTTGCTTTCACTGACTAGTGCACATCTCTTTGTACATCAGCATTTCCCAATCACTCCCTGTTAAATTATACTGTCATTCTGCTTTTCCTATCAAAGTGGACAACTTCCCATTTGTCCATGTTATATTGCATCTCCTTGCATTTTACCATTCAGTCACCAATCAAATCACCTTGAAACTTGTTTAAATCGCTTTCAAAACTCAATCCCTAGCCTTGTGTTGTCAGCAAACTTTGAAATATTACATTTAATCTGATCCTTGTAGTACTCCATAATTACCATTTGCTCATATATGCTAGTATAATTGTGAGATTAGATTTGAAAATAGTGGCATGTGGTGTTGGTTACTTTGGTGAAGTGCAGAGAATTCTGGAACAGCATTGCTCAGAATGTAAGCAGTTGTGGACCCGAAGTGTGATTGTAAAGTTTGTACTGTGGGGTGTACAGCAGGTAGTTTAAAAATTGAAGACCATTAACTTGTTTGTAGTTCTGAATCAAGGATTGAGTTGAGTTTTGAAATCAGATTCTGAAAGTTTTTAGGGTAGTTTGAAGGCAATTTGACTCTGGTCAGAAGCAAGCTTTTAAATTTCTCTTTATACAGGAGTGTGGGGCAATTCTGGGGCAACACACTTACCTCAGTACTAAAGTTTAATCTGTGAAACATTCAAAGCAAGAAAGTTTGGTTTAAAATCTGCAGTTTATTGGGACTGAGAGTTTATAGTCGAGATGTGGGCGAGTTCATGTCGGTCAGTTTGGGAAAGACTCATTGTCTCCACAGTTCACGGTCAAGAAAATCCCTGTGAAGTTGGGGTGTAATTTCTGTAAATTTGAATCTCTGTAAGTTGATGGTGTTGGGAAATAAATTGAAAACTTTGTTTAATCTGTTGTAACATTTTTTAAAACTATAGGTTGGTTTTAATTTTTTTGTGGTAATAAATGTATCTTTAAAGATGCTGTGTAGCCTTGTGTAACTGTTTGAAATGACTGACCACCTATCAAGCCAGACTTATTTCTGGGATCTGATTTGTCCAGCTGGGATTATATATTACACATTCTTCTGAAAATCCTGATACATCATATACACTACTTCTCCCTTATCTATTCTACAAAAAAGTTATAGTCACCACATTCCAAAGGCTATAGGGCTGCTTTTTAATTAGACAGCGATGACCTATGGTACTTTCACCTGAGGGTTACTATACCTCAGGTGAGGGGAGAGGTTGAGAAAGAGAGTCCTTCATGGTGACCTCAGCTGGTATGGGAATTCATCCAAGCTGTTACTGTCACCCTACATTATAGACCAGCCATCCAAACAACTCTGATAACCACCCCTCTCGGTTCTATTTGTTATGTTCTCAAACCTCTTGTAGGTTTGTCAATCATGATTTCTCCATCATAAAGTCGATAGTTTCTAAATGTCATACTGTCGTTCAGTTCCCCCCCTCAGTCGAAGTAAAATGCTCAGATACACAGCATAGTTTTACCTTTTGGGTTTGATGATCGTGTTGGGAAGAGGGCAGTGTTGTGAGGAGGCAGCTGGACGAGAGACTTTGTTTTGGGGATGTTTTAGACTGAGGCCCATACTCCTACACCTCAGTGAATGTACCGATGGTTTGTAGATGGGTCTCTGAGCATGCTCACTCATGGTCATCCCCTGCATGCGGCAGCTGTCTGACTGACAGAACCTGCGGAGGTCTTGGTTCTGACCTGGAAGTGTCAAAGGTCAAACAGTTTCCCACTTGTCCTGTGGGTTTGCTCCATTCTGGCAGGAAGCATCATAGAGAGGGCATGGGGGATAGAGAAGAACGTGGAGGATAGAGAAGAACATTGGGGCGATGATATGACCCTGTTAACTCCAGTTTGCACTGTATGGAATCTGGGGTGGATCTCTTGGAGGAGATGATGGTTTGGATGTCATGGTGACACAGGCAGAAGATGGTGACAAATTTGTGCAGACAGCTGAGTTTGAGGACGATATTCCACAATCCATCATAGTTGACAGAGTAGAGGTTTTTATGGGATTGAAGGAGGCCATGTATGCAGGATGGTGCAGTGCCCTGCACTTTTCCTGGATGAGCTTTCCCACAATGGACAGTAGGAAAATCCCTCTGTTAATCTCCACAGTTGGACCTGTCTCCACCTTGAAGATGGTCGCAGTTAGTGTCTCAATTCCTTCCAGACAAGGCGATGAAGTTGTGTCCTTTGTTTTAAAGCGATGGCAGTTTTCTCAATTTCAATCCAGGGACCAAAAAGCTTAGCTGAGGTCTCTTACAGAGTACATGGGCCAGGTCAAGTGGATGTCTGTGAAATTAGGTAGTTTAAATTGAGAGTCATTCAGCACAGAAACAGAACCTTTGGTCCAACTCGTCTGCACTGACCAGATATCCCAATCTGATCTCATCCCATTTGCTAGCATTTGGCTCACATCCTTCTGAACCCTTCCTATTCATATACCCATCCAGATGCCTTTTCAATGTTGTAATTGTACCAGTCTCCACCACTTCCTCTAGCAGCTCATTCCATACACGTACCACCCTCTGGATGAAAACGTTACCCCCTCAGGTCTTTTTAAAATCTTTCCCCTCTCCCCTTAAACCTCGGCCCTCTAGTTTTGGGCTCCCTATCCTAGGGAAAAGACCTTGGCTATTCACCCTATCCATGCCTCTTCATGATTTTATAAACTTCTATAAGGTCACCTGTCAGCTTCCGATGCTCCAGGGAGAACAGCCCCAACCCCTCCCTATAATTCAAACCCTCCAGTCCCAGCAATATCCTTGTAATACTCTGCAGGGCAACTAGAATTGTACACAGTATTCCAAAAGTTGTCTTACCAATATCCTATACAGGCCCGGCATGGCATCCCAGCTCCATACCCAATGGTTTGACCAATGAAGATAAGTGTGCCAAACGCCGCCTTCATTATTCTGTCTACCCGCGACTCCACTTTCACAGCACTGTGCACCGACATCCCTCGGTCTCTTTGTTTGGCAACTTTTCCCAGGGCCTTACCATTAACTATATAAGTCCTGCCCATGTTTGCCTTACCAAAATGCAACACCTCTCATTTCACTAAATTTAAACTCCTTCTGCCTATTGATCAAAGTCCTGTTGTACTCTGAGATAACCTCCTTCACTGTCCACTACTCCACCTATTTTGGTGTCAGCTGCAAACTTACTAACCATACCTCTTGTATGATTATGGGAAGTTCAGGTGGTGAAATCAAAGGAGAGGGAATAAAAAGAATTAAGAATGAAAAAAATAGCCTGGTGCTGAGGGAGGAAATAGTGATGGAGAAAGTTGGCATGGTATGTTTTTGCATGGTTTAGAACCAGGAATGAGTGTGAAGCTGAATGATAAGAAACTGCATGGAGCTGGGTGTGTTTTTTGTGTTATACAAGATAGTCATCAGGGTGATGTGCCCCCCGCCCTCAGCAAGTGAGAGTCTTCAGTTCAGGGAAAAGTGATTATAGTTCATGAGGGCCATGTATCAGTGCAATTATCTGCAATGTTCATGAATTGTAAGGGCTTTGCTTGGAGTGAGCAGATGTTCTACAGAGAGATGTGGAGTGGCTCAGTGAGCTGATCCACTGGGTAAGTCTGCTGATGCAGAGGAGAACTGCACAGGGAGGAGATTAGCCCTGAATAGCTGTATTGGGTGGGCAGGTTGGTGTTGCTGTTCATAATGCGGCAGCAGCCAGTGTCTCTAGCCTCTAGAGGCAAAGATGCCATGCAAGGCTTAGAAGGCAAGCACATCCTTGGCTACAAAGTTTTTGCGATTTTTTTCTGAAATGTGCAGTAAGAATACACATTCTATTTTTATGTTGGGTTGCTGTACAAGTTCAACTGAATTTAAAATGCTACTATTTATTTCAAGGAAATTGGGTAATGTTAACTGCGCAGATCCAGCAGATGTTTGTCAACTTTGCAAAAGTTCTGTTATGAGCTGCTGTGCCACAGTGTGTTTTGATCCCAGTATACTGGAGACGTCAAATGCCAGAGAGAAACCGAAATTGCTGGAGAAGCTCTGCAGGTTTAACATTTCAAGTCCAGGGACCCTTCAGAACTGATAAGCAGCTTGAAATTTATGCTGTAGATGAGATTAGATTAGATTAGATTACTTTACAGTGTGGAAACAGGCCCTTCGGCCCAACAAGTCCACACCGACCCGCCGAAGCGCAAACCACCCATACCCCTACATTTACCCCTTACCTAACACTACGGGCAATTTAGCATGGCCAATTCACCTGACGTGCACATCTTTGGACTGTGGGAGGAAACCGGAGCACCCGGAGGAAACCCACGCAGACACGGGGAGAATGTGTAAACTCCACACAGTCAGTCGCTTGAGGCGGGAACTGAACCCGGGTCTCTGGCGCTGCGAGGCAGCAGTGCTAACCACTGTGCCACCATGCCGCCCACAAAGGTTGGGAGTTGTCGGGGGAAAGGGCAATGGATAGGTGGAGGCCATGACAGGTGAGGACCCAGGGGACCCTATCATTGTTGTGGGACAGTAGAGAAGGGATGAGGGCAAAAGTGCAGGAGATAGGCCCCTTAGCAGCGCACAGTAGCTGGAAATCTTCGATTTAAGGAGAAAAGTGAAGATTCCGGAGATGTCCCTGCAGAAGGTAGCATCTTCAGAATAGATGAGACAGAGACACCTAGGGAATGGGATGGATTCCTCACAGGAAGCAGAGTTTGAGGATATATACCAGAGGTAACTGGGAATCAGTGGATGTGTAATGGATATTGGTGGCCAGCCTATCCCTAGAAATGGAAATAATGTTGAGGAAGGGAGGAGTCATAGATAGACCAGGTGAAAGTGAGAGCAATTTGGAAATTGGAAGCGAAATGGATATGTTTTTCCATTTCCAAACAAGAGGGAGAAGCAGCACCAATGATATTGATGTAGCAGAGAAGGGAGGGTGAGGTTCCTGAGTAGGAACAAGGAATATTCCATGTAGCCCACAAAGTGAAAGGCATAACTGGGGTCCATGTGTGCACCCATGGCCCCACCTTTGACCTGAAGAAAGAGAGATGAGTTAAAGGAGAAGCCAGCAAACTGGAAATTTGGAAGCCAACATAAAGCATCAGAAAAATTGTGGATGTAGGTGCAGGAGGGGTGGGGGGAACTGGACAAGGAAAAAGTAACTTCTGTGGGGAAGGAACAGGCAGAAATAATGTGTCTGCCTGGGGTACCCTGTGATGGTCAATCACTGAACATATTCACAAGAGGCTGACAATGTATAGAGTCACAGAATCTCACTGCACAGAAAAGGCCCTTCAGCCCGATGGAGTCTGCACTGACAAAACAGCTCAATCTACAGCAGTCCCACTTCCCAGCCCTTGACCTTTAGCTTTACTTGTTATGACATTTCAAGTGTTCATCCAAGTAGGCAATGGCTTGGTGTTATTATTGCGAGACTATCAATCCCAAGATCTAGGGAAAGTTTTGTGGACCTGTGTTGGAATCCTGGTGAAATTTGAATTCGTTAATAACCTGGAAGTAAGAATCTAATGATTACCATGAAACCTGCCAGTTGTCAGGGAAAGCCCATCTAGTTTGCTGATGTTTTTTATATATATATACATAGAACATAGAAGAATACAGCGCAGTACAGGCCCTTCGGCCCTCTGTTGCGCTGATCCAAGCCCACCTAACCTACACTAGCCCACTATCCTCCATATGCCTATCCAATGCCCGCTTAAATGCCCATAATGAGGGAGAGTCCACCACTGCTACTGGCAGGGCATTCCATGAACTCACGACTCGCTGAGTAAAGAACCTACCCCTAACATCTGTACTATACCTACCCCCCCCTTAATTTAAAGCTATGCCCCCTTGTAATAGCTGACTCCATACGTGGATAAAGATTCTCACTGTCGACCCTATCTAAACCCCTAATCATCTTGTACACCTCTATCAAGTCACCCCTAAACCTTCTTTTCTCCAATGAAAACAACCCCAAGTGCCTCAGCCTTTCCTCATACGATCTTTCTACCAAACCAGGCAACATCCTGGTAAGTTGAAACTTTATTGCTGGAACAGCACAGCAGGTCAGGCAGCATCCAGGGAACAGGAGATTCGACGTTTCCGGCACAGGCCCTTCTTCAGGAATGAGCAGAGAGTGTTCAGCAGGAGAAGATAAAAGGTAGGGAGGAGGGACTTGGAGGAGGGGAGTTGGAAATGTGATAGGTGGAAAGAGGTCAAGGTGAGGGTGATAGGTCGGAGTAGGATGGAGGCGGAGAGGTCAAGAAGAAGACTGCAGGTCAGGAAGGCGGTGCCGGGCTGGAGGGATTCGGCTGAGACAAGGTGGGGGGAGGGGGGATGAAGAAACTGGTGAAGTCCAAGTTCATCCCCTGTGGTTGGAGGGTTCCCAGTCGGAAGATAAGACGCTCCTCCTCCGACCGTCGGGTTGTTGTGGTTTGGCGGTGGATGAGTCCAATGACCTGCATATCCTTGGTGGAGTGGGAGGGGGAGTTGAAATGCTGTGCTACAGGGTGGTTGGGTTGGTTCGTCCGGGTGGCCCAGAGGTGCTCTCTGAATCGCTCCGCAAGTAGGCGGCCTGTCTCCCCAATATAGAGGAGGCCACACCGGCTGCAGCGGATGCAGTAGATGATGTGGGTGGAGGTGCAGGTGAATCTGTGGCGGATATGGAAGTTTCCTTTGGGGCCTTGGAGAGAAGTGAGGGGGGAGGTGTGGGCGCAAGTGTTGCACCTCCTGCGGTTGCAAGGGAAGGTGCCGGGAGTGGAGGTTGGGTCAGTGGGGGGTGTGGATCTGACAAGGGAGTCGCGGAGGGAGTGGTCTCTACGGAAAGCTGATAGGGGAGGGGAGGGAAATATATCCTTGGTGCTGGGGTCTGTTTGGAGGTGGCGGAAGTGACGGCGGATGATGCGCTGTACATGGAGATTGGTGGGGTGGTAGGTGAGGACCATTGGGGTTCTGTCCTGGTGGCGGTTGGAGGGGCGGGGCTCAAGGGCGGAGGAGCGGGAAGTGGAGGAGATGCGGTGGAGGGCACTGTCGACCACGTCGGGGGGGAAATTGCGGTCCTTGAAGAAGGAGGCCATCTGTGTTGTACGTATTTTGAACTGGTCCTCCTGGGAGCAGATGCGGCGGAGACGAAGGAATTGGGAGAATGGGATGGCGTTTTTACAGGGGGCAGGATGGGAGGAGGTGTAGTCCAGGTAGCTGTGGGAGTCGGTTGGTTTGTAGTAGATGTCCGTGTTGATTCGGTCGCCTGAGATAGAAACAGAAAGGTCTAGGAAGGGGAGGGAGGAGTCCGAGACTGTCCAGGTGAATTTGAGGTCGGGGTGGAAGATGTTAGTGTAGTGGATGAACTGTTCAACCTCCTCGTGGGAGCACGAGGTAGCGCCGATACAGTCATTAATGTAGCGAAGGAAAAGATGGGGGGTGGGGCCAGTGCAGTTGCGGAAGATGGATTGTTCCACATATCCTACGAAGAGGCAGGCATAGCTGGGGCCCATGCGGGTGCCCATGGCTACTCCTTTTGTTTGGAGAAAGTGGGAGGATTGGAAAGAAAAGTTGTTCAGGGTGAGGACCTGTTCGGTCAGTCGAAGGAGGGTGTCGGTGGAAGGGTACTGGGTGGTACGGCGGGAAAGGAAGAAGCGGAGTGCTTTGAGTCCCCCTCCCACTCCACCGAGGATATGCAGGTCATTGGACTCATCCACCGCCAAACCACAACAACGCGACGGTCGGAGGAGGAGCGTCTTAGCTTCCGACTGGGAACCCTCCAACCCACAGGGGATGAACTTGGACTTCACCAGTTTCTTCATCCCCCCTCCCCCCACCTTGTCTCAGCCGAATCCCTCCAGCCCGGCACCGCCTTCCTGACCTGCAGTCTTCTTCTTGACCTCTCCGCCTCCATCCTACTCCGACCTATCACCCTCACCTTGACCTCTTTCCACCTATCACATTTCCAACGCTGCTCCTCCAAGTCCCTCCTCCCTACCTTTTATGTTCTCCTGCTGAACACTCTCTGCTCATTCCTGAAGAAGGGCCTGTGCTCGAAACGTCGAATCTCCTGTTCCCTGGATGCTGCCTGACCTGCTGTGCTGTTCCAGCAATAAAGTTTCAACTTTGATCTCCAGCATCTGCAGACCTCACTTTCTCCTCCAACATCCTGGTAAACCTCCTCTGCACCCGTTCCAGTGCCTCCACATCCTTCCTATAATATGGCGACCAAAACTGCACACATTACTCCAGATGCGGCCGCACCAGAGTCTTGTACAACTGCAACATGACCTCAGTACTCCGGAACTCAATTCCTCTACCAATAAAAGCCAGTACGCCATATGCCTTCTTCACCGCACTATTTACCTGGGTGGCAACTTTCAAAGATCTGTGTACATGGACACCAAGATCCCTCTGCTCATCCACACTACCAAGTATCCAACCATTAGCCCAGTACCCCATATTTTTATTACTCTTACCAAAGTGAATCACCTCACACTTAGCTACATTGAACTCCATTTGCCACCTTTCTGCCCAGTTCTGCAGCTTATCTATATCCTGCTGTAACCTGCCATATCCTTCCTCACTGTCTACAACTCCTCCGACTTTCGTATCATCCGCGAACTTGCTCACCCAACCTTCTAACCCCTCCTCCAGGTCATTTATAAAAATGACAAACAGCAATGGTCCCAAAACAGATCCTTGCGGAACACCGCTAGTAACTGCACTCCAAGATGAACCTTTGCCATCGACTACTACCCTCTGTCTTCTTCCAGCCAGCCAACTCCTAATCCAAACCTCCAACTCACCCTCAATGCCATACCTCCGTATTTTTTGCAGTAGTCTACCATGGGGAACCTTATCAAACGCCTTACTAAAATCCATATACACCACATCTACCGCTTTCCCCTCGTCCACCTCCTTAGTCACCTTCTCAAAGAATTCAATAAGGTTTGTGAGGCACGACCTGCCCTTCACAAAAATGGAAGAAAATCTCCCAGCTTCACCTGGTTTGTCATTGACGCTTAACAATTAAGGACAGGCAATAAATGCTGGCTGAACTAGTGATGTACACATGCCATGAACAAATTGGGAAAAAAACCTTTCTGAAGTTTCCTGTCTCGATTGTCCTTGCAGGCAATGACTTCCAGATCGCCATCACCCTTTGGTGAAAAAGTCTTTCCTCAAATCCCCTCTAAACCTCCAGCCTTTCACTTTAATATGATGCCTTCTTGATGTTGAACCTTTAAGGGGAATAGCTGCTTATTATCTATCCTGTCGATACCATTTATAATTGCAGAACTACAGCTGTGGTTTAACTCAAATTTCCAGACCGCTCAAACAGCACCTTCCTGTTCTAATAATCTAAGCCATGACTATTAAAGGCAAGTGTCCCTAACTACTCTCTCAACCTGTACTGCTACTTGCAGAGATCCTTCAGTGCAAGATCCTCTGTTCTCTGAGCTTCCTAGTGGTCTGCCATTCATTGAGTATTCCCTTGTTGTTTTTACCAAAGTGCATCACCTCATATTTATCAGGGTTGAATTCTATCTGCCCATCTGACTTAGTCTTCTTTGACGCTTGCTTCCAATGCACTAAGGCAGATCGGTAGATATTGTTTACATTAGCCTTTGACAGGATTCCGCATGGTAGACTAATTCATATGATTTAGGGTGAGCTGGCCAATTGGATGCAAAATTGGCTTAATGGCAGGAGACAGAGTGATGGTGGAGGGTTGTTTTTCGGATTAGAGGCCTGTGACCACTGATTCACAGGGATCAGTTCTGGGTCACCATTTGTATAAATGATTTAGGTGAGAATGTAGAAGGCATGGTTAATAAGTTTGTGGGTTACACCTAAATTGGTGTTTACAGTGAACAATGAAGAAGGTCATCTAGCATTTCAAAGAGATCTTAGTCAATTATGTCAATGCACTGAAGAGTGGCAGATGGAGTTTAATTTGAATAAATGTGAGGTATTGCTTTTTGGTAAAATAAACAAGGGGCAGGACTGATGCAATTAATGGTAAAGCCCTAGGTAATGTTGTAGAACAGAAGAGAACTAGAGTTTTAGGTACATAATTCTTTGAAATTTGTGTCACATGTAGACAGGTTCGTAAGGCATATTTAGCATGCTTGCCTTCATTGTTCAGACATTTGGATAAAGGAATTGGGATGACATATTGAGGTTGTACAGAACGTTGGTGAGGCCTCTTCTGGAGTAATGTGTGCAGTTCTGGTCGCCCTGCTATAAGAAGTATATTGCTAAATTGGAGAGGGTTCAGAAAATATTTACCAGGCAGGGAATGGAGGGTTTGCATTTTAAGGAGAGGCTGGATTGGCTAAGACATTTCTCACTGGAGCGTAGGAGGTTGAGGTGTGACCTTATTGAGGTTTATAAAATAGTGAGGGGCATAGATAAAGTGAATGGCAGGTGTCTTTTTCCCTCGGGTGAGGGAGTTCAACATTGGGGGCATTTTGCAAGGTGAGAGAAGGATTTGAAAAAGACATGGGGGCAATTTTTTTACACAGGCAGTGGTTTGTGTGGAATGAACTTCCAGAGGAACTGGTGGATGCAGATTCCGTTACAGTGTTTACAACTTTCAGAGAAGTTAACGAATAGAAACTGTTTGGAGGGACCTGGGCCTTGCACAGTCAGGTGGGACGAGTTTAGTTTGGGATGATGGTCAGCATGGACTAGTTGGAACAAGAAGTTGGTTTCTGTGCTGTATGACTCTACACCAAACTGTTCACTTCAAGGATTTTAAAGCTCTCGTATAAGATGCATGTAAACAAAACCTTTTAAAACATTATTCAGCACAGACTCCAACTCAGAAATGAAACGAATGTTCTTCCCTTCTTAACACACAATATAGACCAGCACATGAAACAACATCTATTAATGACCCTTGGTGACATAACCTGAAACTCCAGTATCAGGAGGGGGCAGTATTTTAAAATCCGGGATCACCCTTTTTAGAGATTTGAAATGTTTTCAGTGGATTATGTGATTTTGAAATTGTCATTGGACATTTTTAAGGTGAATGTGCATGATTCTTGGTGGCAAGTGAACCTAATGTTAACCCAAGTAGGTTAGTATGAGGAACTTGGAACACAAACCGATCAGCCATGATCTTTGTGAAGGAGGACTTGAAGGACCCGAAAATGGTTCTTGATTTGTTTTGTATGTTTGTTTGTATCTGTTTCCTCTCTCTTGCTGAAGCTTCCCGTCACCATCACCTCACTCGATTCCTCCGCTCAGATTGCTTGTCAAAAATCAAATATTGAACAACAATGATTTTGTCCAACTGAAATATTGGGAAGATTAAAGTCATTCTCTTCTGTCCCTGGCACAAACTTTCTTCCCTGGCCACCTCTCCCTGAAACCTTGACCTTGAGGTGATGTGCTGTGATGCCCTGTTTTCACCTCTGTAACATTACCCAGCTTCCCCTGTTTGGAACCTTCATCCATACCTTTGCTTCCTGGGTTGATCTTTGCAGCAAACTCCTGGCCTGTTTCTGCGTTCCACCTTTGGTAAATGTGGCGTCAGCCCAAAATCTGCTTTGTGTTATGCCAACTTGCACAAAGTTGTGTTTGCTTGTTTGTTCCCTTTTGAGCAGCATCTCAGTTTTAAAATTTTGTTTTCAGATCCCTCCGTGACCTCACCCTGCCCCAATGTGTACGATCACCTCCAGCTCCAAAGTCCTCTCTGAGATATCGGTGTTCCTTTCACCCTGGCCTCTTGAATGTTTTTGATTTTAAGCACTACACCATTGGTGATCATGCCTTTACCTCCCTGGACAAACTCTGGACTTTCTCCCTAAATATCATCCTGCTGTTACATCTTTCAGGTGCTCTTTTAAGAACATTAAAATTAGGAGCAGGAGTATGCAATTCAGCCCCTCAAACCTTCTCTGCCATTTAATATGATTATGGCTGATCTCATTTTGACCTTGACTCTTTCTTATCTGCTCTCCATAACCCACTAAAACATTACTCATTAAAAATCTGCCCAACTTCTTACATTTTAGCATCTTCCTTTTGACCAAGGTTTAGTTTGATACTCTTGCTAAGTCTTTTGGGCATTTTACTACTACGTATCCAATAGTAATTTCATTTTGGACACACATTTGCTGGAACGATGAGGATAACTCCCTTGCTGTTCTTAAAAATAGTGCCACAGGATTTTTTTTGGCCACCTGAGAGAGCACAGACTGGGCAGCAGTTCACCTTTGCATTGGAAATTGGTTTGTCCTTGGATCTCCAGACAGATATCTAACAGTCTTTAAAGGTCAAGTGCTTTGAGTGATAACTACTGAGCCATGATCATAGAATCCCTGCAGGCCATTTAGTCCATTAAGTTCTTACCCATGCTCTGAAGAGCATTTCACCCAGACCCCCCTTCCCACCCCACCCCACTCCACCCCACCCCAATCCCCTTCCCACCCCACCCCAATCCCCTTCCGGTAACCCTTCATTTCCCATGACTAATCCACTTAGCCTACACATCCCTGGATACAGTGGGCAATTTAGCATGGACAGTCCACCTAATGTACATCTTTGGACTGTGGAAGGAACCTGGAGCACCCAGAGGAAACCCATGCAGACACAGAGAATGTGCCAGCTCCACATAAAGAGTCGCACAAGCCTGGAATTGAACCTGGGTTCCTGGCACTGTGAGGCAGCAGTGCTAACCACAGTGCCACCCAAGTGGATGGATGTTTAGTACTACTCAAACATTCCAAGGTGTTGCCTTTGCTCTGACCTCACTTTGAATTTGTTGGACGTTTTTAAAAAAAAATCCATAGCTGGCTAGGTCAGCATTTATTGCTGATCCCTAATTGCTCAGAGGGTAGTTAAGAGTCAGTGACTTTGCTATGGGTCTGGAGTCACATGCAGACCAGACCAGGTAAGGATGGCACTTTCATTAAGGGCTTTAATGAACTGGATGGGATTTTCCTGAAATTCAACAATGCTTTGATGGTCATCAGTAGACTCTTATTTCCAGACGTTTTTGTTGAATTTGGATTCTCTGTCCAGGGATGCAGTAGAGGCAGCTTCATTAATTATATTTGAGACCCAGTTGGATGGGTTTTTGTATGGTAGGGGAATTAAGGTTTATGGGGATAATGCAGGTGGGGTGAGCTGAGACAATGGATAGATCAGCCATGATCTTAATGGCAGAGCAGACTAGATGGGCCAAATGGCCTATTCCCTGCTTCTATTACTGTGAACCATTCCATCATCTGTCACGGTGAGGTTTGAACTCAGATCCCTGGTACATTACCTGGATCTCTGGATTAATAGTCAAGTGATAATACCACCAGGCTATCGCCTCCCAAGGGCTGTCAGTTTGTATGCAGCAATATCTGAGGGAGCAGCTGACCAGTCAGTGTGCACTGACGGTGTTGAGTGTGAAAGGACTATTGGAAGATCACTGTGCACTGAAACCAGTATTTAAACATCTACCTGAAACCGCAGTCAGAATACTGCATAGAATTACTCTGCATTTATAGCACAGGATTAGGCCACTAGCTCAGCTAGTCCCAGCTGATATTAATGCTCCACACTGACATTTCCCATCCTACCACATCTCTCTCCATTCACCTATCCACTTCCTTCCTTCACACAGTAATCACCTCCCTGTGGTACGGAGTTTCACATTTTCCCTGCTCTCTGGGGAATGATAGTTCTCCTGAATTATGTTGTGGATTGATCAGTGACTATCTTACACCTGTGTGGTTTCTCATTTTGGTCTTCCACCCTTGCATATAGAACCATCTCTCAGCAGCCTATATGTTACATTGGAATGTGTGGGCATTAGAAGCGGAAGTTGTAGCTACAGTGCTCCGCCCAGTAACTAATCGGATCAAAAGAGCATTCCAGGTGGCAGCAGCCCCTGCCAGTGTGTGAGCAGATGTGAATGATTGAGCGAGCCAGGGGGAAGGTGGGCTCGATTAGGTTTGTTTATTAAACAACAATGACGAAATTTGCAGCAGTATATCCCATTCACTGAAGTGCTTTGGAAAACCTGGAAGGTATGAACGTTATTAAGTAAATGCAGTCATTTCTCATTATTCCTTAAAAGCAACAGATTAAATTGAGTAGTCTTGGTGAACCTCTGCTGATGTGGCAATTTGTGGATTCCTTTGACAATCCAGTGCTCATTGTGAAAAATTTGAGCAATTTAAAACCAGGGTATTACTTTCAGTGTGATAAATGGGCACAGCAGCACATGTCTAGCATCTCATACTGTAAAATGTCCTAGGGTGATTCATGGGACCATTATCAAACACAATTTGGCAACAAGCCACGTAGGTGTTATGAGTTTTGTCAGAGATGAATCTTCTAGAGTGACTTCAGAAAGGATATATAGAGAGGTGGAGAGATTTGAGAAAGAAATTTGAGTGTACTACATAAGCAACCAAAGGCATGGCTAGCAGTGGAGTCACCGAAATCTGGACAGAACTGAGCAGTACATATATATTTTAGAGGGTTGTTGGCAGGAGGGGTTAGAGTTAAGAAAGGGCATGACTGTGGAGTGCTTTAAAGACAAGGATTGAGTAACATAAAATCTTGGCATTGTGCAACCAGCGACTAGTGTAGGCGCACAGTGACCAGAACTTAGCAAATTGGCTCATACTCACACTCTGATAGGTTTTGGCATACACCAAGATTTTGACTGGCTTCAGGTCTGTTTGTTTGAGGCTTCCTGTCACTTAGTTGATTAGTGCACCCCTGAATGAAGCACTAAGCCGCGTTTGGATTTCAGAGAAAGAGAAATCCCCCTAACCATTTGTTCATTTTATTTTCTTCCTTTACTCCTTTATGGGATGTGATCGTTGATGGCGAGACTATCATTTATTGTCCTGGAATTGGGTGGTCTGATCGGCTGTTTCAGAAAGCAGTTAAGAGTCAATCACGTTACTGACTTTCTAGAGTCACACCAAAACAGAGAACTGGAAAATCTCAGCAGGTCTGGCAGGTCTGGGGAGAGCGAAACAGTTGATGTTTTGTGCCCAGTGTGACTCTTCTTTGGAACTGAAGGAGAGATGGAAAGATGGTGGGTTTTATTCCACAGAAAAAGGTCCGGAGGAGTAAGTGGAACGGGTCGAGGGTCAGGGGAAGGTGAGAGGGTGATAGAGATCATTGGTATCACAATGATCTCTATCATTGGTATTTTATTACGAGGAAGCATAGACAGAACTGTTTACATTGAACCATCTATTGACTTGACGAATTTATTCATGCAGTTTTTACATGGTTTTTAGTTCAAACTCCTGGTGTTATCCTGAGGGACTGTTGCATTGTCTGAGGTGTTTTCAGGTTGAGATATTGAACTGAGGATCATTCTTGCTATCCTGGTCAATATTCATATTCATGCACAGTTATCCAAAGAATATGTCCACCACATTCCTGGCCAGAGGTATCTCCCTCAACTAGTACTACCAGAACTTGATTGGTGTTTGCTGTACAATGTTGGTCATGTTCTACGTTAAATGTTTATGATGTGCAGGATGGATTGATTGCCTTTGTCTAGCGATCCTAGTGGCATTACCAGTGTTGGAGAATTGGCAGTGTGGTTGGATGCTGCATGTCGTCCATTCATAACATTATGGAGTCACGTCAACAAGAAGCAGCTTTGCAAAATAAGTGTACAGCAGAAGCATTCCTTTAAAACACCAGCCACACACTGTCCCTTGTGATGGATGGCCCCAACCTGTTGAAAGATGTGGGCAATGACTATTGTACGGTGACTGGTCCCTGGTATAATAGCACTTAGACCTCGAGACTGTAAAATGTAGGAGCAGAACAAAGCCATTTGGCTTATTGTGTCTAGTCTGCCGTTCAATGAGCTAATGTTCAACTCGACTTTCCTGCCTTTCCCCCATAACCCTTGATTCCCTTACTGATTTAAAACTTGCCTATTTCAGCCTCGAATGTACTTTGAGCCATCAAGGCTGGGCCATTCTGCGGTAAAGAATTCCACAGATTCACTTAAACTGTCCCACATGGGGACTCGGCCTCTCCTCCTCTACCTTGTCAGGTCGGATAAAATCCTCTTCTCTATTTCAATAAGGTCACCTCTCATGCTTCTAAATTCCAAGGAGTCCGGGCCCAGCCTACTCGACCTCCTCATAAGACAGTCCCTCCATACCCGGGATCGACCTTGTAAACCTTCCCTGGGCTGTCTGTGAACCAGTGTATCTCTCTGTAGATAAGGGGACCAAGCTATTCACAATGCAGTCAAAATAGTGTTTGTATGGTTTTGATAAGACTTCCCTATTGTTATACTCCAGACCCTGTGAAATGTTTCATTTGCCTCCTGATTACCAAATAAACTTAGATGCTAGCTTTTTATGATTTGCACACAAAGATTCCCAAATCACTGTGCTTCTCTTTTCTGTAGCCTGATTACATTTAAACAATATTCAACTCATCTATCTTCCTGTCAAACTGTATAATCTCACATTTCCCCACAGTTTATTCCGTCTAAGTTTTTCCTCATTCACTCAACCATTTTCCTCTGTAGACTGTGTTTGTCATCTGCACTTGCCTTCCCACCCGTAATCTGCACGTTTAACTATCATACATTCACCTCCCTTATCCAAGTCAGTCTATATTGTTAATAACCAGCACTGATCCCTGGGGCTTCTCACTAGATGCCATCCTGAAAATATCACCATATCCCAACTATTTCATGATGTGGAGGAGGCGGTGTTGGACTGTGGTGTACAAATTTAAAAATCACACACCAGGTTATAGTCCAACAGGTTTATTTGGAAGCACCAGCTTTTGGAGCATCACTCTTTCATCAGGTAGCTGTGGAGCATAAGACACAGTTTATAGCAAAAGATTACAGTGTCGTGCAACTGAAATGATGTATTGAACAAACCTAGATTGTTGTTAAGGCTCTCATCTTTTAGAATGGGTTGCAGGTTTCGGTTCACTAATATGTAAACCCCAGTACTAATTTTAAGTCACATTCTCGAGATAGCTTAAGTTTTAATAACAAAAGATGACATCTCAGCTCAGACAATACCTTAAATGTGTGAGGGTAGAGTCTGTCTATATCTCAATTTTGACTCAGAATGGTTCTATTTCCAAAGTGGAATTTAGAAAATATTGCATGTATTGACTGCCTGCAAATTGTGCATTTTTGAGCAAAGTAGAATGTATCTGCAAATATAATTCTGTAAATACAAATTCTGGTCTTTATGCTCCACAACCACCTGATGAAGGAGCAGCATTCCGAAAGCTAGTGCTTCCAAATAAACCTGTTGGGCTATAAACTGGTGTTTTGTGATTTTTAACTATTTCATGTTAATTATCCAGTCGTCTACCCATGCTGGTATATGCGCTGGATACTATGGACTCTTATTAAGTAGTCTATCACGTGATACCTTATCAAACATCTTTGATAATTACCACCCAAATCATTTCTTGCTTATTGCATCTTGTGCTAACGAAGCTACCCCACCATCCTTTTCCTTCCTGTCTGCACTTTTGAAACGTGCATCTCTTGAATATTTAGTTCCCAGCTTTGCTCTCCTGTAACTAGGTCTCTAATGGCTATAAGATCATAGCTAATAGCTTGTACTTACGCTGTTACTTCATTAATTTGTTCCAAAAACTATGTGTATTTAAGTAAAGAATCATTACTTTTACCTTTTCACCATTTCTCCCCCTTTTGACTTTATTTGCTGTTGTTTTTCTAAGTTTGTAAACTTTTCTGCTTCTGTCACTTTTTGGGTATAATTGCCGAAATTGCTGTGCAAGGCTGCTGTATCCTCTAACTTTGTAAGCCCAATTACCCCTCCCTGAAACCCTCCCGCCCCAGCCTCTAAGTAGTTAAAAACCTTCTCTATGATAACGGCCAGTTTGCTCAGCCTCCCTGCAGTCTCCACTCTTGTCCACACAGTTTTCAATAACCTCATAATTACTGTTGGACGACACTGGGACAGAGGCTTCTGAACCCTGAAATGTGGGTCCCTGTACCTGCCTCGTCTGTGGTCACACCCACCTGGCCCTGATCATGGACGCTCCCGCACCCCCCCCCCCCCCCCCCCCATCTACATGACCTAGACTGAGAGGTGTGCCTGCCTCCTCCTAACCTCTGCTCACAGCTCTGTGCTGGATGGTCAGAAGGACAAATTTATCACATTTCTTGATGAATGCTGATTATCTGCTATGTAACCATATTACCACTGTGACTGTACGCTGGGTGCTTATTCTGAATGTGAGCAGTAGCCCTCGTCCCACGTACCACCACATTCCCAATGTCTGTATATTCTAGCAATTTTTGAGAAGATTTGCAGCACACGTTGCTAATAAGTATGTAAGTTTGCTCGCTGGGCTGGACGGTTTGTTTTCGTCACCATAACTGGGTAACATCATCAGTGAGAGTCCCGGTGAAGTGCTGGTCGTGTGTCCCGCCTCTCTATTTATAGGTCTTGGTTTCTTATGGTGGGTGATGTTCATTTCCGGTTTGTTTTTCAAGGGGAGGTAGATCGTGTCTAAATCTGTGTGTTTAGTGATGGAGTTCTGGTTAGAATACCATGCTTCTAAGAATTCTCGTGCTGCCTGTCTTTGTTTCGCCTGTCCTACGATGTGCGTCTGATGCCCCAGTCAAAGTGGTGTCCTCCTTTGGCTGTATGTATCGAAACTAGTGGTAGTGGGTCATGTCTTATGGTGGCCAGTTGGTGTTTGTGTATCCTAGTGACAAGTTTCCTGCGTGTTTGTCTCTTTATTCTCTCAACATGCAAGAAGTTTCTCTAGGGTCTTACTGTTCCCTGCCTCTTTAAACTCTTTCGACCCCAAGTCCCTTCAAGATATCTATGCTGCTCTAATTTTGGCCACTTGTACATTGCCAGTTTTCATTCCAGCACCATTGGTATTTGTACCTTGGGCCCCAGTCTCTGCAGTTCCCTTCTGCCTCTCTACCCCACTTTCCTTCTTTAAGATACCCAAAGTCTATCTCTTTCTCTTGATTGTCTGACCCAGTTTCTCTTTGTGTAGTTTTGTGACTAGACTTCATTTTGGAATGCTTCTGTGAGGCATATTGGGATATTTCATTATTGAAGTAATTGTTGCATAAGGTTGTAACATAAAGAGGAGGCCAGTCAGTCCTTCCAGCTCCCTTCTATCATTCAGTGTGATAATCCTGACTTTCTACATCATTTTCTTAACAGTCCCTGCAAAATCCTCCTTCCAATGTCTGGGGGCTAGCCTCAAAATTGGAAGAGGTGTCCTACAGACTAGCCGAGCAATGCCTGAAAGTCATATTCGGTGTCATACCATACATTTATAAATGTTTAAATAAAAATGTATCAAGCTCCTTCTTGAACACACCTAACAAGTGAACCTCCAGAACTCATTGGGCAAAGAATTCCAACTATTAACCATTCCCTAAGTGAAGACCTTCCTCCTCGCTTTACTCTTAAATGATCAACTCCTTTATTCTGAAACTGTCGTGTGTTTCTAGCACACACTGCTCCTCCCAGACCCATCTTTCCTCGACGAATCTCTCTCCATCCTGTAAGAAAATTTTGTATGAATAAAAACACCCCTCATTCTTCTAAACTGTACAGAATATAGTCCCAGTCTATTTAATCTTTCATCATTGTATAATCTCTCCATCCCAGGAATTAGTTTGGTAAAACATGCACTCCCTCTGTGGCTGTATAAGAGGATCAAATCTCTGCGTGTTCTTATCAATTATCTCTGTACAATTGCATTAAGATGTCTTTGCTCCTGAACTCAAAACAATTTGTTGAAAAGTCCAATTTATCAATTGCTGCCTTAATTGCTTTCTATGCTTGGCATTTTTAACTTTTAGTGACTCTGGGTCTCTTGTGGCACATAGAACCTAGAACATTCCAGCGCAGTACAGGCCCTTCGGTTCTTGATGTTGTGCCGACCAGTGAAACCAATCTGAAGCCCATCTAGTCTGCACCGTTCCATAATCATCCATCTATTTATCCAGTGACCATTTAAATGCCCTTAAAGTTAGCGGGTCCGCTACTGTTACAGGCAGAGTGTTCCACGCCCCTACTACTCTGAGTAAAGAACCTACCTCCGACATCTGTCCTATATTTATCACCCCTCAGTTTAAAGCTACGTCCCCTCGTGCTCACCATCACCATCTGTGGAAGAAGGCTCTCACTGTCCACCCTATCTAACCCTCTGATTATCTTGTATGTCTCTATTAAGTCACCTCTTAACCTTCTTCTCTCTAACAATAAGACCTTCTCTGCGTACCAGGCAACATCCTGCTAAATCTTGTCTGAATCCTTTCCAAAGCTTCCACATCCTCCCTATAATGCAGTGACCAGAAATGTGTGCAATACTCCAAGTGCGGCTGCACCAGTGTTTTGTACAGCTGCAATGTGACCTCATGGTTCTGAAACTCAACCCCTCTACCAATAAAAGCTAACACACTGTATGCCTTCTTAACAATCTATCAATCTGGGTGGCAACTTTCAGGTATCTATGCATATGGACACCGAGATCTCTCTGCTCATCCAGACTACCAAGTATCTTGCCAATAGCTCACTACTCTGCATTCCTGTTACTCCTTCTAAAGTGAATCACCTCACACTTTTCCACATTAAACTCCATTTGCCACCTCTCAGCCCAGCTCTGCAACTTATCTATGTCCCTCTGTAACCTGTAACATCCTTCAGCACTATCCACAACTTCAACTTTAGTGTCATCCGCAAATTTACTAACCCATCTGTCTACGCTCTCATCGAGATCATTTATAAAAAATGACAAACAACAGTGGCCCCAAAACAGATCCTTGTGGTATCTCACTAGTAACTGAACTCCAGGATGAACATTTTCCATCAACCACCACCCTTTGTCGTCTTTCAGCTGGCCAATTTCTGATCCAAACCACTAAATCACCCTTAATCCCATTCCTCCATATTTTCTGCAATAGCCTACCATGGGGAACCTTCCCAAACCCCTTACTGAAATCCATATACACCACATCAACTGCTTTACCCTCATCCACCTGTTTGGTCACCTTCTCAAAGAAGTGGTAATGTTCCTGGTCATAAGGTCAGGATCAAGTTCCATCTGCCCTGAATTTATCAAAACAAAATGTCTGAAGTTGATTTTATTTTTAAAAAAAGTTTAGCTGATAAACAACAGCATCAAAATTTCTTCAAAGTTCAATGCTTACTAGCCCCATAATATTTAAGAAATACACAAGTCAGAGATGGAAATACTCCATCACTCAGTTGTGTGAAACTGATATAAAGCTTAAAGAAAGGAATAAAGCTGGACTGACCACTTTGCTATCCGAAACAACAATGGCAAAAACACCCTGTCAACCTTGGAAAGTCCTCCTTCCCAATGCCATGGGGCTAGTGTCACATTTGAAAGAGCTATCCCACAGACTCGTCAACGAATGCTTGAAATAGTCATACTCTGTGTCATACCTAATGGTGTCCCAGACACAACTACCACCATCCCATACCAACCAGCAGGACAGACCTAGCTGAGGAAGTGGCACAATGGTGTACTGTTTGGAGGGAATTGCCTTGAGAGCTCTATTGTTGATTTCCGACTCCATGAAGTCTCCTGGCATCAGGTCAGACATGAGTAAAGGAAATGTGTTGATTACCAATAGCTTGGAAAGGGCACAGAATATAATCTGGTTGGGGAGCATCAGTGTTCAGCACTACTGAACTCAATGTGTCCTTTAGGACACCACATCCATAGACATTGACTGATTCCATCACTGATGTTTAGTAGCAGCAGTTATACCACCTGCAAGATCCTTAGCAGCATCTTCCAAACCCATGACCACTGCAAGTTCCCCTCCAAGCCACTCACTGTCCCAACTTGGAAGTATAGCATCATTCCTTAAAATCCTGGAACTTCCTAACAGCATTGTGGATATCCCCATACCAGATACGCTGCAGTAGTTCAAGAGGTTGTTCACCACCACCTTCTCAATGACGATTAGAGATGGATAATCAATACACCTGCAGTCAGGGAATTAATCAGAAGTGATTGGGACGTTGAAAATGCTGTTTAACATGGATACGTTCTGTGGCCACAGTTTATAATTTAAATTAATGATTTCGTTTTTAGAACGATTAACTCTTAGAGATAATGCAAATAGCATACTTGGGGTGGATATGTTGTTGGTAACTGAGGCTAATACAACTTTCATAGGAAATGGCAGTAAACCTGCAATTGGGTTAAGGCACAAGTTAACTTTAACGTATGCTATGACCTTAGCTAATGGTAATACTGAATACTATCAAAACAGATCTGGATCAGAGATCATCTGTTTATTTTGTTTAGTTTGTTATTGTGGTAGTCAAAGACTAACATTCCAACAAGGCTGTCGATTTTCTTTGGCAAAAGTAAGGACTGCAGGTGCTGGAGATTAGAGTGGTGCTGGAAAAGCACAGCAGATCAGACAGCATCCGAGGAGCACGAGAATCGATGTTTTGGGCAAAAGCCCTTCATCAGGAAACCCGATGGAGGATTCAGAGGCTGAGTAGTCTGAGCAGTCTGGCAGTCATTTCAGAGATGTATTTGATGTAGGGGAGAGTGGCTAGGGTTTCTGGATGTATTTTGTCTGCTTGTTTGGGTTTGTTGCAGAGAAATCAGGGCGGCACGGTGGCACAGTGATTAGCACTGCTGCCTCACAGCGCCAGAGACCCGGGTTCAATTCCCGCCTCAGGCGACTGACTGTGTGGAGTTTGCACGTTCTCCCCGTGTCTGCGTGGGTTTCCTCCGGGTGCTCTGGTTTCCTCCCACAGTCACAAAGATGTGCAGGTCAGGTGAATTGCCCGTAGTGTTAGGTAAGGGGTAAATGTAGGGGTATGGGTGGGTTACGCTTCGGCGGGTCAGTGTGGACTTGTTTCCACACTGTAATGTAATTTAATCAAAATTTTAAAAATCGGCGGACTGTGTTCATTGGGTACCCATTCGTTTTGAATACACGGTATAGGTGATTTTCCTCTGCTCTGCATTGTTCCTCTGTGCTTTGCTGCAGTGTGTGTTGGCTCGTTGGAATAATGTTCTGATACAGTTTTGTTTGTGGGTGTTGGGATGATTGCTTCTGTAGTTCAGTATTTGGTCCGTATGGGTTGTTTTCCTTTAGACGCTAGTTTGAAGGTCCCCATTGGCTGTTCACTCCAATGTGACATCTAGGAATGGCAGTTTGTAGTAGTTTTCCTCCTCTTTAGTGAATTTTATGCCAGTAAGGGAATTATTGATGGTCTTGAAGGTTTCCTCTAATTTGTTTCGTTTAGTGATGACAAAGGTGTCATCTATGTAACGGACCCAAGGTTTGGGTTGGATGGTTGGCAGAGCTGTTTGTTCGAGTCTCTGCATTACTGCCTCTGCGAAGAACCCTGATATTGGAGATCCCATGGGAATTCCGTTGGTTTGTCTGTAGGTTTTGTTGTTAAAGGTGAAGTGGGTGGTAGGGCATAGGTCCACTAGCTTGACGATACTGTCCTTGCTGATGAAGTTAATGGTGTTTGGTGTATGTGTCTTTGGGTCTTCTAATAGTGTAATCAGTGTTTCCTTAGCCAGGTTAATGTTGATTGATGTGAACAAGGCTGTTACATCAAAGGAGACCATTATTTCATCCTCTTCTATCTTAGTGTCTTTGGTCTTCAGGAATTCTTGGGTGGAGTGGACCCCTTGGCATCATGGTAGCCCACAAACCCACCAACACACTAAAACAGCAGCTAATGAACTTGAAAGACCCTATACAGACAATAAGCAAAACTAATGTCATTTACAAAATACCGTGCAAGGACTGTAACAAACACTACATTGGACAAACAGGCAGAAAACTAGCCGTCAGGATACATGAACACCAACTAGCCACAAAAAGGCATGATCCTCTCTCACTAGTACCCTCACATACGGATGAGGAAGGACACCACTTTGACTGGGACAGCACATCCATCCTAGGACACGCCAAACAAAGATATGCATGAGAATTCCTAGAAGCTTGGCATTCCAACCAGAACGCTCTCTCAACAAACACATCAAGTTAGATCCCATCTACCACCCCTGAGAAAAGGAACAGGAAGTTACTTCACCACAGGAAATGACATCACCAACCCAAACAAACCCAAACATATAACCAGGACTTCTCAGCAGTGCTTCACCTGAGGCCCACTGAAGAGATTATCTAGTAGAGTGGCAAAACGTCTGGAAATGAACTTCCAGCTCAGCGAGCAAACCTACATCCAAAACTTATTATGTATAATATGAATTATACCCCTTACTTTCTCATGTTCACTCGTGGGCCATGGGTGTCACTGGCTGGGCCCAGCATTTATTGCCCGTCCCTAGTTGCCCCTTGAGAAGGTGGGGGTGAGCTGCCTCCTTGAACCGCTGCAGTCCATGTGCTGTAGTTGGACCCACAATGCCCTTAAGGAGGGAATTCCAGGATTTTAACCCAGTGACAGTGAAGGAACGGCGATATATTTCCAAGTCAGGATGGTGAGCGGCTTGGACGGGAACTTGCAGGGGGTGGTGTTCCCATGTATCTGCTGCCCTTGTCCTCCGAGATGGAAGTGACCGTGGGTTTGGAAGGTGCTGTCTGAGGATTTTTGAGTTTCTCCAATGCATGTTGTAGACATTACACACTGCTACTACTGAGCATTGGTGTGGTGGAGGGAGTGGGTGTTTGTGGATGTGATGCCAGTCAAGTGGACTGCTTTTTCCTGGATGGTGTCAAGCTTCTTGAGTGTTGTTGGATCTGCCCCCATCCAGGGCAAGTGGGGAGTGAGTATTCCATCACACTCCTGACTTGTGGACAGCTTTTGGGGAGTCAGGCAGCCTTCATCAGCTTTTACCCGAAATGTTGATTTTCTTGCTCCTCTGATGCTGCCTGACCTGCTGTGCTTTTCCAGCACCACTCTAATCTGTAGCATCTGCAGTACCCACTTCGCCTGTGTCTCTTAATGGAGATTGTCATTGGCTTGGCGCAAATGCGACTTGTCAGCCCAAGCCTGGATATTGTTCAGATCTTGTTGTATTTGAATATGGACTGCTTCAGTATTGGAGGAATCGCAAATGTGCTGAATATTGTACAATCATCAGAAAACCTCTCCCCTTCTGACCTTAAGATGGAGGGAAGGTCATTGATGAAGCAGCTGAAGATGGCTGGGCCTAGGACACTATCCTGAGGAACTCCTGCAGAGATGTCTTGGAGCTGAGATGACTGACCTCCACAACCACAATCATCTTCCTATGTGTCAGGTATGACTTCGACCAGCAGAGAGTTTTACCCCGATACCCATTGATTCCAGTTTTGCTGGGGCACATTGATGTGACATTCGATTGAATGGAGCTTGATGTCCCTCTCCCCTCCCCTCTGGAATCCAGCTCTTTTGTCCATGTTTGACCCAAGGCTGTAATGAGGTCAGGAGCTGAGTGACCCTGGGGGAACCCAAACTGGGTGTCACTGAGCAGGTTATTGCTGAGCAGGTGCTGCTTGATAGCACCGTTGGTGACCCCTTCCATCACTTTCCTGATGATCGAGAGTAGACTGATGGGGCAGTAATTGGCCGAGTTGGATTTGTCCTGGTTTTTATGTACAGGAAATACCTGGGCAATTTTCCACATCGTTGGGTAGGTGCCAGTGTTGTAACTGTACTGGAACAGCTTGGCGAGGGGAGCAGCAAGTTCTACAGCACAGGTCTTCAGTACTATTGTGGAACATTGTCAGGGCCTGCAGTCTTTGCAGTATCCTGTGCCTCCAACCATTTCCTGATATCATGTGGTGTGAATCGAATTGGCTGAAGACTGGTACCCTTGGAGGAGGTTGAGATGGATCGTTTCACTTGACCGAAGATTGCTGCAAAAGCTTCAGCCTTGTGTTTTGCATTGACATGCTGGCTCCTCCATCGTTGAGGAGGGGGATATTTGTGGAGCCGCCTCCAGTGAGTTGTTTAATTGTCCACCACCATTCACAACTGGATGTGGCAGGTCCGAACATTGAGCACATGAATTGGGACGTCGTGTTGTGGCCGCGCAGGACATTGATGAGGCTGCTTTTAGAATTCTAAGTACACTTCTGATCACCTTCGAGAGGCAGCATGTTGTTAAACATAAGAGGGTGCAGAAATTGGAGAGTTTTGATTGTAGGGAGAGGCTGAATAGATTAGATTAGATTACTTACTGTGGAAACAGGCCCTTCGGTCCAACAAGTCCACACCGACCTGTCTAAGCACAACCCACCCAGACCCATTCCCCTACATTTACCCCTGCATAGCCAATTCACCTGACCTGCACATTTTGGATTGTGGGAGGAAATCGGAGCACCCGGAGGAAACCCATGCAGACACGGGGAGAATGTGCAAACTCCACACAGTCAGTCGCCTGAGGTGGGAATTGAATCCGGATCTCTGGCTGGGGCTATTTTCCTTGGAACATTGGAGGCTGAGGGGTGATCTTATAGAAGTTCATAAAATCATGTGGAGCATGGGTGGGTGAATAGCCAAGGTCTTTCCCCCAGGCTAGGGGAGTCCAAAATTAGAGGGCATAGATTTAAGGTGAGAGGGGAAAGATTTAAAAAGGATCTGAGGAGTATTTTTTCACACAGAAGTTAGTGTTTGTACGGAACGAGCTGCTCGGTGAAGTGATGGACAGCATTTAAAAGGCACATGGGTGAGTATATGAATAGGAAGGGTTTAGAGAGATATGGGCCAAGTGCTGGCAAGTGGAACTAGCTTAGATTGGGATGTCTGGTTGGCGGGGACAGAAGGGTCTGTTTCTGTGCTGAAATTATAGCTGATCTGTTGGCTGTAGGATCACCTCTGCTCACTTGCGTACCAAACAGTTAGGCAACAAGTAGTCCTGTTTGGTAGCTTCACCAGGTTGACACCTCCTCTTCAGGCATGCCTGGTGGTGCTCGAGGCATGCCCTTTTGCACTCTCCACTGAACCAGGGTTGATCTCCTGGCTTGATGGTAATGGTTGAGTGGGGGATATGCTGGCCCATAAGGTTACAGATTGTGTTGGAGTACAATTCTGCTACTGTTGATGGCCCACAGCAACTCGTGGTTACCCATCCTTGAACTGCTAGATCAGTTTGTCCTATTTAGCACGGTGATAGTGCCACCCAACACAGTGAAGGTTATTCTCAATGTGAAGGTGGGACTTCATTACCACAAGGACTGTGCAGTAGTCACTCTTACCGATGCTGTCATGGACAGATGCATCTGCAACTGGTATATTGGTAAGGATGGGGTGAAGTATGTTTCTCCCTCTTAGCTCCTTCACCACCTGCTGCAGACCCAGTCTAGCAGCTGTGTCCTTAAGGACCCGACTGGCTCGATCATTCGTACTAATGCTGAGCCACTCTTGGTGATGGACATTGAAATTCTCCATCCAGAGTACATTTTGTGCCATTGTCACACTCAATACTTTTAATATGGAGGAGCGCCAATTTCACCAGCTGAGGCCATTGTTCTGTGACCATCTCCACTTACCCCCCTCTCCATTTGATTTCTGAGGATTGCCCTGAGCTACCTTCACTTATCTGAAGCAATCTACCTTCACTTATCTGAAGTGATCTACCTTCACTTATCTGAAATTCTGTCTCTGAAATCTCCTCCACCTATCTCCCTTTTCAAAAAAAAAGCTTTTTCTTACTTTTCAAACTCACTTTTCCAACTAAACTGTGTCAACTTGCATCTTTATTTATAGACTCACAGAGATGTACAGCACAGATATGTTGAGAGATTATGACACAGTCTGGCACAGGTGGGACTTAAACTCAGGTCTTCTATTTCAGGGGTTATTAGATTAGATTCCCTACATTGTGGAAACAGGCCCTTCGGCCCAACCAGTCCACACCAATCCTCCGGAGAGTAACCCACCCAGACCCATTTCCCTCTGACTAATGCACCTAACTAAGGGCAATTTAGCATGGCCAATTCACCTGCCCTGCACATCTTTGGACTGTGGGAGGAAACCGGAGCACCCGGAGGAAACCCACGCAGACACTGGGAGGATGTGCAAACTCCACACAGTCACCCGAGGCTGGAATCGAACCAGGGACCCTGGCACTATGAGGCAGCAGTGCTAACTGCTGAGATACGGACACTATTACTACACCACAACAGCCCTAGTTCTGTACTCTTATTCCCTTTTATTTATTGACTTTCTTAAATCTCTCATTATTTATTGAAGCTAGCTCACCTTCAAGTGAGTCTCCTTGTTTTGATGTCCTTAAAACCAAACGTATAAATGTGATGGTGGTAGGTTCAATTCAAGAGACTATTGGGTGATGATTTATAGTATGCAGGATGTTGGGGAAAAAGGTAGGAGATTGGTACTAAGTAATAAACCACCGCAGAGATGATGGGCCAAGTGTCATCCTGCTCTGAAAGAATTCTGTAATTCTGTGAAGTATTCATGTGGATTTGGTTATTCAGCTTTAGCAGCTGTACTTCTATGATCTATCCACCAGATGGCAGCATGTATCCATGAATACAAACCCAGTGCTGGAACTGTTGAGAATGAGATCTTGTCTCTTTTTGCTGATCATGATTGGAGTGCACTGTACGATATTGATTTATAGCCAGTTATGTACTGTTTTGAAGTGTAGTCACTGTTGTATTTTAAGGGTATTTGCCATATGAATTTGCAAATTAGGAGCAGGAGTGATTGGCCACTAAAAGTCACCATGGTCTAACAGATCATAGGGCTGCTTGCTCATTAGTTGTGTTTTAACCTGAGGGTCATCACCCTCTGGTGAGGAGAGAGGAAGAAGGAGAGGCCTTTATGGTAACTCCAGCCAGCGTGGGAATTGAACCTACACTGTCAGCATCATTCTACATTGCAATTCAGCTGTCCTGCTAACTGAGCAAACTGAACCTCCTAGACTCTTAGGGGCCTCTTCAAATTAGGAGCCATTTGATTATTGAGCCTGCTCCATTATTCTATAAGATTGTGGATGTCCAGTTGTTTCCGGTTCCACGTTTCCATCCACAACAACCTTCAGTTCTCCTGCCAACCACTGCCTTAAATACAATGAGGCAGTCTTCACTGCTTTCTGAGGCAGCGTGTCAGAGTCAGATCACCTTTCAAAAACAATAAATCCCCTTGGGTCCAGTGTGGAAGAGAGGCCTTTGTTTTAAAACTGTTTCTGAGAGTTCTGGACTCTCCTGTAAGATGAAACGACCTTTCCAAGTCAGGTGGGGTGTTGGGGTGGTGGTGGTGGTTGGACCAGTCTGGGGGGGGGGGGGAGGGTCTGTGTCAGAGGGTTGTCTCAGCCTAGGGTGGGGGAGAAAGGAAGGAATAGGATGGACCAGGGAGGGAGGTGACTGGACAGGTGGAGGGTCACGTTTTTGAATTTGACTTCTGCCCTTAAGTTTGGATGTTAAAGGTTCCACCACAGTGTCATTGGGAGATGCACCTGAAGGTTTGTTTATTAATTGTTGCACACAGTTCAGCTCAACGGCAAGGGCTGGAAGGAGAAGTAGGCCTGACATTTTTCAGTTTTTACAGTCAACAAAGTGTTATAGATTATAACAGGTCAGTAAAAACCATGAGAAATTCAGGAAGTTTGCAGGGATTTGCAAAGGGTTGGTAATGTTTGCCGAACCCAGAACTGTTCCCTGAGGAGGCTACCAGATGCTGTCAGGATGGCTGAGGGAGGATGTCAGATATGGAGTTTTATTGACCGACTGGACTATCAGGCTGTTCTCTCATTAGAGAGACATGATTGGTAGTGATTTAACCTGAAGCTGACTCCAGCTTGGGTGAGGGAAGAGATTGAGAAGGTGGTATCCTGAGCCAGTGCAGCAATCGAACCTGTGGTGTTGGTGTCACAAACCAGCCATCCAGTCACCTGAGCTAAACCTCCTTAAGCTCCTTTATTTAACTTCCTCTTCGATATGTCTCTTTACCTTAAACTGTCCTTGAGTTCCACACTCTTAACACAGTCTCTCTGCAAAAATGTTTCTTCTGAATTCACTATAAGATTTTACACTTTTAGAAAAAATGCAGGAAATATTTTGACCATAAGACGAGCAGAAGTGGGGCCATTCAGCCCATTGAGTCTGTTCCACCTTTCAGTGAGATCATGCCTGATCCTCAACTCCCTGTTCTTGCATTTATAAGTCTTAGTGGTAGGACATGGGGAAGGAATATTGAACTGAGAATATCACTAGAGCAGTAATTCAGAGGCCCAGGCTAATGCTCTGAGGCGATGGGTTCAAATCTCATCACAGCAACTGGTAGAATTTACATTAATAAATGCTGGAATTGAAAACTAGTCGCATTAATAGAACAAAGAACAAAGAAAATTTACAGGCCAGGAACAGGCCCTCCCTCCAAGCCTGAGCTTGTACACAGTATTCTAAATGCGGCCGAACCAATGTCCTGCCGGCTCTTATACTCAATACCCCGTCCAATGAAGGTAAACATACCATGTGCCTTCTTAACCACTCTATCCACCTGTGGCAGCCACCTTCAGGGTACAATGTACCTGCTCTCCAAGATCTCTCTGCTCATCAACTTTTCCCAAGGCTCTTCCATTTATAGTATAATGTAAAGGGTGGCCTTCAAACCAACATAACCATCCTAAAGCAAACTCTGGTCCTCCGCTTTTCTTGAGGGAAGGAAATCTGCTGTCCTGACCCGGTCTGGCCCGTGTGCTTTCAGATCTGTAGAAATGTGATTCTGAACTGCCCTCTGAAATGGCTGAGCAAGCCTCTCAGTTTAAGGCCAATTAGAGATGGGAATCAAATACTGACTTTGCCACTGGCACCCATCTCCATGAAAGAGAATGGAAAAAAATATCGGGAGAACATTTATTGAAAGTGGGAAAGGAAGGTGGCAAGGGGTCGTCGTTATTTCCATTGGTGAGCAAATCAATGTCGAAAGCTGCAGAATAAATCCCAGGGATGTAACGGGTCAGATTAGGGAAGCAGTTTTCACCCTGAAAGTGATTGAAGCACTTTGTCATCATTCACATGAGAATATGTACCATACTAAGACCTGATACTCCCAGGTAATCATAAAGTTATACATTTAGTAAGTTGCTCAAAGCTCCCTGTGTTTTCTGTCTGATAGACTCAGGTTAATAGAAAACCATGACCAGGTTTCCATTTTTAAAAATTCTGAAAGAACTACAGATGCTAGAGATTGCTGGGAAAGCTCAGCAGGTCTGGCAGCATCTGTGAAGATAAATCCAAGTTAAATTTCAGGTCCAGTGACTCTTCCTCAGAACAGTTCTGAGGTCTCGAAATGTTAACTCCGATTTCTCTTCACAGATTCTGCCAGACCTACTGAGCTTTTCCTGCAATCTCTTGTTTATGGACCAGGTTTCTACACTCAATGGGTTAATATTTATTGCAAATAAATCAATTCTAACCACAGGCAAACAAAGCTAAGAATTGTCAATGTATAATTATGCCAGGCTCACTGAAGCTCAATTTCTTGGGGTGGCACATTGGCTCAGTGGTTAGCACTGCAGCCTCACAGCGCCCAGGACCCAGGTTCGATTCCATCCACGGGTGACTGTCTGTGTGCACATTCTCCCTGTATCTGTGTGGGTTTCCTCCGGGTGCTCCGATTCCTCCCACAGTGCAAAGATGTGCAGGGCAGGTGAATTGGCCATGCTAGATTGCCCATCGTGTTAGGTGCATTAGTCAGAGGGAAATGGGTCTGGATGGGTTACTCTTCGGAGGGTCGGTGTGGACCTGTTGGGCCAAAGAGCCTGTTTCTACACTGTAGGTAATCTAATCTAATCTTAAAAAAACCTCTACTAGTTGAAACTCCAACCGCCTGCTTAAACCCTGACACAGCCAGAGGTACACACGCACATGCAGGGTTCACCCTGTATCCTGACGCAAGTTGATTCCATCATGACTGCTGCAGAAACTAACCATTTGTCGGATGTACGTTGACTGACAAATTTGCTGCTGCCTTTTAGGAAATGATGCTTCCCGTAGCCTTGGAGTGTAGTGTGAATGCAAGTCATTAACTTCACAACCTATTGGAGGGAGAGAGAATGATTTACTCAAACCAGTTGCTGTGGTATTTGACTTGAGATGATTCAGTATATCACATTTGAGATAAACGTGAGGTGCTGCATCTTGGTAAGGCAACCAGGGCAGGATTTATACACTTAATGGTAGGGTCCGGGGTAGTGTTGTCGAACAAAGAGACCTTGGGGTGCAAGTGCACAGTTCCTTGAAAGTGGAGTCACAGGGAGACAGGGCGATAAAGGTGGTGTTTGGTACATTGGTCTTTAATGGACAGAGCATTGAGTATAGGAGTTGATAGGTCATATTGTGGCTGCACAGGGCATTGCTTAGGGCATTGTTGGAATATTGTGTGCAATTCTGGTCTTCGTGCTATAGGAAGGTTGTAGTGAAACTTGAAATAGTGCAGAAAAGATGTGCAAGGATCTTGTCAGAGTTGGAGGGTTCGAGCTATTAGGAGAGGCTGAATAGGCTAGGGCTATTTTCCCTGGAGCGTCAGAGGTTAAGGGGTGACATTATGGAGGTTTATAAAATCATGAGGGGCATGGATTGGGTAAAAAGACGACAAGGTATTTTCTCCAAGGTGGGTGAGAGGAGAAAGATTTAAAAAGAATCTGAAGGCTACCTTTTCACTCAGAGGGTGGTATGTGTATGGAATGAGCTGCCAGAGGAAGTGGTGGAGGCTGATACAATTACAGCATTTCAAAGGCACCTGGATGGGTATATGAATAGGAAGGGTTTAGAGGGATATGGGCTGGGTGCTGGCAAATGGGACCAGATGAATTTAGGATATTTGGTCAGCATGGCGAGTTGGACTGAAGGGTCGGTTTCCGTGCTATGCGACTCCATAACTCTGAGAGCACCGTATCTCCTTTCTCACCCACTTGATCCAAAGATTAAAGGGTGAGTACTCCTTGGTTATGTTTGATTTAAGACAGTTGAATAGGATAGATTTGTTGCCTCATCGGTCAGGGACCAAGGTTTGATTTTACCCACTGGCAAGTGTCTGTGTAAAGTTTACACATTATCTGTTTGTCTGTGTGGGTTTCCTCCGGGTGCTCCAGTTTCCTCCCACAGTCCAAAGATATGCAGGTTAGGTGGCCATGCTAAATTGTAGTGTGGTGTCCAGAGCTGTGTGCAGGCTAGGTGGATTAACAATGGGTTATGGGACAGGGTGGGGAGTGGGTCCGGATGGGATGCATTTGATAGGCCGTGCATTTTTTTTCTGCACTTTAGGGATTCTGTGGTCGAAGTGAATAAGTAGTCCTTTGGTAGTATAGATTTTGTCTCTCTTTTTAGTAGTACTCATGCTGTTGTCTTTTATACTTCTGAACAAATTGTAGGCTTCCCAAGCTGATTGGGTAATATTTCACACTAAAGGACCCAGAGCATGTCCAGCTGTCCTGTTCTACATGGTCCTGTGGTTGGGCAGTACCTGTTGATCAATCCCAAGTACACTAATAGCAACACCACTCATCCACTGGGGATTGTGAACCAGCCATATTGTGACTTTAAGCTTGCTAGAAGTAATATCCAATCATATGCAGGGACCCAATCTCTACAGACAAGAGGAATATTACAAGTCTTGTATTTTTCTCGAATTACCCAGCGGCCTTTCATTCTCTTGCTTTCTCCATGGCATTGATCTGTCAGAGACAGCTTGCCAAATAACCAACGCTCTGTCTCCTGTAGTCTAAATTGTTGTGATGTTTGGAGTTTGGCAATCTTGTGTTTGTCCTGATGAGGGCAAAATGAAAGGCTTCAGCAACACATCTCTCTTCAAGTGAACATGTCTGTGCCGTTGTTGCCATTGACTTGTCTGTCCCACAGTGCCTTGAGATGGTGCCAGTGAGCTGCTGCCTTCAGCCACTACATTCCATGTTGCTTGTGGGGTTGACAATGGCTGAGCGCTAGTTATTAGTTAGCCAGGTTGGGTAGGGGGACTGGAGTTACACTTAAACCCAGGCCAGAGAAGGAGGCACGTTTCCTGACCTCAAGGACGTCAGTGAACCAGTTGAGTGTTATGACAATCTAGTAGCTTCACAGTCGCTTTTACTGAGACCAATCTTTTGAGATTCTTTGAAATGGATTCACATTTCTCAAAGCAAAGGTGGAGATATGAAATAGACACAGGAAGTGCTGCAGAGCCTCAGCAGATCTGGCAGCATCTGTGGGGAGAGGAACAGAGTTAACGTTTCAAGCCCAGCTCCTGGGGTCAGAGTTATGCTGTCTGGTTGTTTCCTGTGATGTTATGTTGGCAGTGTTGGTACCATGTGAACTTTGGCTGTGCAGAGAATCTGCGTCTCTCTTCTACTTCAACTGTACCTATTCCAAAAGCATTCACCAACGACTTCACACTGCTTAGTCTTCTTTCCTGCCATTGGTCTTTTTGTTTATCTTATGTGTAGGTTTGTGAATTGAAATTTGTGTTTTGGCATTGACAGCAGGTTTGGCCATGTTGCATTGGCTTCCTGACGTAAGCTCAATGTTGGACATCGTTCAAAGTCCTCATCTTGTTTTTAAAATTTTCCCCTCTCACCTTAAACCTATGCCCTGTAGCTTTGGACTCCCCTATGCCCTTTGGTTTTGGACCCCCCCCCCCACCTAGCCTGGGGAAAAGACCTTGGCTATTAACCAGATCAATGCCCCTCATGATTTTATAGAAATTTGAAGTGAGTGAGTAAAGGTCTGGCAGATGGAGCATAATGTTAATAAATGTGAAGTCATCCATTTTGGTCAGAATAACAATAAAAATGACGACTATTGGAATGGTAAAAAATGCAGCATGCCCCTGTGTAGAGGGACGTGCGTGTCCTTTGTGTATGAATCACAGAAGGAGATCTGCAAGTGCAGCAGGTGTTGTGTTGTGTCACTGTAGTCTTACCAGATCACCGGGGCTGCTCTCTCATTAGAGAGAGAAGGGGTTGGTGGTGATTTAACCTGAGGGCCACCAGACTTCAGGCGATGGAAGAAGTTAAGAAGAAGTGTCCTTCATGGTAACCTCAAACCAGTGATGGGAATTGGCTCCACGCTGATGGCATCACACTGCTCTGTAAACTAACAATCCAGCAAACCAAACTAAACCGATTGGTAATTAAGTAGGCAAATGGAATTTTGTCCTTCGTTGCTGAAGGGATTGAGTTTAAAAGCAGGGAGGTTATGTTACAGCTGTACAGGGCGCTGGTGAGGCCACACCTGGAGTACTGTGTGCAGTTTTGGTCTCCTTACTTGAGAAAGGATGTACTGGCCCGGGAGGGGGTGCAGAGGAGGGTCACTGGGTTGGTTCTGGAAGTTGAGGGGGTTGGCTTATGAGGAGAGACTGCGTAGACTGGGATTATATTCATTGGAATTCAGAAGAATGAGGGGGAATGTTGTAGAAACGTGGAAGATTATGAAGGGAATAGATGAGATAGAAATAGAGAGGATGTTTCCACTGGAGAGTGAAACTAGGACAAGAGGGCACAGCCTCAAAGTTAGGGGGAGAAGGCTTAGGACTGAGTTGAGAAGGAACTTCTTTACCCAGAGGGTGTAAATCTATGGAATTCCCTGCCCAGTGAAGTAGTTGAGGCTACCTCATTGAATGTTTTTAAAGTTGAGATAGATAATTTTTTGAATACTAAGGGAATTAAGGGTTACAGTGACAGTGCAGTAAGTGGAGCTGAGTCCATGAAAAGATCAGCCAAGATCTTGTTGAGTGGTGGAGCAGGCTCGAACAGCCGAATGGCCTACTCCTGCTCCTAGCTCTTATGTTCTTATAAACCTCTATAAGATCACCCCTCAGCCCTCTCTCCAGGGAAAACAGCCCCAGCCTGTTCAGCCTCTCCCTATAGCTCAAACCCTCCAACCCTGGCAACATCCTTTATAAATCTTTTCTGCACCCTTTCAAGTTTTGCAACATCCTTCCTATTGCACGGAGACCAGAAATGCATGCAGTATTCCAAAAGTGGCCTAACCAATGTCCAGTATAGCTGCAACATGACTTCCCAACTTCTGTACTCAATGCACTGACCAGTAAAGGCAAGCATTCCAAATGCTGCCTTCACTATCCTATCTACCTGTGACTCCACTTACAAGGAGCTATGAACCTGCACTGCAAGGTCTCTTTAATCAGCAACACTCCCCAGAACCTTACCATTAAGTGTGTCGGTCCTCTTCTGAGTTGCTTTTCCAAAATGCAGCTACTCACATTTATCTAAATTAAATAGGGACTATCTGTATCTGCACCCTGTCAAAATCTAAGAATTTTGTAATCTTCAATCATCTTTACTCATTCTTCAAAACTCTGTGGAATACAGTTCCAGCCTTTACAATCTCTCCTTGCAAGACAGTCCTGGCGCTGATCTGGTGAACCTTCATGCACACTCTCCCTAACAAGAATATCCTTCCTTCAATTACGAAACCAAAACCAAGACTAAAACTATGTTCTCCAGAGATTTGGAGGGAAAGGTGCGAGAAAGGTTAGATGGGTTCAGTGCTGGAGGGATGGTTAGTGCTGGTTATCGTCCGGGGGTACAGGCAGTGACTCAGTCTGACAAAGAAGTGCATCACATCATTGATCCCGTGTGCAGTACATGGCTGTTGTGTAATGCAGGAGCGGATTCTGCAGGAAGTGATCATGTGGTTTGCTGTTGATATTTGTAAATGCTGAAATTAAAGTGTTACAGACTTGGCACCTGCCTCACTGGCAGCACACGGTGTTAACTTGCCTCACCATGAGGTAATGTTGCTGGATTTACAATGATTCACAAACACCACTGAGGGTGTTGATTTCCTCACTGTTAATGAATTGATCATGCCAGCACTGATGTCATCGAATTTAATATTTAGACATGAATAAACAAAACAAAAATCCGTCTGTGAGGGATCAGTATCCATGCTTGAAGTTACTTCCTCAGTGTAGCCTGGGTCTCAGACAAGTAGGTTTCTGTTCTGTATTTATTGACCAGCTAACCCTACAGACACACTTCCTATAAGCCAGTTGGATGGTGTGGTTTGTTAGCGCAGACAGTTGTGTGTTGTCCACTGATACTGTTGCAGATGTCTGAGTCAGCAAGTCATGGCTTTGACTGCCACTTCAGACTCTTGAGTACACAATCCAGGCTGATATTCTCAATGCTTTCCTGCATATTGCAGCACTCTTGGAAAGAGCCACCTTTTGGATCAGACAAAATCTTGTCTTACTCCCTGGATGGTTGTAAAAGATATCACAGAGAACATGAGAGTGTTCTCCCCAGTGTTGTTGGCCTATATAATGACCAAAACCAGCATTACTGAAAGCAGCTTACCCGGTCAGTGCCACACATGACAGCAACGTAACATCAAACATGCATCCTAAATGTAACATCTAAAGTGCTTTGTCTGAAAATAATAAAGCAGGTATAATACTAAACCACATGGTTATGAGGGTAAATGACCAAAAGCTCAGTCAAAGAGGTGAGTTTTAAGTTGTGTTTGTAAAGGAAGGCGGTGAGATGGAGAGGCAGGAGGGGTCAGGGTAGGAATTCCAAAATTACTATATTCAGGTGAAGGCGTTGCATGATGTAGACCATACTAGGCTCCATCCTCGTGTACATTGCCTTGTCCCAGTTTCTCTATGATAATATGCTGCTGGTGTTGTCTAGTACTCTGATCTCAGAACACAATCCCAGACAATTCTTCAAATTGGATTAGGGTGAATCGTAGTTACAGTTGAAATATGGACTAGGCAAGAACTGAAAAAGCAGTAGGACTGAAGGGTGAAGTTGTAATGCTTAAGAAAGAAAGGATTTACATTGTTTCTTTCCTGCCAGGTTGCCAGGTTTCCGGGTGTCCCCACCCATTTTGTGACCTTCTGGCACTTGTTGAAATGTAGTCTCGGTGTAATGTGGGAAGCCTGACAACCAAATTGCTCATAGCAAGCTCCCACAAATACTGGGAAGCGAATGAGCAAATGGCAAATCTGTTTTAGTAATGTTGTTTGAGGGATAGGTGTTGACAGGGAGTGAGTGAATTAGGAGAGTAAAACCCAGCCAATTTTCCTGTTCCCATCTGGGGACACACTCATAGAACATAGAACAATACGGCACAGAACAGGCCCTTCGGCCCTCGATGTTGCGCTGACCTGTGAACTATTCTCAGCTCGTCCCCCTACACTATCCCAAAATCATCCATGTGCTTATCTAAGGATTGTTTAAAATTTCCCTATTGCGACTGAGTTGACTACATTAGCAGGTAGGTCATTCCATGCCCTTACCACTCTCTGCGTAAAGAACCTGCCTCTGACATCTGTCTTAAATCTATCACCCCTCAATTTGTAGTTATGCCCCCTCGTACATGCTGACATCATCATCCTAGAAAAAAGACTTTCACTGTCTACACTATCTAATCCTCTGATCATCTTGTATGTCTCTATCAAATCCCCCCTTAGCCTTCTTCTCTCCAATGAAAACAGACCCAAGTCTCTCAGTCTTTCCTCATAAGACCTTCCCTCCAGACCAGGCAACATCCTGGTAAATCTCCTCTGCACCTTTTCCAATGCTTCCACATCCTTCCCAAAATATGGCAACCAGAACTGTACACAATATTCCAAGTGTGGCTGCACCAGTATTTTGTATAGTTACAGCTTGGTACGGTGGCTCTGGAACTCAATCCCTCTACCAATTAACATACTGTATGCCTTCTTAACAGCACTATCCACCTGGGTGGCAACTTTCAGGGATCTATGCATATGGATTCCAAGATCCCTCTGCACATCCACACTACTAAAAATCTTTCCATTGATCCAGTATTCTGCCTTCCTGTTATTCTTCCCAAAGTGCATCACCTCACATTTAGCTGCATTGAACTCCATTTGCCACAACCAGGGCACAAACAGTGCATCTTCTCACGAGGAAGGGAATGGAGTGGTCAGTAGACTGTACTCCTGGAAACTTGAGTGCTTGGTGTGTAATGGTGCAGTGATAACAATCTCTCCCTCACTGTCAGCAAAACTAAAGAACGGATCATCAACTTCAGGAAGCAAGGAAGAAGGCACAGCCCGATCCAAATCAACGGAGCTGAGATGGAGATGGTCAAGAGTGTCAAGTTCCTAGGAGTGACGATCACCAACAATCTGTCCTTGATAACCCATGTTGATGTGATGGTCAAGAAGGCTCAGGAGGCAAAGGAAATTCAGCGGGTCTGTAAGGACAACCACAAACTTTAACAGATGCTCCATAAAAAAGCATTCTATCTGGATGCATCACAGCTTAGTACGGCAACTGCTCTGCCCAGGACCATAACAAACTACAGAGAATTGTGGACACAGCCCAGACCATCACACAAACCAACCTTCCTTCCATTGACTCCGTCTATACTTCTTGATTCTGCAGAAAGATAGCTAATATCGTCAACACCCCTCCCACACTGGTTTTAATCTCTTCTAACCTCTTCTGTTGGGCAGAAGATACAAACGCTTAAACACACACACCAACAGATTGAAGAACAGCTTCTTCCCTGCTGTTGTTAGACTGCTGAATGGGCCTCTCAGATTTCAAATTGAATGTTGATCTTACTTTTTGTACACCTTTTTTCCAGCTGTAACCTTGTATTCCTCGCTACGTTCAATCCCCCTATGATCTTTCTATGTTATGATCTACTTGTATTGCACATAAAACAAAACTTTTCACTGTACTTAAGTACATGTAATGATAAATCAAATTGAGTCATATGGGGTGCCTGAAAGCTAGTTTGAGGTGATGAGATGTGGCTTTTCCTTTTATCCATTCATGGGCTGTGACTGTCACTGGGTGGACTAGCATTTATTGCCCATCTCTAATTGCTCAGAAGACAATTAAGAGTCATCCATGTCACTGGGTCTGGAGTCACATATAGGCCAGACCAGGTACGATGCAGCTTTCTTTCCTCAAAGGATGGTGGTGAACCCACTTGGGTCTTTACGATCAACGACAGTGGTTACATGATTTCCCCCAGGTTAGCTTTTCATTCCAGGGTTTTGTTAAATTTAAATGCTCACCATCTGCCAGGGTGAGATTTGAACCCACTTCCCCCAGCATCTCCCGAATGGATGTTCAGTTAACTACCTAAACTGAATTGAGAAATATCAAGCAGAGCGATATGGCCAGATCGCCTGATATTGGTCAAGAGATAATTAATAACCAGGACACCAAGTAGAACTGCCTGGTTGCCTCCTGAATACTGCAATGCGATCATCTACCCAAAGGGGAACTGGAAATCTCATTTAATAACCCAACACCTTCAACAGTGGGCGCCACATTCTTCTCCCTGTCTGAGATTGAACACGACTGTTAGTGTCCTTGGTGTTGTGTGTGATGAGTGTCTGACTACCTGTTCACTGCCTTACTAATATGGCATATTTCCACCCACATCACAATGACCATCCTCTGTGACTCAGACACATCCTGTCCATTTTCTATCTTCTGTAAGTTTAAAATCATCCAAAACTCTGCTGCCAGTGTGTAATTTGCCCCAGATACTGCTTACCTACTCCCTCCTGTGTTCTCTGCCTTTTGCTTGACCCCCAGTTAAACATTGTATTGATTTTCAAAATTCTCACCCTTGCTTTTAAATCCCTTCATGGCCTGCTTTGTGCCTCCTTTTTGTAATCTCCTGAAGCTCACATTTCCAGGGGACTTATTTTGACTTCTTGAGCATCGCTAAAAACTGACATGGCCCAGTTTAATTGATGAGCTTGCAACAAATTGCAAGGACATAATGGCCAGATTATTTGTCTCACTGATGTTGTTTGTGGGATAAATATTGGCATTTTGTTGATTCCTGAAGATGTAATCATTCCATTGTTACGACATGGGGCAAACCCCTCTGCTAATGTAAACCCGACACACAGAGAAGTTCAGCTCGCGCCGTAATCTGTTACATTCGAGAGGCAAAGAACTATCCCCGAGGTCACTACTTAAAGTAAAAATTAACAATTCCAAAAGGTAACATTAAACAACAGCTATTTCCAACTCCTTTCTCTGAAACCTATCCTTTACCTCCCACCCTACAATACTGGTCCGATTTTAAAAAAAAATCACATTTCAAAACCAGTCAGCTTTGTCGATTCTCCTTTGTAGATTTTTCTAGCTCAGCTTCGGTCTTCTGCGGCAAAATTTCTTATGAACCGGTACCTTTCAGAAAGCTATTCGGTGAGCAGACTATACTTGTTGGTTTTCTTGGCAGTTTTCCCCCTAACTGTTCAAAATGTCTGGTTTTATACCCCAAAACATCAGATCATTTCATTGGTTTGATATCTCTCTCTCTCTCTCTCTCTCTCTCTCTCTCTCTCTCTCTCTCTCTCTCTGTCTCTCTCTCTCTGTCTCTCGCTCTCTGTCTCTCGCTCTCTGTCTCTCGCTCTCTGTCTCTCGCTCTCTGTCTCTCGCTCTCTGTCTCTCGCTCTCTGTCTCTCTCTCTCTCTCTCTGTCTCTCGCTCTCTGTCTCTCACACACACACACATTGGTAGCAGCTTGGTCTTAAGCTCGGAATTCTGTCCCTGAATTCTTCTCTAAGTTCTTCCTTAAATCCCCTGTTTGGATAGCCTTTTTTGATCCCCTTTCCTATTATATGCTCCTGTTCCATTTTGCAGGGCCCATTTCTATGAAATACTGAGGTGTTTTTCAGAGTTATAGTAATACGGATGGTGATTGTTTAATTGTTCCTGATGAAAGGCTTATGCCTGAAACATCGATTCTGCTTCTCCTTGGATGCTTCCTGAAGAGTAACCCAAGCAGACCCATTCCCCGATCCTATTACTCTACGTTTACCCCTAATTAATGCACCTAATTTACACATCCCTGAATACTGCGGGCAATTTAGCATGGTTTGAGTTGGGGTTTCTGTGTGAATTATCTGAGCCTCCTAATCTTGTTAGATATCATGATAGCAATTCAAGGTTTTCACATGTCCCTGTTTCTGTTAACCACCACCTACCAGTTTCTCTTCCAAACACATACAGGCGTCACAATGAAAATGGGAAAGGTTATTGTGCTGCACTAACAGTGCATACAGACGTCAGGCTTCCAGGTTTGTTTGAATCCCTGGGTTTACTTGTTATAACCTGCAGTGTCTGAAGAGAATGCTGACTGTTCCTGAGTCAGCCAAAACAGTCCAAGTAATTCCATGATATTTTTCTGCACGTATATCAATATCCAAAGTTAATAATGGAGCTTTTGTTTACAATATTGTTTTTTGGGATGTTATTATCAGTGGCAAGGCCAGCCTTCACTATCCAATCCTAATTGCCCTGGAGGTGGTGGTGTTGAGCTGCAGGCCATGGGGATACCAACAGTGCTTTTTAGAAGGGAATTCTAGGATTTTGATCCAGCAACAGTGAAGGAACAATGATATATTTCCAAGGCAGGATGGTGTGGGGTCTGCAGGTGCTGGTATTCCCACTATTTGCCCACTACTTTCTAGAGGGGTAAAGTTGTGGGTTTGGAAGATGTTGTCGAAGGAGCATTGGTGAGTTGCTGCAGTGCAGCTGGTAGTGTACTACCTGCTTTAATTCACCACTGTAACTGCTGGAATGCTTGTGATTGAACCACAAGTTGTTTGCAGACAACAAACCATTCACCTTATTCTAATATATCCATTCAGAAAGGCCGTAGAATTTCACTAACCAAATCTTTCACAATTACTAATTTTGTATCCATCACCCTGCTGACAATCTAATTGTTTATTTTGCCTCCTGCATTCTCAGTGTTCCTCAACTTGCCTTTCATAGAATTTATAGAATTTATACAATGCTGAAAGAGACCATTCAGCTCATCAAGTCTGCACCACCCCTCCGAACAGCAACCCACCCAGACTCTACCCTCCACCCTAGCCCTGTAACCCTGAATTTCCCATGTCTAACCAACCTCGCCTGCATATCCCTGGACACTATGGGCCAATGTTAAGTTTGGTCAATCCATCTAACCTGTATGGCATTTGTACTCTGCGAGGAAACCAGAGCAGCTGGAGGAAACCCACACAAACCAGGAGCACATGCAAACTCCTCACTGATTGGCATGCTTTATTTTTGGTACTGATTGAGGTGAACATTTCAAGCACTGTTTTGTATCTTGCACATATCTAGGTTGCTGCCTGTCACATCTGGCAAGGCTGACAATCCTCAGTTTCTCCACTCTATTCAAGAAGTCAGCCTCTTGTGACTCAAAATGCCTTGCTTTTATCATCTGAGCGATCAGTGGATGAGTTGTCTGACCAGAGAACTGTATGATTCAATTATGACTTCCTCTGAGTTGTACTGTAATGGTTACATACTGCAAAAGAACTGAAAAAGGTTAGGGAAACTCAGCAGGTCTGATTGCATCTTTGGATAGAACCAGAAACTGCATAATGATATAAAAAAAAACCAGAAACAACACATGGTTGACCATAAATATGACCCGGTCAGCCATGTGTTTCAGCCAGGTCCTGCCCTACTGAACTTGGCTACTTACCAACACAACTTCAATACTTTCCATTTGTATAGTCTCCTCTGACTTGCATGAGTCTTCAATGCCTTACTTATTGCAGTTTGCAGAATTCGGGCCCTAATTATTTCTAGTCAAGCTGTCCTGCCATCCTTCGCACAGGTACCCGTGACCCAATCTCTGGCTATTTTTGTAACTAAGTTAGTCCGTGATGGTATAGCTGAGCAAATGTTGGTGTTACCATAACCCAGTTTATATGGATATTTGTATGAACACTTCTATCTTGGTGAGTCATTATACTGCTCTGTAATCAATGAACCATTTAGTTCAGGAAATCTTTTAGATTCTGCAAAGTGGAATAAACCAGCCTGAATGATCACTGGTAATGGTGTCCAGAAATAGGAAGACAAAGAAGAAACCCATTCAACCACACAGAATTCCTTCAAATTTTTCCAGTTCTTTATTGTTAGTTCCACTCCTTTGCTCACCTTGATGGCTACTATCACATTCTCTTCGACATGTTAATATTGACTATGGTTGCAACAGTGGCTTCCAAATCTTAATCATTCATTGCTACTTCCCTTAAATGTCCATCCTTTGATTATCAATTTAGTTTGTTTATGGGATGTAGGTGTCACTAGCTGTGTCTGTGTTTATTGTTCATTTGTACTGTATAGAGGGCAGTTAACAGTCAACCACACTGGTCTGGAGTCATGTCAGCCAGACCAGATAAGAGCAGCAGATTCTCTTCCCTAAAGGATGTTAGTGATCCAGTTGGCTTTTTATGACCATGGACAGTGGTTACATGGTCACAGTTAGGCTGATCTTCTGTACCAGATTTTTGTTGAATCCACATGTTATCACCTGCCATGTTAGAACAACGAACAAAGAAAATTTACAGCCCAGGTACAGGCCCTTCGGCCCTCCAAGCCTGAGCCGATCCAAATCCACTGTCTAAACCTGTCACCCAATTCCTAAGCATCTGTATCCCTCTGCTCCCCACCTACTCATGCATCTGTCCAGATGCACCTTAAATGAATCTATCGTGCCTGCCCCTACCACCTCTGCTGGCAACGTGTTCCAGACACCCACCACCCTCTGTGTGAAGTACTTGCCGCGTGTATCCCTCTTAAACTTTTCACCTCTCACCTTTCACACGTGACCTCTTGTTATTGAACCCTTCACCCTGGGAAAAAGCTTATCTCTATCTACCCTGTCTATGCCCTTCATGATTTTGTAAACCTCAATCAGGTCCCCCCTCAAATCTCCTTTTTTCTAATGAAAACAAACCTAACCTACTCAACCTCTCTTCATAGCTAGCACCTTCCATACCAGGCAACATCCTCGTAAACCTTCTCCAAAGCGTCCACATCCTTTTGGTAATGTGGCGACCCGAACTGTACACCGTATTCTAAATGCAGCCGAACCAATGTCTTGTCCAATTTTAACATGATCTGCCAGCTCTCATACTCAATACCCCGTCTGATGAAGGCAAGACTATCATATGTCTTCTTGACCACACTATCCACCTGTGCAGCATTTGAACCCATGTACCAGAACGTTGTTCTGGGATTCAGTATTGTTAGTCCAGTGACTTTATCACCACATCACTGCCTTTGCTCAATATTGGAACCATTTTTATTTCCAAAGTGCTATTATTGAAATCATTCCTTGTAATTTGAGGAAACAAAAACAGCCAATTTGTGCACAGTAATTTTCCACATGGTAATGTTCAGGCCATGTTTGTTACATTTTGAGCAGGTGAGCTCAACTGCACTTTTAATATTGTGATAAGATTTTTCTTATTTTTGTTTAATTCGGAATTTACACTTCAGTGGTTGGGCCAGCACGGATTGCCCCATTTCTCATTAATCTGAGATGGTGGCCTTCTTGAATCACTGTAGTTCATTTGATATCGGTTCATCCACAATACCATTAGTGATGGAGTTCCAGCACTTCGTCCCAGTAATACTGAAGGAATAATGATATATTTCCAAGTTAGTATGGTGAGTAGCTTGGAGAGGAACTTGTAGGTGTTCTAATCTAGCTCTTGTCCTTGTCCTTGGAGATGATGATGGCTTTAGGTTTGGAAGGTGTTGTCTCAGGAACCTCTGAAGTTCTGCAGTCCATTCTATAACTGATACAGCCATGACTGAGCATCTGTGGTGAAAGCAGTGAATATTGTGAATGTGGTGCCAACCAAGTGAGCTACTTTCAGTCAGTGGCCCTTGCGTCCATGTTATTGATGTGGATTGTAAATAGTTGAGAGCCCAACACTGATTCCTGCGGCATGATACTAGAGTCATAGCACAGAAACAGACCGTTTGGTCCAACTTACTTGTGCTGACTAGACATCCCAATCTGATCTGGTCCCATTTGTCAGCATATGGCCCAGATCCCTCTAAACTTTGCCTGGTCACATGCCCATCCAGATACCTTTTTAAATATTGTAATTGTACCAGTCTCCTCCACTTCTTCTAGCAGTTCATTCCACACACACATACACCATCCTCTGCATGAAAAAGCTGCCCCTTTAATCCCTTTTAAATATTTCCCCACTCATCTTAAACTTATGCCTTCTGGTTTTGGGCTCCATACTCTAGGAGGAAAAGATCTTGTCTATTTACCCTATCCATACCCCTCATGATTTTATAAACCTCTATAAGGTGACCCTTGGCCTCTGATGCTCCAGGGAAAACAGCCCCAGCCTATTCAGTCTCTCTCTATAGCTCAAACCCTCCAACTCCGGCAACATCCTTATAAATCTTTTCTGAACCCTTTCAAATTTAACAACATCCTTCCTGTAGCAGGGAGACAAGAACTGAACACAGTAATCCAAAGGTGGCCTAACCAATGTCCTGTACAGCCATGACATGGTGTCTTAACTCGTATAATCAAGGCACTGACCAATAAAGACAAGCGGGCTAAATGCTGCTGCCTTCGCCCTTCTACTTGCACATTCACTTTCAATGAACTATGTACCTGCACAGTTCCTTCAATGTTGCTGGGTCAAAATCTCTCTTATGACATTGTGGGTCTTCCTACAACGCACGGAATGTAATGGTTCAAGAAAGTACTTCACCACCACCTTCTCAAGGACAGGTAATAAATGATGGCCCAGCCAGTGACACCCACATCCCATGATTCCATATTTTTAAAAAAGATTAAAGTCTGTCAACCCCAGCATGACTTATTTGTCTCTAATATCTGTTTCCTGTTTACCTATAATAGGATTTTCCTAAGTGCCCTTCAGTGCTTTGTCAGGGGTGTTAGCCTGCATTATAGATTCAGGTCATCAATCCGCAGGTTACACTGGTGTGAATGAATGTGGTTTGCTCGCTGAGTGGTGTGAATGCTATGAGGCCTCATCTTTTGAAACTGGTTAGTCATACATGATAGGAACAGACCTTTCTGTCGGATTCGTCGGCACTGACCAGACATCCCAATCTCATCTAGTCCCATTAGCCAGCATTTGGCCCATATCCCTCCAAACCCTTCCTATTCGTATACCCATCCAGATGCCTTTTAAATGTTGTAATTATACCAGCCTCCATCACGTCCTCTGGCAGCTCATTCCACACACGTACCACCCTCTGTGAAAAAGTTTTGCCTTAGGTCCCTTTTAAATTGTTCCCCTCTCACCGTAAACCTATGCCTTCTCGTTTTGGACTCGCCTAGCCTGGGAAAAAAAGACCTTTGCTTTTCACCCTATCCATGTCCCTTATGATTTTATAGACCTCTATAAGGTCACCCCTCAGTCTCCAAAGCTCCCAGCCTTTTCAGTCTCCCTAAAATGAAAACCCTCCAGTCCTGGCAAAACCCTTATAAATCTTCTCTGCATCCTTTCAAGTTTAACAGCAGTTTTGCTCAAGTGTCTGGGTAGTTGTGGCCGAGTGGTTAAGGTGAGGGATTTGGAATTCTTTGGGGCTTCCCTGTGCAAGTTTGAATCCTACCGGCTATGGCTGGGGTGGAGTTTGCTTCCGATTTTGGGGGGCGGCATAGTGGATCACAGGTTCAATTCCCCCCTTGGGCAACTGTCTATGTGGAGTTTGCACATTCTCCACGTGTCTGCATGGGTTTCCTCCGGGTGCTCTGGTTTCCTCCCACAGTCCAAAAATGTGCAGGTCAGGTGAATTGGCCAGGCTAAATTGCTCGTAGTGTTAGGTGCATCGGGCTAATGTGGCGAAATGCGTCTGGGTGGGTTAGTCTTCGGAAGGTTGGTGTGGACTTGTTGGGCCAAATGGCCTGTTTTCAAACTGCAGAGAATCTAATCTAACATCCTTCCTGTAAATGACCAGAATTGAACGCATTATTTCAAAAGTAACCTCACCAATGTCCTGTCCAGTCACAACATGACATCCCAACTTCCAAATCCAGTGTTCTGACCAATGAAGGCAAGCATGCCAATCACCACCTATGTCTTCACTTTCAAGGAACTACGTACCTATACATTGTTTGGCAACATTCCCCAGGGCCTTATCATTAAGTGTATAAGTCCTGCCCTGGTTTACATTACCAAGATGCAACACTTTTACATTTAGCTAAATTAAACTCCATCTGTCATTCATTGGCCCATCTGATCAAGGGTGCGTAGTATACAGTTAACCATTGTTGGTCACAGGCCTCCAGTCTGAAAAACAACCCTCTATCACTATGCTGTGACTCCTAACTTTAAATTAATTTTGTAAACTGATTGGCTGTCTTCCACCCTGACTCCATGTGATCTAATTGCTAACCAGTCTATCATGGGGAACATTGTTGGACGCTTTGCTGAATCACATGTAGACAACGGAGCAGGAAGTGAGGACTGCAGATGTTGGAGATAAGAGACAAAAAGTGTGTGCTGGAAAAGCACAGCAGGACAGGCAGCATCAGAGGAGCAGGAGAATCAATGTTTTGGGCATAAGCCCTTCATCAGGAATGTGAGGCCACACTTTTTGACCCCCAAATAGACGCTGTCTATTGCTCTGCTTTCATCACTCATCTTGGGATAAAGGGGTCATATTTAGGAGGGCAGCAGGTGATTCAAGGAGCTCCAGAGGGGGTGTTAGGACCACAACTATTTATGTTAAACATTAATGATCTGAATGAAGGAACTGAGGGCATTGTTGCTAAGTTTGTAGATGACACAAAGATAGGTAGAGGGACAGATAGTGTTGAGGATACAGGGAGGCTGCAGAAGGATTGGAGTGTGGGCAAAGAACTGGCAGATGGAAAACATTATGTATGAGGTTAAGCACTTTGGTAGGAAGAATAGAGACGTAGACTATTTTTTTAAATGGGAAAGCTTTCAGAAATCTGAAACACAAAGGAACTTGAGAGTCCTTATTCAAGATTCTCTTAAGGTTAGCATGCATGTTCAGTTGGCAATTAGGAAGGCAAATGCAATGTTTGCATTCATTTTAAGAGGGCAATAATACAAGAGCAGAAATGTCATACTGAGATTGTAAAAGGCTCTGTTCTGACCACATTTGGAATACAGTATTGTGAACAGCTTTTGGCTTTGTATCTCAGGAAGGATATGCTAGCATTAGAGGGATCTAGAGGAGGCTTACAAGAATGATCCTGGGGTTGAAGGTCTTGTCATATGAGGAGCGATTGAAGACTGTGGGTCTGTACGTGATGACAGAGCAATGAGAGGTGTTCTGATTCAAACTTAGACAATACTGAGAGGCCTGGATGCAGTAGACATGGAGAAGATATTTCCACTTGTAGGAGAGATTAAGACCTGATGGCACAGCCTCAGGGTAAAGGGATGATGCTTTCGAACTCTCCCTTTCAGGCTCTCCCTGTCCACCCTATCTAACCCCCTGATTATCTTCTATGTCTCTATTAAGTCACCTCTCAATCTTCTTCTCTCTAACGAGAACAGCCTCAAGGCCCTCAGCCTTTCCTCGTAAGACATTCCTTCCATTCCAGGCAACATCCTAGTAAATCTCCTCTGCACCCTTTCCAAAGCTTCCACATCCTCCTTATAATGCAGTGACCAGAACTGTACACAATACTGTGGCTGTACCAGAGCTTTGTACAACTGCAGCATAACCTCCTGGTTCTGGAACTCAATCCCTCTATTAATAAAGGCCAAAACACTGTATGCCTTCTTAACAACCCTGTCAATCTGGGAGGCAACTTTCAGGGATCTGTGTACATGGACACCGAGATCTTTCTGCTCATCTGCACTCCCAAGATTCTTACCATTAGCCCAGTACTTTGCATTCTGATTACTCAGTCCAAAGAGTATCACCTCACACTTGTCCACATTAAACTCCATTTGCCACCTCTCAGCTCAGCTCTGCATCCTATCTATGTCTCTCTGCAACCTACTACATCCTTCGTCACTATCCACAGCTCCACCGACCTTAGTGTCATCCGCAAATTTACTAACCCACTCTTCTAAGCCCTCATCCAGGTCATTTATAAAAATGACGAACAGCAGTGGACCCAACACTGACCCTTGTGGTACGCCACCAGTAACTGGACACCAAGATGAATATGCTGAAAATGTGTTGCTGGAAAAGCACAGCAGGTCAGGCAGCATCCAAGGAGCAGGAGAATCGACGTTTCGGTCATGAGCCCTCATGCCCGAAACGTCGATTCTCCTGCTCCTTGGATGCTGCCTGACCTGCTGCGCTTTTCCAGCAACACATTTTCAGCTCTGATCTCCAGCAGCTGCAGTCCTCACTTTCTCCACCAAGATGAAAATGTTCCATCAACTACAACCCTCTGTTTTCTTTCAGCAAGCCAATTACTGATCCAAACTGCTTTGTCTCCCACAATCCCATTCCTCCGCATTTTGTATAATAGCTTACTGTGGGGAACCTTATCGAACACCTTGCTGAAATATGATTTCTGAAGAATCTTAATATGAATTTGGGTGGGAAAGTTAGACATGAGGGAGAAACAAGGACGCTACAGAAGAGTTTAGATAGGTCAAGTGATTCAGTGAAAATGTGTAGGATGTGAGAAACTGTCCACTTTGATAGGGAAAATGAAAGAAAAAAGGAGAATATTGTTAAAACTGGCATTCATGGTGAGCTGGTTGCACATGTAGATTAATCACAAAGTTTGCATGCAGATTCAGCAAGCAGTTGGGAAGGCAAATTGGATGTTGATTTTAATTACAAAACAGTTATAGCATAGGAATAAAATGAGTGGTTTTGAAACTATGTAAAGCCTTGAGATCACATTTGGAGTATTGTGTAGTACCCAGGGTAATTAACAATGAGTAATGCTGGCCCACCTAGTAAAGCCCTCATACCCTGAATGAATATAAAAATGTACTGTGTGATTGCCTCATTCAATGAACGATTTCCTGAAAGGGTTTTTACAGGTTTACCACATTGATTGCTGAACCAGGGAGAGGTTAGGAATGATTTGAGTAGGTTAAGCCAATATTTCCTGGAGATTAGAAAAGTAGGAGACAACATTGTTGGAGCAGGTAAAGTTGTTATAGGGCTTGTTGGGCTGGATGCTGACAGGCTGTTTAATTGAATCTCTAACACGGGTCACCCTCTCGGGGTAAGGGGCTATTCTTTTACGTTTGGGATGATGAGAAATTTCAAGGTTGAAATTCTCTGGATGACCACAGCTTGCTTGAGTGGCCATTGAGAGAGTTTGACATTTTTAGATGGGCGATGATGAGAAAAGGTGAAATTGAGATTGAAAATCAGTCATGATCATATTGATTCACAGAGCAAGCTGTAAGGATCAAATAGCCTCCACTGCTTAGTCTCTGTTGAACTTAGTAGTGTGCTCACACTGTCCACAGCTGTTCCCACTGCCCATGCTTCTTAATATTTCTTCATACAGTCTGTCCTTTGTCAACATGGTAACCTTAGTTTTACATCCTTCTAAAAAAATCATACTTTAGTACTTTTTGTTCATTCACTTTGATTCTGAACTTTTATATTCCAGGTGCTGGTAAAGCTCCATCGCTGGGAACAGGGTTCCACACCAACCTTGGGAAGGAGTCACGTGCACAGACTTTACAGAATGGTAAATGAGCAACAATTTTGACTTTTAGATGTCCTTGACTTGTCTTTTTCTTTCTTCCAGAACTGTTCATTGATCGTTTAATTAGAATGCTGTTTTAACATTGAATTTGTGCAAATGACATGAAGTTAGTGCAGTTGTGAATAGAGAAGAAGGTTATCAAAGGATACAGCTGGATGCAGAGTAGTTGGAAAGTTGCACAGAGAAATGACAGATGGAGTTTATTCCAGCCAACTGTGAGGAGATGCATCTTGGGAGGTCAAATGCAAGAGGAAGTTCTTCAGTAACTGGCAGAACCTTTAGCAGCATTGATGTACAGAGAGATTACATTACATTACATTACATTACAGTGTGGAAACAGGCCCTTCGGCCCAACAAGTCCACACCGACCCGCCGAAGCGTAACCCACCCATACCCCTACATTTACCCCTAACCTAACACTACGGGCAATTTAGTATGGCCAATTCACCTGACCTGCACATCTTTGGACTGTGGGAGGAAACCGGAGCACCCGGAGGAAACCCACACAGACACAGAGAGAACGTGCAAACTCCACACAGACAGTCACCTGAGGCGGGAATTGAACCCGGGTCTCTGGCGCTGTGAGGCAGCAGTGCTAACCACTGTGCCACCGTGCCACCCCAGATCTTGGGTGCAAGTCCATAGCTCCCTGTATGTGGAAGCACAAGTGGATAAGCTGATAAATAAGGCATGTGACAAGCTTGTCTTCATTGGTCAGAATGTTGTGTATAAACGTTGGCAAGTCATGTTGCAGCTGTGTAAGATTTTAAGTTAGGCCACATTTGGAGTAGTGTGTGCAGTAACTGTTGCCACTCTATGTGAAGGATGTGGAGGTTTTGGAGACGGTGCAAAAGAGATTTACCAGGATCTTGCCCAGATTGAAATGTGGTAGGTATAAGAAGAGGTTTGGATTGTCTTTACTTGGATTGTTTTTATTGGAACATCAGAGGCTGAAGAAGGACCTGATCGAACTGTAGAAAATTGAGAGGCATAGACAGTGGAAAATTGGAATCTTTTTCCCAGGGTGGCAATATCAAATAATAGGGAGCGTAGGGGGCCTAAGGTGAGGGTGGGAAAGTTTAAGGAAGATTGCCAGGCAATGTTTTTTCAAATAAACTTGTTGGACTATAATCTGGTGTTGTGTGATTTTTAAGAAGCATTTAGAAGGCAGAGAATATAGATTGATTAGAGGGGACTATATACAGGCAAATGTGATTAATTTAGAATGGCATCATGGTTGGTGGAGACATGTTGAACTGAAGGGCATTTTCCTGTGCTAAATGTTCAGGGTTCTGTGTTTTGTTTTCCAATGTGATAGAGTCCTGGATGCACATAAATACTGAGGTTACCTTTCACTTTGACTGCAGTCTGTAGAGTGTTCTCTCAGTCTCTAATTGAATGAACTGACATTCGTATACGTCCCTTGTGGAATTAAGGCAAATTTGTTTTTTCATGGGTAGTGTGTTGTCACAATTCCAGTTGCTAGACTCCTGATTCTGTTCATTGAACAAATCTTTATCGTGTACAATACACTTCCATTGTGGACAGATTTAGAAAACTGATCCTGTGCTTTTTTTAAAAAACTCTAAATATTTTGCATCCTTCAATCTAACAGGAAGTGATTTCTGTATGTGCACTGGCAGTTGTATCATGTGTTCTAAGTTTTGTCTATTTGTAATCTATTTATAATAATCTATGTGCATTTACTAACATTTCCAGTCCTGTCCATCAATCCACTCAAAACATGAAGCCTAGACTTGTCTCCCCAAAATACTGTGGATGGTGGGAGTTTGTTGAAATGTTACCCTCTGCAGATGGTAGATTTTTTTAAATGCGTGAGTAGCAATGAAATGGAATGAAGTAAATAAATTGAATTAGGGTACGGGAAGCCATTGATCTAATTGAGTAGTAGAACAGGCATCCCGTGTTCATAAGCTAATTTGTTACATCACTGGAACAAAGAGATGATCTGCGCTGATTTTAAAAATTGTGTTCTCATGGCTGATGTTCACTGAGACAGCCCCAGGGCCTTGACAGCAGGAGAGGTTGATATTCTCAAGCTGGTAATAGGACCTGTAGGGTTAATCAGGCTCCTGCAGCTCCTTAAAGTGTAAGTGTTTGCCCTACCATTTAAGGCCATTTCTTTTCTGTCACTAGATAGCAATATCACAAGATAATTATGGTCAAGGAAACCTATGAAAGAAAGACTTGTATTTGTACAATTATGTTGTACTTTACAGCTTGTTGAAATACATTTGAAGTGTATTCCCTGCTGTAATGTCTGAAATACAGCAACCAATTTGCACATAGCAAGATTCCATAAATGGCAATATAATCATGAGCAAATATTTGTTTTAATGATGATGAATAAATATTAACCAATGGAGAAGCCAGTCAATTGGAGACAACTCCTCTGCTCAACAAAGGGCGAGGTCACATTAGATTTGGCATTGGGTAATGAACCTGGCCAGGTGTTAGATTTGGAGGTAGGTGAGCATTTTGGTGATAGTGACCACAATTAGGTTGTGTTTACTTTAGTGATGGAAAGGGATAGGTAATTTGCACGGTTTGTGAAAGTTTGTAGCTCAGGTTGAGGTTTAGGGTGTAGGTTGGAATAGGCCACTGTTGGAATATTGCAAGAGTGCCAGGCCTCTAGGAATCCTCTCAGAAAACAGAGGAGAACTACCTATACAATGTATTCAAGATGAACGGATACTCAAAAAATATAGTCTGCAGATTCCTCAGGAACAAACCACGACAAGCAGACCAAACACAGCCAGAAACCCTAACCACCTAACCATACATCAAAGAAGTTTCAGAAATGACAGCCAGGCTACTAAGACCCCTCGGAATCCTAGTAACAAACCCAGCAACACCCTCAAACAAAAACTAACAAACTTAAAAGACCCAGTACAACTCATGGACAAAACCAACGTCGTCTACAAAATTCCATGCAAGGACTGCCACAAACACTATGTAGGACAAACAGGAAGAAAGTTAGCCACCAGGATACACGAACACCAGCTAGCCACAAAAAGACACAACCTCCTCTCCCTCGTAGCCCTACATATGGAAGAAAAAAACCACCATTTTGACTGGGACAACACATCTATCCTGGAACAGGCTAAGCAAAGACATGCCAGAGATCTCCTAGAGGCCTGGCACTCTAACCACAACCCTCCTGATGAAGGGCTTTTGCCCGAAATGTCGATTTCGCTGCACCTTGGATGCTGCCTGAACTGCTGTGCTCTTCCAGTACCACTAATCCAGACTCCAACCACAACGCCATAAACAAACACAGAGATCTAGATACCATCTATCAACCCCTCAGAAAACGAACAGGAAATGACATCACCACAAACCCCAGGAATCCCATCCTGGACAAACATATAAATAGAAAGCAGGAGACAACAGCTTTGCTTCACTTGGAGGTCGCCACTGATGATGTTACCTAGCCAGGTAATGAAACGTCTGGATATCAAACCTACAGCTCAGCGAGCAAACCCACACCCTAAGGGATAGGTATATACACCGCAGGGCAAGAGTTATAGCTCAGGGAAAGGCAATTAGAATGCGATTAGGCAAGATTTAGGATGGGGAAGGAGACTGCAGGGATGGGCACAATTGAAATATGGAGCTTATTTAAGAACAGCTACTGTGTGGCCTTGCTAAGTATGTACCTGTCAGGCATGAAGTAGTCGAGTGAGGGAGTGTGGTTTACTAAAGAAGTTGTATCTCTTGTCATCGAGATATAGAGATGTACAGCATGGAAACAGACCCTTCGGTCCAACCCGTCCATGCCGACCAGATATCCCAACCTAATCTAGTCCCACCTGCCAGACCCGGCCCATATCCCTCCAAACCTTTCCTATTCATATACCCATCCAAATGCCTCTTAAATGTTGCAATTGTACCAGCATTTCCACCACTTCCTCTGGCAACTCATTCCATGCATGTACCACCCTCTACGTGAAAAAGTTGCCCCTTAGGTCTCTTTTATATCTTTCCCCTCTCACCTTAAACCCATGCCCTCTAGTTCTGGACTCCCCCACCCCAGGGAAAAGACTTTGTCTATTTATCCTATCCATGCCCCTCATAATTTTGTCAACCTCTATAAGGTCACCCCTCAGCCCTCTCTCCAGGGAAAACAGCCCCAGCCTGTTCAGCCTCTCCCTATAGCTCAAATCCTCCAATGCTGGTCACATCCTTGTAAATCTCTTCTGAACCCTTTCAAATTTCACAACATCTTTCCGATGGGAAGGAGATCGGAATTGCACGCAGTATTCCAACAGTGGCCTAACCAATGTCCTGTACAGCCGCAATATGACCTCCCAATTCCTGTACTCCATACTCTGACTAATAAAAGAAAGCATACCAAACACCTTCTTCACTATCCTATTTAACTGTGACTCCACTTTCAAGGAGCTATGAACCTGCACTCCACAGTCTCTTTGTTCAACAACATTCCCTAGGACCCTACCATTAAGTGTATAAGTCCTGCTAAGATTTGCTTTCCCAAAATGCGGCACCTCACATTTATCTGAATAAAACTCCATCTGCAACTTCTCAGCCCATTGGCCCATCTGGTCCAGATCCTGTTGTAATCTGAGGTAACCCTCTTTGCTGTCCACTACACCTCCAATTTTGGTGTCATCTGCAAACTTACTAACTGTACCTCTTATGCTCACATCCAAATCATTTATGTAAATGACAAAAGGTAGAGGGCCCAGCACCGATCCTTGTGGCACTCCACTGGCCACAGGCCTCCAGTCTGAAAAACAATCCTCCACCACCATCCTCTGTCTTCTACCTTTGAGCCAGTTCTGAATCCAAATGGCTAGTTCTCCCTGTATTCCATGAGATCTAACCTTGCTAACCATTCTCCCATGGGGAACCTTGTATTACTGAAGTCCATATAGATCACATTTACCGCTCTGCCCTTTTCAATCCTCTTTGTTACTTCTTCAAAAAACTCAATCAAGTTTGTGAGACATGATTTCCCATGCACAAAGCCATGTTGACTATCCCTATTCAGTCCTTGCCTTTCCAAATATATGTACATCCTGTCCCTCAGGATTCCCTCCAACAACTTGCCCACCACTGATGTCAAGCTATGGTTCCCTGGCTTCTCTAGTGGCACCACGTTAGCCAACCTCCAGTCTTCCGGCACCTCACCTGTGACTATCTATGATACAGATATCTCAGCAAGAGACCCAGCAATCGCTTCTCTAGCTTCCCACAGAGTTCTAGGGTAGACCTGATCAGATCCTGGGGATTTATCCACTTCTATGCGTTTCAAGACATCCAGCATTTCCTCCTCTGTAATATGGACATTTTGCAAGGTGTCACCATCTATTTCGCGACTTTCTATATCTTTTATATCCTTTTCCACAGTAAATACTGATGCAAAATAGCCCCATCTCCTGTGGCTCTACACAAAGGCTGCCTTGCTGATATTTGAGGAGCCCTATTCTCTCCCTTGTTACATCTGCCCCGAATCAGCTTTTGAATGTTCTTGCCTAATACCATCAAAATTGTCCTTTCTCCAATTTAGAACTTCAACTTTCAGATCTAGTCTATCCTTTTTCATCACTATTTTAAATCTAATAGAATTATGCTCGCTGGCCCCAAAGTGCTCTCCCACTGACACCTCAGTCACCAACCCTGCTTTATTTCCCAAGAGTAGGTCAAGTTTTGCACCTTCTCTAGTAGGTACATCCACATACTGAATCAGAAAATTTTCTTGTACACACTTAACAAATTCCTTTCCATCTAAACCCTTAACACTATGACTGTTCCAGTCGATGTTTGGAAAGTTAAAATCTCCTACCATAACCACCCTATTATTCTTACAGATAGCTGAGATCTCCTTACAAGTTTGTTTCTCAATTTCCCTCTGACTATTGGGGGGGGTCTATAATACAATCCCAATAAGGTGATCAGCCCTTTCTTATTTCTCAGTTCCACCCAAATAACTTCCCTCGATGCATTTCCAGGAATATCCTCCCTCAGCACAACTGTAATGTTATTCCTTATCAAAAATGCCACTCCCCCTCCTCTCTTGCCTCCCTTTCTATCTTCATGTAGCATTTGTATCCTGGAACATTCAGCTGCCAGTCCTGCCCATCCCTGAACCATGTTTCTGTAATTGCTATGATATCCCAGTCCCATGTTCCTAACCATGCCCTGAGTTCATCTGCCTTCCCTGTTAGGCCCCTTGCATTGAAATAAATGCAGTTTAATTTATTAGTCCTACCTTGTCCCTGCCTGCCCTGACTGTTTGACTGGCTTCTGTTCTCAACTTTACCCGTCTCAATTGATCTCTTTCCTCACTATCTCCCCCCACCTTACTAGTTTAAATCCTCCCAAGCAGTTCTAGCAAATTTTCCTGCCAGTACATTAGTCCCCTTCCAATTTAGGTGCAATCCGTCCTTCTTGTACAGGTCACTTCTACCCCAAAAGAGATTCCAATGATCCAAAAATGTGAATCCATCTCCTATACACCAGCTCCTCAGCCATGCATTCATCTGCTCTATCCTCCTATTCCTGCCCTCACTGGCTCGTAGCACTGGGAGTAATCCCGATATTACTACTCTTGAGGACCTCCTTTTTAAATTCCTGCCTAACTCTGTAATCTTCCTTCAGAATCTCAACCTTTTCCCTTCCTATGTCATTGGTTCCAATGTGGACAATGACCTCCTGTTGGCCTCTCTTCCCCCTTGAGCACATTCTGCATCTTCTCTGAGACATCCTTGATCCTGGCACCAGGGGAGCAACGCACCATTCTGATTTTTCGCTCCTGGCCACAGAAATGTCTGTCTATACCTCCGGACTAGAGAGTACCCTAACACAATTGATCTCTTGGAAGCCGACGTATCCCTCATTGTATTTGAGCCAGTCTCAATACCAGAAACTTGACTGTTTGGGCTACGTTCCCCTGAGAAACCATCATCCCCTATATTTTCCAAAACCGCATACTTGTTTGAAATCGGTATATCCACAAAAGACTCCTGCACTAGCTGCCTACCTCTCTTACCTTTCCTGGAGTTAACCTATCTATGTGACTGTATCTGAGACTTTCTCCCCTTCCTATAACTGCCATCCATCACATACTGTTGCTGTTGCAAATTCCTCATCGCTTCTAACTGTCTCTCCAGCCGATCCATTCGATCTGATAAGATTCGCAACCAACATCATTTATTGCAGATATAAATTCGCAGTAATCCTTAAACTCTTTAAATCCCACATCTGACAAGAAGCGCAAATCACTCTACTACAGGCCTTTGTAGGTCACACTTAAAAACAATACAATACACTTATCTGCTTATGTACTGTGAACTTCGCCCAAACATTTCCTGCAAGATCAGTTGTGAATTTCACTGTTTGCTCATTTTCCCAGACACACTCCGATGTCCAGTGATACATGAATTCAAACAGCAAAGGCAGTAACTGTGCAGGTTCACTGCTCTGTTAGTTTCTATCTCTCTCCCTCCTGCACTGACCTCACTCTGTGCTTCCTTTGTCTGTTCTTCTCTCTTTTAAAACTGCTGTTGTTTTGACTTTTTTTTTCCAAAGTTCCAAAACAATGCAATAGCATATAAAACAGTAATTGCTGCTCCTGGAATTTGAGGAAATCACCTCCAACACCCAAGAGAGAGAAGAATGCTTACGGTAGGATGAGACATGAAGGCTCAGTTAGGGCACTTGAGAGTTACAAGTTTGCCAGGAAAGACCTAAACAGAGAGCTAAGATGAGCGAGGAGGGGACATGAGAAGTTGTTGGCAGGTAGGATCAAGGAAAACCCTAAGGCTTTCTCTGGGCACATCAGGAATAAAAGAATGACTGGAGTAAGATTAGGGCCAATCAAGGATAGTAGTGGGAAGTTGTGTATGGATTCAGAAGAGTTAGGGGAAGCGCTAATTGGGTATTTTTTGTCAGTATTCACACTAGAAAAAGACAATGTTGTCGAGGAGAATACTGAGACACAGCCCACTAGACTACATGGGATTGAGGTTCACAAGGAGGAGGTATTAGCAATTCTGGAAAGTGTGCAAATAGATAAGTCCCCTGGGCCGGATAGAGCTTATCCTAGGATTCTCTGGGAGGCCAGGGAGGAGATTGCAGAGCTTTGGCTTTGATCTTTGTCATCATCGTCTGCAGGAATAGTGGCAGATGACTGGAGGATAGCAAGTGTTCTCTTGTTCAAGAGAGGGAGTAGAGACAACCCTGGTAATTACAGACTAGTGTGCCTTACTTCGGTTGTGGGTAAAGTCTTGGAAAAGGTTATAAGAGAGAAGATTTATAATCTCAAAAGGAATAATTTGATTAGGGATAATTAACATGGTTTTATGAAAGGTAGGTCGTGCCTCACAAACCTTGCTGAGTTCTTTCAGAAGGTGACCAAACAGGTGGATGAGGGTAAAGCAGTTGATGGGGTGTATATGGATTTCAGTAAGGCATTTGATAAGGTTCCCCATGGTAGGCTATTGCACAAAATATGGAGGCGATTTAGCGGTTTGGATCAGAAAGTGGCTGGTGGAAAGAAAACCGAGGGTGGTGGTTGATGGGAAATGTTCATCCTGGAGCTCAGTTACTTGTGTACCACAAGGATCTGTTTTGGGTCCACTCCTGTTTGTCATTTTTATAAATGACCTGGATGAGGGCGTAGAAGGATGGGTTCGTAAATTTGCAGATGACACTAAGGTAGGCAGAGTTGTGGATAGTGCCGAAGGATGTTGGCCGTTACAGAGGGACGTAGATAAGCTGCAGAGCTGGGCTGAGAGGTGGAAAAATGGAGTTTAATGTGGAAAAGTGTGAGGTGATTCACTTTGGAAGGAGTAACAGGAATGCAGAGTACTGGGCTAATGGTAAGATTCTTGGTAGAGTAGATGAGCAGAGAGATCTCGGTGACTATGTACACAAATCCCTAAAATTTGCCACCCAGGTTGATAGGGTTGTTAAGAAGGTGTATGGTGTGTTAGCTTTTATTGGTAGAGGGATTGAGTTCCTGAGCCATGAGGTCATGGTGCAGCTGTGCAAAACCCTCTGTCCACACTTGGAGTATTGTGTACAATTCTCGTCACCGCATTATAGGAAGGATGTGAAAGCTTTGGAAAGGGTTCAGAGGAGTTTTACCAGGATGTTGCCTGGTATGGAGGGAAGGTCTAATGAGGAAAGGCTGAGGGACTTGAGGCTGTTTTCGTTAGAGGGAAGAAAGCTGAGAGATGACTTAATAGAGACACATAAGACGATCAGATAGGGTGGACAGGGAGAGCCTTTTTCTTTGGATGGTGATGGCTAGCATGAGGCATAGCTTTAAACTGAGAGGTGATAGATGTAGGGCAGATGTCAGAGGTAGGTTCTTTACTCAGAGAGCAATACGGGCCTGGAACGATCTGCCTGCAACAGTTGTAGACTTGGCAACTTTATAGACATTTAAATGGTCATTGGATAGTCATATGATGAAAATGGAATAGTGTAGGTTAGTTGGGCTTTGGGTTGGTTTCACAGGTCGACACACCATTGAGGGCCGAAGGGCCTGTACTGCGCTGTGATGTTCTGTGTTCATTTTGGAGATACTGTACACAAATCTGTTCCATCTTGTCTGAAAGACACGGAATGTGACAGAGTCGTCTTGGTGTTACTTGTTACTCACCAAAATTCCAGTCACTGACCTGCTCTTGTAGCCACTGTATGGCGAGTCCAGTTCAGTTTCTGGTCAGTGCTAGTGAAAGATTTGGCAATGGTAATGCTATTGAATGTCAAGGATCAGTGGTTAGTTAGATTTTTCTGTGTTGAGGTTGGTCATTCTCCAGTATTTGTACGGCACAAGTGTTACTTATCACTTATTAACTTAAGTCTGTAAGTTGTCCAGACCTTGCTGCATATGAGGAGCGTACCTTCTGTATCTGAGGAGTTTGAAATGGTGCTGAATTTTGAATAAGTCATAGATGGTGGAGGCGATGGAACAAGCCTGAGGAACTTCTGTAATCATATTCTTGGACTGAAGTGAGTGAGCTCCAAAAACCAGAGCCATCTTCCTTTGTGCTGGATATGACTCCAACCAGTGAAGGGTTTTCCCTGATTCCTTTTGACTCCAGTGTCAGTTGTGGCCTTTGCTGTCAAAGGCAATCACTCTCACCTCATCTGTGGAGTTCAGTTCTTCTGTGCATGGCAGGGTTGGAAATTCACTCAGTATTACAGCACAGAAGGGAGGCTGTTCGGTCCATTGTTTGTGTTTGACATCAAGCATCTGCCTGCCTTAAACCCATTTCACAGCATTTGACTCAACTCCTTGCATATTATGGTATTCATTTAAATACTCTGAATTGTTGTGATGGTTCCCACTTCCACCATCCTCTCAGAAAGAGTTCCAGATGCCAACCACCCTCCTGGATGAATCTACTCTCTCGAAACTCACGCTAAACCTCTGCCTCTTGCTTTAAATCTGTGCCTGTGATTATAAACCCCTCCACTAAGGTAAAAGTTACTTTCTCTTCACCCTCTCTCTGCCCACCATAATTTTTGTCGACCTCAGATTCCCCAATCAACTTCTCTGCTCTAAGGAAGTTACCCCCCAGCCTGTCGAGTCTCTCCATGTTGCCCAGGCTTATATCCTGGTGAATCTCCTCTGCAGTCACTTGTGTGCAGTCACATCCTTCCTGTAGTGTGGTGACCAGAACTGCACACAGTACTCCAGCTGTGGTGTAACCATTGCCTTGTACACCTTTTTCCATAATTTTCTATTCAATAGCTTGACTAATAAAGGCAAGTATTCCTTCTGCTTTCTTAATCACCACCTCCACCTGTCTTGTTGTTCCCAAAAATCTGTGGACGTGCAACATATGTTCCTGTGGATTCCCAAAGGTCCATTCAACATATACTCCCTTGCCTTGTAAGTCCTCCCAAAACGCATCACCTCTCACTTTTCAGTATTAAACTCCATCTGTCACTGTGCTGCCCATCTAACCTGTCTACACTGTCCTTTTTGTAGGATTTTCTCCTCACTATTGACTCTAAGATTGGTGTTGTAATAATCTATAAATTTGCTGATCAAACCTCTTAACTTTGTATTTAGATCATTAAGGTGCACATTAAGCAGCTTACCCAGCACTGACCCCTGCTGTATGCAACTGGACACAGACTTTCAGTCACAATAATAACCTTCGGCCATTACCCTCTACCTCCCACGAAGACAAACTTGGATCCAGTTTACTAAATTGCCATGTTTCCCATGCGCTGTTTCCTCCTTGACCAGTTTCCAATGTAACACCTTGTCAAAAGCATTACTGAAGTCCATGCAGATTACATCAACTGCACTTCGTGCACAAACCTTATCTACACACCTAGTAACCTTCTTGAAAACTTCGATCATGTTTTGTAGATGCAATCCCCCCCTGACAAAGCCATACTGACTATCCAAATGGAGGTTAATTCTGAACATCAGAAGTTTTTCAAAATTTTCATACTGCTGATGCTAGATTCAGTGACGTCTTGTTCCCTGGTTTATCCATTGTAATTATAATTATGATTTGTTTACCTTATGACGTAGAGCGGAAAGTGCTTCCAGCTGAACTACATCTGCGACACTACAAATGAAGCCCATGCAACTCATTCGACCACAATGTGTTTATAATCAAGGTTTTAACATGACAATATGAGGGTGATCACAGCAGCTTTATAAAGTCTTTTCCAGAAAGCCAAATGGTGCGATTTTGGGATAGAATTGGAACCTTGACTGAGTTAGGTTTTAAGGAATATCTTGAAGGAGGAAGGAGAGGTTTTCATGAGGAAAGTGGGAATTCTAGACTTTAGGATAGGTCTGAAGCAACAGCTACTATTGGTGGAATGATGAGGATATGGGATGCTCAGGATGCTGGAATTGGAGGCACATGGTTATCTTTAGACTGATGAGAGTAGGGCATTGCAGTAGATGAGGCCATGGAAGGATTTGGAAACCAATATAAAAATCATGCCGTAGCTTAGAAGGGAAACAAGAAGAAGAAAGCGTGTGATCAGATGAAAAGGTGGAGTGATGAATGATGTAGTGCAACGGGACTGGAAGAGAAATATTGATGGGAGAAGAGTCACTAACTGCAATGTGGTGACCAAGCTAAAGTTGGAAAAACCAGAAGAAAAAGAAAATATTGCTTAATCAGCAATCAGTGTAGATCATTGAGTGCAGGGGTGATGAGTGAATCTGGTTTGGTGAGAGTTTTAGCATGGGCACTTGATGACCTTAGGGGAGGTGAGAACAGATGAGGCTAACGTGGTGACTGTTGGAATGGCCAAGTCTAGGACACGAGAGGTAATGTGCAGGAGCAGAAAACAAACCATTGCAGCTGATTTGCTGGCCTTGAGTGAGATGAGAATGGAATGAGATGAGAATACTTTCGATCAGATGGATGATGGCTGAGAGGTTGACCATCTTCACCTATGTCAGTGGCTGCAGGTAAGTTGCTAAGGATAAGGACAGATAGTTGGCCTTTCTAATCATCACATAGGAACATTATAATATTATTTTGAAGCTCTCTTAGTGCCATGAAGCATGATTGGAAAGATTCAAACATGGAGTTTCAGGAAAGCTAGTGATGGATTTTAGAGGGAAATAAAGGTTTGGAGAGAAAAGAGAGGTGAAGATTTTGCAGGGACAGTAGAAGGCAGCTTTGAAGGAGAAAGATTGCAGTATCTGAGAGGGAGCCATGAATTGTCAGATAACGCAGGAGGTGGGCAGGAAAGTTGGTTGGCCAATGGTTATGACAATATGGAAGTGCATCTTGAGGGAAGGTGAGCCTGTTGAGGGAAAGAAGTTAATAGGAGAGAAGTTAGAGAAATATGCAAGTTCCAGAAGGGGCATTAGAAGAAGGTTGACCTGGTAGGCTCAGATAAATAAAAAGGGAAGCAGCTTGAAAGAATTTCAAGTAAGTGAACAGGAATGAATCTTTCCTGATGATAGTGATAGATAATCAGGAGGCTGGAAGAACATAGCCAGATGACACAGTGATGACTTGCCCTTCACAGTAGACCCTAAGTTCCAGTGGTATCATCAGCACAGGCCCAAAACTTGGCATATTATTATCTCATCTCCATTTTAAAAATGGAAAATTCACATTTAGATCGCCAGTTCCACCTGTATCTGAATAGTAGGTAATATTTTTTGAATTTGTTTGATAAATCTGGGTAATTCTGCTCTTTCGTCTGCTGCTCAGCAATGTCTGTGGGAAGCAGCACCATCTGGTAAGAAAAAAAAATACTCAAGGGAATAAAATGACTCATCATGAGCCCCATGGTGGATGTATAATATATACTTAAAATTCCCAGGAGTAATGTCAAACAGCACATGTTGCATAGAATTCCTTTTGTAATTGTTGAAAATGACTATTCCCATAAGTAAGCTGATGGCGAGAAATGCATCTTATATTGGCCCAGTGTCTATGTCTAGCTACTCTCAATCCCTATTTTAATGCCACTTTCTTCCTCCTCTCTGAGGCTGTGCAGACTCTCTATTATACCATACATGTAATACAGTATTTGGCTCCCCATTCCTCCAAGTTGAGGTTTGGCTGGATTTTGGTCACATTTCTGGTCTCGTAATCCAAAGTCTGAACTAAAGACCTGCAGACGGAGTTCAAATCCCACCACTGCAACTGGGAACTTCCATTTTGGTTAATAAACAATTCTGGAATTACACACTGTTATCAGTAATGATAATCATCTCTCCGTATAATGATGATCATACTAAAATTTAACCTGTTTACCCATTACCAGCATTATATATGACTCCAAGCACCCAGCAATGTTGTTCACTCTTAACTTCTCTCTGAAATGACCCAGGAAGCTACATGGTTGTCAATAAGGTTTTTAAAGCAGTTTTGTACAGGTTGGTCTGCTATAATGTGACAGGTGTGTTCCTCTGCTACCTCTCGCTATAGAAAATCGCGCTATGGAAAAATGTTATAGAACATTATGCTGGAGAAGATTGTGAATAGAAAATCACTATATCTGTTCGATTAAAAAGTTTGTATTATCCAAACAAAGTCCACAATTGGTCAATCGTGTAATAGCCAATTTGAACTGATGAAACATGCGTTATAGTAGAATGACCTGTAATGTACACTCTCTCAAAATCTGGGTCCTTGACGCTGCTTGTAGGTATGTTTGCGCTAACATGACTTAACTTTGTGTTGATTAAAATAATTCTGACATTAAATAAATCTGAAAATGGACCAGTAAGTTCCTTTTCAGAAGCTGTGCGTGTTGGTAATTTACATCGAAAGCTAGTTATTCACTTGGTTATTGTCATACAATTTAACGTATACCGGAATGCGATTTCAATTCTTCATGGAATGCCAACTCCAGCCTGAAATGGTCGGGGCATCTTACGTTGTATAAGCAACGAGGAAGAAATTCAAATCAATGCTAAGAGAAATTGGTTACTTTGCTCCTCTGATTTAAACCATTGGCCAGTTTAAACACATGGCACTTAAAAACATGTGGATGAAATACGTACTTATTTTTGTTTAAATATTTATGAGAAGGGAGTGCTGCTGGCTGAGCTACTGTTTATTGGCCATCTCTTAATGCCTAGAAAAGAGGACGTTGAGCTGCTGCCTTGAATCTCAAACGTATTTGAGGTTTGGGACACTCTCATAGTCCTGTTAGTAAGGGAGTTCCAGGATTTTGACCCAGCTACAGTCAAGGAAGAGCAATACGTTTCCAAGTCAAGATGGTGAGTGGCTTGGAGGGGGTAGAGAATCAGAGAATCCCTACAGTGCGGAAACAGGCCCTTCGGCCCAACAAGTCCACACCAATCCTCCAAAGAGTTACCCACTCAGACTCATTCCCTGACCCTATTACTCTACATTTACCCCTAACTAATGCACCTAATCTACACATCCCTGAAAACTATGGGTAATTTAGCATGGCCAATTCATGTAACCTGCACATCTTTAGACTGTGGGAGGAAACCGGAACACCCAGAGGAAACCGATGCAGACACGGAGAGAATGTGCAAACTCCACACAGTCAGTTGCCTGAGGATGGAATTGGACCTGGGTCCTTGGTGCTGTGAGCCACCTGGGTATCTGCTGACCTTGTCCTTCTAGATTCTGGAGGTCACAGGTTTAAAAATCATTTGAAAATCACTGAATACAGGATATACAGGGAGAACTAGCCATTTGGATACAGAATTGGCTCAGAGGGTGGTGTTGGTGGAGGGTTATTTTTCAGACTGGAGGCCTGTGACCAGTGGAGTGCCACAAGGATCGGTGCTGGGTCCTCTACTTTTTGTCGTTTACATAAATGATTTGGATGTGAGCATAAGAGGTACAGTAAGTAAGTTTGCAGGTGAGACCAAAATTGGAGGTGTAGTGGACAGCAAAGAAGGTTACCTCAGATTACAACGGGATTTTGACCAGATTGGCCAATGGGCTGAGAAGTAGCAGATGGAGTTTAATTCAGATAAATGCGAGGTGCTGCATTTTGGGAAAGCAAATCTTAGCAGGACTTATACACTTAATGGTAAGGTCCTAGGGAGTGTTGCTAAATAAAGAGACCTTGGAGTGCAGGTTCATAGCTCCTTGAAAGTGGAGTCGCAGGTAGATAGGATTGTGAAGAAGGTGTTTGGTATGCTTTCCTTTATTGGTCAGAGTATTGAGTACAGGAGTTGGGAGGTCTTGTTGTGGCTGTACAGGACATTGGTTAGGCCACTTTTGGAATATTGCGTGCAATTCTGGTCTCCTTCCTATCGGAAAGATGTTGTGAAATTTGAAAGGGTTCAGAAAAGATTTACAAGGATGTTGCCAGTGTTGGAGGATTTGAGCTGTAGGTAAGAGGCTGAACAGGCTGGGGCTGCTTTCCCTGGAGCGTCGGAGACTGAGGGGTGACCTTATAAAAGTTTACAAAATCGTGAGGGGGATGGATAGGATAAACAGACAAGGTCTTTCCCATGGGGTTGGGGAGTCCAGAACTAGAGGCCATAGGTTTAGGGTGAAAGGGGAAAGATATAAAAGAGACCTAAGTGGCAACTTTTTCATGCAGAGGGTGGCACGTGGAATGAGCTGCCAGAGGAAGTGGTGGAGGCTGGTACAATTGCAACATTTAAAAGGCATTTGGAGGGGTTTATGAATAGGAAGGGTTTGGAGGGATATGGGCCGGGTGCTGGTATGTGGGACTAGATTGGGTTGGGAATATCTGGTCGGCATGGACGGGTTGGACCGAAGGGTCTGTTTCCATGCTGTACAGCTCTATGACACTGAAACTTTTCATTCCACTGTCATGTTGACCATAAATGTTGGGTTGTTTTAATCCTTGAGCAAATTATTTTGTTCTTTGTTCATGTGTTTTCCAGTAGGCAGTTTGAAGGATGGGGAATGGTCAGATTTGATTAGTTATTGGAGGAGTAGACTAAGCCAGATTTATCTTCTAATGCTTTGTCTAGGGCAGTAAATCTGACTGCACAGCATATCGTACATTCTTGACCGAGGCATGGTAACTCAGTACCGTATATGGAAGCATACAAAATAGGAGCAGAAGCAGGCCATTTGGACCCTCGAGCCTGTTCTGCCATGCATTATGATCATGGCTAATAGTACATCTCTCTTTCCCACTTTACTGCCATTCAGATAATCTGACTTTGTGTTTTTGCTATGAAAGTGGGTAACCTCATGTTACCCATATTATAACTTCATCTGCCATACATTTTACACCTACTGAATTTGTCCAAATCATACTTGAGCATAGAGTCACAGAATCATCACTGCATCCTCCTCACAGTTCAACATTGTGTCACCTGTAAACTTGAGAATATTACATTTAGTTCCTTTATCTAAGTCATTAATGAATAATGTTAATAGCTGGGGACCAAGCATTACCCCACTTGTCATTGGCTGCCACTTGGGAAAAGACCCATTTGTTCCTCCTCTTTGTTTTCTGTCTGCAAGCGGATTCCCTATCCAGAGCAGTACAATGCACATTAATTTTAAATGCTAATCTCTTCTGTGGGACCTTATCGAAAGCCTTCTGAAATCTCCATACAGAGATTAAAGATTGAATCTTAGTGATCCATGCTTTTAGAAATACACTGGACACAGCTTGTAAACCAGCATTGTTGGAATAGATCTTTGTTAAATTTATTCAAATTTACAGATTGAACACTGGTAACTGACGTAAAAAATTCCTCACAGGTTGCACATAATTTTTCTCCTAGCTGCTGGTGTAGTTGAATGATGCTAGTCCTAAAGAAAACAGAAATTTTAGATGAATAGATTGTGTATATCTCCACTTAACGCTCAAATATCTGTGAATGACTTACTTTGGTTCAAATGTTCATTCACCAGAGTGTTCACTTAACAAGCCACTTCCTCAGGATGGCATGGTGGCTTTCTGCCAGTTGGTGTGAGTTTTAAGGTGTTTATTACGTTATTAGACCCTCATGCAGGCCCCTGAATTGACTACCAGTGAGTGGCAGTCAACTGAAGTCTGACCCCATCGCTTCTCTGAGGTTGCTGCTCTGGTTGTGTCAAATTCAGTTTAAATTAGTCAGACTTCAGTCAGTTCCAGTTGAGTGGGACACACCTATGCGGCTTCAATTGAGTGCTGGTCTCAGGTCTTGTGTACCAAGGGCTGATCAAAGCAATCAATTGAAACCAATTAAAGATGATTAAATCAACTGGTTATAGAATCAGAGGAAAGAAAAGATTGACCTATTTTCTGTTGTTTTTCATTTTCTGTTCATTTGATTTGAATGATGTTTGGAGAGTGCAATATTTCAGTCAGGAATTCATTGCACTGATTAACATGGCTTGGTGTCTTGAGCCTAACTTCACGTTCAAGAAAACTGACAGAGTCCATTGCATTTTGGCACTTATGCTCCGAACAAAGATTTGGGGCGAGTGCGTTTTTAGACTGATTATGTCCAAGCAATTATTTATATGTTAGGCAGGACACTCTACTTATTTTTAGAGTCTGGAGACATCTCTAGCCTGCCTGCCCTTTCTATTTTCTCACTGACCACTTGCCAATTGACAGTATTTTGACTGGTCTCAGACTGTTGTGGGCCCATATCATGGTGCCTTTTTTCCCCCCTAAAATTGAAACATCATCTGCCACCGTGTCTTTTCCCACTTTTAGATCCACAGTCCAAAAAAGAAGTGATCTTTACACGTGGTTATGAGACACTGGGCTCAAACGTAAACCAGATAGCATGCAGTCAATGGGTTTCTTGCCTTTAAAGGTCTGCATCAATCCAATAGATTTATTGTCTCTAAAAGACCCAGCTACCTAATTCTTCAAGCACCACCTGTCCTGTGTGTGGCACAGTCTGCAGTTCATGGATTGGACTAAACAAGGCTAGGAATAGTGCAGCGAATGTCTCACCTGTTGATTTCCGCTTGCTGGATGGGTGTAGCTCCAACAACATTCAAGAAGCTCAACGCCGTCCAGGATAAAACCATCAAACCTGCTTGATTGGCATTGCATCCACAAATCACTACCTCCGCCATTGATGTTCAGGCGCTGCAATGTGTGCCACCTATGAGAAATACAGAATACCTACAGAAATTCACCAGTGCTCCTTAAACAGCACCTTCCAAAGCATCTAGACAAACAAGGGAACACCATTCCATGCAAATTCCTCTCCAAGTCACTCTGATCATGATTTGCAAATATATCGCCATTTGTTCACTGCCAGAGTCAAAATCCACCCTGACAGCATTGTGGATGTCCCTATACCAAATGGACTGCAGCCGTTCAAGAAGACAGCTGACTGCCACCTTCGCGGGCAGCGAGAGATGGGCAATCAATGCTGCCCGAGCCCGTCACACCCAAAATTAAGAGACATCTTATCCATAGAGTGTAAGCAAGTATTTCTTGATTATGAGGGATTATCTAAAAAAGCTAATATTATTTTCAGATTTGTTTAAACAAAATTTAAATTCTCAAACTGTCATGTCTGGATTTGTGCTTGCGTTCTCTGGATATTTAGTCCATTAACATTACACTTTGTATGAGTGTAATCTGTCTGCAATCCAATAGCTGTTGGTCAGCTGACAAGTTAAGCTGTAGATTATAACTGTTGACACAAAATATCCATCTCACTGCATGTCCTGAATTATTAGTGGAGATGGAATTTTGAACTGGATGCATGGGGAATTGGTGCACCAGTGAAGGTACTGGTACTTGATGCTTGGTAAGAAAATGTTTTGCAAAAGTTGCAAGATAGGAATTTCTTGATGGCTCTAGGTTGGTTGAGGTGCGATCCTCGGGTTGGTGAAAAAGAAAGCAATGGTTAATTCAGCAGTTTGATTCTGACCATTTGAGAAGATGTCCTTTATATTTGATCTGATTAATATTGTTAAATGCCCAGATGGGAAGATATCACAGAGTCATAGAGACGTACAGCATGGAAACAGACCCTTCGGTCCAACTCATTCATGCCAACCAGATATCCCAACCCAATCTAGTCCCACCTGCTAGCATTTGGCCCATATCCTTCCAAACCCTTTTTATTCATATACACATCCTTTTAAATGTTGCAATTGTACCAACCTCCTCCACTTCCTCTGGCAGTTCATTCCATATGCACACCACCCTCTGTGTGAAAAATTTGCCCCATAGGTCTCTTTCATATATTTCCCCTCTCACCCTAAACCTATGCCTTCTAGTTCTGGACTCCCCTACCCCAGGGAAGAGACTTTGTCTATTTATCCTATTCCATGCCCCTTCATAGTCATAGAGATATACAGCATGGAAACAGACCCTTATACACCTCTATGAGGTCACCCCTAAGACTCCGATGCTCCAGGGGAAACAGCCCCAGCCTATTCAGCCTCTCCCTATAGCTCAAATCCTCCAACCCTGGCAACATCCTTGGACATTTTTTTTTGAACCCTTTCAAGTTTCACAACATCTTTCCGATAGGAAGGAGACCAGAATTGCTCACAACATTCCAAATGTGGCCTAACCAATGTCCTGTACAGCCGCATCATGACCTCCCAACTCCTGTACTCAATGCTCTGACTATTAAAGGAAAGCATACCAAATGTCGTCTTCACTATCCTATCTACCTGTGACTCACTTTCAAGGAGCTATGAACCTGCACTCCAAGATCTCTTTGTTCAGCAACGCTCCCGAGGCCCTTACCATTAAGTGTGTAAGTCTGCTAAGGTTTGCTTTCCCAAAATGCAACACCTCACATTTATCTAAATTAAACTCCATCTGGTGATTCATTACACTGATTGATGCTTTCCTGATGGCAGAAAAAGATCTATTTGTGTAGGGATTCGAGTGAGTTACAGATGTCATGGTCATCTTCATTTGCAGTCCCTTGTGACTAAAGATAATGGTCATCCACCCTCGGTGGTGGATCCTCAGGTTGTTAAAAATTCCAATGCTGAATCCACAACAAGCCATCGCTGAGGCAGGAGGTGATGAGGTAAATGGGTGGAATGCTTGGATTTTCATATGCTGCCTCTGTTGTTTGCACTTGACCACCGCCAGAATCTGCTGAAAATGCTCGAAATGGTTGGTACCTTCGCAGAATCTACATCTCCCATTGTGGCAGTCTTGAGCTGCAGATTGCCATGAGTTGATAGGCACATTGCATGTTTTTTAGGAGACATTGAGAGTGTCCTTTAAGTGTTTTCACTGCCCTTCTGCTAACTGCTTGCTGTTTTGGGGGTTTTGCTTCTGTGCTGAGTCCAGCTGTATAACCAGTACCTTGGTGCTGGGATTGTTAACCTGAGGGAGGGTTTTGATATTGGAGAGCCTATCCTGCCTTTGGCTTTGTGGGATTTTGCAGAAGCATTGCTGGTGGTGATGTCCATTGTTGGAGTTACAGAGAAATCTCCTGATGTATTTGGGAAATAGATCTGAATCCTTTGGAACGGAAGAGTCTGGTTTGATTCATGCATTAGTTTTCCACTGTCTTCAGGATATTCAGGATTTAAAAATAACAACTAACAATAAACAACAGTAAGTTGGTATGATCTAATTAGTCTAGTGTTAAAGCTATGAATTAAACATCACGAACTGCAAACTGTGAAGTTTATTCGACATTTTTTCTTGCGAGTTTCCATTTCTCCTTCTGAAGGCACTGACTTAACTCCAGGAAGGGTAAGAGAGGTAGGCAACTAGAGCAGGAGTCTTTTGTGGATATACCCATTTCAAACAGATATGCTGTTTTGGAAAATGTAGGGGGTGATGGATTCTCAGGGGAACGTAGCACAAACAGTCAAGTTTCTGGTATTGAGACTGGCTCTAATGCAACGAGGGGTACGTCAGATTCCAAGAAATCAATTGTGTTAGGGGATTCTGTAGTCAGAGGTACAGACAGACGTTTCTGTGGCCAGCAAAGAAAAAGCAGAACGGTGTGTTGTTTCCCTGGTGCCAGGATCAAGGATGTCTGCGAGAGGGTGCAGAATGTTCTCACGGGGGAGAGGGGCCAGCAGGAGGTCATTGTCCACATTGGAACCAACGACATTGGAAGGGAAAAGGTTGAAACTCTGAAGGGAGATGACAGAGAGTTAGGCAGAAATTTAAAAAGGAGGCCCTCAAGGGTAGTAATATCTGGATTACTCCCAGTGCTACGAGCTAGGGAGGGCAGGAATAGGAGGATAGAGCAGATGAATGCATGGCTGAGGAGCTGGTGCATGGGAGAAGGATTCACATTTTTGGATCATTGGAATCTCTTGGGGTAGAAGTGACCTGTACACGAAGGACGGATTACACCTAAATTGGAAGGGGACTAATATACTGGCAGGGAAATTTGCTAGAACTGCTTGGGAGGATTTAAACTCGTAAGATTAGATTAGATTAGATTAGATTACTTACAGTGTGGAAACAGGCCCTTCGGCCCAACAAGTCCACACCGACCCGCCGAAGCACAACCCACCCAGACCCATTCCCCTACATTTACCCCTGCACCTAACACTACGGGCAATTTAGCATTTTTGGACTGTGGGAGGAAACCGGAGCACCCGGAGGAAACCCACGCAGACATGGGGAGAATGTGCAAACTCCACACAGTCAGTCGCCCGAGGCGGGAATTGAACCCGGGTCTCTGGCGCTGAGGCAGCAGTGCTAACCACTGTGCCACTGTGCTGCCCAGTAAGGTGGGGGGGGGACCCAGGGAGATAGTGAGGAAAGAGATCGATCTGAGACGGGTACAGCTGAGAACAGAAGTGAGTCAAACAGTCAGGGCAGGCAGGGACAAGGTAGGACTAATAAATTAAACTGCATTTATTTCAATGCAAGGGGCCTAGCGGGGAAGGCAGATGGACTCAGGGCATGGTTAGGAACATGGGACTGGGATATCATAGCAATTACAGAAACATGGCTCAGGGATGGGCAGGACTGGCAGCTGAATGTTCCAGGATACAAATGCTACATGAAGATAGAAAGGGAGGCAAGAGAGGAGGGGGAGTGGCATTTTTGATAAGGAATAGCATTACAGTTGTGCTGAGGGAGGATATTCCTGGAAATGCATCGAGGGAAGTTATTTGGGTGGAACTGAGAAATAAGAAAGGGCTGATCACCTTATTGGGATTGTATTATAGACCCCTCCCCAATAGTCAGAGGGAAATTGAGAAACAAACTTGTAAGGAGATCTCAGCTATCTGTAAGAATAATATGGTGGTGAGGGTAGGGGATTTTAACTTTCCAAACCGCAACTGGGACTGCCATAGTGTTAAAGGTTTAGATGTAAAGGAATTTCTTAAGTGTGTACAAGACAATTTTCTGATTCAGTATGTGGATGTACCTACTAGAGAAGGTGCAAAACTTGACCTACTCTTGGGAAATAAGCCAGGGCAGGTGAAATAAGCCAGGGCAGGTGACTGAGGTGTCAGTGGGGGAGCACTTTGGGGCCAGCGAGCATAATTCTATTTGTTTTAAAATAGTGATGGAAAAGGATAGACCAAATCTAAATGTTGAAGTTCTAAATTGGAGAAAGGCCAATTTTGACGGTATTAGGCAAGAACTTTCAAAAGCTGATTGGAGGCAGATGTTCACAGGTAAAGGGATGGCTGGAAAATGGGAAGCCTTCAGAAATGAGATAGCAAGAATCCAGAAAAAGTATATTCCTGTCAGGGTGAAAGGGAAGGGTGGTAGGTATAGGGAATGCTGGATGACTAAAGAACTTGAGGGTTTGGTTAAGAAAAAGAAGGAAGCATATGTCAGGTTTGGACAGGATAGATTGAGTGAATCCTTAGAAGAGTATAAAGAAAGTAGGAGTATACTTAAGAGGGAAATCAGGAGGGCAAAACGGTGACATGAGAGAGCTTTGGCAAATAGAATTAAGGAGAATCCAAAGGGTTTTTACAAATATATTAAGGACAAAAGGGTAACTAGGGAGAGAATAGGGCCCCTCAAAGATCAGCAAGGCGGCCTTTGTGTGGAGCCACAGAAAATGGGGGAGATACTAAATGAATATTTTACATCATTATTTACTGTGGAAAAGGATATGGAAGATATAGACTGTAGGGAAATAGATGGTGACATCTTGCAAAATGTCCAGATTACAGAGGAGGAAGTGCTGGATGTCTTGAAACGGTTAAACGTGGATAAATCCCCAGGGAAGTGATTGCTGGGCCTCTTGCTGAGATATTTGTATCATCGATAGTCACAGGTGAAGTGCTGGAAGACTGGAGGTTGGCAAACGTGGTGCCACCGTTTGAGAAGGGTGGTAAGGACAAGCCAAGGAACTATAGACCAGTGAGCCTAACCTCGGTGGTGGGCAAGTTGTTGGAGGGAATCCTGAGGGACAGGATGTACATGTATTTGGAAAGGCAAGAACTGATTCGGGATAGTCAACATGGCTTTGTGCGTGGGAAATCATGTCTCACAAACTTGATTGAGTTTTTTGATAAAGTAACAAAGAAGATTGATGAGGGCAGAGCAGGAGATGTGATCTAGATGGACTTCAGTAAGGCGTTCGACAAGGTTCCCCATGGGAGACTGATTTGCAAGGTTAGATCTCATGGAATACAGGGAGAACTAGCCATTTGGATTCAGAACTGGCTCAATGGTAGAAGACAGAGGGTGGTGGTGGAGGGTTGTTTTTCAGACTGGAGGCCTGTGGCCAGTGGAGTGCAACAAGGATCGGTGCTGGGCCCTCTACCTTTTGTCATTTACATAAATGATTTGGATGCGAGCATAAGAGGTACAGTTAGTAAGTTTGCAGATGAGACCAAAATTGGAGGTGTAGTGGATAGCGAAGAGGGTTACCTCAGATTACAACAGGATCTTGATCAGATGGGCCAATGGGCTGAGAAGTGGCAGATGGAGTTTAATTCAGCTAAATGCGAGGTGCTGCATTTTGGGAAAGCAAATCTTAGCAGGACTTAATGGTAAGGTCCTAATGAGTGTTGCTGAACAAAGAGACCTTGGAGTGCAGGTTCATAGCTCCTTGAAAGTGGAGTCGCAGGTAAATAGGATAGTGAAGAAGGTGTTTGGTATGCTTTCCTTTATTGGTCAGAATATTGAGTACAGGGGTTGGGAGGTCATGTTGCGGCTGTATAGGACATTGGTTAGGCCGCTGTTGGAATATTGCGTGCAATTCTGGTCTCCTTCCTATCGGAAAGATGTTGTGAAACTTGAAAGGGTTCAGAAAAGATTTACAAGAATGTTGCCAGGGTTGGAGGATCTGAGCTCCAGGGAGAGGCTGAACAGGCTGGGGGTGTTTTCCCTGGAGCGTTGGAGGCTGAGCGGTGACCTTATAGAGGTTTACAAAATTATGAGGGGCATGGATTGGATAAATAGGCAAAGTCTTTTCCCTGGGGTTGGGGAGTCCAGAACTAGAGGGCATAGGTTTAGGGTGAGAGGGGAAAGATATAAAAGAGACCTAAGGGGCAACTTTTTCATGTAGAGGGTGATACGTGTATGGAGTGAGCTGCCAAAGGATGTGGTGGAGGCTGGTACAATTGCAATATTTAAGAGGCATTTGGATAGGTATGTGAATAGGAAGGGTTTGGAGGGATATGGGCTGGGTGCTGGCAGGTGGGGCTAGATTGGGTTGGGATATCTGGTCGACATGGACGAGCTGGACCGAAGGGTCTGTTTCCATGCTGTACATTTCATTACTGTATGACTTGTGAGATGGTTCACGAGTGTTTGCAGTTCTCTCCTCTGCCCTTCCCGGACCCCCATGCTGCAGTCATCTTGCTCCAGGGATCGGTTTCTGTGCAAACACTGGATCTTAGATTGTGAAGGATTAGTGTAATGGTATCTGATTTCTGCCTCACCCAATTCCTTCTGTGGGTTGGTTACTGTTTGGATCACTGGATGACAATCAGGAGTGACATTACACTGATTTACTGCATAGAAACAGACCAGTCAGCCCAAAGGTTTCATGTAAATCTGACTCGAATCCCACATTATCCAAGTAACCCAGTTATCCCTCGCTTGCATTGCAGCTTCTCCTTAAAAGCAGATATTTAATTTCCTTTAATTCCTTCTTGTGACAGCGAATTTCATCAAATATCTTGGCTATTCTGTCTGTATGCTTTTGCCAATGGCAAGAAAAAAAATGTGTGCAAGGTGAAAAGGGCATTGCTGTTTAGCACTGAGAGCACCCTAACCATGACTAAATATTCCCCAGCTCCCAAAACCCAGGAACTGTGTTTGTATTTGGCAGTGAATGAAACAACTTTAAATAGCAGATTTCTCACCTCTGGAGAAGTATTCTTAAAACCTGTGAGTACCATTCTCTACAAGGACATTAATCATTGAACAAGATGCACCAGCGTCATACTGGTGATTTAGTCAATTGATTCTTTGTTCTCTTCAAAACAACAATTTGTTTAGTAATCTATCCCCAAACAGTGAGGGTTTCAATGTGTCAGTGATTTTATTCAGAAAATTTTGAATGGAATGTTCCATCAGAAATAAAATTTAGTAAATTTAATGCCCTCACCATCCCAAAAAAAAAGGTACAGTCATGAAGTAATGAAAATATGTAATACATTGGTCGGTTTGTGGGCCTACATACAAAACTGACACATTGATGGGGAAAGGCACTTTTCAACGAGAACTGACAGTTTTTACAGCACAGAAAGAGCTCTTTGGCCCATTGCTATGTATACTATGGCATTTCAGATATTCACGTGACTATTCTTTGACTATTTTGAGGGTTCCTCCTTTGCTATTCTTTTGGATACCTCCTTAGACCCTCCCTTCGAGATATCTGCAACCCTCTCAGTGAAAGAAGATTTCCTCAAATCCCTTTCAAGCCTCTTACTCCTTAGCTTAAAACTGTCCCCCTCTCTCGCCACCGTTGTTGACCCCTCTACTAAGGGGAAAAGTATTTTTCTCAAGAAATCCTGTCTAATCCCCTCAGCTTTGTGTAGCTCAATCAGATGCTGAGTCCTCCCTACAGCCTACTCCACTCATGAGGAATGGAACCCCTGGCTGTCTTGGCACGAATTGTTGCAAGCCAAGGAACTTCCTTATGGATCTCCTCTGCACCCTCTCTTTTGCAGTCCCATCCTTCCTCGTGCGGTGACCAGAACTATACACAGTACTCTAGCTGTGGCCTAACTGATGTCTCACACAGTCCCATCATAACTTCCTATTCTTGTCTTCAGTATCTTGATTGATAAAGGCAAATATCCTACATGCCTTCCGAGACAGTTGACTGCATTGGTGCTGCTCCCTGAAGCAGTTACTTTGCCCCCAACTTCCTCCCTGCCCTTAAGTTCACTTGGTCTATCTCGAACACCTCCCTCCCCTTCCTTGACCCCTTTGTTTCCATCTCTGGCGACAGTCTACAGATGGCCATTTACTATAAACCCACAGACTCCCATAACTACCTGGATTACACCTCCTCTCACCCAGTATCATGCAAGAATTCCATCCTGTTTTCCCGATTCCTCTGCCATTTCTGCTCTGATGAGGAGACATTCCACTCCCAAGCATCCCAGATGTCCACCATTTTGAACAACATCCTTCCACATCTCTATCATCCAGACAGCTCTCCACCACACCACCTCCATTCTCCGCTCCACCATTCCAAACCTCCTGCCCCCAAAAGCAATAAAGACAGAGTTCCTCTTGTCCTCACCTACCACCCCACCAGTCTCTGCATCCGATGTAACATCCTTGAATACTTCCAACTCCAACTGGACCCCGCCACCTAAAACATCTTTCCCTCCCCAGCCCTCCCTGCCTTCCACAAGCACAGTTCACTTTGATAATCCTTGGTTTGCGTCACTCTCCCCACCAATCCCCCTGAGCCCCAGGTGCCTTCCCCTGCAAACATAAAAGATGCAAAACCTACTGGTACGGCACCCTTCTCACCCTCATCCAGACCCCAAACAGTCCTTCTAGGTGAGACAGAGGTTCACCTGCCTCTACTCCAACCTGGTTGACTGCATCAGATGCTTTTGATGTGGTCTTCTCTACATCAGGGAGACTGAATGTAAACTCAGGGCACGTTTCACCGAGCATCTCAGCCAGGTCTGCAGGGGCCCACCGGACCTCCCAGTCACCACCCATTTCAATTCCCCTTCCCATTCCCTTTCCGACATGACCAGCCTTGGCCTCCTCCATTGCCACAAGAACTTTTGCCCGAAACGTTAATTTTCCTGCCACACTCAGACCGTGCCACACTCAGACCGTGCCACACTCAGACCGTGCCACACTCAGACCGTGCCACACTCAGACCGTGCCACACTCAGACCCACACCCAGATAGTGCCACATTCAGACAGTGCCACATTCAGACAGTGGCACACACTGACCGTGGCACACACTGACCGTGCCACACACTGACCGTGCCACACACTGACCGTGCCACACACTGACAGTGCCTGACCTGCTGTGCTTTTCCAGCACCACTCTAATCTAGACACAGTGAATCATACCGCAAGTTCGAGGAACAATACCTCATCTTCTGCCTGGGCAGCCTACAGCCCAGAGGGCTCATCACTGAGTTCTCCAATTTCAAATAACCCCTCCCAACCCCCGACTCCCTTTCCAGCCAAACCACCACACCCCCACTACTCTGATCGACTCTTCATTCCTGTCACCAACCAGATTCATTTCTCCCATCGACTGACCAGGTTGTACGCTCTATCTGTGTTCACCTATTCCCCAGCCCCACCATTTTATCTGCAGCTTCCCCTTACACCACCGCCCCCCCCCCCCAGTCCTGACGAAGGGTTACACCCGAAACTTTGACTTCTCCACCTTCTGAGGCTGTCTGGCTTGCTGTATACTTCCAGCCTTCTGCTTGTTTTCCTAGACTCTTTATCTAATTGTCTGCAGCCTTCCGTGGATAAGCACACCCATGTCCCTCTGATTATCTTCCTCGGGTGCTACCACTCAGTGAGTACTATCTTGCCTCAGTCCTTTCCAAAATGCATCATCTCTCACTTTTCAGAATTAAATTCCATTTGCCACTGTTCAGCCCATCTGACCAGCCTAATTATATTGTCTTGGAGTCCAATGCTTTCCTCCTCACTATTTGCGGCACCATCCGTTATTGTCGTCTGTCAGCTTATTGACCGTACCTCCTACATTCATGTCTAGATCATTAATGTATGCAGCAAACAACAAAGGACCCTGCACCGAATCCTCTGGTACTCCCTTGAATACAAGCTTATGGTCACAAAAACACCCTTCAACCATCTCTGTCTGCTTCCTGCTACCAAACCAATTTGGATCCAGTTTTCCAACTTGGCCTGGATCCCATGGTTTCTTAGCTTTTTAACCAGCCTGCCATGTAGACTTTGTCAGAAGCCTTACTGAAGGCCATGTAGACTACATCAACTGCACCACTCTCATCGAAACGTTTAGTCACCTCTTCAAAAAATTCAATCAAATTTGTTAAACATGATCTTTCCCTTACAAAGCCACGCTGACTTTACTTGATCAATCCTTGCCACGCCAATGGAGATTAATTCTGTTTCTCAGAATATTTTCCAATAGTTTCCCTACTGTTCTTGTTCAGTTCGTTGGCCTGTGGTTTCCTAGTTAATTTCTACTACCCTTTATGAACAATAGTAGAACCATAGCTGTTTTTGCCACACTATGCGAGATTGGAGAGGCTTTAAAAATTAATGTTGGAGCCCCTGCAATCAAAGCAACCTTAGATAAATCTCATTTAGCCTGGGGATTTATCCCACCTTACAAGCCTGCTAAACCTGTTAATGCCTCCTTTCTCTCTCATTTGTTTACTGACTGTCCCCTTTCCCTACATCGAACACTTATTCAATGTGAATACTGATGATCACTGCGCATGATTAGCCTTCTCCTCAGACAGCACCTTTCATTTAATTAGTAGATGAAACCTTCTAGCCTGTATTGTTTCTGATAGGTTGACCCTGCTTGTAGTTGGTAAACTCACAAGGCCAGCATTTGTGCCTCTTTAATCCACAGAGAGAAAAAAAATTGCATCTTTCACCTTTCAAGAGCGTCCCTAAGGATTTCATAGCCAGTGAAGTACTTTTGAAATGTAGTCACTGTTGTAATGAAGGAAAGAAAGCTGCCAATTTGTTCACAGCAAACTCCTTGAGATGGTTACCAAACAGGTTGATGTGGTGTATATGGATTTCAGTAAGGCGTTTGATAAGGTTCCCCACGGTAGGCTGTTGCACATAATACGGAGGCATGGGATTGTGGGTGATTTAGCGGTTTGGATCAGAAATTGGTGAGCTGAAAGAAGACAGAGGATGGTGGTTGATGGGAAATGTTCATCCTAGAGTTCAGTTACTAGTGGTGAACCACAAGGATCTGTTTTGGGGCCACTACTGTTTCTCATTTTTATAAATGACTGAGATGAGGGTGTAGAAGGATGACACTAAGGTCGGTTGAGTTGTAGATAGTGTTGCAGGATGTTGAATGGAATTGAATTGAATTGAATTTATTGTCACATGTCCCGAGGCACAGTGAAAAGCTTTGTCTTGCGAGCAATACAGGCAGATCACAGAGTTAAATTGCACAGATAAGTCATCGAGTCATCGAGTCATAGAGATGTACAGCATGGGTACAGACCCTTCGGTCCAACCCGTCCATGCCGACCAGATATCCCAATCCAATCTAGTCCCACCTGCCAGCACCCGGCCCATGTCCTTCCAAACCCTTCCTATTCATATACCCAGGAGAACGTGAGGACTGCAGATGCTGGAGATCAGAGCTGAGAATGTGTTGCTGGAAAAGCGCAGCAGGTCAGGCAGCATCCAAGGAGCAGGGGAATTGACGTTTCGGGCATGAGCTTGAAGAAGGGCTCATGCCCGAAACGTTAATTCTCCTGCTCCTTGGATGCTGCCTGACCTGCTGTGCTTTTCCAGCTATTCATATACCCACCCAGATGCCTCTTAAATGTTGCAATTGTACCAGCATTTCCACCACTTCCTCTGGCAACTCATTCCATGCATGTACCACCCTTAAGTCTCTTTTATATCTTTCCCTTCTCACCCTAAACCTATGCCCTCTAGTTCTGGACTCTCCGACACCAGGGAAAAGACTTTGTCTATTTACCCTATCCATGCCCCTCATAATTTTCTAAACCTCTATAAGGTCACCCCTCAGCCTCCGACGCTCCAGGGAAAACAGTCCCAGCCTGTTCAGCCTCTCCCTATAGCTCAAATCCTCCAATGCTGGTAACATCTTTGTAAATCTCTTCTGAACCCTTTCAAGTTTCACAACATCTTTCCGATAGGAAGGAGACCAGAATTGCATGCAGTATTCCAACAGTGGCCTAACCAATGTCCTGTACAGCCGCAACATGACCTCCCAACTCCTGTACTCAATACTCTGACCAATAAAAGAAAGCATACCAAACGCCTTCTTCACTATCCTATTTACCTGTGACTCCACTTTCAAGGAGCTATGAACCTGTACTGCAAGGTCTCTTTGTTCAGCAACACTCCCTAGGACCTTACCATTAAGTGTATAAATCCTGCTAAGATTTGCTTTCCCAAAATGCAGCACCTCGCATTTATCTGTATTAAACGCCATCTGCAACTTCTCAGCCCATTGGCCCATCTCGTCCAGATCCTGTTGTAATCTGAGGTAACCCTCTTCGCTGTCCACTACACCTCCAATTTTGGTGTCATCTGCAAACTTACTAACTGTACCTCTTATGCTCACATCCAAATCGTTTATGTAAATGACAAAAGGTAGAGGACCCAGCACCGATCCTTGTGGCACTCCACTGGCCACAGGCCTCCACCACCACCCTCTGTCTTCTACCTTTGAGCCAGTTCTGAATCCAAATGGCTAGTTCTCCCTGTATTCCATGAGATCTAAACTTGCAAATCAGTCTCCCATGGGGAACCTTGTCGAACGCCTTACTGAAGTCCATCTAGATCACATCTCCTGCTCTGCCCTCATCAATCTTCTTTGTTACTTCATCAAAAAACTCGATCAAGTTTGTGAGACATGATTTCCCACGCACAAAGCCATGTTGACTATCCCTAATCAGTGCTGAAAATGTGTTGCTGGAAAAGCGCAGCAGGTCAGGCAGCATCCAAGGAACAGGAGAATCGACGTTGCGGGCATAAGCCCATCCCTAATCAGTCCTGCCTTTCCAAATACATGTACATCCTGTCCCTCAGGATTCCCTCCAACAACTTGCCCACCACTGAGGTCAGGCTCACCGGTCTATAGTTCCCTGGCTTGTCTTTATCGCCCTTCTTAAACAGTGGCACCACGTTTGCCAACCCCCAGTCTTCCGGCACCTCACCTATGACTATCGATGATACAAATATTTCAGCAAGAGGCCCAGCAATCACTTCCCTGGGGATTTATCCACGTTTAACCGTTTCAAGACATCCAGCACTTCCTCCTCTGTAATCTGAACATTTTGCAAGATGTCACCATCTATTTCCCTCCAGTCGATATCTTCCATATTCTTTTCCACAATAGATAATGATGTAAAATATTCATTTAGTATCTCCCCCATTTTCTGTGGCTCCATACAAAGACTGCCGTGCTGATCTTTGAGGGGCCCTATTCTCTCCCTAGTTACCCTTTTGTCCTTAATATATTTGTAAATACCCTTTGGATTCTCCTTAATTCTATTTGCCAATGCTATCTCATGTCCCCTTTTTGCCCTCCTGATTTCCCTCTTAAGTAAATAATAGGTAACAGCAGCAAAAACAAAAACACAGGTTTGTTAAGAGTTTATGAGTCCATTCCGTATTCTAACAACAGTGGGGTAGAAACTGTTTAGAAACTGGCTGATGTGTGTTCAGGCTTCTGTACCTTCTCCCCGATGGTAGAGGTTGTGGAAAAACATTACCAGGGTGGGATGGATCTTTGAGAATGCTGGCGGCCTTTCCTTCACAGCGGGGCCTGATAGATGGATTCTATAGATGGGAGGTTGGCCTTCGTGATTGTCCGGGCTGAGTTCATCGCTCTCTGTAACTGACTCTGATCTTGAATGGTACAGTTGCCATACCAGGTAGTGATACATCCAGACAGAATGCTCTCAATGGCGCACCTATAAAAGTTGGCATCGTCATGCCAAATTTCCTCAGCTGCCTGACGAAGAAGAGACGTTGTTGGGCGTTTGTAACCAGTGTGTCCACATGAAGAGTCCAAGAAAGCTTGTTGTGGATGACCACTCCCAGGGGTTTGACACTCTCCACTTGTTCCACCTCTGTGCTGGGGGGCATGAGTAACATCCCGCCGAAAGTCAATAATGAGTCCCTTGGTTTTGCTGGCATTGAGAGCTAGGTTGTTCTCAGTGCACCATTTTTCCAGGTCTTCCTCCTCCTGTCTGTAGTCTGTTTTGTCGCCATCTGAGTTTCGACTGACTATGGTGGTGTCATCAGCGAACTTGTAAATGGCATTAAACTGGTATTTGGCGATGCAGTCATGGATATACAGTGAGTACAGTAAGGGGCTGAGTATGCATCCCGGGGGGTTCCAGTGTTGAGGGTTAGTGAAGATGAAATATTGTCCCCAATCTTCACTGATTGTGGCCTGTGGGTCTGGAAACTGAGGGTCCAGTTGCTTAGTCCGAGATCACCATTCTAATTTTCACTCTGATCTCCAGCATCTGAAGTCCTCACTTTTGCCAAATTGGAGTGGATCAAGAAGAGTGGGGAGGCTGGAGTTGATTAATGCCATGACCAGCCTTTCAAAGCACTTCCTGACCACCGAAGTTAGGGTCACTGGGCGGTAGTCATTGAGACATGCTGCATGAGCCTTCTTAGGCACAGGGATGATGTTGACCCTCTTGAAACAGGCAGGGACAGTGGCATGCTGCAGGGAGAGGTTGAAGATGTCCAAGAAGACCTCTGCCAGTTGACCTGCACATGCTCTGAGTGCACGGCTGGTACTCCATCTGGTCCTATCACTTTCCTTGGATTCACAGAAAGAAAACTGATCTGACCTCTGATGCAATGACTGTTGGGTTCGGTTCGTCAGGACTTGTCAGAATAGGTGTTAGCTCTCCGCCAAAATTCTGCTCAAAGTGAGTATAGAAGGCTTTGAGATGATCTGGGACGGATATATCATCATCTACTATCTTGCACGGTCTTTTTTTAATAACCTGTGATGTCATTCAGTCCTTGTCATAGTTGCCGGGTGTCTGGGTTTCTAGTTTGGATCGGTATTGGTCCTTGGCTGTCTTAATGGCTCTGCAAAGGTCACACTTGGATTGCTGATATTTGAGTGGGTCTCCTGATCTGAAGGCCTCATGCCTGGTTTTTAGCAGGTTCTGTGTGTCCTGGTTTATCCAGGGTTTCCTGTTGGGGAACACCTGGATTGACTTCCTCGATATACAGTCCTCCACACACTTGCTGATAAAGTCTGTGACGGTGGTGGTATACCCGTCCAAGGTACCTGCCGATTCCAGACAGCACCGGAGTTGATCCTCTGCCTCCTCCGACCAGCACTGGACCTGTATTTGCGAGGGGGAATCTCCTGCTTGAGCTTTTAACTGCAAGTGGGAGAAGAAACACTGCATTATGGTCAGAGTTTCCAAAATGAGGGTGGGGGGATGGAGCGGTAGACATCTTTCACAGTGGTGTCGCAGTGGTCTAAAATGTTTGGGCCCCTAGTGGGGCAGGTAATGTTCTGGCACGATGGGACGTAGCTTTAAATTGAGGGGTGATAGACATTGGACAGATATCAGAGGTAGTATCTTTACTCAGAGTAGTAGAAGCGTGGAAAGCACTGCCTGCAACAGTAGTAGACTCACCAACTTTAAGGGCATTTAAATGGTCATTGGATAGGCATATGGATGAAAATGGAATAGTGTTGGATAAATGGGCTTCAGATTGGTTTGACAGGTCGGTGCAACATCAAGGGCCGAAGGACCTGTACTGCACTGTAATGTGGTCTTCTCTATGTCCTTCAACAGCTATGTGACGATGTTTGGGTAATTTGTTTCCTTCCTCTTTTTGAGGAATAAGTATTGGTCAGAGTACTGGGAAGTTTACCCCTTCTACAAAATAGTGTTGTGAGAAGTTTAACTGAAAAACAAACTTCATGTTTACAAATATCTGTAACGCTACAAATTTGGTATAAATTACTATTAGTTTTTCAAACTATTGAATGTTAAATTTTTAATATATTCTTCTTTCAGAAATATAAAATTACTTTTCAATAGAACAGTGTTTAGGCTTACCAAAGAGTGTAGGCAGAGCTTTGGTTTAATATTTTGCCTGAGAAATGTTTAGTTAAGAAGAATCAGTTATGTGTGTTTATTTTTAAATTTATTTATTATACAGTTTACTCCATTTCATTATTTGAAACAACAGCAGACTCACTGTTGTCAGCACATATTGTCTGGAAGCTTCCATGTGCATTATTTGGATAGGAGGTATCGGGAGGCAGCTCTAATGGCACCGTCCTCAGCTCGGGAGTCGCCCAAGTGGGTTCCTAATGAGTGGAGACTGTAGCACATTCTATAAAGAAAGGGACAGCTAGGAAAAGCATGCATTTATATCGTCTTTGGCACCCTAAATTAGAGTCCTAGAGATGTACAGCACAGAAACAGACCCTTTGGTCCAACTTGTCCATGCCAACCAGATATCCTAAGTTGATCTAGCCCCATTTGCCAGCATTTAGCCCATATCCCTCTAAACCCTTCCTATTCATGCACCTTTCCAGGTGCCTTTTAAAGGTTGTAATTGTACCAGCCTCCATCACTTCCTCTGGCAGCTCATTCCATACATGTTCCACCATCTGCGTGAAAACGTTGCTCCTTAGGCTACTTTTAAATCTTTTCTCCTCTCACCTTAAACCCATGCCCTCTAGTTCTGGACTCCCTCAGCCTCTGACGCTCTAGGGAAAACAGCCCTAGCCTGTTCAGCCTCTTCCTAAAGCTCCAACCGTGGCAACATCCTTGTAAATCTTTTCTGAACCCTTTCAAGTTTCACAACACCCTTCTGGTAGGAAGACGACCAGAATTGCATGCAATATTCCATAAGTGGCCAACCAATGTCTTGTACAGCCGCAACATGACCTCCCAACTCCTGTACTCAGTTCTCTGATCAATAAAGGAAAGCATACCAAATGCCTCCTTCACTATCTACCTCTGTGACTCACTTTCAAGGAGTTATGAACCTGCACTCGAAGGTCTCTTTGTACAGCAACACTCCCTAGGACCTTACCATTAAGTGCATAAGTCCTGTTCTGAATTCTTGCCCTGAATTCTTCCAAATTTTTTAAACAAAATTTGATATTGAACCATATTGAGATATTAAGCTGAAATAATGCTTGGCCAAAGAGGTAGGTTTTTGAGGACTATCTTAAAAGCAAAGAGATTTAGGACTGAGGTTTCTGAGATCTGGCTAGCTGAAGACACCTCTGTAATTGATGTGACGACAGGAATGGGGTCTATGATAGAGGCCAGACTTGGAGGAACTTGTGATCTTGCAAGAGGTTGGCAGCAGTTGGGATAAAATGAGGCCTTGTGGGGGGGGGGGGGGGGTGCTTTTTGAGTGTTTGTTAGCCTCTGGAGTTCTCTACCCAGTGAGTAGCAGAGACTGTGTCGATTAAATGTTTTTAAGCAGTGTGATGATAAGTGTATTATACTTTTGGATTTGAATTGTAAAATTGTGGCAGATTGGTGTAGGTTAGTTCTTTGAATGTTGTTATAATAGTTCAATTTTGTTCTGAGACAGTGACCTGAGTGCATCTGTTCCAAGAAGAGAAATGACTGTGGACAAATGTTTGTAAGGCTCCTGCACTGTTAATGGAGAAGATATTTAGAATTTTGAGTTTATGACAGACAGTGTAAACAGAACAATGGTATTAGCTTGGTTTTGACTTCAGTTCAGAAAAAAAGAGTTTAGTTCAAAAGGAAAAAGGGTTTTCTTTTGGAGTGTTTTCAGTTCAGGGAACCTAGTCACTTCAGAAGTGGTTTCCTGCCTGTGGAGCTTCCAAGTCTGGAGAGTTTAGATAGAAATCTTCAAGATGTTAGAACAGAAAAAAAGTTAGGCCATAGCATTCTGAAAGATTAAAAAAATACAATACAGCACATGCACAGGTTCTTTGGCCCACCAGACCTGTGCCAAATCCTAATCCTATTTAGACCTGTTACTTATTACCCATACGTGGTTTATTTCGCTCTATTCACCTCCCATTCTTCTGTCTATCAAGAAATCCCTTCAATGTCACTAAGTGCCTGCTTCCAGCATCTCTAGTGGCAGGCAGTGCATTCCAAGCACCGTCCATCCTTTGTGTGAAAAATTCTGGCTGCACTTCTCCCCTAAACCTTTCCCCTCTCACCTTGAAACCGTGCCCCTTGTGGTTGACCTTTCCATCCTGGGGAAAAGCCTCTCACTATCTACCCTATAGACGCGCCTCATAATTGTGTAGACCTCAATCAGGTCGCCTCCGTCTCTCCAGTGAAAACAATCCAAGTTTATCCAACTTCTCCCCATAGCTAAAATCCTCAGACCAGGCAACATCCTGGTAAACCTTTTCTGCACTGTCTCCAAAGCATCCATATCTTTCTGGTAGATCAGGTGAATAGCAACGGTCATTTTCCTAAGGTGAAGAACTTCAAGGCGGCCAGAGAAAGTGACAGATGCAGGTTTAGTTACAATGTTCAAAAGACATTTCGACAACTACATGAATAGGAAAAGTTTGGAGTGATATGGGACAAGTACACGCAGGTGGAACTAGTTTAGCTTGGGAACATGGTCAACGTGGACTGTTTGGACCAAGGGACTGTTTCTGTGCTGTGTGACTCTATGGTCTTTAAAAGACTTTTAGATGTAGGATGTGAATTTACCCTCAAACAGCCCCTCCGAGTCTACATTCTTCAATTCTTGCCTAATTCAGTTATAGTTGGTCTTCCCCAATTTAACACCTTCATCCAAGGTTCACTCTTGTTCTTATCCGTACGTATTTGAAACCTTAGGGAATTATGGTCACTATTCCCAAAATGCTCCCACTGAGGATCACCTGGCCCGGCTCATTTCCAAATACCAGATCCATTATGACTCTCTCCCTCGTTGGACTATCCACATATTGTTTTAAAAAATCCTCCTGGACACACCTAACTAATTGCTCCCCATCCAAATTCCCAGGAGTCCCAGTCGATAGGCGAAGGAAGTTAAAATCTCCCTCAACAACAACCTGTTTTTGTTTCTGATATCCTTCCAGAATCTGACTCCATATCTCTTCCTCCATCTCCCACTGGTAGCTAGAAGGTCTGTCGTACAATCCCAGCATTGTGATTGCACCCTTCCTATTCCTGAATTTTACTCATAATCCCTTGTTTAAGATCTTTCCAGTGTGTCCTCCCTCAACACAGCTGTGATATGCTGCTTAACCAGTAATGCAATTCCTCCACCTCTTTTGCTTCCTCGTCTTTCTTGTCTAAAGCATTGATATCCTTGAACAACAACCTGCGAATCCTATCCTTCTTTCAAACGTGTCTCCGTGATAGCAACAGCATCATAATTACATGCATTAAACCAGGCTCTAAGTTCATCCGTCTTTAGCTGTTAGACTTGCATTGAAGCAAATACAGTCCAAACCTCCATTCTGTTGAGCTCAGCAACTTCTCCCTAACTACTTTTCCTCTTAGCTATATTTGCCTTAGTCACAAGCTCTTCCCAAGTCTCTATGCTTACTGACCTGCTGCTCTGGTTCCCACTCCCCTGCCGCACTAGTTTAAACCATGCCATCAGATTTGAAAAAGAATCTTAAATGTTATCAGCAGTTCTGGAGAAATAAACTGTAAAGCCACCCAAATTAAAAGCTGAGCTAGAAATGATGTTTCTTTGGGGTTGGGTCTTTGGGATGGATGATATTAGGAAGCAGGTTGAAACTTTGTTTTGGTGTTTGTTTTGAGATCTTTATAACCATAGTCTTTTTATAGCTTTGTTTTTCTTTCCTTTGTGTAATAGATTGTATGTTTTGTTGTTGAAGGACATTTGCAGCCTTGTAAGTATCAGTGTGAGTTTGTGACTAGCCACCACTGTAACAAACTGGAGCCATTAAAAATTTGACCTATCAAGCTAGAGTTTGTTCTGGAAACTGACTGGTTCAGTATTACTATCAACTGAGATTGTCACAGTAGGACTCTTGCTGTGGAACCAAGAACAAATTTAAAGCAAATGCAAACACCTTGAGAGATCAAGGGGTTAAGTTTTACAGAGCTGGTGTGGGAGCTTGCTCTTATCAATTTGCATGTGTTGTAAAGTTTATGATCAGACACAGAGCTGCAGCAATGTTTGTGAGAAGTTTTTATAACTTGTCATTTGATTCCTAAGGTTTTATTAACTTTTGGAGTGGGTAGGTGCATGCAATTTGCATGTTCATAAGCCAATCTTTTGTTTTGTTTCTGGAGCTTTTCCTTACAGTTTTCCTGATTCCTCTCCAGAAGGCACTGACCTTTTGGGGTATGTTATAACAGGTAGTGCTGTTAGCTGCGGCAGCAGTTATCTTAGACTAGGTTTATCTGACAGTGAATATGTGGTGTTGGAGGAGGGGTGATGAGCAGTTGTAGTGTTCCTACTGTCCTTCTGATTCAGCCCAATTATCTTGACATGAACCAGCGATTAATTAGGAGACCCCATTGCACAGTGTGCTTGATGGCTGGTCTGTCCGTGGGTGCATCCTCCCATCCAGCACCATGTGGCACTTCTAATGAAGCAGATGGTGTCCAAGATTGCTCCTGAGCATCTGCCAATGGATAGCCATTGTGTGATGTTATGAAGCTCTTGCGAATAGAATGAATAATCATAGTGCTGTACAGGTAATGGCCTCACACTTGGGTTATTTATTCCAACTGTGTCCTTACTCTTTCCCATTTAATATTTAATAGATTTCTGTAGCATTAATATTTAGTTTTAAGAGCCACTTTGCTGTGTGCATGATACAATAGGCCACTTAACCCATCTGATCTGTGATGGAGTTTGCACTGCAAAAGGAACCTTCCCCTTCGCCTAATTAACTCTTTCTGCACTTCTCCCCTCTTTATTCCATATCCATCTGCTTCCTTTATCCTCATCTTTGCATTAAGCTTTTCCTTAAATGTGCCATGACACACTTGCTTCAAATACTGTGTGGCTTTGATGGATATTGTCTCACTGTGTAAAGAAAATGCTTCAAATTATTCTATTGATCTATTCATCATGATTTTGTATTTATGTTACCTTATTCTGGATTTGCCTAGAATTGGAAACAGTTTCTCTACGTATATTCTGTGTGCAATGTTGTGTCTCATGAAATAAGAGACAGCAGTGACCGGAAGCAGACGAGTAATAAATGGGTGTTTTAAGGTGGGGAAAGTTTAAAGTGGAGTTTCCAGGGTTAATATTGGGACTGTCGTTCTTCTGCATATAAATGAATGATTTAGATCTTGGTGTCTGGTTTTAAAATTTGTAGATGATACGAAACTAGAAACGGAGGTCATAGAGTCATAGAAATGTACAGCACAGAAACAGACCCTTCGGGCCAACTCGTCCGTGCTGACCAGATATCCTAAGGAGAAAGTGAGGACTGCAGATGCTGGAGATCAGAGCTTAAAAATGTGTTGCTGGAAAAGCGCAGCAGGTCAGGCAGCATCAAAGGAGCAGGAGAATTGACGATTCGGGCATAAACCCTTCTTCAGGAATGACCAGATATCCTAACCCAATCTAGTCCTACCTACCAGCTCCTGGCCCATATGTGAATAGTTTAGAGTGTAAAAAGGATGCAAACAAGTTAGTGGAGTGGGCAGGTGACATATCAAGCTTTAAGGTGGAGAAATGTGATGTGATTATTTTGGTAAGAAGATCATGGACCTCAGAAACAGAGCAACAGGACTAGTCCATTTAGCTTCACTCTCATTTTAGATTATGGCTGGTCTACTCCTCAGTGTCATTTTGCCCTACATTACCTTTACCTTTCCCTTCAAAACATTACTCTTCAGAAACCTATTAGTTTCTGCCTTGAAGCTGATCAGTGATTGACCTTTCATGACCCTCTGGGATAGAAAATGCCAAAGATTCACTATACTGAGTGAAGAAATCTCTCCTCATTTGTCTTAAAACGTTTGCCCCTTATCCTGAGATTATATTTCCTGGTTCTAAAGTTACCAGCCAGAAGAAATATCCTATCTATATCCTGTTAATGTGCTGGAACTATTTTATACATCACCCAGTTTCTTGAATCTAGTGATTGTCCATTGAACTCCCTCTATAGCAAGTGCATCCTTCCTTAGATGAGGAGGCCAAAACTGTACATAGTCCTGCAAGTGAAGTCTCACTAAGATTCCTTGCAACTGCAGAAGGACATCTTTACTTCTGTATTTAAATCCCCTTACTGTTTGCTTTCCTAATTGCTTGCTGCACTTAGATACTAACTTTAAGCGATTCATGAACAAGGGAACTGAGATTGCTATGGGCACTCACACTTCACAATCTCTTGCTATCCAAGAAACATTCTGCCTTTGTGCTTTCTCCCAAAGTAAATAACTTCAGACACTTAGTTACATTATATTTATTCCATTCGCCATATTCTAGCCCAATCACTTATCTGTCAAAATCCTTTTAAAACTTCAACGCACCCTCCTCACATCCATTTTATAGAACCAACGAACCCACTCTGGTGGGATTTAGACTGGGGTCCCCAGTATATTACCTGAGTCACTGGATGAATATTCTAGCGATAGTACACCTGGGCCATGGCTTCCTGCTGCCTGTTGCATCCAAATCATTTCTATCGACCTATGAATAGCTGTAATCCTGGATCACCTGTCATCCTGAGAATGTTCTGTTTTTCCTAGTCTCTATTTTCTGTTTATTAGCTAACTGTCAATCCATACCTAGCATATTTTGACCAATCTCTTGCACTATAATTTTATTTACTATCCTCCTATATGGGACTTTATCCAAAGCCTTCTGAAATTCCAAATACAGAATGGCCAATGGTTCATCTTTATCAGTTCTGCAAGTAGCATCCTCCGAGAACTCCCAACAAGTTTATCAAACGTGATTCCCTTTCGTAAATCCAAGGTAACTCTGATCAGTTTAACCATTCTTTCCTTGATACCTAGTTATAGATAGTACAGTGTCGAAAAACTAACAGCTCTGTAATTTTCTGTTCTCCCTCTTCCTCCTCCCTAAATTGAGAAATTACGTTTGTTACTTTCCACTCTGAAACCTTTCCAGAATGTTTAGAATTTTGAATGATGGTAAGTGATGCATCCACTATCTCTTTAGTGACTCTTTCAACACCCTGTGGTGAAACTCATTTGATCGAGGGAATCCAGTTAACTATTCAGTATGACTTCTCTATTCTTTCAGTGTCACTGAATCAAGAATCTGGAACTCTCTCCCTAATGGCAAATAGACAGCAGCACGTCAGCTTAAGGACAACAGAGGATGGACAATAAATGTTGGCTCGGCCAGCGCAACCATGTTGCATTAACGTTTGTTTTTGAAAAATAAGAGACCTCTTTACTGGTGTATTTTCTTTAGCACCTCGGTTTCACAGGTCCCAAGCTTCCTAGTTATTTCTGGAAGATTTTTTTTGTGGAGGTAGATGCAAAATAACTGTTTAGTTTCTCTGTCATCTGTAATGGGCTCCTGTTTATCCTTGCTAATCTTTCTTCTTTAATGTTTTGACAGAAGCTTTTTTTCCAATCTGCCTTTATGTTCCTCGCTACCTTGTATTCATATTCTGCTTTTCTTTTCCATGTCTCTTTCTTGGCTGTCCTTTGAGTCCTAAATTGTTCTTGATCCTTAGGCTTACCTAAATTTCTGGCATCCTATAAGCCCCTTCCTTTGATCTAAAGCAATCTTTACCTTCTTTCATTAACTATGGTTTATTCACTTTTCCGTTTGGATGTTTGTGCCTTAGAGAAATGTACATCTGTTGTAGACCTTGTCATGTTTCTTTAAATACTAGCTATTGCCTGTGTAGTGTCATATCTTTGTGTATTTTCCCATTCAACCCACGCTAACTTTTCCTCATATGCCTTTAGTTTCCTTTCTTCAGATTCAGGAGCTTAGTTTCAGAATTAATTATATTGCATTAAATGTAATATAAGATTTTATCGTATTATAGCCATAATTTCCTGATAGCAAGGTTACCAACTAGCCGGTTATTATTACACAACACCAAATCCAAAATGCATTGATTCCAAGTTGACTTCCGAATATGCTGTTTGAGAAACCTACCTTGCATGTATTACAGGAATCATCCTTCACAATATTGTGACAGCTTGGTTAACTAATTCCTGAAGAAGGGCTCATGCCCGAAACGTTGATTCTCCTGCTCCTTGGATGCTGCCTGACCTACGCTTTTCCAGCAACACATTTTCAGCTCGTAACTAATTCAATGCCTAAGTTGAAGTTGTCTGTTATTACTGTGTTGCCCATGTTATGTAAATCCCTAAATTTCTAACTTCCGTAACTATAGAGAAGTTGTAGACTAGAAGGTGGCCAGACAACCCATCTGCGCTGGCAGAGTAAATCATTACCCATCTTAAGCTCACTTACCAACACCTGGTCGGTAACCTTGTAGATCCAGATTTCTTTTTAAATGAGATGAGGGTTTCTGTCTCGATCACCGTACCGAGCAGTGAATTCAAGGCAACCACCACCCTCTTGGTGAAAATGATTTTCCCACGTCGCCTATAACTATTTTACTAGTAACCTTAAAACTGTGTCTCCCGGTAATTGACTGCTCTGCTCGAGGCAGCGGGTTTTTCCTGTCCACTTCAAGCAAGGCCCTCAATATTTTGTGCACCTCAATTAAGTGACTCCTGAGCCTCTTCTAAGGAAAACAAAGCTGTTCCAATCTTTCCTCCGAGGTTGCAATTTTCAAGCCCTAACAACATTCTTGTAAATGTTCTGTGTACTCTCTAGAGCTATTATATCCTTCCTGTAATGTGGTGACTAGACATTTACACAAAACACCAGCTGTGACCCAACTTGTGTCATATTGTTCCAGCTTTATGTCCCTGCTCTTGTATTCAATGCCTCACCCAATGAAGGAAAGAATCAAATGCCTTCTTTGACACCTTATGTACCTGGTAAAAAAAATGACAGCAGATGCTGGAAACCAGATTCTGGATTAGTGGTGCTGGAAGAGCACAGCGGTTCAGGCAGCATCCAAGGAGCTTCGAAATCGACGTTTCGGGCAAAAGCCCTTCATCAGGAATAAAGGCAGTGAGTCTGAAGCGTGGAGAGATAAGCTAGAGGAGGGTGGGGGTGGGGAGAAAGTAGCATAGAGTACAATGGGTGAGTGGGGGAGGGGATGAAGGTGATAGGTCAGGGAGGAGAGGGTGGAGTGATAGGTGGAAAAGGAGATAGGCAGGTAGGACAAGTCCGGGCAAGTCATGGGGACAGTGCTGAGCTGGAAATTTAGAACTAGGGGGAAGGGGAAATGAGGAAACTGTTGAAGTCCACATTGATGCCGTGGGGTTGAAGTGTTCCGAGGCAGAAGATGAGGCGTTCTTCCTCCAGGCGTCTGGTGGTGAGGGAGCGGCGGTGAAGGAGGCCCAGGACCTCCATGTCCTCGGCAGAGTGGGAGGGGGAGTTGAAATGTTGGGCCACGGGGCGGTGTGGTTGATTTGTGCGGGTGTCTCGGAGATGTTCCCTCTAAGCGCTCTGCTAGGAGGCGCCCAGTCTCCCCAATGTAGAGGAGACCGCACCGGGAGCAACGGATACAATAAAAGGTATTAGTGGATGTGCAAGCAAAACTTTGGATGTGGAAGGCTCCTTTAGGGCCTTGGATAGAGGTGAGGGCTGTGTGCTGGCAGGTGGGACTAGATTGGGTTGGGAAATCTGGTCGGCATGGATGAATTGAACCAAAGGGTCTGTTTCCATGCTGTACATCTCTGTGACTCTATGACTCTAATAATTTTGCACTTCGCTGGTATGAACTCCATTCATCACTTCCCCTCTCACTCAATCAAAACATTAATATGATCCTGCAATTGACAGCCATCCTCTTTACTACATGACCAGTTTTTGTCTCTGCAAATTCACAAACACAGCTCCCATATTTTAATCTAAATATTCATGCATGACACAAGCAGCAAGGGGCCTAAACCTAAGCACAGTGGAACAGCACTAGAAAGCACTTTCCAGTTGCAAAAACAGCCATCCACCACTACCCTTTATTTCCTGACACAGTGTTAATTTTGAATCCAACTCGACGCAATCCCCTGTATCCCGTAGACTTTAATTTTCCCTGACAGTCTGCCATGTGAGACATTGAGTTACTAAAATGTTGACATCATCAATTGAGGGGCCTTGTCAAAGGCTTTAAAGGAACCAGAAAAAGACCTCATGGCAGACTGGTGCAAAAAGTGAAGACACATTGTATCAGGGATAAGCTGGCCGATGGATACAAAACTAGCTTAGTCATAGGAGGTAGTGGGTAGAGGTGGAAGGATGTTTTTTGGAATGGAGGGCTATCACTAGTGGTGTCCCACAGGGCTCAGTGCTGGGACCTCTGCTGTTGGTGAGCTACGTAAATTATTTGGAGGAAAATGTAGCTGGTCTAATTATTAAGTTTGTGGATTATACAAAAATTGAAGGAGTTGTGGGTAGTGAGGAGGATTGCCAGAGGATGCAGATGGATATAGATCAGTTGGAGGCATGGGCAGAAAAATGGCAGATGGAGGATAATCCAGTCAAATGTGAGGGGATGCATTTTGGAAGGTCAAGTACAGGTGGAAATTATACAGTGAATGGCAGTACCCTTAGGAGTATTGATGTGCAGAGGGATCTGGGTTTGCAAGTCCACAGATCACTGAAGGTGGCAGTGCCAGGAGATAAGGGAGTAAAAATGGTCGATGGGAAGCTTGCCTTCATTGGAAGGGGCATTGAGTATCAGGATAGACAAGTCATGCTGCAGCTCTGTAGAACTTTAGTCAGGCCACATTTGGAATACTGCATCCAGTTCTGGTCACCACACTACCAGAAGGATGTGGATGCTTTGGGGAGGGTACAGAGAAGGTTTACCAGGATGTTGCCTGGTCTGGGGGATTCTAGTGATGAAGAAAGGTTGGATAGACTGGGTTTGTTTTCACTGGAATGCAGGAGGTTGAGGGGTGACCTGTTAAAAGTTTATAAGGTTGATAAAAGAAATGTGCGAGGCAAGTTTTTCACACAAAGTGTGGAATGTGCCGCCTGAGGTGGTGGTGGAAGCAGACACAATCGCTGCATTCAAGAAGCACCTGAATGAATACATGAATAAGAAGGGAATGGAGGGATACGAAGACAGTTTTAATGGTGGAAAGGCGTCATGTGTTGGTGCAGGCTTGGAGGGCCGAAGGGCCTGTTCCTGTGCTGTATGGTTCTCTGTTCTTTATAATTGCACTACCCTCAGAAATATTCCTGCTGACAAATTCAATCATGTTACAGCATACTCAATATTAGTGCGAGAGTTTAGGGTTCAACAACAACACCACTAATAACAGCATTCAGAACACCCTTTGTGTGAAGGCTTTATGACATTTTGATAGAGTGCCTTTCATCAGTATTTTAACATTATTCTCCATTTTCATCCTATTTGATGTTTGCTATTCTTTTGCCTGGCTTCTGTTTTTCCTCTGTGCTTTTCTACTTTAACTCGTTCTTTTTCTAGTTTTATTTTCCTTGAATTTGAACTCCTTCTTAAGTTCCCATCTTCCTACCAATCAAGTTTATACCCTTTTCAATAGCATTAGCAAATTTCCCTGCGAAGATATTAGCCCCAGTTCTGCTAAGGTACAGTGCGTCCATCTTGTACAGGTCTCATCTGCCCCGGAACTGCTCTCAATCCCTCAGATGTCTGATGCCCTCCCTCCTATACACAGCCACTTGTTCAATTGCTCAATTCTCCTGTTTCTATGCTCACTGGCTAGTGTCATTGAGAGTAATCCTGAAATTTCCTTTTAGGATCTCCTCCCCTTCCTATCTAAGTCATTGATACTAAAATCGATCACGATGACTGGGTGTTCAGCCATGCATCCAAAAATATGCTGTAGCAATTTTGTGCAATCCTTGACCCTGGCAAAGGAAGGTAACAAACCATACTGGAGTCATGTTCATAGCCGCATCTGTCGCCCAACTAAAGATTCCCCTATCACTATTTTTCCTCCCCTCTTGTACAGCTAGGTCACTGATGCCACACCATGATTCTGACTGTGTTCCTCTCAGGAATCATTGTCCTTATCAGTATCCAAAGGAGAAAAGCAATTTGCTAGCAAGATTGTCTCTGAGGTCTCATCCCCTGGCTGCCTGCCTTAATTCTCTTGCACGGCCCCATAGTCGCTATTATTTATCTGCCTGCATAATCCTATGTTGCAGTGTGACCACCTTTCTAAATATGCCATCCATGTCATCTTCTGCCTCCAACTGCTGTTTGATTTCTGAAGAATTCATCTAGAACACATGCATGATTTTGTGCAGTTTTCAGTTGAACTGTCCTGCCATATTTTAACTGAACTGACTTTGTTTGTTTGTTTGTTATTGATAGAATATTTTATCAGTTACTCGACAACATCTCATTTTTCTCCAACTGCTTGGAGAAAAGAACTTAAAAGCCAAGAACTAAATTGTGAAGAATGTAAATTTGAATAACCACTTCAGCCAATTGACCATTAACCAAATGCTCAGCTATTCTCCATTACTGTTTGTTTACCCTTTCTAAGACTAGAAGAATGTTAGTTTACTTTCTAACCTTGCTTTAATGATTAGCCCAGTGAAATCCATTTAAGTGCTAGGTGCAGGCCATGCTTACTAACTCAGCGCTTGCAAACCCCGTAGTTTGAAAGCTGCACAGACAATATCAAGTCAAGTGTCCAATTCTGTAGAAGTTAGGGGAGAAGAGCGATCTGGGTGTATATGTGCAGAAGTCACTGAAGGTGGCAGGACAGGTTGAGTGAGTGATTAATGAACAAAATTTCCTAAGCATGTTGAACCTATATGAGACACAAGTTATGCCTCATCTGGAGTATTGAGGGGAGGCATTGGCCTTGTGGGCTGTTAACCCAGAGACCAGGTAATGATCTGAGGACCCCAGGCTTGAATTCTGCCACAGCAGATGGCAGAGTCCAGTGATGACCATGACTCCATTGTCGATTGTCAGAAAAACCCATCTGGTTTACTAATGCTCTTTAGGGAGGGAGACTGCCATCCTTACGTGACCTGGTTTACAAGTGACTCCAATATGTTTGACTCTTAACTGCCTTCTGGGTAACTAGGGATGGGCAATAAATGCTGACCTTGCCAGTAACCCCACATCCTGTGAATGAATAAAAGCAAAGTGCTGGTCTCATGCTATCTAGTCTTGTGCTGGTCACCACTCGTTAGGATGGATATGAAGATATTTGACAGAGGGCAGAAAACACTGAAAATGATTCCATGGATGAGGAGTCTCAATAATGAAGATTGATGAGAGAAGTTTGGACTGTGACTTCCTTTGAGAAGAAAAGGCTGAGGATGTTTGATGAAGGTATTCCAAACCACAAAGTGTCTGGGCAGAGTAAACATGAAAAAATGTTCCTGTTTGTGAACAATGTCCATATGCATTACTTCAGCAGTGGTCTAAATGAGCATATCATTATCATTAACATTATCTCCCTGCTTTGATATTCTATTGAAGAGTGCAGGAAGGCATGCCAGGAACACCACCAAGCCTATCTAAAAATGAAATGTCAACCTAGTGAAACTACAACACAGGACTACATTCATGCCAAGCAATAGAAGCAGCATTGCAATAGACCGGATTGGGCGGTCTCATGACCAACTGACCGTGGGCGGCACGGTGGCACAGTGGTTAGCACTGCTGCCTCACAGCGCCAGAGACCCGGGTTCAATTCCCGCCTCAGGCGACTGACTGTGTGGAGTTTGCACATTCTCCCCATGTCTGCGTGGGTTTCTTCCGGGTGCTCCGGTTTCCTCCCACAGTCCAAAGATGTGCAGGTCAGGTGAATTGGCCATGCTAAATTGCCCGTAGTGTTAGGTAAGGGGTATGGGGTATGGGTGGGTTGCGCTTCGGTGGGTCGGTGTGGTCTTGTTGGGCCGAAGGGCCTGTTTCCACACTGTAATGTAATCTAATATCTAAGGTCTGCAGTCCTGCCACATTCAGTGGTAATGCACAATTAAAAACCAAAAACCAAAACCCAAAGACATCCCCACTGTCAATGATGAGGGAATCTAACATATCAGTGTTAAAGACATGGCTGAAGAATTTGCAACCTCCTTCAGCCATGGATGATCCATTTCAGCCACTTCCAGAGGTTCTAAGCATCACTAGTGCCGGTGTTTAACCATTTGATTCACTCCATATGGTATCAAACAGAAGGAGACTGTGATTGAAGGAACCTCACCATTTCCTTCTGTTCCTCTTATCAAGGCAACTTTTATCTGATCAGTCACCACAATGAGCTGATTTTTCCTGGGTGATATGGGGACTTTCAAGGCTGGATTCACTTGGCCACGCCATGTATCTTGACTGTTGGGGGCAGTGACACTGAACTAGATATTCAAAGGCCTGACCTGGATTTTGGATTTTGAATGGTTTTATTGTCATGTATAACTAAGAAGATACAGTGAAAAGCGCTTTGTCGTCTCAATCTGGTGCCAATTAAGTTAACAAAGAAAAATGAAATTACTGAAATAGAGTTCAACTTCTGTTCAAATTGTGTCTCAAACATGGTTCCTTGGCTTCTGCAAGGTGTTCCGGGTCACAAGGAGTCCCCACTATGGATACAGCAACAATGACACCAGTGCGCGAGGAGACTGCCACCGTCGAGAGTCCAAGCTCTAGGCCTAAAGCCGTTGCTGCTAGGAATCCTGATCCACATCATTGATGCTGTAGCTGTCATCCTGCTGACACCACTCCAGCTCGAAGGTGAAGAAAGACAAGAAAAAATAAAGAAGACAAAAAGGAGAGAGAAAAGGATTTTTCTTATTTCAAAAAGATATTTTATTCACTGTCTATATGGATTTCAGTAAGGCATTTGACAAGGTTTTGCATGGTAGACTGGTTAGTAAGGTTGGTCTAATGGAATCCAGGGAGAGCTAATCATTTGAATACAAAATTGGTTTGAAGGCAGGAGACAGAGGGTGGTGGTAGATGATGATTTTTCAAACTGGAGGCCTGTGACCAGCAGTGTGCTGCAAGGATTGGTGCTGGGTCCACTGCTTTTTGTTATATATATAATTGATTTGGATGTGAATATAGGACGCATGGTTAGTAAGTTTGCAGATGACATCAAAATTGGAGGTTTAGTGGACAGTGAAGAAAGTTACTCTGGATCAGTGGCGCTTCTGGTTTCCAGCATCTGCAGTCATTGTTTTTACCCCAGTGAAGAAAGTTACCTCAGAGTACAATGGGACCTTGATCAGATGGGCCAGTGGGCAGAGAAGTGACAAATGGAGTTTAATTTAAATAAATGTAAGGTATTGCATTTTTGGTAAGGCAAAACAGGACAGGATGTATACTGTCACTGCACAGAGCGACCTAGAGGTTCAAGTCCTTAGTTCCTTGAAAGTGGAGTCGCAGGTAAACAGGGTGAAGAAGAAGGTGTATGGTATGCTTGCCTTTATTGGTCCGTGCATTGAGTGTAGGAGTTGGGGCGTCAAGTTCCTGCTGTATAGGAGATTGGTGAGGCCACTTATAGAATACTGCATTCAGTTCTGATCTCCCTGCTGTAGGAAGGATGTTGTTAAATTTGAAAGGTTCAGAAAAGAATTACGAGGATGTTGTTGGAGCTGGAGGGTTTGAGCTATGAGGAGAGGCTGAGTAGGCTGGGGCTGTTTTCCCTGGAGCTGAGGCTGAGGGGTGACCTTATGGAGGTTTATTAAATCACAAGGGGCATGGATAGGATGAATAGCAAAGGTCATTTTCCTAGGGTAAGGGAGTCCAAAACCAGAGGGAATGGGTTTAGTGTGAATGGGGCAAGATATAAAAGGGACCTGAGGGACAACTTATTTCACACACAGGGTGGTGTGTATATGGAACAAGCTGCCAGAGAAAGTGGTGGAGGTGAGTACAGTTAAAACATTTAAAAGGCATCTGGATGGGTACGTGAATAGGACGGGTTTAGAGGGATATGGGCCAAATGCTGCAAATGCAGCTTGATTAATTGGATTGATTAATCTGGTCACCGTGGATGAGTGGGACCAAAAGGTCTGTTTCTGTGCTGTATAATTCTATGGTTTTATGTCCTGATTAAACCCACCTGAATAAATGGGCACCTTGCCGCGTGACCCTCTCTAGCCACTGTACCTCTCTTCCCAGGGCTGGGAGACCTTGTCACCATCTCACCCATATTCCAGGGATACAGGATCAGCCAGGCCTGGCCTTTTAACCCATCCAAGAGCAGCACAGCGGCTGGAGAGGGCTTGAAGACAGTTGAATGTTGCAGCTGAGGATATAGTGTAAGGGAGGGGAAGCAATATCTTCAGACCAAGCCAGATATCCATAAGGGCAGACTTTTCTGCAGCCCGTTGTTGCCGCTGCATACATGCAGACATAAGCTATTTTGCATTCTTGGCAATCATTCCTCCAATTTTAACCTGTGAGGTCACTCTGAATATTAACCAGAACATGCATTTATATAGCTCAGTAGCTCAAGGAGCTGTGGGGCTTCCTCCTATTTCATATATACGTAGACATTAGGCTATCAATCCAGAGACTCAAGTGACGTCTTGGGCACCTGGGTTCAAATCTCACCGTGGAAGATGGTAAAACTTGAATTTACCAAATATCTGGAATTATGGATCTCATGATGACCATGTAACCAATTCACAGTTGTCAGAAAAATCCCATCTCATTCATCAATGTACTTTACAGAAGGAAATTTGTCTTTACTGGTCTGGCCTATATGTCACTTCAGATCCTCTCTAAACTGCTACCTCGGCAGTTGGGAATAGGCAATAAATGCCAGTAGCACCCATATCCCATGAATAGAAAAAAATTAGTTTCACAGTTAGCCTGTTTTCAGAAGTCAACTAACTATTTGAGGGGGACAGAGAGCCACTAATGATGGAGCAATTAAAACTGAGAATGTGCAAGGGGCCAGAATCTGAGGAATGCAGAGATTCTGGAGGGAGAGTTGTTGAGTTGGAGGCAATTACTAAAATAAGTCATGCTAAGTTTATGAAGGGATTTGACCACGATAAAAATTTTACTATCAAATCTATAGTAGACTGGAAATTAATGAAACCCAGGGAGCCTGGGATGAAAGGTGAAGGGAGCTGAAAATGAGCCTGAAGAAGGGCTCATGCCCGAAACGTCGATTCTCCTGCTCCTTGGATGCTGCCTGACCTGCTGCGCTTTTCCAGCAACACATTTTCAGCTCTGATCTTCAGCATCTGCAGTCCTCACTTTTTCCTCCCTGAAAGGTGAAGGGAGCCAATATAATTAATTGTTTTCACAACAGGTGGTGGAAGCTCTGAGAGGAAGGTTTAGGCATCAATAAATAGATGTCTGGGTTCACAGTTGCTCAGAAATGATGATATGCAGTTGGAGAAACAGCCAAACCCAATTAATAGTGAAAGCTATCATGACAATATTAGTGTTGCAACAGAGCTTTGTCTGACATCAATTTTGCAACCAAAAGCTGCAGACTGGCTCCAGCCCTAGCGCCGCATGCATGTATAATTAAAAGAAAAGAGATTGCCCTGTGGGCTTCAGAGTCTAGAGCAGGATGAGTCAGTGATGAGGGGGAAGGGGCCAGATGAACTAAAAGTAAAACAAAAGACATTACTGTCCTTCAAATACCAGACACAAAAAAATTGCAAAATAAATAAATAATGCACCCACTGTGTGGGCGTGGAGGTAAGACAGGGTGAACACATGCGAATATCCTGTGGGTATGTAAACACAGACATACTTGTGTTTTGGGACTCAGGGATGAGTGAGGTGGGGGAAGAACTGGTAACACAGCCTTAAATGCGAATTACCCTCACTTCACTGACGTCAAAACTCCTGCAAACTATGAAAATGCCATAAACTCCTACTTCACTCCGTTCCGGTCCCACCTCTTCTGAAAACTTATCAGGCAGCACCGACATAAGTGACTGCCCATTCTGCCTATGAAATGATTCATCGAATGACTCATATATTCTACTAGAGCTACAGGGGATACTGGAAAGCTTTCATCCATTGTTAGCCGTATGATTGAACAATCCCTGGGTGGGAGTAGGAACAGAAACACAAAGCTGAAACAAGATGAACTATGCACAATATTTCCTCATTTCAGAAGTATCAATAGGAGTGCATCCATTCCCCAAACATGACATACACCGACTCACTATCTCCAGTAACACAGGAAGCACAGTCTGCTGCTCCCCCTCTCCCCAAACAGACCAAACCTGAATGACTTCTGGTCTGGTGACAAATTAGTCTCAAACGGCAGTACTCCATTATGTGGGATGAGTGGTGAGGCAAAGATCTCTCCCTCGGAAGGTTCTCATTGCAGGGCTGGAAAACCTATCACTCAATGGTGCCTCATTTCTGACAATGCCCAGCCTCTAGGCACACGCTTGAAGCAAGGGAAATAATTTTAAAGGAGAAAGTCAGACAGTGCTCACTGGAATGAAGAGCATAGTGGGATATGTAAACAAATGTTTGCTATGATCAGAATTTAAGGGTTAACAGTTTAGGCTGTTTTTATCAGGTAGTGAATTAACAACAAGGAGCAATAAACAATAAAAGTGAACAAGCAGGTTGCGAAGGAACTCTGATATAAAGGGTGTTAAGATACAAATTACTGCTCCTTGGATAGGTATTGTAGTGGTGAAGGTGCTAAAGGCCCAAGCACAAAGTCAGAAATCAAAGTGAACCATCTATAAATGTGAAAGTAACAAACTAATTAGAAAAAAATGAAATTAATGAAGAGGAGATCTGGGAATCATAACACTCAAATCCCACAGGGATCAGATAATGAAGATTGAGAACAAATACTAAGGTTTATTTCTACAGAAAAAGAGTATAATTCCTTCATTCATAGAATGTGGATGTTGCTAGCTGGGCCAGCATTTATAGTTCATCCCTAATTGCCTTAAAAGAGGTGGTGCTGAGCTGCCTTGAACCACTGCAGTCCCTGTGGTATAGGGCACCAAAAGTGAACACCTCTGGGACACCCGCACCAACCAACCCAACCGTCCCGTAGCTGAACACTTTAACTCCCCCTCCCACTCCACCAATGACATGCAGGTCCTTGGCCGCCTCCATCGCCAGAGCCTGACCACACGACGCCTGGAGGAAGAGCACCTCACCACACGGGATGAATGTAGATTTCTCCAGCTTCCTCATTTCCCCTCCCCCCACCTTATCTCAGTCCCAACCCCCGGATTCAGCACCACCCTCTGACCAGCAATCTTCTTCCCGACCTCTCCGCCCCCACCCCTTCTCTGGCCTATCACCCTCACCCTCACCTCCTTCCACCTATCGTATTCCCAACGCCCCTCCCCCAAATTCCTTTCCCCCCCTACCTTTTATCTCAGCCTGCTTGGTACACCAGCCTCATTCCTGAAGAAGGGCTTATGCCCGAAATGTCGATTCTTCTGCTCCTTGGATGCTGCCTGGCCTGCTGTGTTTTTCCAGCAACACATTTTTCAACCAAAAGTGTTCTCCGGGATCAGTTCCAGGATTTTAACCCAGTGACACTGAAGAAACAGTGATGTAATTCCCTATCAGATGGTACCTGATTTAGAGGAGAACTTTCAGGTGGTGGAGTTCTTATGTATCTGCTTTCCCTACACTTAAAATGGTAGATGCTAAGAATTTGAAAAGCGCTATAAATGCTGTTTCACATTGACTCCAGTTTTGCTTAGAGCCGTCAATTCTATACTTGATCTAATGCTGCCTTTGGGTCACCTCCGGAGTTCAGCTCTTACATTCATTGTTTGAACTAATGCTGTAACGTAGTCAGGAGCTTGGTGCAGAACAAGTGCTTTTTTAATGACTAACAGTAGACTGACATGGCAATATTTGACCAATTTCAACTTGGCCTGCTTTTTTTTTGTGCACAGGACATAATGGACAACTTTCCAGATTGTCAGGTAGACATCAATGTTGTGGTGGACTAGGAACAGTTTTATGATGGTGTGGCAGGTTCTGGATCACAAGTCTGCCATACAGTTGGTGGACCGATAAGTGTGGGAGCAAGGCCACCTGTGATTGGAGGAGCAATGAATAGCTGGTTATGAGTGAGGGAGTCACTGGAAAAGTGAATGTTGGGAGAATGGAGGCAGGTCCAAGAGAAGTAAATTCAGGAGATGGAGGTTGTAAGGAGTTTGTGAATGGGGGGGGGGGGGTGCAGTTTGTTGGTGGGGAAGGAGACTAGAAGGCTGCAAGAGGATAGTAGGGGAGATGGGCTGCAAGGGGAATGGGAGACTGCAAAATGGAGTGAAAACTTCTAAACCTGTCAGTAAAGGAACATTTAATTGACTGGGAGCCACGAACACTTAAATCTCTGAACTAAGGAATACTTGTCATTGAATGCAAGATCTCCAGCTTCAGGCTTTGAATCTTAAACAATAGAAACAAGGTACAGAAGTAGTCCATTTGGCCCTTTGAACCTGGTTTACTATTTAATATGATCATGGTTGCTCCTTTATCTAATGCCACATTTCTGCCTTTTTCCTATATCTGTTGAGGCCTTTAAAATTTAAAAAAAAAGTCTGTCTCTTCCTTGATCCTTGATTAACTGATTAGCTTCCACAGCCTTCTGTGGTAGAGAATTCCACAGGTTCCCTACCCTTTGGGTGAAGAAAACTTTCCCCATGTCCTGAATCTGTCCTGTCTGATTCTATACACCCCAAACATGGAAACCATCCTCCTTTTATCTAGTCTGTCCAGACCTGTTAGAATTGTATGCATTTCAAATAGTTTAAGAGCTGCTTTATAGGGAGCAATGTAGTGGATGCTGTTCTAATGATGGCTACCAGTTGTTACACTTAAATGTGAGATTAAGTTCTGAGATCCAGGAAAAGATAGTTTTATCAAAACTGCCTTAGCAAAATGTTCCAGTTCTGTGACATATGTTTCCAACTCAAATTTCTCTTAAATTCACTGAACTCATGTAATGGAACATTGGCTATGACCTCACCGATCTGAAACATATGCTTTGAGGTTGTGTGGAAGTACGTCAGTTTTTCTTTGGGGAAAAGCTTTGTTGCTAACTTACGCCTTTTGTTTTGTATCAGTTTAAATATTAAGGAAGTAAGTAATTCATTTTCTGTGTCTGTGCCTTTGAATTTAATTGAGGGGTGATAATTATTGAAGATATTGATGAATTCTTCTAATTCTGAGTTAAAATTTCCCATATGCCAACACAAGTGCGGAATGGAATGTAATTATGTGACTGTACCACCTCATGATTGAGTTAAAGCGAATGACAAAGCAGCTCTTGAAAGCAAAGCGTGCTCCCTGAAATCTTAAAAAGTAGACTTTGGAAAAATCTTGAAACTGCAAAGCAGATTGATTTTGTGCCTTAATTACTACTTTGCCTTATTTAATACATTTCTTTAAAAATGTGGTGGCATTTGTATGAACCTTAGGGAGCAGGATTCCATTATTCCTGTCAGTCTGAACAGTCCCTCTTTTTCATTCCTTGGACAATTCTGCATTCTCATAGCTTTTAATCCCATTTGAATCACTTTTGTTGAGTGTATTCCTGTGGAGCACCTTTGGGATATGTCAATATTTAAAGACTAGCTATGATGTTGTTTACATAGAAGCAAAAATAGTAGCAGGAGTAGGCCATTTCATCCATTCAGTCTGCTTCACTGTTAGAACCATAGAAGTGTCACAGCACAAAAGAGGCAATATGGTCCATGTTGTCCATGCCAATCAAAGGACAGTTGGATGCCCTTTCTAATAGCCATGGGCACACGTATGGGCCCCAGCTATGCCTGTCTCTTTGTTGGCTACGTAGAGCAGTTGATCTTCCGTAATTACACCGGCACCACTCCCCACTTCTTCCTCCGCTACATTGATGACTGCATTGGTGCCACCTCGTGCTCCCGCGAGGAGGTTGAGCAATTCATCAACTTCACCAACACATTCCACCCTGACCTTAAATTTACCTGGACCATCTCTGACACCTCCCTCCCCTTCCTGGACCTCTCCATCTCCATCAGTAACGACCGACTTGACACTGACATCTTCTACAAACCCAACGACTCCCACAGCTACCTGGATTACACCTCTTCCCACCCTATCTCTTGCAAAAATGCCATCCCGTATTCCCAATTCCTCCGCCTCCGCCGTATCTGCTCCCAGGAGGAGCGGTTCCACCATAGAACACACCAGATGGCCTCCTTCTTTAGAGACCGCAATTTCCCTTCCCACGTGGTTAAAGATGCCCTCCAACGCATCTCATCCACATCCCGCACCTCCGCCCTCAGACCCAACAAGGACAGAACGCCCCTGGTGCTCACCTTCCACCCTACCAACCTTCGCATAAACCAAATCATCCGCCGACATTTCCGGCACCTCCAAACAGACCCCACCACCAGGGATATATTTCCCTCCCCACCCCTCTCCGCCTTCCGCAAAGACCGTTCCCTCCGTGACTACCTGGTCAGGTCCACGCCCCCCTACGACCCACCCTCCCATCCTGGCACTTTCCCCTGCCACCGCAGGAACTGTAAAACCTGCGCCCACACTTCCTCCCTCACCTCTATCCAAGGCCCCAAAGGTGCTTTCCACATCCATCAAAGTTTTACCTGGACATCCACTAATATCATCTATTGTATCCGTTGCTCCCGATGCGGTCTCCTCTACATTGGGGAGACTGGATGCCTCCTAGCAGAGCGCTTTCGGGAACATCTCCGAGACACCCGCACCAATCAACCAAATCGCCCAGTGGCTCAACATTTCAACTCCCCCTCCCACTCTGCCGAGGATATGGAGGTGCTGGGCCTCCTCCACCGCCGCTCCCTCACCACCAGACGCCTGGAGGAAGAACGCCTCATCTTCCACCTCGGAACACTTCAACCCCAGGGCATCAATGTGGATTTCAACAGTTTCCTCATTTCCCCTTCCCCCACCTCATCCTAGCTTCTAACCTCCAGAAACTCGATCCCCTGACCTGTCCGGACTTGTCCGACCTGCCCAGCTCCTTTTCCACCTATCCACTCCACCCTCTCCTCCCTGACCTATCACCTTCATCTCCTTCCCCACTGACCTATTGTACTCTATGCCACTCTCTCCCCACCCCCACCCTCCTCTAGCTTATCTCTCCACGCTTCAGGCTCTCTGCCTTTATTCCTGATGAAGGGCTTTTGCCCGAAACGTCGATTTTGCCTGTCCTCGGATGCTGCCTGAATTGCTGTGCTCTTCCAGCACCACTGATCCAGAATCTGGTTTCCAGCATCTGCAGTCATTGTTTTTACCTAATCATTCACTATGACTGTGCATGATCATCCAATTCAGTACCGTGTTGCCGCTTTCTCCCCATATCCTTTTGACCCTTTTAGTCCTAAGAACTATGTCCACACCTTTCTTAAAAGCCTTCTTTGTTTTGGCCTAAACAGTTTCCTGTGACAGAGAATTCCATAGGCTGACCAGTCTCTGGGTGAAAAAATGTCTCCTCATCTCAGTCCTAAAAGCCCACCTAGTATCCTTAGACTGGGACTCTGGCTCTAGAACTCCCAGTGATTGAGAACATCCTTCCTTCATTGACCCTGTCTAATCTTCTTTGAGTTTTATTGATCTCTGAGATCTGTAGCACCCCCCAATCCCCACCCCAATTTGAGTGAATGTAGTTCTAGCCAGTCCAGTTTCTCTCAGCAGGTTAGTCCTGCCATCCCACGAATCAGTCTGGCAAATCTGCTGCGCGATCCTTCAGTACCCAGAACATCCTTCCCCAGATAAGGAAATCAAAACTCCACACAATACACCACTTATGGTCTTTCCAGTGCCCTGTACAGTTGCAGCGAATCTTCCTTGCTCCTGTATTTGAATCCTCTCTCTGTGAAAGCCAACATATCCTTTGCTTGCTTCACTGCTTGCTGCACCTCTGTGCTTGCTTTCAGCAACTGGTATACAAGGACACCCAATGCCTTTCCCAGGCTATTGCCATTCATATAATCTGTCTTCCTGTTTTTTCAGCCAATTTTTTCACATTTTACTGCATCTGCCATGTATATGCCCACTGACTTAGCTTGTCCAAGTTACTCTGAAACAATTCTGGATCCTCCTCACAGCTCACCTTCCCTGCCAGCTTTGTGTCATCTGCAAACTTGGAGCTATGGTACATAATTTTTTTTCATCTGAGTTATTAATGTATATTGGGAGTAGCTGGGGTCCAAGCACTGATCCATATAGTACCCCATTAGTCACCGTCTATTTATTCCTATTCTTTGTTTCCAGTTTGACAGCTAGTTCTTGATTTATTTTAGTGCTTGGCCACTAATCCCTTGTGCTTTATATGCCAATTTTATATGCTAATCCCTCTTCAGAGGACATTATAGAAATCCTTCTGAAAATCCATGTAAACTGCATCCAATGGCTCCCCCTAATAATCCACTCTATGATTTACATCTCAAAAGTTTTGGGAGATTTATCAAGCATGACCTCCCCATCATCAATTCATTGGAGGTGGTTTGTGTGGAGCAGAGACACTGGAATGGACCAATTTGGCTGAATGGTCTATTCCAATGTTGTAGACCCAATGTATTGAGATTTGGGGAGCATCAGCTCTTGACCTTGTCCAACAGGTATGAGATTTTTGCTCTCTGTGTGGATGAGGAAAAAGGCTGTGGACAGGATGAGCCAGCTGACTACGGCACCATGGTGCAGAAAGCCATTCAAGAGTGGGGGAGCATAAAGACAAGTAGTTGTTATAGGGAATTCTATTATTGGGGCACAGATAGTATCCTTAGCGAGCTGGATCGGGATTCCTGCATGGCTCCCACATGGTGTATTGCTTTCCTGATGCCAGGGTGCAGGACACCTCTGACCGGCTTGAAAGGATATTGGAGCGGGAGGGAGAAGATCTAGTTGTTGTGGTCCATGTTGGCACTAACAACATAGGCAAGGCTAGAAAGGAGGACCTGTTTGGGGATTAACAAGCACGGGGAAGGAAATTGAAGAACAGGGTCATAATCTCCGGATTACCGCCCGAGCCACGTACTAATTGGCACAGGGATAAGAAAATTAGAGTAGTAAGCACATGGCTAAGAGATTGGTGTGGGAAAGAGGGATCCCATTTCATGGGACATTGGCATCAGTTTTGGAGCCGGGGGAGGTCTCTCCCGGTGGGATGGTCTCCACCTGAACCGATCTGGAACCAGTGTTCTAGTGAAAAGGACAAATAGCGTGGTCAGTAGGACTTCAAACTTGTGGAGGAATGGGAAAGGGAAAGCGACAGGAAATATAGTGTCAAGTAGAAAGATAAGCAGCAGGTTAGCATGTGTGCAGGGTTTAAGTTCAAGATAGACTAGGAATGAAGCAAAAAGGAAGGATAACTTAGGACATATTACTAGAGATGTTGGAAATCATGAAGATAAGAAAATTAGCATTAAGGTGCTTTACCTGAATACTCGTAGTATTTGGAACAAAGCAGATGCATTAATGGCACAAATCATTGTGAATGATTATGATGTGGTAGGCATCATAGAGACGTGGTTGCAGGGGATTCAGGACTGGCAATAAAACATCCAAGGATTTACAACTTATCGAAAAAAACCAGGAAATGGACAGAGGGGCCGGAGTTGCTTTGTTAGTTAATTGGGATTGGGTTAGAAAGCCATGGCTGACAAAGGAAGTCAGGAAATATATCAAAGAAAGAGAGAGCCTACAAAGTTGCCAACAGCTCTTGAAAATCAGTAAAATTGGGAAGACCAAAAAACAGAGGATAACAAAGAGAGAAATAAGGAAGGAGAGGATCAAATATGAAGATAGGCGAGCCAGTAATATTAGAAATGATAGTAAAAGTTTCTTTCAAAACGTAAGAAACAAACGAGAGGCAAAAGTAGACATTGGTCCACTCCAAATTGATGCAGGAAGGCTAGTGATGGGAGATAAGGAAATAGCTGAAAAACTTAATAAATACTATGCATCAGTCTTCACATTGAAAGACATGAGTAATATCCCAACAATTAAGGAGAGTCAAGGGGCAGAGTTGAGTATGGTAGCTATTACTAAAGAGAAAATGCTAGAAAAGCTAAAAGGTCTAAAAATTGATAAATCTCCTGGCTCCAGTGGGCTACCTCCTAGAATTCTGAGGGAAGTGGCTGAGGAAATAGCGGAGGTGTTGATTGTGATCTTTCAAAAGTCACTGGAGTCCGGGAAAGTCCCGGATGATTGGAAGATCGCTGTTGTAATCCCATTGTTCAAGAGAAGATCAAGACAAAAGATGAAAAATTCTAGGCCAATTAGTCTAACCGCGGTTATTAGTAAAATTCTAGAGTTCATCGTTAAGGATGAGATTTCTAAATTCTTGGAAGTTTAAGGTTGGATTAGAACAAGTCAGCATGGATTTAGTAAGGGGAGGTCGTGCCTGACAAACCTGTTAGAATTCTTTGAAGAGGTGACAAGTAGGTTCTAGACCAGGGAAACCCAGTGGATATTATCTACCTCGACTTCGAAAAGGCCTTTGATAAGGTGCCTCACGAGAGGCTGCTGAGTAAGGTGAGGGCCCATGGTGTTCAAGGTGAACTACTGACGTAAATTGAGGATTGGCTGTCTGACAGAAGGCAGAGAGTTGGGGTAAAAGGTTCTTTTTTGGAATGGCAGCTGGTGACAAATGGTGTCTCGCAGGGTTCTGTGTTGGGGCCGCAGCTGTTCACTTTATATAGTAATGATCTGGATGAAGGGACTGGGGGCATTCTGGCAAAGTTTGTCAATGATACAAAGTTAGGTGGACAGGCGGGTAGTTCTGAGGAGGTGGGGAGGCTGCAGGAAGGTTTAGACAGTTTAGGAGAGGGGTCCAGGAAATGGCGGATGAAATTCAACCTGAGCAAATGTGAGGTCTTGCACTTTGGAAAAAAGAATACAGGCATGGACTATTTTCTGAACAGTGAGAAAATTCATAAAACCAAAGTACAAAGGGATCTGAGAGTGCTAGTCCAGGTTTCTCTGAAGGTTAACTTGCAGGTTAAGTCCGTGATTATGAAAACGAATGCAATGTTGTCATTTCTCGCAAGAGGGTTGGAATATTAAAACAGCAATGTGCTTCTGAGACTTTATAAAGCTCCAGTTAGGTCGCATTTAGAATACTGTGTCTAATTTTGGGCCACACACCTCAGGAAGGGCATACTGGCATTGGAGCGTGTCCAGCAGAGATTCACACAGATGATCCCTGGAATAGCAGGCCTAACATACGATGGATGGCTGAGGATCCTGGGATTGTATTCATTAAAGTTTAGAAGGTTGAGGGGAAATCTCATAGAAACTTACAAGATAATGCATGGTTTAGAAATGGTGGACGCTGGGAAGTTTTTGTTTCCGTTAAGTGGGGAGATTAGGACCCGTGGGCACAGCCTTAGAATTAGACGAGGGTCAATTTAGAACGGAAATGAGGAGACATTTCTTCAGCCAGAGAGTGCTGGGCCCGTGGAATTCATTGCCACGGAACACAGTCGAGGCTGGGACGTTAAATGTCTTCAAGGCAAAGATTGATAATTCCTTGCAAGATCAAGAATTTAAGGGCTATGGGAAGAGTGGGTAAGTGGAGTTGAAATGCCCGTCAGCTATGATTAAATGGCAAAGTGGTCTTGATGGGCCGAATGGCCTTACTTCCACTCTTATGTCTTATGGTCTTATGATGATGTATTTTCTAAACATATGTAGTATTTTGTTTGTAAGTTCTGTTTTGTGTTTGCTTTTACCCCTCAGGTCGTCGTCAGATTCACCATCTGGGTAACCAGCTCCAATTAAACCAGCACTGCCTTGATACTGCCTTTAACTTCTTCAAAATGGCAGTTAGCAAGCACCTCACCAGAGGTCGGAAAATGAGCCACGTGGTCGCTGCCTGTCTATATCTGGTCTGTCGAACAGAGGGGACTCCTCGTATCCTTTTGACTCCACAGAAATTACACAAAATCTAAAAGCTTAATTAATGGAGATTTAAAGTATGTTAGACTTCAGTTTTTTTTAAAGAAATGTAGATTAACTGTTACTTTATTCTGAAGGTTATCTGTGTAGTGAATGTCTCCAGTTACTGTATGCCAGCTCAGCTCTTTGTGACTGAAATGCCTGGTTAATGAAGAGTAAAGCTTTCAGCACGTGTAAGTGCGTCTTCATACTGTTGCCTTTGGTGGATGTGCATGCTGGTCAGTTTCCATACCCAAGAGTGGTGTGTGAAACCCTGTCAGGGCATTGGGATGTGTTGAATCTGGGAAAGTTTCAATTGCAAAACTTTGAAGATAATGGCCTTTTGCATGAGTGTAGTACTGAAAATAGAGATGGGGCAAAGCAGAGCTGGGTATTTTTCTCACTGGGCCAGAATCACATTTCAATATCCCTTTGCAAACCCTATTGCAGGCTCTTTCAGTCCTCAGTTTAGTTTCCCTCCTGTGTTTGTATCATCAGGAATCTGTGCATGTTTAAGAAAATAGAACCTTCCCTCAAATGCAGCACAGAATTCCAGCTTCTGAGCCATTGAGTCAGGTTTGCCCTTGCGAATGAAGAATGATGCAGTCAGCCCTTGGAAGTCCTTGATATAGGTCAGTCTGATGAAACAATATATTTCTTATAAAATAGATCTTGATATCTTGCCCAACTGCAGGAGCCAAATTGTGTTATGCACATAGTGAGTTGGAATAGGTGGTTTATAAAGATTAACTTGACCTCAGGGTGATCTTGCATTGTGCGTCATTTGCTCCACATGAAGGCTCATAGGTGGATGTAGTTGCTTCCCATTTCACTTCACAGAACTGAAACACACAAATGAAGGGTCAAGGTTTTACGAAGTTACTATTCTCACAGCGTTATCTAACCCCTCTACAAATTTGACAAACAAGCTTTTGACATTGAATACTTTTATATTCCTAGTTAAAAATCACACAACACCAGGTTATAGTCCAACAGGTTTATTTGGAAGCACACTAGCTTTCGGAGCGATGCTCCTTCATCAGGTGATAGTGGAGGGCTCAATCCTAACAGAATTTATAGCAAAGATTTACAGTGTGATGTAACTGAAATTATACATCACACTGTAAATTTTTGCTATAAACTCTGTTAGGATTGAGCCCTCCACTATCACCTGATGAAGGAGCATCGCTCCGAAAGCTAGTGCGCTTCCAAATAAACCTGTTGGACTATAACCTGGTGTTGTGTGATTTTTAACTTTGTACACCCCAGTCCAACACCGGCATCTCCAAATCATTTGTATTCCCATGCACCTACGTTGCTTTTGTAGTGAATTCACTGATGCAGGTCACCACTCTACAAGTCTTACTAGTCACTGCTTAGTTCCCTTAGTGCAGATACCAACATGATGTGATCATGATGTATTGCATTGATTTATGAAGCTGTTAAACAACTGAAGAATCATTGCTGCTATTCTGGTAGGCAGCAACTGGAACAACAAAATGTCATTCTATGTAAATATACCGCATGTACAACAGAAGTTGTGTTTAGTTTACCACTTCTGAGGATTTAGCCAGAGTAAACTAGAAGCAAATAATCACAGTGCTTACTAACTGAATTAGAATGTAATTAATTATGTCACTAATGCAACATTTTGCTGTTGTTTGATAGTGGGACTAACTGAATTAATGTTTAGGGCCTACCCTCCATAACTAGTGTTTATCATATCTGATGCCATAGTTGATGTGGAGTGAACTTTTCCACCCCTTGAAATCCCTGACTCCTTAGATATGAGGTTTCAAGTGACTAAATATTGCCACCAGTAGCATCGACTGCTAAAGTGTCTTAATCACTCGTGGCTGTACTGGTGACTGCTTGAAAAGGTTTGTCATTTTGTTCTGTCTGGTTTGTTTAAAGGTGTCTGTAAGGAAGAAATAGTTTTAATTGTTATTCAACTGCAGCTCATCGTGTATGTTATGGTTTAAGCTATTGACAAGATCCAGTCCAAATACAAGCCTTTTTGATTTACTTGTCATGGTTAAAAATTTTGGATGTAGATCCTGTTGGGGTTGCAGGCAGAAATTTGCAAGTTCAGTCAGTAGTCATCCTATTGCTAATGCCCTCGGCACAAGGGGTCAAATCCCATATTGACAGATGGTGACATTTGAGTTCAATAAATTCTGGAACTTAATAAAGCTAGTCTAATGCATTAATTTAACCATCTGGTTCACTCAGGATTTGCTTAGGGAAGGAAATCTTCTGTCCTTACCTGATCTGGCCTACACGAGACTCCAGATCCACAGCAGTGTGTTTGACTTGAAACTGCCCTTAGACTTGGCACTCAATTCCTGTGAAACAATACCATATAGTACAGATGAGACACTTTGGTCCATCAAGACTGTACTGCCTAAAGTATGCAACAATCTACATTAGTCCCAGTTTCCCGCACAAGTCTCGAAACTTGAATGTTGTGACACTTCAAGTTCTCATTCAAATACTTTTTCAACGTTGTGAGGTTTCCTGCCTAAAGTTACCTCCCAGACAGTGCATTCCAGACCCTCACATCCTCTGGATGAAAAAGATTTTACTGAAATCCCCTCTAAATCTCCTGTCTTTCACTTGAAAATCATTGACCCTTCAACTAAGAGGAACAGCTGCTTTCTATCACCCTGTCCATGTCCTTCATAATTTTGTACCCCTTTTATCAGGTGTCCCTTCAGCCTTCTTTGCTCCAAAGAAAACAACCTGAGCTTATCCTGCTTTTTGTTTTCAACATCCTAGTGAATCTCCTCTGCACCTCCTCCAGTGCATTGCATCCTTCCTCTTGTGGGGTGACCAGAACTGTTGTAGCCAACCAAAGACTTGTACAGCTCCAACATAATCTCTGTGCCCATATGATCTCTGCCTCGACTGATATAGGGAGTGTCCCGTATAGTTTCATTACTACCCTAGTAATTTGTCTTGCCATCTTTCGGGATCTGTGGACAAGAACCCCAGATCCCTCTGTTAATGAACTTCTTATCGTTCTGTAATTCATTGAATTCTCCCTTGTTTTTTTCCCTTATTGAATGGCAGAGCAGGCTTGAAGGGCCAGATTGCCTACTCCTGCTCCTAGTTCGAATGTTCTTCTTCCAAAGTGCATTACCTCATACTTGCCAGGATGAAACTCCATATACCACTGATCTTGCCCATCTGACCAATTCATTTATATCTTCCTGTAATCTAACACCTTTCTACTCAGTATCAACCAGCCGGCCAATCTTTGTGTCATCCACAAACTTAGTTAACACCCCCCATCATTTATGGATATCACAAGCGATAAGGGACCCAGCGCTGGTAGTTCTGGTATGCCACTGCACACCGAACTGCAGTCACACAAACAGTCTCTATCTCCTGTCACTTAGCCAATTTTGGATCCAACTTGCCAAGTTACCCTGGATCCCATGAGCTTTTACCTTCTTTATTGCTTTCCCATGTGGGTCCTTATCAAAGGCCTTGCTGAAATCTATAAACTTCATTAACTGCCCTACCCTCATCTAAATGTTTAGGCAGAGCCTCAAAAACTTCCATTAGATTTGTGAGGCATGACCTTCCTCTGACAAAGCGGACTATCCCTGATCAAACCTATCTAAATGGAGGTTAATTTTCTCCTGCACTACTTCCCAACCACTGATCTTAGATTCACAGGTCTATAGTTCCCTGGTCTATGTGTGCCATCCTTCTTGTAAAGTGGAAGTGTACTAACTACCCTGCAGTCCTCTGACACCTTCCCTGTGTCTGGAAAGAATTTGAAAATTTAGCCAGGACCTCGTCTCATATGCAGCCGGAGATGTGATTCATCTGGACCTGTTTTCATCTGCCAAAACCTTCAATACATCCTCGTTTTTTGTATCAGTCTGCTTCAGATCTTCACTGTCCATCTTGTGGAATTCCTTACTTGATCCTCCTCTTGAGTGAAGACAGATGTGAAGTGCTCATTTAACACTCTACTAATGTCCTCTGGTTTCTCTCACACGTTGCTTCTTGGTTCTAAATGGTCTCTACTCCTTTTCCTTGGTTATTTTCTTTCCCTTAATATTATTCTAGAATATTCTGGGATTCTCCCTAACCTTGTCTACCAGTGTTTTGTCATGCACCATCTTTAGTCAGCTAATTGCTTTTTTGAATTCACACCCCTTGCACTTCCTGTGGTCTCTGGGATCTCTGTTGTTTTGCTCCCTGTGTACCTGTTGGATGTCTCGATTTTTCTTTTTATCCAGTCCAGAGTATTCTTGACCATCCAGAATTCTCTGCTTGTTGCTCCTCCATTTCACCCTAAAGGCGGGCATGTTTTGCCTGTAATCTCCCGAGTGCCTTTTTGAATGTCTGCCATTGTTTTGCTGCACTTAACCTTAAGTAGCTGTTCCCATTCTATTATGGCCAAATTCTGCCTTATTTTACTAAAATCTGCCTTCCTACAATCCAAAAACCCTTTTTGTGGACCATCGTTTTCCTTTTCCCTCACAAACTTGAAACTATGGTGTCGGAGTTGTTACCACGAAAATACTCTCCTGCTCTCGCCTCAATACCTGTCCGGCTTCATTCCCCAAAATTAGGTACAGTACTGCACTGTCCCTGTTGGGCCATCAGCATGTTGACATAAAAAGCTCTCCTATATACATTTCAAGACATGTACCTGTCTAAAGCCTTTATATGTCTTATCCTAATTAATATTGAGGTCATTGAAATCCTCTAATATAATGACCATATTATTATGTTTACACACCTCCGTTAATCTTCTACACATCTACTCCTTGATTTGCCTGCTGCCTGTTTGCGGCCCCAATAATACTCCTAACAGTGTGACTGCCCCTTCTTTATTCCTAAATTCTACCCTTTTGATGATCATTCCAAGATATTATCCCTCGATTTGGGATGAGAAGCAAATCTTGCCAGCATCATGTCCCATGGAAGATTAGCGATGGTAGTGTTGAGAAGGACATGCAAAGCATTAGTAATGAAAAGTGGGGTCATAAAATGCCTTCATTCAACAACCCACTCCAGTTTTATTAAATATAAATCTCTCAGCCGGAGGGATTTGAGCCCCTCTGGTCAGCATTTCTTGTGTAAACTTGAACCCATCCGCACCTGATTCAGTGTGATGATAACTGAGCTAAGCTGGCACATGCATCCTCTTGGGTGAGTTTCAATCAAACCTATACCAGAGGGATGAACAAAATTATTAAATCTCAAGTTATTATTAACACATTTATACTTAGTAATCTCAGTTAAACTTTACAGAATACTGGAGCATCTTGGTCAGTTAATGACGTAGCATGCAAAATCTTTTACATCTTTCCTGCCAATGATTTTTAGAATGTTTACAGATTTAATACGTTCCTTTTAGGAGAACTGATGTACTGCCAAAGTACTCGGAACCATCGATAATAGATGATCACAGAGACTACCTCATTCACCTTGTCTTGCTTTGTTTTTCTTGGAAATTGATGTGGACATCTTGTTTCAGGTTAGCCATGTGTGTTTGGCAGGAACAATACCCACGTTTACTGAAATTGTTTTACACAAACTACTGCAGTTCATACTTGCCCTGTCATAATTCCAAATCGAACGATTGACAAGTGTAATGGATTCTGCACCATGGCTCATCTCTATCATTCACCAATTTTTCTGCTCTCTGGTATCCTTGGACAATGCTTTTAACTTTAAAGTCAGGTAATTGAAGCCCCCATTGTCTTTGAGCAGTATTTGAATCAAGCATTTTCCAAGTATCTTGCAAACTGTTGACATTGTGAAGTTCAGAAGTGAAAGAACACAAGATAAACTGGTGCCATTACTTCTAATGAAAGAGCAAACATACTGTGGACTGACTTGGAGGCAATTGGAAAAACCTATGGGATGGAAACTCTGTGAATTTTGACATAATTGAGAACAGTAGTCCGATAGAAGCTGCTAAAGTTGTTCATATTCATCATAACTTGCCCACACCATATGTCCAATGACACAATTCGTGTGAAGTGCAGGGGAGTTCTCTCTAGTGTCCAGGATAATATTTATTTTGCAGTAAGCGTCACTGATAAAACTACACAAGACACTTGTCAGACCACAGCTGGAATACTGTGAACAGTTTTGGGCCCTAATCTAAGGAAAAATATTCTGGCACCGGAGACAGAGAAGGTTCACATGGCTGATCCCGGGTATGGAGGGACCGTCTTATGAAAAGAGGTTGAGTAGATTGGGCTTTGTACTTGTTGGAGTTTAGCAGAATGAGAGGTGATCTTATTGAAACATACACGATTATTAGGGAGCGTGACAGGGAATTGTACATTGCAGAAGAGGCCCTTCAGCCCATCGGGTCTATACTGACAAAAATATACTAATGTCTTCATTAATCCCACTGTTCCGCAGTAGCCCATAGCCTTGAATGTTATGATATTTTCAGTGTTCAACCATGTACTTTTTACAGATTGTGAGATTTCTCACATCAACTACCCTCCAAGGCAGAACATTCCTGACCCATCCACCAACCTCACCATGAAAAAGCTTTACTACAAATCCTCTCTAAACCTCCTACCTTTCACTTTAAAATTATGTCCCCTTGTTACTGACCCTTAAAATAAGGAGAACAACTGCTTTCTATTCTGTGCCTCTTTCAATCTCGAAGGTTCTTTCTTCTTGTGGGAGTCAGAGATGAGGAGGAATTTCTTCTGAGGATAGTGATTCTGTGGAGCTCTTTATCACAGAGGGCTGTTGAGGCTGGGTCATTACAATATTCAAGGCTGAGGTAGATATTTTAATAAGTAAGCGAATTGAGGGTTAATTGTAAAAGGCAAGAAAGTGGAGTTGAGGGTTATCAGATCAGCCGTAACCTCAGTAAGTAGGTAGAGCAGACTCAGGCTGAAAGACCGCCTTTTGCTCCTACATTTTAGATCTTGTGCATCTTTTCAGTTGTTATTTCATTGACAGATTTGCTGTGTCCAAATTTCTTGACCATGTTTTCCTGCATTGCAATATTGACTGTAATCATGAACGTTGATATGTAAATGCAATTTTTCTCTTTATAAAATAGAAACACAAGCTATAAAACCCAAAACTGTCAGTTGATTTTTGTCTGTTTGTCTGGTTCCAGAGCTGAGAAAGTTCCATTAGATAGATTGAAGACAAAAGACAGCTTGGAGAAGTTGAGTTTGTTTTCCTTGGAGGGAAGTCCAAGAGGATATTAATAGAGAGGGAGATACTATTCTTTCTCACCAAAGGATGGAGAATGTGAAGGCAGATTATAAAATAATTTGCAAACTACTCCAATCTGATGTAGGATAAAAAAAATTGTTGACATGGCGTATAGCCTGGAATGCAGTGCTTGGAAATATGGTGGAGGCAATTTCAGTCAGAGGAGGTAAGTAGGCCATTTGACCCATTGATTCAATTCTGCCTCTCAAAGGGATCGTGACCGATGTGATAATCCTCAATTCCACTTTCCTGCCTTTTATCAACTATCTTTAGTGTGCTCACTGATTTAAAATATCCGTCTCTCTCAGCCTTGAACATAATTGATGATCCAGCCTCAGCATCCTTCTGCAGTAACAAAATATTCAACTGATTCACTACCCTCAGGAAAAAAATAGACCACCTCCTCCCTTTGTCTCATATAGACACCCCTTGCTCTGAGGTGATGCCATATGATTCATTATTCCCTGTACAGGTATTTTTGTTTCTGCTCTGCAGACCTCTAAGGTACATGCGTCCGGCAGTGGAAGCTGCTGTGTTGGCACGTGCACAGAGCCTCCCAGCTTAGTAGAAATGTTGCTTTGGTCTTAGGCTGTCCCATGAAGTAAGCCTTCTACCCTGTCAAGGCTCCTTAGAATCTTGTATGTTTCAATAATGTCATTTCTCGTACTTGTAAACTCCAATGACAACAGGCTCAGCTTCTCCTTATAAGGCGGTCCATTTATACCCAATGTCGACCCAGTGAACCTTCTTTCTCCTGCCTCCACTGTCAGTATATCTTTCCTTGGATGAGGGGACCAAAACTATCCACAGTATTCTAGCTGTGGTCTGACTAGTGCTTGCTACAGTATTTTTATACCTCACTTCCTTCGAAATTCCATTTACCTTTCCTATTTGCTGCTGAACCTGGGTGCTAGACTTTTGTGATTCTTGCATGCCTTATGACCCCAACACCATTGGTTCTTATCTTAATAAGTAGTCGAGAGTGTGGGTCTTATGAAAAATCCACTGTATTACATCCAATCTTTCCCCCTTACCCTACTTATTACCTCCTTAAGGAATTCTAATAAATTTGTCAGGCAACATTTTTCCCTTAATGAAGCTATGTTGAAACATTCAAGAAGGCATTAGAAGATTATTTGAATAGAAGCAACATTCATCCCTATATAGGCAAAAGCAGGAGAATAATTGATTGATTTTATTACTATTTTAAAGAACTGATCTAGACACAATGGGCTGAATGGTGACCTTCTGTACCATAACGATTCTCTGATAATTAAATAAACAGTGAAGTATGCTCTACACCTGAAATTCAGCCTACCATTTGTCTGCCTTTTCCACTGACTTATGTTCTGCTGAAGCCTCTTACAGTATCCAGTGTTTGCCAAATAGACAATTATGTTGCAGCAATCATTTTAAGATTGTGTCTGAGTCCAAAAAATCTATAGGTTTTTGCCCACACATCTCTCATTTTGAGTGACTGAGGCCAGTTGCAGCAGTTCTCCATTTGCCGAGATTAGCTAGCTAAAGTGCAGAATGGGGATTAAACAAGGGTCCTTGGTGGACTGTGTGGTTCTGCATTCCACTAATTGGCCACTTAAACGATTGGCGAGCTCTTTTGTTGTTGCTTTCACCGTTTCTCTTTCAATGCTGAGTTTTAAGCAAAACAAAAGGTCTATTTTCATGTAAGTCTGTGATTTAAATCTGTCTTCCCAGTTGAACATGTTATGTAATGCTGAAGTGATGGTGGCGGAGGGTGACTTCATAGCTGTTTTGTGTGGTACCACACTGTGCATTGAGCTGTCCATATTGGTCATTCTTTCAGTGATGCTTCTGACAAAGGACTTTTTTTGGGTTACAGTGGGATGATGTCACTATGTCACGGTGACTAAACTGATTAAGTGATTTATCAGCTCAGTAGTTGTGGGAACTACATAATTTGGTTGAGGGAGGGAGGGAAGCCAGGAGCAGGGTGTTGCTGTATAATGTAGTGAGCAGCTTGCACATATTTAATGACAGTGAAATCCTAACAACTGCAGAACAAATTTTATCATGGGATTGGGGGTGGGGTGGGGAATATTCTGCAACATCTGCAGACATTGTAAATGTTTTCATGTCCACTTTATCAATGTTTCACAGCTCTGATTGTTTAGTTGGGTGTGGGTGGGGGAGGTGGGGAATGGATGATTGGCCACACAGTAGGGAAGACAGATTCTGATCTTGCAGGACCAGGAATAACACCAGCAGACTTGCCAGGAACACTGTGTACAATAGTCCTTTATTTAGACCTCTTATTAAACTTTCACAGAACTAAACAGAAGCAGGAATCACAATGCCCTGTATGGGTCCATCTGCAGCATGTCAGATTCAGTCAATAAAAGATTTATATCTGGCAGAGCCCATTTGTGCTTCTGACAGAAGGCTGAAGGGGAAGGATGTACAAGAGTTTCTGTGCAGTTTGAGAGGAAAAGGGCAGGCTACGAAGATGTTGAACCACTGTGAACATCAAACTTCCTCAGCCCTGGAGCAACAATGATGTTGATTAGAAATTGTTTATATTCTGCTTTCAGGGAAGGTGCTTGGGGGTAGGAAAGGAGGAGGCAGAAAGAAGATTGAATATATATGAGTTACCGATTGCTGTAAAAACCCATTTGAACACGTACCCTTAACACCCAGATTTGCTATACCCCTTAGCCTGAGGGACCTTCTGTACTGAGTAATTGATCCCAATTTTCACAGATCTGTTCCTGTTTTTCAGTGAATGTGTGGGACTGCAGATTATCTTAGGGGGAATCGTTGTTCCGAGAGTTTGTGCAGAGGTGTAATCTACATTTGGATGCTTAACAATTTTCTTTGTTCTCCTCCCTCCATAATTCGCCTGCCCCTCCCTTGAACAAAATGGTACTTTTTTTTGTGTAACGTGATGAATGCAAAAATGATGAATGCTGGAAACCCAAACGGGAAATGCTGGAAATACACAGGTCATTACTGAGACCAAAGGAGGAAATGAGCTGGCATCCTTCCAGTTCTGACCCAGTTGTTGTCTTCCACTTATGTTACCAAATGCAGAACTGAAATGAATTCAGGAATTACTTGCTGAACTGCCAATATTGTACCAAATACAAATTTTATTCAGTGTCCATCAATTTGGTTCAACTGATCAGGTAAAGAGCCCAGCTTTAGTCCTTAGTCTGTACTAAGTTATTTGCAAGGTTTGTGAAGGTTTGTAGCTCAGGTTGAGGTTTAGGGTGTAGGTTTGCTCGCTGAGCTGTAGGTTTGATATCCAGACGTTTCATTACCTGGCTAGGTAACATCATCAGTGGCAACCTCCAAGTGAAGTGAAGCTGTTGTCTCCTGTTTTCTATTTATATCGTTCTCCTGGATGGGATTCATGGGGTTTGTGGTGATGTCATTTCCTGTTTGTTTTCTGAGGGGTTGATAGATGGTATCTAGATCTATGTGTTTGTTTATGGTGTTGTGGTTGGAGTGCCAGACCTCTAGGAATTCTTTGGCATGTCTTTGCTTAGCCTGTCCCAGGATAGATGTGTTGTCCCAGTCGAAATGGTGGTTTTTTTCATCCATGTGTAGGGCTACGAGGGAGAGAGGGTCGTGTCTTTTTGTGGCTAGCTGGTGTTCGTGTAGCCTGGTGGCTAACTTTCTTCCTGTTTGTCCTACATAGTGTTTGTGGCAGTCCTTGCATAGAATTTTGTAGACGACGTTGGTTTTGTCCATGGGTTGTACTGGGTCTTTTAAGTTTGTTAGTTTTTGTTTGAGTGTGTTGGTGGGTTTGTGTGCTACTAGGATTCCGAGGGGTCTTAGTAGTCTGGCTGTCATTTCTGAAACTTCTTTGATGTATGGTAAGGTGGTTAGGGTTTCTGGCTGTGTTTGGTCTGCTTGTCATGGTTTATTCTTGAGGAATCTGCGTACTGTATTTTTTTGAGTATCCGTTCTTCTTGAATACGTTGTATAGGTGGTTCTCCTCTGTTTTCCGAAGTTTGTCTGTGCTGCAGTGTGTAGTGGCTCGTTGGAATAGTGTTCTGATACAGCTTTGTTTGTGTGTATTGGGATGGTTGCTGGTGTAGTTAAGTATTTGGTCAGCGTTTGTCGGTTTTCTGTATACGCAGGTTTGTAGCTCTCCGTTGTCCTTTTTTTCGACTGTGACGTCCAGGAATGCGAGTTTGTTGTCGGTTTCTTCCTCCTTGGTGAACTTTATGCCTGTGAGGGTGTTGTTGATGATGTTAAATGTCTCTTCTATCTTGTTTGGTTGTGTGATGGCAAAAGTGTCATCTATGTAGCGGACCCAGATTTTTGGTTTGGCACTCCAACCACGACACCATAAACAAACACATAGATCTAGATGCCATCTATCAACCCCTCAGAAAACAAACAGGAAATGACATCACCACAAACCCCAGGAACCCCATCCAGGAGAAAGATATAAATAGAAAGCAGGAGACAACAGCTTCGCTTCACTTGGAGGTCACCACTGATGATGTTACCTAGCCAGGTAATGAAACGTCTGGATATCAAACTAAGTTATCTTGGTTGGGGCATGACGTGGGATAGAACGAGGGGTTGGTTGTGGGCATATAGAATATGTGGGTGTCTTATAATGATTGAAGGACTTCTCACTGGAAGTGTATGTTGGCTATAGTTTCTGATGTATATGCTTCCTGTTGTTCAATAAGCATGTCAACAGCTTGTAAACTGTCATCCTATACTACTAAATTTTAGATTTAGGTTTCATTGTCATGTGTACTCAGGTATGGGGTACAAGAGTACAGTGAAAAGTGTACAATCTTGCCACACACGGTGCCATCTTAGGTACAAAGTCTTAGTTACAGAAATAGAAAAATAAAGAAATGAGTTAGAAAGTTCACCACTTCAGTTTTCTTACTATAAAAGTAGGAAAATAAAGAGATAAAGTTTAAAAAGGCAAACGTTTCAGTCCTTTTTTAAGCAGATGCCCCAAGCTGGGCTTTCCCCAAGTGGGCTCACAGTCCCCTGCATTGGGCACACTTTCACCCACACTGGCCCAAGTTCTGCCGGTGCTCACCAGCTGCCTGTGCTGCTGCTGATCTCCAGGCTTTGCTCCTGATTGCAAGGCTTCGGCCCCGACTGCAGCTGCCTTCGCCATCGCCGCTTCATTGCTGACTACTGTTATCCGGGCTCACACTGGGCCCCAGCTGCTGCCACACCCCATTGCCATGTTAGCCCCCTTGCTGCAGAGTTCCACTTTGGTACCATTCCGGATATTAATGAAGCCGTGATGCTGCTGACTGCAACCAGCTGCCTCATGGCCAACGTCAAAGACCCCAGCCACTGCCATCATCACCATTGCTTCATAACCTAGCTCGAAAGACTAAAGAACTAAAAGGAAGAAAGGAGAAAAAGCGAGGAATAAAGAAGAAAAAAGCTGTCAGAGTGAATTTGTGACTCTTACTAAAGTCACCTATTTTCACCTTTAACATTGCCAAAACCCTCGTCCATGCTTTTGCCAGCTCCAGATGTGAGTTTTTCTAGTAGGAACTTGTTCAGGCTCATCCTCCACACTGTAAGCTTCAGCTGATTTGAGCTGTATTAGTACCAACCCTGTCTTTTCTAAATAATATTCTCTTTGTTCTCCGATTCTTCCTATTTATAATTCAGAGCTTCCTGTTTAATTCCTTTGACCACCAAGGTTTTTCTGGGAGAGGGGAGAAAGAGGGGCACAGAGAGAGATTGGAAGCAGTGAATGATGGGTAACATATTTTTGGACACTCATGAAATCAATGGAATAAGGCAGGAGTATTGAGTTGAGATAGCTGATAGCTATGTTGTTATTGAGTCACTTCACAAGCTAGAAAGTCCAAATTGCTGATCCTGTTTATGGACCTGTACAGTCTGATTCAATCTTACTGACCGATGGAAGTTGGCAGCACTAAGATCTTCATTTGACAGTCAAGGTTTGAAAGCAGTAATTGCTGAACGGAATCAGCATCCTTCCAATTCTGTGGTATGGATGGATTATTACACACTGTGATTAGAGATTCACTTTATACCAAACTTAAGTGATTCAAAGCTGGCTTTGGCATATGTTTCACAGGGTACTGGTTGTACACATGACCTTCCGTATAAAACAAATTAGCCTGTGAAAAAATGAGAGATCATTTTCTTCTCTCGTATGTTTTCTTCTTCCCACCCCTCCCCCAAAACCCACCAAAGGTACTTGCTGCCTTATTTGGGTGCAGTCTCACAGTTGGGTGGTTCTGGGGTTTGATTGGTCTGCTGATGAACTTGGTTAAGGAGTATTGAAGAAAAATAGCTCCAAGAGCTGCCAGAGCTGGCTTCTGTGTCTAGCAAATAATGGATGGTCACTATCTTCCTCAAATCTTTTACATAAAACTGTGTTATAGCCAAACCGGGTTGGCTTTCTGTGTGGCTAGTCTTGTCTGCTTTCTTTCCCCCAAGGATTATAAGACCATATGAAATAGGAAGAAAAGTAGGTTGTTTGGCCCCTTGAGCCTGCACTGCTATTCAGTAGGATCATGGCTACTCTAAGACCACCACCACCACCACCAACTCAAGGGCAGCTAGGGAATGGCTATAAATGGTCAGTAGTGCCCATGTGCCACAAAGTGAATGAAAAACAGATGGTGATTACCTGGTATTCCTAAGGTATGAATGTTAGTTGCCACTTGGTAGTGGAGTGGTGATCCAAAACCGAGGCCAGTGGGTTGGTGACATGATTCAATACTGTCATGGCATATGGTGAAATTTGAATTTGATTGAAAAAGAACCTTGGAAGCATTTCATTGTTGTAAAACCCATTTACAAACTGGTTTACTAAGGCCTCTCTATCCCTCATTGCTAATTCCCCAGACTCATTTTCTGTTGAACCTATGCTTTCTTTGTTAACTTTTTTTTAAATAGCTGAAGAAACATCTATCTGATTTTATATTTTTGGCGAGCTTTGTCTCATATTCTAATTTTTCCCTGTACTCTTTTTGGAGCTCTTTGCTGTTATTTATGTTCTGTCTGCTCTTCTGACCTGCCACTTATCTTTGCAAAATTACATCTTTGAGTTTGATAATATTTTTGACATTTTTACTTAACCGTGGATGGTGGGTCTGTCCCTTAGTTTCTTTTTATTTGTTGGAATGTATCTACTCTGTTTATTTTGGAATATCCCCTTAAATATTATTACAATTCAGTTGACCTAGCCCTTAACCTAAATTGCCAGTTTGCTTGCACTAGCCCTGCTTTCGTACCCTCATAATTTCCCTAGTTTAAATTCAAAATATTTGTCTTTGACTCAAACTTCTCTCTCATAAACTGTACTTAAAGTTTAATCATGTTATGCTCACTGCTACCCACTACAGTATTACTGACTGATATAAGATCAATAATTAATCCTATCTTATTGGTCAAATCCAGCCTGCTCGCTGGTGCCATAACATGCTGGTCTAAGACATTGTCTCAAAAACATTCAATGAATTCCTTCTTTAGACTACTACTTCCTCATTTGGTTTGTCCAGCCTATATGTTCCAGCCCATGATAATTGCTGTATCCTTCTGATAAACTTTCCATTATTTATTTCTTGATAACCTGTCCTATAGGCCTGTACGCAACTCCCCTATGTCACCATTTGCCTTTATCATTCTTCATCTTGACCCAGACTGCTCTGAATTAAGGTCATCCTCCTCAATTCTGTTGATATCATCTTTAATTGACAGAGCCACTCCTCCAGCCTTTCTTAGCTTCCTGTCCATCTTAAATGACACACGCCCTCCAATATTCAGATCCCAATCTGAGTCATAAATTCATACAGCACAGAAGAGGCCCTACAGCTCATTAAGTTTCCAGCACTTGGCCTAAAGCCTTGGATATTTTGACATTTTAAATGCTCCTCCACGTAGTTGGTAAAAGTTGCGAGATTTCCAGGCTCTCCTACCCTCCCAGGCAGTGCAGTTTCCAGATTCCCAACACCCTCCGGGTGAAAAGTTTCCCTTGAAATGTTAACTCTGTTTCTCTCTCTTCAAAGGTGCTGCTAGACCTGCTGAATTTTTCCACCACTTTGATTTTTGTTTCAGGTCTCCAGCTTCTCCAGGTTTTTTTGTATTATTTTGATGAATCCATCTCCCTTGTAGCAGCAATACTGTTCCATCATTTGAAACAAAAATAGGCAATGCTAGGACACTCTGCAAATCAGGCAGCATCCGTGCAGAGAAAGGGTTAGCATTCCATGTCAATGACCTTTCAGAACTGAAAATTTGAATTTATTTAGTTTATACAGAAATTGAGTTATGCATTAATTTCACTTGAATAATATTAAATTAAGATCTGCAGAAAATGTTACTGTTTTCTTTTTACTCAGCTCAAATCTTTGTAATATGAGCCTATGATTAAAAAAAACACTCTGCCAGTTCATTATAGACACATAATAAAGAAGGTTAGACTACATAGCTCGGATTAAAGGTTGGCAAACACCAGGTTTTTATGGATTAAGGCAAACTGATAGAAAATGTAAGCCAAGGCACTGAAAAGTTGGTCAGACCTTCAAAAGGAGTTTTGAGTTCTGTTCTGTCATGTCTTATATTTTGGTAATATTTTGAATTAGTTTTTGAATGTCTACGGTTTCACTGCAGCTCTTAATGCTATTCCAGTTGAGATGTGTAGAATTTGCAGTTTCTGATTCTCAGGGTTTATTGTGGCAATCAAAAGGAAGTAGATCTGCAGTTCCATTTAGAACTGGTCAAATAAACAGAAGCATACTGATGAATATTGACAGCGTCCCACTCTTTTGTGTATCCCCCTTAGTACTGCCAGTGACAACTGGACATTGAGGTGCCTTGGCCTTAACCTCATAATCAATGGTGGTGCTAGCACAAAGGGCTGAATGGCCTACTCATGCACCTATTGTCTAGACTGCCTTCCCTAACCATGCCTGTCTTTTAACCTCTGCTTTGTTCCATTAAATGTATTTCTTTTGACCAAGCTTCACTCAACTGCCCTGGTATGACCTTGTATGTCGGAAAATGGCTGATATTGCACCTGTGAAGAATGCTGAGATGTGACAAATTAAAATGTGCTGCGTTTGTCTCAGGGTTTTTTCCACTGCTCTGCAGATGGCGTCTGTTATTAGGAGACAAATAGCCCCATACATGCTATTGGCCATGGAAAGCTGCTCCAAGGTGTTAATTCTTCATGTAGTGCTTCAAGTAGTATTGCTGATGGTCTGTTTATCTGAGGAGAGGAATAAAATCTGTCTCTTACTGTTGATGATTATTTGAGCAAGAGTCACTGGATAGAGTCAGAGAGATTCTGGATTAGTGGTGCTGGAAGAGCACAGCAGTTCAGGCAGCATCCGAGGAGCAGTAAAATTGACGTTTCGGGCAAAAGCCCTTCATCAGGAATAAAGGCAGAGAGCCTGAAGCGTGGAGAGATAAGCTAGAGGGGGGTGGGGGTGGGGAGAAAGTAGCATAGAGTACAATAGGTGAGTGGGGGAGGGGATGAAGGTGATAGGTCAGAGAGGAGGGTGGAGTGGGTAGGTGGAAAAGGAGATAGGCAGGTAGGACAAGTCCGGACAAGTCATGGGGACAGTGCTGAAGTGGAGGTTAGAAACTAGGATGAGGTGGGGGAAGGGGAAATGAGGAAACTGTTGAAGTCCACATTGATGCCCTGGGGTTGAAGTGTTCCGAGGCGGAAGATGAGGCGTTCTTCCTCCAGGCGTCTGGTGGTGAGGGAGCGGCAGTGGAGGAGGCCCAGGACCTCCATGTCCTCAGCAGGGTGGGAGGGGGAGTTGAAATGTTGGGCCACAGGGCGGTGTGGTTGATTGGTGCGGAGATGTTCCCTAAAGCGCTCTGCTAGGAGGCGTCCAGTCTCCCCAATGTAGAGGAGACCGCATCGGGAGCAACAGATACAATAAATGATATTGGTGGGTGTGCAGGTAAAACTTTGATGGATGTGGAAGGCTCCTTCATGGCCTTGGATGGAGGTGAAGGAGGAGGTGTGGACGCAGGTTTTACAGTTCCTGCGGTGGCAGGGGAAAGTGCCAGGATGGGAGGGTGGGTTGTTGGGGGGGGCGTGGACCTGACCAGGTAGTCACAGAGGGACTGGTCTTTGTGGAAAGCGGAAAGGGGTGGCGAGGGAAATATATCCCTGGTGGTGGGGTCCGTCTGGAGGTGGCGGAAATGTCAGCGGATGATTTGGTATAGAACATAGAACATAGAACAATACAGCACAGAACAGGCCCTTCGGCCCACGATGTTGTGCCGAACATTTGTCCTAGCTTAAGCACCCATCCATGTACCTATCCAATTGCCACTTAAAGGTCACCAAAGATTCTGACTCTACCACTCCCACAGGCAGTGCATTCCATGCCCCCACCACTCTCTGGGTAAAGAACCCACCCCTGACGTCTCCCCTATACCTTTATGTGAAGGTTGGTAGGGTGGAAGGTGAGCACCAGGGGCATTCTGACCTTGTTACGGTTGGAGGGGTGGGGTCTGAGGGCGGAGGTGCGGGATGTGGACGAGATGCGTTGGAGAGCATCTTTAACCACGTGGGAAGGGAAATTGCGATCTCTAAAGAAGGAGGCTATCTGGTGTGTTCTGTGGCGGAACTGGTCCTCCTGGGAGTAGATACGGCGGAAGCGGAGGAATTGGGAATACGGGATGGCATATTTGCAAGAGGTAGCTGCGGGACGAGGTGTAATCGAGGTAGCTGTGGGAGTCGGGGTGGGTTTGTAAAAAATGTCGGTATCAAGTCGGTCGTCATTAATGGAGATGGAGAGGTCCGGGAAGGGGAGGGAGGTGTCAGAGATGGTCCAGGTAAATTTAAGGTCAGGGTGGAATGTGTTGGTGAAGTTGATGAATTGCTCAACCTCCTCGCGAGAGCACGAGTGGTGCCAATGCAGTCATCAATGTAGCGGAGGAAGAGGTGGGGAGTGGTGCCGGTGTAATTACGGAAGATTGACTGTTCCCTCCCCCACTCACCTATTGTACTCTATGCTACTTCCTCCCCACCCTCACCCTCCTCTAGCCTAATCTCTCCATGCTTCAGGCTCTCTGCCTTTATTCCTGATGAAGGGTTTTTGCCCGAAACGTCGATTTTACTGCTCCTCGGATGCTGCCTGAACTGCTGTGCTCTTCCAGCTCCACTAATCCAGAATCTGGTTTCAAGCATCTGCAGTCGTTGTTTTTACCTGGAATCAGAGAGGTGTACAGAACAGAAACAGACTCTTTGTTCCAACTCGTCCACGCTGACCAGATATCCCAACCTAATCTAGTTCCATTTACCAGCACTTGACCCATATCCCTCTAAACCCTTCCTATTCATATACCCATCCAGATGCCTTTTAAATGTTACAATTGTACCAGCCTCCACCACTTCCTCTGGTAGCTCATTCCATACACATACTACCCTCTGAGTGAAAAGGTTGCCCCTTAGATGTGTCTTATAATTTTCCCCTCTCACCTTAAACCTCTGCCCTCTCGTTCTGGACTCCCCCACCTCTGTCTGTTTATCCTATCCATGCCCCTCATGATTTTATAAACCTCTATAGGGTCACCCCTCAGCCTATGACGCTCCAGGGAAAACAACCCCAGCCTGTTCAGCCTCTCCCTATAGCTCAAGTCTTCCAATCCTGGCAACATCCTTGTAAATCTTTTCTGAACCCTTTCAAGTTACACAATATCCTTCCAATAGGAAGGAGACCAGAATTGCACGCAATATTCCAAAAGTGGTCTAACCAATGTCCTGTACAGCCACAGCATGACCTCCCAACTCCTGTACTCAATACTCTGACCAATAAAGGAAAGCATACCAAATGCCTTCTTCGCTATCCTATCTACCTGCGACTCCACTTTCAAGGAGCAATGAACCTGCATTCCAAGGTCTCTTTGTTCAGCAACACTCCCTAAGGCCTTCCCATTAAGTGTATACGTCCTGCTAAGATTTGCTTTCCCAAAATGCAGCACCTTGCATTTATCTGAATTAAACTCCATCTGCCACTTCTCAGCCCATTGGCCCATCTGATCAAGATCCCATTGTATTTTGGGGTGACTTTCTTCACTGTCCACTACACCTCCAATTTTGGTGTCATCTGCAAACATACTAACTATATCTCCTATGTTAATATCCAAATCATTTATATAAATGATTTGGATAAATAATTAAAAGTAGTGGATCCAGCACTGATCCTTGTGGCACTCCACTGGTCACAGGCCTCCAGTCTGAAAAACAACCCTCCACCACCACCCTTTGAGCCAATTTTGTATCCAAATGGCTAGTTCTCCCTGTATTCCTTGCTAATTAGTCTCCCATGGGGAACCTTGTCGAATGCCTTACTGAGGTCCATGTAGATCACATCTACCGCTCTGCCCTCATCAATCCTCTTTGCTGCATCTTCAAAAAACTCAATCAGGTTCCTGAGACATGATTTCTCATGCTCAAAGCCATGTTGACTATCCCCAATCAGTCCTTGCTTTTCCAAATTTGTGTATATCCTGTCCCTCAGGATTCCCTCCAACAACATGCCCACCACTGACGTCAGGCTCACTAGTCTATAGTTCCCTGGCTTGTTACCACCTTTCTGAAACAGTGGCACCACGTTACTGTTGAGGAAAGCAAACATCTGGTTTTGTTGCTGTGCTTGCTCAGTAATGCTCACCCCGAAGTCGAAGGGTGTGGCTTTGAGTTCATTTTCAGAGACTTGAGCTCATAATCAAGTCTTATCCTCACAAGTGATACTGGTGGAGTATTGTACTGTTGGAACTGTATCTTTTAGATGAAATGTTAAGTAGAAGCTGCATCTGTCCTGGAAGATGGGTGTACAATGTCCAGCAAAAGCATATCAAAGCAGCAGAGGAGAAATCACCACCCACCCATGTCCTGACCAATATTTATCTCTTCCACTGATGCAACAGAGATCATCTAGCCTTCACCAATTTGCTGTTTGTGTATACATACTGTGCACAGTCTGAAACCTGTATTTCATAAGTTGTGTCTTGGCTGTGAAGTTTGGGGCAACTTTAGGTCATGAAAGTTGCTATATAAATGAAAGTTTTTTTTCCCTCTGGAAGTTTGTGTCTGCAGCCAGTGAACTTGAGTATGAGACCTTTGTCTAATGATCAAAAGATATGTTTTTCAAGACATTGTTTTCTCTTATAGAGTGTGAGGTGTACAGCATGGAAACAGACACTTGTGTCCAACACATTCACGATATCCTAAATTAATCCGTTCCCCATTTGCCAGCGCTTGGCCCATATCCCTCTAAATCTTTCCTCTTCATATACCCATCCAGATGCCTTTTAAATGTTGTAATAGTACAACCTCTACCATCTCCTCTGGCAGCTCATTCCATAAGTGCACCATCCTCTATCTGTGAAAATGTTGCCCCCTAGGTCCGTTTTAAATCTTTCCCCTCTCACCTTAAACCTGTGCCCTCTAATTTTCTACTTCCCTGCCCTTGCCAGCTGTCCTGTCATCCTTTGTTGTGCACCTTTATCTCCAGCTGCCACTCATTCACATAACACTGCTGTCACCGTTATCTCTCATTTTTGGCAATATGTTACTAACCAATAAGTAATGTGAACACTGGAGGCATTAAGCTTTCTGAGAACAGGAAGGGTCAGCCTTTGTGATCAGTGTTAACTCTTTATGGCTTTCAATAATCCAGTTGGTAAGTACAAGCACTTCTGTTATCTTTATGATTGCTTACTGTTTACAGGAAATGGGAGTGAGAGAAACTTGTTAAATATTGTCTGTCATATCTCCCATGCCTGCATTTGTCTAAACACCAGAGAAGCAATAGGACTGAGCCTCTCCGCTATTGTTTTGGTGCCTCAGTTAGTTCAGATGGTGAAAGACTGAGGTTGTGTAATACTGAAAGCCTAGCTGTTTTGTTCAGTAACTTAGCCACTTTATGTCCTGAAGGGGAGAGACAAAATTTCAGTGTTTGTAGCGCTGTCTTTTGGAATATGGGTGAAGGAATATGTTCAGTTTTGCTCCGTGGCCTTATGGGTGCAAGCAGTGGTTGATGTGCTGAGCTTTACAGATTAGGAAATTCCGAGTTTGATTCCAAGCATGTGCTGAGTCAGCTGATCTTAATGACATCTGACTTAGGGAGAAGAAAACTCATTTGCTAGTTCATGCTGTTGGAACATGTATTACTTGGAATTGCTTTGAATTTGCAGCACAGAAACAAGGGCATTTGCCTGACAGCTCAGTGAACTGCATGTTGCGATAGATACTTTGGTGATGAGGAAAAGCAGTGCAATCTTTGTAGAAAGATACTGAGGCTTAAAGAATGAAAAATGATTTTCTTTTCCTTTCTTGCTAATGTTTTGTGAGCACCTACTGCACAGAGATTTGGAACATCAATTTCAGTTCAAAGATTGCTCACGAGCTGTGTGAGGATGTCCTGGTTTTTTTTTCTGTATTAGTGTCATGTTGCAGGTTGATATTCAATAATAGAGGCTGTACTGTAGGATTCCACCTGCACTTTGAATTCATAAGTCCTCCTCTGGACTGAATGGTGGGAAGCTGATTCTGTGCAGCTCATGAAGCCTCTTGAGTACATCCAGGCTTGATGAGGTTGGCAATATGGATGGTAGTGAGCATGAATGGCAAACCTTTATTGAGTTTGCTTGTTCAGAGAATGAAGTACTCCAGATTCAGCCTCGCAAACCCTCTCCATTAATATCATCATTGCACGTTGTTTCCTAATGGAAGAATGAACAATCTAGCCCAATCCAGAGAAGCTGGACAAGGCAAGTGCTGTATGGCTGTCTGTATAACATGATACCTGAAGAAGGGCTTATGCCCGAAATGTCGATTCGCCTGTTCCCTGGATGCTGCCTGACCAGCTGCGCTTTTCCAGCAACACATTTTCAGCTCTGATCTCCAGCATCTGCAGACCTCACTTTCTCCTGTATAACATTAAAGTCAGCATCTTCTTTTACCTCCTCTTTCCTGAGTACTCCCAAAGGAACCAAGCATCTGGAATCCTACCTTACAAAGTATTTACATCAGTATTTGGCCCCACAGTTCTACGTTGCATTTTTGATCGAAACCTCCCTCCCATTTGTCTTCTCACTCCGTCAACAACTACTCTTGCTTGTAAGAGTTTAAACAGAGGTTGTCTGGCTGTTTGACTGTAACCTCATCACCTCAGGGAATCTCCCATCCACCGCCTCCAACCTCATAGTCCCACAACCCCGCACCGCCCGTTTCTACCTCCTGCCCAAAATCCACAAACCTGACTGCCTCGGCCGACCCATTGTCTCAGCCTGCTCCTGCCCCACCAAACTCATCGCTGCATACCTCGACACGGTCCTGTCCCCCTTAGTCCAAGAACTCCCCACCTACGTTTGGGACACCACCCACGCCCTCCACCTCCTCCATGATTTTCACTTCCCCGGCCCCCAACGCCTTATCTTCACCATGGATATCCAGTCCCTGTACACCTCCATCTCCCATCACGAAGGCTTCAAGGCCCTCCGCTTCTTCCTTTCCCGCTGACCCAACCAATACCGTTCCACTGACACCCTCCTTAGACTGACTGAACTGGTCCTCACTCTGAACAACTTCTCTTTCCAATCCTCCCACTTCCTCCAAACCAAAGGAGTAGCCATGGGCACCTGCATGAGCCCCAGCTATGCCTGCCTCTTCGGCGGATATGTGGAACAGTCCATCTTCCGCAGCTACACTGGCACCACCCCCTACCTTTTCCTCCGCTACATCGATGACTGTATTGGCACTACCTTGTGCTCCCACGAGGAGGTTGAACAGTTCATCCACTTTACTAACACCTTCTACCCGACCTCAAATTTACCTGGACCGTCTCAGACTCCTCCCTCCCCTTCCTAGAACTCTCCATTTCGATCTCGGGCGACCGATTCAACATGGACATTTACTATAAACCGACCGACTCCCACAGCTACCTAGTCTACACCACCTCCCACCCCGTCCCCTGTAAAAATGCCATCCCGTGTTCCCAATTCCTTCGCCTCCGCCGAATCTGCTCCCAGGAGGACCAGTTCCAATACCGAACAACCCAGATGGCCTCCTTCTTCAAAGATCGTAATTTCCCCTCAGACGTGGTTGACGAGGCTCTCCACCGCATCTCCTCCACTTCCCGCTCCTCTGCCCTTGAGCCCCGTCTCTCCAATCGGCACCAGGACAGGACCCCACTGGTCCTCACCTACCACCCCACCAACTTCCAGATACACCGTATCATTCTTCGTCATTTCTGCCAGCTCCAAGTAGACCCCATCACCAGGGATATATTTCCCTCCCCTCCCCTATCAGTGTTCCGGAAAGACCACTCCCTCCGCGACTCCCTCGTCAGGTCCACAACCCCCACCAACCCAACCTCCACTCCTGGCACCTTCCCCTGCAACCGCAAGAAATGCAAAACTTGTGCCCACACCTCCCCCCTTACTTCCCTCCAAGGCCCCAAGGGATCCTTCCATATCCGTCATAAATTCACCTGCACCTCCACACACATCATTTACTGTATCCGCTGCACCCAATGTGGTCTCCTCTACATTGGGGAGACAGGCCGCCTACTTGCGGAACGTTTCAGAGAACACCTCTGGGACACCCGCACCAACCAACCCAACCACCCTGTGGCGGAATACTTTAACTCTCCCTCCCACTCTGTCAAGGACATGCAGGTCCTTGGCCTCCTCCATAGCAACATGAGGCCTGGAGGAAGAGCGCCTCATCTTCCGCCTAGGAACCCTCCAACCACATGGGATGAATGTAGATTTCTCCAGTTTCCTCATTTTCCCTCCCCCCACCTTATCTCAGTCCCAACTCTCGGAATCAGCACCGCCTTCTTGACCTGCAATTTTCTTCCCGACCTCTCCGCCCCCACCCCCTCTCCGGCCTATCACCCTCACCTTAACCTCCTTCCACCTATCGCATTCCCAACGCTCCTCCCCCAAGTCCCTCCTCCCTACCTTTATCTTAGCCTGCTTGGCACACCCTCCTCATTCCTGAAGAAGGGCTCATGCCCGAAACGTCAATTCTCTTGCTCCTTGGATGCTGCCTGACCTGCTGCGCTTTTCCAGCAACACATTTTTCAGCTCTGATCTCCAGCATTTGCAGTCCTCACTTTCTCCTGTTTGACTGTGGAGGCTATCAGAGCTGAAAATGTGTTGCTGGAAAAGCGCAGCAGGTCAGGCAGCATCCAGGGAACAGGAGAATCGACGTTTCGGGCATAAGCCTGTCACACCAGTTGAACCCTCATCAATGTCTACATGTGTTCAGTTTCTAAGAAAGCTTGCTGTATGGTGATTAGAAACAAGGACTCTACTCAAAAGTCCCTCTTCCTGTCATCCACCTTGTAGGCAATAAAGCCAAATATTATCATCACCTTAGCTACCTCATGGAGAAATCAATTCACGGTCACACTAAGGATCTCGGTGAGTATGCTCAGCAACGTAACTACTGAGGCACTTAAACAGTGAAGGTGGACAGTAATTATCTCTACTTTTATCACTGCTCAGTGAATTTCCTCTATGAAAATGTCTTAGTTCAGACGCTGTTGGCTTTGAGATATGGTGTTGTGATTGTGCTATTTCAAAAACCAGTACCAAAAGCAAATTCTCAACGTTCATGAAATGTAGGACTTTAACTCTTTTAGGTGGGTACAGGAGACTGGAAAACGAGGGAAGAAATGATGCTTCAGTTGTATGGAGCCTTAGCTGATTGCTGCTTTCAATTCTGAGCATTATAGTCGAGCAAGCTATTGGAGATGTGCATGAGTTGAAAAGGAGGAATCATGAGCAAAGATTCCTTAAGCTTGGCTTTCACTCCTTTGAATTTAGAAGGAATTGAGACATCATAGAGTCATTGAAATGTACAGTACGGAAACAGACCCTTCAGTCCAACTTGTCCATGCCGACCAGATATCCCAACCTATTACTTGGCCATATTCCTCTAAACCCTTCCTATTCGTATTCCCATCTAGATGCCTTTTAAATATTGTAATTGTACCAGCCTCCATCACATTCTCTGGCAGCTCATTCCATACACGCACACACTCTGTGTGAAAAAGCTACCTCTGCGGCACGGTGGCACAGTGGTTAGCACTGCTGCCTCGCAGCGCCAGAGACCCGGGTTCAATTCCCGCCTCAGGCGACTGACTGTGTGGAGTTTGCACGTTCTCCCCGTGTCTGCGTGGGTTTCCTCCGGGGGCTCCGGTTTCCTCCCACAGTCCAAAGATGTGCAAGTCAGGTGAATTGGCCATGCTAAATTGCCCGTAGTGTTAGGTAAAGGGGTAAATGTAGGGGTATGGGTGGGTTACGCTTCGGCGGGTCGGTAAAAAACAAAAAAGTGGGCGGCACGGTGGCACAGTGGTTAGCACTGCTGCCTCACAGCGCCAGAGACCCGGGTTCAATTCCCGACTCAGGCGACTGACTGTGTGGAGTTTGCACACACTCCCCGTGTCTGCGTGGGTTTCCTCCGGGTGCTCCGGTTTCCTCCCACAGTCCAAAAGATGTGCGGGTCAGGTGAATTGGCCATGCTAAATTGCCCATAGTGTTAGGTTAAAGGGGTAAATGTAGGGGTATGGGTGGGTTGCGCTTCGGCGGGTCAGTGTGGACTTGTTGGGCCGAAGGGCCTGTTTCCACACTGTAAGTAATCTAATCTAATCTAATCTCTTGGGTCTTTTTTATATCTTTCTCCTCTCACCCTAAACCTATACCCTCTGGTTCTGGACTCTCCCACTCCAGGGAAAGGACCTTGTCTAATTATCCTATCAATTCCCCTCAGGATTTTATAAACTTCTGTAAGGTCATCCCTCAACCTCCGATGCTCCAAGGAAAACAGTCCCAGCCTGTTCAGCTTCTCCCGAGCAACATCCTTGTAAATCTTGTCTGAACCCTTTCAGGTTTCACAGCATCCATCTGATGGGAAGAAGACCAAAATTGCACGCAATATTACAAAAGTGGCTTAACCAATGTCCTGTTCAGCTACGATATGACCTCCCAACTCCTGTACTCAATACACTGACCAATAAAGGAAAGCATACCAAATGCCTTTTTCACTCACTCATCTACCTGCGACTCCACTTTCAAGGAACTATGAAACTGCACTCCCAAGTTCAGCAACACTCCCCATGATCTTGCCATTAAGTGTATAAGTCCTATTCGGATTTGTTTTTCCAAAATGCAGCACCTCTCATTTATCTAAATTAAACTCCATCTGCGGCTTCACAGCCCATTGGCCCATCTGATCAAGATCCCGTTGTAATCTGAGGTAACCTTTGCTGTCCACTACACTTCCAAGTTTGGTGTCATCTGCAAACTTACTAATTGTACCTCCTATGTTCACATCCAAATCATTTATATAATAGATGAGAAATAGTGGACTCAGCACGAATCCTTGTGGTACACCATTGGTCACAGGCCTCCAGTCTGAAAAACAACCCTCCACAACCAATCACTGATCAAATTTAAAATTCTAAAATGAGTTTGGAAAACTGGAGCTCTCCCTCTCCTGCTCGCTCGCTGTCCCCCTCTTGCTCGCTCGTGCTCTCTTTTGCTCTCTCTAGCGTGCTCTCTCTCTCAAAAAAAGGCAATAGATGTTGAATGTCAGTTACATTTCAAGACAGAGATTAGGTTTTTCATTCGGGAAACTAACTCTGTACTCGATGGACCTGAGAGGGATAAGGGTGGTGGGGGTGGGGTGAAATCTGATTGAAAGTACTCAATACTGAGAGGCCTGGCTAATGTGGACATGGAGAAGATATTTCCTCTAGTAGGAGAGACTAGGACTCAAGGGCACAGCCTCAGAGTGAAGAGACAACCTTTAGAACTGAGATGAGGAGGAATTTCTTCAGCCAGTGGATGGTGAATCATAGAGGGCAATGGAGGCCAAGTCATTGAGTGTATTTTGACAGGTGTAGGTTCTTGATTTAGGGTCAAGAATGTGGTGTTGGAAAAGCACAGCATGTCAGGCAGCATCCGAGGAGCAGGAGAATCGATGTTTCAGGCATAAGCCATGATGAAGGGTTGCCTTCAGGATGCTGCCTGACTTGCTGTGCTTTTCCAGCACCACACTCTTGGCTCTGATCTCCAGCATTTGCAGTCCTCACTTGCTCCTGGATTCTTGATTTATGCAGGGGAGAAGCAAGGGTTACAGGGAGAAGACAGGAGAATGGGGTGGAGCAGACTTAATGGGCAGAATAGCCTAATTCTGCTCCTATGTCTATGGTCTTACAAAGGCTAGTAAATGGAGTCGTGGAACGGGTAAAGCTTGATCTAATTGAATGGTGGAACAAGCTGGAAGGTTGCATGTCCTGCTCCTGTTCAATAAAAATGAAGATTACAGTATGTTGTGTCCTAGAATTGGAATGCAGTGCATACTGACAACTTGTTCTTATTTTTGAGAGAACGTGGCAAATATTGAGAAAGAAAGGACAGTTGGTTACTGATTACCAAGCTTATGTAGCCACATCATAATATTCACTGAATGTGCAACGATCACAGAATCCTTTCATCACTCTGTTTTCCTCGTCTCGTTTGTTGGCTTTCAAAAATATGAAATAATGAGTTAATTTCTATCAAACAACCTTTTCACATCAGACTGAGTGGGATGCCTTCATTCCATGATAGAGTGCAAAGATTTTAGCGTGTAATCTGTGTACTGAGAGAACACTGCAGTGTTGAACATACCCCTTTTCAGGTGAAACATTAACCAAAACCTCATCTTTCTTCTCAGTTGATGTTGAAGACTTGACATGGCTATTTAAAGAAAATGAGATGGAAATTTTGCACATCCTGACCAATAATTATCCATCTACTGAACAGACTATCTGATCATTATCACGTTACTGTCTGTGATGCATTACAGTACATAAATTACTATGAGCTAGTTATGTTGCACTAAATTACAACTGTGCCGACTAAAGGAGTTATAAGTCTTCATTGCACCATACAACAGTCATCAAAAAACAACCTTTTGCTGGATTCTGATAGTAATCTGTACATTGTGATATGGCAGTGCTACATGCAGCATATAGTTGGGAATGCAGTGCAGCACAGGGTAATACATAAGATACTTGCATCAAAAGCTAGATAGAAGTATAAAAAAGCACAAGTGAGTTTAGTTCCAATTTATCAGGCCTCCTCAGTTGCACAGCTGAACAATTGACTCATTGCCAGACAACCCACTGCTCACTGTAAAAGTTGACGTGGCTGTGGTGACGTTGAGTGTTCAAGAGTGGTTTGGAAATAAACAGAACCAGGGCTTCTCACAAATCTGTGTTGTAACCTGCCAGATTGAAAGCAATTTCTGTAGCTAGTATTGCTGTAAATGGAAGGAGAAGATGGAGCACTTGCTGCAATCTTCACTTAACCCTTGATAGCTTTCCAAAACCAGAAAAGGGCCTGCTTTATTTTGTCCTCAGTTTTCTGTTCAGTCTCATTGCTGCTGGGTGAGCCTGGCCTGATTGATTGGGAAGTGGAGGGAAAAGAGTGATTTGTTAAAAGAAAGAGACTGATGTGCACAAATATGCATAAAGTCACAGAATGTTTACAGGGTGTGGAAGCAGACCATTCGTTCCATTGAGTCCACACTGATCCTCCGAAGAGCATCCCAAACAGACCCAGCCCCCTTACCCTATATAACCCCGCACCTACCATGGCCAATCCACCTCACCTGCATATCTTTGGACTGTGAGAGGAAAATGGAGCAGCTGGACGAAACCCATGCTGACATGCAAAACTTGTGCCCACACCTCCCCCCTCACTTCCCTCCAAGGCCCCAAGGGATCCTTCCACATCCGTCAGCAATTCACCTGCACTTCCACACACATCATTTACTGCATCCACTGCACCTGATGTGGCCTCCTCTACATTGGGGAGAATGCAGATTTCTCCAGCTTTCTCATTCTCCCCCCCCCCCCCCCCCCCCCCCCCCCCACCTTATCTCCGTCCCAACCCTCAGCCTCAGCACCGCCTTCTTGACCTGCAATCTTCTTCCCGACCCCTTCGTCCCCACCCCATCTCCGGCCTATCACACTCAGCTTAACCTCCTTCCACCTATTGTATTCCCAACGCTCCCCCCCCCCCCGCCCCCCAAGTCCCTCCTCCCTACCTTTTATCTTAGCCTGCTTGGCACACCCTCCTCATTCCTGAAGAAGGGCTTATGCCCAAAACGTTGATTTTCCTGTTCCTTTGATGCTGCCTGACCTGCTGCGCTTTTCCAGCAACAGATTTTTCAGCTCTGATCTCCAGCATCTGCAGTCCTCGCTTTCTCCATGGAGAGAATGTGTAAACTCCACACAGACAGTCGCCTGAGGCCGGAATTGAACCCAGGTCTCTGGCAAAGTGAGGCAGCAGTGCTAAGCGCTGAGTCACCTTATAAGCTGGAGTCACAAAGGAGAGTTTCTCTCCACAGTCCGATATCTCTGGAATTCTGTCCTACACATTTTTGATTTTAATTACTCCTTATTCTCCCTGCCCACGCCACCTTTTAAGATGATTCTTAAAATCTGTCATGTTGATCAAACTCTTGCTCACTTCAGATTGAAGATTGACAAGAATGTTACTAGGGCTTGAAAATTGCAGCTATGAAGAAAGATTCGGGAGGCTAGGGTTATTTTTCTTAGTGAGAAAGTGAGGGCTGCAGATGCTGGAGATCAGAGCTGAAAATGTGTTGCTGGAAAAGCGCAGCAGGTCAGGCAGCATCCAAGGAGCAGGAGAATCGACATTTCGGGCATAAGCCCTTCTTCAGGAATGAGGAAAGTGTGTCCAGCAGGCTAAGATAAAAGTAGGGAGGAGGGACTTGGAGGGAGGGGCTTTGGAAATGCGATAGGTGGAGGGAGGTCAAGGTGAGGGTGATAGGCCGAAGTGGGGTGGGGGTGGAGAGGTCAGGAAGATGATTGTAGGTTAGGAAGGCGGTGCTGAGTTCGAGGGATTTGACTGAGACAAGGTGGGGGGAGGGGAATTGAGGAAACTGGAGAAATCCGAGTTCATCCCTTGTGGTTGGCGGGTTCCCAGGCAGAAGATGAGGCGCTCTTCCTCCAACCGTCGTGTTGCCATGGTCTGGCGATGGAGGAGTCCAAGGACCTGCATGTCCTTGGTGGAGTGGGAGGGGGAGTTAAAGTGTTGTGCTACGGGGTGGTTGGGTTGGTTGGTCCGGGTGTCCCAGAGGTGTTCTCTGAAACATTCCGCAAGTAGGCGGCCTGTCTCCCCAATATAGAGGAGGCCACATCGGGTCCCCAATATAGACGAGGCCACATCAGGTCCCCAATATAGACGAGGCCACATCGGTTCCCCAATATAGACGAGGCCACATTGGGTCCACCTGCACCTCCACACACGCCACAAATTCACCTGCACTTCCACACACATCATCTATTGCATCCGCTGCACCCGATGTGGCCTCCTCTATATTGGGGAGACAGGCGGCCTTTCTCCCCAATATAGAGGAGGCCACATCGGGTCCCCAATATAGAGGAGGCCACATCGGGTCCACCTGCACCTCCACACACGCTACAAATTCACCTGCACCTCCACACACGCCACAAATTCACCTGCACCTCCACACACATCATCTATTGCATCCGCTGCACCCGATGTGGCCGCCTCTATATTGGGGAGACAGGCCGCCTACTTGCAGAACGTTTCAGAGAACACCTCTGGGACACCCAGACCAACCAACCCAACCACCCCGTAGCCCAACACTTTAACTCCCCCTCCCACTCTACCAAGGACATGCAGGTCCTTGGACTCCTCCATTGCCAGACCATGGCAACACGACGGTTGGAGGAAGAGCGCCTCATCTTCTGCCTGAGAACCCTCCAACCACAAGGGATGAACTCGGATTTCTCCAGTTTCCTCATTTCCCCTCCCCCCACTTTGTCTCAGTCAAATCCCTCGAACTCAGCACCGCCTTCCTAACCTGCAATCATCTTCCTGACCTCTCCGCCCCCACCCCACTCCGGTCTATCACCCTCACCTTGACCTCCCTCCACCTATCGCATTTCCAAAGCCCCTCCCCCAAGTCCCTCCTCCCTACCTTTTATCTTAGCCTGCTGGACACACTTTCCTCATTCCTGAAGAAGGGCTTATGCCTGAAACGTCGATTCTCCTGTTCCTTGGATGCTGCCTGACCTGCTGCGCTTTTCCAGCAACACAATTTTCAGCTTATTTTTCTTAGTGCAGAGGAAGTCGAGAGTGACTTAATAATGAGAGGCCTGGATAGAGTGGACCTAGCAGAGAGGTCAGTTACTCGGGGGCAGAGATTTATTTATTCTAAAGAAGGGTCACTGGACCCGAAACATTAACTCTGCTTTGCCTCCACAGAAGCTGCCAGACCTACTGAGTTTTTCTAGCAATTTCTGTTTTTGTTTCAGATTTCCAATGCAGTCTTGTTGGTTTACTAAGGTCATTGATAGAACGATTAGAGGGACGTGAGAAAATCTTTCATCGCCAGAGGGTGATGGATGTCTGATGTGTACTGCCCAGTTCATTGTGGCTGGTTTTCAAGTTTTGTTTACTTGTATTCCCATGAGCCCTCTTGTGCTGCTTTACTTTATGAAAAACACTGTATAAATGCTGTCTAACTCTGTCATCAAAGAGTCCTAAGGTTAGTTGTGATGATGGTACTTGCTGAACTGATTGATATGATTTGATGTGTTATTGTCACATGTACTGAGATACAGTGAAAAATATTGTATTGAATGCTACCTAGACAAGTTATACTTTACATAAGTACGTCAGGATAATAGAACAGAATGCAGAATATAGTGTTACAGATACAGAGAAGTTTCAGGGAAAGATCAATTCTAATATGAGAGTTTCATTTATAAGTCTGGGGAAGAAGCTGTTCCCAAATCTGTTGGTACGTGTTTTCAAACTTTTGTATCTTCTGCCTGATGGAAGAGCGTATAACCAGGTGGGAGGGGTCTTTGATGATTTTGGTTGCTTGCCCGAGACAGTGAGGCGCATAGGTGGAGTCAGTGGATGGAAGCCTGTTTTGTGTGTTGGGCTGGACTGCCATTGAGATTGTTTCGAATCCCTACAGTGTGGAACCAGGCCCTTCGACCCAACAAGTCAACACAGACCCTCTGAAGAGTACCTCACCCAGACCCATTTCCCTACCCTACAATTTACCCTAAATAATGGGCAATTTAACATGGCCAATTCACTTAAAATGCACAACTTTTGGGTTGTGGGAAGAAACTGCAGCACCCGGAGGAAACCCACGCAAACACTGGGGGAATGTGCAAACTTCACACAGACAGTTGCCCAAGGCTGGAATCGAACCCGGGTCACTGGTGCTGTGAGGCAACAATGCTAACCACTGAGCCACCATGCCGTCCAATTTAGCTCAGTTATTCAAAGTTTGGGTGAAGATTTGTTATGTGTGGGAGAGAAAAAAGAATGAGGAAGAGGGTGATTATTCAGAGATTTTGCTTGCTATCTGACCGGGTGCTGAATTTACAATCAAAGTATTGAACAATAAGTAATTTCTAATGCAAACCAAAATGTTCCATACAGATAAATTCCACTGAGAAGATGTGATCTGGAAGGGAAACATGTATTCAGCCCACATGCTGTACTGTTATTATTCACAGCATGTGGTTTTCCTTCCCAGAGATATCCTTATGAAACTGAGAACTGATGTCCATTTATTCTGGGTTCTTCCTGCAGCAGTTATCTTCAAAATAGTGTGAAATGTGGGAACAAAAATTCTCCTGGGTATAGCTTTTATTGACAAGGTGGTTTGCCAACTTGATTTCCCTGATTTTTCATTTTGCCTGGAATGCTAAATTAAAATTTTTAAAAATTGGGCATGGTTTTACTTTGTTGCATTAAATGGGAAAATTGATGCCTCTGTCCCTTTGCATTTGTGTGAGCATGTGTTGATTATGAAAAGACGTCTTCCTTTATTGCAGGAGTAAGCGTTCGTTCTTTCTGATTTGGAAAAGTGTGTGAAGACAGCTGGGTTTGTGTGCATGTTACCCATTTTCATTTGCTCTGTGTAAGCAAGCGTTGGAGGCAGAGAGCTCTTCTTTTGTTTTTGGGGGAGGTTATGGGGTTGAATAATGCCTGCACTAGCTTCTTGTGCTAAGATAAGAGATGTGAGAAATTGCTATTCTGGCTGGCAGCCAAGCATGCCTGTTCAGAGTGGGCTGCTGATAACTCTGCCTACTCCAGTTTGATGTCTGCTTACTTGGCATTGAAACAAACTACTTCTGTTTACCCCCGTTTTCCTTTGAAAGCCTTTCCACCCATGGCATCGCATCCAGAAGGAACAATGGTCTCTTTGCTGTTGCTGCTGTTCCCAAGAACCTTGGGGCTGTGGTTTGTTCAGAATTGTTTCTGTTCTTGGGATGTGGCAACACTGACGCGGCCAGTGCTCGTTGTTTGTTCGGCTGGTCTTGCAAAGGTCGTGGAGAACTGTATTTGGAACTGCTGCTGTCTGTGGACCTCACAGAGCTGTTACAGTAGAGAAGGAGGCCATTCAACCATCAGTCACATTTCCATCCCCCCAAATCCTGTTGGTTCAACAGACCAACAAGGTACAAGAGTAGACCACAGAGCCCTACAACCCTGCTCTGCCATTCAATGAGATCATTGCTGATCTGATTTTAACCTCTGCTCTGCATTCCTGCATCTCCGATAATCTTTCACCCTCCCCCACCTCCAGGCTAATCAAGAATGTATCTACCTCTGCTTTAAAGATATTCGAAGATTCTGCATCCACTCGCTTTTGAGGAAGGCAGTATCAAAGACTTTCAGCTCTAGAATCATGGAGTCTCTACAGTGCAGATAGAGGCCATTTGGCCCATTGAGTCTGCACTGACCCTCAGAAGAGCATCCCACCCAGACTCACCCTCTCCATCCCTGTATTTACCCATAGCTAATCCACATAGCCTACACATCCCTGGACACTATGAAACAATTTGGCATGGCCAGTCCAACTTACCTGCACATCTTTGGACTGTGGGAGAAAACAGGAGCAAATGACGGAAATCCATGCAGACTTGGGGAGAATATGAAAACTCAAGGTCAGAAATGAGCCTGGTCCCTGTCAGTGTGAGGGAGCAGTGCTAATCACTGTGCCATCAAACCCTTGGGAATAAAACCACTCCAAACTTAATTTCCTCAAGAACGAGGTGTACAGGGATTTCAAGTCCAACCTTCCAAGTCGTCACTGCCTCCTGACTTGTCCATTTTCCTTCCCACCTATCTGCTCCACCCTCCTCTCCAACCTATCACTTTCACCTACCTATCGCACTCTCAGCTATCTTCCCCCCCCCCATCCCCCCAGCCCCACCTGCACCCCCCTCCCATTTATTTCTGAGCCCCTGTGGGCCACCTCCTCATTCCTGATGTAGAGCTCATGTTCGAAACGCGATCCTCCTGCTTCTCGGATGTTACCTGACCAGCTGTGCTTTTCCAGCACCACAATCTTCCACTTTATTACCTTACCCAGTAAATTATTTTGAGAAACTTTCCAAAACATCATAATAAGTTAATTATTGACTCATAGAATGATGTAGCAAGAGGAGAGCTGTTGTATCTGTATTGACTCTTGTGCACTGCTATGTGTAGATTTGTGTGATATAGGAGGCAATCTTTGGGTAAAGAAAATTCTTTGGAATTTCCACTGGATTTCTTTGTACGTTCAAGATGGTCATCAGGCTGTGCTATTCCTCTCAAGTTTTGACTGGGATCAAAACCCTGGAACTCCCTCCTCGCAGCACTGGGTGGCCTGACCGCAAGGACTGCATAAGCTGTGTCTTTGGTCTTGTTATAGCAGTTAATAATGTCTTTGTATTAGCTCAACAACCCTTGGTTCAAGAGGGTAAAATGAGTAGTCACCTTTGGTTATCCCTGACTCCTATGATTTTTGTTTTCTTATTGGAGTAGCTAGTCAGTTCCTTGTGTGGTTCTGGGCTTGTTTCCACTATTCAAGAAAAGCAGGAAGATTTTTCCAGTATCCTCGCTAATATAATTTCTCTCACCCACCAATAAGAGGGAAATACAGATTTACTAGGCACTTTGTGTAAAGTGGCTGTCACATTAGCATCCTGTATGGTTTCATAACCACTTTATCCACCTGTCCTACTCTTTTAATAAACTTCAAACTTAAGTGCTCTTGCTGAGTTTATACGTCACTTGTCGACATTGGTCACCTCTTAACAGCTACGATGTTAAAGAAAATAGTAAAAATCCATAACAGATCTGAAGCTATTCACCTATTGTAAAGGTCTAAAACAAAGGGATTATGATGTTGGGCAGTGCTGTTTGGTTAGCTTACTAGTCTGAAGACACTAGCATCATTTGACGTAAAAACCAAAAGGACTGTGGATGCTGTAAATTAGTAACTAAAATAGAAATAGCGGCAAAGCTCAGCAGGTTTGGCAGCATCTGTGGAGAGAAATCAGAGTTAACAGTTTGAATCGAGTGAAGGTCACTCTGATTTCTCTCCACAGATGCTGCCAGACCTGCTGAGCTTTTCCAGAAATTTCTGTTTTTGTTTTAAACATCATTTGATGTGTTGTTTGGTGCAAGCTAACAATTAACACCACTCTGTTACCTTCCACCCTTACATAATTAAGTTTAATGGTTTAGTTAAGTAACTAAAATTCTAAAACTAATTACCATGAAAATATTAAACTTATCTCGAGTTAGTTGAACAGTGATAAATTTTAAACCTATTAATATTAAAATAACAATTGTAAAGCCTGTATTTTGCTTGGGTGGTTAGCCATTTAGTTGTCACTGAAAACCTGCAGAAGTTCCAGCATTAAGGAGATTGCCCAAGGCACTCGAGATAAGCAAACGATTGATACCTTTGAATGCCCAGATGATTCATGAGAATGCTACTCAGTTCCATTTTCCCTGGCATCCATCACGAAACTAAAAAAGGCAAGCTCTGAGCCACCCATCAATAGAATAGAATAACAATTTATTGTCATTTGTATTTATGAAAATATAGTGAGATGTATAAATCACCACAATTCAGCACAATTGTAATTACAAAAAGAAATAATTGAGACAAAATTAGGACAAAGTTTATCTTTTATTCCCTGCATGGTTTCTGCGTTTCTGAAGTGGCTACAGGACTCCGTCGCAGAAGCTGCTCCTGAGGCCACCAAAGCAAGGGTTTCCAGACAAGACCCACACTATCACTGCTAACTTCTTGCGAGAAGAGGTCGAGTAATTTGGGCTTGTACCAATGGAGTTTAGGAGAATGAGAGGGCCACCTTATTGAACCATAAAAGATTCTTAGGAGACTTGACGGTACATGCACAGAGTTTGTTCTCCATTGTGAGAAAGTCTAAGACCAGAAGGCATAATCTCAGAGTAAGAAGTTGCTTGTTTAAGACTTGAGAAGTATTGTTGTTTAAGAATAAATGCAGTGATGGGGCATCCAGAACTAGGTGTCACAGTCTAAAGACTTGGGGTAAACTATTTAAGACCAAGGGATCAAATGATGTGGGGGGATAAATAGGAACAGGCTTTTGAGTTGGATGATCAGTTATAATCGTAAGGAGTGGCAGAGCAGACTGGAAGGAAGGAATGACCTATTCATCCTCATAGAATTGCTACAGTATGGAAACAGGCCATTTTGTCCAACAAGTCCACACCGTCCCTCCGAAGAGTAACCCATCCAGACTCATTCCCCTAACCTATCACTCTACATTTCCCATGACTAATGCATCTAATTTACACATCCCTGAATGCTATGGGCAATTTAACATGCCCAATCCACCCTAACCTACATATCTTTGGGAGGAAACCCCACGGAGCACCTGGAGAAAGCCATGCAGACAAGGGATAGAATGTGCAAACTCCACACAGACTGTCGCCAGAGGCTCGAATCGAACCCAGTCCCTGGTGCTGTGAGGCAGCAGTGCTAAACACTGAGCCACCATGTCGCCCTATTCTTGCTCCTATTTCCTGTATATCTAGACTTTTTTTGCCCTCTGACTTGTGGTCTTAATCCCAATACATGCCTTTATAAAACATTTGGCCCCTGAATCCTGCTCTACCAGTCATATGATTGTGGCTGATTATTGAACTCAATACCCTAATCTTGGAACCCCCAATTCCCTTGCTTCCTTTAGCCAGAAAAGCTATGCTTACTTCCTCATTGAAAACACAATGCTTTGGCCTCAACCACTTTGTAGTTTGAATTCCACAGGCTTGCCACTCCAAAGGTAAAGAAATTTCTCCTCACTTCAGTTCAAAAAGGTTTACTTCTTTTCCTTCAGCCTGATTCTGGACTCCCCACCAATAGGAACATCCTTCCTGCATCTAATCTAGTCATATGATAATTTTATCGGCTTCTGAGGTCCACCACGCATTCTTCTGAGCTCTTATGAATACATCCCTAACTGATTAAACTCCTCAGTTAAACTCCTGCCATCCCAGGAATCAATTAGGTAAATATCTGCTGCATTCCCTCTTTGGAGAGAGCATCTTTCATTGGATAAGTAGAGTAAAACTGAGCACAATATTCCAAGCATGGCCTCACTAAAGCCTCATCAAAGTATAATTGCAGTGAGACATTCTCGTTCTTATACTCGATTCCTCTTGCTATGAAGGTCAACGTACAGTTTGCCTTCTTTCCCGCTGCTGCACCCATGTGCTCCCTGGAGCTGTGACACATCGGTGCTGAAACATATTGAGCGTTGAGGAATCTCTTTCAGAGTTGTACCCTAACACTGCAGGTCTGGGATTAACACCAACTCTCTTCTAAGATAATCTAGTTCACTATATACTGCCCTGCACAGGGATATGTCTATACATCCATCTTCATCCAAAGACTCCTCAGAATTGCTCTAAACTTAAAAGTAAATCTAGCCAAAAAAACCTAAATTATGGGTTAAAAACTGAAAGAACTGCGGATGCTGTAAATAAGAAACAAAAACAGAACCTGCTGGAAAAGCTCTGCGGGCCTGGCAGCATCTGTGGAGAGAAATCAGAGTTCTGAGGAAGGGTCATTCGAACTGAAACATTAACTCTGACTTTTCTCCACAGATGCTGCCAGACCTGAGTTTTTCCAGCAATTTCTGTTCATGTTACTAAATTATGGGTGTTTCTCTTTAAGCTCAAAATCAAACAGGTGCCAGAAATCTCTAACAAACCTTGAGGACCTATTATTTACCTTGCTGGGTCACAAATCAATCTAAGGTAAACAAAAATCCATCTAGGGTGCGCAGATTCAGGTGCTAGGCCTCAAAATTTGTTTAAATAAATCACCATGGCTACAGAAATACATGCAATTTAATTATTACATTGCGACACACACAAACCCACTGATTACTAACTTAAAAACCAAAAGCCAAAACTTAGAATTAATGTATAGAAATCCCACAGCTTACATCACAACATAAATATAGATTTTGCAATTTGGGTATAGGAATGACCTGTGAACTGCTTAAGTAGAGAGCAGCATATGGTAAAGTGTCTGTTAATAATAACAATGAGACAATAGGAGATGTAATAAAAAAAGTCAAAGACAGACGCACCCATCACTGCATGGTAGCATTACTTGTACACTGGCCTGATGCCTACAATGGCTTAACAAGCTCAAAGCAGCAATACTCAAGGTCATTTGGTAGATTCATGTATGAAACCTGTGGCAAAACTTGGCCATCAAGGATTGCCCTTCACATCCATCAGTGAAGGTGTCTGTTATAAAGATACCCCGTATGGATCTGATGGATTGATTGTTGCAATCCTTCGATGACAGAAGAAAGACCTGAAAGGAACGGCTGTTGGCAAAGCTGTTTAATTGCTCCCAGCCCTCCAGTGATTGTGAATGAAAGACCTTCAACTAATTGCAGCCAGTAATCCTAATTTGTTTCTGTTGTCATTCAGTCCTTAATTGTAGTGTGTGAAGAGTAGCCAATGTGAAACCATTTTTGCATTACAGGGATAGTGGCTTCTGGCTAATCTTCGTGCTATGATCAAAGAATGGATCTCAATCAGATCACTGGAAAGGAGTTGAACAGGAGCTGTTCAAAGATAAAAGCACCTTGCAGTGCTTTATTATTGTAATGGGTTCTGTTTGAAGTGCAGAACGATTCCACAATGCACTGGGCTAAACTGTTTACATTACTATGTCAAAGCAGATGGTGACGCCCTTGTATTTTAGGCAAAATCTGCTTGTACAGCTGATTAGAGCTTTGAGGGTGAAGAATGACTTAATGTGCCTGTAACTAGCTGCTTAGCTCAGAGAGTGGTTGCAATGTCGAACGTTCTACAACAAAGAGTGACAAATATGATTAGTATTTAGGGAGAGGTACATGAGGTGGTGGAGTGGTATAGAAGGTCTAATTGGTATAAAGTGGGAGGAGTGCCTGTGTGGACTTCTGTGCTGAATGGTCTAATTCTGGGATGTCATAATTGTATGTAAACATAGGGAATTTTAAAACTCTGCCTGAATCTGAGATGGCTGTTGGCTGTCCTGGGTTAGTCATGGTGAGGAGAAAGTGAGGTCTGCAGATGCTGGAGATCAGAGATGGAAATGTGTTGCTGGAAAAGCGCAGCAGGTCAGGCAGCATCTAGGGAACAGGAGAATCGACGTTTCGGGCATTAGCCCTCCTTCAGGAGAATTTGCTAAGGTGTTGGCTGTTTTCATTTGTCAGCTGGTGTTCTATCCTGCGTTGGAAAGTCTTGCTGCTAATTGTACATCATTGGCTGGGTGGGGGGTAGAAACACTTCTGGAGTTGTGAAAGGAGCCATATAAATACAAGTCCTTTTTTCTTAAACACAGTGTTAAAAAAGCTCAGATCATCAGGATTGTCTCCCTGTTTTTGAATGACTAAGACTAGTGATGACATGTCTGTGAGCCCATTATGGTCTAAAACTGAGACCAAGGGGACCCACATTCTTGATGCTGAATACCAGGAGCATAATGAGCATTGCCCTAAAAAATGCAGAGTTTTTAAATATAGTTTTTGCCGTTTGAAGTACTAAAGAATTCTTGAAGCACACTAATGCACTCCATATTTTGATTTGAAAGTGTATGTTGTACAGATTTAATCATAATGACACCAATTTTCATGGGAACACAAGCTGTCTAGTGTTTTCCCAGAGTATGCCTTACTAAGAATTGCTTCCCCTGGGGCAGATTGTATGGAGCATAGCAGTTTTTGCAGAGTCCTTCCCACAGAGGGTTGCACCAGCTGGGCTAAATTTAACACAAGGGTCAGTCCTCTGGAAACTAAGGTTAACACTTCCGCACTTGTAGATGGTGGTAAAACATAGCCAGCAGGTTTACATACAGTGGAGGCTCTCTTATTGGAAGAATGCTAAACAGTGAAATATCACTTTTATCCATTCCTAAACATTTTGAGGAAAATAATTCAGAAAACTTTCCAGTACAGGCTTGCGATAGAAGCATTGTCTATTTTATTCGACTTCTGAAGAAAATGATGACAGTGAATAAATATTAAACTGAGTAGATTTTCCACTTTGAATGCAGTTGGGTTAGGTTACTGTTTGTATTTCTACTAAAGTTCATTTGAATAATCACAAAGTTTAAACTTTCCACAAACCTGTACAGTTGAGCAATGTAATAGAAGGAATTGTAATAAGGGAACAATAAGTCTTTATTTTCTCTTTCCATTTAAAAAGCATCCCTTGATGTATTTCAGTGGGAACCTGGTGAATTTCACGAATATGGCTGAAAATAGTTCTTTCAGCAGAATTGACCTATGTGTTCAGTCCTCCACTGTAATCCATTTGCATACAACATTCTCCAAATCTTTTATACTATTCTGGTGGATTCTGTCTGGATTGTGTTGATGTCCCCTGTTGTCAATGTGGCAGTAATATATTCCAGATCACCTTGATTCTCTCTGCCTTCAGCAGGCTGTTGTTACTTTGAATAAACAGTTTCAAAAGTTCCATTTCATGACCAATTTTCATAGAATCATGCTCCACAGAGGGAGTCTATTCAGCCCACTGAGCCTTTGCCAGCTCTTTTAAAAGAGCTATTCAGTGCGTCTCCATCTCCTTGCTCTTTCCTTGGATGTTTTAAGTAGAGGTCTGACTTGCTTTTGCAAATTATAAATACTTCTGCCCACCCTTTCATGCAAAGCATGATAATTCTGACGTATTTTCAAAGAGTTGTAGTGATGTTGTAAGAGTTTCCACGTTTATTAAAAATTCGCCAAGAGCTTTGCTCTGAAATACCAGTAAGGAAAACGGGAACCAAACTTAGTTTTTGGTTTACATTCCAGTCAGGCCAGTCAAAAACTGAGTAGTCCAGTCTTATAGTTGTTAAACGAACCCAGCTCAAATTTTAATCAGTCCTCCCCAAAAAAGCAACCGTTCTTGATGTGAGCTTAATTGATTTGAGCTTTCATCTATCAGTAACTGTCTCTGAGAATTCTGTCTGCTTGCTTGTTAATCTGATAAAAATCTCAAGTAAATCCCATTGTCCAGGTGCAAGTCTGTTAAAATTGGAATTTTACTGTGTTTAATCAAAAGATTGTTCTTTTCAGAGACTGGGAGCTTTTGGTATGCTGTTCCCTTGTGTGTTTGAATCCAGTAACTAACAATGATGCTTTGTGCTTTACAGTTAGTAAATTGTATTTTCCTCATGAATGTGCTTTTCTACCTGCTTTTCTCATCAATTTTCTGCCCTGTACTGCAGGGGCAGATTGTTGCAGCACCTAATTATCTTGTTTGACCTGCATAAATAGTTCTCAAGGTTTGCTCAGTGGAGTCTTAATGTTGACCGTGTTGTTCAGAGCCAGGCCTGAAATCATTCCTATCTTTTCAGTTTTCTCACTCCTTTCCATTATTAGCAGCGGCTGGTCAGGATTGGAAACTTTCCTAGAGCAATCCTCGACCAGGAGATGAGAGTGATGTTCTTAACCAGAGGCGGGCAATGGCCTAGTGGTGTTATCACTGGTATTAGTCCAGAAACCCAGATAGTGTCTGGGGACCCAGGTTCAAACCCAGGTTGAATTCAAATGATGAAATTTGAATTCAAACGAAATCTGTGGTGACCATGAAACTGTTGCCAGTTATTGCTAAAACCCATCTGATTCGCTAATGTCCTTTAGTGAAGGTAACCTGCCATCCTTACCTACATATGACTCCAGACCCACAGCAATGCGATTGCTTCTTAATTGCCAATTAATACTGGCTTGGCCAGTGATGTGCAGATCCCATGAATGAACAAGAAAGAATAACCTCAATTTGATCCAATTTTTGGTTTTTGAATTGCAGCTTGAACCAAGACCTGACAGTCACTAATACAGTGATTTAGCATCTATTGGTGTTGGGGCACATGTTGAATCACCCGTGCAGCATAGCAACTAAATAAACTGTGAATTACAGCAAATCTAGGTTAGATCCACTCAGTCAAATTCCTATTCATGGAATTATGTCACAATCTGCATTAAACTGCACGTACTGCACACACCATTGTATTGGTGTCATCAGTTGGGATGTTCCCTGTGGTTGTATAGTCTGTCTTCTGTTGAGGCTGGCCTTTATACCCATAGTCACGTGGAGGAAATGCCAGAAGGTAGCTGGCATCTGGGGTGAGTTAGGCCATTGTTCTGAATGAGAAGACGCAGTGTGAAAAAATGGGAGAGAGATGACCTGAGCTGGAGCACATACACAACTAATTCAACTGCTCTCAAGTAACTTGAATGAATAGAACAGCTGATTTTAAATGGCATTTGTTTTGATGTCTTACAGCACCCATGTCACGGCTACTTCGTGTGTGGGGTACTAATGGTATTGTGTGTGCAGGATATTTGTGTTTCACTTGGTTCTGACTGGATCTAATCTCAACTCCTCTTCTTTTTGAACAAAGGTTTATCTAGTTGTTTCCTGTTTATTGTACCTAAATAGTACAACACGCATTCAATTTGTCTATCCCATATCCCTGAAATATTGTCCTAGTTCATCATCATTTTGATTACAAGGAGATGGATGCCTTGATGCAATTATGCAGGGACTTGGTGAGACCACACCTGGGGTATTGTGTGCAGTTTTGATCTCCTTATCTGAGCAAAGATGTTCTTGCTATAGAGAGAGTGCAGCAAACTGATGAAGGGCTTTTGCCCGAAACGTCGATTTCGAAGCTCCTCGGATGCTGCCTGAATTGCTGTGCTCTTCCAGCACCACTGATCCAAAGTACAGCAAAGGTTTACCAGATGGTTTCCATGAGATTGGGGGACTGATATAGAACATAGAACATTACAGCGCAGTACAGGCCCTTCGGCCCTCGATGTTGTGCCGACCTGTCATAACAATCTGAAGCCCATCCCACCTACACTATTCCATGTATGTCCATATGCTTGTCCAATGACGACTTAAATGTACTTAAAGTTGGCGAATCTACTACCGTTGCAGGCAAAGCATTCCATACCCTTACTACCTCTGACATCTGTCCTATATCTATCACCCCTCAATTTAAAGCTATGCCTCCTTGTGCTCGCCGTCACCATACTTGGAAAAAGGCCCTCCCTGTCCACCCTATCTAACCCTCTGATTATCTTATGTCTCTGTTAAGTCACCTCTCAACCTCCTTCTCTCTAATGAAAACAGCCTCAAGTCCATCAGCCTTTCCTCGTAAGACCTTCCCTCCATATCAGAGCTGAAAATGTGTTGCTGGAAAAGCACAGCAGGTCAGGCAGCATCCAAGGAACATGAGAATCGACATTTCGGGCGTAAGCCCTTCTTCTGTTCCTTGGATTCTCCTGTTCCTTGGATGCTGCCTGACCTGCTGCGCTTTTCCAGCAACACATTTTCAGCTTCCCTCCATATCAGGCAACTTCCTAGTAAATTTCCTTTGCACCCTTTCCAAAGCTTCCACATCCTTCTTATAATAAGATGACCAGAACTGTACACAATATTCCAAGTGCGGCCGCACCAGAATTTTGTACAGCTGCAGTATAATGTCCAGGTTCCGGAACTCGATCCCTCTATTAATAAAAGCTAAAATACTGTATGCCTTCTTAACAGCCCTGTCAACCTGGATGGCAACTTTCAAGGATCTGTGTACATGGACACTGAGATCTCTCTGCTCATCTACACTACCAAGAATCTTACCATTAGCCCAGTACTTTGCATTCCGGTTACTCCAACCAAAGTGAATCACCTCACACTTGTCCGCATTAAACTCCATTTGCCACCTCTCAGCCCAGCTCTGCATCCTATCTATGTCTCTCTAACCATAACATTCTTCATCACTATCCACATCTCCACCGACCTTAGTGTCGCCTGCAAATTTACTAACCCACCTTTCTATGCCCTCATCCAGGCCATTTATAAAAATGACGAACAGCAGTGGACCCAACACTGACCCTTGCGGTACACCACTGGTAACTGGACTCCAGGATGAACATTTCCCATCACAAAAAGACACGACCCTCTCTCCCTCGTAGCCCTACACACGGATGAAAGAAGCCACCACATCTATCCTGGGGCAGGCTAAGCAAAGGCATGCCAGAGAATTCCTAGAGGCCTGGCACTCCAACCACAGCGCCATAAACAAACACACAGATTTAGATGCCATCTATCAACTCTCAGAAAACGAACAGGAAATGACATCACCACAAACCCCAGGAACCCCATCCAGCTCAGCGAGCAAACCTACACCCTATTTCCCATCAACCAGTGATCCAAACTGCAATATCTCCCACAATCCCATTCCTCCACATTTTGTGCAATAGCCTACTGTGGGGAACCTTATCGAACGGCTTGCTGAAATCCATATACACCACATCAACTGGTTTACTCTCATCTACCTATTTGGTCACCTTCTCAAAGAACTCAATAAGGTTTGTGAGGCACGACCTACCCTTCACAAAACCATGCTGACTATACCTAATCAAATTTATTTTTTTCTAGATGATTATAAATCCTATCTCTTATAACCTTTTCCAACACTTTACTAACAACTGAAGTAAGGCTCACTGGTCTATAATTACCAGGGTTGTCTCTACGCCCCTTCTTGAACAGGGGAACCACATTTGCTATCCTCCATGTCTTATGGCACTATTCCTGTAGACAATGATGATTTAAAGATCAATGCCACAGGCTCGGCAATTTCCTCCCTGGCTTCCCAGAGGATCCTGGGAAGTCCATCCAGCCCAGGTGACTTATCTATTTTCACACTCTGCAGGATTTCTCATACCTCTTCCTTGTGAACTTCAATCCCACCCAGTCTAGTCGCCTGTATCTCAGTATTCTCCTCAACAACATTGTCATTTTCTGGTGTGAATGAGGAGAGACTGGATTGGTTAGGATTGTAATGACTGGAGTTTAGAAGAATGAGGCAGATATCTCCTAGGAACCTATAAAATTCTAACCGGGCTTGACAGGGTAAAGAAGGGTCTTCCGAATGACTGAGAAGTCTAGAGTATGGGGTTAGTCTGAGATATTCGGGACAGAGATGAGGAGAAATGTCTTTACCCAGAGAGTGGTGAGCCTGTGGAATTCTCTGCAAGACAAAATGGTTGAGGCAAAAATATTGAATGTTTTCAAAGAGGATCCAGTTGTAATTCTTTTGGCTAAATGGGCTAAGGTTAGGAGAGAAAAGGGGAACATGATCATGTGTTTGATCAGCCATGACCCGTATTGAATGACAGAGCAGGCTTGAAAGGCCAAATGTACATTCCTGCTCCTATATTGTGTGTTTCTATCTCCATTAGCTTTCTTTCTCCCAGCACCATTAGCTCAATATGCTCTTGCGAAAGGAAAATACTGCAAACGGTGAAAATATGAAATGAAAACAGGTGAGTGAAAGAGCTCACAATTCAGAAAATGTTAGGTGCTGTAGCAGTTTGGAAGCGAGAACAGACTGGGGGTAGGTAAAGGAGAAGACAGGGGTTGTCAATGATCAGGTTGACAGCAGGAAAGAATTGAGTTTTGATGAGGTGCAAGGAAAGAATTAATAGTGCTGGGATAAGTCTTGTTGTAAGAGGAAAGGGTTATCTTTCTATTCCTTCTATTGTATTGCTATAATACCTCTGACCTTCAACTTTTACCTCAGTCCTTCTGTATACTGCGCACTTTACTTCCACTTTCCAGGATCTGTTACAGACATACATTTTTATTAATCTTTTTTAAAATCTACAAATAATCGAGTCCTCTGTGACCATTCTGAAAAAGGCATATTTATGTCTACACTCTGCTTTGTGTTAGCCAGCCAATCTTCTGTACGTGCCAATGTGCTACCCCCTACACCTCGAGATTTATTTTCTGTAATACTCTTTGATGTGGCACCTTATCAAATGCCTGCTAAAAAAAATGTAAGTCCAGTGTGTCCACTGGTTCCCCTTTGTCAACAGTACATGTTACTTCCTCGAAGACCTCCAAGAGGTTGACCAAATGTGGTTTTCCTCTCAAAACTGTGTTGACTTTGTCTGATATTTTGATCAGCTGGTTTTTCAGTGACACCAAGAGAATGGTTTGAATCCTATGCTGGCCCCACCTTCTAATCTCACCCATTTCCTGAGGCATGGTGATCCTTGGCTTAAAATCACCACCAATCTTTACTTCATAAGAGAGCAGCCTCTTGGTCCTGTAGGACAATGATGATTTACACTTTTATTTTTTCATCTTTAACTTGTCCAAGTGCACTGCTATAACCTGTTTAATAACAGCTTCTAATATTTTTCCTGTGATAGATGTTAAACTAACTGGCCTCTAATTGCTTTCTGTCTCCCTTTTTGAATAAAAGACATAGGGTCATACAGCAAAAGAAACTGACCCCTTCATCCAACCAGTCCATTACCATATTCCCAACCAAACTAACCCCACTTGATTGCATTTGGCTCATATCCCTTCAAACCTTTCCTATTAATGTACTTGTCAAAATGTCTTTTAAATGTTATAACTGTACCCCCATCCACCACTTCCTCTGGCAGTTCATTCCATAAATGGACCACTCTCTGTAAGAATTAGATTACTTACAGTGTGGAAACAGGCCCTTCGGCCCAACAAGTCCACACCGACCCGCCGAAGCGCAACCCACCCATACCCCTACATTTACCCCTTTAACCTAACACTATGGGCAATTTAGCATGGCCAATTCACCTGACCCGCACATCTTTTGGACTGTGGGAAGAAACCGGAGCACCCGGAGGAAACCCACGCAGACACGGGGAGAGTGTGCAAACTCCACACAGTCAGTCGCCTGAGTCGGGAATTGAACCCGGGTCTCCGGCGCTGTGAGGCAGCAGTGCTAACCACTGTGCCACCGTGCCGCCCACAAGAATGTTGTCCTTCGTGTCCTTTTGAATTTTTCTTATCTCACCTTAAAAATATGCCCCTTGATTTTGAACTCCCCTATCTTAGGGAAAGTACTTTCGCTATTCATCCTATCTATGCCCTTTACTTTTGCTATCTTTCAATCTGATGGAACTGTCCCCTAAACAAGGGTATTTTGGAAAATTCAAACCAATAATGCATTAAATATCTCACTAGGCACTTAATTAAAAACCTTGTGATGAAATCTGCTGGGACCTGGGCAGTTGTCAATGTGCAACTCCAGTAATTTACTCAGTACCACTTTGGAGCCTTGAACCAGAATATTTCTCTGCTTTAGGAATGCATACTCATTTCTTGCTTTACAATGTCTTTACCCCACCTTCAAAATGGTGCCACATCTCCCCACTGAGGAGACGAAAAAAGATAAAATTATTCACTCTTAGGATGTTAACATCGTTGGCAAGGTCAGCATTTAATGTCCATCCTTAATTGCCTTTGAGATGGTGTGAGTTGTCTTTCTTGAATACAACCGTCACTTTGTAGTACATTTCAGAATTAGATGCATTATTGTGGTTCTGGAGTTATATGTTGGCCAGACATATGCTGCGGACAGAAGGTTTCCCTCCCTAAGAAATGTGAATGAACCTGCTGTGCGTTTACGACATGGTGGTGAATGTGGGGAAACTAAACTGAACATGATATGAGTTATCTAATGAATAGCCTGTGTTTTTCTGCAACCATCCATAAGATCTACAATTATGATTCTCTTGCACACAGTTTATCTTGCTGTGGATACTGCGACATAACATCTAATGGGTGATCCTGATCCAGTGAAGGGAATAGAGACACAACAGTGGTTATTGGGCTGTTTGTATGGCAGTGCTTCCCCACTGAGATAGTCGAATAAGTAATTAATAACCAACTACAAGCATTCGTTGATCAGCAACAGCTTTGCAATGTTGAGAGCAATGAAGTGAGCCTAAGTGTACCTAAATCCTCAGTGGAGAATTTCCTTTGATTGTCAAGGTATCTGACAAGCAGGAAATTCCAACATCCTGTTTAACGACAATTATTTCAGTGCTCATTACGTTTTCATTTATTGTAGCCCCATCATTGCTCAGTGAGATTTGACCCAGGTTAAGTGGTGTAAACGTGAGGAGCTAGCTTAAATGCTGGTCTGCACATGTGTTCAGTGAGCATTAATGTAAAGTCACCTTTAAATGGAGGGACTTGCAGAGAAATCCACACTTGTAGAGTTGTTGGGTACTTATATGTATTCGGACCCAACACTTCAAGACCTGACTGCTACTCAATTGTTGACCACAGTGGCACATTTTTGTAAAATGAACTTGCAGTTGTCATGGGGCCATGGAAAGATTTGAAGACCAGAAAGATACTTTTAATCGCTGAGCTAGAAGGTTCATTTTCAGATGTTTCTTCACCATACCAGGGAACATCTTCAGTGAGCCTCCGGACAAAGCACTGCTGATGTTTCCTGCTTTCTGTTTATATGTTTGGGTTTCTTTGGGTTGGTGATGTCATTTCCTGTCCTTTTTCTCAGGGGATGGTAAGTGGGGTCCAAGTCAATGTGTTTGTTGATAGAGTTCCAGTTGGAATACCATGCTTCTAGGAAATCTCGTGCGCGTCTCTGTTTGGCTTGTCCTAAGATGGATGTGTTGTCCCAGTCGAAGTGGTGTCCTTCCTTATCTGTATGTAAGGATACTAGTGAGAGGAGGGTCATGTTGTTTTGTGGCTGGTTGATGTTCATGTATTCTGGTGGCTAGTTTTCTGCCTGTTTGTCCAATGTAGTGTTTGTTACAGTTCTTGCATGGTATTTTGTAAATCACATTAGTTTTGCTTGTTATCTGTAGGGTCTTTCAAGTTCATTAGCTGCTATTTTAGTGTGTTGGTGGGTTTGTGGGCTACCATGATGCCAAGGGGTCTGAGTAGCCTGGCAGTCATTTCTGAGATGCCTTTGACATAGGGGAGAGTGGCTAGGGTTTCTGGACGTGTTTTGTTTGCTTGTTTGGGTTTGTTGCTGAGAAATTGGCAGACTGTGTTCATTGAGAACCTACATCCAGAACCTCAACCTGAGCTACAAGACTTCTCAAAACTCAGAAGTCTTTTAAAATTGAGATGTTATACAATACAGTACAGAACAGGAGCAGGCCCTTCAGTCCACCCAGCCTCTGTCAATTCCTATTCCTTATTTAGAGCCCCCAGTTATTGCCCATGCTTGGCATTTATCTCTTTGTTCGCCTCACAATTCATGTGTCTATCAAGATATGCCTTAAATGTTACTAATGTGCCTGGCAGTGCATTCCAGGTACCAACCACATTCTGAGTGAAAATTATTCCCTGCACTTCTTCCCTTAACCTTCCCCCTCTCACCTGTGCCATCTTGTAGTTGAACATTCCATCCTGGGAAAAAGCTTCTGACTATCCACTTTATTTATGTGTCTCATAATTTTGTAGACCTCTAACAGGTCACCCCTCAGTCTCAGCCTTTCCAGTGAAAACAATCCACGTTTAGCCAATCTCTCCTCATAGCTAAAACCCAGCAGACCAAACAACATCCTGGTAAACCTTCTCTGTACCATCTCCAAAGCATCTACGTCCTTCTGGTGATGTGGTGACCAGCCATGCACGCAGTATTCCAAATGTGTGACCTAACTGAAGTTTTACACAGTTGTAACATATCTTTCCAACTTCTTTATTCAGTGCCCCAGCTGATGCAGGCAGGTTTGCTGTATGCCTTCTTGACCATCTTATCCACCTGTGTTGTCACTTTCAGTGATCTGTGGACCTGTACACTAAGATCCCTCTATATGTCAATTCCAAAAAGCACGCTTCCACCGCTGCTCTCTGTCATCTTTGACCAAGCCAGCTTTGTATCTGTCTAGCCAACTCAGCCCGGATCCCATGAGACTCTACCTTCTGCAGCAGACTGCCATGAAGTGCAATACTAAAGTCCATGTAGACAATATCCACTGCCCTTTCCTCCTCGATTATTCTTGTCACCTTCTCAAAAAAACTCAATCAAATTGGTCAGGTGTGACCTTCCCTGCACAATTCCATGCTGCCTATCATTTGCTTCCAAATGTGAATAAATCCTGTCTGTCAGTAACTTCTCCAAGGGCTTCCCCACCACTGACATCAGGCTCATTGGCCTGTAATTTCCTGGATAATCTCTGTTTCCCTTTTGAAACAAAGGAACAACATTGACCATTCTCCAGTCCTCTGGAACCTCGCCTGAGGCCAAAGAGTATGCAAAGATGTCTGTTAAGGCCCTCGTTATATCCTCCCTTGCCGCCTACACTATCCAGGATAGATCCCATCTGAGCCTGGGGACTCATCTATCTTAATGCACTTCAAGACACCAAACACTTCCTCTTTCATTTTGTTCAATTGGTTCTCCTTCATACACTGAGAGTATTCATGCACCTTTAACTCATTCCCAGGTATCTGTTGTTCTAACAAGTGTTTGGTCATTTGTCTTGGTTTTGGCTTGGTTTGAATTTTTGTTTGATTGGACTCCTATGAAGCACTCTGGGACATAGAGTCATAGAGATGTATAGCACAGAAAACAACCCTTCGGTCCAATCCATCCATGCTGATCAGATATCCGATATCATATCAGACTCCCCCACTCCAGGTAAAAGACCTTGACTGTTTATCCTATCCATGCCCCTCATGATTTTATAAACCTCTATAAGGTCACCCCTCAGCCTCCGACACTCCAGAGAAAACAGCCCCAGCCTATTCAACCTCTCCTCATAGCTCAAACCCTCCAACCCTGGCAACATCCTTGTAAATCTTTTTGAACACTTTCAAGTTTGATGAAGTAACAAAGAGGGTTGATGAGGGCAGAGCAGTAGATGTGATCTGTATGGACTTCAGTAAGGCGTTTGACAAGGTTCCCCATGGGAGACTGATTAGCAAGGTTAGATCTCATGGAATACAGGGAGAACTAGCCATTTGGATTCAGAACTGGCTCAAAGGTAGAAGACAGAGGGTGGTGGTGGAGGGTTGTTTTTCAGACTGGAGGCCTGTGACCAGTGGAGTGCCACAAGGATCGGTGCTGGGCCCTCTACTTTTTGTCATTTACGTAAGTGATTTGGATGCGAGCATGAGAGGTACAGTTCGTAAGTTTGCAGATGACACCAAAATTGGAGGTGTAGTGGACAGCGAAGAGGGTTACCTCAGATTACAACAGGATCTTGATCAGATGGGCCAATGCGCTGAGAAGTGGCAGATGGAGTTTAATTCAGATAAATGCGAGGTGCTGCATTTTGGGAAAGTAAATCTTAGCAGGACTTATACACTTAATGGTAAGGTCCTAGTGAGTGTTGCTGAACAAAGAGACCTTGGAGTGCAGGTTCATAGACAAAGTCTTTTCCCTGGGGTCGGAGTGTCCAGAACTCGAGGGCGTAGGTTTAGGGCGAGAGGGGAAAGATGAAGAGCTTTTGCCCGAAACGTCGATTTTACTGCTCCCCGGATACTGCCTGAACTGCTGTGCTCCTCCAGCACCACTAATCCAGAATCTGGTTTCCAGAATCTGCAGTCATTGTTTTTATCTAAAGATATAAAAGAGACCTACGGGGCAACTTTTTCACGCAGAGGGTGGTACGTGTATGGAATGAGCTGCCAGAGGATGTGGTGGAGGCTGGTCCAATTGCAACATTTAAGAGGCATTTGGATGGGTATATGAATAGGAAGGGTTTGGAGGGATATGGGCCGGGTGCTGGCAGGTGGGACTAGATTGGGTTGGGATATCTGGTCGGCATGGACGGGTTGGACCGAAGGGTCTGTTTCCATGCTGTACATCTCTATGACTACGACTCTTAAGTTCCACAACATCTAATGCATCCTGTAAATTCAAGTTGTTGCTGGAAAGCTGCAGACTCCTGGTTAGTCATAAGTAGTCATAACCTCAACATTCCTCATGTCCGTCTCTTTGGTGAATACCGACGTAAAGTATTAGTTAAGGATCTCACCCATTTCCTGTATATAACCTTCCTCCTTTTATCTTTGCGTGGGTCTACTCTTTCCCTAGCTACCCTGCTGTTCCTAACGTATGTGTAAAATGCCTTGTTTGATTGGGAGCTACTTATCATCCCCATTCAGGTTCTGGTCTGAACATTTATCTGGAAGCTGATGGGAAGAATTCCTGGTTATGAGTGTATGATTAAAGAGCAATAGCCCACTCAGCCCCTTGAATCTGCAGTCCCATTCAATAAAATTGTGGCTGACCTGATTATTCCACATTCCCTCCTCACTGATAGCTTCCTGATAAGGTCACCGTTGCCCTAGAGTAAAATGGATTGCAGTAGTCATTACCCAGTCCAGAAGTTGGAGGCACCAATGTGAACATATTTAGGGTGTTGCTCATTAATTTAAAGGCTGAAGAATAGCCTTTTGAGAACTTTGGATGTTTGCAGTGCCACTGTGAGAGATTGACATTGAAGCCCTAGCCTGCAAAATGTGTGTTCATTGTGTTGGGTTGTCAGTAAAATAGAGGTTGACACTGATCAGTGTTCTTTGTACTACCATGCTCGGTGTTAATCCACATACATGGTGGTCCCTTGGGTGGCTTAACAAATAACAATTGGTGGGCATGCATCCCAGTGTGAATCAGCATCTTCAGCTGGGAGGACGATGTGTTTTGCTGCAATATAGCATTCCTTTGAAGCACCTGAAGGGAGACAGCACTTGATTTTAAATGTTGTTTATTTTGTTGCTTTATGTAATGGCTATTTGTGTGTGTGGAATAGTAACAGCATTGTGTGTACTGTACATGCAGTCAGGTGCAAAGTGTCTCTGTGTATGTCTTGGTTCCAGTAACATGCTCTTGGTTTAACGGGATGTAATCCCAGCTTCATTATAATTCATAGAACAGTTTGGTGAGCTATTATGCTGTATGGGCAATAAATTGCTCCACTTTACATACTGAACACACCAGCACAACTCACTCAACCTGTGCTTTTCTAGTCTCTGTCTTTAGCTGATTCTGAATCAATTCAGTAGACCTTCTGTGATGTGACCGCTTAGGTTAGATTAACTTAATCCAATTATGTTAACTAAATATATAAAGTCACTAACCCTCTTGATTATATTTCACTCTGTAACTCATTCCCAAATATCTGTTGTTCTAACAAATGTTTGGTCATTTGGCTTGGTTTAAAATTTTGTTTGATTGCCCTCCTGTGAAGCACTCTGGGACATCTTACTGCATTAAATACATCCTATAAATTCAAGTTGTTGCTGGAAAGCTGCAGGCTCCTGGTTAGTCATAAGTAGTGCCCTGACATACTGTTCCCTTGCCTGACTGAGTATTGAATTACTGAATCTGTTTCTGGCTGATGAATATTTCAACATCTATATGCGAGGTGCAAGTATTTTGAATCTTGAAGGTCCTAACATTCAAAGCATTTCAGTCAGAAGCTTTAAAGTGAAGGTGTTTTACTGTATGAATTCTGCTTCCTCATGAGTTAATACACTTTATTTGTGTAAATCTAAATTACCAGGTTTTCCTGTTTGATTTTAATTGTTGGCCATCTCCACTGACATACTTGAGTTCAACTAGACCGTGCACAATCTTGACCAAAGCTGCACTACAAACTACACAAAATTAACCCTTAGTAATATTCCTTACTCTCACTCTAACATTGCCTGCCTCCGTTTCTGTGGTCCTAAACTCCTAATATTTGCTTTGCTGTGAACACACTCCTTGCTGTCTTTCCACTGTCCACAAACTCTTGTGGTTCTCTGACCTTACTCATAAATTCATCAGTGCACTTTCAAACTGTTCCCCAGTACTGCAGCTTCCTTGCACATGGTGGGGGGTGGAAGGGTTCCTTTCTTCCCTATCTTTCTCCCTCTCAACTATAGACATTTCAACCATCTTAGTCCGAGTCATAGAGATGTACAGCATGGAAACAGACCCTTCGGTCCAACTCGTCCATGCCGACCAGATATCCCAACCCAATCTAGTCCCACCTGCCAGCACCTGGTCCTTATCCCTCCAGACACTTCCTATTCATATACCCATCCAGATGGCTTTTAAATATTGCAATTGTATCAGCCTCCATCACTTCCTCTGGCAGCTCATTCCATACACACACCACCCTCTGAGTGAAAATGTTGCCCCTTAGGTGTCTCTTATATCTTTCCCCTCTCACCCTAAACCTATGCCCTCTAGTTCTGGACTTCCCCACCCCAGAGAAAAGACTGTCTATTTATCTTATCCATGCCCCTCATGATTTTATAAACCTCTGTAAGGTCACCCCTCAGCCTCCGATGCTCCAGGGAAAATAGCCCCAGCCTATTCAACCTCTCCCTATAGCTCAAATCCTGGCAACATCCTTGTAAATCTTTTCTGAACCCTTTCAAGTTTCACAACATCTTTCTGATAGGAAGGAGACCAGAATTGCACACAGTACTCCAACAGTGGCCTAACCAATGTCCTGTACAGCTGCAACATGACCTCCCAACCCCTGTACTCAATACTCTGACCAATAAAGGAAAGTATACCAAATGCCTCCTTTACTAGGAGAAAGTGAGGACTGCAGATGCTGGAGATCAGAGCTGAAAGTGTTGCTGGAAAAGCGCAGCAGGTCAGGCAGCATCCAGGGAGCAGGAAAATCGATGTTTTGGGCATGAGCCCTTCTTCAGGAAGGAGCCCTTCCTGAAGAAGGGCTCATGCCCGAAACGTCGATTCTCCTGCTCCTTGGATGCTGCCTGACCTGCTGCGCTTTTCCAGCAACATATTTTCAGCCTCCTTCACTATCCTATTTACCCGCGACTCCACTTTCAAGGAGCTATGAAACTGCACTTCAATGTTTCTTTGTTCAGTAACACTCTAGGACCTTACCATTAAGTGTATAAATCCTACTAAGATTTGATTTCCCAAAATGCAGCACCTCACATTTATCTAAATTAAACTCCATCTGCCACTTCTCAGCCCATTGGCCCATCTGATCAAGATCCCGTTTTAATCTGAAGTAACCTTCTTCATTGTACACTACAACTCCAATTTTGGTGTCATCTGCAAACTTACTAACTATGCCCTTTATGCTCACATCCAAATCATTTACATAATTGACGAAAAGTAGTGGACCCAGCACCGATCCTTGTCACACTCCACTGGTCACAGTTTCACCTTGATATCTCAGACTCTATATAAGCAGGGTGACAATGCTGTGTCAGTAGTGTTACTAGACTCTAGTAATTAGACTCTAGATTAGTAATAAGTAATCGAGAGATCCAAGCTAATGTCTTGCACCACTGATTCAAATCCCAGTAAGGACTTTAAATGTGATTTATTAAAGAGTGAAACTCAAATCAATGGTAGTAAAAAGCCCACTTGGTTCATCCATGTCCATTAAAGAAAGAAGCTCTGCCTTCCTTACCTAGTATGGCCTATATACAACTCCAGATCAACAGCATGCCACTCAATTGCAGGGTGCTTAGAAATTGGCAAACAAATGCTTATAACAAGCAACTCTCAAATCCTATCAAAGAATGAAATGCAAATGTATGTGTGTAGGATTAGAGGGATTTAATTCTCAATGTATTTGAAGTTGTAGCACAGCTGTCTCTGAGTTGGGATGCTGCAGGCTAAATGGTTTGAGTACATGTTAGGTGTGTTGTATTTTGGATGCACAATTTAACAGAAGTCCAGACTATCACATCAGCATTTTAAAATTCCTGTGGCTCAAAATATGGAGAGGAGCAGAGAGATCTCCTGAGACCAATCTCCATTCCTCACTTGGGATCACCTTAAATAATCTAACTTTTTTTATTGAAAAAATATACTTTATCCATAAAACTTACCTGTGTATATACACAGGTATAAAATTACTTCTATACAATCCTTGCATATATGAAACAAATTGGAATTTACCATTCTTGCAGTTACAACCAAAGGCATTTCCTCCTCATGTAGGATACCATTTACAGCCTGAGGCAGTGAGAGCATCTGATAATTGAATTCACCCTCATTTTACTTGGCAGAAAGAGTAGTCTTTCCCCAAGCTTTAGCGCATCCCTCCGTGTGGAGTGCTGGATATTGGAATGTGCCAGTTTGCAACACCAGGTTGAGGTCAGCTCTATACACTGGAATAACAGATAGTGTCTTTCATTGTTTTGATAGTCTTCCAGGTGCAGTCCACATTTGTCTCTGTGTGAATGCCAGAGAGCAGCACCAAGAGCACAGAGTGCTGAGTCATGCAGCTGCTCTCAACAACCTCGACAAAACTACTGCATCTCTCTCCAGCCCTTCTTTGCAAAGGCACATTCAAGAAGGAAATGTGTGACAGTCTCTACCCCTGCCCCCAAGGGCAGTGTGCAATGGCACAGGGCATGCAGATGTACATGAAGAATCTGACAGGTAATGCCTTTCTCACCACCAACCAAGCTATCTCTAGATGCTTGTTAGAAAGTTCTGGTGATGAGACATTCTGCCAAATGGCTTTGACAGTATATTCAGGGAAGCACCCGACAGGATATAGCCCCACCTTTTCTCGCAGGGTCTCAAGGATGTTACATGCTGATCACCGCCTGAGGGATTTGTGGTCAAAGGCATTTTCCTCTCGCCCCTAACTTAATTCAACTGCTGTTTGTGCAAATTTTAATATAAATATTTGAGTGCGGCACATATATTTGCAGTTATATACATCTTATATACCACACATACATAAATACCAGTTTGGATTGCTCTAGGGTTAAAAATAGCACTTTTATATTCTCTATGTCTTAATTCCAAAAGGGACTAAAAGGCTTGCAAAATTTTTACAACTTGGGAAATTAATTTGCAAAATCAATGAAACGTGATTAGCTGGAAAGTGCAAGAGCTATATATTATTATATATTATACTGCATATATTATTCCTGTATTAGTCTACAATCTGTTATGGTGCTCATGTTCCCACTGACCAACAATGATGAGATATTGTCCCAGGTTCCTGCCCCCCTTTGTGCTGGAACCAATGAATAATACAGTGTGTTTCCAAGGATGGAAGGGAAAATGAAGTTGCGTGTGCCATTGCACCCTTCTTGCATCCTTCCTAATGAATGACTCAAATGGTGGTCATGTATTGTTTGGAGTTGATCTGCTTGCCTCTCAGTGATAGCGTGCATGTGCATCGTACTTTCAGCACAGTGAAACTTCCCAACCTCCCAAATGGGAAATGCTGTCACATGGTGTAACTGATCCGTGAATAGGATAAATAGACAAGGTTTTTTTTCCGTGGGGTGGGAGAATCCAGAGCGAGAGGGCAAAGGTTTAAGGTGAGAGGAGAAAGATGTAAAAAGCACCTCAGGGCAACTACTTCACTCAGAGGGTGGTACGTGTATGGAATGAGCTGCCAGTGGAAGTGATGGAGGCTGGTACAATTACAACATTTAAAAGGCATCTGGATGGATATATGAATAGGAAGGGTTTAGAGGGGTATGAACCAAGTTCTGGCAAATGGGGCTAGATTAATTTAAGATATCTGGTTGGGCATGGACATGTTGGACTGAATGGTCTGTTTCTGTGCTGTATATCTCTATGACTCAAAGTTTTATTGAGCAATTTGAGGATTGGAGAGATTTTTTCAACAAAAATTGATTTGATAATTTTGGTCACTAAGAAAATGTCAATATTTCTTGCCTCTATGCTTTCCTCAGTTCTACTTGATCTCCAGCTCTGCAGACCAATTCCCCAACCTTATTACTTTACATTCCCCATGACTATGGCACCTAACCCACACATCCCTGAATACTATGGGCAACTTAGCATGACCAATTCACCTACCTGCACATCTATGAACTGTGGGAGGAAAGTCACGCAGACATTGGGAGAGTTTGTAAACACGACGCAGACAGTTGCCCGAGGCTTGAATTGAACCTGGGTCCCTGGTGGTGTGAGGCAGCAGTGCTAACCACTGAACCATCATGCTGCCCATTGAAAAGAGAGTGGCGGTAGGAGAGAGAGAAAAGCTGGATATCTCCCAATTTCACTCAACCTGTTGTTTGACTCTCACCTATATTGTTTGACTCTCCAGATGTGACTATTGCAAAACTGGCATGTACAATCATAAATCTCAGCTTTCCCAAGACTGTGCTGTCCGGATCCCATTCCATATTGCTTACCAACCACCCCTGTCCTTATTGATCTAAAACAGACCAAACTCAGTGTCACAGAGATATGGCCAGGTGGATTTGGAAACACTTTTCAACAGGAGCAAAAAAACAATGCAACAGCATATGAAACAGTAATTGCTGCTCCTGGAATTTGAGGAAATCACCTCCAACACCTAAAATACCTCAAAAAAGCAGCAGCTGTTACAGCCAGAAATTTTTCCCATCCTCCAAGGGTATTGCCAGGGTTGGAGATTTGAGCTATAGGGACAGGTTGAACAGGCTGGTGCTGTTTTCCCTGGAGCATTGGAGGCTGAGGGGTGACCTTAGAGGTTTACAAAATTATGAGCGGCATGAGTAGGATAAATAGACAAAGCCTTTTCCCTGGGGTGGGGGAGTCCAGAACTAGAGGGCATAGGTTTAGGGTGAGGGGGGGGAAGATATAACAGAGACGTAAAGGGCAACTTTTTCACGCAGAGAGTGATATGTGTATAAAATGAGCTACCAAAGGAAGTGGTGGAGGCTGGTACAATTACAACATTTAAAATATTGGATGGGTATATGAATAGGAAGGGTTTGGAGGGAAATGGGCCAGGTGCTGGCAGGTGGGACTAGATTGGGTTGGGATATCTGGTCGGCATGGACTAGTTGGACCGAAGGATCTGTTTCCGTGCTGTACATCTCTATGACTCTGACTCGAGGAGCAGACCTTGTCCTTATACTGGTATGGGGATCAGGTGTGAGAGACCCAGCAAGTTTGTGTGCACACACACATACCAGTATTTCAGCTACAGTCAATGGTTAAGTCCCAATTCTGCATCTAGCAAATTTGCCACTCCTAGCACTAAGTGACACAAGTCTTTTTAGAATTTTGACTTTTATTCTAGCTTATTACCTTTTCCCAACTATACAAATATGTTCAAACTTTACACCACGCTTTTAATCATGACTTCTTAATCTTTCTGTAGCCACTCTATGAAGTGCTTTGGGACAATTTGCAATGCTAATAGCTGGTATTCAAACGCTAGTTCTATAGATATTTAAATCATTCCCGGGTTAGGGAGTTCAATCCCCCCCCCCCAAAATCAACCAGCAAGAGTTTCTGGTATAATTGGGACAGATTAAATTGTTGGGAATGGCAGAAGCTAACATAAGCAGCTTCCAAATTTCTATATTTTTCTTGGAGAGGTAATCTGGATTGAGAAATAGAGATTTATTGGAGGGACACTCATGGGTGTGGTTCTTGTCATTCATTGGAGCTCATCCAAATAGAATAAAGCAACACAGTGTATTTCTCACCTCCGAGCAACTCCCCTTGTATACTGTACCAGGCATCACAACCACACTATAACAAAGAGATATCTCTTTAGAGTGACTATTGTGGCTGCTAACTAGGCCAATAACAAAATCCACCCAATGTCCGAAAGCAGATAAACCAAAATCACAATGAACTTTCCAGCATTTTGTGTGTACCCTTAGGTGCTTGTAAAGCAGACGCCTCCCAGTATCTGACAATAAAATTTGTACGTCCATATAAACAGGACACTCCCGTACACTCCAAGTCTCTGCTGAATAAGGTTGCCGAGATAAGGATGACTTTAGAAGGAGCCACGTTGTTCGAGCCAGAGGGGTGAAATTAGGTGAGGGAGGATATAGTTGTAAGGCCAGTACAACCTAACTGTTATGCTTACATCACTATCTCGGCTCAATTTTAAAACAGTTTGTTGTTGAGGAACCAGAGGGGGTCACTGGTATTAGCCAGACCATAAGGATGCAGGATCATCGGAGAGAAAACTGACGGGGAAAGGAATAATGAACTCAATGAAAGAACTGAGAACAGAAAAGACCTGCATTCACATGGCATTTGTAATATCCACTGGCTGTTTCAATGCAGTCGCTGTTGTGGTATGGAAAATACTACAGCTATAGGAAGGATGTTGTGAAACTCGAAAGGGTTTTGAAAAGATTTACAAGGATGTTGCAAGGGTTGGAGGGTTTGAGCCATAGGGAGAGGTTGAACAGGCTGGGGCTGTTTTCTGTGGAGCATCAGAGGCTGAGGGGTGACCTTATAGAGGTTTAGAAAATCATGAGGACATGGATAGGATAAATAGACAAGTTCTTTTCCCTGCGGTTGGGGAGTCCCAAACTAGAGAGCATGAGTTTAGGGTGAGAGAGAAAAAAATTTAAAAGAGACCAAAGGGCAACTTTTTCACGCAGAGGGTGGTGCGTGTATGGAATGAGCTGCTAGAGGAAGTGGTGGAGGCTGGTACAATTACGATATTTAAAAGGCATCTAGATGAGTATCTGAATAGGAAGGGTTTAGAGTGATATTGGCTGAGTGCTGGCAAATGGGACTAGATTGGGTTGAGATGTCTGATCGGCATGATCGGGTTGGACCAAAGAGTCTTGTTTCTTTGCTGTACATCGCTGTGACTCGGATGAGGAAGTGGAAGGGTGACATGAAGGATGGTGGAGTTGTGGATACTGTGGAGAGCTGTTGTAGGTTGCAGGAGGGCATTGACAAGATGCAGAGCTGGGCTGATAAGTGGCAGGTGAAGTAAAAGTGTGAAGTGATTCATTTTGGAAGGTCGGATCTGAATGCAGGTTATAGGGTAAAAGGCAGAATTCTTGGCTGTGTGCAGGAACAGAGGGTTCTTGGGGTCTGTGTCCATAGATCCCTCAAAGTTGCCACCCAGGTTGATAGGGTTGTTAAGAAGGTGTATGGTGTATTGGTTTTCATTAGGAGGGGGATTGAATTTAAGAGCTGTGAGGTTATAAAGCCTTAGTTAAACCACACTTGGAATATTGTGTTCAGTTCTGCTTGCCTCATTGTAGGGAGGATGTGGAAGCTTTAGAGAGTGCAGAGGAGACTCTTGGATAGACACATGGGTGATAGTAAAATGAAGGGTATGGTAGGTTATTTTGATCTTAGAGTAGGATACAAGGTCGGCACAACAGCGAGGGCCAAAGGGCCTGTACTGTGCTGTACTGTCCTATGTTCTATGACAGCATTGGTGGTCTTTGAGTGAGGAATGAGGCATACATGATCAAACAGCCTGTGAACACTATGTTCTGTTTTCTGTGTTTTGTGTTGCACACCAGATTGTGTATACTTTCATGTTCACTAAAGCTTATCACCCCCTCTACTTTGATTTCTACCTATGTGTACAAATTCCTCCTTTTAACACTGCGTACAACGACAGCACTATAAAATGTTGCATTGTATTCTTGTCAAGTTGTGATGAATGTGTGTTCTCCGTGTTCAGTGCCTTCCTGTCTTCCTTTTTGACCATATTGCAAGGCTGTTGTTCTTTCCTGTTCTCCTGTTGGGCAGCACTCTTGCCTGAGTCAAAAGGTTCAGGTTTCAAAATCCACTCTGCAGTCTGAGCTCTAAAATCAATGCAGATACCCTCCGTACAATGTTTAGGGAGAGCTACACTGTGGGAAATACCACTTCTTCGATGAAACATTGAGGCCGAGGCCCTTTTAGTCCAACCTTATGGCATGATTTTAAAGACTGGGCAGGGAATTGTCCTTATGTGTTGGAGAAAGTCAGCAGATCTGTAAAAAGAGCAAAACAGTGTGAACTTTTCAAGTTCAGCGTGACCCCTCTTTGGAACAGATTTCATATCTGCGCCATTTTCAGTGTTTTGCCTTATTTTAAGCAAATCCATGGTGTCCTGACTGATGGTTTCCCTTGATGAATGTTTACAGGATATTGCTGAGGTCACTTGTAGAAACTTGTGTACAATTCTGGTCATTTCTGTCAGAAAGATGTTGTTAAATTTGAGAGGGTGGGGAAAAGATTTACAAGGAATTTGCTGGAATTGTAGGGCTTGCGTTATAGGAGAGGCTGAATAAACCTCTGCCTTCTGCAACTGGATCCTCAGCTTTCTGACCCACAGACCACAATCAGTGAAGATAGGTCACTGCACCTGCTCCACAATAACGCTGGACACTGGAGCCCCCAAGGATGCTTCATCAACCCCCTACTATACTCCCTGTACACCCAAAACTGTGTTGCCAAATTCCAAATGAACGTCATCTACAGGTTGGCTGACAACATCACTGTAGTGGGATGGATATCTAACAATGATAGTCAAAATACAGAAGACGACAGAGGGCTTGTTGATGTGCTGCAGTGAGAACAACCTCTCTCACAACGTCAGCAAAACTAAAGAACTCATCATTGACTTTGGAAAGAAAGGAGCAGAACACTCTCCCATCTATATCAACAGAGCTGAGGTTGAGAGGGTGGAGAGCATCAAGGTCCTCAGGGTGATGATGACCGACAGCCGGTCTGGGACTTCCCACGTAGATGCTATGGTCAAAAAGATGCAACAACGCTGTTTCTTCCTCAGGTAGTTCAGGAAATTTGGCATATCCATAAGAAACCTTAGCAACTTCTACAGATGTACCATTGAGAGCATACTGCCAGGATGCATAATAGCCTGGTGTCTGGATTAGTGGTGCTGGAAGAGCACAGCAGTTCAGGCGGCATCCAAGGAGCTTCAAAATCGACATTTCGGGCAAAAGCCCTTCATCAGGAATGATGAAGGGCTTTTGCCCGAAATGTCGATTTTGAAGCTCCTCGGATGCTGCCTGAACTGCTGTGCTCTTCCAGCACCACTAATCCAGAATCTGGTTTCCAGCATCTGATGTCATTGTTTTTACCTGATAGCCTGGTGGCAACTGCTCTGCCCAGGACCATACGAAACTACAGAAGGTGGTGGACAAGGTCCAGACCATCACGGAAGCCAAACCTCTATCCAAGGGCACCATTTACATGATTCGTGGCAGCAAAAAAGCTGCTAACATCATCAATGATCCTTCGCACCCTGGTAATGATTTCATTACATTTACATTTTACATTACATTACAGTGTGGAAACCTCTCCAATCAAGCAGAAGATACAGAAACCTGAACACGCAGCAGCAGGTTCAGGAACAGCTTCTTCCCGGCCGATGAATGGACTCCCCAGCCACAAGTAATACTGGTCTTGTTAACGCTGATCTTGCCAAGCACACGCCCTATACAATGTAACATGTGTGCCTCCAGGTCTTTTAGATCTGTACACATTTGCTAACTATAATCTGCTTGTACTGCTTATAAACAAAGTTTTTCACTGTGCTTCAGTCCATGTGACAATAAATAAATCAATCAAAGGGCATTTTGTGCATGGGTAGAAAGGGTTTAGAGGGACATGGGCCAAGTGTGGGCATATGGGACTATGTCAGATTGGGACATCTGGCTGGTATGGATGAGTTGGACCAAAGAGTCTGTTTCTGTGCTGTGTGATTTTTTATTGCTGGAACAGCACAGCAGGTCAGGCAGCATCCAGGAAACAGGAGATTCGACGTTTCGGGCACAGGCCCTTCTTCAGGCCCATTCCTGAAGAAGGGCCTGTGCCCGAAACGTCGAATCTCCTGTTTCCTGGATGCTGCCTGACCTGCTGTGCTGTTCCAGCAATAAAGTTTCAACTTTGATCTCCAGCATCTGCAGACCTCACTTTCTCCTGTACTGTGTGATTCCATAACACTAAAAGTGCATTATGGTAATTGTAAATTGTTGATTTTGGGAGCTTGCTGTGTCCAAATTAGAGTCATAGAGCTGAGCTTCGGAGGGTCAGTGTGACTTGTGGAGCCAAATGGCTCGTTTCCAAGCTGTAGGGATTCAATGATTTTATTCTCTTTGTCTCTCTGTCTCTGTCTCTCTCTCTCTCTCTCTCTCTCTTCCCCCCCCCCCCCCCCTCTCTCTCTCTCTTCCCTCTCTCTTCCCTTCTTTCTTTCTTCCCTCTCTCTTTCTTCCTTCTTTCTCCTGCCTCTCTGTCTCTTTTGCACTCGTCCCCCAAAATCCCCTCTCTCTTCTCACCCCCCCCCTCTCTCCACCACCTCTCTTTCTCTCTACCTTCCTCTCTCTACTCCCCCCCTCCCCACATCATTTTCCCTTTCCCTCTCCCACCTCATTTTCTGCCTTCCTCTTCCTCCCCCTCTTGTCTCATTGTCTCTCTCTCTCTCTCCCCCACACCCCCTCTGCTCTAACAAAAGCAGCCTTTTCTCATTCTGTAGAATGCATTTGATTCACCATTAATTGTTATTTACTGGAAGAGTATTCCAAGTATGCAGTGCTGCTTTGACAATGGGCCAGTATTATGCAGACATTTGTGCCCATCAAATCATTAGCACCTCTGTTCACCCTTGTGTTGGCAGAACAATGGTATCGACTACTCACTTGAATGTGAATAGAGTGGTTCATGTACAGCCATTATGAAACCATTGTGCTACAGGAAGGAATACTCACCTCAAAGTATGAATTTTTAAGCATGTTTGTGATTTAACGTCTCCTCAGTGCAAGGGTACTTAAGTTCTATTCACTTGTACATTTATAATCATGATTTAGAGATGCCGGTGTTGGACTGGGCTGTACAAAGTCAAAAATCACACAACACCAGGTTATAGTTCAACAGGTTTATTTGGAAGCACACTAGCTTTCGGAGCGACGCTCCTTCATCAGGTGATAGTGGAGGGCTGGAATTATGTTGGAACAGGAATACTGGCATGTACTTACTGAGTTGAGAAGTGTGCTGCTGGAAAAGCACAGCCGGTCAGGCAGCATCCGAGGAATAGGAGAATCGATGTTTCAAGCATAGACTCTTCATCCTAATGAAGGGCTCATGCTTGAAACGTTGACTGTCCTGCTCGTCAGATACTGCCTGACCGGCTGTGCTTTTCCAGCACCACACTTCTCAACTCAGTAAGTACATGCCAGTATTCCTGTTCCAACATAATTCTTAGCCCTATCAACATACCCAACGGAGTCTTAGGTGAGTGACAACATGTGTTCAAACTCCTGCTTAGTCTGTGAACTTCCAGACTTCAAATCTTCTAGGAGCCAGCTTGGGCATTTGGGACCTGACAGTCCTGCCTGTGTCTGTACCATTGACTCTTCCCTCTTCCAAACCAGACTATGCTACTGTCTGGTGGTGTTTGATGGAGTAGCTGATTTATCATGTCCCCCCACAGATGTAACTCTGCAGTTGATACTTAACCATTTTGCCTTGCCTGTAATTCTCTCCTGAAATCACTCCAAATCTCTTTGTTCCTTTTAAGATCTTTGACCAAATACTTTGACTGTTAATCTGATATTAGATTAGATTAGATTCCCTACAGTGTGGAAACTGACCTTCAGCCCAACAAGTCCACACCGACCCTCCGAATATCTCCTGAGGTGGCTCAACGTGAATTTTTTTCTTAAAAGAAAACCAATAGAAATGCAGATGCTGTAGCTCAGAAACAAAAACAGAAGTTGTTGGAAAAGCTCAGCAGGTCTGGCAGCATCTGTGAAGAAAAATCAGCATTAACGTTTTGGATCCAGTGACCCTTCCTCAGAATCATAGAATCCCTGCAGTGTGGAAACAGGCAATTCGGCTCTACAACTTCACACCGAACCTCCGAAAAGTAACCCACTCCCCATCTCTATTACTCTATGTTTACCTCTAACTAATCCATCTGACCTACACATCTTTGGATTGTGGGAGGAAACTGGAGTACCCGGAGGAAACTCACGCAGACACTGGGAGAATGTGGATACTCCACACAGACAGTCACCTGAGGCTGTAATCAAACCTGGATCCTTGACACTGTGAGGCAGCAGTGCCAACCACTGAGCCACCAAAAATGTTGCTTTATATGCACATGGTGGGGGAGGGGCTAAGGGGTAAACAATAGATGGGGATCGAGCCCAAAGAGAGAAGATCTCCCAGCATCCACATCCAGAAGATCATCAGCTGGCTTATACACCACCTCCAGTGGGATGCCAACACCAGACACACATTCCCTGCCCATCTCTTGCCCACCTTCCGCAGGGACCGTTCCCTCTGGGACACCCTGGTCCACTCTTCCTTCACTCCCAACAACCTCCTCCACCCTGACCCACTGCACATTCCCTTGCATCTGCTGAAGGTGTGTCACCTGTCTGTTTACCACCTCCCTCACCAGTAGCCAAGGGCCCGAACATACCTTCCAGGTGAAGTAGCACTTTCCACAATCTAGTGATTGGACACTCTGGAGGCAGGAAGCATGTTTCTGCTGTTGGATAAGTCCCAAACATGAGGACACAGTTTAAAATTAAGGGGTAGGCCACTTAGAACAGAGTTGAGGAGAAACTTATTCACCCAGAGAGTGGTGGGTGTGTGGAATGCTCTGCCCCAGAAGGCTGTGGAGGCCAAATCTCTGGATACTTTCAAGAAAGAGTTGGATAGAGCTCTTAAGGATAGTGGGTCAAGGGTTATGTGGATAAGGCAGGAGCAGGATACTGATTGAGGATGATCAGCCATGATCATAATGAATGGTGGTGCAGGCTCGAAGGGCAGAATGGCCTACTCCTGCACCTATTGTCTAGTCCACTGCATTCATTGCTCTAAATGTGGCTTCTCTAAGTTGGGGAAGTGAAGCATAGACTAGGTGACTGCTTTGCAGAACATCTACAGTCTGCCCACAAAAAAGACCCTGAGCTTCCAGTTGCCTGCCACTTCAACACCCCACCCTGTTCCCTGGCCAACATCTCTGCCTGAGGTTTGTGGTAGTGTTCCTGTAAAGCCTTGCACAAGCTGGAAGAACAGCACTTCATTTTCCACTTGGGGACTTTGCAGCCCTCCACGCTCATATCAAGTTCAATAATTTTAGGGTCTGAACACTCACATGTCCTAGCCCCCTACTCCAAACACTAGCTCTCGTTATCATATAGCCTGCCATTGCACACGACCTATTGTCAGCCACTGACAGTCTTCATTAACAGCTATTCACTCTCCCAGCCAGATCGTTATCCACTCCTTTGTCTGTCCAACTGCTCTTAGAGTCATAGGGATGTACAGCATGGAAACAGACCCTTCGGTCCAACCTGTCCATGCTGACCAGATATCAAACCAATCTAGTCCGACCTGTCAGCACCCGGCCCATATCCCTCCAAACCCTTCCTATTCATATACCCATCCAAATGCCTCTTAAATGTTGCAATTGTACCACCCTCCACCACATCCTCTGGCAGCTTATTCCATACACGTACCACCCTCTGCATGAAAAGGTTGCCCCGTAGGTCTCTTTTATATCTTTCCCCTCTCACCCTAAACCTCTGCCCTCTACCTCTGGACTCCCCGACCCCAGGGAAAAGACTTTGTCTATTTATCCTATCCATGCCCCTCATAATTTTGTAAACCTCTATAAGGTCACCGCTCAGCCTCCAATGCTCCAGGGAAAACAGCCCCAGCCTGTTCAACCTCTCCCTGTAGCTCAGATCCTCCAACCCTGGCAACTTCCTTGTAAATCTTTTCTGAACCCTTTCAAGTTTCACAACATCTTTCCAATAGGAAGGAGACCAGAATTGCATGCAATATTCCAACAGTGGCCTAACCAATGTCCTGTACAGCCGCAACATGACCTCCCAACTCCTGTACTCAATACTCTGACCAATAAAGGAAAGCATACCAAACGCCTTCTTCACTATCCTATCTACCTGCGACTCCACTTTCAAGGACCTATGAACCTGCACTCCAAGGAATCTTTGTTCAGCAACACTCCCTCGGACCTTACCATTAAATGTATAAGTCCTGCTAAGATTTGCTTTCCCAAAATGCAGCACCTTGCATTATCTGAATTAAACTCCATCTGCCCCTTCTCAGCCCATTGGCCCATCTGGTCTAGATCCTGTTGTAATCTGAGGTAACCCTCTTCACTGTCCACGACACCTCCAATTTTGGTGTCATCTGCAAACTTACGAACTGTACCTCTTATGCTCGCACCCAAATCATTTATGTAAATGACAAAAAGTAGAGGGCCCAGCACCGATCCTTGTGGCACTCCACTGGTCACAGGCCTCCAGTCTGAAAAACAACCCTCCACCACCACCCTCTGTCTTCTACCTTTGAGCCAGTTCTGTATCTAAATGGTTAGTTCTCCCTGTATTCCATGAGATCTAACCTTGCTAATCAGTCTCCCATGGGGAACCTTGTTGAACGCCTTACTCTTCTCTCTCTTTGGGCTTTATCTCCACTTATTGGTTACTCCTTACCCCCTCCACTAACCTCATCTTCTGCATGTAAACTGACATTTTTCTAGCTGCCATCAGTTCTGAGGAAGGGTCACCGGACCGAAAATGTTAACACTGATTTTTCTTCACAGATGCTGCCAAACCTGCTGAGGTTTTCCAGCAATTTCTGCTTTTGTTCCTGATTAAATTTTTCTTGGTGCTCTTGTAAAATTTCTTGAGATATTTCACTACATTAAATGCAATTTAGAAAGAAAGTAATTTCCGTATTCAGTCCTCAATGACTGTGTAAGTATATATTTCACAAGACCCCTCCAACCCCAGTAATACTCTCTTCTGTCCTCTTGTCGCTCACACCCTCGCTCCCCACCTTCTCTGCAGCTGTAACACTGTATTCTGTACTCTCTTCTACTACTCTGATACACTCTGTATGGTACCATACCAAGTGTATGTATCTTGGTACATGTGACAACAGTAAATCAACAACTAACACAGGACAACCTTGATTATCTAAACGACATGGGCGGGGAGTATTTTGTTCAGATAATTGAATGTTTAGATAATCAGTTTACCCAAGCATCGAAACCTTGAAATCTTTTTCAGATAATCTGAAATTCAGATAATTGATGTTCGGATGATCAAGGTTGTACTGTACTGTGTTATTTTATCTTTGGTAGCAGTAAATAGCACTATTCTTATTATTTTATCCGTTCATGGGACGTGGGTGTCGCTGGCTAGGCCAGTATTTGTTGCCCATTCCTAATTAGTCAGAGGGCATTGTAAGAGTCAACCACATTGCTGAGAGCCTGGAGTCACATGTAGGCCAGACCAGGTAAGGAGATTAGATTTTCTTTTTTAAAGGACATCAGTTAACCAGATGGGTTTTTAGAATAATCCACACTGGTTACATGGTTCCTCTTAAGTTAGTTTTTATTCCAGGTTTTTTAAAAATTCAGTTTCCCATTGCCTGCTGTAGTGGATTTGAATCCAGGCCTGCTGAACATCGAGGAAGGGTCATTGAACCAAAAACACTAACTCTGATTTTTCTCAGCCAGACCTGCTGAGCTTTTCCAGCAAGTTTTGTTACTGTTTCTGATTTACAGCATCTGCAGTGCTTTTGTTTTATTTTCTGCAGAACATTACCTAGGTTTAGAGTCATAGAGATGTGCAGTACAGAAACTGACCTTTTGGTCCAACTCATCCATGCCGACCAGATATCCAAAATTAATTTAGTCCCATTTGTCAACAGTTGCCCTTATCCCTCCAAACACCTCCTACTTCATGTACCCATCCAGATGACTTTTAAATGTTGTAATTGTACCAGCCTCCTCCACTTTTTCTGGCAGCTCATTCCATATACACACTGCCCACTGCATGAAAAGATTGCCCCTCAGGTCCCTTTTAAATCTTTCCCCTCAAACCTTAAACCTATGCCCTCTTGTTTCAGATTCCCCCACCTTGGCTAGTCACCCTATTCATGCTGCTCGTTATTTTGTAAAGATCTATAAGGTCATTCCTCAACCTCTGATGGTCCAGGAAGAAAAGGTCCAACCTATTCAGCCTATCCCTGTAGCTCAAACCTTCCAATCCTTCAGCATCCTTGTAAATCTCCTGGATGAATAGTTTAGCAATAATACTAGGAGGCCATCTGACTCAGGTTGGAACCTAGACACAATGACAAGTACATAAACAATTAACTACAAGGTGCACGATTCTCGATATACCTGCCCCTTCTATCCCACTATGAGGGGACGAACAAATGTTCACTGTTCATATTCTCTGTTCTTTCGAGGCATCTGGATATGCAGTGTTTCTAGTGGGTTGTTTTCATATATCTGACAGCACATGAAGACTGGAAGTGCTTTGAGAAAAGGAGATTCTGATAAACGAATGTTCTCTCTACTACCACAAAGGTCAAAATCAGTAGGAATTACCATCACCTGCATATGTAATCCTGACTTGGAACTATGTTGCTATTCCCTCAGTATTACTGGGAAATCCTGCAACTCCCTCCTTAACAGCACCGTGAAACAATATTCCCCGTGTGGGTTGTAACGCTTCAAGAAGGCAGCTCACACACTACTACCTCCAGGGCAATTATGGATAGGCAATAAATGCTCACCCAGTCAGTGATGTCCACATCATGTGAATGAATTTTAAAAATTACATTATTCTTTTCTTTCTCATGCCTCTGTCTCCATACCCCATCTTTTTAAAAATCCAGATCTTTGTTTTTTGGCTGGTAATGCATAATAGAAGTGTTTGATTGTGAACACTGAGTAGACTGTTCTACCTACTGACACACACGTGTGGAATAGTTACATTTAGCCTATTGGTTAGGGAGGGTTAAGTTTAACCAGAGCTAGTGTTGTAATCACTGTTCAATGAAAATACACATGTAAATGTTGAATGGCTGTTCTCGCCCTCTTCTTGGCAGCCTTTCAGGACTGAGGATGACTTTTCAACCAATCTGGAGTTGTCAGTCCTAAACTGACTAAACAGTTTAACTTCTGCTGAAGCAGATGGGTGAGAGGTTTGGGTTTTCAGATGCTTATAGCTTCCTTCCCACTGTTTGCACTTGTCCTCCATCTGGGCAAGCACTCAAAATTATTGGCACCTTTGTGAACATTTCTCCATTCTACACAGCCTTGAGTTAGAGAGGGGAATATTTCATTTCTTCTAAAGCTTTGAAGACCACCTTGAAGTGTTTTCTCTGCCCTCCTGGTAACTGCTTCCTATGACGAAGCTTCTTTGAGAAGTTTTTCTTTAGGCATGTGGAGGGTGTGGCTCACCTGACTCAGCTGATTGGCCGTTACCAGTGCGTCAGTACTAGGAATGAGAGGGCACTGATTTTGCTGTGTCTATCCTGCCATTGGATTTGCAGGATTTTGTGGAAGTGTCGCTGCTGATATTTCCCAATGGATTTGTGTTGTCTGCTGCATGTTGTCTGTGTGTTTCACACAAGAGGGCAGGTAACACTGTGGCCCTGTGCACCATAAGCATTGTGCTAGGTTTCAGCTCTTTGTCATCAAGCGCTTTATATCCTCGATGGTCAAGGGCAACATTGGCCACTGGAAGATAATATTGAATTTTTCCATGGATATCGGTCCTCTGAGAGGGTACTCCCTAAATATGGGAATAGATCAGTGTTGTCCAATGGCTTGCTGTGGATCCTGATAGTTGGGCGAAAACAGTGTTGTGTAGTGAGAGCAGTCTGGAGAGAACTTCTGTCTTCTGAATGTTTAGCCTAAAGCCCATTCCTTCATTGGCTGCATGATGGGGTGGAACTCTGTCTCTGAGCATATGCACATACAGGAATTGTCTGCATCCTGCAGCTGAATAAGAGGTTGGATAGGTGTCTGTTCTGGATTGGATGTAATGTTGATTGAGCCATTTCCTGCTTATCCAGCAGAGAAGCTTTACTCCAGTAGAAGGCTGTATGGTGATAGGGTTACAGTGACGACGATGGAAAAGAGTATTGGTACAGTGACACAGTCTTTCATCACCCCACGCTGCAAAGTAATGTGTCTGTGGTGGGTCCGTTGGTGAGAATCACAGCTGGCAGACTGTCATTTGGGGGAGGAATTTTTATGGCCAATCAGATTTGAAGACAGTGCTCCGTAATCCTTCTCAGTTGTAAGATCATGTTAAGAGGTAGCTGTTGGTATCCAGAGGTCTGAAGTATAAGGATGCAGAGGTTAGACTCCACTTGGGACACCGAGAGTAAATCTGGGCACCACACTGTAAGAAGGCTTGGAAGGAGTACAGCATTGATTTGCAAGAATGATACCTGGACTTCAGTGGTTAAGATATGAGGAGAGATTATACAAATTAGTCCTGTTTTCTCGAGAATTTTGAAGGTTAAGGGATGAGCTGATTGAAGTCTTCAAGATATTAACAGGAAAGGGCACTGCAGATAAAGGGAAACTATTTCCACTGGTTGAAGCTTCTAAAACAAAGGGCATAGTCTGAGAATGAGGGCCAGACTGTTCACGCGAGATGTTATGAAGCACTACCACACAAACTGCAGCTGATGCTAGATTAATTGTTTGTTTGAAATCGGAGAAGGATAAAGTTTTGTTAACGAAAGGTATTCAGAGATATGGGCTTCGGGCAGATATATGGTGTTAGGTCACAGATCAGCCAAGATTTCATTGAATGGTGGAACGGACTCAAGGGGCTGAATAGCCTACTCCTGTTCCTTTGTTCCATCACTTCTTTTGAACTTGTCTTGCAGTGAAGCTCATGTCCATTGAGCCTCTTGCTGGATAGAATATGCAGTGTAGCTCTGGTAGATACTGTCCAGCCACTGGGAGAAAACAGCAATTCAGGCAGCATCCGAGGACAGGCAAAATCGACGTTTCGGGCAAAAGCCCTTCATCCTGATGAAGGGCTTTTGCCCGAAACGTCGATTTTGCCTGTCCTCGGATGCTGCCTGAATTGCTGTGCTCTTCCAGCACCACTAATCCAGAATCTGGTTTCCAGCATCTGCAGTCATTGTTTTTACCACTGGGAGAAAACAGTTGAGCATTTTTACAATGACCACCTTTGTGGCTGAGGATGGGAGATCCTTCTGTAGATACTGCAATTGGTCTTAACTTTATCCTTGAATGAGGTCTCAATTGTAGTATCACAGAGTTCTCCTGGCCTGCTGTCCTTCTTCCAGACGAGAGAGAATGGTCATATGCAAGTCTAGGTTGCTTCTTCATTGCAGTTTTGTATGACTTTGGGGATTCCATCTGCGCCAAAAGCCTTGTTGGGTGGCTAGGATAGTAGATGTGGCTGTGATGCATTCATGGTATAAAATTCACCAAAGCTGTCTCAATTGATTCACTTAGATGATGTAACTCAGAGCGCCTGTGAAATCATTACCCAGCAGGGTAGCATTCTAAACTGAAATTCAAATGTCAAAAATCTTGGCAACAAATACCCTGTGCTATGGATTTAAAAAAAAATTCTACATTTCGATCATGTGTCTTGAAGGAGCGAGGCTGTCATGGTAGCAGATTCTAAACTGCATCATCTGCCTGCAGCTAATTCTCACTGTCAAGGTGGTGATTCAGCACACACATACATACACACACACACAAACCTAGATTTGTTCAATATATAATTTCAGTTGCATGACACTGTAATCTTTTGCTATAAATTCTGTGTCTTATGGTCCTGCTCCACAGCTACCTGATGAAGGAGCAGTGCTCCGAAAGCTAGTGCTTCCAAATAAACCCGTAGAACTATAACCTGGTGTCGTGTGATTTTTAACTTTGAGAAAGTGAGGACTGCAGATGCTGGAGATCAGAGCTGAATGAGGGCTTATGCCCGAAACGTTGATTCTCCTGTTCCTTGGATGCTGCCTGACCTGCTGCGCTTTTCCAGCAACACATTTTTCAGCTCTGATTTTTAACTTTGTCCACCCCAGTCCAATTCCGGCTCTTCCACATCATCTGTAGGTCCTGCCTGACCTGTTGAGCATTTGTAGCATTTTCCCTTCATAAATTTGTTTCTTGACAATATTAGTTGAGGGATAAATGTTAGCTGCGGTAAATGCGAGACCCTGTCATCTCTTTCAGCCACTTGAGAGTGCTTCAGGCCTTTGATTGACATCACATTGGAACAATGGCATATCCAACAGTGCAGCAATCCCTCAACATGGTAATGCAGTATTACCCAAGATTTTGACCTCTAGTTTTTGCTGTGAAAGTCAGATCTTCTAAAGCGGAGGTGAGAGAGAGCATTGAACCAGGACTGACATGCCAGCAATATTTTCATTGTATGGTGACCAGGCATTACAAATCCTTGCTACTTTTGAGTTCCCTCTCTTGTATGCCTTCCTAATTCAGGGTGAGACTCTTTTAAAGGCCAAACCTATGAAAACCATTTTCCACTTATCTTCTCACTGGGAGCCGAGTTGGTAATGTAACTGAGCTGATCTGTCTGTTGCTTCTTACACCAGAAGCCCGTACAAAGGGAATGTTGTATTGTCATACTGCAGCAGATATTGCCAGCAGAGCTCCAGACTGGGTTTGGTGGATTTTAAAGATCACATTGCACTGTTTGAGGAAAAGTAGGACCATTTTGACAGCTTTTGTTCAGTGGTGCTTTTTTATCTATCACCAGAAGTAAATTGCTTGGTGTCTCTCACTACTCATACTGAGAGCTTGTTGCATATGAAGTAAGAACTACAGTACGTATATGAACATCAAATTTACAAATGTTCATTGTTATGAATGCAGTCCCATTACACGTGTGTAATTTTTAAGATCCAACAGATGCACTTTTTCTATTATGAAACAGCTGCTTTATATTGTCCTGTACTGTGTTCCGACTTGCGAATCAACTCCAGAATGGAACCCATTCACAGCCTAAGGGCTGCCTGTAGTAGTCATTATACCTAAAAGTAGCATTTCAATTGACATTAATATCACATGCTATAAAAGTGCTAGTTCTTTCTGATTGCTCTGGACAGTGACGTTTACCCACAGAGTTGACCTTATTCCTTCAAAAAGCAATGTTGTTAGAGTAATAGCTTTACATGCAATGTTTCCATGCTGATTGGTTTTCGCTATCCGCTCAGGCACAGCTCTTGTGATCACTCACTGTTAGAGGCTGGAGCTTTGTTCACATGCAAATTTTAATATGAAAGAAGGAATAAGACATGCAATTCAAGTGATCAATCGTCGTATCCTCACTTGTTTCAAATGCAGAATATTATGTCATTCTCCTCTTATCTGTTTGTACAGTAAAGTGATTGAGTTAGGAAGTTGTAGCTAACATAATCCTCAATCTTCCATTTGGAAGTTCATTTTGATGCCTTTAGTTGTACTGTGTCAATTCTAGGGGTTTGTTCTTCCTTATCCCTTATGGTTAAAAATCACATAACACCAGGTGAGAGTCCAACAGGTTTATTTGAAAATACAAGCTTTCAGAGCGCTGCACCTTTGTCAGGTGGCTATTGGGGCATGATCATAGGACACAGAATTTATAGTAAAAGATGAAAGTATCATACAACTGATGTGATGTATTGAACAAACCTAGTTTGCTGTTAAGTTTTTAATCACTTAGAATAGGTTGCAGGTTTTGATTGATTAATATGTAAATCCCTCAGAGTTATCACTGATTTCCACCGAAGCCCCTCCATGTCAATATTAATGATTCTGGAATCCTCATCCAGAAGGTGGTCTGAGGAGTGGCAGTTGGAATTTAATTTAGATAAATGTGAGGTGCTGCATTTTGAAAAGGCAAATCAGGGTAGGACTTATGCACTTAATGGTAAGGTCCTGGGGTGTGTTGCTGAACAAAGAGATCTTGTAGTACAGGTTCATAGTTCCTTGAAAGTGGAGTCGCAGGTAGCTAGGATAGTGAAGAAGGCGTTTGGTATGCTTTCCTTTATTGGTCAGAGCATTGAGTACAGGAGTTGGGAGGTCATGTTGTGGCTGTACAGAACATTAGTTAGAACACCTTTGGTGGAATACTGTGTGCAGTTCTGGTCTCCCTCCTATCGGAAGGATGTTGTGAAACTTGAAAGGGTTCAGAAAAGTATTACAATGATGTTGCCAGGATTGGAGAGTTTGAGCTGGAGAGGGAGAGGCTGAATAGGCTGGGGCTGTTTTCCCTGGAGTGTCGGAGGCTGAGGGATGACCTTATAGACGTTTGTAAAATCATGAGGGGCATGGATAGGGGTGGGGGAGTCCAGAACTAAACGATGTAGGTTTAGGGTGAGAGGGAAAAAAATATAAAAGGGACCTAAGGAACAATGTTTTCATGCAGAGGGTGGTGCATGTACAGAATGAGCTGCCAGAGGAAGTGGTGAAGGCTAATACAATAACAACATTTAAAAGGCATTTGGAGGGATATGGGCCAAATGGTAGCAAATGGGACTAAAATAATTGAGGATATCTGGTTGGCATGGATGTGTTGAACCGAAGGCTCTATTCCATGCTGTACATCTCTGTGACTCTAAGAATGAGGTTTCTGCTTATGGGCCAGGTGCTGGCAGGTGGGACTAGATTGGGTTGGGATATCTGGTCGGCATGGACGGGTTGGACCGAAGGGTCTGTTTCCATGCTGTACATCTCTATGACTATGACTCTATGTTACTCCAAAGTCTGCTTTAATGTTAGTTGGACTAAAGCCATCTCCACAGCTCTGATCAGTACCAACTTGCCTTTGACTTAGACTCTGTCTCCCTGGCTGCCACCTTACATTAATCCACTGCTGGCAAATGTAGGCAGATGCTGAATTTCAAGCTTGCGTACGTTAGTCATGTCTGGTTAAAGTCAAAAACTGCTGACCGTCACCTCCCACAATTCCTTGTTTCTGTCCTCAGCTGTTCCCTCATCATCTTAAACCTAATCTGTTAGCTCATGGCTGGACATTCGTAATTCTCTCTTAGCTGACGATCTTGCTCCTTTTTTTTTACTTGTTACCGCTCATCCAGATCAGCATACATTATGTCACAGATGCCACCATATTATCTTTGCAATAACTTGTTGATCTTTGCCTTAATTTTCAAGATGTGCCATCCTGCCATACACTTTCTCCTATTTCCCTTTTCCACCCTTTTGTGTCTTTCTCTCACTGTTATGGAGTCATTCAACATGGAAACTGACCATTCGGTCTAACACATCTGCGCCGACTAGACTTCTCAATCTGACCTAATCCCATTTCCAAGCGTTTGGCCAATTTCCCTCTAAACCCTTCCATTTCGTATCTCCATTCAGATGCCCTTGAAATGTTGTAGTTATACCAGCCTCCACCCAAATCCCCTGGCAGCTGGCTTCATACATGCACCACTTTCTGCATGAAAACATTACCTCCCAGGTCCTTTTAAACTCTTTCCTCTCTCACCTATGTCCTCTAGTTTTGTACTTCCCTGTCATAGGAAAATATACCTTGACTATTCCCTCCATCCATACCCCTCATAATTTTATAAATCTCAGCCTCCCAATGCCCCTTGGGAAAATGGACCAATCTATTCAGCCTCTCCCAATACCTCGAACCCTCCAATCCTGGCAACATCTTGTAAATCTTTTCTGCACCCTTTCAATTTTAACAACATCCAGAATTGTATGCAGTATTCCAAAAGTGCCCTCTTGAATATCCTGTATAGCCTCAACATGACATCCCAACTCCTATACCGTACTCTTTGTTATGACCAATGAAGACAAACATGATGAATGCCTTCCTTACCACCCTGTCTACCTGCAACTTCACTTTCAAGGCACTATACACCTGTATCCCAAGATCTCTTTGTTCGGTAATATTCCCCAGGACCTTACCGTTAAGTGTATAAGTCCAGCCCTGATTTGCCTTACCAAAATTCAGCACCTCACATTTATCTAAATTAAACTTCATCTGCCACTCCTTGGCCCATCTGATCAAGATCCCGTTGTACGCTGCAATAACCATTTTCGTATTTTGGTATCATCTGCAAACTTACTAACTGTGCCTCTGATATTCTCATCCAAATCATTTGTAGAAATGGCAAAAAGTAGTGGACCCAGCACCAATCCTAGTGAAAATGCTGGTCACAGGCCTCCTGTCTGAACCACAACCCTCCAATATCCCCCTCAGTCTCCTACCTTTGAACCAGTTGGCTAGGGCCCTCTGGATCCCATGTGATCTGACCTTGCTAACTAGTCTACAATGTGAAACCTTGTCGAATGCTTTGCTGAAGTCCATACAGATAATTTTCACAACTCTGCCTGTTTCAGTCTTCTTTGTCACCTCTTTTTAAAAAAAACTCAGTCAAGTTAGTGAGACACAATTTCGCGTGCATAATATCATCCCTAATCCGTCCTTGTATTTCCAAATACTGTCAATCCCCTCCAGCAACTTACCTATCACAGACATATAGTTCACCAATCCATAATTTCCAGGCTTTTCTTTACCACCTTTCTGAAATAATGACACCACAATAACCAACCTTCAGTCTTCTGGCACCTCACCTGTGTCTATCAATGATACAAATACCGCAGAAAGAGGCCCAGCAATCTCTTTCCAAGCTTCTTATAAAATTCTGGAAAACATCTCATCGCGGGCAGCACGGTGGTTCAGTGGTTAGCACTGTTGCCTCACATCGCCAGCCTTGGGCAATTCTCTGTGTGGAGTTTGCATATTCTCCCCATGTCTGCATGGATTTTCTCCGGGTGCTCTGGTTTCCTCCCACAATTCAAAGATGTATAGGTTAGGCGCATTAGTTGGGATAAATGTAGAGTAATAGGGTAGGGAAATGAGTCTGGATGAGTTACTCTTCGGAGGGTCAGTATGGACTTGTTGGACCAAATGGTCTGTTTCCGCACTGTAGGGATTCTATGATATGTCCCATTTATATATCTACCATTATGCACTTTAAGACCTCTACCACCTTGTTTTCACTGTATGAACTCTTTTCACAACATCTATACCTATTTCCCAAGTTCCCTCACATCCAAATCTTTCTCCATAGTAAATACTAACGCAAAAGTTTTGTTTAGTTTATCGCCCATCTCCTGTGGCCATACTGATCTTTAAGGTGCCCTATTCTGTTCCTACTTACTCTTTTGCCCTTAATGTACTTATAGAATCTAGAATCATAGTCATACAGAATGGAATTAGTCCCTTTGGTCCAACCAGTCCTGGCTGACAATGTTCCCAAACTAAACTAGTCCCACCTACCTGCATTTGGCCCAAATCCTTCCAAGTATTTCATATCCATGTACTTATCTCAATGTCTTTTAAACGTAACTGGTACCTGCATCCATGACTTTCTCTGGAAGTTCAGAGTTGATCAAGTGTGGCGCATGAAAAGCACAGCAGGTCAGGCAGCATCCGAGGAGCAAGAGAAGTCGACATTTCGGGCTTAACCCTTCATAAGAACTGGAAGTTCAGTCCATGCATGAACCACACTTTTATGTATAAATAAAATGCCATTAATCTCTTTTCTCTCACCTTTAAAAATATGCTCCCTAGTCTTGACATCCTCTGAACCTGGGAAAAGTCACCTGCCATTAACCTTATTTATAACCATCATGATTTTATAAGCCTCGATAAAGTTCCTCCCATATCTCAGGAAATATGTACTGGCCTTGTAGCATGTTCAGAGGAGGTTCACTAGAATGGTCTCAGGAATGAAAAGCTTAACATATGAGGAATGTTTGAGGACTCTGGAGTTTAGAAAGATGAGGGGAAATTAATTGAAACATACAGAATACTGAATGGCCTTGACAGAGTAAATGTTGTGAAGATGTTTCCATTGGTAGGAGAGATGAGGACCTAGAGGGCATAGCCTTAGAGTAAAGGGAAAACCCTTTAGAACAGAGAGACAGTCGGGAATCAATGAAGTTCACTGCCACAGAAGGCTGTGGAGGCCAGGTCATTGAATATATTTAAGACTGAGGTAGATAGGGGATTGTCAAGGGGATCAAGGGTTATGGGCAGAAAGTGGCAGAATGGGGTTAAGAAACCTTTCAACCATGATTGAATGGAGGAGCAAACGCTATGGACTGAATGGTCTAATTTCTGCTTCTGTCTTATGGAACCTCCAGTGACAAACTACCAGCTTCTCCCTACAACTCAAGCCCTCTTTCCTGGCAACATCCTGCTCAATCTCTTCTGATCCCCTCCAACTTAATATCCTTCCAACAACAGGGAGACCAGAACTGGGCACAGTACTCCAGAAGAGGCCTCACCAACACCCTGAACAACATAAACATAACATCCCAATTCCTAGACTCAAAGGTCTGAGCAATGAAGGCAACCCTGCTAAATGGTGCCTTAATCAGCATGTCTACCTGTGATGCAAATTTCAAAGAATTACATACCTGAACCCCGGGTGTCTCTGTTCCACAATCCTACCCAGGACCCGAAAACTAACTGTATAAATCCTGCCCTTGTTTGTTTTACCAAAATGCAATACCTCAGTTATCTCGAGTAAATGGTGGGCAGCACAGTGACTCAGTGGTTAGCACTGCTGCCTCTCGGTGCCAGAGACCTGGGTTCAATTCCCGCCTCAGGCAACTGTCTGTGTGGAGTTTGCACATTCTCCCCGTGTCTGCGTGGGTTTCCTCCCACAGGTGAATTGGCCATGGGAAATTGCCCGTAGTGTTAGTGAAGGGGTAAATGTAGGGGAATGCGTATGGGTGGGTTGGTCTTCGGAGGGTCGGTGTTGGGCCGAAGGGCCTGTTTCCGCACTGTAAGTAATCTAATCTGAACTCCATCTACCGCTGCTCAGCCCATTGACCCAGTTGATCAAGATCTCTTTGTAATCTTAGATAATTGTGTTTGCTCTTCACTAAACCACCAATTTTGGTGTTATCTACAAACTTACTAACCATGCCTCCTATATTCCCATCCAGATTATTTATATAAATGGCAAACAAAAGTGGACTCCAGACATATCCCTGTAGAACACCCCCACTCCAAAAAACAACCCTTCACTAGCACCCTCTGTCTCCTACTGTCAAACTAATCTTGTATCCAACTGGCAAGCTCACCCTGAATGCCATGTGATCTAACTTTACTAATTTGTATTGGGATCAGAAATTGGCTAGCTGAAAGAAAACAAAGGGTGATGGTTGATGGGAAATATTCATCCTGGAGTTTAGTTACTAATGGGGTACTGCAAGAATCTGTTTTGGGTCCACTGCTGTTTGTCATTTTATTTAAATAAATGACCTGGATGAGAGAATAGAAGGATAGATTAGTAAATTTGCGGATGACACAAATTGTAGAGAGTGACGAAGGATGTTGTAGATTACAGAGGGACATAGATAAGCTGCAGAGCTAGGCTGAGAGGTGGCAAATGGGGTTTAATGTGGAAAAGTGTGAGGTGATTCACTTTAGATGGAGTAACAGGAATGCAGACTACTGGGCTAATGGTAAGATCCTTGGTAGTGTGGATGAAAAGAGAGATCTCGGTGTCAATATGCATAGATCCTTGAAAGTTGCCGGCCATATTGAAAAAATGGTTAAGAAGGCATATGGTATGTTAGCTTTTATTGGTAGAGGGATTGAATTTCGGAACTATGGTGTTATGTTGTAGCTTTACATAACTCTGGTGCAACCGCACTTAGTATATTATGTACAGTCCTGGTCACTGCATTTATAGGAAGGATATGGAAGCTTTGAAAAGAGTTCAGAGGAGATTTATCGGAATGTTGCCTGGTATGGAGGGAAGGTCTTATGAGTAAAGGCTGAGGGACTTGAAGCTGTTTTCGTTCGAGAGAAGAAGGTTGAGAGGTGACTTCATAGAGACATATAAGATAATCAGAGGGTTAGATAGGGTGGACAGGGAGAGCTTTTTTCCTCGGATGGTGATGGCTGGCATGAGGGGATATAGCTTTAAATTGAGGGGTGATTGATATAGGCAGATGTCAGAGGTAGTTTCTTTACACGGAGTAGTAGGGGTGTAGAACACACTGCCTGGAACAGTCATAGACTCGCCAACTTTAAGGGCATTTAAATGGTCGTTGGATAGACATATGGATGAAATGGAATGGTGTAGGATAGATGGGCTTCAGATTGGTTTCACAGTATGTAGTGGTCTATGTTCTATAATTAGTCTACTGTGTGGAAACTTGCCGAAAGCTTTCCTAAAGTCCATGTAAGTAATTGTTACCACTCTGCCCTCATCAATCTTTTTAGTTACTTAGTCATAGAGATGTATAGCACGGAAACAGACCCTTTGATCCAACCCGTCCATACCGACCAGATATCCTCACGTAATCTCGCCCCATTTGCCAGCACTTGGCCTATATCCCTCTAAATTCTTTCTATTCATATACCCATCCAGATGCTTTTTAAATACTTTAATTGTACCAGCCTCCACCATTTCCTGTGGCAGCTCATTCCATACACTCACCACCCTCTGCGTCAAAAGTTTGTCCCTTAGGTTCCTTTTATATCTTTCCCCTCTCAATCTAAACCTATGTCCTCTAGTTCTGGACTCCCCCACCCCAAAGAAAAGACCTAGTCTATTTACCCTATCCATGCCCCTCATGATTTTATGAACCTCTATAAGGCCACCCTTGGGGTGGCACAGTGGCTCAGTGGTTAGCATTGCTGCCTCACAGCGCCAGGCACCCGGGTTCGATTCCAGCCTCGGGCAACTTTCTGTGTGGAGTTTGCATATTCTCCCTGTGTCTGTGTGGGTTTCCTCTGGGTGCTCCGGTTTCCTCCCACAGTCCAAAGATGTGCAGGTCAAGTGAATTGGCCATGCTAAATTGCCCATTGTGTTAGGTGCATTAATCAGAGGGAAATGGGTCTGGGTGGGTTACTCTTTGAAGGATCAATGTGGACTTGTTGGGCCAAAGGGCCTGTTTCCACATTGTAGGGAATCGAATCTAATTACCCCTCAGCCTCTGACGCTCCTGGGCAAACAGCCCCAGGCTATTCAGTCTCTCCCTGTGGCTCAAATTCTCCAACCTTAGTAACACCGTTAAATCTGTTCTGAACCCTTTCAAGATTCACAAATCCTTCCAGTAGAAAGGAGATAAGAATTGCATGCAATATTCCAAAAGTACTACCTCAAAAAAGTCAAGCAAGTTTGAGAGACATGATTTCCCTCACACAAAACCATGCTGACTATTCCTTATGAGTCCTTGCCTCTCCAAATGCATGTAATTCTTATCTTTCAGAATCACCTCCAACAACTTAGTGATGTCAGGCTCACAGGTCTATAGTTCCCAGGCTTCACCTTACAGCCTTTCTTAAATAAAAGCACATTAGCCACTCTTGAGTCCTCCAGCACCTCTCCTGTGGTTATCGATGAGACATATTTCTGCTAGGGGCCCCACAATTTCTTCCCTAATTTTCCCCAATGTCCTCAAATACATTTGATCAGGTCTCAGAGATTTATCCACCTTTATGTTTTCTAAGACTTCCAGCACTTCTTTTCTGTAATGTGAGCTGAATATTTGTTTCTCCAAGTTCTCTACTCTCCATTTCTTTCTCCACAGTCAAAGCTGATGCAAAATATTAATTTGTTATAACTCCCATCTCCTGAGGCTAAACACACAGATGGTCCCTTGATCTTTTAGCAACCTGTTCTCTCTCTTGTTGATCCTGTACCCTTAATGTACTTGTAGAATCTCTTTGGGTTATCTGTCAAGGCTATCTCTCATATCCCCTCTTTGCTCTCCTGATCTCCCACTTGAGCTTGCCTCTACACTCTTTATGCTCACGCTCTCTCTCTTGCTCTGTGTCTCACTTGTGCGCTGTCTCACACGCACTCTCTTTCACTCATGCACTTGTCGCTCTCTCGCTCTCTCTCTTGCATTCGTGCTTGCTTTTGCTCACTCTCTTCCTCTGAAATAAGGTGCTCATTATTTTAAAACAACAGTCAAAACATCTGACCAGGACTAAGAGAGACTGGGACAGAATGGAAAGTCAGTAGTTCCAACGTTGATGCTTGATGGATGGAATGTTCCTGTGCTGCACTGTTGTTCAAGAGTTAAAACTATTCCATGAAGTGAATTGAATTTAAGTAGCTATAAATAGAGAAATGAGTTTTCAGTTACTGTGCATTAAACTTTACTTTAGTTGAGACCCTTCAGAACAGATTGGACTGTACAACATGTAATTTCTGATTTCAGTTAGTGTGTACATTGTTAGAAATGTAATATTGCTGCAGAGACTCTGTCCTGCCCCCTACGTCTCTCCCTGCTCCGTAATCAAAACACTACTGTATTTTGTTAGTAATCCTCAACAGATTGTGATTATAATCTTGTAGCAATTGCCCACAGATGTTATAGTCATCGTTTATACGTAAAAACGAGTCATCTGAAAGATGCTCACTCATTTCTATATAAATTTTCCTGTGGTTGGCTCTTCATGAGCATTCCCTTCTGAAATTTCAAATACCCCAGACTACTCGGTCTTCTTAATTTTCCATCCTTACTGTAATAAAATTGGTAGTTGTTACACCATTTCCTGTGCACTCCAAGGATTACAAATAAGGATTATCTCCTCTTACTGCCTTCGCCTCCTGTAATCTTTCAAATTTGATGTTGCCTGATTCTGATTTATTCTGTCCTATTTCCAGCTCTTAACTGTGATAGCATCCCACACGAAAACTCAAAAAAGTTTGCTCCCTTACCAGCACAAGAATTAATCAATACCCCAACCTGATACTGAGTCCTACCAATCATTAGACAATGCTACAGAAACTAGGGGACAGAGGTTTAAGGTTTTGGTCAAGAGACGCAGGAGTGAAGTTCTTCAATGCCATGGGTGTTAATGACCTGGAACTTGCTGGAGTAAGCAGAAATATCAGTTTCAAAAGTAAATCGGATGGGAGCTTTAGGGAAATAAAATTGTGTGGCTGTGTGGAAAGAACAGAGAAATGGGACTGATTGTATTGTATCATGTGTAACTGACAAGGACTTGATGGGCTGAAAGGCCACCTCTTGTGATGTAATGACTGACAAAGACTGAGAATAATGAAGCCCACTCTGAGAGTTTGCGTATATTATGAAGAAACTGGGGTTTTTGGAGTGGTTCTACAGCTGTGACCTCATTTGGAGGTTTCTGAAATTTATAGTTTAGAGACAGGTGTCCAGCCAGTGATGCCATTTGCCACAAGTGAATTCATCTTAAAAGAAATCACACTTATAATTGCATAAAATTAATGAGAAAACCTGATCAGTAAGGGTTAACATCACAAGAAATTTAAATTCCAGAATTAATCATCTTGCTTTCTTCCTTTATAGAAGACGTGGACAGGTGCTGGCTCACTGATATCCATTTTCCGTATGTGAATGTTTGTGACCTATTTGGAGCCAAACTCAATTCTTCATTCATCCTATTCACTTTCCAGGAACTTGACATACTTGTACAGCTTTCAGCAAGAGACTCAGTGCACGTGAGACAATGGCCAAATTTATATATTTTTTAAAAATTCACCTTCCTAACCTTAGAATACTGAGGCAGCTTTCAGCATGCTTGAGCTAAGAGCAGTTAATGTAACAGAATAGCTGGGACCTTCCTGCATTAGCAGATCACACTGTTTAATACTTGGGTCATTGGGAGCTGGAGCTGAATATGAGTTGCTCGTCTGCAATTGGGGTGGAAAAAGGAGAAAAATGCAGTGATCAGCAAAAGTCACACTTGGGTGAATGTTTATGTTTTCATTGATCTATCCAATTAATCACAACACAATTAATTTGAGCATTGTTGTAAAATTACTGTTTGCAACACACAGCGGATTCAGCAGCAGAATTCCCATTCCTTATTGATGAGCATGCAAAAAAAAGGAAAGATTTTTAGGGCCATTAGTGTTAAGCCCTGAATATTGAACGGTTTATAACATTCAAGAACAAATTGGAAGCTATGCAATGGTGGAGGCGTAGCACTGTTAGTTAAGAATGACATTGGTGACAGAGGTAATAGTTCAGGATATCAGGTTGTGGAATTGCTTTGGGTGAAGATCAAGGATAGTAGGGGAAGAAGTAATTAATAGGGTGATCTATAGACCTCTTAACAGTAACTACAATGTAGGATGAAGTATAGAAAATTAAATAATGGCTGCTTGTGATAATGGAATGCATTAGCCATAAGTGATTTTAATCATTGTTATAAAGTGGGAAAAATCAGATTGACACCTTAGAAAATTTGAGAAGATTTTTTAGATTAACATGTTCTGAAACTAATCAGAGAACAGCTTACTTTAGACCTGGTATTGTGTAATTTGGCAGGATTAAATAATGATAAGGTGAGAGGAGAGTTGTTGCCCTTGAGATCAAGATTGTATTTGAATGAGTGTGATGTCAAGTAGCCCTAGCGAGACTGGAGTCAATGGGAATCAGGGCACGCTCTCCACTGGTTAGAGTCAGACCTGACACGTTGGAAGGTGGTTGTGGTTGTTCAAGGTCAATTATCTCAGTTCCAGGATATCTCTGCAGAAATTCCTCATGGTGGTTTCTCAGGCCTGAACATCTTCAGCTGCTTCATCAATGACCTTTCCTCCATCATAAGCTCAGAAGTGGGGATCAGCGCTGATGATTACGCATTGTTCAGTACCATTCGTGACTCCTCAGATACTGAAGCAGTTCATGTCCAAATGCAGCCAAGAACTCGACAATGTCCAGGTTAGGGACTGAAAAGTGGTGGCAAACAATGCTTTCATCATCTAAATGTCAGCCGTTGACCATCTTCAACAAGATCGTATGTTATCCCTTGATTTTCAGTGTCATCACCATCACTGAATTCCCCCACTATCTACATTCTGGGGGGGGTTACCATTCACCAAAAACTCAATGTACTTGCCACACAAATTCTGTGGCTATAACAGCAAGTCAGAGGCTTGGAATCCTGCACTGAGTAACTCATTTCCTGATGAGATTTGGTTCTCGTGCCTTGGGTGTTATACTTGAATATATAACTTTCTCATTTGGATCAAAATGCTTTTCCATGGAGCCATGATGCAATTGCTGAATTTTGTTTGTCAAGAGCAATGGAGCAGATGACATGATCACCTTTCATTTCCCATCTGTAGTTGGGTGAAGTGGATCAGTTGTCAGTGATTTAAGTGGTTGGTTTATTACTCCCCCTCCCACTTGAATCAAGATTCAACTGAGTCTCATGGCTCCTTTCCTTTGAATTCTCCTGAGGATTTTGACATATTAAGATCTGGGCTGTTTTAATCTTGGTGTAGCATACCATCATTTGGAATCCTGGTGGCTGTGGTTATGGAGCTTGAACAAATGGAAGCCATTAGGTTCATTTTGTTAACTAATCCCTGGTTAAAAATGTAGAGTTTCAGTGAAAAACATGATTTAAATTCTTCCATGTAGCTGGTGAAGCTGTTCTGTTGCTCTGGCCCCAGAAGCTTATTTTAATTTGGTTCTGGCTGTTTACATTGTAAAATCTAGCTCCCTTCACCATGGTAGCAGGATCATAGATTCATTGATCCAAGGTATTTCCCCCTCCTGCTGGGATAAGGAACTGGAGTTAGTTCTGTGCAAAGCAGGATCCATTTTAAATTAAGCTGCAGGATAAAATCAGAGCTGGCATGGGGCAGAAGTGAAGAAATAATAAAGTAGCAGCCAGATCTGCTCACTGTCCTGGTATTCTCTGGCAGTTTCATTGGTATTGCCATTAATATAAAACAAAGCCTGTAGTCTTGTGTACAGGTAATACTGGAGAAACTCAGTAGGTCTGGCAGTATCTGTGGAAAGAGAAACAGTTTTATCATTTCCAGTCTGAGAGTCATACCAGACTGAAAATGTACTGGACCCTAAATATTAACTCTGATTTCTCTCCACAGATGCTGCCAGGCTGCTGAGCTTTTCCAGCAGTTTCTGTTTTTGTTTCTGATTTTCAGCATCTGCAGTTCTTTTGGTTTTTATTCTAAATGTTGGCTGTTTTTCTCTCTAGAGATCTCCTAAGTTTCTCCAGCATTCTGTTTTCATTTCAGATTTCCAGCATTGCTTTACTTGTGTTCTAATGTCTGTCATCTTTCTTTTCTACTCAAACGATGCTTTTCTAGTGTTCAAAAGCTGAGAACAACTCAGATGCACCACTTGTTCGTTTGACTCAGTTGATAGCATTGTCTTCTGAGTCCGAAGCCTTACTCCATAGGTTGTGAGTCTGACATTCTCAGTGCACTTACTGAGGGCACTGTCTTTCAGATGATACTTAAAACCTCAGAGACCTGCTGGGACAGAGTACAAGATCCCACATTGCTACCCACACTACACAGTACATGCAGTGTACTAGCCAGTACCTATCCCTCAAACAATTACACTGAACTATCTGATCACTGGTATCCATACAAAATTAATATAAGTAAGTTATAGATTAGAAACTTTGGGTTATCGCAAAAACATAATTTGCTGTATTCATGCAAATTCCATTAGTTACATTTATTGTATTTCTTGGTATTTGAGAAAGACTTTCATTTATAAAGTACCTTGCCCTCACCGCGGGACAAACAAATTCTTTGCAGCCAATGAAGTCCTTTTGAGTGGGTTCACTTGCAATTTAGGTACCAATTATTAGCCTGCCTATTCAACCATAGCAGATGATTTTTCAACACTGACTGACGCATCACTTTGAACAGTAACTTCTGTGCTTTAAATATATTGTTTATTAGAAGTTCCTTGAGTGAGCTGAGCCATCTGGTGCTGGCTGTTACAGCCCACTGCACAAGTGTGGCCATTCGATTGTGTTGGGATGAGAGAAGTATGCTCTTCTGTCTAATAAAGATTTGTCTGATTTCTGGAGAAAGCTAAAGGCTTCAGTTCTTGTGCTGTGACATGAAAAGCACCTTAGGAACTATCAAAGCGATATTGAGTTGGCAAAGCTTCTGAAAGGCATTTTTTTCCAAGGGAGTTGACAAAGTCTTTTTATATTATCTCACTTTTATTTTTAATGTGTTCAGTTTTTTTTGAAGTTTCTGCTGAAAACAACTGAAGAAAATCTGTCAGTGGGATTGTGGTCCTTTCACATCCATTCAAGGAAGAAGTAATTAATAATACTTGTACATTTCTAAAAACGTGGCACAAAGCCAAGTATTTTCTAACCCCTACTTCTTACTCCCTACTCCCTCTCTTCCTGAAAGCATTAACTTCTTTATAGGACTTTTCTTTGCTTCCACAGGCACCCTGTTATCCCCATGAGCATAGATGAAAGAAATACTTGCATTTGTGTAGTAACTTGCACCACCTCAGGATGAACAAAAGTGCTTTATGTTCAGTGAAGTACTTTTGAAGTGTGCTCACTTATAGTTTGTAGGTGCCAAGTATTAGCTAGCCAATCAGTCATTGCAGCCTTTCTTGAATATAGGTTAAATCCAAGGTTGAGGTCGACCCATCTTTAATCAGTAAGCAAATCGAGGGTTATGAGGAAATGACGGGAAAGTGAAGCTGAAGATTATCAGATCAGCCATGATCTCATAGAATGTTGAAGCAGACTTGAGGGGCCAAAAGGACCTACTATTTCTCATGTGTCTTATGATCTAACCATGGTAGCTTTCCCCTCCTCTGGAACTGCCATTAAGATTGCAAAATGGAGCAGAAACCTGGCATAAATTTTTTTCTCTTCTGTCCCTATTCGTGCAAGTTGAAAGCCAGATTTGAAATTTCTGTTCCTGATTTTCAAAAATGTTGCTGACAGAATAGCCTCGAAATGAGACCAATTTCCAATTGTTTATCCAATGATTTCTGCTGGAAGACAACATCAGTGTAGATATCCAGCAAGAATAGGTATGCCTCTGAGGACAAATATCCTAGTGCCATTCGCTGCCGATTTTGATGTGTGAACATTAACTACTTGGCAATTTATTAGGGAGCATTGCACAGTCAATAACACCAGCCCAGCAATGAGCTGACATCTTTAGCAAGAGATGGGGAGAAACCTGATAGAATTGAGACGCTGTTTCTGGTTTGCTGTGTGATTTGCCACTGTATGTAAGAGTAAACACAGCACAGAGAAGCTCTTGTTCCTCACAAAGGCAAGTACAGAGCACTCCTGTTAAGCAAAGAACTGATTTATCTGCAATCTGTGTAGATTTGTCCGGAGTGTAGGAGTCGATGCTGGGTGAAGGACACTATGGGAACAAAAGCCTGTTTTCATTCAGAAACAGCAAGAGGTTATGTTTACAGTGATGGGCTGTGCAGGACTGATTCAGAAACTGTCTGTGAAGTTTTGCTTCTCCTTATTTTTAAAATATGACCCGTTTTAATGTATGTCGCTCTTAAAATAGTGTGCAAACCTGACAAATTTGGGACATTTTTAAAAAATTAGAACAACATATTACAGGGCAGTATGAAAGAAATGCTTAAAATCATGAAAGTCTGGGAAAAGGTAGGCAAACATATTATGCAGTAGTCAAGGAGGATTTGATGTGGGATGCATTGACACAAGATTGTCAAAAATGTATTACATGAAACTTCAGAGTTGTTGGGCTGCAGTTGCGGGTAAAAACACTCAGCCTTTGATTAAATTGAGGGATGAAGCGATTTGGGAAGAGGATGGCAAAATTTGCTTTGGGTTATTGGATACATGGTGGCATGGCCTAGTTGGGCTGAAATGCTGAATGTTTCCATGTACAAAGTGAGCAGACACCTCCATGGGAGTGTCACTTTCCGATCCTCAACATTGCTCGTGAATATTTCACTAATATTAACAGCTCAGCTCGATGTCTTTACTAGTTAAACAAACCTGGCTTTTCAGACCATTGATTGTCATGCTTTTATTGGACGGGACCCAGGTGTTTGATTTATCTGGGTGTCTCTTCATCCACGTTGGCTTCATTGTATTGTTACTAGATTGTAAAGAAAGATGATGACACATGTTCCTTGACTAAATCCTCAAGATATGTTATTGGATCTCAGTGACCTGTTGCAGGTAAGTAGGAAGCACTGACAGACAGCGCTTGTCTGACTTTTATTATTTCATTAAATCTTTGACATCTGTCTACCTTCCTGACAGTTGATGTATAATATTGTTTAAGTTGAATTTGGACAAAAATTCCCTGACAGTTGGTGAGGAGTAGGCAATACATTTTCTTTCCCTATTAATGACTCTCCTTGGCACCTCATCTTGTTGAATTATGCCCCAGTCCCCTTGTCTGGTTTCACAGGAAGCTGTTGTTTCCTCCCCCTGCTTTTCGATGTTCCTGGAATGCTGAATTTGCAGGGTTCATGAACTCGGGCCAGTAGTTACTAAAGAGAGAACTTCAGTTAACCTCGGGCCATTCACCTACTTAGTTAATCTGTATTAAAAACAACTGTACAGTCCTCAAGTGTAAAGTCCCATTGTATTTCTTAAAAAGTGTTAAAAATGTTCCTTCTAGCTGCTTTTTCCAGATGGTTAAATGTACAGAATAATATCCTGTTTGATACCTAGTTACGTTTTACTAGCTACAATTTCCCTGTCGTCTTATTGCAATTCAGTTTACTATTAGTATGGCGTGTAATTAAACAAAAAGAGTTAAATTACTAGGACCAGTTATTATTTAATCTAAGCTTATTTTTCTCTAAAAGATTGTGAGGTGGTCATGTCAAGAGGGAGAATATGTTTGTCTGATGGGGAATCCAGAAATCCAGAACTAGGGTGTAATCTTAACATTTCCAGCTAGGTTATTCAGCAAGGTTGGGTAACCCTTCTTCACACAGTTGTGAAAGTTTGGAATGCACTTCCCCAAAAAGCTGTTGAGATAAGAGTGAAGAGAGGTCAGTTGATCATTTCAAAACAGATTGATGAATTTTATGTAGCAGAGCCGTGAAGGGTCTTGTGGCGCCAAAAGGTCTGGTTTCAAGTCCCAACTTCCCAAGATGTGTGTCACAATGTTATAGAAGAACTAGAACATACAACGTTACAGCGCAGTACAGACCCTTCAGCCCTCGATGTTGTGCTGACCTGTGAAACCAATCTAAAGCCCATCTAACTTACACTATTCTGTTATCATTCATATGTTTATCCAATGACCACTTAAATGCCCATAGTGTTGGCGAGTCTACTACTGTTGCAGGTAGGGCATTCCACACCCTTATTGAGTCACAATTAATTAGAATGGACGGCTTTGAGGTATGTAGGGAAGAGGTGTTGGAAATTCTGGAAAGGGTGAAAATAGATAAGTCCCCTGGGCCTGATGGCATTTATCCTAGGATTCTCTGGGAAGCAAGGGAGGAGATTGCAGAGCCATTGGCCTTGATTTTTATGTCCTTGTTGTCTACAGGAATAGTGCCAGAAGACTGGAGGATAGCAAATGTGGTTCCCTTGTTCAAGAAGGGGAGTAGGGATAACCCTAGTAACTATAGGCCGGTGAGTCTCACTTCTGTTGTGGGCAAAGTCTTAGAGAGAATTGTAAGGGATAGGATTTATGAACATCTGGATAGGAATAATGTGATCAAGGATAGTCAGCATGGTTTTGTGAAGGGCAGGTCGTGCCTCACAAACCTTATTGAATTCTTTGAAAGCGGTAGATGTGGTGTATATGGATTTTAGTAAGGCGTTTGATAAGGTTCCCCATGGTAGGCTTAGGCTACTGCAAAAAATACGGAGGTAGGGCATTGAAGGTGAGTTGGAGGTTTAGGAATTGGCTGGCTGGAAGAAGACAGAGGGTAGTAGTTGATGGTAAAGGTTCATCTTGGAGTGCAGTTACTAGCGGTGTTCCGCAAGGATCTGTTTTGGGACCATTGCTGTTTGTCATTCTTATAAATGACCTGGAGGAGGGGCTAGAAGGTTGGGTGAGCAAGTTTGCGGATGATACAAAAGTCGGTGGAGTTGTTGACAGTGAGGAAGGATGTGTCAGGTTACAGTGGGATATAGATAAGTTGCAGAGCTGGGCAGAAAGGTGGCAAATGGAGTTCAATGTAGGTAAGTGTGAGGTGATTCACTTTGGTAAGAGTAACAAGAAGATGGGGTACTGGGCTAATGGTTGGATACTTGGTAGTGTGGATGAGCAGAGGGATCTTGGTGTCCATGTACACAGATCTCTGAAAGTTGCCACCCAGGTAAATAGTGCGGTGAAGAAGGCATATGGCTTACTGGCTTTTATTGGTAGAGGAATTGAGTTCCGGAGCCCTGAGGTCATGTTGCAGTTGTATAAGACTCTGGTGCGGCCGCATCTGGAGTATTGTGTGCAGTTTTGGTCGCCATACTATAGGAAGGATGTGGAGGCACTGGAACGGGTGCAGAGGAGGTATACCAGGATGTTGCCTGGTATGGTAGGAAGATCGTATGAGGAAAGGCTGAGGCACTTGGGGCTGTTTTCGTTGGAGAAAAGAAGGTTTGGGTTGACTTGATAGAGGTGTACAAGATCGGGGTTTAGATAGGGTCGACAGTGAGAACCTTTTTCCACGTATGGAGTCAGCTATTACGAGGGGACATAGCTTTAAATTAAGGGGTGGTAGGTATAGGACAGATGTTAGGGGTAGATTCTTTACTCAGCGAGTCGTGAGTTCATGGAATGCCCTGCCAGTAGCAGTGGTGGACTCTACCTCTTTATGGGCATTTAAACAGGCATTGGATAGGCATATGGAGGATAGTGGGCTAGTGTAGGTTAGGTGGGCTTGGATCGGCGCAACATCGAGGGCCAAAGGGCCTGTACTGCGCTGTATTTTTCTATGTTCTATGTACTCTGAGCAAAGAACCTACCTCTGCCATCTGATCCCTCATTTAAAGCTATGTCCCGTCGTGCTAGCAATCCCCAGTACACTGTATCGAATCCTCTGATCATGTTGTATGCCTCTATTAAGTCACCACTTAACCTTCTTCTCTCGAACAAAAACAGCTTCAAGTCCCTCAGCCTTTACTCATAAGACCTTCTCTCCAAACGAGGCAACATCTTGGTAAATCTCTTCTGAACCCTTTCCAAAGCTTCCGCATCCTTCCTTGTAATGCGGTGACCAGAACTGGAAGCAATACTCCAAATGCAGCTGCACTAGAGTTTTGTACAGCTGCAGTATGACCTGATGGCTCCGAAACTCGATCCCTCTATCAATAAAAGCTAACATACTGTATGTCGCCTTAACGATCCTATCAACCTGGGTGGTAACTTTCAGGGATCTATGTACATGGACACCGAGATCTCTCTGCTCATCCACACTACCAAGAATGTTCCCATTAGCCAAGTACTCTATATTCCTGTTGCTCCTTCCAAAGTAAATCACCTCACACTTTTCCACATTAAACTCCATTTGCCACCTCTCAGCCCAGCTCTGCAGCTTATTTATGTCCCTTTGTAACCTGCAATATCCTTATACACTGTCCACAACTCCACAGACTTCAGTGTCATCTGCAAATTTACTAACCCATCCTTCTACGTCCTCATCTTATAAAAGTGACAAACAGCAGTGGCCCCAGAACAGATCCTTGCGGTACACCACTAGTAACTGAGCTTCAGGATGAATATTTCCCATCAACCACCACCACCTTTCTTCTTTCAGCTAGCCAATTTCTGATCCAACCCATTAAACCCCTTCAATGACATGACTCCGTATTTTCTGCAATACCGTGGGGAACCTTATCAAACCACTTACTGAAATCCATATACACCACATCAACGGCTTACCCTCATCCACCTGTTTGGTCACCTTCTGAAAGAACTCAATCAGGGTTGTGAGGCACGACCTACCCTTCACAAGATCATGTTGATTGTCTCTAATCAAATTATTCCTTTCTAGATGATTATAAATCCTATCCCTTATAACCCTTTCCGACACTTTACCCACAACCGAAGTAAGGCTCACTGGTCTATAATTACCCGAGTTGTCTCTACTCCCCTGCTTGAACAAGGGAACCACGTTTGCTATCCTCCAGTCTTCTGGCACTATTCCTGTAGACAATGACGACATAAAGATCAAAGCCACAGGCTCGGCAATCCCCTCCCTGGCTTTCCAGAGATTCCTAGGATAAATCCCATCTGGCTCAGAGGACTTATCTATTTTCACACTTTCCAAAATTGCTAACACCTCCGCCTTGTGAACCTCAATCCCATCTAGTCTAATAGCCTGTATCTCAGTATTCTCCTTGACAATATTGTCTTTTTCTAGTGTGAATACTGATGAAAAATATTCATTTAGTGTCTCTCCTATCTCTTCGGACTCCACGCACAACTTCCCACTACTGTCCTTGACTGGCCCTAATCTTATTCTGGAGTAGAGTGGTGCTGGAAAAACACAGCAGTTCAGGCAGCATCCGAGGAGCAGGAAAATCAACGTTTTGGGCAAAAGCCCTTCATCAGGAATACAGGCAGAGAGGCTGAAGGGTGGAGAGATAAATGAGAGGAGTGGGGAGAAAGTAGAATAGAGTACAATAGATGAGTGGGGGTGGGGATGAAGGTGATAGGTCAGGGAGGAGAGTGGGGGAAGGTAGCAAAGGGTACAGTGGGTGAGTGGGGGTGGGATGAAGGTAATAGATCAGAGAGGAGGGTGGAGTGGATAGGAGGAAAAGAAGATAGGCCGGTAGGACAGATCATGGGGACGGTGCTGAGCTGGAAGTTTGGAACTAGGGTGAGGTGGAGGAAGGGGAAATGAGGAAACTGGTGAAGTCCACATTGATGCCCTGGGGTTGAAGTGTTCCGAGGCGGAAGATGAGGCGATCTTCCTCCAGGCGTTGGGTGGTGAGGGAGCGGTGGTGAAGGAGGCCCAGGACCTCCGTGTCCTCGGCAGAGTGGGAGGGGGAGTTGAAATGTTGGGTAACAGGGCGGTGTGGTTGATTGGTGCGGGTGTCCCAGAGATGTTCCCTAAAGCGCTCTGCGAGGAGGTGTCCAGTCTCCCCAATGTAGAGGAGACCGCATCGGGAGCAGCAGATACAATAAATGATATTGGTGGATGTGCAAGTAAAACTTTGGATGTGGAAGGCTCCTTCAGGGCCTTGGATAGAGGTGAGGGAGGAGGTGTGGGTGCAAGTTTTGCAATTCCTGCGGTGGCAGGGGAGGGTGCCAGGACGGGAGGGTGGGTTGTAAGGGGGCATGGACCTGACCAGGTAGTCACAGAGGGAACGGTCTTTGCAGAAAGTGGAAAGGGGTGGCGAGGGAAATATATCCCTGGTGGTGGGGTCCGTTTGGAGGTGGCGGAAATGTCGCTAGTCATCCTTTTATTCCAGACATACCTATAGAAAGCTTCAGGATTCTCCTTGGCTCTACCAACCAAAGACTTCTCATGTCCCCTCTGCCTCCTCTTCGCTCACTCTTTAATTCTTTCCTGGCTAACTTGTAACTCTCAAGCACCCTACCTGAGCCTTTGCGTCTCATCTTTACATAAACCTCCTTCTTCCTCTTGACAAGAGATTCAACTTCCTTAGTAAACCATCTTTCCCTCACTCAGCCACTTCCTCCCTGCCTGACAAGAACATAGTTATAAAGGGCAAATAATAGCTGTTCTTGAACAAGCTCCACATTTCAAGTGTGCCCATCCCTGCAGTTTCCTTCCCCATCCTATGCATCCTAAATTGTGCCTAATTGCATCGTAATTGCCCTTCCCCAGCTATAACACTTGCCCTGCAGTATATACCTATCCCTTTCCATCGCTAAAGTAAACGTAACTGAATTGTGGTCCCTATCACCAAAGTGCTCACCTCCCTCCAAGTCTAATACCTGTCCGGGTTCATTACCCAGTACCAAATCTAATGTGGCCTTGCCCCCTTGTTGGCCAATCTACATACTGTGTCAGGAAACCCTCCTGCATACATTGGACAAAAACTGACCCTTCTAAAGTACTCAAACTATAGTATTTCCAGTCAATATTGGGAAAGTTAAAGTCCCCCATAACAACTACCTTGGTACTCTTGCTCCTATCCAGAATCATTTTTGCAATCCTTTCCATTACATCTCTGGAACTTTTCAGAGGCCTATAGAAAACTCTCAACAGGTGACCTCTCCTTTCCTGTTTTTAACCTCAGTCCATACTACTTCAATAGACGCGTCCTCACCAAATGTCCTTTCTGCCACCGTAATACTGTCCTTGACTAACCATGCCATACCACCACCTTTGTTCTTACTGAATCGTCTAAACCTCGGAGCCTACAACAATCATTCCTGTCCCTGCTCTATCCATGTCTCCACAGGAGCGGGAATTGGCAATTCAGCCCTTGAAGCCTACTGCAATACTTGGTATGATCATGGCTTATCTCATCTTGGCCTCAACTCCACATTCCTGCCCTTACCCCATAACCTATAACTCATTAATTACAAATCTGTCCATATCCTTAAATTTATTCATTGTCCTGGTACACTGGTGCAGTGAATTCCACAGATTCATGACCCTTTGAGAGAAGAAGTTTCTCACCTCTGTTTTAAATCTGCTATCCCTTGTTCTAAAACTTTGACCTGTCATTTCAGATTGCTCCATGAGGGAAAAATCCACTCTTCATTCATATCTTTAATCTACTTTTGCATCTTACAAACCTCAATTAGATCTTCTCTCATCCTACTAAAATCTAGTGTGTATTGGCCTAAATTGCTCAATCTCTTCTCAGAAGGCAAGCCTTTCATCTTTGGAATTAATCTCGTGAACTTCCTCTGAACTGTCAAAGCATACAAGGCTATGGGCCAAGAGTTAGGAAAATGGGATTAGAATAGTTAGGTGGTTGTTTTGACTGACGTGGGCCAAAGGCCTTTTTCTGTGCTGTAGATTTCTCTGACTCTAAGCCTGCATGTCTGAGCAGGTTGATTAAAATAACTACTAAAGATGAGGACATTAAGGTGGGTCAGTGATATTGAAGTACTGGTCAGACGTGAGCTAACTGAATGACACAGCCAACGCTGAAAGACTGAATAACCTTCAATGTGCAAAGAATCGTAGAATCTCTACATTGCGGAAAGAGGCTATTCGGCCCATCAAGTTTGCACTGACTCTCTGAAGCACATCCCACCCAGCCGTCGCCCTCGATCCTATTCTTGTAACTGTGCATTTACTATGGCCAATCCACCTAACTTGCACATCTTTGGACAGTGGGGGGAAACTGGAGCACCTGGCAGAAACAGATGCAGACACTGCAGAACATCCAAATTCTACAGAGCGTCATTCAAGGCTGAAGTCGAATCTGGTCTCTGGTTCCGTGAGGCAGCAGTGCAGACCACTGAGCGACCGTGCCACGTTGTTTAAAGGCAAATTGTATGTTTAATAAAAATACATTATTCAGGGGTATGAGGACCATTGCCCATTTATTATCTTGAGAAGGTGGTGATGGGCTACTTCCAACATAACTATCTGGATGTGGATGTGTGGCCAAGGACAGCTGCTGAACTCTGTTTAGGTTTCCTTAACATGACCCAGTGTTTGAGAGTCAGGTGGCAGTGAAGAAAATGTGGCAGTATGACTAAAACCGAAAATACTGGAAGCTCTCAGCAGCATCTGTGGTGCAAAAGCTTTGGGTTCATGTTTTGCGTTGATGTCCTTTCATCATAACAGGACACAATTAGAGTCATAGAGTCATCTAACATGGAGACAAATCCTTTAGTCCAACAAGTCCATGCCAACCAGGTATCATAAACTGAACTAATCCCATGATTTAGAGATGCCAGTGTTGGATTGGGGCGTACAAAGTTAAAAATCTCACAATACCAAGTCATAGTCCAACAGGCTTAATTAGAAGCACTAGCTTTTGGAGCGCTGCTCTTTCATCAGGTGGTTATGGAGTATAAGATTGTAAGACATCTTATACTCCACAACTACCTGATGAAGGAGTGCCGCTCTGAAAGCTAGTGCTTCCAGTTAAACCTGTTAGACTATAACTTGGTGTTGTGTGATTTTTAACTTTGAACTAATCCCATTTGCCTGCATTTGGCCCATATCTCTCTCAACCTTTCCCATTCATGTACCCATCCAGATGCCTTGTAAATGTTGTACTTGTACTTGCCTCCACCACTTCCTCTGGCAGCTCATTTGTATGTGCACCACCACCCGATGTGTGGAAGACGTTGCCCCTCAGGTCTTTTTTAAGTCTTTCCCACTCACCTTAAACCTGTGCCCTCTAGTTTTGGATTCTCCTACTCCAGGGAAAAGACCTTGGCTATTCACCGTGTTTATGCCCTTCATGATTTTATAAAACTCTATAAGGTCACCGCTCAGCCTCCGACGCTCCAGGGAAAAACATTCCATCCTATCCAGTCTCTCCTTATAACTCAAACCTTCTGGTCCCAGCAACATCCTTGTAAATCTTTTTTGAACTCCTTCTAATTTAACAACTTCCTTTCTAAAGCAAGGTGATCAGAATTGTATGCAGTATTCCAAAAGTGGCCTTGTCAATGCCTTGTACAGCTGCAATATTTTGTCCCAGCTCCTTTACTGAGTATTCTGACCAATGAAGGCAAGCATACCAAATGCCACCTTCACCACCCTGTCTACCTGAGATGCCACTTTCCAGGAATATGAACCTCATCCCTAAGTCCGTCCCCAAGACCCTTCCATTAACTGTGCAAATTCTGCCTTGGTTTGTCATACCAAAATACAACATCTTGCATCTATCTAAATTGAATTAACACCATTTCTCAGTCCATTTGTCTATCTGATCAAGATCTCATTGTACTGTTAGATAACCTTCTTCACAGTTCACCATACTACTAATTTCAATGTCGTCCGCAAGCTTAGTAACCATACCTCCTATTTTTCCCATCTAAACCTTTGATATAAATGTCGAACCACAACCGAACCTTAAGACCATAAGAGCAGGCATGGCATCATGGACTAGGCTAGACCACTCAAAACATTCTTAAGCAGGCAGCCCAGATTGTAACTTTGCTATTTGTTTCAATAAGTGTATGGTGAAAATTACCCGGAGTAAATTAGCTAGGTTGACGACCAGGTTTTAAAACTGACAAAAATTTACTCACAAAGTTACGGAATGAAACACAAAGAACAGAGTATAGAATACCCACAGAATTCAGTCTCTCCAAACTGGATTTAATTGTGCTGTTCTGAAAATACACCACAGTCCCAATAAACAAACTCCCTTAAACATAGAGGAAAAATGAAACAAAGGTTTACAGGTCAAAGTTAGAAGGGCAGAAGCAGAGAGGGTCTAGCAACCTGTTTCCACACAGGGCAAAAGTGAGGACTGCAGATGCTGGAGATCAGAGTCTAGATTAGAGTGGTGCTGGAAAAGCACAGCAGGTCAGGCAGCATCCGAGGAGCAAGAAAATCGACGTTTTGGGCAAAAGTCCAGACAGCCCACATTGTTGATTGTTGGAACAGCCCATCTGGTTCAGTAATGTCCTAGTGGATAGGTAGGCAGCTGTGACTTGCAATGTCAGCAGATCTCCTGGTAAGAACAGCTACAAGCAGTAGCAGCAGCCTTCTGGTCTGAAGCTGTTGAACTGTTGAGGCTGGAAGGCAGTGAAATACTGTGTATGTGTAAAACATGAATAAATTCCTCTTCCCTTGCTTGTGCTCTCCTGTTTATATTTGTGGCACTGCACAGGGAGATGCTGCCAGCAACCTGTTTCTGTGATAAGGTAAGGGTAGTTTTTCATGTAATATGATGTGGAGGTATTGGTGTTGGCCCGGGGTGGACAATTGACTAGGTTATAGTCCAACCTGTTTAGACTATAACCTGGTGTTGTGTGATTTTTAACTTTCACATAATAGTTAGCCTTGTTGAGGGGGTCAGAAGGCCCTGGAGATCAGAGACAAGATTGAGTGGTGCTGGAAAAGCACAGCAGGTCAGGCAGCATCCGAGGAGCAGGGAAATCGACGATTCGGGCAAAAGCCCACAAGAACCTAGGCGATGCTGGTACAATTGCAACATTTAAGAGGCATTTGGATGGGTATATGAATAGGAAGGGTTTGGAGGGATATGGGCCGGGTGCTGGCAGGTGGGACTAGATTGGGTTGGGATATCTGGTCGGCATGGACGGGTTGGACCGAAGGGTCTGTTTCCATGCTGTACATCTCTATGACTGTATGACTCTATCAGGAATGAGCCTGATGAGTCCATTCCTGATGAAGGGCTTTTGCCCGAAACGTTTTTCCTGCTCCTCAGATGCTGCCTGACCTGCTGTGCTTTTCTAGCACCATTCTGATCATAAACAAGACTGCCTTGTCTTTGTGTTATTTACCTGTGGTACTGGTGATGGTGATAGCATTCATGAGGGAAAGTCTATTTGTGTAAACTCATCTGTGAAGAATGCTCCCTTGTCAAAGGGCTTTTTAAAAAGATGATGCTCTGGATAAGGGCATTGTTGACCAGGATGGCATTTGTTCGCAATCCTTGTGTATCCTTGAGAGGTTGGTGAGCTGCTTCAGTTCTTGAAGCTCACATTTATGTATGTTAGAGAGGGAGTTCCCAGATAGTGACTTGAAGATTTTGGAATGACAGATTTTCAAGCCAAGGCACTATGTGATTAGTAAGTTATATTGTTCCCATGCATCCGCTGGCCTTAACCTGCGATCTTCATCACCAAAGTCTGGGAAAGTGTGGTGTGTTGCTGTAGTGCATCTTGTATTTGGTGCTACCTGCCACAATTGGAGGGAGTGGATGTTTGAGTTGTTAGGTGCACAACTTACGAGCACATAACACTCTGTGAAACACCACCCCCATCTCAAAAATAACTTGAGTTGAGTACCTCCAGTAAGGCTGTGCTTCATATTCCAACAAGAGGATTTGTCCTTTAGAGCCTGTTTAAGTCACATTTTAGCTGATTGGTTTGCCTCAGCAACAGCTGTCGAGGACTAAATTAGATTGCCATTTGTTGCATTTTAACCTGGCCAGGCGGCATTGGTAAAATCTACCCAAATGCAGCTGGTGCTTGGTTTATTTTTGTCTTTCCAGCTGCTTGCTTTGATTGAGTTGCTTGCTTGCTTGGCCCATATCAGCACAATTGTTTTCCTTTTTAGTGCTTTTTAATTGGCAACTGCTCAATATTGCATCAAAAAAGGATGCTGCTTTACAGTGTTATACTTTGAAGAGATAATATTCCATGTACCCTCTGACTTGTTTGACCAGATAATGTGCTGCTGGTTGAAAGATAACTATTGGCTAGGGTTCCCAAGGAGAACACTTTTCAGTAATGCCATGGGATATTTTACTTTCACATGAGAGATTTCCTCACCTCGAAAATTATGCTGTTTTCTCTCCACAAGTGCTCACTCTTTCGGGTTAAAGTATGGTCAGAGGTAAGCAATAACCCTTGCTTTGGAAGTTGCTTGCAGCTCAGCAAATAGCATTTTCACATCCAAGTCAGAAGGTTGTAAGTTTCATTCAAGAGATTTCAAGAGTTCAAGAGATTTCAAAATTCAGTCTAGCACTCCAGGTCAGCACAGAGACAATACTGCGTGTGACAGAGTTACCTTTTCTCAGGTAGATGTAAGTGATTCAGTGGCACTGTTTCAAAGCAAAGTTCTCCCTGGTGTCTTGGTTAGTATTTGTCCCTAGTCATCACTAATCATTATCTAGTTATTACATCGTTATTATTTAGTTACTGTCATCCTACAGTCCATTGTATCTGTTCTAATACTAACCTCTTAACATGAAACATAATGTACTATAATTCAATTTCTTTATTCTTTCCTCTTTTTGTCATAATCTCCAGCGTTGAGGTTCAGTTTCTTCCAGCTCAATATTGGGAAGACCAGAGCCTGATTTTCTTCTATCTATGCTGTAAAGTCACTATTGGTTTCACTCCCCTCTTTGGTCACTGAATTGGGATGAATCAGACCTGTCTGCAGTCTTTGTGCCAGATGTAACTCCAAGCTGAGTTGTCGTCTTAGATCACAAAGGGTCACTGGACCCAAAATGTTAAGTGTGCTTCCTCTCCACAGATGTTGCCTCACCTGCTGAGTTTTTCCAACAAGTTGAGTTTGTTTCGGATTTCCAGCATCTGCAGTCTTTGTTTTTTTTTAAACTTGTCCAGCTGCTTTCATTTTCACTTATTGTTATCTGTATTCACCCTGATTTGACCCATATGCAACTAAAACTATTGCCCTGTCATTATCACAGCCAGAACGTACTACTACAGTGCTCTGAGGTCTGGCCTCCTATCCTTTAAGGGCGGCACGGTGGCACAGTGGTTAGCACTGCTGCCTCACAGCGCCAGAGACCCGGGTTCAATTCCTGCCTCAGGCGACTGACTGTGTGGAGTTTGCACGTTCTCCCCATGTCTGCGTGGGTTTCCTCCGGGTGCTCCGGTTTCCTCCCACAGTCCAAAGATGTGCAGGTCAGGTGAATTGGCCATGCTAAATTGTCCGTAGTGTTAGGTATGGGGTAAATGTAGGGGTATGGGTGGGTTGCGCTTCGGCGGGTCGGTGTGGACTTGTTGGGCCGAAGGGCCTGTTTCCACACTGTAATCTAATCTAATCTAATCTAATCTAATCTAATCTAATCCTTCCTGCTTTGCAAATTTATTTTTCTCCCAAATTCTGCTATGGGTATCTTACTCCATTCACCTGTCCTTGCTATCCTGGGTATGGCCTGAAAGTCACCAATATCTGCGGTTTAATTAATTGCTCATCCTAGTGTTTAAATTCATACATGTTCTTTCCGTTTCCTAACTCCTTAGCTAAACTCCTTCAGCTTTACGCCCCTCCCTGAAATTCTCTGTTCTCAGCCTCTGACATCTTCTGTGTACCACCCAGCCCACATCCCAGCTTTGGTGGCTGTACCTTCAATCATCTCCGTCCCACACTTGGAAATTCCCCTACCTCTCTCCTTAAAATTCTCCTTTAAAACCAAAAGTGATTATTTTGAATGTGACCATTTCTAAGGGTGGCATGGTGGCCTCACAGCGCCAGGCACCCGGGTTTGATTTCTGCCTTTGGTAACTGTCTGTGTGGAGTTTGCACATTCTCATTGTGTCTGTGTGGGTTTCCTCCCACAGTTCGTAGATGTTCAGATTAGGTATGTTGGCCATGTTAAATTGCCCATCTTGTCCAGGGATGCTAGATCAATTTACCATGGTAAATGCAGGGTTAGAGGGATTAGAGAGGGGGCCAGGTGGGTCTGGGTGGAATGCTCTTCAGAGGGGTTGGTGTGGACTCGAAGGGCCAAATTATCTGCTTCTACACTGTAGCGTTCCTGTGGTCAAAGTATTCCTTTTGTCTCCTTATACAGACGTGAGACACCCACATGGTGTAAGTGCTGCTTAAATGCAAATATCTTAAATGGCACATCTGATTTTCATGATGTTTTAGACTTTATAAAACATATGACCCATTGGATAAGTTAGAAGAAATGTTTTCACACACTGTTGGAAAGAGTTGTTGGATTGAATGTCTGTCTTCTGTCGCACTAGAATTCTATTCCCCTCATAATAAATTTTGAGTAAGTGCCCCTTTGTTCCTAAACTGTTAATCAACTGAAGCAATTTTTAAATGTACGCCTTCTTCAAATCTTGGAATTTTTCGAACCCCTGTTTAAACCCCTATTGGCCTTCTTTGTTCCAGTGGCCTTTCCATATTATAGCTCCCATTTCTGGTATAATCATAGTGAATCTTCACAGGGCCTTTTCATGGGAGGTCATGTCTGATCAACTTCACTGAATTTTTCAAAGAGAGGACCAGGCGTACAGGTGAAGGAATGCAATTGATGTAGTCTACTTGCAGTTCAGCAAGGCTTTTGATGAGGTCTCGATTGGGAGACTGATAGCAAAGAAAAGAGCCCCTGAGGTTCAAGGAAATTTGGCTAATTCAATCTGTTATTGGCTGACTGGCAGGAAGCAGAGGATAATGGTTGGAGGGTGATGTTGTGATTGGAAGCCTGTTGAATGTAGGTGGGTTAATCAGTAAGTTCACAGATGATATGTAAATAGGTGAGTGGTAAATAGAGAGGAGGTTAGCCTTATTATAGGAGGGTATAGATGGGCTGGTCAGATGGGCTGATCCGTGGCAAATGGAATTCAATCCAGATAAATGTGAGGTGATAAAATTGGGTTAGACAACAAGGCAAGGAAATACAGGGTACATGATGAATGGTAGGACAGTGGAAAGTGTAGAGGATCAGAGGGACCTTGGTGCATGTCCATGTTCACTGGCCCCTTATGGTAGCAGGACAGATGGGTAAAGTGGAGAAAGTGAGGACTGCAGATGCTGGAGATCAGAGCTGAAAATGTGTTGCTGGAAAAGCGCAGCAGGTCAGGCAGCATCCAAGGAACCGGAGAATCGGCATTTTGGGCATAAGCCCTTCTTCAGGAAGGGCTTCCTGAAGAAGGGTTTATGCCCGAAACGTCAATTCTCCTGTTCCTTGGATGCTGCCTGACCTGCTACGCTTTTCCAGCAACACATTTTCAGCTCAGATGGGTAAAGTGGTTAAGAAGCCATTCAGGACACTTGTCTTTATTAGATGAGGCATCGGGTTTAAGGGCAAGGAGGTAATGCTGGAACTGTATTAGACCATAGCTCGAGTATTGTGTTCTGGAATCAATGTTTGTGTTGTATAAAATAGATAGGGTAAACAGGAAGAAATCTTTCTCCTTGATGGAAGGATCAATGAACAGGGGGCATCGCTTTAAGATAAGGGCAGGAGGTTTAGGGGAGATGTGAGGAAAAACGTTGTCACCCAGAGGGTGGTGGGAGCAACCCTCTGCCTTGACCAGCCTTACACTGCCTGTAAGGCTGGTCAAGGCAGAAACCTCAAAACGTAAGTATTTAGATCTACATCTGCAATGTCAATCGTGTAAGTGCAGGGGAATGGAATGAGAATAGTTAGAGAGTTACATCTGACTGGTGTGGACACAGTGGGCCAAAGAGCCTTTTTTTGTAGATCTCTACGACTCGGTGATTTTGCTATCATTCCTGGATCAGCCAAGATTGCACCAAATATCCCTGTCAGTGGCCCTACTAATTTCTCGTTAAATATTCAACAACTTGATTATTTATTTTATGTCCTTGACTGTTTAAAAATAGAATGTTTAGACAATGTTTAAACCTAACACTATATGGCTATTGAACTGGTCAAAGAATAGTTTCCCATGATGTTCCTGATGAGACTATACTATGACAGAGATGTTGTGTATAGTGCACTTAAAGTGATGAGGCCAGGCACTGAACAGTGCAGCAATGTTGCTGTAGTAGATTGTTGTCTTATTTTCCACTCTATTTCATGTCCTTGCTGTGTTGCATTTGATGCCTATGTGCCAAAGCTACTCTGGATCTTTCTAAGGTAACAGATTGCAAACCTCAACAAGGACTTTTCAAGGGTTTAAAAAAAGCTGTCATGTAGTTTCTTGGAGATGGGAGGGGTGGACACCACTGGTCTGGTGTAAGGGTTGAGTGTGGCAAATGCAAATGGGGAAGAGGCCACGGTTTCAGTTCCCAAGCTGATGTTTGTAGAGGTGCCCATGACAGTGAATGGAGCTGCTGTGTCATAAAGGGAGCTCCTCCTGGACTGTAACGTTGTTAGAGTGGCTGTGGGAAGGAAACACATGGGAATGGTGCTTCACTGTAAGACCCAGTGAATTTCATATTCAAGGGTGACAGGTACTTAGTGATTCTTCTCCATAATGTCCAACATTAAACACTCCCTTCACATCTCCAGAGGTTGTTTCGGCTCAGTTATCGCTGACTCCCTCTCAGAATAAGTCAGGTATTTCCTTCACTGAAGATGATTGGGCAGCAGTGGTTAGCATTACTGCCACTGAGTGCCAGGGACCAGGGTTCAATTCCAGCCTTGAGTGACTCTGGAGTTTGCATTTCTCCCCATGTCTGAGTGCGTTTTCTCCAGGTGCTCTGTTTTCCTCCCACAGTCTAACTGTGCAGATTCAGTGGATTGGCCACGCTAAGTTGCCCATAGACTGAAGTTGTGTAGGTTAGGTGGACTTGCCATGGTTAATGTGAGGTTACTGGGATAGGATTGTGGTCAGTGTGGACTTGATGGGTTGAATGGCCTTCTTCCACACAGTAGGGATTCTAATCAATGATTATGTTCTGTGTATTACAGTTGCACAGATATCTACCACACTCCTGTCCCTAGAAAAAGTGGTCACTCTTAAGGTGTAAGCTCAAATATTGAATATTAGCAGGCTGTTTGATCATGTACGCCACATTCCTCACCCAAAGGCCATCTATACTGTAGTGGAACATAGAAGACAGAACAGTACAGCACAGTACAGGCTGCTTGGCCCTTGATGTTGTGCTAACCTTTTATCCTGTTCTAAGATCAAACTAACCTACATACCCTTCATTGTACTATCATCCATGTGGCTATCCAAGAGTCGCTTAAATGTCCCTAATGTCTCTGATGCTACTACCACTGCTGGCAGTGCATTCCATGCACCCACCACTGTCTAAGTAAAGAACCTATCTTTGACATCTCCCGGAAACCTTCCTTCAATTACCTTAAAATTATGCCCCGTCATGATAATCATTTCCACCCTGGGAAAATGTCTCTGACTATTCACTCTATCTATGCCTCTCATCATCTTGTACACCCCTAGCAAGTCGCCTCTCATCTTTCTTAGCTCCAATGAGAAAAGCCTGAACTCCCTCATCCTTTCTTCATAAGACATGCCCTCCAATCCAGGCAGCTTCCTGGTAAATCTCCTCTGCACCCTCTCTAAAGCTTCTACATCATTTTTATAATGAGGCGATCAGAACTGAATGCAATATTCCAATGCAATATTCTAATGAAGGCCAACCCACCGTACACATTCTTCACAACCCTATTACTTGGGTGGCAACTTTGAGGGATCTATGGACGTGGACTTCAAGATCCCGCTGTTCCTTCAGACTGTCTTTAACCCTGTATTCTGCATTCAAATTTGACCTTCCAAAATTAATCACTTCACACTTTTCCAGGTTGAGCTCCATCTGCCACTTCTCAGCCTAGCTCTGCATCCTGTCAATGTCCCGTTGCAATCTACAACAGCCCTCCACACTATCCACAACTCCACCAACCTTAGTGCCATCGGCAGACTTACTAACCCACTCTTACACTTCCTCATCCAAGTAATTTATAAAAATCACAAAGAGCAGAGGTCCCAGAACAGATCCCTGCGGAACGCCAGTGGTTACTGAGCTCCAGGCTGAATATTTTCCATCTACCACCACTCAGCCAGATTTCCCTGTATCCCATGCCTCCTTGCTTTCTGAATGAATCTACCATGGGGAGCCTTATCAAAGGCCTTGCTAAAATCCATATACACCACATCCATGCTCTACCCTCATCAATGTGTTTCATCACATCCTCAAAGAATTTAATAAGGTTTGTGAGGCATGACTTGCCCCTCATAAAGCCATGCTGACTATCTCTAATCAAACTGTGGTTTTCCAAGTAATCATAAATCCTGTCTCTCAGAATCCTCTCCAATATTTTGCCCACCACCGACATAAGACGATTATACATGTTCCCTTTTTTGAACAAGGGAATAACATTTGCCACCCTCTAATCATCTGGCACTACTCCAGTGGACAGTGAGGATGCAAAGATCATTGCCAAAGGCACAGCAGTCTCTTCCCTTACTTCCTTTAGTAGTCTTGGGTATCTCCCGTCTGACCCAGTGGACTTATCTATCCTCATGTTTTTCAAAATTTCCCGCACATCCCTCTCCTTAACATCAACCTGCATGAGCGTATCAGCCTGTTTCACGCTGTCCTCACAAATGACAAAGTCCCTCTCAGTGGTGAATACTGAAGCAAAGTATTCATTAAGGACCTCCCCTACTTCCTCTGACTCCAGGCAGAAGTTCCCTCCACTACCCCTGATCGGCCCTACCGTCACTCTGGCCAACCTCTTGTTCCTCACATAAGTGTAGAACGCCTTTGGGTTTTCCTTAATCTTATCCACAAAGGCTTTTTCATGCTTCCTTCTAGCTCTCTTCAGTTCATTCTTCAGTTCCTTCCTGGCTACCTTGTAACCCACTAGAACCCTGTCTGATCCTTGCCTCCTCAACCTTAAGTAAGCTTCCTTCTTCCTCTTGACTAGATATTCCACATCTCTTGTCACCCAAGGTCCCTTCACCTTGCCTCAGTGGGACAAAGCTGTGCAGCATTCACAGCAAGTGCTGCCTAAATAACCTGCACATTCGTGTCAGGCATTTCCCTGTGAACATCTGCTTCCAATTTATGCTGCACAGTAATGCCTCTCATACCCTTTTCTTTAATACTTCATCAATTTGTGATCTAGACTACCTATTGGAGTGGTCATTTTAGCTAGTTACTGAATGTAGGAAAAATTAAGTTGTTGAGTCTTTGCAGCACAGCGGAAACTATTTGGTCTTTCAAGACCTTGCTGGCTCTTCGAAGAGAAATTACTCCCATTCATAGAATCATACAGCACGGAAACAGACCCTTCACTCCAACTTGTCTATGCTGACAAGGTCCTCCTTGCTTGCATTTAGTCCATACCCCTGTAAATCGTTCCTATTCATTTACCTCTCCAAACGTCTTTTAAATGTAACTGTACCTGCATTTACCACTTTGTTAGGCAGTTCATGCCACATATGAGCCACCCTCTGTGTGAAGAAGTTGTCTCTCAGGTCTCTTTTAAATCTTTCTCCACTTACCTTAAAATTACTTCCTGTATCCTAGGGAAAAGACATTTGCTATTCCCCTTGACGATGCCCCTCATGATTTTTATAAACCTCTCTAAGGTCACCCCTCAGCCTCCTATGCTGCAGAGAAAAAGTCCCAGACTATCCAGCCTATCCTTATAACTGAAATCCTCCAGTCCTGGTAACATCCTTGTAAATCTTTTCTGCACTCTCTCCAATTTAATAATATCTTTCCTATGGCAGGGTGACCAGAACGGTACACTGTACTCCAAAGGTGGCCTCACCAACATTCTGTACAATTGCAACATGATGTCCCAACTCCTGTATTCAGTGCTCTGACTGATGAAGGCAAGTGTGCCACATTCCTCCTTTACCACCCTGTCTACCTGTGACACAACTGTGACATAACCTGGTATTGTGTGATCCAGCACCTTCACATCACATCTTTCAAGGAACTAAAAACCTGAACCCCTTCCCCTAATTGTTTCCTTCGCCCCACAAGTGCCCATTCAGTTTCCTTTGAAGTAGTTCATTTAACTTTGACAGCAGCCAGTTCCAAGTTACTCCCACTTGCTGCATTAAAACAAAGGTCGTCTTTGACTTTCACTCCCCCCATCCCCCAACACACCCAAAGCTTAAATCTGTGTTCCCTAGCCTTTGTTGCAACAGCTAACGAGAACAATTTTTGTTTGCTTTATCTAAACGTGTCATAATCTTATATGCCCCTATCAAATTCCACCTCGATCTGCTTTACTCCAAATTGTGGGTGGGGAGGTGCGGGGTGCGGGGTGCAGGGTGCAGGGTGCAGTGATGCTGTTGGAACAGCAGCCCATAAGCTGAGGACCTGATTTGTTTTTGTTTTTGCGGAGTGGCGGTGGAGGAGAGGTTTGTTGTCGATGGTGGATACACAAAGTGCTTTACAGCAGGGATGCATCGCATGAGGTCAGGGTCTCCTGCACAGAGATGACCATTTGGCCCCTTCCTACTCCTTTGTGGCAGCTGGTTATTCAAAGGTGTCAGCAAACATTCAAACGCTAAAAACAGCTGAGGCCACTTTTCCAAGTGAAGAGGATAGAGGAAGTATAGTTTAAAAGTTCAAGTTTATTGTATTAAATCTTGTTAAACTTTCTTTCAGGTGAATGTCTACGTGTTGGGAAAGACTTTTCTTCTCCTGGCCAGAGAGCTTTGTATAAATGCTCCAGCAATAGGTCTGTAACCAATAATTCCTTTCACACACTGTAATTAATGAGTACACCAATGTTTGTTTTTCATCAGTAACAGTGAACACAGCCGATGTTGGTTGTATAAACCCGCCATTGTGTAAGGGCGAACTCTTCCAGTTATAACTTCTTACTCTTTTTATTCTTAAACTATTCAAAATGGTACCAGACTGTGGTGACAGTTGAACCTTTCACTGTATTTTACAGTATTATTCACTGTAAAATGCAAGTGACAATAAATCAATTCACTGTTCCTGAGCCTAGATAAGCAGATTATTTTTGTGGGGGGTGGGGGGATCTTGGGTAATCAGGAGATATGGGAAGATGCCAGTGCAGGAAAGTTCGGTTGTAATGATGCAGCAGACTCAAAGTCATGTGGTCAACTCCTACTCCAATTTCTTGTGTGCCGTACAGTTCGAGAAGATTCAATCCCCGAAGTCTGTGCCGAGTTAGCTGATCTTTGCCAGAGGCAGTGGAAAGAATGCTGCAGATAGTAGTGGGGGAAAGGTTTGTTCTCTGGTGCTTTCTGCTGAATGTTCACTATTGAACAGTGGCCACATATGAAGACCCAAACATCAGCAAACGTGTAGGTCTGTGAAGCACCTGAAAGGTGGGATAAATTTGTAGGGAGAATGGTAATTGGTCATCTTGACCTTGCAGGGCATTGAAAAGAAAGGACTTACATTTTTATAGTGACTTTCGTGATCTTTGAATCCCAAAGTGCTTTACTATTAGTGAAAAATGTTTGAAATACATACACTGTGGTAATGTAAGGAATGTGGCAGCCAATTTGATTGCAAGCTCTCTCAAACAGCAATGTGAGAATGACCAGATAATCTGTTTTTGTGATATTGATTGAGATAAATATCCGATTAACACCCCTGCTGTTATTTGAAGTAATGCTGAAGAATCTTTTATGTCCACTTGAATGGAGTGCTGTTTTCATGTCTGATCTGAAAGATGCTGTCTCTGACAGTGCAGCTTTCCCTTAGTACTGAATGGAGATAAGAAGGGCAGGGGCAAGGAATCTGCTCAAAGTCCTAGCTGGAACAAGAGGAATCTCATAATGGCTTGGATTTGTATAGGAATAAAGTACCACTGGACCAGGTTTATGCTGATTTACTGGTTGCAGATCGAGGAGCAAATTATCCTAATTTCCTGCTCCTAAGTGCTTTTGAGTGATTTACACTGAAAGCAAGGCAGTTTGTTTTAAATATTAATTCACAGGATGTCTGGCAAGGTCAGTATTTATTGGCTATCTCGAATTGTGCGTCTGCTACATCCAAAATGATTTGATGGGTCATTTCAGAATCAGATTGAGTCAACTACATGTCATAGAGTTATAGAGATGTACAGCATGGAAACAGACCCTTCGGTCCAAGCTGTCCATTGCTGACCAGATATCCCAACCCAATCTAGTCCCACCTGCCAGCACCCGGCCCATATCCCTCCAAACCCTTCCTATTGATATACCCATCCAAATGCCTCTTAAATGTTGCAATTGTACCAGCCTCCACCACTTCCTCTGGCAGCTCATTCCATACACGTACCACCCTCTGTGTGAAAATGTTGCCCCTTAGGTCTCTTTTATATCTTTCCCCTCTCGTCCTAAACCTATGCCCTCTAGTTCTGGACTCCCCGACCCCAGGGAGTCTATTTATTCTATCCATGCCCCTCATAATTTTGTAAACCTCTATAAGGTCACCCCTTAGCCTCCGACGCTCTAGGGAAACAGCCCCAGCCTGTTCAGCCTCTCCCTATAGCTCAAATCCTCCAACCCTGGCAACATCCTTGTAAATCTTTTCTGAACCCTTTCAAGTTTCACAACATCTTTCCAATAGGAAGGAGACCAGAATTGCACGCAATATTCCAAGTGGCCGAACCAATGTCCTGTACAGCCGCAACATGACCTCCCAACTCCTGTATTCTGGATCAGTGGTGCTGGAAGAGCACAGCAGTTCAGGCAGCATCCAACGAGCAGCGAAATCGCTGCTCATTGGATGCTGCCTGAACTGCTGTGCTCTTCCAGCATCACTGATCCAGAATCTGGTTTCCAGCATCTGCAGTCATTGTTTTTACCTCCCAACTCCTGTACTCAATGGAGTCTTATTTAGGCCAGGCTGTGGAAGGATGGCTGATTGCCTTATCTAAAGGTTATGAGTAAACCAGATGGTTTAACAATTTGGTAATTGTATGGTCATTATTATTAACTGAGATTTTTAAAATTCCAGCTTTATTTAATTAACAACATACGGATTTCCCAGCTGCCATAATAGCTCTGAACCATTAGTCTAGATCTCTGAATTACTAATTCAGTGATACAACCATTCCACTACTCCTGTAAACTTGAGTGTTGCCTTCTGTGATTGAATATGCTTCAAGGGGAAATAGTGAAATCAGATGTTATGTAGATTATGTGCACTTCCTAGTAGTGAGCTCAGTGACCTGAAGGATGAACAAGGTTAGCCACCCGTAATGCTTCACTGGTTGCAATGTGACTTTGGTTGTAGCAATCCTTAGTGTCTGTTGGGATTCACATACGACTGGCTTGCTATTCCAGCTGACCCTGTGTTTGATTCAGTCAAATTCAGAATGTGACTTGGAGAGAGACTTGGAGAATCAGAATTTGAAATAAGTGTTAAGAGATCGAGAGCCAATGTGGCTCAGCAAAGACAGATGGTGAGTTGATAGGAATTTGTGTGATTTTGGTGCAAGTGGAGAGTTTTAGATAGTTAAATTTCACAAGGTGAGAAATAAAAGAGAGAAGGTGAGAAATAAAACATCATCAAGGAGAGTATTGGAATGATTGAGTCTGGAGTAAAGTCATGGATGTTGGTTTCAACAGCAGATAAGCGGAGGTGGGGAAGGACAGTATAGAAATCGTATTTGTTCCCATTGAGATGCAGAGTGTATGAGATATAGTTTGACCAGAGATAGTGACTGAGGAAGAGGTTAGAACAGGTTCCAAGGGTAATCAATGTGTGACCATGACCAATTATGCTTTCTCAGTCTTGTCCAGAACCAAACGTTGGAAGAAACCAGACAGTCCAGAGGTGTGGGTTGTGAGAGCTGGTGTAATGTTAAGACCTGTGGGACTGAGATGAGATGAGATGGATTAGAAGCTCTAATGCAACTGAATTTGATCACCTCCACACAAGCATTTTCCAACAGGGTCACTGGCTGATTAGCTGGAGCCTTAGCTGTAGCCACTTGCATGGCTGAACAGCAGAGTTCTGGTTGGAGGTTAACCAGCTCGTCACAGACCGGGAAGAGAACCTTCGTGTGTGCTGTTAACGCTTCACCCCTTTGGAAAATACAATCCATCTTCCACAACAATAGTCATGATGTAAGGATGAGTGTCTGCTGTAATAACCAAATTCTATCCTGGCACTCGTCCAAGGTTGGGAAATAGTAACTTCTTTGAACTGAGGTGAGTGCAAACAGAACTTTTGGGGGAAAATAATTTGTTGGTCTGTTTTTGATTTTTGTGATTGACAAGGGAAACTGAAGGTTGCGACTGGTGGAAAAAACAGGTCTTTTTATTTTTGATTTAAATCTCCAGACAAGGAAACTGTTCAGTTAGGTCACATTTGCTTTTCTGCTTGGGCCCCTATAAAGAATAGTGCTGGCCCTGTCTGATATTATGTGGACACTGAGAATTCAGGCCTTTGTATCGCTGATTGTTGTCTGTGGTAAAACAGCTGCACAAAACTTTACTGTTGAAAGCTACCTTATTACATAAATACAAGAGATAAAAGTACAGAAAGGATTGCTAGACACAGATCTAGAAAGAAAGAAACATATACAGAGTAAGGTAGAATGAGAAGCTGAGAGAGACTGCAAGGACACAGATAATATTTATAAATTCTGGAATGAGCCCTTTTCATTAACTGCCAGCAATAGTCAGGATTTGGGTGTACAAAGTTAAAAATCACACAACACCAGGTTAACTCTGTTATCTCACTTTTTAGATTAGAATCAATCTAAACATCAGGTCATAGACAGAGAACACAGGGGGCTAATACCTTCAACATATTGTCTAGCTATCACCATTGTTAACCCGAGAATGCAACTTTTTAAAAAAGGGTTTTGTGATTTACACATGAAAGAAGTGAAACTATCACTGTATTCTAACAGATGAAAGGCTTAACAGTAAATCAATTTTTCAATGTATAATTTCAGTTACATCACACTGCAAATTTTTGCTATAAATTCTGTGTTATGATCGAGCCCTCCACAATCACCTGATGAAGGAGCGTCACTCCGAAAGCTAGTGTGCTTCCAATTAAACCTGTTGGACTATAACCTGGTGTTGTGTGATTTTTAACTCAGTAATAGTCAGTGCATTGATGTTGATAGTGGATTTTTAAATGACGTAGCTTGTGTATTGTGGGTATGTGAGGAGATGATGGGTCAAAGTGTATTTGTGATAGCATTTTTAAAAAAAGTAATTATTATGTTGTCATTACTTTCCTGCTGTGAACTTAATGGCAGTTGTCCATGGCCCTTCATTAAATGGTAGATCACAAGTGGGTGTGAATGGGTTACTGTTTAAGGAGAGTAACACAAACAAGCTTAGTCCCTTGCATGTATTTTCAGTCGGAGTTGATGAGGTAATCAGTGGAATATTCATCTTGTGTCTGTCTTTTCCCAATTATAGTCATTTATGTACTTTTATTTTGTAGGATCTGTCATCCATTTCTGTATGTACAAATGCACACATGCCCCTCTTTATCCTGTGTTGGATGTTTTGCCTCACTTTCTTGTGCTTACTAAGTGACTGTCTTCCTTTTGATTTGTCTGTATCTGTTCCCTTTTCTAAATTTTGTGGTAATGTTAGAACAGTATAAAGCATTATTTTGGCCACATCTAGAGTACAGTACACAGTTTCGGTGACCACATTAGGGAAATGATGTAATTGAAACTGACGGAGAATTTTAACTATGAGGAACGATTGGTTAGGCTTGGATTTTCTTTGCATTTGAGAAAGCTAAGGGAAAATTTTGAGATGCATAAAATTATGGAAAGTGGATAGGAAGGACCTATTCCTCTTGCAGGTTACTAAGCAGGGAGCATGGACGTAAAGCTATTGGCTGAAAGATTAGAGAGGCCCAGAGGTAAATTTTGCAGGGACTTTTCACTTAGATTGGAGTTAGTGTCTGGAAATCACCAAAAAGATTGGTACAGACTGAACCTATTACCATATTCTACCTCCTCTCTCCTCACTGCATCGCTGTGTCCTGCTTGGTGTCTTGTTTTATCAGAAATCTTTACTCTATTCTGAAAATGTTGGGGGAGGGGTCTGTAGAGGTTATATTTTGGTTAAACACTGTGTACATACTAAAAATTGAGTGTTGATTTGCCACACGCTGTCTTGAGGGAGCTGTGTAAATTGTGCATTGTAATGAAAAGCTTTTCACATGTGTAAGTGATGTATTGTTGAAAGGCATTGTTGGCACACAATACAAATGTTGTTCAGTTCAGTGGAAGTATTGCACGTCTGTCGGTGGTTTCACATTTAACGTAAAAAGCCAAGAACATCTGGGCCTCGAAATAATGATAAGGTGAAAATGTATTTATCTCCTTGGTCCATTTAATATACAGCATTGTTTCTCTGCTTTCAACTGGTTTATTGCTGTCTGTTTTAATACCTTTAATTCCCTTGTTTGTGTCCCCACTAGCCCAGCAGTTTGATAACCTGTTACCAGGTCTCTATATCAGGAGGAGGAGTTGCCACCATGGGCTACATGCTTGTAACACACAAAGCCATGGTGTATCTTATGCTTACTCCTTTTTGTCCTAACTGGACTTGACAAACAGACCAGAAATAAATTCCAAACTGCAATTTAAGCCTTTTGGAAACTGCTGGTCTTTATAAAATGAGTGACTATAATGCCAAAATGATGCCCATACATCACAAGCATGTGTTTTAACATCAGCCTTCTGCAAAAGGCCACAAGGAGCATCTATATGCATGTATGCTGCTGAGGTCACTAGACTGGGGATGACAAAGTGGAAATTCTGGCATTGTCTGTGGAATAGATCTGCTTGGCTGCTGTTGTGTCACCACTTGGTGCAGTTGCAGTGCTATTGGGGAGGGCCCCTTCCAGAAGCCAGGACTATTCTTGTATCCCCTTGTTGGGATCCTCCACCTTGTCCAGATGCTAAAGTGCCCGATAAAATGGCTGCCAGTGCAGCGCTGTGTTCTTGCTCATGCTCACCTGCTGGTTGCATTCACAATAAATGCAGCCTTTACAAGAAGATCCCTTCACTACAGTTCTAAATCTCACTGCCTTCCACCAAATCCCTGAAAGATGCATTCATTTCCAAGTGATGGAAGTTTGTCTATCATAGTTTAAGAAGCCCTGCAAAACTAACTTTTACTCAAGGGGCAGCATAGCAGTAGCAGTGAGAAGAACACTTTTCCGTTTACTTCACTGATAACATTGCACCAACTATGCCATATCTAACCCAAAATAAAGCTCCCTCTGTACTTGCGTGCTCTGTTACACCCTAACTTCAGAACAGTGTCGTCTCATTTCCTCTCATACTGCTAGTTTGTGTTGACTGTATGAGCATTCTGCTGCTGGGGCCAGATGGCTGTGGTCTATGCTGGCATCTAGCCAGACTTTCATCCCATGGACCACTTCAGTTATTAGATGGCATCAACCTGAGCTGCATTTGAACTGTAGGCCCAGGTGAAGGTGTCAGCTGTGGGATGAGGGGAGCCAGTCATTTAAACTCTCATCTGCCTGAATTTCTGAGGATTGTTCCAAAATATTAAATGGCATTTTGGCTAGTCCTGCTTTTTGGATTAATATAAACTTTAATGTTTGAATAATGTTATCCCAAAAAGTGCATAGGAGAGGGAAAGGCATTGTGTAACAGTGATAGTGGCTAGTAATATACACCTCCAGTACCACTCTGGTGATAGTCTCCTAACTGCTTTTAACAATATGGCATTATCCTGTAATCTGTTGGTGGGCTATTACACAAGCTCCTGCTTGGTACACTTGACTTGATGGAAGAAAGGAGGGAAATGTTAATAACCACTCAGATTGGCATAGAAGTGGAACTGTTCGGTTTCTAACCTAGTACATTCAGAAAATTCCAGACCTACACTGAATGAAGTTTCCCGTCTCAACGGTGACCCTCAGATTAAATCACCAGTGCTCCCCATCCCCCCTCTCATTAGAAGCCCGCTGGTCGTCTGGGACTATAGCAATTTAATGTTTAAATTTAAGTATAGAGTGACAGAGGAACAAAGTGAACACCCTATTCAAATCCGAACCAGACAGCACTTTTACAAAAGTCAGTGATGTACAAACTAATAGCTCAACTATATTTGGAACTTGATCATTTTGATCACTGATCTTTTCTGATCCTCTACCTCCCTAAACTGTAATAAAGACAACTTCAGGATAGAAGATAACCATGTAAAAATCTTTATACTGTACAGTTCATTACTTGCAAGTACACTGGAGGTGTTAAAACATTGTCATTCATTGGTCAACTTCAAGCCACTTTAAACAGAACACCTGTACAAAATAGGTACAGCACAAAAAGGAGTGCACTACTGAATACTGCCCAGTGCAGCGTCAGGAAGTCAAATAACCTTCTAGTCATTATAAATAAATAAAGTTAATTTACAATCAAACATTCCTTCAAATTTTAAAGATGGTTTGACTCTGCGTGATTTTTGATGTAATAGGCCCACGTGTGGAGTTTAATATATTAATCAGTTGAAGCAGCAGGAAGTCTGAATTCTTGCTGTGCTCCCTTATGTTAGCAGCAGTTGGATGCAAAACATCTTTTGTTTTTAGTTTCAGGGAGGCAGGTTTGAGCATTTTTTGTTCATGCATAGAAAATAAGTTCAGGAATCTGCCCACCTTGTACCCCTGTGCCATTAGTGCTGTCAGATGAACACTGGAACTGAAATGTCACTTTCCCACACTGCACTTCTGTCATTCCCTCTTGTCCAAAGTAGCTAAGCTCATTGCCATCCAGGATGGCACTGGCAGTGTAAAAGGTGTCCTGCTCCACCTGCACCGGGTGCTCGAACCAGACTGAGAAAGTGGTGCTAGAGCCATCTGATATGAACTTAGTAAAGTTTTGAGCCAGGACCACCCCCTGCCGCTTCAGTTCGATCTTGACACTGTATTCGGCCTTGCCACAACTTGAGCCGTACAACCCGAGACCAGCGATAAAGATGCGCTTGTCCACCGCAAACTGGATGCTATCACAGCGGCCCCGGTACCTCCACTGGTTGCTGCGGTAAGCAGAGGACTGGAAGCGATGGCACCGTTGGGATGCTAGCCCCTTCCTTTGAGTGGTGGGGAATTCCAACTGCGGCTTCTTCAGCGCAGTGTACCACAAGAATATGTTGTGCGTCTGCTCCAGGGTCAAAAGGTCACATTGTGCAGCCCCATTGGCAAACTCCTCCAGCGTCATGGTGGGAATCCGAACAATGTAGAGAGCCTTGCCCAGCACGCTCCTCTTATTGCGGGCAGTGGGAGGGAGCCCTTGTCTTTTGCACTCTGCCTCTGCCCAGCTCACAATGGCTTCAAACACCACCACCTCTTTCGTGTTGAGTGTTTCCCGTGACAGGATGATCTCCAAAGTCTGCAGATCGATCTCGCAAAAGCCCTCTGACCTGAGGGCAAGCTCTGCCTGGGCATCAATCACCTCCCAGCAGCGTTGGGTCAGCTCAGGCTCCTCAAAGAGCCTACTCTGGGACAGTAGGACACAAGCATTCTTTGCCTCCAAGCTGGTCTCCAGGAAGTTAACGCAAGCCTTTGCCAGATACGGGACAATGTACTTCTTGGCAGCGTACAGTGAAGCCAGCACTGTGTCTGCCTCCAAATCAATCTCATCACTGTACAAATACCTGCAGAGAGGGGAATAAAAACTCACTGAAAAGCTCACCACTTAAACCTCACGCAGGAAAAAAAAAGTTAAATTCCTGAGGAATTAACTTAAATCTAATGCACGCAAAAAAAAATTAAAGGCAGCTTGGAATTTCTTCATCTTAAAGCAAAGTAGTCGCAGACAGCATTTTAAAAGAAGTATCTCGGATTTTAAGTGAGTGATCAAATAACATGCTTTAAATGGTTATTCATAGTCCCCACGCCGCTCCCCCAACACACACACACTCTATGTCCCTTACTTTAGCAGAATAAGGAAAGCTGCGGGTTCCACATCTGGAATATGAATGTCGGGCTTATCCTCAGCGAGTTCCCCGTAAAACATGGCATAGAAAACGGAACTGCCGACTGCCAGAATATACTGGAAGGGAATAACACAAGTTCAAAACAAACAAAAGATTAAGAACACGGCGCACACATTCATTAGCAACGCCTTTCCCTGCAGGATCCTACATGCAAAAAAAACCATTCCTTGTATGTAATTTCTAATGTGCTTAACTGCTTTTTTTTGAAAGAAAGAAAACAATAATTAGTTGCCAAGCATGTAAGTGGAACAATCGCTCCCTGTCACGCAACCCTCAGCACACTGGAGTTCAAATAAACGGATCGATTCCCCCGCGCTGATTGTGACTCCTGTTTAATGCATTCATTTCCAACAAAATACACTTCAAACAGCTCCCGTGGTTAAGGCACAACACACCTTATGAGCTGGAACTCTCTGTGTGCATCCAGGAGGGCCCACAATAAAATGCACGTCGGCCATCAGTTCGTTATTGTACATCATTGCATTTCTGCAAAAGAGAGAGGGGGCAAAACGTTAGGTTATTTAAGAAAATTAATTTGAAAAATTAAAAAAAACCAAACAGGAGTAAACAGAGAGGCGGGAAGGCGGGGAGTGATTACCTTTCCCGGAGAGTGGGGTAAAAGGATTGCCAGTTACTGTTCCGAATGTGGTTGTTGTTGAGATTTTGTTGCTGGCCCTGGCGGAGCAGGAAGCTGCGCTTGGAGCTGCTGCTGTTGCTGCTGACAGTGTTACCAGAGCCGCCACTGCTGCTGTTCTCGCTGGATTGCAGACTGCTGCTGCTGCTGCTGCTGTGTTTGGAGGGATACAACTCTGCAGCCATCTTCTTACCCAGGGAAAGCGTTACGATCTCATAGCAAGCCGGGAGCTTGCTACCGCTGCTTTCTCTCTTCACACTCTTGGACTTTCTCAGGGTTTCTAAAAACATCAAAAGAACAAAAAAAAGTCAAGGGGGGTGGGGGGATAGAGATACAAACCCGAAAGTCTCCGGGATTTACAGTGGGCTCTTAATTCACATTTAAAAAAAAACAATTAGGAAAAGCAGCTTTCTGTCGATGTACTGACCCTGGATATATTTCACGAGCAACATAAAGATTCTGGACTGTTTGAGTTTAATTTTCCACCAGTGGATGCGAGCCAGATTTGCAGTAAAGTTTTTTTCACCCCCTTCAAGACTAAATCACACTGTAAACAAAACAAAAAAACCCGCGACTGTGCTCTTCCTCTTCCCTCCTCGTCCTTCGACTTGAAAAATCCCCAAAGATAAAAGCACTCCAGTAAATATCCGGCCAAAAGGGGGGGGGGGGGGATCCTGCCGAGATTTGTTGCAGTTTTTGTTTTTCTTTACACGCTGTTTGTCTCTTCCGGGGTAAAAGTTGGAAGAGTGCAGTTGAGGCTTTTGTTTCTTCCCCGCCAGCGAGAAGCAGCACTTTGAGATATATTTTAATTCCGACCTGTAGACTTTACTCCAGAGCTGCCTATGAATCTACAAACTATCAGATCGTGCTGGCTCGCTCTCTCTTTTACGAACGGCAGGTGTTCACGTGATGAAAACCTAACCCAAACATCAGGCTCCAATAATAAAAGGAAGGAGGGGGTGAGCTCGGAGGGAAGAGAGAGGGGGGAGGGATGAGTACTCAGCCCCGGATTGATTGGGAAATGAAGATGGAGAGGAAAAAGGGGCTGGCGGACACAGAGATTTGCTTGTCAGTCTCCAATCAGCCCACCCACAATCACATAGAGACACAATTCTGGATCTCACTGCACACACCAACCCTGTGTGTTTGTGTATTAATTCCAGGGGGTGTGTTAACGTACTGACCGGCTCAGGTTAAAACCGATAAGGGGGGGGGGGGGGGGAACTGCCTTTGGAAATTAAAGTTCACTCAGGATCCAATTTAATGGCAGCTTTTAAAACGCACGGTTCAGCGGAACAAATAAAGCCCCTTTCTCCTCTTCCTCCCCCCATCCTGGTTAATCAGAGCCGCAAACTGATTATTTTTGTTTTTGTTTTAATGATTATACTTTGATCAGCAAACGTGGGGAGGGATACCTCCACAAACACACACACACACACACAGCGCTCGATCAGCCCAGCCCCACTCCCAGGCCAAGCTGGACAAATCTCATTGCAACACACGCCCTTATTGTTTTTTCCCTTCTGTAAATCGGCTGAGTCTAGCTTTGTTCAAGCTCCTCTACTGTACCTGGGCTTTTTTTTTTAGCTGTCCGGGGTTAGGAGAGAAGAGGCGGTGAAAGTTTGGGTTCTTCGATCCTCCCAGCAGCAGGAAGCCATGATCCAGCTCTGAGTCTAACTATCCCTCCTCCTCCTCCTCCTCCTGCTCCTGTCCAAACCAGCGATTCCGGGGAATCGGGCAAGCGCTGGGAGGTTGGGCTTAAAAGATATACCATTTGCTTTCTTTACCAATCCCAAGCTTCGTCAGCAGAGGGACTCCGAGCTCCCAATCCTGGCGAATAAAATATCCATGCCTTGCAGGATTTAAAGGGCACGTTATTGTTTTAAAAGCGCCAATGCTTTACTTGTCAAACATTGGGTGTCATGACACAAGTCTCAAACATCATGCAAAAAAATTACTGATGGCGATCTGCAGTTGATATGACTCTAGTGTTCTTTTCGTTTAACCCTAGCAATGCAGTATTAAAGGCTACAAGTTTAAAATAGTACTCCGTAACACTGGGTTTAACAAACAGAAAAATCTGAATATTATCTAGTGGCCCTGTTGATAATGATGATAGAACCTTTCTATTGATTTAAGGCATATGGCTGCGTTATCACTAAAACCTAGAATAGAAACACTGTTGGAGGTACTATCTTTCAGGTGAGGCATTACTGGAATGCTCCATCTGCCCCCTCAGATGGACATCAAAGATTCAATGAGGCTCATGTTTTTCTAAGAGGAGAATTGCATTATCTGGTGTGGCTAGTTCCTGGGAGTGATGATCACCAACAATATGTCTTGATCCACTTATGTTTATGCTACAGTCAAGAAAGCACAACAATGCCTCTACTTCCTCAGAACGCAAAGGAAATTCACAGCATGTCCATAAAGACTCCAAGGAATTGTTATAGATGCATTATAGAAAGCATCCTATCGGGATGCATTAGGGCTTGGTATGGCAACTGCTCTGCCCAGGAAATTACGAGCTAAAAATGTGTTGCTGGAAAAGCGCAGCAGGTCAGGCAGCATCCAAGGAGCAGGAGAATCGACGTTTCGGGCATGAGCCCTTTTTCAGCTCTGATCTCCAGCAACTGCAGTCCTCACTTTCTTCTCCATAAGAAATTACAGAGAGTTGTGAACACAGCTCAGTCCATCACACAAGCCAACTTTCTATCCCATTGATTCCAAATATACTTGCTGCCTGAGGAAGGCAGCCAAAATATTTGGTGACAGTGATCACAACTGCCTCACATTTAGCAAAGCCTTGGAAAGTGAAAGGAGCAATTACTGAGGGAAGGTATTCAATTGAGGAAAAGGAAATTATGACGCTATAGGACAGGAGTTGGGAAGTATAGACTGGGAGTATTTGTTCCACAGAAAGGGCACAGCAGACATGTGGAGACTATTTAAGGAGCAGTTATTGCAAGTGATGCACAAATTTGTTCCTCTGAGGCAGGTAAGAAGGGGTAAGATTAAGGAACCTTGGATGACGAGAACAGAGGAACTGCTTGTCAAAAGGAAGGCGGCAACTTACGTAAGGTGGAGGAAGCAAGGACCAAGCACAGCTTTAGAGGATTACAGGCTTGCTAGAAAGGAGCTCAGAAGTGGACTGAGGAGAGCTAGGAGGAGGCATGAAAAAGGCTTGGCAAGAAGGATTAGGGAGAACCCAAAGGCGTTTTACTCATACGTGAGGAATAAGAAATGATCAGGGAGAAGGTAGGGCCGATCAGGGATAGCAGAGGGAACTTGTGTGTGGAGTCTGAGCAGATAGGGGAAGCCTTAAATGAGGTTTTTGCTTTGGTTTTCACTCAGGAAAGGGAACTTGTTATAAATGAAAACTTAGAGGAGCTGGGATACAGTCTTGGTCAGATCAAGATTGATGAAGTTGATGTGCTAGAAAATGTGGAAAACATTATGATTGAGAAGTCCCCAGAGTCAGACCACATTTATCCTAGGCTGCTCCAGGTAGCGAGAAAGGAGGTTGCTAAGCCGCTGGCGAGGATATTTGCCTCCTCACTCTCCACGGGAGTCGTATCGGAGGATTGGAAGGAGGCAAATGTTGTTCCTCTTTTCAAGAAGGGGAATAGGGAAATCACTGGCAATTACAGACCAGTCAGTCTTATGTCTGTGGTCAGCAAAGTTTTGGAAAGAATTCTGAGGGATAGGATTTATGACTATTTGGCAAAGCATAGTGTGATTAAAGGCAGTCAGCATGGCTTTGTGAGGGGCAGGTCATGCCTCATAAATCTTATTGAGTTCTTTGAGGAGGTGTCAAGACAGGTCGACGATGGTCGAGCAGTGGAAGGTAAAACTCGAATGCTGAACATAGGATTAAAGACAGGATTCTTGGCAGTGTGGAGGAACAGAGGGATCTGGATGTGCAAGTACATAGATCCCTCAAAGTTGCCACCCAAGTGGATAGGGTTGTTAAGAAAGCATATAGTGTTTTGGCTTTCATCAACAGGGGTATCGAGTTTAAGAGCCGTGAGGTTTTGCTGCAGCTCTACAAGTCCCTCGTGAGGCCACACTTGGAATATTGTGTCCAGTTCTGGTCGCCTTACTATCGGAAAGATACAGAGGCTTTGGAGAGGGTGCAAAGAAGGTTTACCAGGATGCTACCTGGACTGGAGGGCTTGCCTTATGAAGAAAGGTTGAATAAGCTTGGACTTTTCTCACTGGAGAGAAGGAGGAAGAGAAGAGACCTGATCGAGGTATGCAAGGTGATGAGAGGCATAGGTAGAGTCAATAGCCAGAGACTTTTCCCCAGGGCATGATTGACTGGTACGAGAAGTCATAGTTTGAAGATATTAGGAGGAAGGTATAAAGGAGACATCAGAGGTAGGTTCTTTACACAGAGAGTTGTGAATGCATGGAATGCATTACCAGCGGTGGTGGTGGAAGCAGTGTCATTGGGGACATTCAAGTGACTGCTGGACATGCAAATGGATAGCAGTGAGTTGAGGGGTGCATAGGTTGTTACTATATTTTACATTAGGATTAAATCTTGGCACAACATCGTGGGCCAAAGGCCTGTTCTGTGCTGTATTTTTCTATGTTCTAAAATGAGTGCAGAAAGATTAACTAGGATGTACTTCGACTGGAAGGTTTGAGTTATAAGGCAAGGCTGGGACTTCTTTTCTGGTGCATAAGAGACTGAGGGGTAACCTTATAGAGATCTATAAAATTATGAGAGGCATTTGATAAGGTAAATAGCCAACAGTTTTTCCCCATAATAGAGGAATCTAAAATCAGAGGACAAAGGTTTAAAGTGAGAGGGGAGAGAGTGGCAATTTTTTCACACAGAGGTAGTGGTGGTGATGAGTACAATTTTGTCATTTCAGAAACATTTGGACAAGTACATGGATGCGATAGGGATGGAGGGATATGGACCAAATGCAAGCTAATGGGACTAGTTTACTTGTGAAAACTGGGCGGCATGGATAATCTGGGTTGAAGGGCCTATTTCCATGCTGTAAACCTCTACAGTTCTATAATATAATCAAAGATCCCTCCCACCCCAGTTACAATCTCTTCTAACCTCTTCAGTTGGGGCCAGAAAATAGAAAAGCTTAAGCACACATACCAACGGATTCAAGACAAGCTTCTTCCCCACTGTTGTTAAACTTATGAATGCACCTCTCAAATTTTCAATTTAATGTTGATCTCACTCTTCGTGCACCTTCTCTCCAGCTGTAACATTGTATTCTTTGTTTTGTTCTATTACCCTAATGCATTTTGAGTGTTATCATCTGTCTGTACTGCATGCAAAACAAAACTTTTCACTGGGTACATGTGACAATAATAAATCAAATCAAATCAAATCAAAAGTTACCTCCTAGCAAGCTTTGGCCATTTGCCATTATATCATCTTATGTCATCAGTTTGCCCTTTTGCTTGATAACATTCCGGTCAAATACTCTGGGATGTTTTACACCCTCCTGTTTAACCAATCTATTGGAATTCTTTGAGAAAGTAACGTGCTGTGGATAAGAGGGGACTGTGGAAGTGCTGTACTTAGATTTCCAGAAGGCACTTGATAACTTGGTGCAACAGTTGTTGAAAATAAAAACTCATGCTTTAGGGGCTAATGTTTTAGTACAGACAGAACTCGCTGGCAGCAACCAGAGACATAAATAGTTCTTCTGGGTTAACAAATCACACTTGATGTACTTCAAGGATCTGTACCAGGGCCTCAACCTTTTATAATTTGCATAAATGTCTTGGATGAAAGGGGTGTCTAAAGGCATGGCTGCTCAATTTGCTGATGAAACAAAAACAGATAGGAAAGTAAGTTGTGAAGAGGTCACTAGGCTAGAAAGGGATATCAGAGTTGAGAGTGTGGAGCGGGAAAAGCACAGCAGGTCAGGCAGCATCCCAGGAGCAGGAGAATGGACGTTTCAGTATAATCGAAGTTTCGGGCATAAGCCCTTCATCAGGAATTGAATCAGCCCTGATGAAGGGCTTATGCCCGAAACTTTGACTCTCCTGCTCCTTGGATGCTGCCTGATCTGCTGTGCTTTTCCAGCACCTCAATTTCAACTCTGATCTCCAGCATCTACAGTCCTCACGTTCTCCTAGAAAGGGATATCGATGGGTTGAGTGGGGAGGAGAAGATCTGACAAATGGAATATAATGTGGGAAAATGTGAAATTGTCCATTTTGGCAGGAAGAGTGAAAATGATGCATATTATCTAATGCTGATGTACTGCAGAGCCTGAGATGCAGAGAGTTCTGCGTGTCCTCGTGCATGAATCATAATAAGTTAGCAGGTAGGTTCAATAAATACTCAAGGTTCAAAATGTTATCAGTTATTGAAAGGTGGATTTAATACAAGGTTAACGTATGCTTCAGTTACTCCTTAAGCTTACAGCTTAAGCATTGGTGAGACTGCATCTGGACTACTATGTACAGTATTAGTCACTTTATTTAAGGAAGGTTATAAGTGCATTGAAACAGTTCAGAGGAGGTTTATTAATGTTTAGTAAAGACAGAGTGCCTTATGAGGAAAGGTTGGACAAGCTAAGCTTCATTGCTGGAGTTTAGAACAGTAAGAGGTGACTTCTTTGAAACAGGAGGTCTGGTGGAGGGAGGTGAGGGGGGCTTGACTAAGTAGATGTGAGAGGATGCTTCCTGTTGTGTGAGAATCTAGAACTCTTTTTAAGTAAGCAGTAGATAGATTCTTGACAAAGTGGTGAAGATTTATATAGAATAATCTGATCAGCTATGATCTTATTGAATGGCAAGCAGTCGCTTGTTCCTAACTTGAATGCTATGTAAGAGTACCATATAAAGACATTGTGCTATTCCCTTAGGGCTGCTGATGTTATTTGTTTCAGAATGCTTGACTCTATTGGGCTCTTCATAGTGTTCTGTCAAAGAGTGAGAGAGCTACATAACATCTAATGTTAGCAGGTACTTCTGGAACCAGAAGTCAACATGTTGGCACATGTTAGTGTGCATGGCCCTCATATGGTTCACAGCCAGGAGGCATGTGTGAATGTCTGCTGCACTAATCCAATCTTTCCACACCTCAGTAAGTTTTAATGCACTGTCTAATGGAAGAATGGCCACATGAGTGTACCTAGGCGGCATGGTGGCTCAGTGGTTAGCCCTGCTGCCTCACAGTGCCAGGGACCTGGGTTTGATTCTAGCCTTGGGTGACTGTCTGTGTGGAGTTTGCACATTCTCCCCGTGTCTGCGTGGGTTTCTTCTGGGTGCTCCGGTTTCCTCCCACAGTCCAAAGATGTGCAGGTTAGGTGAATTGGCCATGCTAAACTGCCCATAGTATCTAGGGGTGTGTAGATTAGGTGCATTAGTTAGAGGTAAATGTAGACTAATAGGGTAGGGGAATGGGTTTGGATGGGTTAGTCTTTGGAGGATCGGTGTGGACTTGTTAGGCCTAATGGCCTGTTTCTACACAGTACGTCTTTGAGAGGAGAGTTGCGGAGAAGCTACTACTTCTATTGCCAGAATGCAGACCGCGAGACATGATCTTAGAATCAGAGAAATGGCAATCAAGAAAGAAATCAGGAAACAGTTTTCGCACCAACAACTGGGGACTTGACTGAATCATAATGGTTAACATCACAACATCAGTGGCTAATCTGGGTCATGTGCTGAATTCATAGGGAAATAAGGTAATAGTCTCTCAGCATGGAGCCAAGTGGAGTCCCCTAGCTCTTAAAATGTCGTCTTCATATTAAATAGTATGTTTCTCCCCCATCCTGCCAAACTCCCCACCCCTATATTCTTTGATCCTCATTTTGAGGTGTTGACTGTTGTGGTGCAATATCATTGACTCAGGCTGTAGACCAAAACCACTTTAATTAAGGATGGTGTACGATTATCTCCACTCCTTCCCCACCACCAACTCCCCTCGCCCTGGATATTCCCATTGTAGCCCAGCTGTGATCAGCTAATTTGACAGTCTGGGGATTTAAACCAGTGACAGGTTTAGGCAGCAGACAGGCATATTATTTGTGAAATAGACACTGAACCAGCAACACAGGAGTGCAGTCACTTAAAAGAAAAATGAAAGTGTTATTACAGAGCTAAGTGATTGGAATTGAGTACTCTGAGATAAAGAGCGGCTTGCTCTTTCTTTAATCATACACCATCATTAGTAAAATAATCCTATTTACAGGATTTATAAACCACTTCAGAAGAACAGATGTGTTTGCATATACAGGACTCTGGATCTTCAATAAGTTCAACTCTCTGATAAAAAGAAGGGACAGAACTTGCATTTATTGATAAAACACATTTTGTAACCTCATTGTCTCCCAAAGTGTTTGAAGTCAATACACAACTTTTGAAGCGGTCACTATTTTGATGCAGGAACCAAAGGAGTCAGTTGCTCTCAGCAAGGTTTGAATAAAGGCAATGTGATAAATGACCAGCGAGTTGGTTTAATGTTGATGAATGTTGGTCAGGATGCTCCTCCATGGAACAGATTATGTTCCCTTCCAGTGACAACAAATGAGAACCCAGGTCTAACCTGGTGCATTTGAAAGATGGCGTGTGTGGAAATGCAGCACTCCTTTGTAATGCACTAGGGCATTAGCATGGATTATCTATTCAAATCTTTGGAATGGGGACTTGTGCCCACATCTTCTCACCGTCACATGTACACACTCACTGAGTAATTGTTGGGGAACATAGTGTATTTTCAAACTGTTTTTGTATATGTTTTTCAAAAATTGGTACATTGACAGATGAGTTATTTTTCCCTTCCTGCTTAGATCCCTAGACCGTTACAGTTGCTGAGTGTTCTATTGCCCAAACATCAAGTTAGCAGCTATTGGCTGCCTGCGAGCTTGCAGTGCAGTGGTATCCTGTTCCTGTCTGTGTGCAGCAGGATATGCACACATTTGGGTGTTACTGAGTTAAATTCAGGAGTTGGAATCATCCCCGCACTCAGCACAGATAGGAACCAAATCCAAGATGTGTTCAGTCCTTCCGGCTGTCACTGAGCTGATTTCGTCTTTTTGTGCCTAGAAATATGTGTCAATAGCTACTAGTACTGAGATTTCATGTATTCCTCTGCATTGAAATTCCATAATTCCAAGAATTTGTTCACGAATTATTGCAAAACTGACTAAAAGTGAAACAATTCGCTACGTTATGAATTTCTTTGTTACAGTTGTGTAGCACTTTGTGTCAGGAGAGGAGGAGGCAGTAATGTTGGTCTTTCCAACTCTATTAATTCCATACTTGTTCAAAGAGCAGCTTTGTATCCATCTCTTCTCAGTATCCTTCTTTGACGTCTAATCTCACTAACTAGATAAAAATGAGAAACCCTGCTTAGCTGTTTTTTAAAATGTATTCACTGGTTGTGGGCATTGCTGGCTGGGCCAGCATTTATTGCCCATTCCTTATTGTCCTTGAGAAGGTGGTGGTGATCTGTTGTCTTGAATTGCTGTAATCTTCAGATATGCTAATATAACTGTGCTGAGCATGTATTTTTCACTTGCTTTAACCTGCGTCCCAATAGCCTACTATGTTTTAACTTGAAATAAGGGAAATACTGTTTTGATCACTGACCAGAAATTGAAGTGGGCCAGTCATGTTGTTATGATCCCAGCCAATATTATTGCTGGTCAACTAAAATCAAAGTACTGTGGATACTGGAAATCTGAAATGTGAACAGAAAATGCTGGAGAAACCTGACAGGTCTCACAACATCTGTGGAGAGAGAAACAGAGTTAACATTGGAGTCTAGTGTGATTCTTCAAAGTACCAAAGACTGGACTCGATCAATGGTATATTCTCTGCCTGGGATGAGTACTGCTCTAACAACAATAAAATCAGGATGAAAAGGAATTTATGGTGGTGATGTTCCCATTGTTCTCCTGCTCTTGTCCTTCTAGATGATATAGGTTGTGGGTTTGCAGATGCTAAAGAAAGCAGAGTAGACTTTGGAGAAGTAGAATTCATATCAGGGAATTCCTGTTTCAGTTCAGAGGAAATCCAGGCAGAGACTAGATAGGCTTGGATTGTTTTCTTCAGAATAGAGAAGACCGAAGGGGGGCATGATTGAGTCGTATAAGATTATGAGGGGTATGGACAAGGTGAATAAAGAGCAGGTGTTCCCCTTGGTTGAAGGGTCAGTCATGAGAGGGCATCCTTTTCGGGTAAGGGACAGGAGATTCAGAGGGATTTGGAAAATAAAAAGCTTTTTTCACCCAGTGGGTGGTGGGAATCTGAATACACTGCCTTGGAAGGTAGTGGAGGATGGAAACCTCACAACCTTGAAAAAATATTTGGATGAGCAATTCAAATATCAGAACATTCAAGGATATGGGACAAACGCAGGAGATTGAGATTAGCGCACTTTTAAATGGTAGTTGTTGATGCAGAGTCATAGAGATGTACAGCACAGAAACAGACCTTTCAGTCCAACTCGTCCATGCCAACCAGATATCCCAATACAATCGAGTCCCACCTGCCAGCACCCGGCCCATATCCCTCCAAACCCTTCCCATTCTTATACCCATCCAGGTGCCCTTTAAATGTTGTAATTATACCAGCCTCCACCACTTCCTCTAGCAGCTCATTCCATACACGTACCACCCTCTAAGTGAAAAAGATGCCCCTTCGGACTCTTGTATATTTTTCCCCTCTTACTCTATAATATGCCCTCTAATTCTGGACTCCCCCACCACAGGGAAAAGACCTTGATTATTCACCCTCTCCATGCCCCTCATGATTTTATAAACCTCTATAAGGTCACCCCTCAGCCTCCAATGCGCCAGGGAAAACAGCCCCAGCCTGCTCAACCTCTCCCTATAGCTCAAATCCTCCAACCCTGGTGACATCCTTACAAATCTTTTCTGAACCCTTTCAAGTTTCACAACATTCTTCCGACAGGAAGGAGACTAGAATTGCACGCAATATTCCAAAAGTGGCCCTGTACAGCCGCAACATGACCTCCCAACTCCTGTACTCAATACTCTGACCAATAAAGGAAAGCATATCAAACACCATCTTCACTATTCTATCTAATTGTGACTACTTTCACAGAGCTCTGAACCTGCACTCCAAGGTATCTTTGTTCAGCAACTCACCTAAGTGTATAAGTCCTGCTAAGATTGATTTCCCAAAATGCAGCACCACACATTTATCTGAATTAAACTCCATCTGCCATTTCTCAGCCCATTGGCCCATCTGATCAAGATCCCGTTGTAAATCTGAGATAACCTTCTTTGCTGTCCACTACACCTCCAATTTTGGTGTCATCTGCAAACTTACTAACTGTAACTCTTATGCTTACATCCAAATCATTTATATAAATGACAGAAAGCAGTGGACCCAGCACCGATCCTTTTGTTACTCCACTGGTCACAAGTCTCCAGTCTGCAAAGCAACCCTCCACCACCACCCTCTGTCTTCTACCTTTGAGCCAGTTCTGTATCCAAATGGCTAGTTTCTCTGTATTCCATGTGATCTAACTTTGCTAACCATCTTCCATGGGGAACCTTGTCGAATACCTTACTGAAGTCCATATAGATCACATCTACTGCTCTGCCCTCATCAATCCTCTTTGTTACTTCATCAAAAAACTCAATCAAATTTGTGAGACATGATTTCCCACGCACAAAGCCATGTTGACTATCCCTAATCAGTCCTTGCCTTTCCAAATACATGTACATCCTGTACCTCAGGATTCCCTGCAACAACTTGCCCACCACCAACATCAAGCTCATGGTCTATAGTTCCCTGGTTTGTCCTTACCACTCTTCTTAATCAGTGCACCACGTTAGCCAACCTCCAGTCTTCTGGCACCTCACCTGTGACTATTGATGATACAAATATCTCAGCAAGAGGCCCAGCAATCACTTCCCTAGCTTCCCACAGTTCGAGGATGCACCTGATCAGGTCCTGGGGATTTATCAACTTTTATGTGTTTCAAGACATCCAGCACTTCCTCCTCTATAATATGGACATTTTTCAAGATGTCACCATCTATTTCCCTACATTCTATATCTTCCATGTCCTTTTCCACAGTAAATGCTGATGCAAAATACTTGTTTAGTATCTTTCCCCATCTGCAGCTCCACACAAGGCAGCCTTGCTGATCTTTGAGGGGCCCTATTCTCTCCCTAGTTTCCCTTTTGTCCTTAATGTATTTGTAAAAACCCTTTGGATTCTCCTTAACTCTATTTGCCAATGCTATCTCATGTCCCCTTTTTGCTCGAGTCAATGGGTCTTTTCTGCGCTGTATGACTCCATGAATCTATGAATGTAGAAGACTCCTCAGGAGAGTGCGGTTTCACCCGTGGCCTAATATGAGAGGGAAATCTTATCTATTTGATTCCATCATATGTGTTTTCTCCACCTGCTACAGCACAAATCAGCAGAGATGCGTGACTGGGCTATCTTCTCATGAATGGATGTCGTAAAGAGTTAGAGAAGATATTTGAATACTAAGACGTCAGCAGAATCCTGCAGATGCTGGAAGTCTGAAATAAAGGCGGCACAGTGGCTAGCACTGCTGCCTCACAGCGGCAGAGACCCAGGTTCAATTCCCACCTCAGGCAACTGTCTGTGTGGAGTTTGCACATTCTCCCCGTGTCAGTGTGGGTTTCCTCTGGGTGCTCCGGTTTCCTCCCCCAGTCCAAAAATATACAGATTAGGTGAATTAGCCAAGCTAAATTGCCCGTAATGTTAGGTGAAGGGGTAAATGTAGAGGAATGGGTCTGGGTGGGTTGCTCTTTGGAGGGTCGGTATGGACTTGTTGGGCCGAAGGGACTGTTCCCACACTGTAAGCAATCTAATCTAATCTAAAAGTGTGAAATGCTGGAAAGGGTCCTCTCAACCTATAACATTAACTCTGTTTCTCTCTCCACAAATGTTGTCCGACTTGCTGAATATTTCCAACATTTTTTACTTTTATAACATATTTGAATTGTCACCCCTCCCTCTTCGTAAGTAAATCACTTTACAATGAATCATACTCAGCCTTTTGGTATCTCAACAGCTAAATTGGTGCCGTTGTTATGCAGAGTACACGTCAGTCGAGAAACCCTGCAAACCTTTGGCCTTCGCTAATTGTGGCTTCTTGGTGCAACCCTAATTTCATCACCCCACCATTGATGTCTTTGTCTTTAGTTGCCTGACCTCAAGCTCTGGAATTACATCCCTAAATCGTTCTGTGTGCCTATCTATATCTCTCCCCTTTTGAGACAATCCTTTAAATTTACCTATTTGGCCAAGGTTTTATTGACTTGTCCAAATACTTCTTTGTAGAACTGAGTTTTGTTTTCATGACTTTCCTGCGGAGGCACCTTGGGACGTCTTGCTGTGTTATAGGCACTATATAAGTGCAAGTTGATTGTTTCTGAGTATCTCTGCAGTTGGATGTAACAGAATTCATTGCTCATGGCTAATGACGTTGAAACAGTTTCTTTTAAGATTGGGTTCTGTCCAGGATATTAAGAATTAACTACATTGTACAGATGACCACCTTCTCAAGGGTAACCAGGGACAGGCAATTAATGCTGGCCCACTCAGCAGCACCCACATCCCACAAGTGAATAAAACAAATTGTTGAATCAGGGTTAACTAGAATGAAAATTTGCACCTTCAAGCATTATTGATTCGGTTTCATTCCTACAGTTATCCAGTAGTTTTCATGGTCATTTTCGGTAGTTCTCATTCACAGATGCCGATATTTATTGGCTTTTTGTTTTATGGTAGATTATTTGCCTGGTTGGGGTTTGTATTGAGTTTTTTGGGTGAGAGTTTGAGAGTGGCATGTGCTGTCAGTGAAGAAGAGACATCAATTTAAAATAAGGTTTGGAAAGATTGTTTTAGTCAGATAATTTTTTTGAGCATGGAATGTTTGCCACAGGGAGTGACTGAGAAAAAGACAATCATTGCTTTTAAGAGAAATTATGGAGAAGCAGAGGGAGATGCAGGCTGTACACACAGCATAGGGTCGTGGAATTAGTTTTGGACTGCCCTAGCAAAGAGCTGGTGTATGCATTGCTGTGCTGTAGGCTCCTGTGGTTCCAGTTACTTGCCTGTTCCAGTCAGGATGGCGCTAATAGTGTCACAGTTGGCCTCAATCACTCCTGGGCCAGGGAAGTGAAAAATCAGCCAGGGTTCATGTCCTCGACTACTATCCAATAGCTTTTGCTGGACACAGAGCTCCTGAGGGAGGAAGAAAAAAAGCAGGGAATGTTTTTAGAAACTGCTTCTGTACCGTGGAAACCAGATACACAAAATGACATTCATGAAGTGAAACAGGCCTTTCATTGAGGTAGGAGCTGAGCTCAAACTCCTGGGATTCTTTGCGTTGGAGCTGGAAACAGGAGTGGCTGTTTGAAAGGGAATATTATAGTGTCTGGTAGAGGGAGGAAGCTGATGTTGCTTTATGAAAGATTGGTTGTAGCTCATGGTAACTTGTCATTTGAAACTTGATGTTGCAGAGTTTGACCGAGCTCTAAAGATCATGTAAAATCCGTGTCATTTTGTACATCACATACTCTCATTTGTCTGATTGTGTGCTGTGCCTCCACTCTCATAAAGGATTAGACAAACAGAACTCTGTTCTTTCAGTCCGGGCACAGCAGAGCAGGCTGTCTGTATCCTAAGTCAGTTTCCATTGGAGACACATAGTTTAAGTAATTTTTTTAAGATGTGTCAGCTGGGACTTAGTAGCAACCTTGTTGCTAAATCAATGGGTTGTAAGTTCAAATTCCAGTCCAAGACTTGAGTGCAAATTCTAAGCTCACGCTGCAGTGTAGAGCTGAGGGAGTACTGCACTGTCAAAGGTACTTTCCTCCAGGTGACATAGAGTCATAGAGTTATACAGCACAGAAGCAGACGTTTGAATCCAACATGTCCATGCTGACCAGATATCCTAAATTAATCTAGTCCCATTTGCTAGCACCCGGTCCATATCCCTCCAAGCTCTTCCTATTCATGTACCCATCCAGATGCCTTTTTAAATGTTATGATTGTACCAGCCTCCACCACTTCCTCTGGCAGCCCACTCCATACACACACATCAACCTCTGTTTGAAAATGTTACCCCTTAGGTCCCCTCTCACCCTAAACCTATGCCCTCTAGTTTTGGACTCCCCTACCCTGAGAAAACAGCATGGCTATTCGCCTTATCCATGCCCCTCGTGATTTTATAAACTTCTATAAGGTCACCCGTCAGCCTCCCATGCTCCAGGGAAAATAGCCCCAGCCTATTCAGCTTCCAAGCACTCCAAACCTGGCAACATTCTTATAAATCTTTTCTGCTATATCCAGTTTCAAGTTTCACAACAATTTCCATATAACATTGAAAAGTGGCCGAAGCAATATGTTGTACAGCCGCAACCTAACATCCCAACTTCTATACTCAATCAAGGCAAGCATACCTTCTTCAATACCTTGTCTACCTGCGCCTCCACCTTCAAGGAGCTATGCGCCTGCACCCCAAGGTCTTTTTGTTCAGCGATGTTCCCTAGGATCCTCCCGTAAGTATAAATCCTACCCTGAATTGACTTACCAAAATGCAGCACCTCACTTATCTAAATCAAATTCTTATCTGCCACCCCACAGCCCACGGACCCATCTGATCAACGTGACATTATACCCTGAGATAACATTCTTCACTGTCCATTATGCCAGCAATTTTGGTGTCATCTACAAACTTACTAACCATTACTCCTATATTCAAATCCAAATCATTTATATAAATGACAAAAAGTAGTGGACCCAGTACTGATCCTTGCAGCATTCCATTGGTCACAGGCCTCCAGTCCAAAATACAACCCTCCACCACCACCCTCTATCTCTTTTGAGCCAATTTTATATCCAAATGGCTAGTTCTCTGTGGATTCCATGTGATCTAATCTTGCTAACCAGTCTTCAGTGCAGAACCTTGTTAAACACCTCACTGAAGTCCATATCAACAACATCCACGATTTTGCCTTCAATCTTTTGTCACTCCTTCAGAAAACTCAATCAAATTAGTAAGACAAGATTTCCCACAAACAAAGCCATGTTGACTATATGGATGTAAGTTAGCTTGCTGAGCTGCAAGGTTTGTTTTCAGATATTTCGTCCCCATGACTAGGTATCATCATCAGTGAAAGTATGATGATGTTACTTAGTCATTGTCAGGAAACGTCTGAAAACAAACCTTCCAGCTCAGCGAGCTAACTTAAATCCATAATATCAACTGAAGCTACAAATCTCAAAAATGGCTACCATATTGCCTATCCCTACTCAGTCCTTACCTTTCCAGATACATGTAAATCCTGTCCCTTAGGATTCCCTCCAACAGCTTTCACCATTGATGTCAAGCTCACTGGTCTGTAGTTCCCTGGCATATCCTTACCAACTTTCTTTAAAAAAAAATGGCACCACATTAGCCACCCTCCAGTCTTCCAGCACCTCACCTATCGCTATTGATGATACAAATATCTCAGCAAGGGTCCCAGCAATCTCTTGCCCAGCTTCCTGTAAAGTTCCAGGTAACACCTAATCACATCCCAGGGATTTATCCAACTTTATGCATTTTAAGATATCCATCCCCTCCTATGTAATATGGACATGTTAAATAAAGGCTCCACCCTGTCATCTTAAGTGGACTTAAAAGATCTTATGACATCTTTTCGTAGAAGATCAGGGGAGTTATCGTAAGTGTGCTGGCTGATGTTGATCCCTCTCTCAACATCACAAGAAACCGATAACCTTTACATTCTCCCAATACTGTTTGCTGTATTCAAATTAATTGCTACATATCCGACAACACCACAGCGAATGCACTTCATAAGTACCTCACTGTCCATAATGTCAGCAGTTGGCAGGCTGTAACAAGTGGTGTGTCACATGGATTTAACGCTGGACCTCAAATATTTATAATCTATGTAATTAATTTGATGAAGTGGCCAAATCTGTGATCGCTAAGCAAGTTGTGAAGAGGATTTAAGGCAGTGGATCACAAGTGAGTTTGGGAGCTCTCTTGAAGCTCAGTTACTGGGGAGCTCAAGTGAGTACCAACAGCTGTGAGGTTCCTTCAAATCCTTGAGTTTTGTTTAGGCTGCTGTGGCCGAATGAACAAGGTTTTTGAGGCCTGATCACTGTTGCAAAAAAAAATTGAAAACCATGCATTTCCTTTTATTTTCCCAAATAAAACCCTGCTGTTTAAACAAACTCACCCAAATGCTGAACACTTCCCCTTGCCCACTGCTCAGCTGCTAATCCCCAGCTCCCTGCCCAACTCAGGAGGTAAAACAAAACTCCCTAACCCTGCCAGAGTCGCATGAAATCTGAGGCATTAAAATTGGATCATGCAAGAAAATAAAATTGGGAAGAGTTGATATAAGCAGTCTGCGGAGGAATATTGACAGGTTAAGTGAGTGGGCAGAGATTTGGCAGATGGTGTTATACTGTGGGAAAGTATCCAATCATCTAATTTAGTTCAGAAAAACAGCAAGCACATTATTTAAAGAGAAAGAGAGGCCTGTGTGTCCCAGTACCTGAATCACAGGAAGTTTGTACAACAAGTGATTAGAAATGTGAGGGAATTAGAATATAAAAGTAGGGAATGTTTTACTTTAGTTGTAGAGATCATTGAAGATGACACTTGGAGTATGTGGAGTTGGAGGTTTTGAGCTACAGGGAGAGGCTGAATAGGCAGGGGCTGTTTTCCATGGAGGCTGGGGGCTGACCTTATAGAGGTTTATAAAATCATGAAGGGCATGGATAGCCAAAGTCTTTCTCCTAGAGTAGCAGAGTTTAAAACTCAATGGGGTGTAAGTTTGAGAGGGGAAAGATTTAAAAGGGCCCTGTGGAGTAACTACTTCATGCACAGGAACAAGCTGCCAGAGGAAGTGGTTGAGGCTGGTACAAAATTTAAAAGGCATCTGGATGGGGACACGAATAGGAAGGATTCAGAGGGATATCACAAATGCTGGCAAATGGGAAGAGATTAATTAATGATGTCTTGGATGAGTTGGACCAAAGGGTTTTTTTCCGTGCTGTACATCTGTGTCTATAACTTTATACTGTGTACAGCTTAGTTTACTTTAATTGAGAAAGGGTGTAATTGTGTTAAAAACACTGCAGTAAAGTTTCTAGAAGTTAAGCTAGAAGCAAAGATCATTGAAACTCAAGGCAATACAAGACTTACTATTATCCTTGTGAACCTTCTTTGCACTCTCTTCTAAGACTGGTATGTCTTTCCTAAGCATAATGAAAGAGAAACTCAACAGGTCTGGTAGCATCCATGGAGAAAGAAATGTTTCAAGTGCAATATGATTCTCCTTTCAACTGAAAGATGCTGGGAACACAAGCAGGAGGATGGAAGAACACAGCAAGCCAGGCAGTCCCAGGGGGTGAAAAAGTCAATGTTTCGGGTATAACCCTTCTAGGTATGAATATGTAGTAACGTGGGGGTAGAGGAGCAAATGGAACAGATGGTAAAGGTGTCCTGGAACAAAAGGCAAAATGAGTGCTAATATACGAGAGAGCAGGTGTAGTTGAAAAGTAGGTTTTAATAGCAGAAACTAGGTCAGCTCCACTGAACATAAACACATGCAATTAAGACACTTGGGGGTTTTGGGGGATAGGGAGGAGGACAGAGGACAGCATGGAGTGATCTAACTTAGTGTCATCTGTGCATTTGGAAACATCCCCTCGCCCAAGTTTATTTATATGCTGATAGGTTGAACCCTGAGAAACACAATGTGTCATATCTCTTTACCCCAACTCTATATCTAACCATGTCATAAGGTTGCTTTCAGTTTTGTGTGCTTTCATTTTTGTGAAAAATCTTTTCATGTTGAACTTTTCAAATTTCTTTTGAGTTCAGCATTCATAACGCACCTTAATCAACTAGGATAGTTATCTTCTAAAGTAGAGTTAATCTATGCTCACTCACTTTGAATAATTGGTGCTTGTCCAGGAGCTCCACTTCCATCCCTGCTGATGGATTCCAATAACTTTGTTATAGCTCATATGAAGCTGAAGTCTGCAGTTACATGATTTATTCTTTAAATAATGAACTGATATTTGCATTTTTTAAAAATCCACGTGCACAATTCTTGAATTTATAGAACTTTGAGAAAAGTTATGCCTGCAGCATCTGCAATTCCCTTACCTAGTTCTTATAATACTCTACAGTGGAGATTATTAGATTCTGGGAAATTGTCCACCTTAGAGTTCCACTATTTCCTGTAATACTTTTTTATTTTACTTCTATCCTCTAAGCTTCACCTTTTCATTTTGTTTCACTCAAATCCCTTCACTATACAATACTTAGAAGGTATAGTTACTAAGTTTGCAGATGACACCAAAATTGGAAGTGTAGGAGATAGTGAAGAAGATTACTTCAGATTACGATGGGATCTTGATCAGATGTACCAATGGGCCAAGGAGTGGCAGATGGAGTTTAATTTAGATAAATCTGAGGTGCTGCATTCCAGAAAGGCAGGAGTGGTAAGGTTCTGGGGAGTGTTGCTGAACAAAGAGACCTTGAAGTGCAGGTTCATAGCTCCTTAAAAGTGGAGTCGCAGGTAGGTAGGATAGTGAAGAAGGTGTTTGGTATGTTTTCCTTGATTGGTCTGACCATTGAGTATAGGCGTGGTAGGTCATATTGTGGCTATACCAGACATTGGTCAAGCCACTTTTGGAATATTGCGTGCAATTCTGATCTTCTTCATATCAGAAAGCTCAGGGGTGAACTTATAGAGGTTCATAAAGTCAGGAGGGGCATGGATAGGATAAATAGACTAAAAGTCTTTTCCCTGGGGTGGGCGAGTCCAGAACTAGAGAGTATAGGTTCAGGGTGAGAGGGAAAAGATATACAAGGGATCTAACGGACAACCTTTTAACGCAGAGGGTGGTGCATTTATGGAATGAGCTGCCAGAGGAGATGGTAGAGGTTGTACTATTACAACATTTAAAAGGCATCTGGATGGCTATATGAATAGGAAGGGTTTAGAGGGATTTGGACCAAGTCCTGGCAAATGGGACTAGATTAGGTTAGGCAATCTGGTCAGCATGGACGAGTTGGACCGAAGGGTCTGTTGCCATGCTGTACATCTCTATAACTACTCTTATTTGACTATGGTTTTATTGTTACCCAATATTGTTTTTTTCTGTGTATGTCCTTTAGATCAATTCTCCTTTACCATTCTCTTTCCTTTAGTAATTAAGAAATTAGAAATAATCCATTTCAATAAAACCTTTTGTTACCTTTCAGATCCCTTGCATTATCTTTTTGTACTCTGGTTTTCTTTGCATTTCTTAGATTTTTTTATAGATATTTTTATTAAAAGTTTAACATTTTTACAAGTTTACAAAAATAAACAAAACTCTCAAGTACAAACATTGCTATACAATTAAATCTTAAATATATAATATCCAAAATTTAACAAAAGAAAAATACCGAGAGAAAAAAAACAAAACTCAACTCACTACTAATCTAACCTACAACTAACCAGAGTGTATATTTAAGTCTCTTACATTATTCAAATAAGAGAAAGAGAAAAAAAAACAGCGGATATCACAGAAATTGGGTCGTGAGATACATGCTCGGAATGTGTTAACATCAAATGTAACAAAACCCGTATTCGTGCGGGATTCCTCTCCCAAGGGGCCCCGGACCAGTCAGGTTTGTAATCTCAATTAAATAAAAGCCCTGGTTAGGATAGCCGAAATATCTGTATTCATATAACTCAAGAAGGGCTGCCATATTTTATAAAATAATTCGGTCTTTCGGTGCACCATATTTGTAAGGACGTCAAGGGGAACACATTCCATAATTAATCTGTGCCAATTTGAAAGTCCAGGGGGGCCCTCAGCCACCCAGTTTACCAAAATATTTTTCCTTGCACAGAAAGAGAGAATAGAAAATAGTCTCTTCCCATGCATGTCCAGGGAGGATAAGTTCGAAAAGCCCAAAAGGAGAGATACGGGGTCCACTTTAATTTCCGTTCCTAAAATTTCTGTCAGGGCACTTGCTATTTTAGTCCAGTATCAACGGATCTTATGACAGGTCCATAGACAATGTACAAGAGTGCCCACCTCTATTTTACATTTGGGACACATTGGGGATGCCCCTGCCTTAAATTTTGCCAATTGATCTGATGCTATATGGGCCCTATGAAGTATCTTCAGCTGGATAGCCTGAGTTCTGTTACAGATGGTGATTCTTCTGGCGTTTTCCCAAATGTCATTCCACGTTTCTTTAGAGATTTCTAGTCCCAATTCCTGATCCCATGTTTTAAGCAGATTGTCCATATCTCCCGATACTTCATCATGTAGTAAATGATAAATAGTACTGATGGAAGATACCCCATTGGTCGTAGTACTCTACATTCTCTATCTGATTTATAAAGACTATCTAATAACGTAGTCTTCTTCTGTATATAGAAGAATTTGGAAGTATCGATAGAGGTCTCCATTAGGTAATCCGAATTTCTGACGTAGCTGTTCAAAAGACATCAGGACCCCATCTTCAAATAGGTCCCCTAGACATGAGATACCCCTGGATCTCCAGAGTTTAAAAGTGGCATCTGTAAACCCCGGTTGGAATCCCCATGCTCCCACTATCGGCGCATAGGGAGATGTTTTATGAGAGTTGCCCTCATTTTGCCGCATTATATTCCAAGCTTTAATTGTATTTAGTATTATAGGGTTTTTACAGTGATCCGTAATGATTTTCTTCTTGTCTGAAAATAAAAGGTTAATAAGTGAGTATTTTACTTGAGAGGCCTCGATGTCCAACCAGATTGATTGTGGATCAGACAAGACCCAATCAGCTATGTAACTTAATAAGGAACTTAACTGATATTTCCTAAAATCTGGGAAATCCAATCCTCCCCTTGCCTGTGGAAGCTGTAGCTTCTTCAGCTTAATGAGGGGCCGTCTATGATTCCAGATAAAGGAACCCAACCAGCCATATAATTTACGTAGAGCCGTCCTCGGCAGCATCACCGAAAGCATTCTCACAGGGTATAGGAGACGGGGCAGGACATTCATTTTGATTAGTGCTATTCTACCCAGCCAGGAAATTGGAAGGTCTCCCCATCGCTGGAGGTCCTGCCTTATCCTTTCCAGTAAATGCACAAAGTTAGCCTTGTATAACTGACCAAATACTGGGGTAATAAAAATGCCTAAATATAAGAAACCCTCCAGGGACCAACGAAAGGGAAAATGGGATCCGTCCACTAAGTGGGGTGTCATAGCAAGGCCACCCATTGGCATAGCCTCTGATTTTGAGAAATTAATTTTATAGCCTGAGAATGCGCTAAATGTATTAATAACTTGGATTAAGCGGGGTACGGACATCAGAGGATTACTGAGGAATAGAAGAACATCATCTGCATACAGGGTAATTTTATGTTTACCTGTACCAATCCTCGGGGCCGTTATATTAGGATCAGCCTATATAGCTTCTGCTAGTGGTTCAATTATTAGCGTAAATAACAATGGCGAGAGAGGACACCCCTGACGGCAGCCCCTACCCACACTGAAGCTATCCGAACCTAATCCATTGGTAACCACAACTGCTTTGGGATCACTATACAATGTTGAGACCCATTTGGTAAACACCTTTCCAATGCCAAACCTTTCCAATGTGTAAAACAAATATGACCATTTAACCCTATCAAATGCCTTTTCCGCGTCTAATAAAACTACTACTCCTGGTATCTTTCCCTGATGGCAGGCTTGAATCATATTCAAAATCCTTCTAATATTCTTGGATGATCTACGGCCCTTAATAAACCCCATCTGATACACCTTTATAATATGTGGCAGTACCCTTTCTAGTCTCAATGCTAACGTTTTAGAAAGGATTTTAAAATCTACATTTAGTAAGGATATTGGTCTGTATGACGTACAATCTTCTGGATCCTTTCCTTTTTTAAGGATAAGAGAGATATTTGCCTCTTTCAGCAAAGGCGGGAGACAGCCCTGACTATATGCATAGTTATACATGTCCATAAGTGGACCAGCCAATATTTCTGTAAATTCTTTATAGAATTCAGCTTGAAAACCATCTGGGCCCAGTGCCTTACCGCTCTGAAGTTGCCTGATTGCGTCAAATATTTCTTGGACTGTTAGGGGAGCATTTAAGACCGATACCTGTTCCGGAGTTAGGCCTGGAAAGGTCAGATTTTAAAAAAATGATTGCATCCTCCTAGTCCTGTCTTCACAATCCTGCGATTTATATAAATCAGAATAAAATTTTCTAAAGATTGCATTAATCTTTTTATGATCATGAGTCAAAATACCCATACTTTCCTTGATAGACGTGATAGTTTGAGGGGCCTTTTTTTCTTTGCAAGAAATGCTAAGTATCTACCCGGTTTGTCGCCAAATTCATATAACCTTTGTTTTGCAAATAATATTTCCCTCTTAGCCGTTTGGGTAAGCGTAGTGTTTAGAGCTGTCCTAAGGGCCGTAATCCTTTGCAATTTAATAATAGAAGGTCTATCAGCGTATGCAGTTTCAGCTGCTTTTACGCATGCTTCGAGCAGACGCTGTTGTTCTCCCTTTAATTTTTTCTGGGTCGCTGAGTAGGAGATGATCAAACCTTGCGCGTAAGCTTTGATGGTCTCCCACATCATTGATGGGTTGCTAGCCGTACCTAAATTAATTTCTAAAAAAGTTTTAAATTCTTGAGAGAAGTACTTTACAAATTTACTATCTTTCATTAGGAAGGGGTCCATACGCCAATGCCAAGGGGATGTCTCATTGTTCCTCGCCTTGGTTTCCATATATACAACAGCGTGGTTGGAAATTGCTATACTACCTATTTTACAGGATGATATGGAATTTAAAAAAATCGAGGGGGCAAAAAACATATCAATTCTGGTATGGCATTTATGTGGATTGGGGTAAAAAGAAAAATCTCTGCCCTGTGGATGAAGACATCTTCATACATCTACTAATCCTAATTCTTTGTTCAGATCCACCAATTATCTAGATCTAGGAGATACTCCTGCAGTACTCTTGGGAATCCTATCTATTTCCGGATCCATAATACAATTAAAGTCTCCCCCTATAATTGTATGACGGGCACCAAGAGCCATCAATTTTGAAAAGGCTTCCGTTATAAATTTAAAGGGGTGTGTCGGGGGGCAGTACAAATTTAAAATCCCATATTCCTCTCCATTTATAAGGACTTTAATCAGAATATATCGTCCAGATTCATCTTTTATCTGATTTAGGATTTTGAAAGGGAAATTCTTCCGAACAAGAATAACAACTCCCCTACGTTTTGAGCTAAAATAAGAAAAAAAGACCTGATCAAATCCACCCTGTCGTAATTTCAAGTGTTCTTTATCCAACAGATGTGTCTCCTATAGGAGAGCTATATCAACTCTTTCTTTCTTAAGATTTGATAATATTTTCTTCCTTTTGACTGGCGAATTACTCCCCTTGACATTCCAGGTGCACCACTTAACCAACTGATCAACCATAATCACCTGGGCAAATCCGAGACCCCTCGGAAGGGGAAACCCTATCCAGAACATCCCGAGCATAGAGCATATAAAATTCACAAAAATAAAGGCTCTCTAATACACTCACAACAGTATAATAAAAAACTATTTCTAAATAATAAAAAAAAATAAAACGTATTTAAATGGAGACTTTCCCCTTGTTCCCAGGGGGTATCACTTCCTTTCCAAAGGTCCATCATATCCTCTCCCAACCAATGCCCCAGCCTTGACCCAGGCGCTCCTCAATAGGATGAGGAGAATTCAGATATAATACAAAGCTAGAGTTAACAGTGAGCACCCCACCCCCACCCACACCTGGATATATTTGGTAATGTTAATACCATGTATAAACATATATAACTATAAAATTACAACCTCAACAAATAATCAAAATTTGGGTGAAGATTTGTAGCTCGGGTGCTCGTTGTTGTGGTTCTGTTCGCCGAGCTGGAAATTTTTTTTGTTGCAAACGTTTCGTCCCCTGTCTAGGTGACATCCTCAGTGCTTGGGAGCCTCCTGTGAAGCGCTTCTGTGGTGTTTCCTCCGGCATTTATAGTGGCCTGTCCCTGCCGCTTCCGGTTGTCAGTTTCAGCTGTCCGCTGTAGTGGCCGGTATATTGGGTCCAGGTCGATGTGTTTGTTGATGGAGTTTGTGAATGAGTGCCATGCTTCTAGGAATTCCCTGGCTGTTCTTTGTTTGGCTTGCCCTATAATGGTAGTATTGTCCCAGTCGAATTCATGTTGCTTGTCGTCTGCGTGTGTGGCTACTAAGGATAGCTGGTCGTGTCGTTTTGTGGCTAGTTGGTGTTCATGAATGCGGATGGTTAGCTGTCTTCCTGGTTGTCCTATGTAGTGTTTTGTGCAGTCCTTGCATGGGATTTTGTACACTACATTGGTTTTGCTCATGCTGGGTATCGGGTCCTTCGTCCTGGTGAGTTGTTGTCTGAGAGTGGCTGTTGGTTTGTGTGCTGTTATAAGTCCTAGTGGTCGCAGTAGTCAGCCAGGGAATTCCTAGAAGCATGGCACTCATCCACAAACTCCACCAACAAACGCATCGACCTGGACCCAATATACCGGCCACTACAGCGGACAGCTGAAACTGACAACCGGAAGCGGCAGGGACAGGCCACTATAAATGCCGGAGGAAACACCACAGAAGCGCTTCACAGGAGGCTCCCAAGCACTGAGGATGTCACCTGGACAGGGGACGAAACGTTTGCAACAAAAGAAATTTCCAGCTCGGCGAACAGAACCACATCAACAAATAATAAATAAATATAATAATACAAAATAGCAAGGGAAAACAACCCCGCTCCTAGAGACAGAGGTAAAATAGAATAAGGTAATCACCTCCCCCCACCAACACTAACTAAACCCCCTGGCTTATATATACACACATACATACATAGAATAATTAAAAAAACCAACCCCAAGGGGGGGAGAGAATCGTTAAATAGAGAACAAATAAATAAATCCCTCTCCCCACCCCCCAAGATAATATTAAACAGTAAGGTAAGAAAAGAGAAAAAGGGGGGGGGGGGGGGGGAGGAAAGGGGAGTGGGGGGGAAAGGCAAACCAACATCCATTGTCTCTTACAATTTATCTAAGAGAGTCCAAAAATTCCTTAGCCTTTTCTGGCGATCCGAAGTTATACACGGATCCTTCATGGTTAAAGCATAGCGTCGCTGGGTAGCATAAGGAGTACTGAATATTTAAGTCCCTTAAACACTACTTCACCTCATCGAATGCCTTCCTCTTTCGGACCAGAGCTGGGGAAAAGTCCTGGAATAACATGATCTTGGATCCTTTATAGATCATGGCTTGGGAATCTTTTCCAAGATTTCTAGAGGCTTCTAGGAGTATCTGCCTCTCCCTATAGCTCTGCAGCCGGAACAGGACTGGGCGGGGGCGCTGGTTCGAGCCAGGCCCGCGTATTGCAATCCGGTAGGCACATTCCACTCTTACCTGGCCTGATCCAGCCTCCAGATTTAAAAGCTGTGGCAGCCACTGCTCGAGAAACACTGTAAGCTGGCCTTCCTCTTCCCGTTCGGGAAGGCCCAGCAAACAAATATTTTTTCGACGACCTCGATTATCGAGGTCATCAATATGATTCTCTAACGGCCGATTGCGCTGTGGTTTCGGACGTCGCGGCCTTTAGCTCCGCCCCTCCGACTCGGCGCTCAATTTCTTTAATGTCTTGGTCGTGCTTTTGCAACGCGGCCGAGAGTGAGTCCCATCGACTTTGGGATTCTTCAATGAAAGCGTCGCTCTTCGCATCCAGTTTGGAGATCATCTCCATAAGGCTTGCCACTGTAGGTAAGTCCCCCGGGGCGGCTGTGGACGCCTCTACTGCAGCTCGAGAGGGTGGAGGAGGGGTTCCTGCTTGTTAAGAGCTGCGGGCTCCCTTGCCTTTAGTCATTTTTACTAAAGATTAGATTGTTTAAATTTAATACTAAGCAACTAATTAAATTGAACAGCTATTTTAAATGATTTGGTGAGTGTGGTGGGGGTGGGTGGCCCACTTTGCCCAAGTCTTGGGAGGAGCACTGTAGACTCAGACTTGCTGGGTCGCCGCCATCTTGGATCCCCTCTTAGTTGTTTTTAATAGCTTTCCCAGGCTAATGGATAGTAAACATTGCTGCCAGGGTGTGCTGAAACTCAAGGGGAGTCAGTGTTCAAGGTGATGAATAGAGGTTAAGCCGACTGTTTTGTCCTGAATGGTATTGAACATCTTGAGCACAGGAGCAGCACTCATCCAGGCAAGTGGAGAGTAGTTCATCACAGCACTAATCTATGTCTTGTAGATGGTGGACAGGGGAGATAGGGTGTGTCTTTTTTGCCACAGAATTTCTAGCTTCTGAGTACCTCTTGATGCCAGAGTATTTATATAGCTGATTCAGTTCAGTTTCTGGTCAGTGGTAATCCCCAGAATGTTAATCATGGAAGATTTTGTGATGGTAATACCACCATCAAGAAGCGATGGTTAGATTATGTCTCATTTGAGATGGTCATCACTTTGCACTTCTACAGGGTGCGTGTTAATTGCCAGTTTCAACCTAAGTCTGAATATTGTCCACATTTTAGGATGTACGAGCATGGACTGCTTCAGGACCTCGAATTTGTGAATGATGCTGAACATTGTGAAGTTGTCACCTCTCACCTTGGTATAGGAGGGGAGATCATTAATGAAGCAACTGAAGAAGGTTGGGTCCAGGAAATGACTCTGAGGAACTCCAACAACCATATCCTAGGATTTATTTGAAAAGAGTAGCAGAGTGATACTGACACTGCATTCATTGTCCAGACACCCACAGAAAATTGACAGAGACAGGAGTTCGAATTCCATCATGGCAGCACCTGGAATTTAAATACAAGGAATTAATAAATCTGGAACAAAGAACTAGTGTCAGGAATGGCACCGTGAAGCTACCAGATTGTTGCAAAACCCCACCTAGTTCATTACTGTTCTTCAGGAAAAGAGAATCTGCTATCCTTATCCACAGGTGTATCTGGATCTGTGGTTGAGAGAAATTCAAGTACTCAAAAAAAAAAATTAAATTTGAAGCCTTCATAGAAAAGAGCTTTCGGATGCCCTAAGGTTGTAAAGAAAATTTATCATTTTGGGAATGCAAGGCCAGCATGTATTGCCGATCATAATTTTGTGGTGAGATACTACCACACTGTCCTAATGGGATAGATTTTGACAGACCTAGCAGTTCAAGACTGGATATGCGTAAGGCGCTCTGGGCTATTAGCAGCAGCAGAATTGTATTCAAATACAATCAGTAACTTCACAGCTTGGCAAATCTCCCACTTTATCATCATCAAGCCAAGCTTGCAAACTTGGTTCAATGAAGAATGCAGGAGGGTTTGCCAAGAGCAGCATCAGACCAACAAGCAATTGCATTGTCAATTCTCATGAAGCCACAGTACATGCTAACTAGTATAGCAGTGTAGACTGAGCTAGACTGAGGATGAAATTGAATCTCTGTAGTCTTTCCATTAGTGATGGAAGACCGGAAATTCAGGGAAGGAGAAGGCTACACATACATCCCCATCCTCAATGATGGAGGTCTTGGAATGTCAGTGCAAATCCTAGGGCTGGAGCATTTTCAACCACCCCCAGCCAGAAGCATTGAGTGGATATTCCATCCTAGTCTCCTCATGGAGACCCTGCAAACACAGATACCAAACTTTAGACCCAAAAATCCTAAGGAATTGCTGAAAACACTCAGGTCTGGCAACATTTGTGGAGAGAAAACAGCGTTAATATTTCCAGTGATCCATCTTCAGAACTGTTCTTCCCACAATCCACATTCTTTTGTCATTTTTTGGTATTATGCGACATGAGTCTAACAGTGTAAAAACTGGACAAAAAACCCCAAAGAACAGCAGATGCTGGAAATCTGGAACAAAAATAGAAGTGGCTGGAAAATCTCAGCAGGTCTGGCAACATCTGTGGAGAGAAAGCAGAGTTAACATTTCTAGTGACCCTTCCTCCCCACAGATGTTGCCAGACCCGCTGAGATTTTCCAGCCATTTCTGTTTTTGTTTCAGATTTCCAGCATTTGTAGTTCTTTGGGTTTTTTTTGTCCAGTCTTTACACTATTTGACTTACGTTGCATGATGCCGAGAAATGGTGAAAGAAACAGGCCACACCCCTAGCCAAGATGTTCCGGTCCAGCTACAACTAAAAACATTGTCTAACTGATAAAGTGGAACATTTCCCAGGTATATCTATCTACAAGAAAAATCTAGCTCATTACCAACTCCATCAGTCAATTTTTAATTATCAATAAAATGTTATTTTTATTCTGTTTTGTAATGTGGGCATTGCTAGCTGGGCCAGCATTTATTGCCCGTCCTGAGTTGCCCCTTGAAAAGGCGGGGGTTAGCTGCCTTCTTGAACCGCTGCAGTCCACCTACTGTGGGTTGACCCACAATGCCCTGAGGGAGGGAATTCCAGGATTCTGACCCAGTGACAGTGAAGGAATGGAGATATATCCAAGTCAGGATGGTGAGTGGCTTGAAGGGGAACTTGCAGGAGATGGTGTTCCCATTTATCTGCTGCCTTTGTCCTTCTAGATGGAAGTGGTCATGGGTTTGGAAGGTGCTGTCGGAAGATCTTTGGTGAATTTCTGAAGTGAACCTTCTCGATAGTGCACGCTGCTGCTACTGAGTGTCGGTGGTGGAAGGAGTTGATGTTTGTGGATGTGGTACCAATCAAGCAGCTGCTTTGGCCTGGATGGTGTCAAGCTCCTTGAATGTTGTTGGAGCTGCACCCATCCAGGCAAGTGGGGAGGATTCTATCGCACTCCTGACTTGTGTCTTGTTGATGGTGGACAGACTTTGGGGAGTCAGGAGCCCACATCAACTCTAGCCTCCCAGCCAGCCGCGATCTGATAAAACAGGTCCACAGTGGACACCATTTCCCTAGCCCTGCACTCATCCCTGCGACATCTGGATTATGAAGATACCTGCGTCAGGCTCCTGCTTTTCAACTACAGTTTCGCCTTAAACACTATGATCCCGTCCAGACTGATCTCAACACTCTGAGATCTAGGTCTTGACTCCACCCTCTGCAACTGGATCCTCAGCTTCCTGATCCCCAGACCACAATCAATGAATAAAGACAACTGCACCTCCTCCACAATAATCCTCAACACTGGCATCCTACAAGAATGTGTACTCGGACCCATACTATTCTCCTCCTACGCCCAGAACTGTGTAACCATATTCCGAATGACAGCTGATGACACCACTGTGATAGGCCGGATATCAAACAATGATGTATCAGAATACAGGAAGGAGATGGGGTGCTTGGTGTCATGGTGAGATGATAACCATCTCTCTCCTCGATGTTAGCAAAATTAAAGAACTGATGGTCGATTGCAGGAAGAAAGGAGGGGACACACCTCCACCTACATCAATGAAGCTGAAGGGAAAAGGGTCAACAGCATCAAGTTCCCAGGAATGACGATCACCAGCAATTTGTCCTGGACCTCCCACATAGATGCGATGTTCAAAAACAAAAATTGACCAAAAACAGAAGTTATTTGAAAAGCTCAGTATGTCTGGCAGGACCTGTGAAAAGAAATCTTAGTTAACGTTTCGGGTTCCTCAAAACAAAGGGTCACGGGACCCAAAACATTAACTCTTATTTCTCTTTACAGATGCTGCCACAGACCTGCTGAGCTTTTCCAGCAGCTTCAGTTTTTGCTCCTGATTTACAGCATCCGATTATATTCGATCGATTCTTTTGGTTTTTATTGTCTAGATCTTGTTGCATTTGAACATGAGGATGGTCAATGGTGACATTTAGATGATGAAAACATTACTTGCCACTTTTCAGTCCCAAACCTGGATATTGTCAAGGTCTTGCAGTATTTGGACAGATAATCCTTCAGTGTCTGAGGAGTCGCGAATGGTGCTGAACACTGTGCAGTCATCAGCAAACACACTTCTGACCTTACGATGGAGGGAAAGTCATTGATGAAGCAGCTGAAGATGGTTGGGCCTAGAACACTACCCTGAGGGACTCCTGCTGAGATGTCCTGGAGCTGAGATGATTGACCTCCAACAACCACAACCATCTCCCGATGTGTCAGGTATGACTTCAACCACTAGAGAGTTTTCCCCCTGGCACCCATTAATTCTAGTTTTGCCAGGGCTCTTTGATGCCACATTCAATGCAGTCTTGATGTCAAGGGCTGTCACTCTCACCTCACCACTGGAAAGGATGAATGTTGACTTCGACAATGCTATCAAACAGCACTTACCTAGCAATAACGTGTTCACTGATGCTCAGTTTGCTCCAGACCTCACTGGTATCTTGGACAAAAGAGCTATTGTTAATAAGACTCTGGCACGTATACTGGTGTTTGGAACTAGCTTTGTGGTTCTTGTGTTTTTCCATAATAAAACACAGATGGAAGAAAGAACTTGAATTTATATGTCTCCTTATCGTTCTCAGAATGTGCCTATAGCTTCATTGCCAAGGGATTATTTTTGAAGTGTTTTTGGTTGAGAGAAGTTGGTCAGGACTTCAGGAAACATCCTGCTGCTCTTTAATTGCTGCTGTTCAATCTTTTCACACTTTCCTTAATAGTCGAGCGATGCTCAGCATTAACACTGCCTCCAAAAGGCGACAGTTCCTCATTACTGCACTTCAGTGTCAACTCGCATTACGTGTTCAAGCTCTGGAATGAATCTAAGCTAAGAATGTTACCACTGTGTATTTTAATCAACGAGATAGCCTAATCCCTATTGAAGCTTTCCTGTTACCACCTGACTGCAGTCAGATATCTCTGCGTGCACTGAAGCCTTTCTGCCACTTGTACCATGATACCAAAGTGTGAGCTGGCAGGGTCAAGACCAAGAAGCAGATATAGGCCATTCAGCTCATCAAATCTGCTTTTCCATTCAGTGAGTTGGCTGATCAGATAATCACAGAATCATAGATTTTTAGTGATATACAGCATGGAAACAGACCCTTTGGTCCAACTCGTCCATGCCGACCAGATTACCTAACTTAATCTAGTCTCTTTTGCCAGCACTTGGCCTCTCAACCCTTCCTATATCCCTCTAAACCCCTCCTATTCATATACCCATCCAGATGACTTTTAAATGTTGCAATCATACTAGCCGCCACCACTTCCTCTAACAGCTCATTCCATACATGCACCACCCTCTGTATGAAAACATTGCCCCTTAGGTCTCTTTTATACCTTTCCCCTCTCACCCTAAACCTATGCCCCCTAGTTCTGGACTCCCCCATCCCAGGAAAAAGGCCTTGTCTATTTATCCTATCCATGCTCCTCATGATTTTATAAACTCGATAAGGTCACCCCTCAGCCTCCGACGCTCCAGGGAAAACACCCCAGCCTATTCAGCTTCTCCGTATAGCTCAAACCCTCCAACCCTGGCAACATGCTTGTAGATATTTTCTGAACCCTCTCATGTTTCACAACATTCTTCTGATAGGAAGGAGACTAGAATTGCAAGCAATATTCCAAAAGTGGCCAGACCAATGTGCTTTACAGCTGCAACATGACCTCCCAACTCCTCTAATCAATGCTCTGACCAATCAAGAAAGCGTACCAAACACTACCTTCACTATCCTATTTACCTGCGAATCTTCTTTCAAGGAACAATGAATCAGAACTCCAATGTCTCTTTGTTCACCATGACCAAGTGTATAAGTCCTGCTCTGACTTGCTTTTCCAAAATGCAGCACCTCGCATTTCATAGAGTCATAGAATCATAGAGATGCACAGCATGGAAACAGACCCTTCAATCCAACCTGTCCATGCCGACCAGATATCCCAACCCAATCTAGTCCCACCTGCCAGCACCCGGCCCATATCCCTCCAAATCCTTCGTATTCATGTACCCATCCAAATGCCTTTTAAATGTTGCAATTCTACCAGCCTCCACCACTTCCTCTGGCAGCTCATTCCATACAAGTACCACCCTCTGTGTGGAAAAAGTTGCCCCTTAGGTCTCTTTTATATCTTTCCCCTCTCACCCTAAACCTATGCCCTCTAGTTCTGGATTCCCCCACCCCAGGGAAAAGATTTTGTCTATTTACCCTATCCATGCCCCTCATAATTTTGTAAACCTCTATAAGGTCACTCCTCAGCCTCTGCGCTCCAGGGAAATCAGCCCAGCTGTTCAGCCTCTACCTATAGCTCAAATCCTCCAACCCTGGCAATGTCCTTGTAAGTCTTTCCTGAACCCTTTCAAGTTTCACAATATCTTACCGATAGGAAGGAGACCAGAATTGCACGCAATATTCCAACAGTGGCCTAACCAATGTCCTGTACAGTCGCAACATGACCTCCCAACTCCTGTACTCAATACTCTGAAAAATAAAAGAAAGCATACCAAATGCCGCCTTCACTTTCCTATCTACCTGCGACTCCACTTTCAAGGAGCTATGAACCTGCATTCCAAGGTCTATTTGTTCAGCAACACTCCCGAGGACCTTACCATTAAGTGTATAAGTCCTGCTAAGATTTGATTTCCCAAAATGCAGCACCTCGCATTTATCTGAATTAAACTCCATCTGCACTTCTCAGCCCATTGGCCCATCTGGTCAAGATCCTGTTGTAATCTGAGGTAACCCTCTTCGCTGTCCACTACACCTCCAATTTTGGTGTCATCTGCAAACTTACTAACTGTATCTCTTATGCTCGCATCCAAATCATTTATGTAAATGACAAAAAGTAGAGGACCCAGCACCGATCCTTGTGGCACGCCACTGGTCACAGGCCTCTCGTCCAAAAAAAAAGCCTCCATCACCACCCTCTGTCTTCTACCTTTGAGCCAGTTTTGTATCCAAATGGCTAGTTCTCCCTGTATTCTGTGAGGTCTCCCATGGGGAATCTTGTTGAACGCCTTACTGAAGTCCATATAGATCACATCTACTGCTCTGCCCTCATCAATCCTCTTTGTTACTTCATCAAAAAACTCAATCTAGTTTGTGAGACATGATTTCCCACGCCCTCAGCTCCATTTCCTTGTATTTTCCACCTAACCCTTGATGCCCTTACTGATCACAGATCTGTCCATCTCAGCCTTGAAATGCTTAATTACCCAGTCTCAATTACTCCCTGTGGGAAAGAATACCACAGAATCCCTCCCCCTGAGGGAAGAAATTCCTCCTCAGATTATGCCCACTGGTGTTATACTCTCCCGCAAGGGAGACATGCTGAAGAAGTGTCAATGGATCTTAAATATTCACTCTCCACAGATGCTGCCAAACCTCCTGAGTTTGTTTCAGCAATTTATGTTTTTGTTTTGGATTTCCAGTATCTGCAGTTCTTTCTTTTTTGTTGAGGGAAACAATCTGTCCTTGTCTACCCTGTCAAGTCCCCTAAGAATCTTGAATGTTTCAGTAAGGTCACCTCTGGGGGCTTACCCATGGTGCTTTCCACTGAAAACTTGCAGAAGCTAGTTAATTTCACCAGCCTTGATAAAACAACGTCCTCTGAATATTACCCAACAATTTAAAGCTGCTATCAAAGTCATGACCTTTCACCAGTTGTTGACCATTTTGTTCACCTTACTGATTTTGATTTTTGTTTTAGTTCAATCTTCTCAGATGGTTCAGCTCCATTGTATTCCCTGATGCAGTGCTGAACTATACCAACCTGGGAATCCAGCTGTTTTAAAGTGCATCCCTGGCCAGGCCAGCATTTATCACCTTTCCCTGATTGCCCAGAGTCAACATTGCTGTGGCTCAGGAGTCACATGTAGGTCAGACAAGGTAAAGGCAGCAGTTTCTTTTTTCCTGACAATTCACAATGGTTTTGTGGTCATCATTAAACTCTTAAGTACAGATTATAATTCAGATTCCACCATCTGCCATCTCTTGGGTCCATTACCTAAGTCTCTGCGTCTGGAGATTATTCCACCAGGTCAGTATCTTCAATTGTCAGTTTGTTGATGTATATTAGTAAGTTGGCATTTACGTTTGTCAGGTGAGGGCGGATTTAGGATGTTATTAGCTTTGATGGTTCTCATAGTCCAACAGAGCCTGTTGGCTGTTGCTGTTTGGGTATAGTTAGAAAGAATGACTATCTAAATGACATATAGCCTGATGTCAGTAGAACTTAGCAGGAGTTTAATGACACTTCCTGATGAACAGCTTATGATTGAAAATTTAATTCTCCTGCTCCTTGGATGCTACCTGACCGGCTGTGCTTTTTCAGCACCACACTCTCGACGGGGGTTTAATGACTTCAAGTACAGGGCTAGGGATTGGACCATGAGGAAGAAGCATCAGCCAAAATTTGAAGGTTGGGGAGAAATAATGTGAGAGATGGGTATTTAATATTTAAAATGTTATCAAGATAGGAAATGCTGGAAATACTCACCAGCTCTGGCAATGTCTGTGGAGAGAGAAACACAATTAAGTTTTCATGTCAATGACCTTTCACCAGAACATGCTTTGCTCTTAAGTGTTTTGCTGCTTGTTGACTCATTTGAATTTTCAGTCCCATTTCAGAAGCTGCACTTACTGCATAATTATTCATGTTGCAACTACCACTGCCACTATTTACTGGGTGTTTATCATTTAGCTGTCTTGTTAATGTGCAGTTTGATGTAAGCTCTACTATTGCGACAGTGTGTGTGTGAGAGATACTGCTTAGAATCCAGCACACAGCTCAGAATCTGCATTGCAGGGTCATGAAAATAGCTGATCAAATGTAACACGTTTCTGTGCTTATTTTGACAGTTGAGTGCAAATGATGCTGTATTGATTTAACAATATTAGGAGGAATATTAGGTCTGAAATTGATATACAATAGCTCGTGCTTTCCCGCTATCTCTCACAAAAGTATGAGTTTGCAATCTCTTGCTTTCATCTCCAGCTAATCTCCAGCTAATCCCCAATGAAATTATTTCTGCCCCAGAAACAGTTTGGTATAGTAAACAGCTGGTGTGAAAATTGTTCTTATAATCTCATTTCCATTACTATATTGGGGCTGTTTTCAGTAAAATAGTTTCCAACACATTGTCATATGCAATAGAATTCAGTCTGCTCCATCATTCAGTAAGACATTGGTGATCTACTTGTATTTTGAATTCCAAATCTATTTTGATAATCTTTTATTCCTTTCCATAACGAGAATCTATCCACCTCTGCCTTAAAAATAATTAGTGATCCTGCCACATTGTGAAGCAGAAAGTTCCAAATTCTTTCATCCTTCTGAGAGGAAAAAAAAGACACCTATTTCTGTCCTGAAAAGGCAAGCCCCAACTGTGCCCTCTAGTTCTGAACCAATCCACAAGAGGAAACATTATTCCCCGTTCACTTTGTTAGCACCATTCAGGAAGTTATACAGTTCAATCAAGTCAACTCTCACTCTTCTGAAATTCAGTGTAAGCAAGCTCCGTCTGTCCTAAGAGAACCCACTCATTTCAGGTATTGATCCAGTAAACCTCCTTTGAACCATCTCCAATGCATTTTCATCGTTCTGTAAATAAGGAGAGTGAAACTGCACACAGTTCAGGTATTTGAGATATGCTGTCTCCAATGCCCTGTGAATGAAGCATAACAAACTTACTTTCATGTTCAATTACTCCTGTAATAAAGGGTAGGATCCCAGAGCTGCCTTCATTACGTGCTGGACCTACATCCTAACTTTTTACACCAAAATCCCTCTGCATTTTGGATTTCCACAGGCATTCTCTGTTTCAGTAATGCTGTTTGTTTTTAATTCTTCCTGCCAAAGTGAACAAGTTCACATTTTTCCACATTATATGTGGTCACTTGACATATCTTTATTTGTGTGCAGCCTCCTTTTCCTTATGTATAGTTAAGGCTGAGATACGTTCTTCATCAGTAGGGGAGGCAAGTGTTGTAGTGAAGACACAAGTATGTGCCTGTGAGAAACGTTGGATCAGCCACGATTCTGTTGGATAGCACAGAGGCCTTGAAGGGCTGAATAATGTACTCCTGTTCCTATTTCTTACGTCTTCTTCACAACATGTTTAAACCTTTCAATCATACTCTGCTGTTAGGAGCAAGGTATTGGGATGAATGGAGGATTGGCTGATTGGCAGATAAAGGGATTTTTTTCAGGATGGCAGCCAGTGACTAGTGGAGTTCCATAGGGGTCCATGTTGGGACCACAACTATTTATGTTATACAGTAACAATCTGGACAAAGGAACTGAGAGCATTGTTGTTAAGTTTGCAGATAAGTGGAGGGTCAGGTAGTGTTGAGGACATTGGAGGAGCTGCAGAAGGACTTAGACAGGCTAGGAGAATGGGTAAAGAAGTGGTAGATGGAATACATTGTGGGAAAGTGTGAGATTATACATTTTAGTAGGAAGAAGAGAGGCATAAGCTATTTTCTAAATGGAGAAAGACTTTGGAAATCTGAAGGACAAGGGAATTTGCAGTCCTAGTTCATGATTCTCAAAATTCACATAAGACCGTGGGTGGCACGGTGGCACAGTGGTTAGCACTGTTGCCTTACAGCGCCAGAGACCCGGGTTCAATTCCCGCCTCAGGCGACTGACTGTGTGGAGTTTGCACGTTCTCCCCGTGTCTCCGCGGGTTTCTTCCGGGTGCTCCGGTTTCCTCCCACGGTCCAAAGATGTGCAAGTTAGGTGAATTGGCCATGCTAAATTGCCTGTAGTGTTAGGTAAGGGGTAAATGTAGGGGTATGGGTGGGTTGCGCTTCAGCGGGTCGGTGTGGACTTGTTGGGCCCAAGGGCCTGTTTACACACTGTAATGTAATCTAAAAAATAACACCTATAAGCAGAAATGAGGCCATTCTGCCCATTGAGTCTGTTCCACCATTCAATCACGGCTTGATACATTTCTCAACCCCATTCTCCCAATTTCTCCCCATAACCCTTGATCCCCTTGATAGTTACGAACCTAACTATCTCAGTCTTAAATATACTCAATGACCTGGCCTCCATAGCCTTCGGTTGCAATGAACTCCATAGATTCACCACTCTTTGGCTGAAGAAGTTTCTCCTTCTCTCCTTTGTAAAAGATGTTCCCTTTACCCTAAGGCTGTGCCCTCGGGTCCTAGTCTTTCCTGCCAATGGAAACATCTTTCCAACACCTACTCTACCCAGACCTTTCAGTATTCTGTATGTTTCAATTCGATCGCTCCCCCCCCCCCCCCCCCTCCCCCATCCTTCTAAACTCCATAGAGTATAAACCTAGTGTCCTCAAACGTTCCTCATATGTTAAGCTTTTCATTCCTGGGACCATTCTCGTGAACCTCCTCTGAACACGCTCCAAGGCCAGTATATCCTTCCTGAGATATGGGCCTCAAAACTGCACATAATACTCTAAATGTGGCCTGACCAGAGCCTTATAGAGCCTCAGATGTACATCCCTGTTTTAATATTCAAGTCCTCTCAAAATCAACACCATCATTGCATTTGCTTTCCTAACTACTGACTCAACCTGCAAGTTTATCGTGAGGGGATCCAACTCCCAAGTCCCTTTGCACTTCAGAATTCTGAATTTTCTCCCCATTTAGAAAATAGTCCATGCTTCTATTCTTCCTACCAAAGTTCCTTACACTTTCCCACATTGTACTCCATCTGTCACTTCTTTGCCCACTCTCCTAACCTGTCCAAATGCTTCTGCAGTCTCCCTGTCTCTTGAATGCTACATGTCCCTCTACCTATCTTTATATTGCCTGAAAACTTGGAGGTTTAGTTGGCAGTTATGAGGACAAATGCAACGTTAGCATTCATTTCAAGAGGTCTAGAATGCAAGAGCAGAGATGTACTGCTGAGGCTGTATAATGCTCTGGCCAGACCACAGTTGGAATGTTGTGAGCAGTTTTGGGTCCCGTATCTAAGGATGGATGTGCTGGTCTTGGAGGGTATCCAGAGGAAGGTTACAAGAATAATCCCAGTGGTGAAGGGCTTGTCATATAAGCAGTGGTTGAGGACTCTGGGTCTGTACTTGATGGATTTTAGAAGGTTGAGGGGGGATCTGTCTGAAACTTTCAGAATACTGAGAGGCCTGGACAGAGTGGATGTGGAGAAGATTAGTAGTAGAGACTAGGACTTAAGGGCACAGCTCAACAGTAAATATATGACCCTTTTGAACTGAGATGAGGATGAATTTCTTCAGCCAGAGGATGGGAGTCTGTGGCACTCGTTGCTGCAGAGGGCTGTGGAGGCCAAGTCATTGAGTGTACTTAAGATAGAAATAGGACCTTGATTGGTAAGGGGATCAAGGATTATGGAGTGAAGACAGGAGAATGCGATCTGGAAACATATCTGCCATGATCGAATGGAAAAGTAGACTTAGAGTCATAGAGTCCTACACACGGAGACAGGCCCTTTGGCCCAAACTGATACATGCTGACCAAAATGTCCGTCCACACTAACCCCATTTCCCTGCACTTGGCCCATATCCTTCTAGTCTTTTCCTATCCATGCATTTGTCCAAATGCCTTTTAAATGTTATTAAGATATCCGCCTCAATCACTTCTGCTGGCAACTCATTCCATGTGCGTACTATCCTGTATAATATAATTGCCCCTCAGGTTCCCTTTAATTATTTCCCCTCTAACCTTAAACTGGTGCCCTCTAGTCCTCGATTCCCCAACCCTGGGAAAAAGACTGAGTGCATTCACTCTATCCATGCCTCTCATGTCTTATATATCTCTATGGGGTACCCCCTCAGTCTCCTACACTCAAAAGAAAAATGTCCTAGGGCTTGTCCAACCTCTCCCTATAACTCAGGTCATTGATTCCCGGTAACCTCCCTGTAAATTTCTTCTGCACTCTTTCCAGTTTAATAGCATCCTTCCTATAGCAAGGAGGAGAAAGTGAGGTCTGCAGATGCTTGAGATCAGAGCTGAAAATGTGTTGCTGGAAAAGCGCAGCAGGTCAGGCAGCATCCAGGGAACAGGAGAATCGACGTTTCGGGCATAAGCCAATGTCCTGTATAACTGCAACATAACTTCCCAACTTCTATACTCAGTCCCCTGACTGATGAAGGCCAGTGTGCCAAAAGCCTTCCTCACTGCCCTGTCTACCTGTGACTCCACTTTCAGAGAACCGTGCACCTGAACTCCAAGATCCCTCTGTTCTACCACACTCCTTAAGGCCCTACCATTCACCATGAAACACCTACTTTGATTTGACTTTACAAAATGCAAGACCCCTCACTTATCTATATTAACCTCCAATTGCCATTTCTCAGCCCACTTCCCCAGAGGATCAAAGTCCTGCTGCAATTTTTGATAACATTCCTCACTCTCCATGATACTGCCTATTTTACTGTCCTCTGCAAGTTACTAATCATGCCTTGGGGTACATTCTCATCCAAATCACTGATGTAGATAACAAACAGTAATGGGCCCAGCACCGACCCCTGAGGCACTCCATAGTCACAGGCCTCCAGTTCGACAAGCATCCTTCTACTATTACCCTCTGCTTCCTACCATCAAGCCAATTGTGTATCCAATTTGCTAATTCCCCCTGGATTCCATGCGATCTAACCTTCAGTGCAGCCTATGATGTGGAACCTTATCAAAGGCCTTACTGAAATCCATATAGACTACATCAACTGCCCTACCCTCATCAACCTTCTTGGTCACAAAGAACTCTAACAAATTTGTGAGGCATGATCTCCCACCTCAAAGCCATGCTGATTATTCCGAATCAAATCTGTCTTTCCAAATGCATGTACTGTATACCTTATCTTTCTTGTCTTTTAGACTAGATTGTTTTAATTTCAGTTTTTTTTAATTGATTTCAAATTTCATATTTATGCTGGGATTCAAGCCCATGACCTCACAGCTTTAGCCCATGGTTCTCAGCATCACTGTACCACTCCCCGTAAAGATCATCTAGACAAGATAAATGGGTCTTTCTCTGATTGGCAAGATGGAACTAGTAGAGTACCCCTGGGTGCCCCAACTATTGACAGTCTATGTTTATGATTTGGATTCAGGGCTAGAAAGTACTATAGCCAGCTCTGCAGATGACACTATAATAGATTGGAGATAAATTTGTTTCTTAATTTCAACTCACAAATGGATATGGTTAGGTTATGTGAATGGGCCAAAGTTTAACGTTGATAATTGAGGTTTTCCATTTTAGTTGAAGTAATAAAAAGGTAACTTATTATCGAAATAAAAAACTTGAGAGTGCTTTGGACAGATCTGAGTGTCTTTGTGCATGAATTGCAGAAAATTAGTATGCAGGTAATAAAGAGGGCAAATGGAATTTTGGCATTTATTGCAAAACCTGCTGTGGCATTTGGTATGATCGTGGCTGATTCTCTATTTCAATGCCGAACTCCTGCTTCCTCCCCATACAGCTTGATGAAGGGCTTTTGCCCGAAATGTCGATTCGCCTCCTCGGATGCTGCCTGACCTGCTGTGCTTTTCCAGCATTACACTCTCGACTCTGATCTCCAGCACCTGCAGTCCTCACTTTCTCCTGCTTCTAGCATCTATATTTCATTAACATATTCAGTGATTTGACTATCACAACCTTATATGGAAATAAGTCACCAATGATATGTGTTCTGCCAAGATTTCTTTAATGTGCAGAATATTATATGGTGTGCGATCCTACTTTGACAGCTTTGTATTATGGTTAAAGAATTGCAATTTTCACATTGGGATTACGATTTGACCTGGCTGCTTCACTTGCTGCCACTCACTCCTGATCCTTACCCCTTCCTGCTTGTAGCCCTGCTTTCCCACTGCTTACTGCTCGGCACAAGTGAGGCAGTGAGGGGACAGGAGAGGAGTATTGAGCAACGTGACCAAGAGATGCAGGCAGTCGGGTGAACATGGTGATGAGCTAAGTGGCAATGAATTAGGAATGATCCAGTGAGCTCATAACAATGACATAGCAGTGTCTCACATACACACTAGAAGTGGGTGGTAGCCTTCTGTTGACGTTCAGGATTCCTGACGAAGGGCTTTTGCCCGAAACGTCGATTTTACTGCTCCACGGATGCTGCCTGAACTGCTGTGCTTTTCCAGCACCATTCTAATCTAGACTCTGGTTTCCAGCATCTGCAGTCATTGTTTTTACCTAGTTCAGTGTCAGGAGTACAGTGTAGGATAAATTAGATGTGGAGGTATCGGTGTTGGACTGGGATGGACAAAGTCAGAAGTCACACAACATCAGGCTATAGTCCAATGGTTTGTTTCAAATCACAAGCTAAGGTCCTAGGGAGTGTTGCTGAACAAAGAGACCTTGGAGTGCAGGTTCATAGCTCCTTGAAAGTGAGTCACAGGTAGATAGGATAGTGAAGAAGGTGTTTGGTATGCTTTCCTTTATCAGTCGGATTACTGAGTACAGGGGTTGGGAGGTCATGTTGCAGCTGTACAGGTCATTGGTTAGGCCACTGTTGGAGTATTGAGTGCAATTCTGGTCTCCTTCCTATCGGTAAGATGTTGCAAAACTTGAAAGGGTTCAAAAAAGATTTACAAGGACGTTGCCAAGGTTGGAGGATTTGAGCTGTAGGGAGAGGCTGAACAGGCTGGGGCTGTTTCCCCTGGAGCGTCGGAGGCTGAGGGGTGACCCTATAGAGGTTTACAAAATTATGAGGGGCATGGATAGGATAAATAGACACAGTTTTTCCCTGGGGTGGGGGAATCCATAACTAGAGGGCAGAGGTTTAGGGTGATAGGGGAAAGATATAAAAGAGACCTACGGGGCAACTTTTTCACGCAGAGGGTGGTACGTGTATGGAATGAGCAGCCAGAGGAAGTGGTGGAGGCTGATACAATTGCAACATTTAAAAGGCATTTGGATGGGTATATGAATAGGAAGGGTTTGGAGGAATATGGGCCGGGTGCTGGCAGGTGGGACTAGATTGGGTTGGGATATCTGGTCGGCATGGCTGGGTTGGACTGAAGGGACTGTTTCCATGCTGTACATCTCTATGACTCTATGACACTGCTCGTCAGTTGGTGTCATGTGATTTCTGGATAAATAAGACTGGAACCTGATGAGAGAAATCACACCAGCTGGACGATAGTGGAGACCTATTCTCATAGAATTACTGCAGTGTGGAAACAGATCATTTGGCCCAACAAGTCCACACCAACCCTCCGAAGAGTATCCCACCCAGACCTATTCCCCTACCCTATTACTGTATATTTCCCCTGACTAATGCACCTAAACTACACATCCCTGAACAATATGGGCAGTTTAGCATAGCCATTTCACCTGACCTGCACATCTTTGGAGTATGGGAGGAAACCGGAGCACTCAGAGGAATTCCATGCAGATGTAGGGAGAATGTGCAAATTCCACACAGTCAGTCACTCGAGACTGGAATCGAACCTGGGTCCCTGGCACTGAGAGATATTGGAAGAAGTTTTTTTTTTCACTGTCTGATGTGGTCATCACTGGCTGGGCCAGCATTTATTGCCTGTACCCATTGTCCGTGAGAACGTGGTAGCAAAAATGCCTTCTTGAACCACTGCAGTCCATGTGCTTGCTATGGGTAGACCCACAATGCTGTTAGGGAGAGAATTCCAGGATTTTGATCCAGTGACGCTGAAGGAATGGTGATATATTTCCAAGTCACAGTAGTGAGTGGCTTGGCAGGGAGCATGCAATTTATGATGTTCCTATGTATCTGTTGCCTTTGTCCTTCCAAATGGAAGAGGTCGTGGGTTTGGAAGGTGCTGTCTAAGGATCTTTGTTGAGTTTCTGCAGTGCATCTGTAAATAGTACACAATGCTGCTACTGAATGTCGATGGTGGAGGGAGTGGATGTGGTGTCAATCAAGTGGACTGCTTTGGCCTGGACAAAAGCTGCAGTCATATTGAGAAGGATGCAGAAGAAATAAAAACAGAAATGGAGATAGTGTGTTGGTATTAAAATTGACCACTGTGATCCATCTATACATTGCAGATGCACTTGCAAAGCAGTTTCAGTGAGAAAAATACACACAAACATAGAATTTCTCCTGATTGAAACCTGTTGCTTATTTTACTGATGAAATGACAAATCACACAATCAAAAGGAAAACAATTTCTGTATTGAATTCTTCAAATTTTCACATCAGGTGACAAGAACATGGAATTTAGAGAAATTGGGTTTGCCAATCTTTAACACTGGGGAATGCAAACAGACTTGGATAAGCCAGTGTTGTGATTTCCCCCTACAGATTCCTTATGCATGCTGTAAGCAAGGCGAATGTGTACTGTTCTGTTGGAAGCTTTTACTTTGAAGCAAGATTGAATGAAAGTAATTGTCAGAATTGCAATGTTGTGTTTCTGCACCTGTGGTTATTATTTCACCTAGCAGTGGATGTTGCACATTAACCCAGCCAAACAGCAAACACTGGAGAAACTCCATGAAGAAATAAATTGAGTTAACTTTTCAAATATGTGGCAATTAATCAGAACTGGGAAGAGTTAGAATTGTATTAGATTTTGAGCAAGTGAGAGGGTGGGGGTAAGGAAGAACAAAAGGGAAAGCCTGTGATTGGTGGAAGGAATAGAGATTAAATAACAAAAGATCTGGTGAATCACGGCCACCGGGAGTGATAATAGAGCATATAAAAAAATCAAAAGTTTTGTCCAGATGAGGTGTGAAAGGTTGGATAATAGACATCTGAATGTAAAGAAAACAAAGAAATGACTCTTTCTTTCACAATAGATTAGATTAGTTTTCCTACAGTGTGGAAACAGGCCCTTCGGCCTAACAAGTCCACACCAACCCTCCGAAGAGTAACCCACCCAGACCCATTCCCCCCTGACTAATGCCCCTAATACTATGGGGAATTTAGCATGGCCAATTCACCTCACCGGCACATCTTTGGACTGTGGGAGGAAACCCACACAGACACTGGGAGAATGTGCAAATTGCACACAGACAGCCGCCCAAGGCTGGAATTGAACCTGGGCCCTGGTGCTGTGAGGCAGCAGTACTAACCACTGAGCCACTGTGCTGTCGGTACTCTTAACTATTTTTATACATGCACTTTAGAAAGTATCCTATCTGGATGCATCACAGTTTGGTATGACAACTCCTCTGCCCAAGACCACAAGAAATTACAGAGAGTTATGAATGCAGCCTACTCCATTACAAAAACCAGCCTTCCTTCCATTGATCCCAGCTACCCTTCCTGCTGCCTTGGGACAGCAACCAACATCATCAAAGACCCCTCCCACCCCAGTTATACTTTCTTCCAGACTCTTCTGTTGTGCAGAGTATACATAAGTTTGAAAATATGTACCAACATGTTCTAGAACAGCTTCTTCCCCATTGTTATCAGACCAATGAATGGACCTCTCATGTATTAGAATTGATCCTTTTCTGCACCTTCTCTATAACTGTAACACTATATATTCTGCATTCGTTTCCCATTATCCTGATATACTTTAGTAGGTATGATTTGTCTGGTTAATATGCAATCCCCATTGTCTCCTAGTATGCAATACAATATTTTTCACTGTATCTCGGTATATGTGACAGTCAAAATAAATCAAATCAAATGAGAGGAAAGATCAGGAAAGGACATGAAACAAATGGAAAAGACTTTTTTTGCTCTACAAATGCTGCTAGATGTGTTGTGTTTCTCCAGCACTTCCTGGTTTTGTTTCAGATTTCCAGAATTTGCAGTTCCTTATGTTTATCCTGGGAAGAGGTTGTGATCTAAAGCTGCTTGATTCAATGTTGGAATTCAGTCGGCAATAGACTAGTGAGGCAAAGAGATGTAGAGAAATCTGTCAGTCCTGTCGGATATCATTTGAGACTAAGCAAATATTGTTCTGGTACAAGGAACTATGAGCAGAGAATGGTTATGCAGATTTAATATCTGGAGGTTTATGCAGCCAGGATACAAGAGAGAATGACCTTCAATTTCTGTAGCACCTTTCATGACCTTGGGTTTCTCAGAGCACTTTGGGATTTAAAAATTTAATTGTATACATTGTACAGCAACAGAAATGAGGTGTGAATGTGCCAAGAGATCTGACAATAGGTGGTCAGAAACCAGGTGTCCTTGGAGACTTGATTATGAAAACTCCACCTTGCAGCAGTCTTCCAGAAGAGCCTTTGGTTGGAGATGATTCTGACTGTCTCTGCCACACTTTGATTTCTGTTCTTTCCCTCCTCATTATAATGTTTCTTCCTTTCCCCACAGATCCATGTTTATACATCCCGAGGTTTGCCCATATGCTCGAGTTTGGAGATAAGAACCATGAGGTTTCTATGACAGCACTCCGTTTATTGCAAAGGATGAAGCGGGACTGGATGCATACTGGCCGGCGGCCGTCTGGACTATGTGGGGCAGGTACCTTGTCCACTTCTTTGCTTATACCCTCGTACCTACCTATACTTTCACCCACATCTTCACCTTCATCCCTGTCCAAAAGTCAATAACAACTTTCTTTCTGCAAACTCTAAAATTAAATGAACCTTCGGTAAACCACACCTGGAATTCTGTGATTTCTGGTATCCAGATTATAAAAAGGGTATAGAGCTACTGGCAAAACAAAATACAAGAATGCTGTTGGATGGGTATAACTCTCAGGAAAGATTGAAAAAAACTAGAACTCCTTTCTTTGGAAAAGAGAGTCCCCGAAGATAATTAAGTGATAGATCCTAGACTTTGTTATAAGTCAGGATTTTGTTCAGGCCTGTTTGGAGGACCCCAGCAGGGGAGAGAGATGGAATAGTCTGGGTTGTTTTCCTTGGAGCAGAGGAGACTGAGGGGACATGATTGAGTTTATAAAATTATGAGTGGCACAGGATAGATGGGCATAAAAGATTTCTCTTGGTGGAGGGGCCATAGATTTAAGATAGGGGTGAATGATTTAAATGAGATGTGAGCAAAGCTTTTTCACCTAGAGGCTGGTGGGAAAATGGAACTCACTGCTTGTAAGGGTGGTATAGGCAGGAACCCTCCTAACATTTAACAGCGGTTTAGATGTACACTTGCAGTGCCAAGGTATGCAAGGCTATAGGCCAAGTGCTGAAAAATGGAATTAGAAAATTTAGGTAGTTGGTTTTTGACTGGCATGGACACAATGGGCTGAGGGGCTTTTTTCAGACTGTTTACCAGCAAGGGACAGAAGAGTAGTTGTGTATTGTTGGATTTAGAAGCTGAGTTGGGGGAGTGAGGAATGAGGGTGACAAGGTCTTTTGGTAGTGGTGATGGTTTGGAGGTAAGGATATGCTCTTGATGGACCACGTAGAGGAGGTATTCTGAACATGACCCACGCAGTGAAAGCTGCTGTGCTGCTCCCAACATCCCCCCCCCACAGCTTTCCTCACCACTTTTTATAGTGGTGGAGGCACTTGAGGCAATCAGTTAGCTAAGTGAGGGCCTCAAAAGGCACAAAGGTGGGCAGGCTGCCTGATGCATAGCCTGCCCTTTGTAATGTGGAAGACAGATCAGGGGTGCGTGCAAAGGTGGTGGGCTGGGCACTGTTTTATTTAAGAAAACCTCTGTCACCTCAAATACTGGCAGAATACCAGTAAGATTCCTTCCTTTTCAAGAAGCAAGTACAAGGGGAAAGATGCCTTGGTAATTAATAAGTTTTATAAATTGCCTCTAGGCCTGGCAAGTTGAAACACACCTCAGTTTCACAGGCTGATATTTCCACAGTTTGCTGCCTCCTCTCAACCTGAATAGCTCACCAAACTGGCAGTCTTCCATCCTACAGGGTAGCTTTTGCAGGGAATAGCAATGACTGCATTAAAGGTTAGGCTGGGGTGCATTGTTCTCTTGATCACAGACTGTTTTCAAAAATTCCATAAACTATATTCAAGTGGCAAGAAAAAGAAATCTAAATACTCCGTTAAAAACCCGAATCAAGGAATTTTGATGGAAAGTTCGGAAACAGCAATTTTAGAAAAATATTTTTGTCAAGAGCTTGGGACTCTGCATTCGCTCCTTCCGCCAACTGAACACAACAGTCTTCAACCCACTCCTCCCCACGCCCCCCCACCACCACCACCACCTTGCTGGAATTGCTGATTGGATTGACTGATGCAATGCATGTTTACCTCTCATCCCTTCCCAACATATCCAAAGGAGCATGGGAGTTGGGAGAAATTGTTGTCCTTGGACTTTGGTTATTCACCTCCTAACGGTGATATTTCAAATTAAGTCTCCTGTTCACTCTGGCTGTCTTTGTGCCAGCTCTCTGCCACAGCCTTTTTTAGCTGTGGTGATCTGAGATTGTGGACACTAAATTTGTCCTCAGTGTGAATGGGCATTTTATTATATAGCCTATGCTGTTCAGAAATGGAGTTGGCTTTGATTCTGGGATGAAGAAGTGGCAGGGAGGGAAGAGCAGAGACCTGCTAAGAGATTGTTCTATATTCCAGTGGGCTTATGCAAGTGCACAGCCTCTAACACCTGAAGTCTGATCACACGTGCAGTCTGCCTGACCATAGAGCAGCTCCATTGAGCCCATCAAATCCATTCTGCCATTCAATGAGCTCATGGATGATCTGATAATCCTAAATCCATTCTCAACCCTTTACTTGATAAAATTCTGCCTGCCCCTCCCTTGAATAGTTTTGACAGCGCTCTGATAAAAAGAAATTCCGCAGATTAACTACTGTTTGAGAGGAGAACATCCTCCTCATCACTGTCTTAAATATGGCACCCCTCACTCTGAGATTATGCCCTCTGGTCCTAGACTTCCCACAACTGGAAACGGCCTTTCCTCGTCTACCTTGTTAAGTCCTCAAAAAATTTTGTTTATTTTAATAAGATCCCCTTTTAAATTCCTTTGAGTACAGGCCCGACCTGCTCAGCCTCCCCCAAAGCAACAATCCCTCCATCCCAGTATCAGCCTGCTGCACCTTCTCTGGACTGCTTGTAAACCCGAAACGTTGATTTTCCTGCTCCTCTGATGCTGCCTGACCTGCTGTGCTTTTCCAGCAACAAATTCTCAACTCTGATCTCCAGCATCTGCAGACCTCACTGTCTCCTGCCTGTAAAACCAGTATATCTTTCCTTCGAAAAGGAGCACAAAACTATTAACAGTGTTCCAGCTGCTTGTCTGATGCATCAGTAAGGTGCTCAGTCATGATATCTCATATGATTTGAACAGCGCTGAAATGTCTAAGGAATCACACAGAAGGAGTTAGTTTTGTAACCAAAGCAGTTGTATGGACTAAATAGTTTTAGCAAATCTGCATGGACTGAAATTTAGTATAAACCACTTCCGTCAATCAGGCCCCTTTTTCATAACATCATAGAATCCCTACAGTGCAGAAACAGGCCATTTGGTTCAATTGTAAATGTTAGAAGCTGTGTCAGGGAGATTCCAGATTTCCTGTGGACTCAGCACTGCTCACTTTAAGGACCTTGTGGCTGATCTCCAGAAGCTGAGTGGAAAAGCACCATGCTGCCAGGGTAGAAATCTCTCATTTACGGGGATTGCCCTAAATTTGCTTGGCATCAACAGTGCAGTTGGAAATTGCACGTCATAAAGTCATACAGTCCTATAGCACAGAGACAGGCCCTTTAATCCAAACTGGTCCATGCCGACCAAAATGCCTATCCATGCTAACCCCATATCCTTCTAGTCCTTTCCTATCCATATATTTGTTCAAATGTCTTTTAAATGTTGTTAATGTACCAACCTCAACCACTTCCACTGGCAGCTCATTCCATATGCGTACCACCCTCTGTGTAAAAAAAAAAAAGTTGCCCCTCAGGTTCCCTTTTGTTCTTTCCCCTCTAACCTTAAACTGATGCTCTCTAGTCCTCCAATCCCCAACCCTGGGAAAAGACTGAGTGCATTCACCCTATCCATGTCTCTCATGATCTTATACACCTCTATAAGGTCCCCCCTCAGTCTCCTACACTCTATAAAGAAAAAAGTCGAGCTTGTCCAACCTCTCCCTATAACTCAGACCATTGAGTCCAGGCAACATCCTTGTAAGTTTCTTCTGCACTTTTTCCAGTTTAATACTATAGCATGCATGTCAACATTTTTGTGTTTTCCATATGTTCAGGAGCACGGGGTAGATGAGTATACAGTTTGGAGTCAAGGGAGGCTTTCTGAGGAGAGTCCAGTGGGTCTAAAGTACCTACCCTGTAGGGAGTTGAGATACCTTGCTGTTCAGATTCTGGGCTTTCATCACCTCTGTTACATGACCATGCGAGAGAACTGTTCTGTCCACAAGGAAAAAAGTTCCATTGCTCCAGTTACCTGGCTTGTTGCCTGAGTCAGCTTTGATCAGTCTGACCTCTCAGCTAAAAGTACTTGTACCCGATGGAGAAGTGTGCACATGATGCCTTCCTCTGACAATGAAATGGCCCCCCAATGCACACTCAAGAGGACTAGCTGGAGGAGACACTGGAAGGTGACAAACACCTGTTGAAATATATCCCAGCCATACCTAACACCACTGGGAGAAGAGAACAATTGGGTAAAGGCAGTAAGGCTTTGCAGTGATGGTGCAATACCTTGGAGTCATGGGTTGCAGGGGTGTTACCTTGGCCCACAGGTGGTCATTATGCCTTTGATTTTGACGGGCCTGTGATGAAGAGGGAGAGTGCACTTCTAGTTCAGCAGGATAAGTAAGAATTCTCTATTTAGACTACAAAGAGTTAAAGTAATTTATTTTGTGTGGTTGCTTGGATATTTGAGTGCTGTTCAAATTGTTTGAGATACCTTGACTGACTACCTTGTTAACGTACCAACTCTCTGCATCCGATATTGCCAAGATTCTAGTTTATGTTCACAAATTTCAACCTGTGAAGTATCTAACGTGGCTCATGCTGTCTCAGCAGAGATCTGGCCTTCGTCCTGTGTGAAGGAGAAACCCTGACATGGAGAACGGTTCATCACTGCTCACTGATGAACAATTCTCTTATCAACTTGAGTGGAATGGCAGAGCCCTGACAACATGCTAAAGGTTCTCTAAGTCTGTCTCTCCCGAAGGATAAATGTATATTGCCAGTAGAAAGATATTTTTAAACTAAGTCGCAGATTAGGAGGCATATGTACCCAGAGCTGTGAGCTCCCACCTATTTGGAGTAAGACTCACTCAGTTTGGTTTATATTTTAATGTTATTTGATCTTTTTTATAAAATAAAACATAATCTCCATTTGAAGATGCCTGCAGTTGGTCTCCTTGGATTGTGATTCTCTCATGTCTGTGCCTCTGTCTGCCTATATCAGTCTTCCCCTGACTGTGTGCGTGTGTATGTTATGTATATGAGGTTTCCTTTCCAGTCTTTGGGGAATGAATTTGGATGTGTTTTCCAGCTCTCTTGGTTGCTGCTAGAATGCACGATTTCAGGCGAACTGTTAAAGAAGTCATTCGTGTGGTCAAAGTCTGCGAGTCAACTCTCAGGAAAAGGTGAATTTGAATATTTGTGCATTTTCCATCAGTTTGTTTTTGCTATTTAATTTCTTCTTTCTTCTGGGAGTGTTGCCAAGTTCCCTAGGAGTCAGCCATCCTCTGGTATTTCACTCCTCCTTCATGTGTAAAGGCAGCTATGCAATCCTGGAGGGCGTATGGTTAGATATCAATCTTATGGTTAAAGGAGTCAGTATGGGGAAAATGCAGGAATGGGGTAGTGATTGGATGATCAACGATGATTATATTGAATGAAGAAGCTGGCTAGAAGGGCCAAATGGCCTACTCTGCTCATATTTTCTCGAACATTCAAGCCTAATTCATTCTCTCTCTCTCTCTGTGGACACTCATGTGGACACATTGTCATATATGCACCTTCTGACTTACCATCATAGTAAGCTTGTTACACATTGCAGCAGGTGATTGGGTATGGTAGGTTAGCTCACCATTCTCAGCTGAGTGGGAGGTTTAGCTGCTCTTAGTCAAATGTATTGTTGGGTACGTTATCAGAAACGTGATGTCAAGATTTTTTTTCTGATGAAATCCAATGGTGCAATGAGCCAGTCAGATTGGGAAGGTCAGCTTAACCTCTGCCTATGATGAGTGAGCTGATCTCAGCCAGAACAGCAGTGAAAGTACTGCAGTCAAACTCATTGAACTCCATTACGGAGGGGGAAAACTAAGCTGGGATTCTTAATGCTGATCATTAAACAGTGATTGGCCTTGACAGCGTATGTCTGTGGCAGGGTGGGGAGAGATGAGGCTGGCATGTGATGCATTCTTGTCAGTAATATATTGTTGCAGTCCATTCCTGGGTGGATTTTGACGGTGCAGGAGATTTTGATCAAAGCTCAGATTGTAGGCTGCATAATCCACCAGTAAGGAAATGGAGCCAGTGTGTATAAAAGGGAGTTATCACTGAGAAGTGAAGAGGGATTGCATTTATAATAGTTCCTTTTGCAACCTTGGAACATTCCTAATATTTTTGAAGTGCTTTAAAAGGAGAAGCACTGGCAGGTTCTTCCTGATGTGTTGGTTAGCATTTATACCGCATTCAACACCTAAAACATACTACTTAATCATTTAAAGCAGAAACAAAAAAATACTGGCAGAGCTCAGCAGGTCTGACAGCATCTGTGGAGAGAAAAACAGAGTTAACGTTTCAGGTCAATGACATTTAATTGCTTATTGTGAAGGCTGCAGGGTGAAAACTGGCTGTAGTACCTCTGAAGCCAGAGAGATGACAGTTCCGTGTTCAGTCCTTCCAGTATCTATGTTTCTGTAAAGTGAAGGTACTTACTATGGTGCTGAACAGATGCATTTGCCTTTAGGGCAATTCTTAAGCATCCTTTCTGACATCAGTAATTTTGTTTTTTAAGTAGTCTCCAATATTTGATGGGAAATCTCTTCTTTCCCTCTGCATGTTAGGAGAGGAGCTATGAAGCATGCTGCCAAATGTCTTTACAATAGTCCCTGTGAAAAGTTGCAGCTGGTTAAAACCTGTCAGATGTACATGAGGCAGAAAGAGTTTGTGTGTGATTGAAAGCTCAACTTCTAACCATATAATGCATTTCCTTTCCATACCAATGTATTTTATTGTGTTTATTTTCCTTTGATCTGTCCTAACCCTCTTGGTGGTTTGGACTCTTGCTGGGATGCGGTTGTACTGATGCTTCCCCAAAGGCAAAGGCTCCTCCATTAGCCCATTCCAAAGCATTAAACAATGACAGTCCAGCTGGATTCTCAATGATGCTGACTGGGAGATAAACATCAGCTAGAATGATGGACAGAGCTCCCCTGCTCCCTTAGTAATATATTATAACATTTTGGTAGAGCCCAAGGTCATGAAAGGACCTATATAAATGTACCTACCTCCCTCAGTTCCTCTGTATATAGTCACTAACTTTACTTGTAATTAGATCATTCCCCTAGCCATGCAATTTTGTGCCCAAGGTTAATGCTCCAGTCTGCTCTCTTGGAAGAGAATCTTCAAGCCTCGCTGAATAATTCAAGGAGGCATTCTGAAGAACTGGTTTCATCGTAAACCTCAAGAAGACTCAACTCCTTTACCAACCTGTCCCAGATCAAACTCCACTCCGTCCCTTCATTATGATCAATGGAGAAATCCTCCTAACATTTTCTCTATCTGGGAAGCTACCTCACATCTAAGGCTGACATCAATGTGCAAATTCAACATAAGACCACAAGAAATAGGAACAGGAGTAGGCTGTTCAGTCCCTTGAACCTGCTTCTCCATTCAATAGGATCATGGCTATTCCTCATGGCCCTGCCCTTTCCTCATGGCCCTGATTCTCTGGCTGATCAAGAATCTATCGATGTCAGCCTGATATATGCAGAAAGGTTATGTCCCCCACAACTCTCTGTGGAAAGAGTTCCAAAGAGTTCTCAACCCTCTGAGAGAAGAAATTCTTCCTCATCTCAGCCTTAAATTGGTGCCCCTTTCTTCTGAGACTGTGCTGTCTGGTCCTAGACTCTCCCATGAGGGGGAACATCCTCTCAGCATTGACCCTGTCAAGCCCCTTAAGAATCTGACATGCTTCTAATAAGATTACCTCTCATTCTTTTAAATCTCAATGGGTAGAGACCCAACCTGTTTCATCTTTGCTCATAAGACAATTTCTCCATACCAGGGATTATGCTAGTGAACCTTTACTATCCTGCCTCCAGTGAAATGATTTATTTTCCTTTAAATAGGGAGATCAGTTCTCCAGATGTAGTCTCTCTAGCACCTTGTACAGTCGCAGTACTCTTATGTTCCAATCCCTTGAAACAAGGGCCGCCCGAAACGTCGAATCTTCTGTTCCCTAGATGCTGCCTGACCTGCTGTGCTGTTCCAGCAATAAAGTTTCAGCTTTGATCTCCAGCGTCTGCAGACCTCACTTTCTCCCCACCATTGTATTTGCCTTCCTGATTATCTGCTGCACCTATGTGCATTGTATCCAGTCTGTGAGCACAACTTTCGGGCGCCGAAGAATAAGAGTCTTCGATGACCATGACATCTGTGCTGGTACCAACGTCATTGTGTATTAGACCATCACCCCTTCCAGGAGAAAGTGAGGACTGCAGATGCTGGGGGACCAGAGCTTAAAATTGTGTTGCCAGAAAAGCTTATGCCCGAAACGTCGATTCTCCTTCTCCTTTGATGCTGCCTGGCCTGCTGCGCTTTTCCAGCAACACATTTTTAAGCATCACCCCTTCCAGCTCATCAAAATGGCTCCGAAACTTGGACTATGTATAGATGCAACCTCAAACCTTTGAGAAGTACCATCGATGCTGTTTGAGACGGTTTCTCTACATCATCTGGGAGGACATGCATACGAAAATCAGTGTCCATGAAGCAGCTAGCAACACCAGCATTGAGGCCATGGTCACCTGAAACCAACTCCACTGGGCCAGCCACGTCATTGGTTTGCCTGAGTTCTAACTTTCATAGCAAATCTTCACTCAGCTCAAGGAAAGCACTTGAATGGGACAAAGGAAGCATTTCAAAGATTCCCTGAACTCTTTCCTTAAGAAATGCAATGCATATATCAATGCATTGGACACTCCTGTTCAGAGGAAACCAACTTGGAGGAAACTCCGGTATGAGGGTGCAATTCTTTGAGAACATACATTGGCAAGAAAAAATCAGAAAAGAACCGGAAAATGGAATGCCAATGACCTCAGGACTGAGGACCAATGTCACCTCCAGAAACTCCTCCCAAATCTGTTGTGGTAGATGTGGCTCTAGGATCAGGTTCATTTAGCTACAGAAGGAATGATGGAACCCATGATCTGTGACACAGAATTTCCTATGTTGACAATGATAGTTGATGGCGAGTGATTGTCAATGATGATTGAAACACTTTTGGAGCAAGAACCTTCTACAAAGTTCAGTCCTTTACCTAATGTCCACCTGCATGCAGAGACCATATGGCAATGGTGAGAATTGTCAGTAAAGCCATTTGAAACCTCTCATGTCCCAAAGTGGTTCACCATCATTGAGGTATGTTTTGAAATGTAGTCACCGAAGTAGTGAGGGAACACAGCATGCTTCCACAAACAGCACCGAGCCATTGAGTCATATAGCACAGAGACAGATACTTTTGTCCAACTCATTCATATTGACCAGGTTTCCCAGTCCCATTTGCCTGCAATTGGCCACTATCCTTCTAAACATTTACTATTTATGTACCTTTCTAAATGTCTTTTCAGTGTTACAACTGTACCTGCCTCTATCATTTCCTTAGCAGTTCATTCCATGTACAAAGTACCCCCTGTGTGAAAAGATTGTCCCTTAGGTCCTTTTTAAATATTTCCCCTCTCACTTTAAACCTATGGCCTCTAGTTATGGACATTTCTACCGTAGCGAAAAGACCTTGGCTATTCGCTTTATCTATACCTGTCATGATTTTATAAACTTCAATAAGATCACCCCTCAACTTCCTATTCTTCAGAGAAAAATGTCCCAACCTATCAGCTTCTCCTCATAACTAAAACCCTCCAGGTCCAGTCACATCTTTGTAAATCTTTTCTGCACCCTTTCCAGTTTAATAACATCCTTCTGACAGCAGGACGACCAGAACTATACATAGTGTTTCAAAAGTGACCTCACCAATGGCCTATACAGCTGCAAAATGATGTCCCAATATCTATATGCCACCTTCACCACTGCCCACCTGTGATGCCATTTTTAAGAAACTATGTTTGTGCATCCCATGTCTGTTTTTTTTTGGTAACATTATCCAGGGCCCCACCATTAATTGTACAAGTCCTGCTCTAGTTTGCCTTACAATCTCACATTTATCTACATTAGATTCTATGTGCCCTCCTCAGCCCATTGACTCAGCTAATCAAGATCTCTCTGTATTCTTGGGTAGTCTTCTTCACTGTCCACCACATGATCAATTTTGGTATCATCCACAGACTTACTAATCATATATTTTAGTTATATAATCTGTGTTTAACGATGTGAACTGAAGGATAAGCATCAATCAGGATATTGTTCTCTGGTCTTCTTTGACATGTTTTTATAATTGTTATTTATGTACTTTGCCTTTAATGGAGTCGTGGGCTGTTATGTATACAGTATTGTGATTCTGCCTGACTGTTGATCTTCAGTGGATTTGCACACATACACAGAAGTTGGTTTGCTGTAATGTCTGCTTCATAGTTTATAATATATTTTTAACAAACTAATCCATGGAGTTGATCAACAAGCGATTCTCACATTAGTCATAACAGTCTATTAATCAATGTTTATCTGAGAGGGCAGGCAGGATCTTCCCTCAAGGTCTCATTTGAAAGATCGCATGCTCAAAAACATCAACGAGCATGAGTAGGGGGAGGACCTTCCCCTGGTTCCTGGAGGTATTTCCTTTATTTGTTGTTTGGATCAGGGTATTGCTGGCAGGGCCAGTATTTATCTCCCATCCCTATCTGCATATGAGGTGGTGGTGGTGAACCACTGTCTTGACCAAGGTGCAAGTATTGGTTTGGAACAACTGAGGCACCACCAGGATATTTCAAAAGTAATTAAGAGTCAGTTACATCGCTGAAGTGTGGGAGTCATGTATAAGCTAGACCAGGTGAGACTGTTAGATTCCTTTCTCTATTAAAATTCATGAACCTGTTGAGTCTTCAATAGCCCAATAGGTTCATGGTCATGATTATTGATGCTAGTTTTTTAATTTTAAATTTGCTTAATTAATTGAATTTAAATTTCTCAGCTGCAGCAGTGGGATTTTAACTATGTCTCTGGGACAGTCATGTAGGTTTCTGAATTACTCATCCAGTAACATAATCATTATGCTGCTGTTCCCCATTCTTAAGAGCTCATGTTGTGGCATAAATTCCCCTCAGTAGAGCCCTGATCTGTTTTTTGTCTGCTTATTTTTAGACAGTAGAATTTTTAGCAAGGACTGCTATTTCTTTATCCCTAGATGTCCTAAGAAGGTAATGACCTTATTATTTAATGGTAGTAGTTATGGATACATGAATCACACAACGTTAGTATGCAGGTACATCAAGTCATGAGGAAGGCAAATGGAATGCTGTTGTCTAATACAAACAGTTTGAAGTATAATAGGGCCTTGATTAAACTACATCTGGAATACAGTTTTAGTCTAAGTCAGATAGCAAACTTCAGTCTAACTCATTGTGCCAACCGGACATCCCAATCTGACCTAATCCCATTTTCCACCATTTGGCCCATATCCCTTTCAACCTTTCTATTCACGTGTCCATCCAGCTGCCTTTTAAATGTTGTAAGTACCTGCTCTGGTATTTCCTCTGGCAAGTCTTTCCATATGTGCACCACCCTCTGCATGAAAAGAGTTAGCCCTCAGGTCCTTTTTTTAAATCTTTCCACTCTTACTTTAAACCTATGTCCTCCTGATTTGGACTCCCCTGCCCTGGGGGTATTCACCCTATCCATTCCCCTCATGCTTTTATAAGCCTGTTTAGGGACACCCCATAGCCTTCGACGCTCCAGGGAAAAAAAAGCCCCAGCCTCTTCCTATAACTCAAGTCCTTCAGTTCTGGCAACAGCCATTTCTGTATCTTTTTAACACCCTTCTGAGAGAAGGGTGACTGCATTTGTACGCAGTATTCAAAAGGTGGCCTCACCAATATCCTGTACAACCGCAACATGACTTCCCAATTCCTACACTCAATGTTCCCACCAATGAGGTGAAGCATGCCAAAGCTGCCTTCACCATCCTTTCTACCTGCAACTCCACTTTCAAGGAACTATGTACCTACACCCCAGGTCTCTTTGTTTGCAGCACTCCCCAGTGTACAAGTCCTGCCCTGATTTGCCTTACCAAAATGCAACATCTCACATGTATCTAAACTAAACTCCATTTGGCATTCCTTGGTTCATTGGCCCAGCTAATTAAGGTCCTGTTGTACTCTGAGATAACCTTCTTTGCTGTCCATATAAACCTCCTATTTTGGAGTCGTCTACAAATTTACCAACCAAATCATTCATATAAATGATGAAAAGCAGTGGATTCAGCACTGATCCATGTGGCACACCACTGGTCACAAGCCTCCAGTTCGAAAAGCAACCCTCTACCAACAACCTTCAAGTCAATTTTGCATCCAATTAGCTAGCTCCTCTGGATCCCATGGATCTAACTTTACTAACTAGTCTACCATGTGGAACCTTGTTGAACATTTGGCTGAAGTCCATGTAAATAATGTTCACTGTTCTGCCTTCATCAGTCTTCTTTGTCACCTCTTCAAAAAATCCGTCAAGTTAGAGAGAGACAACTTCCAATGCACGCAGCCATTTTGACTATCCATAATCAGTCCTTATCTTTTCAAAGGCACGTAAATCAGGTCCCTCAAAATCCCCTCCAACACCTTCCCCACTATTGACATAAGGCTCACAGGTCTATAGTTCCTAGGCTTCTCCTTGCAGCCTTTTTTAAATAATGGCACCACATTAACCACCCTCCAGTCTTCCAGCACCGCACCCATGGCTATTGATACAAATGTCAAAGCGAGGAGTCCAGTAATCTCTTCCCTAGCTTCCCACAGAGTTCTAGGAAACACCTGATCAGGACCCAGGGGTTTATCTACCTTTGTGTTTTAAGATCCCCAGCACCTCCTCTTAGAGCCATAGAGATGTATAGCACAACCAGCCCCTCAGTCCAACTCGTCCATGCCGACCAGATATCCTCAACTAATCTAGTCCCATTTGCCAGCATTTGGCTCATACCCCTCTAAACCGTTCCTATTCATATACCCATCCAGATTCATTTAAATGTTGTGATTGTACTAACCTCCACCACTTCCTCTAGCAGCTCATTCCAGACACGCACCACCCTCTACATTAAAAAACTGCCTCTTAGATCCCTTTCAAATCTTTCCCCTCTCACCTTAAACCTATGCCCTCAAGTTTTGGACTCCCCTATCCTGGGGAAAGGACCTTGACTTTCACCTTATCCACGCCCTTCATGATTAATAAACTTCTATAACGTTCTGTAGTATTGACTGTTTTCAAGATATCACTGTTTATTTCCTCAAATTCCCTAGCTTCATGTCCTTCTCCACAGTAAACACTAATGCAAAATTTTTATTCAGTATCTCACCGATCTCCTGCGGTTCCACGCATAGACTGCCATGTTGATCTTTCAGAGGCATTATTCTTTCCCTAGTTACTCTCTTGAACTCAATGTACTTAGAGAATCTTTTTGGATTCCCCCAACTCTAATTGCAAAAGCTATCTCTTGTCCTTCTTTTGACCTTCTGATTTCCTCTTAAGTATATTACCTTTATAATCCTCTAGGGATTCACTTGATCCCAGCTGTCTACTTGACATATACCTCCTTTTTCTTGACCAAAGCCTCAATTTCTTTTGTCATCCAGCATATGGAAGATATAGAATGTAGGGAAATAGATGGTGACACCTTGAAAAATGAACATATCAGAGGAGGAAGTGCTGGATGTCTTGAAATGCATAAAGGTGGATAAATCCCCAGGACCTGATCAGGTGTACCCTAGAACTCTGTAGGAAGCTAGAGAAGTGATTGGTGGGCCTCATGTTGAGATATTTGTATCATCGATAGTCACAGGTGAGGTGCCAGAAGACTGGAGGTTGGCTAACTTGGTGCCACTGTTTAAGAAGGGTGGTAAGGACAAGCCAGGGAACTATAGACCAGTGAGCCTGACCTCGGTGGTGGTCAAGTTGTTGGAGGGAATCCTGAGGGACAGGATGTACATGTATTTGGAAAGGCAAGGACTGATTAGGGATAGTCAACATGGCTTGGTGCGTGGGAAATCATGTTTCACAAACTTGATTGAGTTTTTTGAAGAAGTAACAAAGAGGACTGATGAGGGCAGAGCAGTAGATGTGATTTATCTGGACTTCAGTAAGGTGTTCGACATGGTTCCCCATGGTAGTCTGGTCAGCAAGGTTAGATCTCACGGAATACAGGGAGGATTGGCCATTTGGATACAGAACTGGCTCAAAGGTAGAAGACAGAGTGTGGTGGTGGAGGGTTATTTTTCAGACTGGAGGCCTGTGACCAGTGGAGTGCCACAAGGATCAGTGCTGGGTCCTCTATTTTTTGTCATTTATATAAATGATTTGTACGCGAACATAAGAGGTACAGTTAGTAAGTTTGCAGATGAGACCAAAATTGGAGGTGTAGTGGACAGCGAAGAAGGTTACCTCAGATTACAGCAGGATCTTGATCAGATGGGCCAATGGGCTGAGAAGTGGCAGATGGAGTTTAATTCAGATAAATGCGAGGTGCTGCATTTTGGGAAAGCAAATCTTAGCAGGACTTATACACTTAATGGTAAGGTTGTAGGGAGTGTTGCTGAACAAAGAGACCTTGGAGTACAGGTTCATAGCTCCTTGAAAGTGGAGTCGCAGGTAGATAGGATAGTGAAGAAGGCGTTTGGTATGCTTTCTTTTATTGGTCAGAGTATTGAGTACAGGAGTTGGGAGGTCATGTTGTGGCTGTACAGGACATTGGTTAGGCCACTGTTGGAATATTGCATGCAATTCTGGTCTCCTTCCTATCAGAAAGATGTTGTGAAACTTGAAAGGGTTCAGGAAAGACTTACAAGGATGTTGCCAGGTTTGAAGGATTTGAGCTACAGGGAGAGGCTGCGCAGGCTGGGGCTGTTTTCCCTGGAGCGTCAGAGGCTGAGGCGTGACCTTATAGGGATTTACAAAATCATGAGGGGCATGGATAGGATAAATAGGCAAAGTCTTTTCCCTGGGGTGGTGGAGTCCAGAACTAGAGGGCATAGGTTTAGGGTGAGAGGGGAAAGATATAAAAGAGACCTAAGGGGCAACTTTTTCATGCAGAGGGTGGTACGTGTATGGAATGAGCTGCCAGAGGAAGTGGTGGAGGCTGGTAGAATTGCAACATTTAAGAGGCATTTGGATGGGTATATGAATAGGAAGGGTGGGCTGGGTGTTGGCAGGTGGGACAAGATTGGGTTGGGATATCTGGTCGGCATAGATGGGTTGGACTGAAGGGTCTGTTTCCATGCTGTACATCTCTATGACTATGACTCTATCAGCCTTGCCCTTCACACGAACAGGAACATACTGCCTCTGAACACATGTTATCTCATTTTTAAAGGCCTCCCAATTCCCAACCATCCCTTTACTTGGGAATAGCCTCCCCAATCAACTTTTGAAAGTTCCTCTATTTTGAAAAAACAATATGATTGCTTTGGAAGCAGATCAGAGGTTTGCTTGCCTAATTCCTGGATCGAAGATTCTTTTATTTGAGTTTAGAAAAACGCGAGGTGACCTTATCAAAACATACAAGTTCCTCAAGGAACGTGATAGGTGGATAATGGTTGGATTTCCCTTTTGGGGACAAGAGTACAACTAGGGGACACAATTTAAGAACAGTTGGTCTCCTATTTAAGGTGGACATGAGAATATTTTCTCAGCTGGTTGTTAGTCTGAGAGTTCTATCCCTCATAAAACAGTGGAGGTGGGGTCATTAAATTTAATTGAGACAGATTTATGTGGGCAATGGAATTGAGGGTTTTTGGGGGTTCAGACAAGGCAGTGGAGCTGAATTCACACAATCAGATCTTCTTGAATGGTAGCAGAGACTCAAAAGGCCAAATGGCCTACTTCTCCTTGGTTTGATGTCCCTAACTGCCTCGGCCGTTTTTAAAGGCAATTGAGCCAAATAACTGAAAGAATCAAATTAGACTTGAAATGTCAACTCTATCTCCACAGATCCTGCCAAACCTGCTTAGTATTTTCTGCACTTTGTGTTAGCTGCCTGTAGGCCCATACTGGTGAACGCAGACGTTTTCCATTCCTAAATGATGTTTGTGAACTGCTCCATTTTCATCAAAATCTGAAAAAATAAGACTTTTTATTTCTATGCATACTTTTCACTGGCTTTTTACTTTCAGAGTTTGAAGTATTTCTAAACTTCCTCAGGAAGATTTGAACGTGCAATCTCTGGCTTCTTAGTCCTGTCTCATAGTCACTTTCCTATCGTGCCTATCTTTCCATCACTCACTATCTTAGAATCATGCATTGGTCTTTGATCTGTTTGTTTGACTCTGTCTATTGTCATCTCTATCTTCTGTGTAATGACAGGTACAATGCATTTATAGTACATAACGGAACATCACATTCCCATATTTTCTCAAAGTAGTGTACAATCAATCTGTTGCCTGTGCTTTTGGTGACAGCTAGCTTCTCAAACAGTGATCATTTCAGGAAGTCATTCAGCTTACCGGGCTGTACCTCCATTCAGATTGACCATGCCTGATACGTATTTCATCTCCATATAGCCACATTTGCTCCATATCCAGTGATACATTTACTAGTCCCAGTCTTGCAAACTCCGGTTGACCTGCAGCATCCAAAGTCTTATGTGGAAAACAATGCTCTTGATTTTCATTTGGAAATAGTCCAGCTCTAACTTTAAGGTGCTGCCTTCTCTTTCTAGATTCAGCCACATGAGGAAATAGTATTTTTGTTTTATTCATGTATTGAGGGCGTCACTGGCCAGGCCAGCATTTATTGCCCATCCCTAATTACCCAGAGAGCTGTGGGTCTGGAGTCACATGTAGGCCAGACCAGGTGAGGATGTAAGGTCAGACCTAAATGATATTAGTGAACCAGATGGGTTTTTCCAACAACCGCCAATGGTTTCATTATCATTATTTGACTCCTAATCTTGAATTTTTATGAATTCAAATTTCACCATCTGCCATGGTTGAATTTGAACCCTGGTCCCCCTGGGTCTCTGGATTAACAATCCAGGTGACAATACGACTAGGCTATCACCTCCCCGTAACCATATCTATTGTATCAACTCCTGCCTGCACTTTTTAAGTGCCTTGTGATGTTGTGAGTTGGTGAAATGCATTACTTAAATACAAGTGTTTGCCTTTGCTTCAACATTCTTAAATTAAAGAATATGAACCAACCTGTCTGAATAATTTCATTCTTTCAGCCATGGTATCATTCTGAGGAACCTGTGTTGCAATTCTCTCAGGCCATGACTTAATTTCTGAGACATGGTCCCAGAGAAATGAGCAGTGTTACTCAAAATGGGGTCTGGCCAAGGCTGTCTGCTTTGTTCTTGAGGAAAAGTCAGCATTCAGCTGAACCTTTTTAATTGCTTCTGATACTTGTTCAGTAGCTTTCAGTAATGTGCGCACATGACCAGCTTAATCCCTTTGCTGCTCCACTAATGTTCTCTCATCGTTAAGAAATTATGATGATTTATCCTTCTCTGATTCAAAGTGAATGCCCTCACACTTGCGCACATTAAACTACATATGTTAGTTTTATTCATTCACTAAGTCTGTGTTGATTTGCCAATTCCTGCCCTTATCTACGCAAGTTCCTGTACCTTCTAACTTACTGTTACATACAAATCTAGATATACAATTTTCTATTTTTCCATCTAAACCATTGATACAAATGGTGAAAAGCTGTGTTCCTAGAATAATTGCTGGGGGAGCATCACTTGCCATATCCATTCAATCCAGATATATTCCCTTTGACTCAATAGTTACTTCCTAGCTCCCAAATAATTTGTGATCCACCTCATAAGTTTTCATCCAAATTCTTGCATTTTCCTCTTGCTTGCTTTTCCTTGAATAGAAACTTATTAAGTGCCTCTTGCAGGTTCATATAGACAGCATCCATTGATTTTCCATTATTCACAAGCCTGTGACCTTCAAAAGAATATATTTATAATAATCAGTCATAATCTTTCATATAAACATGCACAGATTCATATCAACTCTCTCTGACTAACTGTTATTTGCTACTATCACTGTCTCTGGTAGAGTCCAGTAACAGGTACAATTTATACCATACTGACGGGATTTAATGAACAGGGTAACCAACCATCCTGTTTTTATGGTCTTGCCTTGTATATAGAAGAAAGGACATCAGTCAAGGGCTATTAATCCTAATTCTGCCATTCCATGAACTCTCTTCCACTTATTTAACCTTGAGAGAAAAGTTTTGCCCAGAAATATGTTCATAGTGCTTAATATCTTGGAAAATGATCAGACAATAAGTTGATGGTGTGTAGATATCCAGTTTTATTTCAATGTTCCTCATGTGTCAAATGTAGTTGTTTTTGTTCTTCATTGAGGCACTCCAATGCCACTGCTAGCATGTGTCTTGGATTGGCATACTGACTAAATTTGTACATTTTCATGACATTTAAAGCCACACCTGTGCCTCCCTATACTTTGAAAGATCTTCCCAATTAGTTCCTCTACCTGTCGCTTTCCCTATAGCACTGCAAATCTTTTCTTTTGTTTCCTCAGTCTGCATTCCTCCCACTCTAAAATGTCAGTCCTGATGTTACTGCATGCTTGAGATGTGAAGCTGCAGTCTGTTGAGAGAACTGTTCCTTCAAGCCTATTCTATTCAGTCTGTATGTGATTATGGTATCATGGGCTCTTGCAGCCTCTCATCACCTGGGTATCTGTTACCACAAGTGTAGTTAGTTCTTTCAGCTTGCCTTGTTAAACAAGCTATAATTAACATTAATATTGTGGTAGCCTTCAGCTTCCCTTCTCAGTAGGAGGGTGGTGTAACAAATAGTGACACTCCCCCACTCAAGAGCTGTGAACAGGGTTGGGGGATGGGCTGGGAGGATCAGTTATGCTCCTATTCAGCAGTACATAGAGCGAAAACAACAACTTTGACAGCGTTAACATGGTGGTGCATCCTACAATGTTTCACAGGAGCTGATAGGACTCAGAGTTACATAAGGGGATATTAGGTCAGATAACCAAAAGTTTGGTTAAAGAGGAATGATTTAAGGAGCCTCTTAAAAGCGGAAAGTAATGCAGAGATGTGCTGGGAGGGTGTTCCAGAGCCTGGAGACTTAGGTAACTGACAGAATAGCCAGAATTGAAAATTAGGGATGACAGGAACTAGAGGAGTTGCAGATGTCTTACAGGGTGTCACATTGTTAACTGTTCCCCATTGAGTGGTATGAAGCTATCATAGCTACCTCCACAGGAAGACATGGGTGGATGTTGAAACCTTTTCAGCGACTTTTTTTTAAACTTCTGTTGTAGGCTTAATGAATTTGAAGAGACACCAACCAGCCAGTTAACAATCGACGAGTTTATGAAGATTGATTTGGAGGAAGAGTGTGACCCACCTTCATTCACAGCAGGAAAGAGAAAGATTCGGCTGCAACAGGTAACTGTATTATAATTGGGAGAGCAGAGACTAGAGTGGTGCCTTTTGATAAACGATTTTAATTCTTCATTCTTCTCAATTTTCTTTACTCCATTTTTGAAGATTTGACTCTTAAGTTGAGGTATGATTCCTCAGTGACCAGCCCTTCTTAAGTACCTCACCCCAAGTGACTGTTTGATTAAAGGGTGACCACAGCTCAGCAGAGACTCGTCAGCACCTTACCTAACATTAGGACCAGACTTTTCAGCAGATTGCATGAGAAATTTCATTAAAAATCGTCAGGCAGTGCCTTCCAAACCCACGACCACTTCCATCCAGAAGGACAAGTGTAGCAGATACATGGAAACACCACCCCCTGCAAATTCTCCTCCAAGCCATTCACCATGCCAACTTGGAAATATGTCGCCGTTCCTTCACTGTCACTGAGTCAAAATCCTGGAGTTCCATCCTTCGGGACATTGTGGGTCAACTTACAGCATGCAGACTGGGGGGAAGGTAGCTGAGGAAACAATAGTCAGATGAAGGTGAGGAAGAAGGTGATAGGTCGTCGATGAGTGTGGAGCGGATAGATGGGAATGGTGATGGACAGGTCAAGAGGACGGTGCCATGTTGGAGTCTTGGGACTGGGATAATGTGGGGAGAGGGGAAATGAGGAAACTGGTGAAATCCACATTGATCCCGTGTGGTTGCAGGGTCCCAAGGCGGAATATGGGGCATTCTTCCTCCAGGCATTGGGTGGTAAGGGTTTGGCGATGGAGGAGGCCCAGGACCTGCATGTCCTTGACAGTGTGGGAGGGGGAGTTGAAGTGTTCAGCCACAGGGCAGTAGGGTTGGTTGGTGCGGTGACCCTCCTCGAATGCTGACTGATCTGTGCTTTTCCAGCACCATACTCTTGACTCTGTCCACTAGAACCAGTTTCTCCTTGATTACTCAAGTGCAAGTCCTAAGATTTTGAATGCTTCTATTAAATCTCTCCTTGTCCTTTTCTGTTCAAAAGAGAACAACTCCAGCTTTTCTCTCCATTGATTGGAAATCCCTTGCCTTGGATGCCTGTTCCAGTCCTGAGCTAAGCAAGTGTAACACCATTCTGACTTCTGCTCCCTCATCAGATCAACTGATTTCAATAAACTATGGCTAGACTGAAACCTTCCTGTTGTTTAGACTCAGTATCACATCATGGGCTTGTTCACATGGAGATCTTCTTTTTCTTTTTAAAAGCAAAATATCACAGAAAACAAAAACATAAAAAAAGTGTTCATGCACTCACCCACCTTCTGGATCAATTACTGTGAAGATCTGTAATGGAAAACCATCAAAGATGTTTTTCTGTTGAAATGGTTTCTATTTTAAAAGTACATTACAGTTTCAAGTTAATGTCTGTATCTGTAGAAGTTATCTTGCCTGCATTGTATTTATCATGAAATCCTTTACCAATTACTTTTACATTGAGTGATGAGCTGTGGTTTCCTCAATGGCATATGGTCCAGATAAAGTTGTCTGCCTTTTTATCGGTGGCTGAACTGAAAACATGACATGGGATTTTTTTTTCAAAATACTGATGGGGAAGTTCTCTGGTTCTCACCTCCTCACTTGGCTCCTGCATGGCTTAGCTGGCAGAAAGATAGTGAAAGAGATTTGCCTTTCATTATTTAAGGATGTCTCAAAGCGCTGCTATAATGTAAGCAGTGTGAGAGCCAATTACATATAAAGCAAGCTCCCAAAGATAGCAGTGAGATAAGTGACCTTGTTTCTGGATGTTTGGTGATGTTGATTTTTGCATAAATATTGTTCAGGACCTTGTTAACACATTTCTGCAATTCTTCAAAATAGTGTTGTGAGATCTTTTATCTGAGGGCATGTGGGACCTTGGTCTAATATCTGAAAGAACATACCTTCAAGAGTGCGGCTCTCCCTCTATTGCATTGGAAGTGTCAGCCTTGAATATGTACTCTGGTCTAATAAATCATTTGCAGAAATGACTGAATATGTGTAAATTAATTATTGTTTTATTTCAGTTGGAGCAAGAACTCTCCAAAAAATTGGTGGATTTTGAAGGTAATTGAACATCATTCCCCTTCTCTCTCTCTCTTCCTAAAGCCCTCTCCCTCTCTTTCTCTCTTTTTTTTAACATGTTCACTTGTGTCTAACCCTGCCTCCCCAAACCTTTCCCAACTTCTGGCAATGAAGAGTTCAATTTCATAGATGGTTATTCATAGGTTAGTTTTCATAATGTGCATTTTAAAAATAAAAATTCTGTTGATATTTTGCAGGCGAAATCGCAAGTTATCAAGATGAGATTGAGACTGAACTGGAGATCACTCGACCAAGGTATCGAGGAGCTTATGCTAACTATGCTAAAGGAGGTATGTACACCTAACAAATTGCTTTTTTTGAGTGGTTGTTGAGGGCTTAATTGTATAATAATAAAATTTTAATATGCCATGTACCATGAATACATGCAGTTTTCATCACCTCCCTCAAGTGACTATTTTTCATGGACTCTGAAATGTAGAGCTTCATGGCTCGTCCTAGACGGACTTGCTCATACTTACTAACAGAAGCAGCCTTCAAGAGATTAGACCACCAAGACTTGTTACAACACGTCTACCTATCCTGTCCTCATAAGGCAGTGTTAGGATGGAAGTCCCTGTGATTTGACCTCCAGTGCCTTAAACCTCAGGAAGGGTAAATGATGTTATTGCTCTGAATCAAACTTTTAAATGGCTAACTGCTATAAGTTGACAGATTGGAGTTTCAAGTTGTTTTCGTTGAGAGTAGCCTATATGATCGGGGGCAGATGTTCGCAGGTAAATGGGTGGCTGGAAAATGGGAAGCCTTCAGGAATGAGATAACGAGAATCCAGAGAAAGTATATTCCTGTCAGGGTAAAAGGAAAGGCTGAAAATGTGTTGCTGGAAAAGCACAGCAGATCAGGCAGCATCCAAGGAACAGGAGAATCGACGTTTCAGGCATGAGCCCTGCCTGACCTGCTGTGCTTTTCCAGAAACACATTTTCAGCTATGATCTCCAGCATCTGCAGTCCTCACTTTCTCCTAAAAGGAAAGGCTGGTAGGTATAGGGAATGCTGGATGACGAAAGAAATTGAGGGTCTGGTTAAGAAAAAGAAGGAAGCATATGTAAGGTATAGACAGGATAGATCAAGTGAATCCTTAGAAGAGTATAAAGGCAGTAGGAGTAAATTTAAGAGGAAAATCAGGAGGGCAAAAAGGGGACAGAAGATAGCTTTGGCAAATAGAGTTAAGGAGAATCCAAAGGGTTTTTACAAATACATTAAGGACAGAAGAGTAACTAAGGAGAGAATAGGGCCCCTCAAAGATCAGCCATGCAGCCTATGTGTGGAGCTGCAGAAAATGGGGAAGATACTAAATGAGTATTTTGTATCAGTGTTTACCATGGAACAGGATATGGAAGATATAGAATGCAGAGAAATAGATGGTGACAGTGAAGAAGGCATTTGGTATGCTTTCCTTTATTGATCAGAATATTGAGTACAGGGGTTGGGAGGTCATGTTGCAACTGTACAGGATATTGGTTAGGGCACTGTTGGAATATTGCATGCAATTCTGGTCTCCTTCCTATCGGAAAGATGTTGTGAAACTTGAAAGGGTTCAGAAACGATTTACAAGGATGTTGCCAGGGTTGGAGGATTTGAGCTATAGGTAGAGGCTGAATATGCTAGGGCTGTTTTCCCTGGAGCATCAGAGGTTGAGGGGTGACCTTATAGAGGTTTATAAAATTATGAGGGGCATAGATAGGATAAATAGACAAAGTATTTTCCCTGGGGTCGGGGAGTCCAGAACTAGAGGGCATAGGTTTAGGGTGAGAGGGGAAAGATACAAAAGAGACCTAAAGGGCATCTTTTTCACTCAGAGGGTGGTACGTGTATGGAATGAGCTACCAGAGGAACTGGTGGAGTTTGGTACAATTGAAACATTTGAATGGGTATATGAATAGGAAGGGTTTAGAGGGATATGGGCCGGGCACTGGCAGGTGGGACAAGGTTGAGTTGGGATATCTGGTCGGCATGGATGGGTTGGACCGAAGGGTCTGTTTCCATGCAGTATATCTCTATGACTGATGTGGTGTGTGAATAACCAATAATTATATCATTGTTTGAAAAAAACAGTGCTTGCCCTAGGTCAATATTCCTCCACATACCATTTCAGAAACACATTTGATTTGATTTACTATTGTCACATGTATCTAGGTACAGTGAAAAATGTTGTTTTGTGTGCAGTACAGCCAAACCATACCGTACAAAGTTGAATGATCCACTCTATGGAAGACAGTACAATGAAGGGTATGTAGGTTAGTCTGATCTTAGAGTCGGAAAAAAAGGCTGGCATAACACCGAGGGCCGAAGGGCCTATACTGTGCTGTACTGTTCTATGTTCTGTACACACTAGCCAGTAGTCTCATTGTGGGATCTTGAGTTCCATGGTGAAAAGGTCTTTCCTCCAACCTCCTCAACGTCCTGCCCCTTACTTTAAATCTATGCCTCCTTGTCATTGATCCCTTCGTCAATGGGAAAATTTCTTCCTGTCTGCCTTATCTATGTCCCTCAATTTATATATCTCAATCGTGTCCTCTCTCAGTCTCCTCTGTTCCAAGGAAAATAACCCCACTCTGTCCAATCTCTGAAACTCTCCAGCCTAAGCAACGTCCTGGTAAATCTCCTCCGCACTCTCTCCAGTGCTATCACATTCCTCCTATAACATGGATTCCCAAACTGCACACAATAGCCCAGCTGTGGCCTATCTGATCTTTTATGCAGTTCCAGCATTACCTCCCTGCTCTTAAACTCTATGCCTGAAGTGTGTCATATGCCTTCTTAACTACTTTATCTGATAATTTAAGAAACCGGTAGATGCATGCGCTGAGGTCCCCCTCATCCTAAGTGATTGGATGGCCGAAGGGCCTGTTCCTGTGTTGTATCGTTCTTTGTTTTTCCCTGGCATCCTACTGCTCAACATGTATTCATTTGCCTTGTTTGGTATTATATACAATGTATATACAGGTAGGATATATGTACAACAGCAGATAGCCAGGTGTGAGCAACAAACTAATTTAATCAAGGTGTTGATATGAATATAAATCTAAAAAGAGCAGTTAAGCTGTCTCGTAAATTAGATTTTGCAAAGGGACTCAGTAGTTCGTGAATCACTGGCTGTTTGCAAACTGTTTTTTTGTTTCACGGAAAAATACTGTGTTCCAGATACTCTGGATGATGGAGCCTCAGTAACCTCCAGTGGATTAGGTGAGGAAGAGGGTGAGGATGAAGAGCTGACGGCGGTCGCAAACCATCTCAACAAGGATTTCTGTGATGACTTCCTCAATGAAGAGCGGCCAAAAGAGAATGATAAAACAGAGGAGGAGAAAGAATCAGAGCCTCCGCCCAAACCCCCGAATATAGCCTCTCTGTTAGGCCCCCTCCCTACAGCAGCCAGCCTTGGCCTGAAGGAGTCCATTGAAGAGTGTATAGCAGCTGATGAACCTGAGTCAGGTAAGTGTACTTAACGTTCTTGACTGTGTCTATAATGCAGTAGGAATGTGTTGCCTGCAAATTTGAAACTACATGGTGATTTGGATGAGAGAATAATGTCACACACAGTTATGAGTCATTCTATCTCTGCACTGTGACTAACTAAGTGAGCCTGCCTGTGCTGTGCACCTGAGCTCTCGCACACTGCTGCCAATTCATAATATTTCAGTTTTCAAGTAATGTAATAAGTTCTTTAAAGTTGAAAACTCAACAACTGACTCGATTGCTGATTCTTCTCGTTCTGAACCCTTGCACACTGTGATGTAATTGCTCCACTGTTGTCAGCATGTTGTCAGCTGTGTCACCCCTCAGTTCTGCTATTCTCACCCCATCCCCTCTCCTCCCCCAAACTCATTGCCTCCCTTTTCTCCTTTGAGATTTCCCTTAAAAACTCACTTCTTTGGCAAGCTTTAACTTGCCTGGTCTATTAGCTCCTAAAGTGGCTTAGCATCAGTATTTTTGGATAATGCTGCTATGAAGTCTCATGGGACATTTTGCTATATTAAAGAAGCTTTATAAAAAATATTGTTAGGAGGGCATTGTTTAAGCCCAAGACTACTAAAATGATATTTGTGGTCCGTTGATTTTTTGACCAGTTGCCTAACATGCTTGTGCAATGTTCCTTTCTGCAGCTGTTTACACTGCTGGAAATGGAAAAATGCTTCCAGTAATATATAACGGAGAGAATTATTGGGGTTTTTTGTTGACATCTCCAATGTATCTTTCTCAGCTTTAATATCTTCTGTAGATCTGTTGGTTACACGTTCAAAGGGAAAAGTATTTGAAAATGAAGAACTATTTCTCTGTTGAGCTGAGCGCGTAATGCAGTAAGCTTTATGTGCTGGAAGCTACACATTAATAGACAGAACCGTGTTCTTTGCAGACAGAAAGAACAAGCACTACGCCAGTTTTCAACTCAACAGAATAAGCAACAGCCATTCTTTGGTTAATTTCTCAGGGTAATGTCTTGACCAATCAATCTATTAGTTTAAAATTTAGGTATTTTCTATTTAAACTGTGCAAAGATCTTAATAAGCATTTCTGGAGCAGGTGGACTTAAACCTGAGTTTCCTGACTCAAAGATAGGGACATTACTATTGTACCATGAGTGACCCATTGGGACAGAGTTCAGCCTGTTCAGTGATGTCATGATGCACCTTTGGAGCACGTGGGAGTTGAACACAGACCTCCAGGCTCCATAGGGACGTTACCACTGTGCCACAAGGGCTTGAACAATGAAAATTTGAACAAAACTTGGCAATTAACTGTCTCAATCATCATTAATTGGTGTATTAATGGAAATGCGTCCACCAATCTGAGTCTAACTTCCAACGAATTAGCACTGTCCTCTCATACAGCATGAATGTTGGGTTTGTTCCTTTAATAGTATCCTCATAAATGTCCTGATGAGCACAGAGTTAAAAGATTTCATAAAATATGTTTATTTCTCAGCAATGCTCAAGTTGTACATGACCAAATGATTACTTCTGCTGAGTTGTGTTTGCTTGGTTTTGAGAAGGTGTGTGTATACTTTTTCTGTCTGGCTGTCCACACTGAAGTACACATACGTATTCATATCGCTCAATATGTGGTATGCAACGGTAAAGTAAAAGCTGATACATTCAGCTTTAGGTCTGGTGATATTATGGAATTCTGGAGTTTCTTGTATAGGAGACATGCAGTGGGTCTTGGCAGGCTAATTGACTCTGGAAGCCAGCATAGTCATCGGTCCCCAAATTCCTACAGCGGACCCAGACATGGTGCTGGTTAATGATCAATGGTACAATCCCAATCTGTTCTGTCCATATGCCTCCAGTACAGGTGTAAGAGGCTCAGACTGCCTGTAGTTCCACATCTGTTAAATGTTCACTGATGAAACAGATGGATGAAGTGAATTTAAAGTCATATCTGTTCCCAGTTGCGCACTTCCAGATCATGGTTGTCCACTCTTTGGTCTCCTTAATGAGACTAATGACTCTTAATCACTTGTGACTGTGATTTCTTTTCCCGCATGGAACTTAGTTGAAGAGCTTCAGCTGAAGGTGCATACGTCTGAACTGAATCAAACAACTTAGGCTGGACTTCAACAGCTTCCTCATTTCCCCTTCCCCCACCTCATCCTAGTTTCAAACTTCCCTTGACTTGTCCGGACTTGTCCGAACTGCCTAGCTCCTTTTCCACCTATCCACTCCACTCTCTCCTCCCTGACCTATCACCTTCATCTCCTCCCTCACTCACCCATTGTACTCTATGCTACTTTCTCCCCACCCCCACCCTCCCCTAGCTTATCTCTCCACCCTTCAGGCTCTCTGCCTTTATTCCTGATGAAGGGCTTTTGCCCGAAACGTCGATTTTGCTGAAGCTCCTCGATGCTGCCTGAACTGCTGTGCTCTTCCAGCACCACTAATCCAGAATCTGGTTTCCAGCATCTGCAGTCATTGTTTTTACCTCATTGACATATAAACCTCTGTTTAAAAATATGAATGATTCGGAGATGCCGGTGTTGGACTGGGGTGTACAAAGTTAAAAATCACACAACACCAGGTTATAGTCCAACAGGTTTAATTGGAAGCACACTAGCTTTTGGAGCGATGCTCCTTCATCAGGTGATTGTCCTGATGAAGGAGCGTCGCTCCGAAAGCTAGTGTGCTTCCAATTAAACCTGTTGGACTATAACCTGGTGTTGTGTGATTTTTAACTAAAAATATGAAGGTACACATATGATTCTATGATCTATAAACAGTCATGAAGGTAGTAAAAGCAATCTTTTAATATTTTTAAGATGTAAGTAGATAGATTCTTGATGAGCAGGGGAGTGCAAGGTTATCTGGGGTGGGCTGAAATCTGGGGCTCTCAGAGCAGTCAGGATTTAATTGAATGATGGAGCAGGTTCAAAGGGCCGAATGGCCTGCTCCTCCTCTGGAGTAATCCAGCTGCTGTGCTTCAGACCATCCTGTTCTCTCATGGTTTTCTAAGTGAGGAGGAAAAGCAAAATATGTCACTTAAACTGCTGAATTCAAGAATGCTGAGTAATTCTTGCTCATAACTTCTTAGCGTTAGTTCTTAAGCTCAAAGTATTTTTTTTATATCGCCTAAAGGTTTTAGTCCTGGCTCAGTGTATTATGCACCTCCACCACTGGAGTGAGAAAGTCATGGGTTGTGCATATAATCCGGGCTGACACACTCAGTGCTGCATAGTAAAGGGATGACTGGAAAATGGGAAGCCTTCAGCAATGAGATAACGAGAATCCAGAGAAAGTATATTCCTGTCAGGGTGAAAGGAAAGGCTGGCAGGTAAAAGGAATGCTGGATGACTAAAGACATTGAGGGTTTGGTTCAGAAAAAGAAGGAGGCATATGTCAGGTATAGACAGGATAGATTGAGCGAATCCTTAGAAGAGTATAAAGGCTGTAGGAAATATACTTAAGAGGGAAATCAGGAGGGCAAAACAGAGACATGAGATAGCTTTGGCAAATAGCGTTAAGAAGAATTCAAAGGGTTTTTACAAATACATTAAGGACAAAAGAGTAACTAGAGAGAGAGAGAATAGGGCCCCTCAAAGATCAGAAAGGCGGCCTTTGTGTGGAGCCACAGAAGATGAGGGAGTTACTAGACGAGTATTTTGCATCAGTATTTATTGTGAAAAAGGACATGGAAGATATAGAATGTAGAGAAATAGATGGTGACATCTTGCAAAATGTCCATATTACAGAGGAGGAAGTGCTGGAAGTCTTGAAACGGGTAAAGGTGGATAAATCCCCAGGACCTGATCAGGTGTACCCTAGAACTCTGTGGGAAGCTAGAGAAGTGATTGCTGGGCCTCTTGCTGAGATATTTGTATCATTGATAGTCACAGGTGAGGTGCCGGAAGACTGACCATTGGCTAACGTGGTGCCACTGTTTAAGAAGAGTGGTAAGGACAAGCCAAGGAACTACAGACCAGTGAGCTTGATGTTGGTGGTGGACAAGTTATAGAGTCATAGAGATGCACTGCATGGAAACAGACCCTTCGGTCCAACCCGTCCTTGCCGACCAGATATCCCAACCCAATCCAGTCCCAGCTGCCAGCACCCGGCCCATATCCCTCCAAACCCTTCCTAATCATATACCCACCCAAATGCCTCTTAAATGTTGCAATTGTACCAGCCTCCACCACATCCTCTGGCAGCTCGTTCCATACACATGCCAACCTCTGTGATCTGAAAAATGTTGTGAAACTTGAAAGGGCTCAGAAAAGATTTACAAGGATGTTGCCAGAGTTGGAGGATTTGAGCTATAAGGAGAGGCTGAACAGGCTGGGGCTGTTTTCCCTGGAGCGTTGGAGGCTGAAGGGTGACCATATAGAAGTTTTAAAAATTATGAGTGGCATGGATAGGGTAAATAAACAAGATCTTTTCCCTGGGGTGGGGTAGTCCAGAACTAGAGGGCATAGCTTTAGGGTGAGAGAGGAAAGATATAAAAGGGACCTAAGGGGCAACGTTTTCAGACAGTGGGTGGTACATGTATGGAATGAGCTGCCAGAGGATGTGGTGAAGGCTGGTACAATTGCAACATTTTAAAGGCATCTGAATGGATATATGAACAGGAAGGGTTTGGAGGATTATAGGCTGGGCGCTGGCAGGTGGGACTAGATTGGGTTGGGATATCTGGTTGGCATGGACGGGTTGAACTGAAGGGTCTGTTTCCATGCTGTACATCTCTATGACTCTATGAATGAGTGCTGTGCTGTCAGAAATCTGTCTTTCAGATGAGGTGTTAACCCAAGGTCCAAATGTTTGTGAATGTTCCCATGGTCACTAATTCAAAAAGAGGCAAATTCTCAGGCTGTCCTGACTAATATTTATTCCTTGTAAAGACTACTTCTATTTATTTTTGGAAGGTGAACTAAAATGGGTGAAGATGCTTTAAACCATCGAAATTGTAAGAAGAGGTTTTAAAAACCAATTACTGGAGCATATTGAAAATTGTATATCCGATGATGCCTTATCAGAGTAGTGAAGAAGTCTCGACAAACTGTTAGTGTTCAGGACAATTGCGCCAGTCTTTTGATTGACGTTTTACTCAGCAGCAGTTGTTGTGGACTCGGGAGAACTCAGCATGGTAACTGCCTCTTGACTGGGCAGGTGTCTACAGCTTTGTATGTAGGTGCTCAGTGGTTAGCACTGCTGCCTCACAGTGCCAGGAACCTGGGTTTGATTCCAGCCTCGGGTGACTGTATGTGCAGAGTTTGCACGTTCTCCCCATGTCTGTGTGGGTTTCCTTCGGATGCTCTGGGTTCCCCTCTCAATCCAAAGATGTGCAGGTTAGGTGGATTGGCCATGGGAAATTGCCCACAGTGTTAGGTGTATTAGTCAGAGGGAAATGGGTCTGGGTGGGTTACTCTTCAGAGGGTCGGTGTGGACTTGTTGGGCCAAATGGCCTGTTTCTGCACTGTCGGAAATTCAATCCATTCCATACGACTGCAGGAATATCCAGCCAGCAAAGTGAAAGCATCCATCTCTCTCTCTCGCTCTCTCTCTCGCTCTCTCTCTCGCTCTCTCTCGCTCTCTCTCGCTCTCTCTCGCTCTCTCTCGCTCTCTCTCGCTCTCTCTCGCTCTCTCTCTCTCTCTCTCTCTCTCGCGCGCTCTCTCTCTCTCTCTCTCTCTCTCTCTCTCCTCTCTCTCTCTCGCTCTCTCTCTCTCCCTCTCCCTCTCCCTCTCTCCTCTCTCTCCCTCGCTCTCTCTCTCCCTCGCTCTCTCTCTCCCTCTCTCTCCCTCTCTCTCTCCCTCTCTCTCTCCCTCTCTCTCTCCCTCTCTCTCTCCCTCTCTCTCTCCCTCTCTCTCTCCCTCTCTCTCTCTCTCTCCCCCTCTCTCTCCCTCTCTCCGTGCTGTGTGGAGAAGTAAAAGCAAATTCCCAGAAGCTAGTTACTTTTCCTCACCCTTCCCCTGTAAGCTGCTCTCTTTGCAAATACCATGTTGAAAGCCAAAAGGGAAAACCCACCTTCGGAGGCTGTGAAAAGCTGAATTTTCAGCCAGTGAATGCGAGACTGAGAATTGGTATATCCACAGTGTCATGTCCTCAGCAAAAATTGAAAGGAACCGAAAGATAAAAGCTGATGGACATCTGCAGTTCAAACTGCTGCTATCAAACTCTATTTCTCTGATTTTCTTTTTTGGTCCACCCATAATATTTATTTCTTTACTATATGTGTGAATGGGAATTTTTTAAAGGAGTGGTGGAGGAGGAGGAATGGACCCGATGGCCCCCTGAGTTTGTTCTGCCATTCAGTAACTTCATGCCAAAGATTCACAACTCTGAGCAAAAAAGAAAACCTTCATTGTAATCCTAAATGATTGATCCTTTATTGTGAGACAGTGACCCTATGTTCTTGATTCCAAGGGAAACGTGTGTATACCCTGTCAAGTCCCTTCACAATCTTAATGTTTCCACAGTTGGCTTTGATTCTGTAACCCTTGTACCTTTGTTCAATAGAACATATCATTCTCAACTGGCTACTATACACAGCCAGAAGTTGGTACTGAGCTAGGCAGATGAGGACAGTCCTGGGTTTGAACTCTGAACTTGTCTGGTTAAATTACCTACTTTCTGCCTTGGTTAAAAACAGTTTGATTACGATACTTGGTTATTTTGTTGTTACGAGAGAAATCGAGTCTGCATATTGTTTTAATCTGAGTTAGACTGTAGGGTAGTAATAGGCTATTCTGCAATTTAGTACACTATTCAAATTTATGATGAGGCAGGGAATAGTGTGGCTTGATTTAAAGGGCGCTATCCCCAATGAGTCACGAAATCCTCAACCAATTTTAAAATTTACTTTGTGGAAGTGTGCTTTGCACAGATTGATTGCAGCTTTTGCCACATTATAGCAATGCATGCATTTTGAAGTACTTCTTTGTCTGTAGAGTACATTGTCAAAGAGTGCATTAGGAGACCTTGAAAGACAGTGCGTTAGATGAATGCAAATTAGTTGTTAAAGCTTTCTTGTCTGCTATCTGTAGACCGTTAAACTTTACTGATAAAGTCCTGGGTAGTTGAAATGCTTTGAGCTTGGTTGCAAGTGATGTACAGAGGCCAGTGACATCCGAATGGACAGAGCTGCAAGGCCAGTCACTGTGCAAATGATATTGCCAGTGTTGAACCAACGCTGTCTCCCAGAAAGTGAAGCTCCCAGAAATATTCTGCAATGAAGATGGTTAGGTATTTACCCAACTAAAAGTCCCCACATCGGCATCCTTCCTCATCCCTCCCTCTGTTCACCAGCTTTGCAATAATACTTTCAAGGTCAATTGGATGATGAGAGACAGGCTTTATTATATCGCTGGAAAACGTTGTGCAATGACAGCTCCAATTATTGGTTCTGAAAAGCTGGATGGAAGAAAGCTGGAGAAAAAAGAGGATTTCTGCGATCCTGCCAGTTTGCGATTTTTGAGAAGGTTTGTTGCTCAGGTTGAGGTTCAGGTTGGAAGGTTGCTCACTGAGCTGGAAGATTTGTTTTCAGACGTTTCATCACTATGCTAGGTAACATTATCAGTGAGCCTCCGGCGAAACTTCACTAGCATGGTGCCAAAACATCTGAAAACAAACCTGCCAGCTCAGCGAGCAAACTTACAACTTGAATCCTGCCAGTTCCTGCAGAGTGTGCAACATTCCTGTTTGAATTAACGCTTCCATTTCATCCGACCCATTTCTGTGGGCTAGTTATCAGTCTGCTTTCAGGCTTCCCTTGTATTGTTGGGGAACAGCTGAAGTAGCAGCTTCTGTATGGTGATAACCCTGCTCCATTTCACTTTTAATCCTCTCGTTAAATGCTTACTGATGGCAGCTCCTCCACACAGGAAAGGAAGAATGTGGGATCAGAAGGAGGTCATTCAGCCCATCAAGCCTATTCTGCTTCTCAAGATTTTGATTGATCTTTAACTTAACTCTTAAGCTGTATGAAAAGATAAGAAATAGGAGCAGGAATAGACCCCTTGGTCCCCTGAGCTTGTTCTGCCATTCAGTACTTCATGCCAAAGATTCACAACTCTGAGCGAAAAAGAAGCTTTAAATGATCATTCCTTTATTGTAAGACAGTGACCCTATGTTCTTGATTCCAAGGGAAATGTGTGTGTTTACCCTGTCAAGTCCCTTCACAATCTTGTATGTTTCCACACTTGGCTTTGACTCTGTAACCCTTGTACCTTTGTTATCATTCTCAGCTGGCTAACCCAATTGGCTTGATGTCGATACACAGCCAGACGTTGGGCTGGGCTAGGCAAATGAGGACAGTCCTGGGTTTGAGCCCTGAACTTGTCTGGTTAAATGACCTTAGCAAAGCAGCAATTGAGATGCAAAATCCGAAATTGCTGGAAAAACCCAGCAGGTCAAGCAACATCTGTGGAAAGAAAGCAGAGTTAACATTTCAGATCCAATGACCAGTGTAAGGTGCATGGGGATTAATATTAAGTTGGGCTATCGGTTGCAGCTTGTCTGTGACGCTCACCAGGATTGAATGTCCAGCTGGCACAGGTTGCTTACGTACACAGAGATAAAGGACATTTTAATGAGGTGCTGCTGGGTTGCTTGTGTTCATGGAGGCCTGTCCCAGTGAGAGCCCACATTTCCAGGGAAGGAAATAGAAATAGTAGGTGGCTCTATAGAAGGTACGGAAAATCATTCTCACTTCTGTTGAGACCTGTACTTGGATGAAGTGAGTTCCTGTGGCTGTAGGGTGTGAACTGTATTGTGTCCATTCAGTAAAATGCCACAGATTTGATTCTTCATTAGGCTGTTAATGAATTGTGACTGTCTGTCTGTGACCAGTAGAGTCTCATTGTTCTGCAAGAGAGAAAACTGTTCGTTCTGTAACTGGGAGGTCTAGATCAGAGTGGTGCTAGAAAAGCACAGCAGGTCAGGTAGCATCCGAGGAGCAGGAAAATCAATGTTTCAGGCAAAAGCCCTGATGATTCCTGATGAAGGGCTTTTGCCTGAAACGTCTATTTTCCTGCTCCTCGGATGCTGCCTGACCTGCTGTGCTTTTCCAGCACCATTCTAATGTAGACTCTGATCTCCAGCATCTGCAGTCCTCACTTTTGCCTAACTGGAGGAGGTGCATTGCTATGATTTGTGTCCTGTCAGCATCTGTGGCTGTTAGTGTTTGTAAACTGCTCTACAGTTGGCATCTCTCTCAGAGCACCATCCATTTCAACAGTGGAATAGGGACGTAAATACTGTTAGACCTGAGGAGTGTGGTCGTTTTGGGTTCCTATCAACCTCACTAGATTCCTTAATGCTGCTGCCTTTTCTATGACCCCCTCCATCAACAACTTTTTTCCCAATTTTATCCCTTTCCCCTGTTCCGAGCAACAATAACTTAGATTTATATAGCACTTTCAGTGTGATAAAATATCTCATGGCACTTTGCAAAATGTGACCACTGTGCCACATAAGGAGATGTTTGGTCAGAGAAGTAAAATTTTAAAGAATGTCTTCAAGGAGCGAGAGAGAGAGGGAAGTGAGTCAACCTATGCAGAAAATTCCAGAGCCTGGGGTTCAGGAAGTCAAAACCATAGCCACCAGTGCTGGGATGATGTGCAAAAGGTCTGACATTCAAGGCAAGGAATACCGAAAGGGTGCAGCTATTTCTTTCATTCATAGAATGTGGGCATCTGACTGGGCAGCATTTATTCCACACCCCTAATTGCTCAGAGGACTGTTAAGAGTCAAACACATTGCTGTAGGTCTGTAGTCCAGTTTAGGCCAAACCAGGTAAAGACAGCAGATTTCATTCCCTGAAGGATTTTGTTGAACCAAATGGAGTTTTTACAACAATTGACAGTGGTTAGATGGTCATCCTTATATTAATGTTTTATTCCATATTTTTATGGCATTCGATATCTGCTGTGGGATTCAAACCCAAGTCCCCAGACTATTAACATTGGCTCTTTCCTAGTAGCCCAGTGACAGTCCCCATTAGGGGAGGCAGTGACATAGTGTTTGATGCAAAGCTATGGAGAAATTTGAATATGTGTAATTGAACTTTTCTAGATAGTGATGTCTCTGAACTGGTTGCTCTCACACAACAAGCTTGATGATGAATTTTAGCACGTGCTTTTGACCATCTTGGGAATCAGAGTTGAGTTAGATTCTATTGTTATGCACTGCATGGTTTCACTGGGGCCTAATTGTCTTCGTGTTTTGGCCATTTGCATGCTTTCAATAGGATTTTGCTGCAGGAATTGAGACTTTTTCCCTCTTCCCCATCATTAATTTGGTGACTCTGAGGCTATTAACAACTCTGGTATGGCCTGATCTATTGAGTGCATAAGCCCACGGCACTGTCAGGAGAAGTGCAGAACTTCATTTAATTATCTTTTGACCCCATTTAGACTATTCGCTACCCTGATAATTTATTCACAAATCGGATTACCCTTTGGGTGACTTCTGGTTTGCTCCTGACTTCTTGATTTTTAATTTGTTCCCTTGGCATTTGTTCCTTTACCAAGGTTAGTGTTTTTCATATAGTAGTGATTCCTCTACCATTGTTAACTTTACATGTTATATCTGTTTGGTACTGTGCTGATCAGTAGATGTGCCACACAAGACTGGTGCCTGCCATGTATTTATAACCTACCTGTTTCTGCACATTGTTAATCAGAGATTAGATTATAATATCAATTATTTAAGTTCTGGACGTCTTGAGTGTGGATATCTATTATAGCTTTCTGTGTGTGGGTATTGAACTATGGACAGCCATTGTGTGCATCCAGCTGCAGAATTCCTGTCAGCGGACATGCAACTGTAAAGGTGTGAGTCGGTGTTCAACCACAGGCATTGGAGGGTGGACACGGTGGCACAGTGGCTCAATGGTTAGCACTGCTGCCTGACAGCACTAGGGCCTGGGTTCGATTCCCACCTCGGGCAACTGTCTGTGTGGAGTTTGCACATTCTACCCATGTCTTGTGTGGGTTTCCTCCCATAATCCAAAGACGTGCAGGTCAGGTGAATTGGCCAGGTTAAATTGCCCATAGTGTTAGGCGCATTAGTCAGGGGTAAATACAGGGTAGGGGAATGGGTCTGGGTGGGTTACTGTTCAGAGGGTCAGTGTGGACTTGTTGGGCCAAAGGGCCTGTTTCCATACTGTAGGGAATCTGAACTAATCTAATCCAACTGAGATTTGGTTCCTCCTTATTTCTGAATCCTCCTTTTGTCTAGAAAATGTCCAAGATTGCTGAACTGCTCTCGCCTCTTAAGCATCCTGCATTTTAAATATTCTGCTGTGTAGAAAATTAGTAGGGAAGGGAATGTGTAACGTTACAAAGATAGATTAAGTGAAAGAGCAAAAGTGTAGAAAATGGATTTTGGTTTTGGCAAATGTACAAGTTGGACAAAAATGGATAGACCTGGGTAATTTTTACATGAAATCCAGAAATAATAGAGAACTGAAGAAATTTGGGAGTGGAGTCCAGGTTTGTAGTATTAAAATATTTTGAACAGAATTAGAAAATAATCAATAAGGAAATAGAATGCTGGCAGATGTATCTATAAGACTAAAACACAAAGTGATAGAAGTCACGCTTTAGATGTACATACCCCTGGTTAGACTACGTCTGGATTAATAGCATTCAGTTCTGGTCACTGCACCTAAGAAAGGATGTATTCAATTAGTGGCAAGTGCAGGGTAGATTTACCAGAATAATATCTGGAGTCAGAAACTAATATTGCATTCCCAGAATTGAGAAGGTTAAGGGGCACTTTTAGTTTCAAGATATTAAAGGGTTGACACCGAGAGAAACCATTTCTGCTGATTGGTGTTTCTAGGACAGTGAGGTAGAGTCTAAAATTTAGAGCCAGACCTTTCAGGAGTGAAATTAAGTTACACTTTTCATTCAAGTGGCAATTAATGCCAGATCATTTGTCAAACCCAAAACTGTGATTGATAGGTTTTTAAGTAAACAGAGGAGAAGTGGGGATATGGAATTAGGTCACAGATCAGCAATAATAAGCATTTAATGAACAAGCCCAAGGGGCTATAAACCTCCTCATGTTCTTATATTTCTTTCTCCATTCTATCCTTATCTAGGTACTCCTTAATCTTTTTATGCCATTTGCGTCAATAATTCCTAGGGCTAATGAGTTGTACCAGAGAGTGGTGAGAATGTGCATCACTGCATCTATTTGTGGTTGAACTCTGTACCATTGAATCCATTTTCTCTACATCAGCCCAAAGCAAAGCGTCAGGTTTCTTGGGGGGGGGGGGGGAGTGCCTCTGGAGAAAGCTCTGCTTGTTGCTTTCCTCCTCTATTTTACTTGATCTTTATATTAGAAAGCATGCAATCAGGAATCTTCACATGGTCAGGAAGGAGGGATCGATTCTTGGAGTGAGACACAGCCCGAGGTAATTGGGGAAGGTTGGAGGTAATGTGGGAAGTCAGGGCAGAGAGGAGGAGGTGTTTTACATTGTGACTCATAGTTTGTCAGGTTTGATTAAAACAGGGCTGAATATGGGGTAAAAACAATGACAGCAGATGCTGGAAACCAGATTCTGGATTAGTGATGCTGGAAGAGCACCGCAGTTCAGGCAGCATCCCAGGAGCTTTGAAATCGACGTTTCGGTCAAAAGCCCTTCATCAGGAATAAAGGCAGTGAGCCTGAAGCGTGGAGAGATAAGTTAGAGGAGGGTGGGGGTGGGGAGAAAGTAGCATAGAGTACAATGGGTGAGTGGGGGAGGGGATGAAGGTGATAGGTCAGGGAGGAGAGGGTGGAGTGGATAGGTGGAAAAGGAGCTGGGCAGGTAGGACAGTGCTGAGCTGGAAGTTTGGAACTAGGGTGAGGTGGGGGAAGGGGAAATGAGGAAACTGTTGAAGTCCACATTGATGCCCTGGATTTGAAGTGTTCCGAGGCGGAAGATGAGACGTTCTTCCTCCAGGCGTCTGGTGGTGAGGGAGCGGCGGTGAAGGAGGCCCAGGACCTCCATGTCCTCGGCAGAGTGGGAGGGGGAGTTGAAATGTTAGGCCAGAGGGCGGTGGGGTTGATTGGTGCGGGTATCCCGGAGATGTACTCTGAAGCGCTCTGCTGGGAGGCGTCCAGTCTCCCCAATGTAGAGGAGACCGCATCGGGAGCAACGGATACAATATATGACATTGGTGGATGTGCAAGTAAAACTTTGGATGTGGAAGGTTCCTTTAGGGCCTTGGATAGAGGTGACGGAGGAGGTGTGGGCGCAGGTTTTACAGTTCCTGCGGTGGCAGGGGAAAGTGCCAGGATGGGAGGGTGGGTTGTAGGGGGGCGTTAACCTGACCAGGTAGTCACAGAAGGAACGGTCTTTGCGGAAGGCGGAAAGGGGTGGGGAGGGAAATATATTCCTGGTGGTGGGGTCTGTTTGGAGTTGGCGGAAATGGCGGATGATTTGGTGAGCACCAGGGGCGTTCTGCCCTTGTTACGGTTGGAGGGGTGGGGTCTGAGGGCGGAGGTGCGGGATGTGGACGAGATGCGTTGGAGGGCATCTTTAACCACGTGGGAAGGGAAATTGCGGTCTCTAAAGAAGGAGGCCATCTGGTGTGTTCTGTGGTGGAACTGGCCTCCTGGGAGCAGATACAGCGGAGGCGGAGGAATTGGGAATACGGGATGGCATTTTTGCAAGAGGTAGGGTGGGAAGAGGTGTAATCCAGGTAGCTGTGGGAGTCGGTGGGTTTGTAAAAAATGTCAGTGTCAAGTCGGTAGTCACTGATGGAGATGGAAAGGTCCAGGAAGGGGAGGGAGGTGTCAGATGGTCCAGGTAAATTTAAGGTCAGGGTGGAATGTGTTGGTGAAGTTGATGAATTGCTCAACCTCCTCGCGGGAGCATGAGGTGGCGCCAATGCAGTCATCAGTGTAGTGAAGGAAGAGGTGGGGAGTGGTTCCGGTGTAATTACGGAAGATCAACTGCTCTACGTAGCCAACAAAGAGACAGGCATAGCTGCGGCCCATACGTGTGCCCATGGCTACCCCTTTGGTCTGGAGGAAGTGGGAGGATTCGAAGGAGAAATTGTTAAGGGTGAGGACCAGTTCGGCCAAACGAATGAGAGTGTCGGTGGAAGTGTACTGTTGGGGATGTCTGGAGAGGAAAAAACGGAGGGCTTGGAGGCCCTGGTCATGGCGGATGGAGGTGTAGAGGGATTGGATATCCATGGTGAAGATGAGGCGTTGGGGGCCGGGGAAACAGAAGTCTTGGAGGAGGTGGAGGGCGTGGGTGGTGTCTCGAACGTATGTGGGGAGTTCCTGGACTAGGGGGGATAGGACAGTGTCGAGGTAGGTAGAGATGAGTTCAGTGGGGCAGGAGCAGGCTGAGACAATGGGTTGGCCAGGGTGGTCAGGCTTGTGGATCTTGGGAAGGAGGTAGAACCGGGCAGTGTGGGGTTCCAGGACTATGAGGTTGGAAGCTGTGGGTGGGAGATCTCCTGAGGTGATGAGGTTCTGTATGGTTTGGGAGGTGATGGTTTGGTGATGGGGGGTGGGGTCATGGTCGAGTGGGCAGTAGGAAGAGGTGTCCTCGAGTTGGCGTTTGGCTTCAGCGGTGTAGAGGTCAGTGCGCCAGACTACCACTGTGCCCCCTTTATCTGCTGGCTTGATGGTGAGGTTGGGATTGGAGTAGAGGGATTGGAGGGCTGCGCATTGTGAGGGTGAGAGGTTGGAGGGGGGGGAGGGAGGTAGACAGGTTGAGGCGGTTAATGTCCTGGCGGGCTGAAAATGTGTTGCTGGAAAAGCGCAGCAGGTCAGGCAGCATCCAAGGAGCAGGAGAATCGACGTTTCGGGCATGAGCCCTTCTTCAGGAAGGGCTTTTTTAAAACAGGATAAATTAAAGTCCAGGATCGGGGGCTCAACATTCAAGTGAGCCATAAGCCCATTGGTCGCTGATAGCTATTAATTTGACTATCTATAACCCGTAATAGATTGAAGGTAAATCTGCAAAATATTTACAGGCTACAAACTAAAAGATGAGTATGAACTTTTAACAATCAAATTAAGAAACAAGTAAGTAAAATAGAGATGCCGGGCCAGGTAACTGCACAGTGTGAGAGCTGGTGGACCCCATTGTAGTTCACAGTGACCACATCTATAGCATGCTGGAACCAGAGTCATGGTGAATCCCATAACTAGGGCAATGGACAGTGCTTTAAACTAAATAGTGAGGAATGTTGTGGGGGAGGGTGGTTGTACAGTTGCATGGAAAAATTAAAGGAAAACATTAAAGTGCGGGAGGGCTCAGCATAGGCGATGAATTTCTTTAGCCAGAGAATGGTTAATTTCTGGAGCCTATTTCCACAAAAGGCTGGAGGGGCCAATCATTCAGTTTTTAAAATTCATTCACGAGATGAGGGCATCTCTGTCTATGCCAGCATTGATTGCCCATTCCCAGACGGCAGTTAAAAATCAACCAAATTGCTGTGGCTATGGAGTCACATGTTGACCAGGCTAGGTAAATACAGCAGAATTCCTTCCCTAAAGGACATTCGTGGACCAGATGGATTATTCCTTAACAGCTGGCTATGGAGGTCTTGGTCATTATTAGATTTTTCATTTCAGATTTTTATTGAATTCAAATTTCATCATCATTGTGATGGAATTTGTCTCCACTCCCTCAAAATTACCTGGGTCTCTTGATTAACAGTGTCTCCAGTGATAATACTATTAGGCTGTTACCTGCCCTCTAATGTGTGTTGAAGGCAAAGATAAATAAGTTCTTCACTGGTAAGGGATTCAAGGGCGATGGGGCAAGGCAGGAAAATGTGGTTGAGAAACCTATCAGCCATGATGGAATGGCAGAGCAGACTCAGTGGGCTGAATGGCCTCATTCTGCTCCTATATTTCATGGTTTTGTGGTCTTTTCACTTATCAGTACATTTTCCCCAAATCCTCCATATTCTGGAGTCCTCGTCCAACTTGTGCAAATGTAAGCAAAACCTTTTCACTCAGCGAGTAGTTAGGGTGTAGAATGCACTGACTGGAAAGTTAATGGAGGCAAGTTCAACTGAGGCATTCAAGAGGTTGTCGGAAATTGTTTGGACAGTAATGGTGTGCTGGGATATGGGACAAAGGCAGGCGATTGGCATGAATGGCTTCCTTCTGTACTGCAGTGATTGTATACTTGTATTTAGATTAGATTCCCGACAGTATGGAAACAGACCCTTCAGCCCAACAAGTCCACACCGACACTCCGAAGAGTAACTCACCCAGACCCATTCCCCTACCCTCTACTTTATCAACCCCTGACTAATGGCCAATTCACCTGACCTGCACATCTTTTGGATTGTGGGAGGAAACCGGAGCACCTGGAGAAAACCCACACAGACACAGAGAGAATATGCGAACTCCACACAGACAGTCACCCGAGGTTGGAATCGAACCCGGGTCCCTGGTACTGTGAGGCAGCAGTGCTAACCACTGAGCCACTGTGTTCCCCCCCTCCACCTTTCTTGTTTGTCAGTTTGTCCTGCTGAAATCTGAGAACCTGTCCATTACGTTGTTCTTTGCATTGTTAGTCATGGTGAATGCAGAGCACTGAGAAAGAACTGTTTTTAATCAGTGCTTAGATATATGTGGGAATTAATCGAGCAGGAGCAACAACTACATTTGATAACCCTCAGGGTCTGTGGTACTCATCTACTCCAGAGGTCTCCTGGTAAAACATTCGGAAGAAGTGTCATTAACTCTGGTCAAAGGTGAAAATTGATTGCAATTAATATTTATTATTGTATATGTCAGATCATTGCGGTGGAGCCCAGTCTAGGATACATTACAGTAATAACAAAGCAAAAACGAGCTGTTTAATTTTGGAACCTAGGGATCTGTATGGCTGGAGCAATGCTGTCTTGTGACCTTCCTGTGTGAGGTGACTGCCACTTGGGAAGCTGCTGCTTCTGCTTACTAATTGTAGTATTAACCCTGACCTGCGTGCTGACTCACTCTCCTTGGGAAAAGGAGATGACGTAGGAGAACTTCATTAAATGGATTGGAAAATGCAAATCATTAGTTTGCACCCCTGTCTATGCTAAGCCAGCTGATCTCTGTGAGTGTTGTGTTAAACGTGTCTCGTAGTTATCTTACCTGATTCAGAAGCCCCATTCAGAATCTCAGTCGATGCTCCAGTGTAGTACTGGGACATGGATGGAGGGACACCGTATTTCAGATGTTATGTGAAACTTCAAGATGGCTGAGGAAACCCCTGTGTAACCGCACTTGCCCATTAACACGTTCTGTAGAAAAATAAAACTGACGTGGTAAATATGTGAAAATTGCATTTTTCTATAATGTGATCACACCTTATAGTGGCCTGCCTTATACAGTAAAAAGCATTGGAAGACATTAGGAGTAAGCTGTGGAAAAGCTTCATAATTTTTCTGTTCAGCCTGCTATCTTGGGACAAGCCCCATTCTATTGTCAATGCAGTCACAGATCTTTTCAGTGTTTCTGTATTGCAGTGTGTGGAAACCTGGAGCATCTCTACAATCTTTGTGATATCAGCCAAGGGAAACACGTGAATGAGTAGACGTGCACATATCAGATTCTTCAGGTTAATTGTGGTAATAACATTTTAGCCTTTTCCCTAATCCATGCCTGAAAAATGCTGCAGGTCATCCAGGTGCTTTCATTAGGCCCATATGGCATGGCCAGTGTCTTGATATTCATAGAGCAATATAACTTTATCACAAGAGCAACTTTGCAATGACGTCCGCGTTGGTGCAGACAGTGGTAGTGATAAGTTCTTTGCTCAACTTTCCACCATCCCATGTTTCATCTTTAAACATTAAGAAGCGATCTAGTAAAATACAGTAAAACATACAGGTTTTATCTACATTAAAGTTTTTCTTGGTCCGTACTTGTTCAGGACGTGGACATTTTGCAAACGTTGCTGCAAGCTTGCCCATGATTTTGTGTTCTAACTCTGTCCCGGTCACTTGGCGTGGTTATGTGACTGGCATGCAATATTGCAACTAATTCAGAGTTACCAATTCCAAAGTTCAGAAGTATGGATCTTACTGCAGTTCTACAGGGCCTTAGTAAGACCACTCCTGGCATATTGCATGCAATGTCGATCTGCCTATCTAGGAAAGCATATTCTTCCCAAGGAGGGGCTGCAGATTTAAATAAGGGAGGATATTGATCAAGCCCAGACAGGTAAAATGCATTGGTGCACAGAGCTTATCCAGTGTAGGATGAGGAGACCCAAAGATCAATTTAGTATTGCATTGTGCTTTTCTCTTCCAGTGCACTATTACCATATAATGTCAGACCCACATCCAGGTTGTGACACTAATGAAGTTTAGGCATCCCGTGTGTTTATAATTTTCCTCCGCATCCAGTCCATGTGAACAACTGAAAGGGATACGTGAAATTGCTGTCATGGGAATGACGATCAGTCGTGTCTCTCAAATATTGCACAGATGTTTTGCACTGCTTGAACATCTGTTCTATGTTACAGTAGGGAAGATTTAAAATTTCAGTAAGTTTTTATAAAGAACAAAAATATGCTGCTGGGTTTAGTCTGTTTGGTGGGAAGGGACATATACCATCAGAGAACAGTCGCCTTTAAATGGATTACAGAATATTAGCGACAACATCCATCGAACTAAGCAATTGGCATCGAGGGAGTAACTTGTAAATTGTTGAATTCACAATTCCTCTAAGGCTAGTAACTGATAGTGTAATTGGGTCCACTAAAATAATTGTATCCCATGGATGTTTAGCCGTTTGTGAATTTAAGGGCAATTTCAATTTGTTGTAATGGCATGTCTAATCACGGTTTTACACTGGGCATCAATTATGTGTGATGTCTCTCTTCCCCCCACCCCCCACCCCCCTCCCTAGTCTGCACCAGTATCTCTCCTGCCCCACCTCCACCTTGCCTCCCCTTCTGACAGCTGTGTACCGTGTGGATTGAGGCTGTCCAGAAATGGAGCACCAACTGTGTCTATGAATGTGTACACTTTCCATCAGAGTGCAACATTGCAGTTCGGGATGTGAATCCTGTCTGCTGCTTCATTTGTATCCCCTCCCCAAATGAAGACAGAGAAACTGAGGAGAGCTGTAGTCCCCTCAACCTGCTGCTCCAACTGAGGTCAGCTGCCTTCTGTGTTTGAATATCTTTCTTGTTGCATTGAATAGTCTGAAAGCAAATCATATCTCAGCATGACATATGCAGTCTGTTCTGATATAACACAACAGTACCATTCCTGTGCAATCCCGCGTTATAAGAATACCATGTAATTTCAGCACCACTTAAACCAATGGGACTGGAATTGTGTTGGAGCAATACAGATAAGGAAAGTTCACGTTCTACAAATAATAGTCTAAATTCTTCAATCGCATTATAGCCAGTTTATGTTGAAGAAATGGGTGTTACAGCAAAACTGACTGTAGGCCACTGAAGTGGACCATTTGGCCCAGCTGTTGTGTGTCAGTGTCTTTACTCCATATGAATCTGTCCTGTCTGTTATAACTCATGAAGCCCGACTAGTTTTATTGTTGAACATTTAAAGTAAAGCTACCACTCATGACGCACACATACTAGTCCCAGCCAGGATCAGGCAGTTCAGCACAACCCATCCCTGGGCACTTTTTTCCTTCTATAAACCACCACCAGTAAATCACCAACAACAACAGAGATTGTTGGTGAAACTCAGCAGGTCTGGCAGCATCTGTAGGTATAAAGCAGAGTTAACATTTTGAGTCGGTGACTTTTCTTCAGAATTTCCAATTGTATAATTTAAATGCAAAGCCCATTAAGGGCAGTGCAGACTGAGGGAAAGGGAGGGAGACTGGGAAGAGTCAGTACACACCTCTGAAGCTGGTAGGTCTTGAATCTGACCTTTCTGCTCCAGAAACAGGGACACCATCACTGTGCCACAAAAGCCCCGGGTCTACTTTATCTTTATGTTTATCAAACACATCCGAATGACTACTCCACCATCAAATCACAGTAACTTTCTTTTTGTTTTTAACCATTAACCATAGGGATCATTTTTTAAACACTCATTGACCTGTTGAGAGATGTTATTAACACTTCTGGAGCAGGAGGGACTTGAACACAGGCTCTCCTGGTACAGAGGTAGGGATATTACCACTGCAGCACAAGAGCCCCTGGATCTACTTTATTGATTTGCTAAACAACCTGTTCAGAGATATTATCTCTGGACCAGGTGGAACTTGAACCCAGGCCACCATAACCCAGAGGTAGAGACACTACCACTGTGCTGCAAGGGCCCTCTCTTATTCTTTTTCTCTTTTTAAAATGTTTTCCTTTTTCTTTTCCTTATACTCCACAGTGCTATTACGCACAACTGAATGGCTTTCCCACCACCAAAATCTCCGTGACATTTCCCCCCCTCTATTTCTAGGACTGCATTTCAAAATTTTAAAACTTTAATCTACTTTTCCAATCAACCAGTTCAGAGATGTAATTACACACCTCTGGAGCAGGTGGGACTTCAACCCAGATCTCTCGGTCCACTACCACTGTGCCTCAAGTGGATATAAATCCATTAATGGATATTTTGATTTTGAAGCATTAGGGTATTGTGATGGAAAGGTCAGGAATGAAAGGAAAGCAGGAATTAGTGAGGGATAGCAATAGGAAAACTCTCACTGTGAGTACAGGAAGAGGAAAAGAGCTCTGCTCTAATCATATGCTTGTTGATTCAGTGCTCTTCAAAGCCTTTGACAGTACACCATGAAACCTTGGTAAGGGAGATAGCTTCCAGGCCAGAATGTACAATAAGAAGCTAAATGAAAGTAAATGACACATTGAACATTGGGAAAGAGAATTTTGTTGACACCTGTTCTTCAATAGTTTCTCTTCACAATACCCTCATCATCTGAGTTCTCCAAAATCCATCGACTACTTTATCCTTGCAAACTACCTCCACAAACTCCAAACTTCCGTTCTTTCCAAATTCTCTTTGTTTTTAGTTTGTGCATGGCTGGTAAACCCAGCATTAATTGCCCCAGGGAGGCTGATACTGAGCCACTCTTTTGAACTGCTACAGTCCCATATGATGATGTCAGGTGGGAGTACCAGGACTTTGACCCAGAAACAGTTAGGCAACAAGTCAGGATGGTGTGTGGCCTGCAGAGGAACTTGGTGGGTGGTGTTCCCGATGTAGCTGTTACCCTTGTTCTTGCAGGTGGTACAGCCCATGGCTAACCCACCTAACCTACACATTCCTGGATACCATGACAATTTAGCTTGGCCAATCCACCTAACCTGCACACCTTTAAACTGTGGAAGGAAACCAGAGCACCCAGACGAAACCCACATAGACACAGGAAGAATGTGCAGTTTCCACAGACGGTCACCCGAGGCTGGAATCAAACCTGGGTCCCTAGCGTTGTGAGGCAGCAGTGCTAACCACTGAGCCACCGTGCCACCCTTTGCAATGAAGAAAGAAGAAATTTGCAAATGGATATTTATAGGTTAAGTGGATAGGACAAAATTTGGCAGATGAAGTTTAAGGTGAATCAATGTTGGATTATCCATTTTGGTCAGAGGAATTGAAAGGCAACATATTATCTCGATGGAGAGAAACTTCAGAGTGCTTTAGTGCATTGGGATCTGGGTGTTCTCTTGCAAGAATCACAGAACACTTGTACAGAGGTGCAACAGGTAATAACAGAAACAAAAGGAATGTTGGCATTTACTGCTAAAGGAATAGAGTATAAAGGTAGGGAAATGTTGCTGTGACTGTTGCTATAGAAGGCATTAGTGAGACTGCTTCTGGAGTATTGCATGCAATTTTAATTCCTTAATTGAGGTGGGGTATAGTTGCATTGGAGGCAGTTCAGAGGTAGTTCACTGGGTTGATTTTGGAGATGAAGGGTTTGTCTTATGAAAAGAGATTGAGTTTTTGAGGACTATACACTCTGTAGTTCAGAAGAATACAGAACTGACTGGGTGAAAGAAGATAGTGAGTGGCAGTGGATGGAAAGTATTCTGCCTGGAGGTCAGTGACCAGTCGTGTCCCACAGGGATCTGTTCTTGGGCCTTTGAGTGAAGCGGGTTGTAGTTTTTATAAATGACTTGAATGAAGGAGTAGAAGGGTGAGTTAGTAAGTTTGGCAATGACACAAAGGTCGGGGGTGTTGTAGATAGTGTCGAGGGCTGTTGCAGGCTACAAGACATAGACAGGATGCAGAGCTGGGCTGAGAAGTGGCAGATGGATTCAACCTGGATAAATGTGAAGTGATTCATTTTGGAAGCTTGAATTTGAATGCTGAATACAGGATTCTTGGCAATGTGGAGGAACAGCAGGATCTTGGGGTTCACATCCATAGATCCCTCAAGGTTGCCAATCTAGTTGATAGGGTTGTGAAGAAGGCATATGGCGTTTTGGCTTTCATTAACAGGGGGATTGAATTTGAGAGCCACAAGGTTTTGCTGCAGCTCTATAAAGTCCTGGTTAGACCACACTGCCCAGCCCTGCCGAGTTTTCACTATCCCCCCCCCGGACCTTCCCCTCACCGAGGATGAATGATCAGTCCTCAGCAAAGGCCTTACCTTTATCCCCCTCTATCCACGCATCAATGAATTTAATAAATGTTGTGAAGTTGAGCACATCTTCCGCTGCTTCCGAGCTTACCTTTACAATCAGGACACCCGCCCACCTTCCGAGGACCCATTCACTCGCCTCCAACACACTCCATCCACCTGGACACCCCGTGCTAGCCTATTACCCGTCCTCGACCTATTCATTTCCAACTGTCGCCGAGACATTAACCGCCTAAAACTGTCTACCCCCCTCCCCCATCTCTCACCCTCACAACGCGCAGCCCTCCACTCCCTCTGCTCCAATCCCAACCTCACCATCAAGCCAGCAGATAAGGGGGGTGCAGTGTAGTTTGGCACATTGACCTCTACACCGCTGAAGCCAGACGCCAACTCAAAAACACCTCCTCCTCCTGCCCTCTAGACCATGATCCCACACCCCCATCACCAAACCATCATCTCCCAGACCATACAGAACCTCATCACCTCAGGAGATCTCCCACCCACAGCTTCAACCTCTTAGTCCTGGAACCCCGCACCAGCCGATTGTACCTCCTTCCCAAGATCCACAAGCCTGACCACCCTGGCCGACCCATTGTCTCAGCCTGCTCCTACCCCACCAAACTCATCTCCACCTACCTCGATACTGTCCTATCCCCCTAGTCCAGGAACTCCCCACATATGTTCGAGACACCACCCACGCCCTCCACCTCCTCCAAGACCTCCGTTTCCCCGGCCCCCAACACCTCATCTTCATATCCAATCCCTCTACACCTCCATCCGCCATGACCAGGGCCTCCAAGCCCTCCGTTTCTTCCTCTCCCGACGTCCCCAACAGTACCCTTCCACCGACACTCTAATTCGTTTGGCTGAACTGGTCCTCACCCTTAACAATTTCTCCTTCGAATCCTCCCACTTCCTCCAGACCAAAGGGGTAGCTATGGGCACCTGTGTGGGCCCCAGCTATTCCTGTCTCTTTGTTGGCTACGTAGAACAGTCCATCTTCCGTAATTACACCGGCACCACTCTCCACCTCTTCCTCCGCTAGATTGATGACTGTATCGGTGCCACCTCTTGCTCCCGTGAGGAGGTTGAGCAATTCATCAACTTCACCAACACATTCCACCCTGACCTTAAATTTACCTGGTCCATCTCTGACACCTCCCTCCCCTTCCTGGACCTCTCCATCTCCAATAATGATGACCGACTTGACACTGACATTTTTTTACAAACCCACCGACTCCCACAGTTACCTGGATTACACCTCTTCCCATCCTACCTCCTGCAAAAATGCCATCCCGTATTCCCAATTCCTCCACCTCCGCCGTATCTGCTCCCAGGAGGACCAGTTCCACCACAGAACCCACACCAGATGGCCTCCTTCTTTAGAGATCGCAATTTCCGTTCCCAAGTGGTTGGAGATGTCCTCCAACGCATCTCATCCACATCCCGCACCTCCGCCCTCAGACCCCACCCCTCCAACCGTATCAAGGACAGAACGCCCCTGGTGCTCACCTTCCACCCGACCAACCTTCGCATTAACCGCATCATCCGCCGACATTTCTGCCACCTCCAAATGGACCCCACCACCAGAGATATATTTCCCTCCCCATCCCTTTCCGCTTTCCACAAAGACCAGTCCCTCTGTGACTACCTGGTCAGGTCCACAGCCCCAATAACCCACCCTCCCTTCCTAGCACCCTCCCCGGCCACCGCAGGAATTGCAAAACCTGCACCCACACCTCCTTCCTCACCTCCATCCAAGGCCCTAAAGGAGCCTTCCATATCCATCAAAGTTTTACCTGCACATCCACCAATGTCATATATTGTATCCGTTGCTCCCGATGCGGTCTCCTCTACATTGGGGAGACTGGACGCCTCCCAGCAGAGCGCTTCAGAGTACATCTCCGGGATACCCGCACCAATCAGCCCAACCGCCCTCTGGCCTAACATTTCAACTCCCCCTCCCATTCTGCCGAGGACATGCAGGTCCTGGGCCTCCTTCACCGCCGCTCCCTCACCACCCGACGCCTGGAGGAAGAACGCCTCATCTTCCGCCTCGGAACACTTCAACCCCAGGGCATCAGTGTGGACTTCACTAGTTTCCTCATTTCCCCTCCCTCCACCTCACCCCAGTTCCAACCTTCCAGCTCAGCACTGTCTCCATGACCTGTCCTACCTCCCAATCTCCCTTCCCACCTATCCACTCCACCCTTCTCTCTGACCTATCACCTCCATCCCCACTCCCATTCACTTATGTTCTCTTTACTAGCTTCTCCCCACACCCCTTATCTCTTCACCCTGGAGGCTCCATGCCTCTATTCCCGATGAAGGGCTTTTGCGCGAAACATCGATTTTCCTGCTCCTTGGATGCTGCCTGACCTGCTGTGCTTTTCCAGCACCACTCTGATCTAAACTCTTGGAATATTGTGTCCAGTTCCGGCTGCCGCATTATCGGAAGGATGTAGACGCTTTCGAGTGGGTACAGAGGAGATTTACATAGATGCTGCCTGAATTGGAGGACTTGCCTTATGAAGAGAGGTTGAGAGAGCTGGGGCTTTTCACACTGGAGAGAAAAAGGAAGAGAGGTGACATGATAGAGGTGTACAAGGTAATGAAAGGCATAGATAGAGTAGAGATGGAAATGTGTTGCTGGAAAAGCGCAGCAGGTCAGGCAGCATCTAGGGAACAGGAGAATCGACGTTTCGGGCATTAGCCCTTCTTCAGGAAGGCTAATGCCCGAAACGTCGATTCTCCTGTTCCCTAGATGCTGCCTGACCTGCTGCGCTTTTCCAGCAACACATTTCCATCTCTGATCTCCAGCATCTGCAGACCTCACTTTCTCCTCATAGATAGAGTAGAGTAGATAGAGTAGAGATGTTTCCCCAGGACTGAAATGGCTGTCACGAGGGGTCATAATTTTAAGATGATTGGAGGAAGATATAGGGGAGATGTCAGAGGTTGGTTCTTTACACAGAGAGTGGTGGGTGTGTGGAATGCACTGCCAGCAGTAGCAGTAGCAATAGAGTCAGAGGCATTAGGGACATTTAAGCGACTTCTGGACAAGCACATGGACGGCAGTAAATTGAGAGGTGTGTAGGTTAGGTTGGTCTTAGATTAAGATAAATGCTTGGCACAATATCGTGGGCCGAAGGGCCTGTACTGTGCTGTACTGTTCTATATTCTAGATCTATTGCTTCCTAGAGACAAGTCTAATATAATGTGGTAGGAGCGCAACATATTGAAGTGATTAGGTAGCATTGATGGATAGATAACTGAAAGGTCTGTGAAGGATTTCCATTGAGATTGGTCAGTCATTTTCTCCACAATTCTCTAACTTCAATAACATTTTCGTCCTTTTTAAACTGAGCCAATTAGTAACTCAGAAGGAAATCACCCTCTCAAGCTCAGTATAAGCAGCAATTATTTAAAAGCTGTGGTCTGAAGGCCTTCAGCACATACTGCAAGGCTGGTTCTGCACTGAAAGCACACATCATGAAACAGTTTCCATCAAGTTTGAGCTGAAAAAGGAACAGATTTGTGGACAGTGCAGCTTTGCATTTGTGATTACTGTGTGGGAGTGAGTTATAAAGCTCACTCCTACACCCTAACTATCATATTATTCATCTGCTTCTCTCCTCTCTCCCCTCACCCCATTCAGACAGAATGCTAAAGCTCCTGGTGGCTTCCTAACTGCCTTCAGATTTTGCGAAGGTTCCCTCTGTCTTTTTCATTTCCTGCTTCGATTTCAGAATCTGGTCAACAGACCACTTTTTTTATTAATGCTACAGCTTATAGATGGGAGAACGGATGGCCAGCCAGGAGAGCACTGGGAAAAACAAGACCAAAAGATGCAAACTTGTGGTATCATAGGAGATGTGGTGTCGTGATAATGTTGCTGGATTAGTACTCCAGAAATCCTGGTTAATGCTTTAGGGACTTGCTTTCAAATCCACCATGGTGGAATTTCAATTCAGTTAATGAATCTGGAATTAAAAGTTAGTCTTATTCATGTTCATCATTAATGTTTTTTTTGTGTAAAACAAATGACCACTATACTTTAGAGAAGGAAATCTGCTGTCCTGACCTGGTCTAGGACCTACATGTGACTCTAAAGCTACAGCACTGTGGTTAAATGTGAGCTATCCTCTGAAATGGCTGAGCAAGTCACTCAGTTCAAGGGCACTTAGGGCTAGGTAAAGAATGGTAGCTTTACTAGCGTCACTCACATCAATGAAAGAATGTAGTTTCTTTACTCAGAGAGTAGTAGGGGCGTGGAAAGCACTGCCTGCAACAGTAGTAGGCTCACCAACTTTGAGGACATTTAAATGGTCATTGGATAGACATACGGATGAGAATGGAATAGTGTTGGTTAGAAGGGCTTCAGATTGGTTCCACAGGTCGGCGCAACATCGAGGGCTGAAGGGCCTGTACTGTGCTGTAATGTTCCATGCTCTATGTTTTAAAAACAAACTAGGAGTCCCACTGAGCCTGAAGACCAAAGGAAAGGCATTAGAGGTGGATGGTGAGGTCGGACATGCCAAAGGCTTTTCCCTAAGGTGAGAGAGTTCAAGACGGCATATTTTTTGGGTGAGAGGAGAAAGATTTGAAAAGGACTTGAGGGGCCACAATTTTGGTTAATGTGTGGAATGAATTGTCAGAAGAAGTGGGGGTGTAGGTACTATTACAACATTTAAAAAAACATTTGAATAGGAAAGGTTTAGAGGGTTATGGGCCAAGTGCAGGCAGGTGGGAGTTGTGTTTGAGAACAATGCCAGTGTGGACTGGTTGAACCAAAGGGTCTGTTTCCATGCTCTTTGACTCTACAGCTGCAGGAGGATCAAAAGGAGGCTGGGAGGGAGAACTTTCCGGTCACAGCTGACGTAATTTCTAACTTTGATCAGCCATTTTAGAACTGTAATAGGGGCAGAAAGCAGAGTTAGAAGATTCAAACAATAAGGTGGGATAAATGGACATGGATCTGAGAGGTGACTGCATAAGGAAATGAGAACCAGTGAAGACTGTGAGTAATACAACTCCTGACCCTTTAACGCCTGTCCATCATTTGGAAGTACAAGTTAGGAGTGTGATGGAACACTGTCCCTTTTCCAGAACTCACACTGCCTCAGCAAGACTCGAGGGGTCAGGCCACCCAGGGGGAAGTAGCCCCATTCAACGTCATAAACATTTACTCCTCCACTGCAGGTGCTTAGTGGCAGCAGCGTGTATCATCTAAGATGCTATATAGCAACTGCCAAGTTCCCTTCAGAAGCACCTTCCAAGCCATGAGCTGTACCACCTGCAAGAACACGGGCAGCAACTACATGGGGACCATCACCCACCAAGTTCCCCTGCAGGCCACACACCATCCTGACTTGGAAGATTATTGCTGCTGCCTAACTGATTCTGGGTCAAAGTCCTGGAACTCCCACCTGTACAGAATTGACATCATCATATGGGATCGTAGCAGGTCAAAAGGGTGGCTCAGCACCAGCTTCCCCTGGGCAATTAATGCTGGGTTTACCAGCCATGCACAACAATAAAAGCAAAGAATTTGGAATGAAGGGAAGTTTAGCGTTTGGGGAGGTAGTTTGCAAGGACAAAGTAGTGGAAGTAGGGTGTGGATTTTGGAGAACTCAGGTGATGATGGCTGTTCTATATGGAAGCAAAACCTGAGAGGAGAGGGTGGATGATCATGTCCAGATAGTGCCCTGGCCTATAGACCCTACTACCATGAGAGGACAATAAACCCCAGATAAGAGGTTTGTAAACTCATGAGGGGCATGGATAGGATAGGATAAATAGGCAAGGTCTTTTCCCTGGGGTGGGGGAGTCCAGAACTAGAGGGCATAGGTTTAGGGTGAGAGGGGAAAGATATAAAAGGGACCTAAGGAGCAACATTTTCACGCAGAGGGTGGTGTGTGTGTGTGTAGTGAGCTGCCAGAAGAATTGGTGGAGGCTGGTACAATTACAACATTTAAAAGGCATCTGAATGGGTATATAAATAGGAAGAGTTAAGGGGGACATGGACCAAGTGCTGGCAGGTGAGACTAGATTAGTTTAGGATATCTGGTCAGCATGGACAAGTTGGACCGAAGGGTCTGTTTCTGTGCTATATATCTCTATGACTCTTTGACTCTATAACTTTCTCAGCAGTAAGGGAAATAATGTCCCTTTATTGAATCCCTAATGTTACTTGGCTATGGTCAGCTAACCTGGCATAGATAGGGGATCACAGCAGGCAGCTGCTGATCCATATGGCTTTGTGCTGGACGGGAAATAGTGAGCAATATTTAACTCGCGGCATCATGAAGCCGCAGCATGCTGGGCTGTGATTAAAATAATTTTAGCCTACGCTTTTGATAGATCTCCTTTCACTGACTAATAATTGCATACTCAGCCTTGGTCAGACCTAAGGCAGCTTTTTAAAAATGCAGGAAAGTTATTAATTTATTTAGCCGAAATGCAGATTTTTTTTTGGAATACAGCAATAGCTCAAAATGATTTTTCCCGGCTGTCAGCCTCCCTTCCCTCCCTCCCTCCCTCCCTCTGTGTCCAAGTCTCTAGTTGCTGAGGTTTGAGCCTGAACAGTCTGTCTCCTGCCAGTCAGCCCTGTTCTTTTCCCATATACACTTTGCAGCAACGATGCAGACAATTCACTCTCTTTCCTCGCCCTCCTCCAACTCCAGCTATGCCATGAATATCCGACAACAGATCGGGTGAGGGACCTGGATCGTGCAGGTTGGAATGGAGCATTCTTGCACTGCCAGCCAGCAAAAGCTGGTTTATGTTTTCCTGGGGCGTGGGCAAGGCCAGCCTTTTTTGTTGCCCATCCTTAATTGCCCTTGAACTGAATTGACTTGCCAGATTATTATAAAGTTCAGGTGGATCTAGTGTTGACCAGATTGGAAAGGATGACAGATTTTATTTCTTCCCCAAACATTATGAGAGTGAACCAAATGAGTTGTAATGGCATTGATGGTAACACCGTGAAATTAGCCTGAGTATCTGGATTACTAGTCCAATGATAGTACCACTGTGCTACTGTTGCCTCCCCAGAGACCTGAGTAAATGCGATGAGTGAGAATGGCTTCAGTGGCTGCACACTCCAAGGTGAACCACGTGCAGCACGCCTACAGTTTGACACTAGAAATACTAGAGCAAGTGCATGAATTTGCAGAGACAGCCATGATCTTATTGATGGACTGGGGTGTATAAAGTTTAAAAATCACACAACACCAGGTTATAGTCCAACAGGTTTATTCGGAAGCACTAGCTTTTGGAGCGCTGCTCCTTCATCAGGTGGTTGAAGGAACAGCGCTCTGAAAGCTAGTGTTTCCAAATAAACCTGTTGGACTATAACCTGGTGTTATAGAGTCATAGAGATGTACAGTATGGAAACAGAACCTTCGGTCCAACCGGTCCATGCCGACCAGATATCCCAACCCATTATAGTCCCACCTGTCAGCACCCAGCCCATATCCCTCCAAACGCTTCCTATTCATATACCCATCCAGATGCCTTTTAAATGTTGCAATTGTACCAGCCTCCACCACATCCTCTGGCAGCTCATTCCATGCATGTATCACCCGCTGCATGAAAAAGTTGCCCCTTAGGTCTCTTTTATATCTTTCCCCTCTCACCCTAAATCTATGCCGTCTAGTTCTGGACTCCCCGACCCCTGGGAAAAGACTTTGCCTATTTACCCTATCCATGCCCCTCATAATTTTGTAAACCTCTATAAGGTCACCCCTCAGCCTCCGACGCTCCAGGGAAAACAGCCCCAGCCTATTCAGCCTCTCCTTACAGCTCAAACCCTCCAACCCTGGCAACATCCTTGTAAATCGTTTCTGAACCCTTTCAAGTTTCACAACATCTTTCCAATAGGAAGATCAGAATTGCACGCAATATTCCAACAGTGGCCTAACCAATGTCCTGTACAGCCGCAACATGATCTCCCAACTCCTGTACTCAATGCTCTGACCACTAAAGGAAAGCATACCAAACGCCTTCTTCAATATCCTATCTACCTGCGATTCCACTTTCAAGGAGCTATGAATCTGCACTCAAAGGTCTCTCTGGTGTTGTGTGATTTTTAACCATGATCCTATTGATTATGGAGTTATCTCAAGAGGCTGTGTGGTCTACTTCTGCTCCTGAATTCATCAATAAAATGGTGCTACTCCACTACATTACAGTGACAACCTGCAAAGATAGAGGCATGATACCAGTGTGGGCAGAATTTCAGTATGAGGGTATTTTCTTGCTACTTCGGAATACCACATACAACAAGCTGTCACTGATGGTTTGCAGTTTTCGGCACCAATTTGATTCTAACCAGGAACACAAACCCTTTCCTTGTTTCAAGGACTAACACCTTACATTTCTATTATTGCCTTTCATGACCTCAGATATCCCAAAGCACTTTACAGCTAAGTACTTATGGAAATACTCTCTGTTATGTTGAATAGTGGCATGATTTTTTTTATGTCCAGAAGTCAGGACAGGTTCTCGATTAAACATATCATTTGATAATAGAACATAGAACAATACAGCACAGAACAGGCCCTTCGGCCCACGATGTTGTGCCAAACATTTGTCCTAGCTTAAGCACCCATCCATGTACCTATCCAATTGCCGCTTAAAGGTCACCAATGATTCTGACTCTGCCACTCCCACAGGCAGCGCATTCCATGCCCCTACCACTCTCTGGGTAAAGAACCTACCCCTGACATCCCCCCTATACCTTCCACCCTTCACCTTAAATTTATGTCCCCTTGTAACACTCTGTTGTACCCGGGGAAAAAGTCTCTGACTGTCTACTCTATCTATTCCCCTGATCATCTTATAAACCTCTATCAAGTCACCCCTCATCCTTCGCCGTTCCAATGAGAAAAGGCCTAGCACTCTCAACCTATCCTCGTACAACCTATTCTCCATTCCAGGCAACATCCTGGTAAATCTTCTCTGCACCCTCTCCAAAGCTTCCACATCTTTCCTAAAATGAGGCAACCAGAACTGCACACAGTACTCCAAATGTGGCCTTACCAAGGTCCTATACAGCTGCAACATCACCTCACGACTCTTGAATTCAATCCCTCTGCTAATGAATGCTAATACACCATAGGTGAAAATGTGTTGCTGGAAAAGCGCAGCAGGTCAGGCAGCATCCAAGGAACAGGAGAATCGACGTTTCGGGCATAAGCCCTTCTTCAGGAATGAGGAAAGTGTGTCCAGCAGGCTAAGATAAAAGGTAGGGAGGAGGGACTTGGGGGAGGGGCGTTGGAAATGCGATAGGTGGAAGGAGGTCAAGATGAGGGTGATAGGCCGGAGTGGGGTGGGGGCGGACAGATCAGGAAGAAGACTGCTGGTTAGGAAGGTGGTGCTGAGTTTGAGAGATTTGATTGAGACAAGGTGGGGGGAGGGGAAATGAGGGAATTGGAGAAAATGTGGCACTGACTTTCTGAGAGTATACAACTCCCTCACTGACCCTCCGACAGTGCATCACTCCCTCAGTATTGACCCTCTGACAGTACATCACTCCCTCAGTACTGACCCCTCCGACAGTGCGGCCCTCCCTCAGTCCTGATTGATGTCAGCCTAGATTGTTTCTCAGATCTTGGAGTAGGGCTTCAGTATGCCCTTTGGCAAGAGCAATACCTAACATGCCAGTGCAACACAGCAGACATGGTCAAACCTATCTGCAATAGCCTGGCTATAGTCAGTTCTGAAGTGGGGTCACAGGACCTGAAACGTTGACTCTGCTTTCTCTCCATGGATACTGCCAGACTTGTTGAGTTTCTCTGGCGATTTCTGTTTTTATTTCACATTTCCAGCATCCACAGTTATTTGTTTTTTTTTGTTTTATGGTTGTGCATGTTCTCTCTCACTCACATTTTGCCTTTCCTTATAGCTCTACTGCAAGTGCTCAAGGATTAGCCAATCTTGCCTGTGTGCAATTATCCTGTGTTGCTGAATTGTTCCAGTGGATATGACAGGGCAGTTAGAAAACTGGATTATGTTACAGATAAATGGGGCACAAGACTGAGCGCTCCAGCTAGTGACTCAGTTGTGTGGCTAATGCGTTATTGACTGGTTTCTGCATCAAGCACTTTGAATTGCAGATGAAAAGAATATTCAATCCCTTCTGAGAGGAAAGCTGGAAGCTGATAGGCTGATGTGTAATTTTTGAGACTTTGAAGTGGAATAGAGATCAGTCAGTGATCCCATGCTGAAATGTTTTGATGTCGTAACAGTTTCAAACAGGCTGGCAGCTGGCATTTGTGAAAGCACCACAGTGCCTGCTTGACACACTTGAAAGAAAAGTCCGAATTAAGCCTTGCCTGCTGTGATACTGACCCACACAGAATGGAGAACCCAGCTTTGATTCTGTATTCAATGTCCTGATACCAACTGGAGCACTGCAACTGCAAGCAGTATCTTCATTTAGGGTGGCACGGTGGCTCAGTGGTTAGCACTACTGCCTCACAGCGCCAGGGTACCAGGTTCAATTCCAGCCTCGGGCAACTATCTGGGTAGAGTTTGCACATTCTCCCCGTGTCTGCGTGGGTTTCCTCCGGGCGCTCTGGTATCCCCCCCACACAGTCACAAAGATGTGCAGGAGAGGTTGGATTGACCATAGGAAATTGAAATGGGATGTGTAGGTTAAGTGCATTAATCAGGGAGATGTAGAGTAATAGGGTAAGGGAATGGGTTTGGGTGGGATACACTTTGGAGGGTTGGTGTAGACTTGTTGGACTGAATGGCCTGTTTCTACACTGCAGGGATTCTATAAGTGGTAAAGTCATCCAGGATTGCCGTGCTTGATCATTGATAATTTTGAACATGATGCCCTTGCAGCCAAACAGCTTGCCAAAAATGACAAGTACTCTTGATATCAAGTGTTCAGAGAGTATTGCCAATGGCTATGGAATTGCACCATGGGTGTGAAAGACCTTTGGAAAAGAAGCCGAGAGAATATTGTTTAAATGACGGGGATTGAGTTGTACTTCCTTTGAGAAATTAAACTGAGATGCTATTACCCCTTCCAGGTGGATATCAAAAAATTGCATGGTCTCATCAGTGTTGTGAATATTTGTCCCTTTATTAGCATCACAACTTGTCTGATTTTGGGTGTGGGAACTTGCTGTGTGTAAATTGGCTGCTGCTTTTTTATTATTACAAAGAGATATAGAAAATAGATGTAGGAGTAGGCCATTCAGCCCTTCGAGCCCGCACCACTGTTCAGTATGATCATGGCTGATCATGTAGTTTCAAGTGTCTCATTCCCATTTCCTCTCTTTGATCCCTTTAGACGCAATGGCTACATCCAACTCCCTCTTGTATATTACTAACCGGCTGTCCCCAACAGCATTCACTGATAGAGAATTCTACAGGTTCACAACTCTGAAGAAATTCTTCCTCATCTCAGTCCTGAATGGCTTACCCCTTATTCTTACACTGTGACCTCTAGTTCTGGACTTTCCCAACATCGGGAACATTCCTCCCATATCTAGTCTGTCCAATCCAGTCAGGATGTCATATGTTTCTATGAGATCCCTCCTCATTCTTCTAAATTCCAGCAAATACAAGCCTCGTTGATCCAGTCTTTCCTCACATATCTATCCTGCCATTCTGGGAGTCAGTCTGGTGAACCTTGGCTGGACGCCCTCAGTATCAAGAATGTCCTTCCTCAGATTAGGAAACCAAAACTACACACAATCCTCAAGGTATGGCCTCACCAAGGCCCTGTATAACTGCAGTAGTGATTATACTACAGAAAGTCTTTCATTGGCTGTGAAACAACTTGGGACAAACATGAAAGATGCTTATGTGAACACATTCTTTCTGTATAAATCTGTCCGCTCTGTGGCTCTGTTTGTGAGTGTTATAGCTGGTTCTTGCATTGTCAAGTTCCTGCTCGACATGTATTTGGAAAGGCAAGGATTGATTAGGGATAGTGAACATGACTTTGTGCATGGGAAATCATGTCTCACAAACTTGATTGAGTTTTTTGAAGAAGTAACAAAGAGGATTGATGTGGGCATAGCGGTAAATGTGATCTATATGGACTTCAGTAAGGTGTTCAACAAGGTTCCCCATGGGAGACTGGTTAGCAAGGTTAGATCTCATGGAATACAGGGGGAAATAGCTATTCGGATACAGAACTGGCTCAAAGGTAGAAGACAGAGAGTGGTTGTGGAGGGTTGTTTTTCAGACTGGAGTCCTGTGACCAGTGGAGTGCCACAAGGATCGGTGCTGGGTCCTCTACTTTTTGTCATTTACATAAATGATTTGGATGCGAGCATAAGAGATACTGTTTATAAGTTTGCAGATGACACCAAAATTGGAGGTGTAGTGGACAGCGAAGAGGGTTACCTCAGATTACAACAGGATCTTGACCAGATGGGCCAATGGGCTGAGAAGTGGCAGATGGAGTTTAATTCAGATAAATGCGAAGTGCTGCATTTTGGGAAATCAAATCTTAGCAGGACTTATACACTTAATGGTAAGGTCCTAGGGAGTGTTGCTGAACAAAGAGACCTTGGAGTGCAGGTTCATGGCTCCTTGAAAGTGGATTTGCAGGTAGATAGGATAGTGAAGAAGGCATTTGGTATGCTTTCCTTTATTGGTCAGAGCATTGAGTTCAGGGGTTGGGAGGTCATGTTACAGCTGTAAGGACATTGGTTAGGCCACTGTTGGAATATTGTGTGCAATTCTGGTCTCCTTCCTATCGGAAAGATGTTGTGAAACTTGAAAGGGTTCAGGAAAGATTTACAAGGATGTTGCCAGGGTTGGAGGATTTGCACTATCAGGAAACTTTGAATAGGCTAGGGCAGTTTTCCCTGGAGTGTCGGAGGCTGAGGGGTGACCTTATAGAGGTTTACAAAATTATGAGGGGCATGGATAGGATAAATAGACAAAGTCTTTTCCCTGGGGTTGGGGAGTCCAGAACTAGAGGGCATAGGTTTAGGATGAGAGGGGAAAGATATAAAAGAGACCTAAGGGGCAATGTTTTCACATAGAGGGTGGTACGTGTATGGAATGAGCTGCTAGAGAAAGTGGTGGAGGCTGGTACAATTACAACATTTAAGAGGCATTTGGATGGGTATATGAATAGGAAGCGTTTGGAGGGATATGGGCCGGGTGCTGACAAGTGGATCTAGATTGGGTTGGGATATCTCGTCGGCATGGACGGGTTAGACTGAAGGGCCTGTTTCCATGCTGTACGTCTCTACTCCTCTAGCACTCTGGCATGTGTCTTCTCCCTCCCAGTAATTCTTCTGACAGGGATGCTGGACCTATTAGTGTGCAGGGAGCAGCTATCCTGCAAGTTGAAGCAGGATGATTTTATTTCAAAATTTATGTGATATGGCAGGGTTATGGTTGGAAGGGTGAAAGGCCACTAAGTTCTATGTGGCTGGACTGTCACAGGTTTACTTTAATACCATTTCCACTACAAGTAGCACCTGGCAATAAGAAGATTCAAGGACAGCTTGCTCCTAACTGTCCTACTTTTACACGTTCCTTGCTGCGCGTTCCTGTAAGCATTAATAACAGCCAGAAGATGTGAAGTAACTGGAACTAGCTGATGTACTGGACTCCACATGAACTTCCACTCAAAGATCTGGATTTGCAATTCCATCCAAGATTAATGGCTTGAAGTGGCCAGGTTCGATGGCTTCAGCATTCAGTGCCAACTCACCACCACAGGCCACCATGCCTAAACCTGGCCAGGGAGTCTCAGTTGGTGAACTGCCTTCCAGTAACTCACCTTAAAGGACATCTGTGATGTGTAAGCTTATAAAAAGCACTTGAAGTTACTTGAAAAATGAAAATAAGTTAAATTTCAGTGACAAGTTGCAATACCACACACACACATCCCAAAGTGCTTTGTAGGCAGTGAAGTACTTCTCTTTTAGTCACTGGTGTAAGATAGAAAATAAACAACTTGGGCCAACTTGTGCACAGCAAGCTTCCACCAACAACAATGTAATAATAATGTGAGAAATATCATTTTAGTTGTAAATGATCAGATAATCTGCCTTGGTGATGTTGTTTGAGAGTAAACATTAACTAGGACCTGGTGAAGATTAGGCGAAAGTGGGTACTGCAGATGCTGGGGATCAGAGTGGCGCTGGAAAAACACAGCAGGTCAGGCAGCATCCGAGGAGCAGGAGAATCGACATTTCGGGCAGGAGCCTTCATCAGGAGAATTCCCCTGCTCATCTTTGAATGTGCAGGGATATCTTTTGTATCCCTGAAAAGGGGAGGCAGGCAGACTAGGATTGATACTAGCTTCTAGAAATGCATTTCCAACAGTGCGCCACCTTCTAGGGTTCTTCTTGGATGATGGATCGTAGCACTTTGTACCAATGGCAACGTAAAGTGTAAACATTTAACCATCAAGGGAATCACATTTGATCCAGGTCAACAGGAAAATATGGGAACTGCTTATCAGTGCGCAACATGACATTTTTAAAACCTCTTTTCTACCTCCATCTAACTATTGCCATCAGAGTGGAAATGATATTATCAACTCCAGTTTCCATCAAGTTGTACTCCAGTTCAGATCAAGGATGAAGAGCCATCTGGATGATTCAACTGGATTTTCTGATAAAGTTTTAGGATCCATTTTTGGTTTAACTTTTACTGGCCAAGATTTTGATGTCTTTCAACTGTTAAGTGTTAAGAAACAATTAAAACATCAGAAAGCCATTCATTTGAAAGTTAACCAATTGTAACCATTTGTGCCTTAACGTACAAGGTCTCTTTGTGCTCAGGTCAAACTCCCTGATGAAACACCTCATTGTCCAAACAATGCAATACTGTCACAAGTTAAGGGAGAGCAAGCCCCAGCTACTTGAACAGGCAGCCTTGGCTCAGTGGCAGCACATAACCCTGCCTACATCCACTGCAGTCATTGTCTCTGGATTGTCTTTCAGGCTCATCGGGAAATTTTAAAACAAGGTTTTGGAGATTAAACTGAATCTGGAAGATTAGAAAAGGGCAGCATGGTGGTTCAGTGGTTAGCACTGCTACCTCACAGCCCCAGGGACCCGGGTTCGACTCCAGCCTTGGGTGACTGTGTGTGGAGTTTGCACATTGTCCCCGTGTCTGCGTGGGTTCCCTCCAGGTGGTCTGGTTTCCTCCCACAGTCCAAAGATGTGCAGGTCAGGTGGATTAGCCATGGGAAATTGTCTGTAGTGTTCAGAGATGTATAGGTTAGGTACATTAGTCAGGGGAAATGTAGAATAATAGAGGTAGGGAAATGGGTCTAGGTACGATACTTTTGTGAGGGTTGGTGTGGACTTGTTGGGCCGAATGGCCTGTTTCCACACTGTAGGGATTCTGTGATTCTATAATCTATGAAAAGGGCAGTCTTCACTCAGGCAGGACGACACATGATCACACAGATAAAGAGCATGTACATCAGCAGAGGAGACTGAGGAGAACGTTATTGAAATGTATTACATTGTGAGGGGCATAAGTAGTGGAGACAGGAAGAAACATTTCCCCTTGGTGGAGGAGTCAATGACCATGGATTTAAGGCAAGTGACTGGATATTTAGGGGAATGTGATAAAAAACTTGGTCATCCAGAGGGTGTTGGGAATCTGGAACTCCCTGCCTGTAGTGGTGAGAGAGGCAGAAGCCCTCAGAATGTTGAAGAAGTGTTTAGATGTGCATTTGTGATGCCAAAACACACAATACTATGGGCCAAGTGCTGGGAAATGGGACTGATGCAGGCTCGATGGCCCAAGGGACCTTTTTCTGAGCAGTCGGTCTCTGTGATCCTGTGAGCCTCCCCACTTCCCAGGACACACAGGATCAACCGTACTCAGTTTCAGAACTACCTGAAATCCACGGCCAGTGAGAAACTAACCCAAAGTGGCCGTCTTGCAGTTGCAGAATATTCTGATGCACTTTGATAGTTCTCACAGAATCCTTGAAAGAATATTTTGTGATTCCTTATTTGAGGATTTTATTTTTAATTGCTCATGATCCTCTCTGGCTGGGCCAGAGTTTATTGCCCGTCCTGAGTTGCCCCTTGAGAAGGTGGGGGGGTGAGCTGTCTTCTTGAATTCCTGCAGTCCATGTGCTGTAGGTAGACCCACAATGCCTGTTTCCAAACTGTAGGGATTCCAGGATTTTGATCCAACAACACTTATAGAATGGCAATATATTTCCAAGTTAGGGTGGTAGGGAGCTTGCAGGAGGTGGTGTTCCCATGTATCCACTAATTTTGTCCTTCTAGTTAGTAGTTGTCATGGGTTTGGAAAGTGTCTCTGTTTCAAAACGTGCAATGTGTTAAAATAGACCCAAATTCAAGTTTGTCCTCAAATGAATATCCCCCCCCACTCCAGTCCATGCCTTTGTTAACTTTAAACCTGATAATTTAATGCACTCTTTTCTAGCTTCCCATCTTCCACTCTGCAGAACAGCAAGGTCATAAAAAGCCCTGCTGCCTGTACCACAGCCTGCACCATCTCTCATTTGCCTGTCGGCCCTCTGATTACGGACACACCTTTGCTGCTGGTTATGCAATGTCAATACCTTAAAATTCTCATCCTTGCTTTCATATTCCTCCATGCCCTCACCCCTTTCTATCTCTGCAACCCTCTCCAGTCCTAATCTCTTTCTTTCCCTCTCTTATGTTTTCTTCTCTTTCTGTCAGTATAGCACAACATAAATACAAGCTACTGCTGTTGTCTGATTCTCTAAAAACCAGTGGTTCCTGATGGGCATCAAATATCCCATAGCACTGCTTTGAGAAGACATTTCTTCCTTGCCCTAGACTACATTCCTCCCTCCAGCAAAAAGAATCAGAACAGCAAAATACTGAGCTTGTTGCTGTTTGTGGGTCTTCCAATATGATGATAATTGTCATGTTGGTCAAAAACCAATTTGGTGCACATGATCGTTTCCCAACTAATTTGCAAATAAAACCAAAAAAACTGAGGCTGCTGGAAAGCAAATAAAAACAGCAGGTGCTGGAGAAGCTGTACATCTGTGGAGAGAAGCAGAATTAATATTTCAAGTCCAGTATAACTCTTTAACATAAATTCTTGACAAAAACAAACCCAAACCAGAGACTTCTGAATAAAGACAGTGTCCATTTAAATGTTCATAAGCCACATGGGAACATAGTGCTCATAGTATGCTGTAAACACTTATCTTGTAAAGGTCACAAAGGAAATACATATTCACAAATGCTTTTATTGCAAGAAAGCCTTGAGGTTATGTTAATGAGCAACAAAATCTGGATCCATTTCTACAGTAATATGAAAAAGTCCTGTAACCTCAGGGGCAAAGGCTGAAACAGCTACAGTAAATAGTACAGATAGGGTTTCACTTTGTGAAAGATGATAGAATAGACTATACTTAAATCGCTGTTAGTTTCCTGGTGTCAGATGACAAGTACTTTAAACATTAGCAGCACAAAGCGCCTCCCTTTTATTTCCTTCTGTTTCCACACCCACAATCTCGTTCTCTCCAGAAGGCATCAAGTGTCTCCCAGCCCTCCCCCAAAGATATTTCGTGTGGGTGACCCTTTCATATGCCTGGGCATTCTCTTTCAGGAGACCACCACACTGAGCCTGAGCTGCACTCAACAGACCATTTTTGGAAGATCGAATGCAGGAGGGAAGTACACAGTAAATGGCAGAATTTCTGGAGCACAAGTCTTTAGTACTATTGCTGGAATGTTTTCAGGCCCCATAGCCTTTGCAGTTTCTAGTGCCTTGAACCATTTTTTTTATATAATGTGGAGTGAATCAGATTGGCTGAAGACTGGCATCTGTACTGCTTGGGGAAGACCGGGATGGATCAGCGGATGCTTCAGCCTTGCCTTCTGCATTTATGATGGCTCTTAACATCATTTGAGTATGGGGGTACTTGTGGAATCTCCTAGTCCAGTGAGTTAGGTTAGATTAGATTAGATTAGATTACTTACAGTGTGGAAACAGGCCCTTCGGCCCAACAAGTCCACACCGACCCGCCGAAGCGTAACCCACCCAGACCTATTCCCCTATATTTACCCCTTCATCTAACACTACGGGCAATTTAGCATGGTCAATTTGCCTAACCTGCACATTTTTTGGATTGTGGGAGGAAACCGGAGCACCCGGAGGAAACCCACGCAGATACGGGGAGAACGTGCAAACTCCACACAGTCAGTCGCCTGAGGCAGGAATTGAACTCGGGTCTCTGGCGCTGTGAGGCAACAGTGCTAACCACTGTGCCACCGTGCCGCCCACGGTGGCACAGTATTTAATTTAATTATATTATCCACCATATTTAATTATCCACCATCATTCATGACTGGATGTGGCAGGACTACAGAGCTTAAATCTGATCCATTGGTTGTGGTATCACTTGGCTCTGTCTGTCACTTGCTGTTTATGAATGATGGAACAGGCTCGAAGGGCCAAATGGCCTCCTCCTACTCCTATCTTTTATGTATATGTATATCTGTACCTTACAGACACACAAGTTTGGCACACAAGTGGTCCTGTTTGGCTTCACCAGGTTGACACCTCACCCTCAGGCATGCCTGGGTGCTGCTCCTGGCATGCCCTCCTGTTCTCCCCATTGAACCAGGGTGATCCCCTGTCTTGATAGTAATGGTTGAGTGGGGGATGTGCCAGATCATGAGGTTCCAGATTGTGATGGAGTACAATTCGGCTGCTGTTGATGGCCCACAGCGCCTCACGGATGTCCAGTCTCGCATTGTTAGATCTGTTTGAAGTCTGGGAGAAAGTGAGGACTGCAGATACTGGAGATCAGAGTCGAGAATGTGGTGCTGGAAAAGTACAGCAGGTCAGGCAGCATCCTGATGAAGGTTTTATGCCCGAAACGTTGATTCTCCTGCTCCTCGAATGCTGCCTGACCTGCTGTTTGAAGTCTGTCCTATTTAGCATGGTGAGGGCGCCACACAGCACAATGAAGGTTATCCCCAAAGAGAAGGTGGGACTTCCTCTCCACAAGGACAGTGCGGCCGTCACTCTTCCCGATATTGTCATGGACAGATTCACCTGCAGCTGTCAGGTCGGTAAGGATGAGGTCAAATATGTTTTTCCCTCTTGTTGCTTCCCTCACCACCTGCTGCAGACCCAGTCTAGCAGACTAGCTTTCTCTGTAGCACTGCAGCCAATCCACTCTTGGTGGTGGACATTGAAGTCCCCCACCCAGGGTACATTTTGTGCCCTTGCCACCCTCAGCACTTCAGCTAAGTATCCTTCAACATGAAGGAGTACAGATTCACCAGCTGAGGATGACAGTATGTGTAATCTTGCCCATGTTAACCTGATGCTGCGAGATGTCAGGAGGTCCAGAGTTGATTTTGAGGTCTCCCAGGGCAACTCCCTCCCGACTGTATCCCACTGTGCCGCCCCCTCTGCTGGATCTATCCTGTTGTGGGACAGGACATATCAATAGATGATGATGGTGGCGTCTGGGACACTGTCTGTAAAGGTAAAGATATACATATGCATAAAAGATAGGAGTAGGAGGAGGCCAATTGGCCCTTCGAGCCTGTTCCATCATTCATCACAATTTGGCTGATCATCCAACTCGATAGCCTAATCCTGCTTTCTCCCCATAACCTTTGATCCCATTCGCCCCAAGTGCTATATCTTGACACCCCTTGAACACATTCAATGTTTTGTCATCGACTACTTCCCATGGTAATGAATTCCACAGGCCCACCACTCTGGGTGAAGAAGTGTGTCCTTATCTCTGTTCTAATTGGTTCACTCCGAATCCTCAGACTGTGACCCCTGATTCTGGACACACCCACCGTCGGGAACATCTTCCCCTCATCTACCCTGTTGGAATTTTATATGTCTGTATTAAATTCCCTGTCACTCATCTGAACTCCAGCCAAAACAATCCTAACTTCGTCAATCTCTCCTCATTCGTCAGTCCAGCCATCCCCAGAATCAGCCTGGGAAACCTTCGCTGCACTCCGTCGAGAGCAAGGGCATCTTTCCTCAGAAAAGGAGACCAAAACTGCCCACAGTATTCGAGGTGTGGCCTCACCAAGGCCCTGTGTAATCACAACAACACATCCCTGCTCCTGTACACGAACCCTCTCTCAATGAAGGCCAACATACCATTTGCCTTCTTTACCACCTGCTGTACCTGTATGCTTACCTTCAGCGACTGGTGCACAAGGGCACCCAGATCCCACTGCACACTCCCTCTCCCAGTGTACAGCCAGTCAGACAGTAATTTGCCGCCTTGTTCTTGCTGCTTGTTTTTGATTCCGTGAGTTAGGGCGGCAGGGTAATTCAGTGGTTAGCACTGCTGCCTCACAGCGCCAGGGATCCGGGTTCAATTCCAACCTTGGGTGACTGTCTGTGTGGAGTTTGCACATTCTCCCCGTGTCTGTGTGGGTTTCCTCCGGGTGTTCCGGTTTCCCCTCTCATTCCAAAGATGTGCAGGTCAGGGTGGATTGGCCATGCTAAATTGCCCACAGTGTCCAGGGTTGACAGGGCTGTTTCTGCTATTGTTGATTGCGCTGCCTTGGCTCATGCCAGGTGGTGTCTTTGGCTTCATTTATTTTCTTTGTTGAAACTTTGTTGTGATTGATACAACCAAGTGGCTTGCTAGGCCATTTCAGAGGGCAGTTAAGAGTCAACCACATTACTGTGGCTGTGGAGTCATAGACCAGATAAGGATTGCCGATTTCTTTCCCCGAAGAACATTAATGAGCCTGTTGGGTTTTTCCTGACAATTGACAATGGTCTCACAGTCATTGGTAGACTCTTTATTCCTGATTTTTCTTTGTAAGTTGAATTCACATTCCACCATCACTTACCACAGTGGGATTTGTACCCGTGTCCCAGAACATTAGCTGAGTTTCTGGATTGAAAGTCCAGCTGTAACACCACCAGGTCATTTTCTCCTTTAGAAGCAAAGTTTCACTTGAACTGGGAAAAGAACCCTGCGTGACTTTTGGAAATTTTCCCAGTCTAAGAATGTTTCAACCAACTGTAACACCAAAACCTATTGCCCAGTTTAAACCAGTTGAAGTGACACAGTTTGGGAGTCAAACCTTGAGTGTTACAGATCTGTCACCTGATACATCTGAACTTATAAAACCTGTAATAGAGGAACTCGGTCTTGACTTTGGGTTTGAAGAAGCAGGGAAGCCAAAATTTCCATGTATCATCTATAGCAACTACCAAAGACTCTGTTTGGCTTAGTTGGCAGCACTTCTACCAAGTAGTTGGTAACTTTGGAGATCAAGCTTTGCTCATGACATGAACACGCAACCAAAGCTGGTCCTTTATTGTTCAGCACTGAGGCAATGATGTTTTTGTAGGATAAATGTGCAAGGTGAAATGTTTGCTGGCCATTCTGTGGTTCAGGCAGCCATAGATCTTCTGCTTCAATTTGATGAAGCTTGGAAAATGTTCTAATGTCTTGATCAATGCTGCTACTTCATTATCAACACCCAGACTGCCTGAATTTTTCTTTTACATGGCTCATGGCAAATGACTGTAACTGACTGGCTAAGTATTTATTGCCTATCCATAACTGCCCTTTAGGATAGTAGTTGTGAGCTGCTATTTTGGACCGTTCCAGTCCATGTACCATAGGTTGACCCACAATGCCCATAAGGAGGGAATTCCAGGATTTTGACCCAGTGACACTGAAGGAACGGTGATATATTTCCAAGTCAGGATGGTGAGGCACTTGGAGGGGAACTTGCAGGGGGTGGTGTTCCCATGTATCTGCTGCCCTTGCCCTTCTCGATGGAAGTGGTTGTGGGTTTGGAAGATACTTTCAAAGTCGTTGATGCAGTGCACTTTGAAGATGGGACATGCTGCTGCCAGTGTGTTCTGGTGCTGGAGGGAGTGGATGTTGAAGGTGATGGATATGGTGCCAATCAAGTGGACAACTGTGCCCTGGAAGAGATCATGTTTTTGGGGCGTTGTTGAAATTACATTTATTCAGGCAATAGGGAACATTACAGCACCCTCCTGACCTGACCCATGTGATAATGGGTAGGTATTGTGAATCGGGAGATGTTACTCACCACAGAATTCCTGGCCTCCTACCTGCTCTTGTCACCACAGTTTAGTTTCTGATCAATGGTAATCCCAGAATGTTGATGGTGGGTGATTCAGTGTTGGTTGAATGTCAAAAGGAGTTGCTTAGGTTCTCTCTTGCAGGAACCTGTCACTTTTATCAAGCAAATGTGGCTTATCTGTCCTGAACATTGTCTAGGTCTTGCTGCATACAGGCTCAGATTACTTCAGAATCTGAGGAGATATTTAATGTCCAGTTCTGAGGAAAGGTCACTCGACCCGAAACATTAAGTCCACAGATGCTGCCAGATCTGCTGAACTATTCCAGCAATTTCTGTTTTTGTTTGAGATATTGAATACTCTGCAACCATTAGCAGATATCCCCACTTCCCACTTTTGACCTAATGATGGAGATTTGGTCATTGATGAAGCAACCGAAGTTGGTTAAGGTCACTCCCCAGTGTAAGAAAACTGACCTTCAAAAACCACAACTATCCTCCTGTGTGCAAAGTATGACTCCATCCATTGGAGAGTTTTCCCACAGATTTCTGTTGACTTCAGTTTCTCCAGGGCTCTTTGATACCACACTCGGTCAAATGTGAAAGGCAATTACTTCTCACCACTCATTTAATTGCACACCACCGTCCACAACTGGATGTGGCAGGACTACGCAACTGCACTCCTCCGTCCTCACCCGATCAAAGACCACCTTCTTTGATCTCCCTTCCCCAATGAAAAGCTCTTCTGTTTCTATTTTGCAAGTTCTGATGAAAGGTCATCAACCCAAAACATTAACTGCTTTCTGGACATATGCTGCCTGATCTGTTGAGGTTTTAGGCTTTTCTTTGTTCTTATTTAATTTGATTTATTAATACAGGATTGCTTAGCTTTTATCTGTTGCATGTTGCTTGCACTGTTTCCCATGCACATAGCCCTGTGTTGTAATTTCACCAGATTGGTGTCTAATTTTTAACTCTGCCTGGTGCTCCTGACATTTGCCCATCTCATTTTGCTACATAAGATTGTGAGCAATGTGGTAGCTGAGTGCCTCATATCATTGAGCACTAGAGGTGGTTGCCAAAACTGAATTGAACACATTTTAGATTTCAAACATTTTGCTGTTCAGACACAAATGGGGGGCTCTTGTACTGCTCAATAATTATAATGATAGCACTGAAATGTCAATGGTCAAAACCATGTTTGATTGAGCTTTTGGAAAGTATTTGGAATGCGGCTTAAAACTGAATCCAGTGAACTTTTAGTTCCTGCAAAAAACTTAGCCAAAACTTGAAAGCTCTGATCCAGTCAGTGTAAGTGCATTACTAATGCTTGCATTGAGCTCCTTGTAATGGCTAATATATGATCTCATTTCTGATTAAAAGCAGAAGTCACACGACACCAGGTTATAAAAGTCCAACAGCTTTATTTAAAATCATAAGCTTTCGGAGCGCTGCTCCTTCGTCAGGTGAAGTGAGGAATCCGTCTCCCTACATTTCACCTGACGAAGGAGCAGCACTTTAAAACTTAAAATAAACCTGTTGGACTTTTATAACCCGGTGTCGTGTGATTTCTGACTTTGTCCACCCCAGTCCAACACTGACACCTCCACAAAAGAAATGACGGTTTCACTGAATTATCAACCGAATTAACTGAGGAGAAGCAAGATTAACAGGGAGAAACATTTGATATAAGTCCAAGAGAAAATAGAAAATGCTGCCTGTCCGAGTCCCTGCTTCTGTGCTGCACTGAGCTTTAATTCTAAACTTCTCGAAGTCTTGAGACAACAAAATGTACAAGACTGGATTTTATTTGTATACAAGAGTTAAGTCATTGTAGAAGTGAAGAATGAAATCAGGATTGGTGACTCTGTACTCTGTTCTTGAAATATTTTATTTTGGGATACATGAGAATTTTGGGGGGTGGTAAAAAAGGAGGTGGGGTGGCGTTGCTAATTAGAAATGGTATAATGGCTGCAGAAAGGCAGTTCGAGGGGGATCTGCCTTTGGAGGTAGTATGGGCTGAAGTCAGAAATAGGAAAGGAGCAGTCACCTTGTTGGGTCTTTACTATAGGCCCCCCAATAGCAGCAGAGATGTGGAGAAACAGATTGGGAAACAGATTTTGGAAAGGTGGAGAAGCCACAGGGTAGTAGTCATGGGCGATTTCAACTTCCCAAATATTGATTGGAAGCTCTTTAGATCAAGTAGATTGGACGGGGCGGTGTTTGTGCAGTGTGTCCAGGAAGCTTTTCTAACTCAGTATGTAGATTGTCCGACCAGAGGGGAGGCCATTTGGATTTGGTACTTGGTAACGAACCGGGACAAGTGATGGGCTTGTTAGTGGGTGAGCATTTTGGTGATGGTGACCACAATTCTGTGACTTTCACCTTGGTTATGGAGAGAGATAGGTGCGTGCAACAGGGCAGGTTTTACAATTGGAGGAATGGTAAATACGATGCTGCAAGACAGGATCTGAGGAGCATAAATTGGGAGCATAGACTGTCAGGGAAGGATGTCGTTGAAATGTGGAACTTTTTCAAGGAACAGATACGACCTGTCCTTGATATGTATGTACCTGTCAGGCAGGAAAGAGATGGTCGTGTGAGGGAACCTTGGTTGACGAGGGAGGTTGAATGTCTTGTAAGGAGGAAGAAGGAGGCTTACATAAGGTCGAGGAAACAAGGTTCAGATAGAGCGTTGGAGGGATACAGGATAGCCAGGAGGGAGCTGAAGAAAGGGATTAGGAGAGCTAAGAGAGGGCATGAAAAATCTTTGGCGGGTAGGAACAAGGATAACCCCAAGGCCTTTTATGCGTATGTGAGAAACTTGAGAATGACGAGAACGAGGGTAGGTCCGATCAAGGACAGTAGTGGGAGACTGCGTATTGAGTCGGAAGAGATAGGAGAGGTCTTGAATGAGTACTTTTCTTCAGTATTTACAAATGAGAGGGACCGTATTGTTGAAGAGGAGAGTATGAAACGGACTGGTAAGCTAAAGGAGATACTTGTTAGGAAGGAAGATGTGTTGGGCATTTTGGAAAACTTGAGGATAGACAAGTCCCCAGGCCTGACGGGATATATCCTAGGATTATGTGGGAAGCAAGAGAGGAAATTGCAGAACCGTTGGCAATGATCTTTTCGTCTTCACTGTCAATGGGGGTGGTGCCAGGGGACTGGAGAGTGGCGAATGTTGTGCCACTGTTCAAAAAAGGGAGTAGGGATAACCCCGGGAATTACAGGTCAGTTAGTCTTACTTCGGTGGTAGGCAAAGTAATGGAAAGGGTACTGAGAGATAGGATTTATGAGTATCTGGAAAGACACTGCTTGATTAGGGACAGCCAGCACGGATTTGTGAGGAGTAGGTCTTGCCTTATAAGTCTTATTGAATTCTTTGAGGAGGTGACCAAGCATGTGGATGAGGGTAGAGCAGTGGATGTAGTGTACATGAATTTTAGTAAGGCATTTGATAAGGTTCCCCACGGTAGGCTTATGCGGAAAGTCAGGAGGCATGGAATAGTGGGAAGTTTGGCCAGTTGGATAGAGAACTGGCTAACCGGTCGAAGTCAGAGAGTTGTGTAGATGGTAAATATTCAGCCTGGAGCCCAGTTACAAGTGGATTTCTGCAGGGATCAGTTCTGGGTCCTCTGCTGTTTGTAATTTTTATTAATGACTTGGAAGAAGGAGTCGATGGGTGGGTCAGTAAATTTGCAGACGATACGAAGATTGGTGGAGTTGTGGATAGTGAGGAGAGCTGTTGTCGGCTGCAAAGGGACTTAGATATGATGCAGAGCTGGGCTGAGGAGTGGCAGATGGAGTTCACCCTGTAAAGTGTGAGTTTGTCCATTTTGGAAGGACAAATAAGAATGCGGAATACAGCGTTAACGGTAGGGTTCTTAGTAAGGTGGAGGAGCAGAGGGATCTTGAGGTCTATGTTCATAGATCTTTGAAAGTTGCCACTCAGGTGGATAGAGCTTGTAAGAAGGCCTATGGTGTATTAGCGTTCATTAGCAGAGGGATTGAATTCAAGAGTTGTGAAGTGATGTTGCAGCTGTATAGGACCTTGGTAAGGCCACATTTGGAGTACTGTGTGCAGTTCTGGTCGCCTCATTTTAGGAAAGATGTGGAAGCTTTGGAGAGGGTGCAGAGGAGATTTACCAGGATGTTGCCTGGAATGGAGAATAGGTCGTACGAGGATAGGTTGAGAGTGCTAGGCCTTTTCTCATTGGAACGGCGAAGGATGAGGGGTGACTTGATAGAGGTTTATAAGATGATCAGGGGAATAGATAGAGTAGACAGTCAGAGACTTTTTCCCTGAGTACAACAGAGTGTTACAAGGGGACATAAATTTAAGGTGAAGGGTGGAAGGTATAGGGGAGATGTCAGGGGTAGGTTCTTTACCCAGAGAGTGGTGGGGGCATGGAATGCGCTGCCTGTGGGAGTGGCAGAGTCAGAATCATTGGTGACCTTTAAGCGGCAATTGGATAGGTACATGGATAGGTGCTTAAGCTAGGATAAATGTTCGACACAACATCGTGGGCCGAAGGGCCTGTTCTGTGCTGTATTGTTCTATGTTCCATGAGAATGATGATGGGAGCATATTGGCAAAGAACGGGTGACTTTAGATCTCTGGTTTCCCACCCTTGCCTCTGCTAAGGGTTTTTCCTCACTTCCAATCCATCACTGTAACTTGTAATGTTATCATTCTATCAGTGGCTACAAGGATGGTAGAAGGTGAATTAAATGTTTCTTGACATTTTTTATCATTCAGAAAGTCAGCCATTGTGGTTTTCTCTTTCCACCGTATGGTCATATTACTATAGAATGCTCATCAGCGTTGTATTAGATATTTCTGTGACATAAAGCTGCAGTTAAAAAGTACAGCCTTTTTTAATGATAGCTTTGACAGGTTATGAGGTGGAAGCTTCTGAACAATAGCTTGGACCTTGGCCTCAACAGTGAACCTTCAGCTTTGTTTATAGCCTGACATGTGGTTTTAAAGTGATTGCTCTAATCTCTCTGCTGCCAAGCACCTCCTGCCAGGACCTGGATTAAGGCCATGTTCAGATGCCATGTTAATGTTACACAAGCATGGAGATGGACTAAGCTGTGTATCTGAGTCACTGGAGCATTAGATAGCTTTGCTAGCCATTAGGGATTTTAAAAAAAATTTAACATGCAATCTTCACAAAGCAAGGTTTTCATGATTGTGGCTTCTGCAGAGAGCCCTCAGCCATGCTCCCTAATTCACACCAACATTACCTCTTGCCATGTGGTACACTTGTGGGGAGAACGGGGAGAATTTGTGTTTATTGCAGGTTCTTAGATAGGAAATTTAAAATCTCTCTGCACTCCCTCTCAGGACCCAAACATTTGCCGTCAAGCTGCAAAAATGTTGATATTGTATAAATTTCTACTGCAGTTCATCGCTCTGCTGGTTCTAGGTCCTCCATGTGTACAAATTAATTAGAATCACATTTTCTCTTTAACAGATGTTAAAATGGTCTCAGTGATTCAGATTATTTTTAAATTTGTGTGATTTAGATGTGTGTGCAAACCTCCCACAGTATTGAGCCCCAACACACCTTGGCGACAGTTAGTTTTAACTTACTTTGTTTACATTTTTTGCTTGTCCTTTTCAGTTGACTGAATGTGAGTGGGAGGCTGAGTGAAGGCAAGAGCTGTCAAGAGTAACTGCCAATACAACAATACATGTGCTAGCTGCCAATATCTGCACATTGTCAGGAGGCTACCTGAGGTGCTGAACAGCTTTTATTCCTTCCACAGGTCAACCACATGGCACAATAGACAATAAGTGCAGGAGTAGGCCATTCTGCCCTTCGAGCCTGCACCACCATTCATTATGATCATCCTCAATCAGTATCCTGTTCCTGCCTTATTTCCATAACCCTTGATTCCACTATCCCTGAGAGCTCTATCCAACTCTTTCTTAAACGAATGCAGAGACTGGGCCTCCACTGCCTTCTGGGGCAGAGCATTCCACACAGCCACCACTCTCTGGGTGAAGAGGTTTCTCTTCATCTCTGTCCGAAATGGATACCCCTTATTTTTAAGCTGTGTCCTCTGGTTCGGAGGACACATGGCACATAGAATAAAGAAGCCAATGGATCATTGCAATCCTTAGTATCACTGTGATAGTGGCACCATAAGAAAGTTTGGGACTTTGAAGGTCAAATACACATTTAGAAGGATGCCGAGCAGCATGAGGAAAGAAAGGCATGAATAATTGAATGTGTTTTGTGGTATACACGTGGTATAATCTGTATTGTATTTGTTGGGCCAAATGGCCTGTATCTGTGGTCTGCATACTTTGTAACACAATTAATGTGTTTCTAAGCTACTGAGGGCTCTTCTCATTATTTCAGGAGACATGCAGATCCATACACAAAGATAAGTGTGAGATATGTAGAACAGCGGATATTTCTTAAGAGCTGTGAGCTTCCAGGTTTACTCCAGGCGTAGTAATTGAGATAGAATCTGTATCAACATTCGTATTGGATTGGCTAGGGTAATGAAGAAATATTGAACAGGACATGTCAGTATGATTAGAATCTCTACTTGCACAGACACTAAATATCACCAAGGACTGATTCAGTTGCATTGTTTCTTGTAACTTACTTGTCCTTAAGCTCATGACCCCACTGAAACTATCAAGTATTTGGACCATAAAATCTCCCCGTTGTAGAGGCAGGTCATTACGTCTATCATATCCAAGCAGGCCCTCCTAAAGAGAAATTCAGGTAATGCTACTCCCCCACTTCCATATCTCCGCACATTCTTCCTCTTCCTCCTGTGTTATTTCTGGTATCTGAAAGATGAGGTTGAAATGTATTGAATGTGGGGAGTAGTATTGTGATTTGGTTACATAGAACATAGAACAATACAGCGCAGAACAGGCACTTCGGCCCTCGATGTTGCACTGACCTGTGAATTAATCTAAGCTCATTCCCCCTACACTATCCCATCATCATCATCCATGTGCTTATCCAAGGACTGTTTAAATCTCCCTAATATGGCTGAGTTAAATACATTGGCAGGCAGGGCATTCCACGCCCTTACCACTCCCTGAGTAAAGAACCTGCCTCTGACATCTGTGTTAAATCTAACATCCCTCAATTTGTAGCTATGCCCCTTGTACAAGTTGGTGTCATTATCCTAGGAAAAGGTCTTTCACTGTTTACCCCATCTAATCCTCTGATCACCTTGTGTGTCTCTATCAAATTCCCTTTTAGCTTTCTTCTTTCCAATGCGAACAGACCCAAGTCTCTCCGCCTTTCCTCATAAGACCTTCCCGCTAGACCAGGCAACATCCTGGTAAATCTTCTCTGCACCTTTTCCAATGCTTCCACATCCTTCCTGTAATGGGGCGACCATTACTGTACACAATATTCCAAGTGCGGCCGCACTAGCATTTTGTATAGTTGCAGCATGACATTACAGCTCCGGAACTCAATTCCTCTACCAATAAAACCTAACACCTAATAAAACCTTCTTAACAGCACAATCCACCTGTGTAGCAACTGTCAGGAATCTATGTACATGGACTCCCAAGATCCCTCTGCACATCCACACTACCAAGAATCTTTCCATTGACTCAGTCTTCTGCCTTCCTGTTATTCTTCCCAAAGTGAATCACCTCACATTTATCTACATTGAACTCCATTTGCCACCTCTCCCCAATTCTGCAGTTTATCCAAGTCCTAATCATACCCCTGCAACCTGTAACATTCTTCCAAACTGTCCACTACTCCACCGATTTTAGTATCATCTGCAAACTTACCCATCCACCTATGTCTACATCCAAGTCATTTATAAAAATGACAAACAGCAGTGGTAAAACAGACCCTTATGGCACGCCACTAGTAACTTGGATTCCACGCTGAATATTTTCCATCAACCATCACCCACTGCCTTCTTACAGAAAGCCAGTTTCTAATCCAAACTGCAAAATCACCCTCAATTCCATGCCTCTGCATTTTCTCCTATAGCCTACCATGTTGAACCTTATCAAAGGCTTTACTGAAGTCCATGTACATCACGTCAACTGCTCTTCCCTCATCCACATGCTTGGTCACCTTCTCAAAAAACTCAGTGAGGTTTGTGAGACATGACCTGCCCTTGACGAAACCATGTTGACTATCTGCAATCAAATTGTTGCTTGCTAGATGATCATAAATCCTACCTCTTATAAACCTTTCCAAAACTTTTCCTACAACAGACGTAAGGCTCATTGGTCTATAATTACCTGGGTCATCTCTATTGCCCTTCTTGAACAAGGGCACAACATTTGTAATCCTCCAGCCCTCTGATACTAAACCTGTAGACAATGGAAACTCAAAGATCAAGGCCAAAGGCTCCAACATCTCCTCCCTGGTTAGACTACAGTTACTTCATATCATGTTCAATACAAAGGACAGTTTCTGCGGGGAACTTACATTCTGAACCCAAAAGATAACCTTGTTCATGAAATTACCTCATTAATTGTTCCCAGGTTGCATAAGGAACCCTTTTGCCACATAGGAAGTATTATGGATTGTTATCATAAGCTCCTAATCTTTTTGATTGGTATATAATGGCAGTAGATAGTAAGGCTTATAGTACATCCATGAATTAAATTCATTAAATAAAATTAGTGGTGAACTAAATCACAGCGGCTCCCCGCATTTACAATATCTATTAGAGAACAATGAAGCATCTCAGAACTTGCATGATTTGAAGATAATGCTCTTCATTAGAAGCAGCACCTAGTAGACCAAAGTTCATGTGTGAAATTGGATATTCAAAAACTTCCACTCGATCCATCTCATGCTCCCTGATGAAGCAGATGCTCACTATTTACAGCATTGTTACATAATTATGCCCCTTTGCCTTGAAGTCCAAACTGGAACAAAGTATTATGAAAAGGATGTCTTTAACAATTAGTGGAAGACTGTGACAGAAAACAATTGAGAATTACACACGTAATCAATCAAAGCTGATTCACTATCACTGTCAAATTACGTTTCAAAGGCACAGAAAATGCCTGACAACTATCATAAGCTAAACAAACCACACACACCTTCAGGGCAATGTGGAGCCAAGCATCTGGTTAACCATTCCCCTCTGTTACAATACACAGTCACAGTGAATAACTCTGATTCTTTTTACCCCATTAGAACTGACGTGAGTGAGTGAGAGAGATAGAGAGAGTTATCTTGTCAGGATCTTTATAGAGGCAGCATGTGGGTAATTATCCTAAAATAAAATAACTGCGGATAATGAAAATCTGAAGCAAAAATAGAAACTGCTGGAGAGACTCACCAACTGTGGCAGCATCCCTAGAGAGAAACAGAGTGACCCTTCAAACCCAGTGACCCTTCGTCAGGCCTGTTCTGATAAACAGAGAGTACTTCAAAATTGCTCTGTTTGGATTCAACACATTGACAGAGATTGGGAAGGAGGGAACTTCTAATTATGTAATGTGGGAGGGAAGGAGAGTTGATCTGTGGACATTACTTGCATTTGAAATTTTTTTTAAAATGTTTCTTAGGATGTCAGCATTTCTTACAAAACCAACATCTGTTGCCCATCCCTAGTTGCCCTGATTTGATGTAACTGAGTGATTTCCTAGTCTTCAGGAAGTCGCTAAGTTAGCCCTTTGGTGTAGGGATGGCTGCCACACAGAATTCCTACGGTGTGGAATGAGGCCATTTGACCTATTGAGTCTGCACCGACCATCCAAAGAACATCCCTGCAGACCCAGCCCCCTACCCTGACCCCGAAATGCAAGGTTGTACATTTGATCCTCAGTCTATATTCATTCAGCCATTGGAACCAACAAGCCCAGCAAGGTCCCACACGCTGATGAACATGATCAGGTAATCTGTTATCCTCATACAATTGGGGATAATTATTAGACACCAGAGAAAACATCCTTACTTTGATTTGATTGGTGCCTTGTTAGACACACGAGTGACTAGACAGCACTACAGTTTAACGTTGCAGCCTACGACAGTGTAAGACTTCCTCCCTGTTTTAGATTAGATTACATTAGATTAGATTACATACAGTGTGGAAACAGGCCCTTCAGCCCAACAAGTCCACACCGACCCGCCGAAGCGCAACCCACCCATACCCCTACATTTATACCTTACCTAACACTACGGGCAATTTAGCATGGCCAATTCACCTGACCGGCACATCTTTGGACTGTGGGAGGATACCGGAGCACCCGGAGGAAACCCACGCAGACACGGGGAGAATGTGGAAACTCCACACAGTGGGTCGCCTGAGACGGGAATTGAACCCGGGTCTCTGGCGCTGTGAGGCAGCAGTGCTAACCACTGTGCCACTGTGCCGCCATTGTACTGGATTCTTTACTCCTTTCTCTGGAATTGCATTCCACGGTTTTCTGTCTCTGGCAGGAGTGAGATAACAATGGCTGATCCCTCGTTAGGAAAGACTCCTATATCTAATCCCCATCCTGTGACCTGTTCTAGAAAGTATAACATTCGATGTGAAACACTGAATATTGACAAGCTTGGGTTATACAGTAGAACTTGTCATGCTAGACAGGACATGATATATACCTCAGCAAGTGTGGAGAGTCATAGAGATATACAGCATAAAAACAAACCCTTTGGTCCAACACGTCCATGCTGACCAGATATTCTAAAGTAACCTAGCCCCATTTTCCAGCATTTGGCCCATATCCTTCTAAACATTTCCTATTAATTTACCCACCCAGATGCCTTTTAGATGTTATAATTGTACCCACCTCCACTACTTTGGGCAGCTCATTCTATACACGCACCACCATCTGCGTGAAAATGTTGTCCCTTAGGTCCTTTTTAAATCTTTTCCCTCTCACTTTAAATCTCTACTCTCTAGTTTTGAACTCCCCTATCCTGTGGAAACGATCTTGTCTATTTACCGTATCCATGCCCCTCACAATTTCATAAACCTCTATAAAGTCACCCCTCAGCCACTGACTATTCAGCTTCTACCTATAGCTCATACCCTCCAACCCTTGTAATTCTTTTCTGACTCCTTTCAAGTTTCACAACATCTGTGATATAGAAAAGTCAGGGAACTATAGATTGGTGAGCCTGACATTCAGTGGTGGGCAAGTTGTTGGGAATCCTGAGGGATAGAATTTACATTTATTTGGAAAGACAAGGACTGATTAGGCATAGTCAACATAGCTTTGAGCTTGGGAAATTGTATCTCATTAACTTGATTGAGATTTTTGACGATATATCAAAGAAGATTGATGAGGGCAGAGCAGTGGATGTGATCTATATGGTCTTCAGTAAGGCATGTAGCAAGGTTACATCTCATGGAATACAGGGAGAACTAGCCATTTGGATACAGAACTGGCTCGAAGGTAGAAGACAGAGGGTGGTAGTGGAGGCCTGCCTTTCAGACTGGAGGCCTGTGACCAATGGTGTGCTGGTTCCACTGGTTTTTGTCATTTATATAAATTTTTTGAATGTGAACATAGGAGGTATGGTTACTAAGTTTGCAGATGACACCAAAATTGGAAGTGTGGTGGACAGTGAAGAAGGTTACCTCAGAGTACAATGGGATCTTGATCAGGTGGGCCAGTGGGCTGCAGAGCAACAGAATTTAATTTAGATAAATGTAAGGTGCTGCATTTTGGTAAGGCAAATCAGGGCAGGGTTTGTACACTTAATGGTAAGGTCCTGGGGAGTATTTCTGAACAGAAGAGACCTTGGAGTGCAGGTTCATAGCTTCTTGAAAGTGGAGTCACAGGTAGATAGGATAGTGAAGAAGACATTTGGAATGCTTTCCTTTATTGGTCAGAACATTGAGTACAGGAGTTGGGAGGTCATGTTGTGGCTGTACAGGACATTGGTTAGGCCACTGTGCAATTCTGATCTCCCTGCTATTGGAGTGGAGAGGAGAAAGTTCATTAGTCAGAAGTCTTTACAACTGAAACAAATATGTTCATAAGCTATAAACACACGTGCTTTAACAGTGATGAGTCAGTGTTCTGTTCAGCTTAGCTCCTGTTTTTCAGTACAAGGATGGCCTTGTGCTGATTGTGTAAGGGTTTCTGATGAGAACAGACTTCTGCTGTAAGGAGGTTGGTGTAAGAGGGAGGGTTTTCAATTCCTGGGTCATTGGGACCATTTTTGGGGAAGGTGGGTCTTGTACAAACAGGACAGTCTGCACCTGAACCATATTGGGACCAGCATCCTTGCAGAAAGGTTTGCTAGTCCTGTTGGAAGTAGTTTAAGTTAGTCTGGCAGGGGGAGGAGACACAAAATATTGATGAAGCAGAGATACATCATAATACAGCTAAAGAAACAATTCACGGTGAGTTTCAGCTGTGCTGAGTGAGAATAGGGTAAGGCAAGGCTTGATGGTCTTTACTTTAATGTTTGGAGTGAAATATGTGAGACTGATGAGTTAATAATGTGGATTGACACACTATGATATTGTCGCCATCACAGAAACGTGGTTGAGGGAAGGGCTGGACTGGCAACTCAGCATTCCAGGGTATAGGATCTTTAGGCAAGATAGAGTAGGGAGTAAACAGAATAGTGTTGCACTGTTAATTAAGGAGTCAATTGCTGCAGTAAGGAGAGATAATATCTCGGAAAGATCCTCAAGCAAGGCTTTGTGGGTAGAACTTAGGAGTATTAAGGGGGCAGCCACTTTAGTGGGAGTGTATTATGCGCCTCTGAAAGAGTCAGAGGGAAATAGAGGAGCACGTTGATAGTTCACAGAGGTGTGTAAGGATAATAATCGGGTAATTATACATGGGGATTTCAACTTTCCTAACATAAATTGGGATAGTCCTAGTGGGCAGGTTTCTTGAAATGTTTCCAGGCTAGTTTTTTTGTATCAATATGTAGAAGGCCCAAAAAGGGACAGCACAGTGCGGGATCTGGTTCCACGGAAACAAGCCAGACAAGTGTTCACTGCGGCCATGGGGGATCATTTTAGCAATCGTGTCCATAACCCAGTATGGTTCAAATTTGTTCTGGACAAGGAAAATGATGGCCTGCAAAAGATGGTTTTGGATTGGAGGAGGGCACATTTTATTAGAATAAATCAGGAGCTGGCCTCAGTTAATTGGGAACCGCTCCTTGCGGGTAAGTCTACAGCAGAGCAGTGGGTTGCATTCAAAAAGGGAACAGGGGAGAGTATAGGACTAACATGTACCCTTTTGAGGGAAATGTAGGAGCAGTAAGTTCAGAGAACCGTAGGTGTCCAGCACAATTCAGCACTGAATGAGGAAGAAGAGAACAGCCTAATAAGGTGAAAGGGAGCAATTCAGCTGCGGCCCTAGTCGATTACAGGAAGTGCAGGAAGGAACTAAAGAAAGCAATTAGAAGAGCAAAAAGGGGCATTTAAGAAAGAACTTGCAAATGGATTAGGCAGTGTCCTGAGATATTTTATAAATACATTAAAGGAAAGAGGTTAACCAGGGAAAGAAGAGGGCCTAATAGGGAGCAGAGGGCAACCTATGTATGAAGCTGCAGGATATTGGAAAGGTGTTAAATGAATGCTTCTCTTTGGCTTTCACTCTGGAAAAAGGAGAATGTAGGTACAGAATTCAGGAAAAGGGACTGGGAGGAACTTGCACAGTTTGACATAGGAAATGGGGAGATATTGGAGGCTCTGTCGGGCTTAAAAACAGCCATGCCCCTCTACTGATTGAATTGCATCCCAGGCTGCTGTGGGAGACAAGGCAGAAAATTGCAGAATTTTTAATTCCTCTCTGGCCATGGGGAAAGTACCAGAGGACTGAAGGATGGCTAATGTGGTTCCAAGTTTTAAGAGGGGTGGTAATGATGAACCAGCAAATTAAAAAACTGTAGGGAAGCTATTGGAGAAAATTCTGAAGGAGAAAGAATTAGTACCCACTTGGAAAGGCGTGGGTTAGTTAGGGATCGTCAGCATGGCTTTGTCAGAGGCAAGTCATGCCAAACAAATTTGTCAGAATGTTTTGAATCTGTGATCGAGTGTGTGGATGAGGAAAGTTCAGTTGATGTAGTTAATATGGAGTTTAGCAAAGCTTTGACAGGACCCCACATGGAGACTGATTGAGAAGGTTAAAGCAGATGGAATTGAGGAAAACCTGGCGAGATGGATCAGAAACTGGCTTAGTATAGGACACCAAGAGTAGTGGTTGAAGGCTTTTTGAGTGATTGGAGGCCAATGTCCGGTGTGTACCACAAGGATCGGTACTGGGACCCTTATTGTTTGTTATGTACAGAAATGATACAGATGAAAATGTGGGAAATGTTAAGCAAATTTGCAGATGACACCAAGATTGGTAGAGTGATTACGGGTGAAGAAGATGGTTGGAAGTTCCAGGAAGCTATAGATGGATTGGTCACATGGGCAGACCAATGGCAGGTGGTGTTTAATCCTATTAAGTGTGAGGAAAGGCACTTGGAAGAAGAAACAAGATGGCAGGACATTGGGGAACAGAGGGATCTTCGGGTAATTCACAAATCCTTGAGGTCGGCAGAATACGTGAATACGATAGGTGGCACATACCTTCATCAGCCATGGTATTGAGTATAAGAACAAGGAGGTAATGTTGGAATTGCACAGAGCGTTGGTCAGGCCACAGCTGGAGTTCTGTGTTCTGTTCTGGTCACCTCAATACAGGAAGGCTGTGATGGCACTGCAGGGGATACAGAGGAGCTTCACCAGGGTGTTGCCTGGAATGGAGAAATCAAGCTATAAAGGGAGACTGGATAGTTGGATTGTTTTCTCTAAACCAGAAGAGACTGGATATGATTGAGGTGTGTACGATTATGAGGGGTATGGACAGGGTGAACAGAGAGCAGCTGTTTCCCTTTGCAGAGGGGTCAGTCATGAGGGGAAATAGTTTTAGGGTAAGGGAAGATTCAAAGGGGATTTGGGGAAAAAACCTTTTCACTCAGCGGGTGGTGAGAATCTGGAATGCATTAAACCTTACAACCTTTAAAAAAAATTTGGGTGAGCACTTCAAATATCGTAACATTCCAGGATATGGTTCTAGTGCAGAAAATTGGGATAAACATACTTTTAGTCATAGTTATGTCAGTGCAGACTGAGTCGGCAAAAGGACCTTTTCTCTGCTGAATGAATATGAATCTATGAGCACAGTGCAGGAAGAAACAACTGTCAAACCTTGTCAGCTCTTGTGTGCTGGTCAGCTCTTGAATAGATGGGGTACAAACCAGATTAAAACTGGACTCATTCTCTTCTGGTATTGTGTGGCCCATGTGTAACTGAGTCAATGATGGCCCCTGGAAAAAGGGAATAATTCTTGCTGCTTTGTTCAAGCTGTGCCTCTCCCACCTATTCCGCTCTCCTCCTGCCAGTTGTCTAACTTACCCCTTGATAGGCTGTCAGTGATAATTTGTTTTAATATGAGCTGTGTTTCTTAAAATATAAGATTTTTTTTATCAGCTAAAGGCATTATTCTCTGTTGCTTCCTCTTAAATCTGAAGTTTAATGGTTGTTTTCATTCCCTCTCATTGTATTAAGTGAACCTGGAAAAAGAATTTGAATATTTTTGATGGGGAATTTTATTGAGGAAATTACTTTGCTCTTAAAGTATTGATGATTCCATGGAATGCTGCACTAATTCAACCAAAATTGAAGATCTGTGCTTCAGCCTCACTCAAGATTGTTAGAGAGGTTGTTTTTTTGAATGCGATATTAAGCCGGATCCCTATTTCATGTCTGAACTCGTTGTTAAAGATACCCAACATTTGGAGGCAAGCAGAGAATTCCTCTTGGCAAGTAGGATGACCAAGGAGGACATCTCGCTGGTCAAAACAGGATTCCTGCACTTTCTTTGAGTCAAAAGGGATACAGATCTGCAAGTAGCAACTGAAGCTATAAAAATGTAAACAACAAATGGGGTTCATTCTTGGAAGAATAAAATTGAACAGCAGGTTAGTTATTACTCTTAAAGGTGTGTGCCTAGATAGCATCAGCAAACATCAGGTCGACTGTACCTGGAGAACAGCAGACAGTTCAGGTCTTATGGTAACAAGGAAATAGAGGCACTGGGAAAGATGTAAAAATGTAAGAGGGCTGAACTATTGCTCTGTTGCTGTAACTATAAGGAAAGACAGAACAAGCATGATCTCCTCTCTAGAAGGGGAGATCTAATCTTTAAAATTATGGAAGCGTTTGACAAGTTAAACAAATAACATTTGTACATATGAAGGAATCCAAAATTAGGAGCAGTAAATATAAGATTGTCACTTAAAAAAAAAATCCAGGTAGGAAATTCAGGGAGAATGTTGCTTAATCATAAAATGAAGACACAATAGTTTAGCATAGGAACAGGCTCTTTGGCACACTAAGCCTACCCTGACACATGATGCCTTTCTGAAGTAAAAACCTTTCTCCTGTATGCGGTCTGGTTCCTCAAAATTCTACTTATTCATGTATCTGTCAAGGTGCCTCCCAAACTTTGCAATTGCATCTGCATCGACAGCTCCTCTGGCAGGACATTCCAGGCACCACCCTCTGTTTGTAACAAAAAGACATGCCTCTCTCACATCTCCTTTAGACTTTCCTCCTTCTACCTTACACCCAACTTCAGTAAGGCCTTTGACAAGGTTCCCCATGGGAGGCTGATTAGCAAGGTTAGATCTCATGGAATACAGGGAGAACTAGCCATTTGGATACAGAACTGGCTCAAAGGTAGAAGACGGAGGGTGGTGGTGGAGGGTTGTTTTTGAGACTGGAGGCCTGTGACCAGTGGAGTGCCACAAGGATCGGTGCTGGGTCCTCTACTTTTCATCATTTATATAAATGATTTGGATGTGAGCATAAGAGGTACAGTTTATAAGTTTGCAGACGACAAGAAAATTGGAGGGGTAGTGGACAGTGAAGAAGGTCACCTTAGATTACAACAGGATTTTGATCAGATGGGCCAATGGGCTGAGGGATAGTAGATGGAGTTTAATTTAGATAAATACGAGGTGCTGCATTTTGGGAAAGCAAATCTTAGCAGGACTTATACACTTAATGGTAAGGTCCTAGGGAGTGTTGCTGAACAAAGATCTTGGAGTGCAGGTTCATAGCTCCTTGAAAGTGGAGTCGCAGATAGATAGGATAGTGACGAAGGCATTTGGTATGCTTTCCTTTATTGGTCAGAGTATTGAGTACAGGAGTTGGGAGGTCATGTTGCGACTGTACAGGAGATTGGTTAGGCCACTTTTGGAATATTTTGTGCAGTTCTGGTCTCCTTCCTATCGGAAGGATGTTATGAAACTTGACAGGTGCAGAAGAGATTTACAAGGATGTTGTCAGGGTTGGAGGATTTGAGCTATAGGGAGAGGTTGAATAGGCTGGGGCTGTTTTCCCTGGAATGCAGGAAGTTGAGGGGTGACCTTATAGAGGTTTATAAAATTATGAGGGGCATGGATAGGGTAAAAGACCAGGTAGACAAAAATGAGGATGGCAGATTAGATTAGATTCCCTACAGTGTGGAAACAGGCCCTTCGGCCCAACCAGTCCACACCGACCCTACGAAGAGTAACCCACCCAGACCCATTTCCCTCTGAATAATGCACGTAACACTGTGGGCAATTTAGCATGGCCAATTCACCTATATGGGGAGAATATGCAAACTCCACACAGACACGCGGGAATCGAACCCAGGACCCTGGTGCTGTGAGGCAGCAGTGCTAACCACTGAGCCACCGTGCCATGCCAGAGATCAGAGTCTAGATTAGAGTGGTGCTGGAAAAGCACAGCAGGTCAGGCAGCATTCGAGGAGCAGGAAAATCGACGTTTTGTGCAAAAGCCCTTCATCAGGAATGACCAGGTAGATTACATTAGATTCCCTACAGTATGAAAACAGGCCTTTTGGCCCAACAAGTCCATACCGACCCTCCGAAGAGTAACCCACCCAGACCCATTCCCCTATATTTACCCCTGACTAACGTACCCAATTCTATGGGCAATTTAGCATGGCCAAGTCATCTGGCCTGCACATCTTTGGATTGTGGGAGGAAACCGGAGCACGCGGAGGAAACCCACGCAGACACAGGGAGAATGTGCAAACTCCGCACAGACAGGCGCCCAAGGCTGGAATCAAACCCGGGTCCTTAGCGCTGTGAAGCAACAGTGTTAACCACTGAGCCACCATGCCAGCTCTTTCCCCTGGGTTGGGGCGGACCAGATCTAGAGGGCATAGGTTTAGGGTGAGAGGGGAAAGATATAAAAGAGACCTAAGGGGCAACTTTTTCACGCAGACGATGATGCGTGTATGGAATGAGCTGCCAGAGGAAATGGTGGAGGCTGGTATAATTGCAACATTTAAAAGACATCTGGTTGGATATATGAATCGGAATCGGAATCTATCCAAGGCCCCAAAGGAGCTTTCCACATCCATCAAAGTTTTACCTGCACATCCACTAATATCATCTATTGTATCCGTTGCTCCCGATGCGGTCTCCTCTACATTGGGGAGACTGGACGCCTCCTAGCAGAGCGCTTTAGGGAACATCTCCGAGACACCCGCACCAATCAACCAAATCGCCCAGTGGCTCAACATTTCAACTCCCCCTCCCACTCTGCCGAGGATATGGAGGTGCTGGGCCTCCTCCACCGCCGCTCCCTCACCACCAGATGCCTGGAGGAAGAACGCCTCATCTTCCGCCTCGGAACACTTCAACCCCAGGGCATCAATGTGGATTTCAACAGTTTCCTCATTTCCCCTTCCCCCACCTCATCCTAGCTTCTAACCTCCAGAAACTCGATCCCCTGACCTGCCGGACTTGTCCGACCTGCCCAGCTCCTTTTCCACCTATCCACTCCACCCTCTCCTCCCTGACCTATCACCTTCATCTCCTTCCCCACTGACCTATTGTACTCTATGCCACTCTCTCCCCACCCCCACCCTCCTCTAGCTTATCTCTCCACGCTTCAGGCTCTCTGCCTTTATTCCTGATGAAGGGCTTTTGCCCGAAACGTCGATTTTGCCTGTCCTCGGATGCTGCCTGAATTGCTGTGCTCTTCCAGCACCACTGATCCAGAATATTCTGATGGTGCTTGGGGAGCACCTTCCTTAGATTAGCTTGATAGAAGTCGCCAGATAAATGTGAGATGCTGCATTTTGGGAAAGCAAATCTTAGCAGGACTTATACACTTAATGGTAAGGTCCTAGGGAATGTTGCTGAGCAAAGAGACCTTGGAGTGCAGTTTTATAGCTCCTTGAAAGTAGAGTCGCTGGTAGATAGGAAAGTTAAGAAGGCGTTTGGTAGGCTTTCCTTTATTGGTCAGAGTATTGAGTACAGGAGTTGGGAGGTCATGTTGTAGATGTACAGGATATTGGTTAGGCCACTTTTGGAATATTGCGTGCAATTCTGGTCTCCTTCCTATCAGAAGGACGTGGTGAAACTTGAAAGGGTTCAGAAAAGATTTACAAGAATGTTGCCAGGGTTGGGGAATTTGAGCTACAGGGAGAGGTTGAATAGGCTACGGGTTCTTTTCCCTGGTGCGTTGGAGGCTGAGGGGTAACCTTATAGAGGTTTATAAAATCGTGAGGGGCGTGGATAGAATAAATAAACCAGGTCTTTTCCCTGGGGTGGGGGGAGTCCAGAACTAGAGGGCAAAGGTTTAGTGTGAGAGGGGAAAGATATAAAAGAGACCTACGGGGCAACTTTTTCACACAGAGGGTGGTACGTGTATGGAATGAGCTGCCAGAGGAGGTGATGGAGGCAGGTACAATTGCAACATTTAAGAGTCATATGGATGGGTATATGAATAGGAAGGGTTTAAGGGATATGGACCGGGTGCTGGCAGGTGGGACTAGATTGGGTTGGGATATCTGGTTGGCATGGACGGGTTGGACTATAGGGTCTGTTTCCGTGCTGTACATCTCTATGACTCTCTGATCAGATGGACTGCTTTTTCTGAGATGTGTTGTGCGTTTTAAGGGCAGCTGAGCACATTGGTGAATGCAGGACCAAGGAGAGGTGTACAGCACCTCTTTCTGCTTGTTTTAAACACACATTTAAATTTGACGACAGCAAGAAAAATGAATGGCAACGTCCCCTTCTTTGAACGAAGTCTTTTTTTCCCAGTACCCTGCAGTGCCTCCCTGTTCGAGTAGAAATCTGAGCCCTTAGTTGCAACCTCATCAAAATTCAAAAATCTAAACTTTATCCCTAAATCCAAAGTGCCTTACACCAGATGGTAATGTATACTCTTTCAGAATGCTGCTTACATTATATACATATGGAATTGTTAAAGACATTAGAGAATAATAGATACCTGGAGAATAATTGCACATAAGCAACTCTACCCTTGTAATTCAATTAACGGGCCAGGGTGACGTCATAAACCCCCTCGAGCAAGTATCAGTGGGTTTAAGGTATCTGAATCCCAAGGTTGGATTACTGTCTATTATGCACTCCCAGCCTTGAAGAAGTTTTAAATTATTGGCATTTTATTTTGCTTATGTAAAAATATGAATCGTTTAATGAATGGTGATATTAGATGTCACATGCTAGGCAGAGGCTTTAAATTTGTACAATGTCTTATGAAGTCTTTGAAGTATCTTGGACCATTTCGCAAACATCAAAGTTAGAACGCAGTGACCTAAGTTGGCAAATGTGCCAGCCATTTTCCATATTGTAAGATCCAGAAATAGTAATTAGATAAATGATGGGTAAACCCAGACTGTGGCTGAGGGTTTTGGCATGTCTATTTACCCCATCATACCCCTTAGATAGCAAGAAGCTTTTTTTTTCACAGAGTGGGCATCATGAATTCAAGATGAGAGGGGAAAAGTTTAAGGGAGATATGGGTGGGAAGTTCTTTACACAGAGGGTGATGAGTGCCTAGAACACGTTGCCAGCGGAGGCGGTAGAGGCAAGCACGATAGCATCATTTAAGATGTATCTAGACAGATACATGAATGGGCAGGGAGCAGAGGGATACAGATCCATAGAAAATAGGCGACAGGTTTAGATAGAGGATCTGGACCGGTGCAGGCTTGGAAGGCCGAAGGGCCTGTTCCTGTGCTGGAAGGTTCTATGTTCTTAACCAATCTACCTGTGAGATATGTCCTACCAGATGGTGTAGCAGTTCCTTACAGTGGAAGCAATAAGTTTACAGTTCATTTTACACTTTTATACAATTCATTAGGGCACTTTAAATCGTCTTGAAAATTTAGCACGTTTGGTAATCCAGAACCATGAAACTATCAGAACAAAATGATACTGTGTTGTACCAAAAAGTCTCAAAAAGCAATGAACTCAGACCATTGACATTAACTAAGGCAACGGAAATGACAGCAGCAAACACAGTCCTGTTGACGTTGCAAAGTCCCTCTTATTAATGTCTATGGGCTAAATTGGGAGAACCATCTCACAAACTAGTTAAACAACAACATGACATAGACAAACTTACGGGATCACACTTTACAGATAATGTCCCCAACATCACCTTCACTAACTCTGGGAATCTCCTACCCCAATGGGAGGACAGATCCAGCAGAGATGATGACCCAGTGGTATACAGTTGGTTAGGAGCTACCCTGGGAGTCTTCAAGATTCACTGTGCACTGTGTGAAGATTAATGGCACAAGGAAGATCTATCCCCCACCCCACCTCCCACCCATCCCCCTCAGCTGATGAATCAGTACTCCTCCAATGTGAATAACATTGAACCAAGTACTGAGGGTAGGGAGGGTGCAGTTTGTAGCCAGGGTGTGGGAATCCTTTGTCCACCAATAAGAGTAGTTTGGTAGCAGCACTAATGATCGAGCTGGTCAAATCCTAAAGGGTACAGCTGCTAGTCTGGATCTGTGATTAGTAGTGAGGGAACCAACATAGGGAAGAAACATACTTAACTCCATCTTCACTCATGTGCCTGCCGCAGAGGCATTTATCCTTGTGGAGATGAATCCCATTTTCTCATTGAGAATGTCCTGTGTTGTGTTGTGTGGTACTATCACCATGCAAAATAGGACAGACTTTGAATAGATCCAGCAACTCCAGACTGAGCATCCATTAGGTGCTGTGGAGCAACAGCAGCAGAATTGTACTCCAGCATAACCTGCAGTCTCATGACCTGGCAACTCGCCCACTCAACCATTAGCATCAAGCCAGGGGATCAACCCTGGTTCAGTGGAGAGTGCAGGAGCAGCACCAGCAATACCTAAAAATGTGGTGTGAACCTGGTGAAGCTACTAAACAGGACTACTTGTATGCCAAACAGCATATGCAGCAAGTGATTGACAGGTATCATGGATATTTGCCAGAACTGCTGCTGCTTGGACCTCTGATACTTTAGGCTCATCTAAATAAATTTTGCTGCTTACTAAAATATCATTTTTAAATTCTCCCCTAGTAATGGTTTCCCTCACATTCTCAAAATCTTTCTCTAAATTCAGTGATCAAAACTACTGATCATACAATATTTATTTTTCTCATGTGTATTCTACAAATACTGACATATATATTAATTGATCAGCTTCACTGACAAGCTCCTGGGCACCACTGATTGCCCCTCAGTGGCCAGTCGTTAGAAATTATTGTGCCAAATGACATGTAGAAGTTGAAGAAGTCATGTTGCAAGGTTAAGAATTATGAGACTGAATTAGACTACTCTATGGGACAAACACTTCCCATTGTTACATGAGATAACAGGTCTACACTTTGTAATGAGAGATTGCACCAGTGCGTCATTTTGGGTGTAACAATATTCAGTGGCAGAAGTGACCAAGGTCCAAATTCGGGAAGTGAACAAGTTCATTCACTACCTGTGATGTCACCACTGCATGATCTTTGAGTGTATCCCTGAAGTTGTGGTGGCAACAAATGCATCTCTTTTAAGATATTTCAGTCATGGTGGTCAGTTACAGAGTACATTCACACAATTCTGCCTTGAACAAAAAATATACAAAGTTATAATGCATTTTCCTGACAACATGGACAATTGATCAGCTATGTCCTGTTCTTAAAAAGCGGGACAAATCCGACACAATCCTACACTTCTAAACACTTGTTACTGATCATAATATAACCCTCTCCCTCAAGTACTTTCATGAAAACTGATGTTTTTCCCCTACTGAAGCCTTCCACACTGATACATACATTATTCAACAACAGCAGAAATTGCTGGAAAAACTCAGCAGGTTAGGCAGCATCTGTGGAGAGAAAGCAGAGTTAATGGTTCAGCTCCAGTGAACCTTCTTCAGAACTGATTGTAGCTCAGAAAAGCTTGGTATATATACTGAAGGGTGGGAGGGAAGGGCAAAGGAGTAAATGAAAACTGGAGGTAGAGAAGGAGAAAAATGTTTAGAATGGATATCCTGTCTGAGAGAGGAGCAGAACGTCTTCATGGTGGGCATAGCATCTGATTTCCAGCATTGGCAGTTTTTTGGAGTTTTTTTTGGTTTTTGTGTTTAACTCACTGCCACATCTCTCCCAGGTATGTCCTCCTTGAAGAAGCTAAGGACAGCAGATTTCCTTTGCTAAAGGGGCATCAATCCAATAGCTACATGGTCACCAAATCTGATACAAACTTTTATTTCAGGTTTATTTATTCACAATTTAAATAGTCCAGCTGCTGTGGTGGGATTTGAGCTCCTACGTCTGGATCAATAGTACTGAACCGATCAGTAACATAACCACCAAGCTCGGAACTGTTCTATAAACATGGAGACTGCTCTCTTTAATACTGGAATACCAGACCAGTCTCCAATTCATCCCCACTCTCAAAAAACCTGTACATGTTGGCGTTAGGAGGAATGGGAGGTGATCTTCGTTTAATGTCCAAGATTCTCAGGGGATTTGACTGGGTAGACACTGAGCAGATGTTTCCCCTCATATGGGTATCTAGAGTTAGGGCACAGTAACAGAATAAGGGTTCTCTCTTTAAAGACAAAGGTGAGGAGGAATTTAATTCTTTTGAATGACAGATGACACTAAAATAAGTGGGAAAATAAGTTAATCGATTAAGGTTAGAAGCTGAATACTGGTCCTTAATGAATCCAAGAACCCTACATGTAGGTAAGGGTTATTTGGCCCATCAGATCTCACCAAACTTTGAAGAGCACCCATGCTATCCCTGTAATGCCATATTTCCCACGGCTAACCCATCTAACCTACATATTCCTGGACACCATGACAATTTAGCTTGGCCAATCCACCTGACCTGCACATCTTTAATCTGTGGAAGGAAACCGGAGCACCCAGAGGAAACCCACGCACAAACGGGGAGAATGTGCAAACTCCACACAGACTGGAATCAAACCTGGGTCCCTCGCACTATGAGGCAGCAGTGCTAACCACTGAGCCATCCTTTGCAATGAAGAAAGAAGAAATTTGCAAATGATATTTATAGGTAAGGTGAATGGGCCAAAATTTGGTAGATGAAGTTTAAGATGGATCAGTGTTGGATTATCCATTTTGGTCAGAGGAATTGAAAGAGCAGCAGGTCAGGCAGCATCCAAGGAGCAGGAGAATCAACGTTTCAGGAATCCTGAAGAAGGGCTTGTGCCCGAAACGTCGATTCTCCTGCTCCTTGGAGGCTGCCTGACCTGCTGCGCTTTTCCAGCAACACATTTTTCAGCTCTGATCTCCAGCATCTGCAGTCCTCACTTTCTCCCAGAGGAATTGAAAGGCAACATATTATCTAGATGGAGAGAAACTTCACAGTGCTTTAGTGCATAGGGATCTGGGTGTTCTCTTGCAAGAATCACAGAACACTAGTATGGATGTACAGCAGATAATAACGGACGCAAATGGAATGTTGGCATTTACTGCTAAAGGAATAGAGTATAAAGGTAGGGAAATGTTGCTGTGACTGTTGCTGTATAAGGCATTAGTGAGATTGCATCTGGAGTATTGCATGCAATTTTAATTCCTTACTTGAGATGGGTATAGTTGTATTGGAGGCAGTTCAGAGGTGGTTCATTAGGTTGATTTTAGAGATGATTTGAAGTTGAGAGGTTTGTCTTATGAAGAGAGATTGAACCGTTGAGGACTATACACTCTGGAGTTCAGAAGAATGCGAGAGATCTAATTGAAGTCTATAAGATGCTAAAGGGGATTGACAAAGCTGATGTTTCCTCACGTAGGACAATCTAGAATGAGAGGTCAGAGTTTGAGGATAACGGGTAGCAGATTTAAAACAGAGATAAGGAGAAATTACTTCTGTCAAAGGAGCGTGAACCTGGAGAATTCACTCTCCCAGAGTGCAGTGGGTGCTGCTTCATTGGGTAAATTTAAAGAGGAGTTAGACATATTTTTAATTAGTAATGGGTTGAAGGGTTAAGGAGAGTGGGCAGGAAAGTGTAATTAAGGCTGAGATGAGATCAACCATGATTGTATCAAATATGGAGCACGCTCGCGGTACTGAATGGCCTACTTACAGAATCTTTGGACTGTGGGAGGAAACTGGAGCACCCAGAGGAAACCTGTGGAGAGACAAACAGAGTTAACGTTTTGGGTCCAGTGACCCTTCTTCTTCAGATAAACCTGTCTGACACTCTCCCTGGTGTCATACTGACCGTTTTTCTTCAGTAATGAGAAGTCTCTGTGAAACCCGGTCTGTTCATACTGGTGTCTGAAACCTCAGTACTCTGCAAAGCACAACAAATGACCAAGGCAGTATTTGTTCTTTAACAGACACCACCAAAATAGACTAACCTATAATTCATCTCCCTGTGCTGTAATGTGGGACCTTGCTGTGAAGGTTAGTTGTCATGCTCACTGTTTCTACATAACATATTGAACCCTTTGTTTGTACAGCGTTTTGAGGTGTCTTGAGGATATGATGGAAGGTGCTTTCTTTCTAGAGCGAAATAAATAGAGAGGGCTTTAGGCTGATTGCTGCTGAAACCTCAAATCTGTGCTGATTCTTTCAAATAATCTCTTCCTTGTACTCCGAAAATGATTAGTAATTACATTTTTAAGTTAGACAGAAGCCCATGGCTTTAGGAGCAACGTTCTACTGGCTCTGGCTGGTATTGAGACAGTCATTCAGGCTTTCAGTTTAATCCCTGGTTGGTGCAGCTCCCAGATATTCAGATGTGACAAGGTGCCATCGTGGGCTGCTGGTGTGGTAAGTGGGATGAGGCTGGAAGGGTGGGAGAAACGAGTGGGGACCTACGGCATCTTATAGTAAAATGCATCTGTGCTACCTGCTGCACAAACCTGACAGTGGTCTACATACCACTTCTGCAGATGTGAAGAATGCCCTAGATGATATTTATAAACACTCTGGAAGTGAAATTGCCTGGGGCTTTATACAGCTTGGCCAGCAACTTCAACCAAGCCAACCTCAAGAATGCTGCCAAAGTACCACAATCACATCTCCTGCCCCACCGGAGGACTGAACATCCCTGAAGTTCTGGTGGTAACTCCCACAAGCATCAAAGACACCTGCTGCTCCATCCCCATCCGCCTGTTGCAAAATCAGACCACAACACTGTTCCTCCTCCCAGCTTACAAGCAGAAGCTGAAACTGGAGGGTCCTTCACAGAAATAAATACAGTGGTCGTCTGAGGTAGTGGAAGAGCATCTGTAGGGCTGTTTGGAATCAGTGGACTGTACCGCGTTCAGGCACTCAGTGAAAAACCTGACGAAGTACGCTACCACTATCACAGGCTTCATGCTGGAGGACTGCGTGCCAAAGACATCAATCCGAGTATCCTCCAACTGAAAAGCTGCAGGAGATCCATTCCCTGCTGAAGACCAGGCATGCAGCATTCAAGTCGGATGACTCAAACATAGGGGAGGGGCGTTGGAGGGGAGGGACCTTCCTAACCTGCAATCTCTTCCTGACCTCTCCGCCCCCACCCCCACTCTGGCCTATTACCCTCACCTTGACCTCCCTCCACCTATCACATTTCCAACTCCCCTCCCCCAAGTCCCTCCTCCCTACCTTTTATCTTAGCCTGCTGGACACACTTTCCTCATTCCTGAAGAAGGGCTCATGCCCAAAACGTCGATTCTCCTGTTCCTTGGATGCTGCCTGACCTGCTGCGCTTTTCCAGCAACACATTTTCAGCTCTGATCTCCAGCATCTGCAGTCCTCACTTTCTCCTGACTCAGACATACACAGGAAATCCCGATATGACCTCCTCAAAGCCATCAGGGATGCCATGAGGCAATGCCTGGTCTGGGGGATTTTAGCTATGAAGAAAGATAGACTTGTTTTGGAATGCAGGAGGTTGAGGGGCGACCTGATAGAAGTTTATAAGATTGTGAATGGCATGGATAGAGTGGAAAGTATGAGGCTGTTTCCCAGGACAGAAGGGTCAATTACTAGGTGACACAGGTTCAAGGGGTGGGGGGGAGTTTAAAAGAGATGTGAGAGACACATTTTTCACACAAGGGGTGGTGTGTGCCTGGAATGCGTTGCCAGAGGAGGTGGTGGAAGCAGACACATTAGCAGCTTTCAAGAAACACCTGGATAAATACATGATTAGGAAGGGAATAGAGGGATATGGATCCTGTAAGTGAAGGCAGTTTTAGTATGGAAGGCCAAAATGTGTCAGTGCAGGCTTGGAGGGCCAAAGGGCCTGTATTGTTCTTTGAAATATGGCATGTCCATAAGGATCCTCATCAACTTTTACAGATGAACCATAGAAAGTATTCTGTCTGGGTGCATAATGGCCTGGTATGACAACTGCTCTGCCCAGAACCATACGAAATGACAGAAGGTGGTGTGCACATCCCAGACCATCATGGAAGCCAACCTCCCGTCCATGGACTCCATTTACACATCTTGTTGCTGCAGAAAGGCTGCCAATTTCATCAAAGACCCCTCCCACAGCAGAAATTATCTCCTCCAACCTCTCCCATTAGGCAGAAGACACAGAAGCTTAAACACACATACCAACAGGTTCAGGAACAGCTTCTTCACTGCTGAATGGACTCTCTAACTTCAACTAATGTTGATCTTGTTAGTGTTCTTGCCTAACGCACGTCCTGTGCAGTGTAACTTGCATACCTCACTCTGTCCAAGTTTTTTTTCACCTTATGCTCTGTATGTCCTTCCTTACTATGATCTGCCTGTACTACTCACAAGCAAAGCTTTTCACTGTACTTAGGTACATGTGACAATAAATCAAATCAAATGACAAAGTCCTTGCTGTATGTCCTTGGAATTCTCTGGTAGAGTCTTCCTGCCTGAACTGAGGAATAGCAGTTGGGTTTGGACAGAACAAGATTACTATCTTTGCAGGATTGCCTTGCCTCCCCTGGGAAATTGCATATATTTCTGGGCTTCTGGAATGATGTGAATGTGTTGTAAAGAGTGCAGAAGAGATTCAGAAGGATGGTTTCCAGGATGAGCAAATTGAGTAATGGAATTACATGGGAGACATTCCGATTGTTTTTGATTGGAGAGGAGAAGGCTGAGGAAGTAGGCACTAACAAATCTAATAGGCAATTTGGGAAAATATCCTTTCCCCAGAAGGTGATGAGAATGTGAACCTCGCTATCACAGGGAATATCTATTTAATCAGAAGCTAAATAATCACAAGGGATAAAATAATAGAAGGATATGTTGATGAAATTGGGCTTTTGGGAGGTGGGTAGGAGGGTGGGAGGGTGTGGTGTGTATGGGAACCTTATGTGAATCAGGCCAATAGGGCTGACGGGCCTGTTTCTGTGCTCTCAATCTATTTAATTATGTGCCCATAAGGAACGGATGAATTTCAAATCTGTGAATAATATTTTAAGGACCCAAGCTTCAGAAGGCCCAGATCAGAAACGTCTTCTACCCTCTTGCTTCGCGATTGCAAAGGAACTACAAACCAGTCTCTGCTTCAGTCCTCCAATTACATTTCAGTGCCTGGCTTTTGATTCTGTTTTCAAGAGAGATCTTTTCTTAATTAGAGAAATTGAAATTCCACAAGAGAGCAGAGGTTTCTGCTTGGGAATAGGGATCATGCAGTTTTAATGAGATTGGGAATGGTTTACACTGAAGCACAGGAGGAACTGAACGACAAAGAGTCACAGACTCTACTGTCTGCTAAAGTTCTTTTTGGGCTTTTCTTTCACATGTGCTGGTCAGGTTTGATTGAAGGGCTTTATTGTTTCCAACTAAGCTTAGGCAAGCCAGTACACAGCACGAGATACTGGAGGGTCCGTGCTGAGCTGGGAGGAGCAAGGAGCTGGCTGATGCCTCTCCATGTTATTGAATACAGGTCATTCTGGTATAACGTGCGCTTCATCAACGTGAATTGGTTATAACGTGATTGACGAATTGTGGACACTGTTTGGATAATATGAACTTTCTAATGAGCGAGTGGAGCGATTTTTTTTCTTACAGCAATCTAGCACTTTCCTATAGCGCGAGGTCACAGACGAACACAACTGTCATGTATGGCCGAACGACCTGTAGAGAGAGCTCACTGGAGGTATGGCAGTGACTGAGAATGGCAATTCTTCCATCAGTGGGTACATCTGCTCTCTTTCAGATGAGATATTAAGCTATCTGCTTCTGGTGGACTTAGAAAAGCTCTCCTGCTCTTGTTTCAATACAGCCACTGTGGGATCTTTTCAGTCTCCCAGCCAATATTTTTCTCTCGATCAATACCTGAATCAGAATATCTGGCCATTGTCATGTTGGTATTTGTGAGAGCTTGCTGTGTGCAAACACACTGCAATGTTTTCTGCATTATGACAGCAATACGTCAATGACAGAATAGCATATTAGACATGTATATGTAGACTGAGATCCTGCCTGGCATCTGTATATGAGCACCTGGGGGAAGCATCAGCCACAATTAGAGTCATACAGCATGGAAACAGACCACTCAGTGCACGAGTCCATGTTTCCAAACTCAAGTTGTCCCATTTACCTGCGTTTGGTCCAGATCCTTACCTGTTTTAGCATTACCAGTAATTGTAGTACCCCACCAGCACTGGGGTGGGTCACAAGTTTATAAATCATGTTTGATACTTCTGTCGTAAAAATAAATACTGGAAGAACTGAGCTGGTGTGGCAGTATCCGTGGACAGACGATATGGTCTCTTCTGTAGACCCAGAAGCAGCTGGAAGTATGACAGGTTTCATGCTATTGAAAATGAGGATGGGAAAGTAGGACAGAAAGGACTAGGTAGAGGTTGGGAGAACCTAACTAACAAAGATGTCTTTGGAGTAAAGGAGTAATGTTGCAAAGAAATAAGGAAATGGTCCAGAGTTGTTGTTCATGGCAAAATAAAGATCAGCTCCAACTGAAATCAGGAAACATGAAAATAAGCTGCGGACTAACACTTGAGAGATGGGGTGGTAGGGGAGGTAGAGTCAAAACAGGGGAACCTAATTCACCGTTTAAAATTAATTAATTCAGTGTTGAATCCTGAAGGCTGCTGGAAAGCTGAAGTGTTGTTCCTTGAGCTTGCTTGAACCTCACTGGAATACTGCAGCAGACTGAGAAGGACAACCGAGAGCAAAGTGTTGAATTCAAATGGCAAGTGGCCAGAAGGTTCAACCATGCTTGCAGACTGAACCAAAGTGTTGGGCAGCATTCATTTGGTAAAGGACACTGCATGGTGAGATATTTCTTTGAGGTAAATGATGCAAAATCTATTGTAATTAGGGAGGTTTCCTCTACATCAAGAAGCCCAAAATTCAAGTATTGAAGGAGGCTTTCTGTCCTCTGACACCAGAGTTGACGTGTCTTCCCTTTCTCCAAATTTCCTCTTGAGTACCAGTAGCAACTACTGTCCCTTCATACCCTTTTGCACATTTCCTCCAATCTCTCATTATAGTAAAGGTATCTGTGAAATAATAATGTTTGTTTAATGTTATTTTTGCATGTTTTTTCTTTAAAAATGCCAAAGACTTTGTGATCTGTCTTCTGCTCAGTGGGTTCTTACCAGCAGTTTGTGACTGCTGGGCAAAGGGGTTTTCCATTCTGCTCAGATACCTGAGGGAGTCTTTAATAGATGTGCAAATGTGGAGAAAGCTACATCTGGGGATTGGCAAAGGAACCAGCATGGGACCATTAGATAATGACATTCAAATGTGCTGTAGGGCTGCAGTAAATCTTTCTTCACTTATAGTTAATCTCAATTATTCTCTTTTATATCTCGACAGAAAATACTCAGTAGCCTGTGTGACTGATGAATACTTTAAGTAACTTCTATAATTTATAAAATAACAAAGTTAAAGTGTAGTGCTCAACTGTTCTCTGTATCAACACAAAAGATACAGAAGGATTGGAAGGCTGTTGTGGTATGGTGGCAGAGTCCATACCTCTGAGTCAGATGGGCTGAGTCCAAGTCCTACCTGCTCCAAATATGTATCATATCTGAACGGTTTAATTGGAAATATTCATTGAGGCATTGCAGAAAGCATACACTGAGTTTTAAGAATAATAACAGAGATGAGAAGTTGAATCTATCGGAATCGATTGAACAGACTGGATCTCCATCTGGAAGTGGGAGGATCTGATCGGGGTTTCAAAAATTGCAAAGGGTTTGAGAGGATAGATGTAGAGAAGGCATGATCACTTGTGAGGGAACCCAAAACCACCAATCGTAACCAGACGCTGGTTACTCATAAATCCAATGGGAATGCAGGTGAAAGCTCTTTACCCAGAGAATGGTGAGATAATGGAACATACTGCCATGTGCAGTAGTTTAAGAATAAGAGGTCTCCCTTTTAAGACTGAGATAAGGAGAAACTATTTCAGTCAGGGTCATTCGCCTGTGAATTTTCTTCCCGAGAGGGCAATGGAGACTGGGTCATTGAACTTATTCAAGGCAGTGTGGATTATATTTTGTTGATAAACAAGAGAGTAAATGGCTATCTTGAAGTCAGTTAGATCAGATGGCTGGATGCAATGCAACGGGGTGCCAACAGTATGGGTTCAATTTGCACATCGACTGAGGTTACCATGGGATTCCCACCTCTCCCTTTGCCTGAGACCTAGTGAACCCCAGGTTAAACTCACCACCAGTACTGTACCTTTAATGAGAGAGCAGTCCTTTGGTCAGATAAGAGTATCTTTACCTTTTTATACCAAGGGCTATGGGTATGACTCCATGAGATTTGGAAAGGTGATAATTGTATTTTTGAAGCTAATTCCCAAATTAAAGGAATGGCTTGGAGGTGGATAATGTGTTGCTGGAAAAGCACAGCAGAGCAGGAGAATCGACGTTTCAGGCATGAGTTTCCTGAAGAAGGGCTTATGCCTGAAACGTCGATTCCCCTGCTCCTTGGATGCTGCCTGACTTGCTGTGCTTTTCCAGCAACACATTTTTAAGCTCTGATCTCCAGCATCTGCAGTCCTCACTTTCTCCCATTGATAATAGTGCTGAGTAAGATTTGAACCACATTTGGAGGAAACTGTGGCTTGGTGGCATCGTCACTGGATTAGTAATGCAGAGACTGATACTCTGGGCAGATGGGTTCAAATCCCACTACTGCACTGGTAGAATACAAATTCAATTAATACATCAGGAATTAAAAACTGGCCTCTGTAATGGTGACCATGACAACCATCAAAACCAACCTGATTCAATATCCCTCTTTAGGGAGGGAAATGTGCTGTCCTTATCTGGTCTGGCCTACACATGACTGTATCTTTAATGAGAGAGCAGTCCTTTGGTTGGGTAAGAGTATAGCATCTTTACCTTTTTATACCAAGGGCCACAGGAAAGTGGTTGATTCTCAACTACCCTCTGAAGTGGCCTCACAGGCCACTGCATTCAAGGGCAATTAGACATGGACAACAAATGCTGGTCTTGTCAGTGAAGCCTGCATCCCATGAAAGAATAAATTACCAATGATGCAGTGCTTATTCCAGCCCAAGTCCAGCCTGCATGGTGTGGAAGACAGTGACGCAGGAGTAGAGGATCTGAGGGAGGTGGTAGTAATGTTACTGGACTAATAACCCAGAACCCTAATATTCTGAGGGCTTGGGTTTTAATCCTATCAATAAAAATCTTCAGTTAAAAAGCTAGCCTAATGGTGACCACGGAAGCGCTGTTGATTGTTGCAAAAATCCATCCTGTTCACTTTAGGGAAGAAAATCTGCCATCCATACACGGTCCGAGTTAATGATCCTTACCTCCATGTGAGTCCAGACCCAAAGCAATTGGTTGATTCTTGACTGCCCTCTACGTAATTAGGAATGGACAATAAAAGGTACTGGCCCTGTCAGTGACGTCCACATCCCATGAATGAATTTTAAAAAAGAATAATCGCTCAAATGAGGTGAATTACTGAGGAGAGGAACCATAGACGAGTGAGGGGACAGGAGGCCACAGTTCACAGTCCATTCTTCTGTCAGCTTCCACTGACTGCTGAGGTACTGAGTGCCATTGCTGTGATCTGCAATATAGAAACATTATGGGACTGGCCAATGTTACACCATCATATCCTAACATGTAACCAAGAAAGTCCCCATCAGGCAACCTTAAACTGCTGAGTTAAAATGGCAGAGAATGAGGTGCAATGGATAGTACCTAACATCCAATTCAACCTTTCTCCTGCCCTTTCCCACCAGGCATGTAGGATTGCCAGCATAAAATAGAATGGCCTTGCACAGGAGTCAATTCAGCCCATCATGCTTGTGCCAGCTCTTTGAAAGAACCATCCAGTTAAATCACTCTGCTCCTTCCTTCAAGCCCTGGAAAAAGAAAATCAAACATTTAGCAAATTCTGTTTTCCAAGTTAATGAATTAGCTTTCATCCACCCTTATGTGCAATGCATTCCAGGTCATAACAACACACTGTGTAAAAGAAATTAAATTCAAAAAGTGTGGTGCTGGAAAAGCACAGCAAGTCGGGCAGCACCCAAGGAGCAGGAGAGTCAATGTTTCAGGCATAAGCTCGTCATCAGATTCCTGATGAAGGGCTTATGCCCGAAATGTCAACTCCCCTGCTCCTCGGATGCTGCCTGACCTGCTGTGCTTTTTCAGCACCACACTGTTTGACTCTGACTCTCCAGCATCTGCAGTTCTCACTTTCCTCTAAAAAAATTAGATGCAAACATCTTTTTCTCACTAATGCGCAATCAAACTCTTGAGTTCCAGGCTGGAATCTAAGCAGTCCTGGGTATAGGTTATAGCTGATAATGTGTTGCTGGAAAAGCGCAGCAGGTCAGGCAGCATCCAAGGAGCAGGAGAATCGACGTTTCGGGCATGAGCCCTTCTTCATGCCCTTCTCCTGTTCCCTGGATGCTGCCTGACCTGCTGCGCTTTTCCAGCAACACATTATCAGCTCTGATCTACAGCAAGTGCAGTCCTCACTATCTCGGTATAGGTTATACTCGATACAAAGCACCCCTCTACAATCATCTCAGTTAGACTGCAGCATGAACTCAGTCCTGGGTACAGGTTGTTCTATGTACATAGCACCCCTCTACAAGCCTCTGAATTAGACTCCAGCCTGGAACTCTGCTGGGTATCTGTCATTCTATTTGAATACATTTCCTGCCTCAGTTTGTGAAGTGCTCTCTGTTCTCACTCTTGGATGTGAAAGCGCTGACTCTGGCTTTCCTCAAAGGAAAGCTCCTTCTGGCAGGATCAGCACACGCCATAATGGGGCCGTTTAGAAAGCTGGCTTTCTTCAAATAAAAACTCAACGTCTTAATCCGTTCACAGTGTACAGCTAGCATTTCAAAGCAAGGTAATGTCCCGTTGTACCTGCAGCTGGGATCAATCTGTGTTCAATTACTGTGATATTTCACTGCTGTCCCCTGAAGCATGGACCCATAGAATCAGGAGCACTACACCTGCTCAGAATTAATCATCACTGTAACCCATTCACTGTTAGCATCAATAAGAGGCAGTGATGTTGAAGTTCTGAGACCCCACTGAATAACGGCAGGAAGATTTAATATTTTTGTTAGGTTTTAATTTGACTATTGAATAATGAATGGGATTTTTGAACGGTGCTCTGAATATCCTGCTGGCTTTTGGTTGCCATCTTGTGCATGCACTGTCCTGTTATAGTTCCCCGCCAGAACTAGATCTCAGAGAGGGTCAGTCAGTGTTTTACCTGGTATTGCAGGACTTTGGTCTCTGCTGAGTTAGCTGATTTCAGGGATATGTTGAAGGGTTTAGATATGTTAAATAAGAGTCAATAATTGCAGGACATGAATTTAAAATAATTGACAAGAAAACCTGCGATAACACGAAGCCAAGTGTTTGTTTCTTATTCAAGCGTTTACAGGTTGTTGGAGGGAATCCTGAGGGACAGGATTTACATGTATTTGGAAAGGCATGGACTGATTAGGGATAGTCAACATGGCTTTGTGCATGGAAAATAATGTCTCACAAACTTGATTGAGTTTTTTTGAAGAAGTAACAAAGAGGATTGATGAGGGCAGAGCTATATGACGTGATCTATATGGACTTCAGTAAGATGTTTGACAAGGTTCCCCATAGAAGACCAGTTAGCAAGGTTAGATCTCTTTGAATACAGGGAGAACTTGCTATTTGGATACAGAACTGGCTCGAAGGTAGAAGACAGAGGGTGGTAATGGAGGGTTATTTTTCAGACTGGAGGCCTGTGACCAGTGGAGTGCCACAAGGATCGGTGCTGGGTCCACTGCTTTTTGTCATTTTTATATAAATGATTTGGATATGATATAGGAGGTATATAGTAAGTTTGCAGCTGACACCAAAATCAGAGGTGTAGTGGAAAGCAAATCTTAGCTGGACTTATACACTAAATGGTTATTCCTGATGAAGGGCTTTTGCCTGAAACGTCGATTTTACTGCTCGTCGGATGCTGCCTGAATTGCTGTGCTCTTCCAGCACCACTGATCCAGAATCCATTATACACTTAATGGTAAGGTCCTAGGCCATGTTGCTGAACAAAGAAACCTTGGATTGAAGGTTCATAGTTCCTTGGAAGTGGAGTCGCAGGTAAATAGGATAGTGAAGGTAGCTTTTGGTATGCTTTCCTTTATTGGTCAGAGCATTGAGTATAGGAGTTGGGAGGTCATGTTGCGGCTGTACAGGACATTGGTTATTGTGTGCTATTCTGGTCTCCTTCCTATTGAAAGGATGTTATGAAATTGAAAGGGTTCAGAAAAGATTTACAAGGATGTTGCCAGGGTTGGAGGATTTGAGCTATAGGGAGAGGCTGAATAGGCTGGGACTGTTTTCCCTGGAGCGTTGAAGACTGAGGGGTGACTTCATAGAGGTTCATAAAATCATGAGGGGCATGGATAGGGTAAATGGACAAAGTATTTTCCCTGGGGTGGGGGAGTCTAGAACAATAAGACATAGATTTAGGATGAGAGGGAAAGGATATAAAAGGAACCTAAGGGGCAACTTTATCACGCAGAGGGTGGTACGTGTATGGAATGAGCTGCCAGAGGAAGTGGTGGAGGCTGGTACAATTACAACATTTAAAAGGCATCTGGATGGGTACATGAATAGGAAGTATTTGGAGGGATGTGGGCCACGTGCTGATAAATGGGACTAGATAAAGTTGGGATATCTGGTTGGCATGGACCAGTTGGACCCAAGGGTCTGTTCCTGTGCTGTGCATATCTATGATTCTTTGAGAGGCATAGATTGAGTGGATAGCCAGAGACATTTTCTCAGGGTGGAAATGTCTATCACGAGGGAGCATAATTTTAAGGTGATTGGAGGAAGGTTTGGGGAGATGTCAGAGGTAGGTTCTTTACTCAGAGAGTGGTGGGTATGTGGAATACACTGCCAGCAGTGGGAGTAGAGTCAGAGACATTAGGGACATTTAAGCGACTCTTGGATAGGCACATGGAAATTAGTTCAATAAAGGGTAAGTAGGTTAATCTGATCTTAGAGTAGGATAAAAGGCCGGCACAACTTGGAACAGTACACTCTGCTGTACTGTTCTATATTTGCAATGTGCTACCTGATAGCACAGTAATATGTTTCAAAGAAATTGGGAAAATATTAAGGGAAGAAAAAAGTGCAGGGGTGTGGGGTGAGGTGGAAGTTGGACCAAGTGGACCGAATGGCCTCTGCCTATGTTGTGCTATTCTATGTTCTAAAGGAACCAATCAGTCAGGGTTCCTGTTTCTGGGCATTATTAGGTGACCCTGTTTAGACAATTTGCAGTTGAATGGTGCAGAAGGATAATGTTCAGTCGAACATAGTCACACGGGATGAGTGGCCTGAAACTCCACTGTTGAGATTCACACTCAGAAAGACGTTCAATCCTGTGAACCACAGCAGCATAGCCAGAGCCTGTGAAATCATATATTCTTGCTTCGTCCTCCACGGCTATACCTCTTACCTCCCTATCTCTGTTCTCTAGCTCTCGGATTCTCCCAAGGGCTCTGCACTCCCAATTCTGGCCTCTTGTCCATCTCCATTCTGTTTGACCCACCACTGGTGGCCATGTCTTTTAGTTGCCTTCAGCTTGGAAATCCCCCCAGTAAACATCAGCATCTCTCCTCCTCCTCCTGGGCACTATTTAACAACTAGCACTATGACCAGCCTTTTGGTCATCTTTATGATGAATTATGTGAGATTATATATATATTTTTTTTTTTTTCAGAGTTTGAATTTCAAACTAGTGGGGGTTGGTGACTTTTTTTGTAAAATTTGGGGAGAGAAACACAAAACTTAAGAAAGTTCCCCCTGGAACCATGACCTAATCTAGCATGTGTCAAAGAGCGGGGAAACAGCGTATTAGTGGAAAATAGTTTGTGTTACACTGAGTTTATCAGTGGTAGAGGAAAATTGAGAACTATTAGCTTGATTTTAGTTAAGGATAATCAAGGATTGATTTAGCTTCGGAAACTCAGAGTGCAAGTTTTTAAATGGTTTAAATGGTGTGACTGGGGTCAGAAACACAATATAATTGCCCTGCCAGAAAGGAATAGAGAACAGTTCAGGAAATAAGTTGCCTCAGTATAATGTTCATTTGAGTAAGAGCAAGAGTATTTGGTTAGAAACTGCAGGTGATTAAAAGCTGAGCAAGTCGAAGCTTTCAGTTTGCAAGCATTGTGAAGAAGGCTTCACCATTTACAGGAAAGAACTGGGTTGAATTGAATCAGTTAAGTTGAACATGAAGATCTGAAAGAGTGGGCTAATCTCTCTGGATTTGAATTTCTGTAAAGAGATGGTGTTTGAGAGTAGAGTGGAGCCTATGTTTTGCTGTGTGTCTTAAGATCTTTTGAAACTGTTCTTTTTTTAAATAGCTTGCTTTGTTTTATTACTGTTGTTCTTTTTATGTTATAAACTTCTGTTTGTTTTAAGAAAAGTATACAGCCTCTGTGCTCATGTTTCACTGGATGAACCCCACGTTAAATAAGAAAAAAAAGATCTATCAAGCCAGATTTCACTTTGGGATCTGACTGTCCAGTAGTAATGTCAGTGAGGGTCATAGTACCTTCCTAATATTTTGACTTGTTAACTGCTTTTGTCTCCTGTCATTTTTGCAAGAAGCTTCTGAGACCTTTCATTGTCGTAAAGGAACTCTATAAATGCAAGTTGTTGTTGAGTGAGCTCAGCTAGCTGAACATACACTGGGCCACCTTTTAGATGGTCAGTAAATGTACTGAGCAGGTGTTTTTATTCTCACTACTCACAGGTGTTGATCCTCAGAAAGGTGAATTGGACTTGAATGGCATCGATGACAATGAAATCGATAGGGTAAGGTCATTCTGTAGCCCTTATGAAAGGTAATGTGAGATTGTAGATTACCTTGTGTTAAAAAAGAAAAGGTAAAATGAGCAACTCTCTCACCATCTGCACCAGCTAGTTGTCAAAGAATCTGGTTTCAACACTGTAATCACATTTTATGGTTTCTCTTTTCTCTCCGTAAGCCCTCATTTGGGATAAGTAACTTTGTATAATAGCTTATTGTTACTCATCCAGAATATCATATAGTGTTAGGATTGTACAATGTACTCAGAATGATAGCTTTTTATCTCAGAGAGTTGGATTCTGAATCTGAAGAGCAGATGAGGAGTAAATTGTCATTTGCACCCTGTGATTCTCTCTCACTCCTCCTTTCATCTCTCTCTCTCTCTTTCGTTTTTTCTCTCTCTCTCACTCTGTCCAGAACATGCACCCTCCCCATCCTGCACACCTTATCCTCTGCTCTGTAGCCATCCCCTGATGTAGCTGCATTGCAGGTTTGATGGTGACACTGAATAAGATTGAAGTTTAATTTCCTAGCACTACCATCTCTCAGCTGAGGAACATTATGTAGAATAATTCACTCTTTTGGTTTATATTTTTGTTTTGATATTGGGAAGGTTTTGATAGCATTGCCTTCAGCAATGGCACACTGCCTTATAGAAGGCTTTGCTATTGTGACTTTCCTTTCAGTGAGATGGCAGTTCTGATGAACAGGGACAGAAAAAATAAATCTGCAAGAAACCTTTGTACCACTTACTGTTGGCAGTTTGCAATGAATTGTAGGTAGATCACCCACCTGACTATCCTAAAATAAACCACTCTCCCTCTCCCATCACACCTGTATGGAGAACTTTAAATTCCTACCCTAATTTGCGTACCTTTCCATGCCACCCCCCGCCATGCCTGGAAACTTATCCAACTTTCTGACCTTCCCAGAGTCTTATCCATCTAGCTGCATGCAGAGAGTCACCTACAAACATGGCCTCTTTTATTAGATTTGATTAGATTCCCTACAGTGTGGAAACAGGCCCTTCAGCCCAACCAGTCCACACTGACCCTCCGAAGAGTAACCCACCCAGACCCATTTCCCTCTGATGAATGCACCTAACATTATGGGCAATTTACCACGGCCAATCCACCTGATCTGCACATCTTTGGACTGTGGGAAGAAGCTGGAGCATCCGGAGGAAACCCACGCAGACACGGGGAGAATGTGCAAACTCCACCCGGACAGTCGCCCGAGGCTGGAATCGAACCTGGGACCCTGGTGCTGTGAGGCAGCAGTGCTAGCCACCGTGCCACCCTAATATTCCTCACAATCCCAGCAGACCAGTTAAAGTACATTGTTTGCATTGCATAGATTCCTGGATTCTAACAGGAGGAGCTTTCACCAGTGGAAGCGTGCTGGTGGCATCCTGACCATTATAGCAAACTGTACATTCCCTTACTGACATCTTAATTGGGTCTTTGCCTAGTTAAGTATTATCTGTTTTGCTGAGGAGTTGCTGTATTCTCCCACCCTTGGTATATCAGCAAGCTGTCGAGGCCTAACAGTAGTGAAGAAATAGGACCACGCCCTCAACATGGCACAGAAAAAACGTTGAACACTCTGCTCAAAATCCCCCCCAGAACTAAAATCAGACCTGATTCAAGGTGAAAACTTAAGTACTGCAACAATGTCATAGGGGCAGGAAATTAATACTCAAGTGTTTGGATACTCTTTGAGCCTGCTTATGACAATGTTTGATTCCACTGCTGTGAAAGAGGGCATGGACACATTCATCTCGCAACAAGAAGGACTGTAGGCAGCTCAGCATAACTTGTCTGACTTCTGGACTGTTGTCTCTGGCGTCTGTCTGAGGCTCCGTCATTACATGTTGCATCATTTTAAAACATTGTTTTCCATCTGTTCACTGACAAAACCTAGCTCCATCTCATCATCCCCTTGTGTTACTAAGAACACTTATCCAACATGCAGTACTGGCTGAGCAGAAATTTCCTCTCCTTAAACATTATGAAGTCAGTGGTGTAGTTGTAAATGCCATGTAAAAGTAGTGGGGGAAGTGCCAAGAGACCTTGGTGTCCTTGTACACCAGTCACTGAAGGTAAGCATGCAGGTGCTGCAAGCCCTAAAGAAGGCAGATGGAAAGCTGACCTTCATAGCAAGAGAATTCAAGTACAGGAGCAGAGCTGTCTCGCTGCAATTGTACAAGACCTTGGTGAGACCACGCCTGGAGTATCGTGTGTAGTTTTTTGTCTCCTTTTCTGAGGAAGGATGCTCTTGCTATAGAGGGAGAGCAGCGAAGGTTTACCAGACTGATTCCTGGGATGGCAGGAGTAATTAATGAAGAGAGATTGGATCAGTCAGGGCTATAGTCATTGGAATTTAGAAGAATGATGGGGGATTGCATGGAAACCTATAAAATTCTAGACCGAGTAAATGCAGAAAGGATGTCCCAATGACCAGGAAGGCCAGAACCATGTCTAAGGGATGTAGAGAAAGTGATGACTGCAGATGCTGGAGACCAGAATTGAAAAGTGTGGTGCTGGAAAAACACAGCAGGCCAGGCAGCATCCGAGGAGCAGGAGAATCGACGTTTCAGGCATAAGTTCATCTTCAGGAATGAGGCTGGTGTGCCAAGCGGGCTGAGATAAAGGGTAGGTGAAAGGAGGTGAGGGTGAGGGTGATAGGCCGGAGAGGTCGGGAAGAAGATTGCAGGTCAATAGGGCGGTGCTGAATCCAGGGGTTGGGACTGAGATAAGGTGTGGGTGAGGGGAAATGAGGAAGCTGGAGAAATCAACATTCATCCCGTGTGGTTGGAGGGTTCCTAGGCGGAACTACATGGGATGACTGTGGATTTCTCCAGCTTCCTCATTTCCCCTACTCCCACCTTATCTCAGTCCCAACCCCTGGATTCAGCATCGCCCTCGTGACCTGCAATCTTCTTCCCGACCTCTCCGCCCCCACCCCCTCTCCGGCCAGCATCCTCACCCTCACCTCCTTCCACCTATCGTATTCCCAGTGCCCTTCCCCTAAATTCCCTCCCCCCTACCCTTTATCTCAGCTCGCTTGGCACACCAGCCTCATTCCTGAAGAAGGGCTTATGCCCGAAACGTCGATTCTCCTGCTCCCCGGATGCTGCCTGGCCTGCTGTGTTTTTCCAGCACCACACTTTTCAACTAAGGACATGGAGTCTACCTCTGTGACTTAATTGAGCCCTACTCCCATCAGATTCCTACACTCACTCCTCCTGTGCAGCCCAGATTTTAACAGCTCTGTTATTAGTGACTATGCCAGAGGAGGTTTAGTACCTGGAATGGTCAGGTTGTCTTATGAGGAAGGGTTGGACAGGCCAGACCCTATAGACTGGAGAAAACTGAGACTTGATTAAATCATAAAATTCTAGAGGGGGCCTTGACAGTGTGGATGGGGAGAGGATGTATCCTCTTATGGGGGAATCTCGAAAAAGGAATCTTGGTTTAAAAGTCAAGGGCTGTCCATTTCAAAAGATGAGGCAAAACCTTTTTTTCTGAAGGTAAAGAGATTTTGAAATTCTCTTCCTAAAAAGGTGATCACTCTTGTGGCAGAGGTAAATGGAGTTGAAACTTTATTGCTGGAACAGCACAGCAGGTCAGGCAGCATCCAGGGAACAGGAGATTCGACGTTTCGGGCACAGGCCCTTCTTCAGGAAGGGCCCGAAACGTCGAATCTCCTGTTCCCTGGATGCTGCCTGACCTGCTGTGCTGTTCCAGCAATAAAGTTTCAACTTTGATCTCCAGCATCTGCAGACCTCACTTTCTCCTCCGCAGAGGTAAATGGATTCTTGTTAAGCAATGGTGGTGAAATCTCAGGGGAGATGAGGGAATATGGAGTTGTGGTTACAGTCATGACTCTATTGAATGGTGGAGCTGGCTCGAAGGGCTGAATGGCCTATTCCTACTCCTGATTCATTTGTTATACATTGAGCTGCTGTAGTGAAATTCCACATTAAGCTGTGGAATTTCTCCCTGAGCCCCTCTCTCTCTTTCTCTTGCGCTCGCTCTCGCTCTTGCTCTCTCTCTCGCTCGCTCTCACACACACACACACACACACACACACACACACACACACACACACACACACACACACACACACACACACACACACACACACACACACACACACACACACACACACACCCTTTCACATCTCCTTTGTTAAACTCTACATAACCCATAACCCTACCTTCTTGACTCAGGCTTTAGGTCATCTGCCCTAATAAATACTTGTAACATTCTGCGAAATTCTATTTGATAATATTCTTATGAAATGTCTTAAGATGTTTCACTGCACTAAAGGAACTCTATAAATAAAAGTCGTAGGAGGGACTTAATCAGTCTTTGTGACTGAATGACAAGGAATGCTAATGTATCTTCAATTATCTGTCAGAAAGTGGTGTATTGCTGTTCTTTCACTTTAGCCATCCTGAAGCTTCATCAGCTGCTTATGCAGGTGACCTTCAGCTATGATTGTATCTTGTCTTTTTTTTGTGCAGTATCTGCTCAACGAGAAGGAGGTGGAAATGAAAACTGAGCTGTGGCTGAGAGAGAACGCAGATTACCTGAAGGAGCAAAAGGGTGAGTATATGTGAGAAAGATGGGAAAGAATTGGAAAGGGTAGAGGAGTTGGAGAGCCAGAACTCTGGCAAGTGTGTTTCTAAGGACGAGGGTAGAATGGAGCAGGGAGATTTGTAACACGTTCCCGTTTCACATCAAGCCATGCAATCTGGAATCAGTGGGATTAAATCAAGGTCAATCCCAAATTCAATTCCAAATGCCTTTTTTTGTAGAAATAAAAGCAGGAAGTGTTATAGGTTAGTGAATGCCAGTGGGAGGCCAGCAAACCCAGTGAGTGGGTACACATCAATTGAACCTTCATCCAAAGTGTTTCCACATGCTGACAATTTGCTTATCTCCAGCATTTTCGGCTTCACCACGAGGTTTCAGAAAGTGGTTTCCGTCTCCACCATAAAGCCACATCACCTGTAGTGCATTGTGATTTTTATTAATTCATTAGGCTAGATAACATCTGCACAGTTAAAAGTATGGAATAAGTAATGAGCTGTGTGTAGGTACTTAGAATCTGACAGCTGCACAGTCGTGTGTGCATCCTACAGGGAACGGTCACACTTATTCACAAGGCTGCAATGTAAATGAGCTTGGTCATTTAACCTATGCACATGGGGAAAAATAAACAGAAATCCCACTCTGTTAAATTATTCCAGAGTTTTTGTGCTGAATATTTAGTACACTTGGAGATCCGTTCCATTCTGATAGCGACTGCGCTTCAAAATAGTACTTAACTCTGTAAACCATCTGATGTCATGAGGACAGATAAGGCACCAGTGAGGTAATGGTTGTCTTCATTACAAAATTACAGACACAAGAGACTGAACACAAGATCAGCCAAGCACCTGTATTTTCTAGTTTGAGTGGCCATTTGTCTTCTGTTGAGAATCAATTTGACTGTAGTATACACATCATGGTGGCTCAGTGGTTAGCACTGCTGCCTCATAGCAGCAAGAAGCCCGGCTCGATTCCAGCCTCAGGTGTCTGTGTGGAGTTTACACATTCTCCCCGTGTCTGTGTGGGTTTCCTTTGGGTGCTTTGGTTTCCTTCCATAGTCCAAAGATGTTCAGGTTGGGTGGATTGACCATGGTAAATTGCCCATAGTGTTCAGGGATGTGCAGGCTAGATGGATTAGCCATGGGGAATGCAGGATTACAGGGATGGGGTGGGTCTGGGTAGGATGCTCTTTAAAGTGTCGGTATGGACTCGATGGACACAATGGAGGGATTCTGTCACAACTGAACACGGACGCAGCACCCAAATACATTTTGCAGCACGAGCCACGAGTTAGCAGTGAGCCAGAGCTTGGACCATCCCTCCCAACCAGACTGACTGCAGTATCGCTAATGCTGTGCTAGCCGTGGTCAGCCAGCTCGATCACAGATTGGAGAAGGAACTCGGCACATTTGTATCAAAGGCAGAATGCTGGGCTGTTGGAAGTTGGGAATTAAAGAGGGAAAACGATGGAAACACTCAGCAGGTCCGGCAGCATCTGTGCAGCAATAAACAGGGTTAACGTTTCAGACTCTTTCATCAGATGAGCCAACTGACTAAATCATTGCGAGCTATCACCTGAAAATAATGTTGACATTTTCTTTGCAGAAAAGGAGGAACGGATAGCCAAAGAGAAAGAGCTTGGGATTTACAAAGAGCAGAAGGTAATACATATTGAAGTGATTTTACTAACTGAAGTCGAGAAACTATTAATTCTTTGGAATTGCAAACATTTGCACCTTCATGTTCCACTCCTTCATCAGTAAATTTTGCTGATTCCATGTTTCCATGAGCCCTCTAGGCTTGTTCAGTGAATGTCATTTGTTGACAGACAATAATGTTGATATTATCAACTAGACAGTCACTTAACAACTGCAAAACCTTTTTTAATGTGTGCCTGTTTTGTTTTCTCTCGGAATCGCGCTCTGTTGCTGTCAGCCTGGATTCTCTTTGTGCTCAGTGCAATCTCCCTGTCACCTGTCCTTCCTTCTATCAGATTCTGTTTCTCTTTCTCTCTCACTCTCTCTTAAGGCTGCAGGTAAGAAAACACAAGGGGATGAGGACGTTGGTGGGAACAGTCTATGAGCCCCCTAACAATAGCTATATGAGAGAATAAATCAGGAGGTAATGAGGCATGTCAAAAAGGCACTGCATTTATCTTGGTTGACTTTAACCTTTCAAGTCGATTGGATAGTCAGAGTGGCAGAATTAGCCATGGGGCAGAATTCATAGTGTATACTGGAGCAATTTCTAGAACAATATGTTGTGGATCCAGCCAGGGATCAAGCTATTTGGTATCTGGTAAATAAGACACTGGTTTGATAAATAAACTCAGTGTAATAGATCCCCTAGGAAACCGTGACCATAACATGGTTAAATTTAGCGTTCGGTTTGTGGGCAACTTGGTCAGAAACAACTGTGTGGAACTTTAAATAAGAGTAATTACAAAATAACTGGAATGCTGGAGAACAGAAGAATGGCTGGAGTGGACTAGGAAAGGAGTTTAATTGAAAATATGGCTGAGGAACAATGCCAGCAATTAGTTTATAATTCACAGCAAAGATGTATCCCAGTGAGGAAGAAGGATTCCAGAAAGGAGATAAATCAACAATGATTAAGTCAGAAAGTTAAGGATAGGATCAAACTGAAAGAAGAATAACTTAGAACGTGGCAAAGATTAGTGGCAAACCAGAGGATTGGGAATCTTTTCAATGCTAACAAAACATGACCAAAAAAAAAGGAGGGGAAAATAAATTTTGAGGGTTAACTAGCAAGTTATATCAAAACTGGCAGAAGAACTTCTTTAAATATATAAACCAGAAAAGAGAGGCCAAAGTTAGCATCGGCTTCTTAGAGAACAAGGCTGGGAAAATAATAATGGGGAGCCAGGCAGTGACAAGTATTGAATAAATATTTTGCATTTGTCTTCACAATAGAATACATTAATAATGATCTCAAAAACTAACAATCAAGGGGAGATATAATTACCTAAGGTGAGAATCTATAACTATCACTAGCAAAAAAGTCTTTGGGAAACCAATAGGCTCAATACATCCCTGGGCCTGATGGATTACATCTCAGGATATTTAAGGAAGTAGCTACAGAGATAGTGGGTGCACTGGACTTCTTAGATTCTGGAAAAGTCCTGAGAATTGCCAAACCACCGCTGAAGCACTCTTCTTCATTAGAAGGGGACAAAAGTGCAGTTAGCTTAACGTTCATCATTGGGAAAATGTTCAAGTCTTTGAAAAGGATGTAATAACAGCACATATAGAAATACATGATATGATCAAGGCAGAGTCCGCATAACTTCATGAAGAGGAAATCACATCTGACAAAGAAGTAGCATGCAGGGTAGATAAAGAAGAACCAGCAGATGTGGTTTAGACTGACAAAAGGCATTTGATAAGGTACCACGTTATGTTTCTTACTAAGACAAGATTCCATGGTGTTGGGGAGGTATATTAGAATGGATAATTGGTAACTAATCGAAAGCAGAGTTGGGAAGAGGGGCGGATTTTCAGAATGGCACCCTGTAACTAGTGGAGTGCCACAGGCATCAATGCTGGGGTAACAGTTATTTACAGTATATATCATTGACTGGATGAGGAAAGTGAATGTATTGTTATCAAGTTTGGGGATGACACAAAAATAGGTGGGAAGGTAGGTAGTGAGCGATGACAAAAAGAGTCTACAGAGGGCTATAGAAAGGTGGATTGTTTGGGCAAAAATTTGGCAGCTGGAATACAATGTGGGAAAATGAGGTTTTGCATTTTGAGATAAAGTAGAGGAGCTGAATATTATTTGAATGGAGAAAGATTACAAAAAGAATTGTAGAATCCCAACAGTGTAGAAAGAGGCCATTTAGCCAATCGAGTCTGCACCGAGCCTCCAAAGAGCATCGCACCCACCCCAATTCCCATCCCTCCCATAACCCCACATGGGATTTTGAACAGGGCTAACCCCACTTAACCTGCGCATCCTTGGACACTAAGGATTTTTTTTAGCATGGCCAATCCATCTGAGCTGCACATCTTTTGGCTGTGGGGGGGGGAACTGGAGTACGCAGAGGAAACCCCCATAGACACAGAGAACACGCAAACTCCATATAGACAGTCACCTGAGGCTGGAATTGAACTGAATTCAAAGTCTGTGAGAAGATTTGTAGCTCAGGTGCTTGTTTTTGTGGTTCTGTTCGCCGAGCTGGGAATTTGTGTTGCAGACGTTTCGTCCCCTGTCTAGGTGACATCCTCCGTGCTTGGGACCCAATATACTGGCCACTGCAGCAGACAGCTGGAACTGACAACTGGAAGCGGCAGAAACAAACCACTATAAATGCCAGAGGAAGCAATACAGAAGCACTTCACAGGAGGCTCCCAAGCACTGAGGATGTCACCTAGACAGGGGACGAAAAGTCTGCAACACAAATTCCCAGCTCGGCGAACAGAACCACAACATTGAACTGGATCCCTGGCGCTGTGAGACAGAAAAATAGGAGGACTTGCTAAAACTACACAAGGCACTAGTAAGACCCCAGCTTAAGTGCTGTGAACAGTTTTGGGCCCCTTCTGTAAGGGAAGATATACTGACATTGTCCAAAGAAGATTCATGGTTTATGCCTATACTCACTGAAGTTTAGAACAATGAGAGGTGCCATTATGGAAACACAGATTCTTAGGGGACTTGTCAGTAGATGTGGAGAGATTTTTTCTAGTTGTGGGAGAGTCTCGGACAAGAGACCTCATCTTAGAATAAGGGGTCAAACATTTTGGACCAAGATGAAGAGGAATATCTTCTCTCAGAGGATGATGAGTCTGTAGAACTCCTCAGTGCAGAGGGCTGTAGAGGCTGAGTCATTAAAGGATATTTGAGGCTGAGATAGACTTTTAATCAGTAAGCTAGGAGTTGGGGGATAAGGCAGGAAAGTGGAGTTGAGAATTATCAGATCAGCCATGATCTTTTTAAATGGCAGAACATACTCGATAAATCTGAAACAAAAATCCTGAGTGTCACTGGACCTGAAAATGTTAACTCTGCCTTCTCTCCACAGATGCTGCCAGACCTGCTGAGTTTCTCCAGCAATTCCTGTCTGTTGCATTTATTCTCACCCTGTTTTGAAATCGCACTTGTCTACTTTTCCTTAGAACCTATGGAATCCTGCAAACTGTTCCCTCTCTCCATCATCTCCATTCCCACAGCCATCCACAATATCTATGCTGCTCTAATTCTGGCCTCCACACCATCCCTGGTATTAATTGTTGGCTGTAATTTCGGCTGTTTAATTTTTCTATATCTTCCTACTTCTCTCTCTCCTTCCTCCTTCCAGAAATGCTGTTTCAAACTCATTTTTTTGATTAAGCCTTGTCTCCTCTGATCTAGATACCCTAATGTGACTCTGTAGCGCATTGTGTTTTCTTCCCCTCCTGTAAAACATCTTTGGGCGTTGTTTCAGACACAATAAATACACAGAAGGTTCTGCTTTTGATTGCCTGCATGACAAACCCTTACCTTTGAGTCACTTGGAGTAAGAGGACTTAATGTCAACAAATCTCCGTTTCTTTCAAAGCCCAGAAAATCATCTAAGAAACGTGAGCCAATCCGAGCCAGCACCGCAGGGGAAGCCATAGAGAAAATGCTGGAGCAGAAGAAGATCTCGAGCAAGATAAATTACGATGTGCTGAGGGATCTGAACAGCAAGGGGAGCAGCACACCAACCCGGGAGGAAAGTGACAGCAGTAACCGTGGCGGCAGTAACAGCCGCAGCAAGAAGGGACCAGCCCACCGAAAGTCAGCCGCAAACTCCCGAAGCCTTGCTACGCCCGTCAACAACCTGGGCAAGAGGTACAGTTACCATCTCATGCAGAGTAGTGTCGACAGTTGGCTTCATCCAGTGTTAAATGTTGAGTATCAGTAAACCTGTGTGTCTAATGTATTTTGGCTTACATCAGATAGCTGGGACTGGGCTTCCTGATGCCTTGGTCAATAGACACTGCCATTTCTTGATGCTCAGGTTTATGGGGAATAGATGGATGAGATGTGACTAATTGGTTAGCTCTTTCAAAGAGATGACACATACACGATGGGCTAAGTGGTCTTCTGTGCCAAATGATTCTATAATAATATAACATTACACCTAGCTGTGTGCACAAGGAAGGAGTGTGCTTCAGTATGCACTTTTGAGCAGTTAGTTCATGTAAGTTCACAAGGTGATGGAGGCATTTGAGAGTCCTGATGCTGAGGTAGATAAACAAAGTCAGGTTAGAGTCACTGCTCATTATTGCATACCTTCTCGTGGAAAACAAAATTTGTCTGATTCCAGGCGAATAGTTGATAACGAACGGAAATGTTCAGAAGTTAGTGGCACTTAAGGTGAGGAAGGGAATGGGTTCAGATCAAATCTGTAATGCAACAGCAGTGGGGATCCAGTAACAGTGATCAGTTTAGAGAGAGAGATCACGTCAGCTATCCTGTGAGATGAGAGCTCTCTCTCCCATTCACAAACAAATGGTTCCAAGTGATAGAATCAGGCAGTTTGCTTCAGTTTGCCCAGAAATGTGAAACAGTTAAAGTTGAGTCTAACTCCTGACTCACAATGCAAATGACACACTCACGTTGACATCTTCACCCCCCCCCCCCCCCCCCGACTCATCTGACTAATCTCCAGGCATGACTACACCTAACCCTGCCACCTCACTCAGCTCCCCGCTCTATCACTCCCCCTCTCCCCCCACCAACTTAGTAGCAATCATCTGCTCCCTAATTGACTGACATCTAAACTGCAAGTACTAGCTCATGCCATTAAAAGGGACATGTCCAAGTCTTTGCCTGTAGCTCTGGGGATACTTAGGGCACAGCGCCCACCATATTTCTCGTAAAGCTGATTCAGACGGTCCTGGAATGCAGAGCAGTATGGGGGTTTTTCAAGGGAGAAGGCAACGTGGCAACCATTGTATTCCTCCAAGTATCTAGGCTGCTGATACACAGGTTGAATTTTGTTTTTAATTAATTCTCTGTGTGTATCTGACTGGTTCCTCATGTGTGTTTTTTCCCAAGGTGACGTACCAACCCATTTTTGTAAAGCTGGCAATCTGTTTGAAATGACAGATTTGAAACTTTGCATAGATTGCTTCAAAGTTCTAATCCTGAAACAAAACTGAGCTTCAGTGGAAGAGAAATTGTAGCTGCAAGCGTGGTTGAATATTTTAAAGGTGGAGATAGATAGTTGTTATAGAATAGAATCAAATGTTATCATGGATTGGTGGGAATGTGGAAATCGGAACTTAGCAAGTTTTGAGAAGATTTGTACGTTGAGGTTCTGGATGTAGGTTTGCTTGCTGAGCTGGAAGGTTCATTTTCAGATGTTTCATGACCATACTAGGTAACATCTTCAGTGAGCCTCTGGACATCCAGAATTGGAATTTAGCTAAATGGATCAGCCAAAATCTTACTGAATGGCAGAGCAGGCTTGAAAGGCTGATTGGGCTACTTCTATATCGTATCTAATCCATGTGTTTGTGTGAAGTATCTTCCTGTGACCATCAGAGTACAGAATCCTCTTCAATCCCCTATCCTGATGAAGTGACAAAGAGATTCACATTCATTTCTCGATTGTAAAGGCTACCTGTGATGGTGTTTTAGAGTCATAGTCATACAGCACAGATACAGACCCTTCTATCCAACTCGTCCATGCCAACCAGAGATCCTTAATTAATTCAGTCCTATTTGCCAGCATTTGGTCCATACCCCTATAAACACTTGCTATTTATATACCCATCCAGATGCCTTTCAAATGTTACAATTGTACCCGCAATCACCACTTCCTCTCGTAGCTTGTTCCGTGCACACACCACCCTCTGTTTGAAATAGTTACCCCTCAGTTTCCTTTTAAATCTTACCCCTCAGTTTCCTTTTAAATCTTACCCCTCTCTTAAATTTCTCCTTCCACTTAAATCACTGATCTCTTATTTTTAAATAGTGTCCCCTAGATCTGGAAAGTAATTAGGTCACATGGGATGGAAAACTGTATTTCATCCACTTAATTCATAATAATTTCAACTTTCTACTCATGATTCAAAGTTTAATTTCTTTCTTCAAAGCTGGACTACTGGGATTGATCACAGTGTCAGTTACTCAATTCATTTTTATGTTTTCACGATGATGAAACGCCTTTGTCCTATTCTGTCTTCCTTGACTGCTATAAGTTGATGACAACGTTAAAGCCATCTGATACCAGTCTTTGATTTATCATCTTAATTATTCAGAAATACTGCATATAGTTTGAGACCTCAGTCTTAAAGCGGGATGCTCGTGTATTGAAGACAATTCAGGTAAGGTTCACTCGGCTAACTCCTGGAGTGATGGGCTGGCCTTATACAGAAAGCAGGTTGACCCGATACTCATTGGAGTTTAGAAACAAAAAGTTCCATTTGCAACTGTACAGGTACCAGAGCAGTCAGTGTCCTTATGCAGCCAGATCTATGTGGGTGCAGGTCCAATAATACTCCAGAAGCTCAGCGTCATCCAGGACAATGCAGCCTTTTTGATTAGCAGCGCAGTCACCACCGTCACTCCCTTCATCACCAACACACAGGAGCAACAGTGCAAACTATGTACAAAATACACTGCACAAACTCACCAAGGCTCCTCTAACTGCAACTTCCAAACATGCAACCGGTACCTGTAAGGGTAAGAGGGCTGGCACGAGCTCAGTAAATATACTGAAAGCACAGTTAGATTGATTTTAAATCAACAAGGAAATTGAAGGTTGCAAGAGACATGCAGGAAGTGACTATGAAGCAAACATCTGATCAGCCACCATCTGATTGACTGGTACAGCATGCTCAAAGGGCTGAAAGGCCTACTGCTCTTTATTATTCTCTAACAGTTCAGCATTTGATTTACTTTTGAGATAATTAAGCATCATTCCAGATCATCCTGAAATCAATGTCAGCTGCTTAATCTGCTCATCCTTGACTTTGGGAATGACCTCACCTTCAATTGGTACATGTCTGTGTGGTCCAGGAATAGCTTTGTAATAATAATCATGGTCTAAAAAGCCATCAGCAAAAAGCACAGATGAGGTGTGTAGTCAGCTATAATCTCCACCGGAGACAAATTAGGTCAACGAGTCCTTGCAAAGAGTGCTAAAAATAAGTGTGTCAGAGGTTGCTGTCCAGCTCTGATAGCTGTCAGTGTTAATATTAGTACAGAACCTGATTCTCTCCTCTCCTCATCCTGCCCCAAACCTGTCTTAGTTCAGGGCTGTGTTTCTCTCTCAGCTGCTTACTCCAATCAGAATTAATGGCAGGTGACTGTATACCAGCCATTAGTGCATTGGTTTACATGAATATTTAATATTTCCTGGTGGGATGTTGCACGTACTCTGCTTTGTGATGGGCTGTTTGGCTGCAGCTGGCCCAGACCACATAGTTTCATTTTTCTTGTCGTCTTACCTCCTTGCCCTGCCCTGAAACAATCAGATAATTCAGTAAGCTCTAACATGAGTCCCTGTGTAAGTTTATTAAATGTTTACGGACAGGCTTTTGAACCATGCAGGTCATCTCGGCAGAAATGCAACCAGTACTCACCTATTGTATACCCATTTACTTCCAGCAAGCATCATTAGGTTGGAATTATGAGTGGGAACTTTGGCTGAGCAGCTCCCTGCTCAGGAACATCCTTATGTTCTTTTCCTCCGGCATGCTCTCCATACATGATCCCATCCCATGTTCCTACCTCTTCAAGATGCTTGTGCAGATCTGTTTAGAAAAAGCCAATCCAATAAAAGCTTCACTCTAAGAAAACTTATTTTCCTTTATTTGCCCTAGTTGACCAGAAACCCCTTGCAGAGTTTTGCTTTAATATACATTTTCACGCCACCTCTGTTGTCCTATGTTATATTGATGAAGTGTCTGACACAGGATCACAGGGCACAGGCTGAGCTGCATCCACTCGTATGTCTGGCCTAAATCAACTAGTGCAGGCAGAGAAAGAATTGAAGCATTGCAGTTAATTGAAGTGCTTTTTAGTAGGGAGAAAGATAATTTAGTTAAGGTTCCCAATCCATATCTCTGCCCAGTTTCTATATGAGTGTGTCCGTGTGTGCATACTCTGTGTAATCCTGTGAATCAGTTTTTTTGTATATATCCATATGAAGTTGTTCGTGTGTGTTGGTCACATCCATGGGTGTCTGGCTGAATATGTATGTGCTGTCCACATATTGTGCACTATCTACTGGTTACATACTAAGACCTCTACAACTCAACCATGTCATCAGTGTCCTGCAACAGGATTATGAGGCCAGTCACACACTTTCAGAATCACAGAATGATTCCAGCACTGAAGGAGAGAAGTTTGGCCTGTCAGGTCTGTGCCAGCCTTCCAAGGAACAGTTTACCAGTTCTACAACACTTTTTTTCCCAGTAATCCTGCGTATTCTTCCTTCACTGATAATCCAGTTCCTTCCGAAATAAAAGCAAAAACTATGACAAAGGGTCAGTTAGACTCGGAACGTCAGCTCTTTTCTCTCCTTACAGAGAGGCTGCCAGACCTGCTGAGGTTTCCCAGCATTTTCTCTTTTGGTTCCCTCCTAAATAACTTGATGGAGCTTGTCTCCAAACTCTCAGGTAGTGCACGACAGCTCCTGACTGCTCTCGGTGAAAATGTTATTCCATGTTACCATCGCTTAGAACATAGAACATAGAACAATACAGCACAGAACAGGCCCTTCAGCCCACGATGTTGTGCCGAACTTCTAACCTAGATTAAGTACCCATCCATGTACCTATCCAAATGCCGCTTAAAGGTCGCCAATGATTCCGACTCTACCACTCCCACGGGCAGCGCATTCCATGCCCCCACCACTCTCTGGGTAAAGAACCCACCCCTGACATCTCCCCTATACCTTCCACCCTTCACCTTAAATTTATGTCCCCTTGTAACACTCTGTTGTACCCGGGGAAAAAGTTTCTGACTGTCTACTCTATCTATTCCTCTGATCATCTTATAAACCTCGATCAAGTCACCCCTCATCCTTTGCCGTTCCAACGAGAAAAGGCCGAGAACTCTCAACCTATCCTCGTATGACTTCCTCTCCATTCCAGGCAACATCCTGGTAAATCTTCTCTGCACCCTCTCCAAAGCTTCCACATCTTTCCTAAAGTGAGGCGACCAGAACTGCACACAGTACTCCAACTGTGGCCTAACCAAGGTCCTGTACAGCTGCAACATCACTTCACGACTCTTGAATTCAATCCCTCTGCTAATGAACGATAATACTCCATAGGCCTTCTTACAAACTCTATCCACCTGAGTGGCAACCTTCAAAGATCTATGTACATAGACCCCAAGATCCCTCTGTTCCTCCACCTGACTAAGAACCCTACCATTAACCCTGTATTCCGCATTCTTATTTGTTCTTCCAAAATGGACAACCTCACACTTGGCAGGGTTGAACTCCATCTGCCACTCTTCAGCCCAGCTCTGCATCATATCTAAGTCCCTCTGCAGCCGACAACAGCCCTCCTCACTGTCCACAACTCCACCTATCTTCGTATCATCTGCAAATTTACTGACCCACCCTTCGACTCCCTCATCTAAGTCATTAATAAAAATTACAAACAGCAGAGGACCCAGAACTGATCCCTGCGGAACTCCACTTGTAACTGGGCTCCAGGCTGAATATTTACCATCTACCACCACTCTCTGCCTTCGACCGGTTAGCCAGTTCTCTATCCAATTGGCCAAATTTCCCTCTATCCCATGCCTCCTGACTTTCCGCATAAGCCTACCATGGGGAACCTTATCAAATGCCTTACTAAAATCCATGTACACTACATCCACTGCTCTACCCTCATCCACATGCTTGGTCACCTCCTCGAAGAATTCAGTAAGACTTGTAAGGCAAGACCTACCCTTCACAAATCCGTGCTGGCTGTCCCTAATCAAGCAGTGTCTTTCCAGATACTCATAAATCCTATCCCTCAGTACCCTTTCCATTACTTTGCCTACCACAGAAGTAAGACTAACAGGCCTGTAATTCCCGGGGTTATCCCTATTTCCTTTTTTGAACAGGAGCACAACATTCGCTACTCTCCAGTCCCCTGGTACCACCCCCGTTGCCAGTGAAGACGAGAAGATCATTGCCAACGGTACTGCAATTTCTTCTCTTGCTTCCCACATAATCCTAGGATATATCCCGTCAGGCCCGGGGGACTTGTCTATCCTCAAGTTGTTCAAAATGTCCAACACATCTTCCTTCCTAACAGGTATCTCTTCTAGCTTACCAGTCCATTTCACACTCTCCTCTTCTACAATACGGTCCCTCTCGTTCGTAAATACTGAAGAGAAGTACTTGTTCAAGACCTCTCCTATCTCTTCCGACTCAATACACAGTCTCCCACTACTGTCCTTGATCGGACCTACCCTCGTTCTCGTCATTCTCAGGTTTCTCACATACGCATAAAATGCCTTGGGGTTATCCTTGATCCTATCCGCCAACGATTTTTCATGCCCTCTCTTAGCTCTCCTAATCCCTTTCTTCAGGTCCCTTCTGGCTATCCTGTATCCCTCCACTGCTCTGTCTGAATCCTGTTTCCTCAACCTTATGTAAGCCTCCTTCTTCCTCTTTACCAGACATTCAACCTCTCTCGTCAACCAAGGCTCCCTCACACGACCATTTCTTTCCTGCCTGATAGGTACATACATATCATGGACACGTCGTATCTGCTCTTTGAAAAAGTTCCACCTTTCCACCACATCCTTCCCTGACAGCCTATGCTCCCAACGTATGCTCCTCAAATCCTGCCTTACAGCATTGTAATTTCCCTTCCCCCAATTATAAAATCTACCTTGTTGTGCGCACCTATCTCTCTCCATAACCAAGGTGAAAGTCACAGAATTGTGGTCACCATCACCAAAATGTTCACCCACTAACAAGCCCACCACTTGTCCCGGTTCATTACCGAGTACCAAATCCAATATGGCCTCCCCTCTGGTTGGACAATCTACATACTGAGTTAGAAAAGCTTCCTGGACACACTGCACAAACACCGCCCCATCCAATCTACTTGATCTAAAGAGCTTCCAATCAATATTTGGGAAGTTGAAGTCGCCCATGACTACGACCCTGTGGCTTCTGCACCTTTCCAAAATCTGTTTCCCAATCTGTTTCTCCACATCTCTGCTGCTATTGGGGGGCCTATAGTAAACACCCAACAAGGTGACTGCACCTTTCCTATTTCTGACTTCAGCCCATACTACCTCCAGAGGCAGATCCCCCTCAAACTTCCTTTCTGCAGCCGTTATACCATTTCTAATTAGCAATGCCACCCCCCCTCCTTTTTTCCCACCCTCCCTAATCTTACTGTAACACCTGTAACCAGGAACCTCCAACAGCCATTCCTGTCCCTCATCTATCCACGTTTCCGTGATGGCCACAACATCGTAGTCCCAGGTACCAATCCACGCCTTCAGTTCACCCACCTTATTTCTGATACTCCTTGCGTTGAAGTATACGCACTTGAGCCCATCTCTGTGTCCGCAAGTAGTCCCTGTCAGTGCTACCTTCTTCACAGCCTCCCTACAGTCTTGGGCATCCTGACACACAGCTAGCTTACTTGCTGGACTACAAGTCCGGATCCCATCCCCCTGCCAAATTAGTTTAAACTCCCCCGAAGAGTGCTAGCAAACCTACCCCCCAGGATATTGGTGCCCTTCTGGTTCAGGTGCAACCCATCCTGTTTGTACAGGTCCCACCTTCCCCAGAATGCAGTCCAATTGTCCAAATATCTGAAGCCCTCCCTCCTACACCAGCCTTGCAGCCACGTGTTCAACTGCACTCTCTCCCTATTCTTTGTTTCTTTTGCTAATTAGCTTAAATGTGTCCTCTGCTTCTCAATCCTTCCACCAATGGGAACAGAATTTCTCTCCAGCTACCCTGTGTAGATCCTGCATGATTTTGTACACCTTCATCTGACCTCCCCTCAACTTTCATATCTCCAAGGAAAACTTCTCCAATCTATTGACAGATTTGGAGTTCCTCATCCCTGGAACCATTCTCATGAACCGTTTCTGCACTCCCACCAGTGCCTTTACATCCTTCCTAAAGTGTGGCAGGCAAAACTGGGTACAGTGCTCCAGCTGAATATTCTATACAAGTTCAAGAAAATAAATTTTTTTTTAAATACAAAAGTGAATTGAATTGGACATGGAGTCCCAGCAAAGGTTCAATGTAAAGCTATATTTGTGCAGCATCATATGTCTGAAATGGTAGTGTTTAATTGAAGTGACCCAGTTCTAGAATGTATCCATCTTCATCCAACTGAACACAAATAAGAATATCTAGATTTTGTCCATGAAGAAGGAAGATTTTAGAAAAAATCCTTACCGATTACAGATGGAGAGATGTAGCTGGACTGAAATAGATTTTTGAACTTTGATTGTTCCAGATGATTGCTTTTGTTTCCTGTTTCTGTCTGAGAATAAATGCTGCGTATAATGCCCTATGATTAGTTCTCTATAAATAAATTGGTTGCCATAGGTACTAGAGGAGCAGGTAAATCTCTTGGATATTCAGAACTAGGTTAACTAGTCTTAAAGGATACCTCCGGCCTAATTTGCTCCTGGTTATGGAATGATCCCAGTGCACTCCTTCAGGCAGACCTGCTTTATTCTGCCAGTACGCTCCTAAGGCTGACCACATTTTGCTTGGATGCAGGTCCAAAGGTGTGACCTCTTGTGCAGTTCTAAGAGAGAGCTGTATTGCAGGAGGAATTATCCTTCAAATGAGTTACATTGAGGCCCGTCTTCCCATAAAATACTCCATGCAATTCCTGTGAATATTAGGGAAGACACTCACACTGTCTTAGCCAACATTTGTCCCTTAGCTAAGATGACATAAACAGGTTTCTGGTCACGGACATGTTCCTGTTTGTGGGAGTTTATTGTGTGCAAATTGGCTTTCATTGTGATGACACCTTTGAAATAACTCTAAAGTGATTTGGGACATCCTGAAATAATAAAAATATCCCAGTCACCCAGTGCAGACCTGACTGAGCAGTGGAAAGAAAGACTCAGGATGTAGTTCAAGGGTTCAGGCACAGGGTAAGCAGGGGATTAAGTTTAGGGACTGTGCGGAGAATAACTAGCAAGATAGCCTGGATGAGCCAACTAGCTGTTCTTTCTATGTCAACTTTCTTTGCGTTCTGTGTCTATTTTTGTAGAACAAGTAGTTTCATTACTTAATTTCATTGTATCAGTGACCTCTTTCAGAAAAATGATATTTGGAGTTTAATTGACTATTACAGATATTGTAGGAGAAAGTGAGGACTGCAGATGCTGGAGATCAGAACTGAAAATGTGTTGTTGGAAAAGCGCAGCAGGCCAGGCAGCATCCAAGGAGCAGGAGAATCGACGTTTCGGGCATGAGCCCTTCTTCAGGAATGGCTCATATTAGAGATATTGTTGCGTTTGAAGAAAAAATATTTAAATGTCAACATTTTAGCAGCGAGACACTCTTAGATTATTAAAGCTTTAAAATCTGAAGCAGATTTGAAGGTCAGTTCTTGTAACAGACTGGTGCAGTACCAGTCCATGTCAGTTAGCTTTCTTTTTATCCATTCATGGGATCCTGGCATTCCTGGGAAGGTCAGCTTCGATGGCCCGTACTTACTTGCCCTTGAGAAAGTGAATTCCTATGTACGTCAGAGGATAGTTGCTGTGGACCTGGTATCATATGTAGACCAGATCCCATAAGGAGAGCAGGTTTCTTCTCGAAAGGACATTAATGAACCAGTGCATCACGGGTGTAATCCCCAGTCTGGGCTGGGCTGAGTTAGCAGCCCTCCTCTAACGAGTCAATCACTCAGCATTTTGCTTCCAGTTGCTTTTTCATGTATTCTCTGCTCATCATCCCATCCTCTGGAGCTCCCTCATTCAACATCTGCACCCCATCCTTGCTTTGAAGCCTCTCAAAGAATGATCATGCTGTTACTGCCATCTGATCTCTCTCTATTTCTCCCCCACTCACCCACCCTCTTCATCTTCTGTTGGTCCTTGTTTATCACCATATAAAATAATTTGAAACATCTTCTAATACCTGAAACACTCTACATAAATGTACATTTGTACAGAAAGCGTATATGTTGGATGAGAATATGAGTAGCCTCGATCGTGATGCTGCTGCAGTCAAATAGCCCAGCATGAATCATGCATAAAATGTTCTTTTGTTTCTGATGTCTGTGGACAGCTGACCTGCAGGGATCTTTACCCAAGAGAATCTATTCCTTCAGGATAAAATCGGAACATTAATAAAAATAGTTTTCATTTGAAATATATTTCATTTAAATTGTAATTTTGTAGTTTTCACTATGAATTGAAAAGAAAACGATTCTTTCCAAAAAAAATCATTAATATACTGGAATCATATGCAACTAGTTTTCCTTACCTTTCCTTTACCAACATCTAAGACTTCTTCAAATGTGCTTATATTTTATTGAGATGCTAATTTGTTCAAACCTTACCTCTGTCTATGCTAATTATCTCTCTGATGTTGGTTTCTAACATACAGAGGTATGTAGAATATTGAGACATCCTGGCACATCAAATGAATTGGGACATTTTATCCAGGCACCTACTTTTTAGTACATCCAGCCATGTTATCATCGTAAGTTATGGTATTTCTGTAGGACAATAGGACAGAGATTTTAAAGTTACTAGGCATCATAATATGTTGGCTCAAGTAGTTACTCTTCAACTGTCTCATGCCACATTACCAGATAAAATATACTGTACCCTCTGAACTAGTGAGAGTTGCTTGCTTGGTTTTATGATCTTGTTGAAGTTCCACTATGAAAGGTCTCTTGCCCAGCTTGGTGGGCAGCACTCTTGTCTCTGAGTTAAAAGGTTGTAAGTTTGATCCTCAGTTCAAGTGCTGAATGTGTGATCCAGCCTGAGTGTTCCAGCGCAGTGCTGAATGAGTGCTATACTGTCTGAGATACCATCTTTCTGATGAGACACATCGCACTGAAAGACTTATCCTCTTGGGTGGACATAAATATCTCCCTGTTCCAGTACAAACAGAAAAGGGTATTTTCCCCCCACCGTATCCTGGCTAATACTTATCATTCAATCAACATCACTTCTAAAAGAAAAGGTTTCATGCTCTTTCCTCTCCTGTTAATTTATGGAAGCCTGCAGTGTACAAGTTGACTGCTGTGTCTTGTGCTTTACAACCATGACTTCAGGAAGTACTATGTTGGCTGTGAAGCACCTTGGAGACACTCCTGGGTAGGATCCCTATTCTCCACAACCACCTGATGAAGGAGCAGTGCTCTGAAAGCTAGTGCTTCCAAATAAACCTGTTGGACTATAACCAGGTGTTGTGTGATTTTTCACTGGATAGGGAAAGTCACTCCATAACTGTAAGCTTCTCCTTATTTATGCTGTGTTCAAGTTCTCCATGCACAATAATCTAGCCTGACATGATTGAGGGAGAGTTACACTGCCAGAGGTATGTTCAACTGAGTCCCTGTCTGCAGGTCAGGGTTTCACTAATTGTATAAACAATACAGTAGTGGACAAGTTCTCCTGCTATCTTGGCTGACAATAGTCCCTCACCCAACAGCACTGGTAACTAATCACCATTCTGATGCAAGGCCCTGAAAAGACTTGAATTTTTAATTGTTTTTCTCTCTACAGAATATGCTGCTTGGCCTGCTGTGTGCTTCCTATATTCTCTGCTTTATTTCAGGTCTTCAATATCTGTAATACTTTGCTTTTATAGCAACTAGCCATTTTTTCTGAACTACTGTTTGTAAAACCTCATGTGTCTATGTTGGACATTAATTAATCTGTTGCAGACATTAATTCATAGGCTGTACAGTGCTATGGGATAAACTCTGAGATAAGTCATTGAATGTAACTTTGTGATGTAGATGTGAGATGTGATAAACCACTAAATCAGTGCTGTTACTCTTAGGTACACTGTGTGCAGTGGAATTGAATGATGCAGTTTGAAGGCCCAAGGTTTGCTGTCTGCACTGTGCTGTGCCTTCTAATCTAATTATCGTGACAGGAGACATAGAAACATTGGCTTCTTTGTGCCTGGGTGAGTAATCAGCTGGATTATTCACTGAGGGTAGGAAAGCCAACTTGAGTATCTCCTGCTCCTGCAAGTATTATCCACAGTATGTGCAGCAGCACCATGTTATCTTTGATGATGCATCCCATATCCATGGCCACTGCGAATCTAGATTGACAGTACAACAGGTGTATCACCACCAGCTGCAAATCCCTCTGCGTTCATACAGCACCATCTCTAGGTCAGCTGTTTGTCTGTCATTGCTGGGTCACTCTCCCTTGCATTTTCATTACCTGCACTGCAGTGGTTCAGGAAGAGGGCATTCAATCACATGGTCAAGGTAAAACTGGAGATGTGACAATAAATAGTGACCTTGCCAGCATTTAGGAATGACTATATCAAAACATCTCTTCCTGTTGTTGATCAGTATCTGATAGCCCAATGCTGTCAAGTGAGGACAGGATAGATTAGACAAAAATACCAGCGTTTATCTGGTTTTTCTTCTGTCATGTGCTAAAAGACTGAAAAACTTGTTTTTTTAGCCTCATTGCTGATCTCAGGATGTCCCAAAGAAAGTCGTAACGAACCAGTTACCTTTTTGAAATGGAATCACTGTTATATAGGAAATGCAGCAAATAGTTTATGATAGCAAACTCCATAAGCAGCAGATGTTAATTGAGGGATAAATGTTGGGCAGGAAACTTTCTGTTTCAGAAAGTGCAGTCAGATCTTTGTAACCTAGCTGAGAGATCAAAAGCAATCTCAATTTTTTGTCTCAGTTGCTGGACAATATCTGAGTATTTCGGTGAAAGAGTCTGCCTAGATCTTTTAATTTGATGATAATAGACTAATCAAAGCAATCAGTCTTCATCAATGAGACTGCAACAGACCCAAACATGAGGTGAGGAAAGCCTCCAGTGGGCAGACTTTGAAAATCATAGGTCCAGAATCACATGTTCCCCATCACTCATCATGTCTCCAAATACTGTGTCCCAAAATGTTATTTCTTCAATAAAATCTGTCCAATTCACTTCTTGTGCAAAGGTGATTCTAGTGAATGGACAATAAAGAAATGGAGAATGACATTGGTGAATTGCTCATTCAGAGAGTCAGCATTGATGTGATGTATGGAATGGCCTCTTTCTGCTCTGTTCCAGTTCTACAATTCTGTGATAGCGCTCATGCTGCTAGACCAACTTGCGGTCTTTTGATCTATGTGGCTTGACTCCACAATGTACTGCGAGACCTTCAATCAGTGCAGTCAGCAGTGTGTAGGTGGAATATTTGCTGTCAAGTGCAGATGAAGCTGTAGGTGGAATTCAGAGTAGAGAAGCTGAGGGTTTTGATGTTGCAGTAAATTTCCTCTATCAATGTGCTTTCATTTTCCTTTCCCGCTGGTGATGATTAGCCCCAGCAGTTCAACACTTGATATTATAACTCAGCTAGCTGTGTCTGGACAGAATAATGTACTGTGTCGTGACTTGTTGTTCTGCCCTAGTTCTCCTGAAGCAATCTCTGTCTAGAGCTTGGTGCTGAAGCAGAGGTGGGGATCCATGTATGTGCAAGGATAGAGACCACACTGTCTCTGAAGGGTGTCCAGGTTCCAGACACCAGAAATCGTTTCATGCTCCCTTCATGCTTGAAAAAATACCATATGCTGAGATATGTTTTGTTTTTAAAAGGAGATAGATGGTGACTTGTACTACTCAGAGAGCTGGTCAATCCAAATGACCTCTCTGCTTTCTGATTTTGTAGTTTGACATGTCTGTATCAATGCAGCAGTGTGGGACGCTAACAGTTCAGAGTCTCTGAACCTATTCAGACCTCGTCTTTAACCTGAAGACATTGACTTCTGCTTGAGGTTCAATTCTATATGAAGCCTTTGTCACTCAAATCTTCATTATTTCTGTCTCAGTTAACTCTTTGGCAAATAAAAGCAAAATACGATGGATGCTGGAAATCTGAAATAAAAACAAAGTGCTGGAAAAACTCAGCTTGTCTGGCACCAACTATGGAGAGAGAAACAAAGTTAATGTTTCAATTGCAAAATGAATCCTCAAAATCTGCAGTAAGTGTTTTCAAATCGAGAAACTTCAAATCCAAGTTGAAGAGTTGGATTCTGAGCTGCAGACGTTGCACTGCATTAGGGAAGGGGAATATTAACTGAACACTTTATTCAGGAGATGGTCACACCCCTCAGATGAGGTCATTCAAATTTGATGTATGATCAGGAACAGAAAACTGATACTGTGGGTGTGGGGACCCAGGGGGTTGCATTTGAAGAGCCACTATTCCTGAAATTGTCCACAAGCTATGCAGGCAAGAGTGGGAGGGCTGCAGGGAGGATAGGTGAAATGACGACAGCACCATTCAAGTCAGGAGAGGATATAGGAATGTTACAGTGGTAGGAGACAGTATAATTAGGAGGAGCATTACCGTTTTGTGTAGCTAAATGCATAAAATCTAAAGTCTCTCTCATGCCTGTCCGGTGCCAAGGTTATTTTGTCGTTCACCCACGGGATGTGGGTGTCACTGACTGTGTCAGTAGTTACTGTCAGCCACTAATTGAGCTTGAGAAAGTGGTGGTGAGTGAAGTAACTCCACAGAGGCTGAATATCCTGTCACCAGATCAGACAGTACATGACACTGACCCAGCTAGCACAGAACTAGCACCTAAATGAATAGAACCCCATACACGGCTGTTTATATCTGTCAGCCAGGGCTCCTGACTGGACCAGATTAACAGCCCCAATAAGTGACCTCATATTCCCTGAGGGCCACTGGCCGACCTCGTTCTGATCACCGCAGTGAGCTGATTTCTGAAGTCCCTGTGCTGTAGGTTGACTTATCATGTTCTTGGGAAGGAATTCCAGGATTCTGACGCAGTGACACTGATGGAACAGCGACATATTTCCAAGTCAGGATGGTGAGTGGCTTGGAGGAGAACTTGCAGGGGGTGGTGTTCCCATGTATCTGCTGCCCTTGTCCTTCTAGTTGGAAGTGGTCATGGGTTTGGAAAGTATTATCTAAGGATCTTTGGTGAATTTCTGCAATGCATCTTGTAGATGGTACGCTCTACTGCTACTGAGTGTCGGTGGTGGAGGAAGTGAATGTCTGTGGATGTGGGGCCAATCAAGCGGCTGCTTTGTCCTGGATGGTGTCAAGCTTCGAGTGTGTTGGAGTTACACCCATCCAAGCAAGTGGAGAGTATTCCATCACACTCCTGACTTGTGCCTTGTAGATGGTGGGCAGGTTTGGGAGAGTAAGAAAGTGAGTTACTCACATTTCGAGCAGTATTCCTAGTTTCTGACCTGATTTTGTGGTCTCTGTATTAATATGGAACTTGGAGTTGGAAGGGAGGGATCCAGTTTTCATTATCCGTGTTGCTCCCAGTAACATTGACTGGTCTAGTTAGGAGGTTCTGCTGAAAGAAATGGACTGAGGCTCCGTAGCCATATAGGGTAGATAATTCTTAAGATTCATCACCCCTGCGTAAAATAGTTTCTCAGTCCTAAATTACACACCTCTTAATTTTAAATTCTGCTCCCTACGTCTGGACTTCCCAACCAGGGGATACATCTTTCCTATCTATCCCTTTTCAGGTATTTTGTAAGTTTCAATGAAACCACCCTGATTATTTGAAACTCTAGAGAATATAGGCTGAGTTTGCCCAATCTGTCTTCATGGATAGTCCCACCATCCCAGGAGCTCATCTGATGAATGTCTATTGCACTCTCTCTTGGCGATCAGTTCATTACTAAGATAAGGAAACCAAACCTGCTCGCAGTGATCCAGGGTGATCTAATCAAGCTCCTATACAAGTGAAGCAAGACTTCACTACTCCTCTACTCAAATCCTCCTAAAGTAAAGGCTAACATTTCGTTAGCCTTCCCAGTAGATTGTTGCTCCTCTTGTTAGCCTACAGTGATTTATCAACAAGGACACTAGGTGCCTTTGTACATCAAGATGAAAGTGAGAACTGCAGATGCTGGAGATGAGTCAAGAGTGGTGGTGCTGGAAAAGCACAGCACGTCAGGCAGCGTCTGAGGAACAGGAAAATCAACATTTTGGGCAGGAGCCCTTCATCAGGAATGATCATCCTGATGAAGGGCTCCTGTCTGAAATGTTGATTCTCCTGCTTCTCAGATGCTGCCTGACCTGTGCTTTTCCAGCACCACTCTAATCTTGACCCTTTGTACATCGATACTGTCCAATCTCTCAGCATTTTTAAAAATCCTCTGCACATCTGCTTTTCCTTCCAAAATGGATGATCTCACACTTTTCCACATTATATTCTATCTGTCATGTTCTTGACCACTCACTAAGCCTGTCAAATCCTCCTGAAGCTTTTCTTTACATTTTCTTTACCCCACACGTTCCCATTTAGCTTTGTATCATCCACAAATTTCAAAATAATGCATTCAGTCCCCACGTTCAAATTGTTGTTCTAAATAGTGAATGACTGGGGTGCAAGTACTAATCCATGTGGTACCTCACTAGTCACTGAATCTCAATACATGAATTACCCATTTATTTTATATGCTGTTTTCTGTATTCGCCTATCATTAATCCATGCCCATACATTACCTCTGATCACATGTGCTTTCATGTTTCTATCCCGCCTCCTGTGGGGGACCAAATCAGAAAGCTGCTTAAAATCCAAGTATACAATTTCATAAGCTTTCTTATCAAATGTGTTGTTAGCATCTTCAAAAAACTCCAAAAGGCTAATTAAACATGGCTGTCCATTCTCAAATCTATGCTGACTATGACAACAAAGGTCATTGTCACCGAGGGTCTATTTATCCCTTTTTTTTTGTTAAGTCACTCATGGTGTAGGCATTGCTGGCTAGGTTCAGCATTTATTGCCTGTCCCAAGTTTCCCCTTGAGAAGGTGGGAGTGAGCTGTCTTCTTGAACCGCTGCAGTCCATGTGGTGTAGATTGACTGCAGCAGGCCAGGCAGCATCCAAGGTGCAGGAGAATCGACGTTTTGGGCATAAGCCCTTCTTCCTGAAGAAGGGTGTATGCCCGAAACACCGATTCTCCTGCTCCTCAGATGCTGCCTGGCCTGCTGCACTTTTCCAGCAACACACTTTTCAACTCTGGTCTCCAGCATCTGCAGACCTCACTTTCTCCCCGCTGTAGGTTGACCCACAATGTCCTTAGGGAGGGAATTCCGGGATTTTGACCCAGCAACACTGTAGGGAAGCAGTGACATATTTCCCAAGTCAGGATGGTGAGTGGCTTGGAGGGGAACTTGCAAGGGGTGATGTTCCCATGTATCTGCTGCCCTTGTCCTTCTAGGTGGTAGTGTGCACAAGTTTGGAAGGTGCTGTCTGAGGAATCTTGTGAGTCAGAAACATAGGAAATAGGTGCAGGATTAGGCCATTCAGCCCTTCGAATCTGCTGCACTATTCAATGTGATCGTGGCAAATCTTGCAGTTTCAATATCCTACTCCTGCTTTCTATCCATAGCTCTTGATCCGATTAGCTACTTATGCATTTGCAGTGTCTCTTGTAAATGGTACACTGCTGCTGCTCAGTGACAGTGGTGGACAGAAAGGATGTTTTTGAATGTGGTGCTTTTACATGGTTGGTGTCAAGCAGCTTGAGTGTTGTTGGAGCTGCATCCATGCAGGCAAGTAGGGAGTATTCCATCACACTCCTGACTTGTACCTTGTAGATGGTGGACAGGCTTTGGGGAGCCAGGATGTACTCAGTGCAGGGCTCCTAGCCCCGACCTGATCTTGCAGCCATTGTATTTATGTGGCAAATCTAGTTCAGTTTCTGGTCAATGGTAACGCCCACAGTTTGATAGTAGGGAATTCAGCGACAGTAATGTCATTGAATGTCAAAGGATAATGTTAGATTCTTTCTTGTCGGAGTTGGTCATTGCCTGGCATTTGTGTGGCATGAATGTTACTTGCCGCTTTTCACCTTAGCCTGGATCTTGTACAATCGTGCTTAATTTCAACATGAATTGCTTACTGCCTTCATAACAGATTGCAACACTTTCCCTACCACTGATGTAAGACTAACAGGTCTGTAGTTCCCTGCTTTCTCCCTTGCTCCCTTCTTAAATACTGGGTGATATTTGCTACCTTCCAATCCACAGGAATCATTCAATAATCAACACAATTTTGGAAAGTAATCGTCAATGTATTAACGATCTGAAGAGCTGCCTCCTTTATCACAGGCTATAGGCCATCAGGCCGTGGGATTTATCAACTTTCAATCCCATCAATTTCTCCAATACAGCTTTCTAACTAGTGCTAATTTCCTTTATAGGCCTCCGTAGAGTTCCAGGGAGGTGGAGGAGAGGATCGGCGAAACGATTCTGGGTAGGAGAGAACAGGGTGGTCATTATGGGGGAATTTAACTTCCTCAGCATTGACTGGAAATGCTATAACTCTAGTACGTCGGATAGATCAGTTTTTGTCCAATGTGTGCTGGTGGGTTTCCTGACACAGTATGTCGAAAGGCCGACAAGAGGGGAGGCCACCCTGGATCTGGTATTTGGTAATGAACCAGGCCAGGTGTTTGATTTAGTGATAAGTGAGCACTTTGGAGAGAGTGGCCATAATTCAGTTACGTTTAGTTGAGCAATGGGAAGGGATAGGCACATGCCACAGGGCAAGAGTTATCGATGGGGGGAAGGGCAATTATAATGCGATTAGGCAAGACATATATTTGGAAAGGCAAGGACTGATTAGGGATAGTCAACATGGCTTTGTGTGTGGGAAATCATGTCTCACAAACTTGATTAAGTTTTTTGAAGATGTAACAAAGAGGATTGATGAGGGCAGAGCGGTAGATATGATCTGTATGGACTTTAGTAAGGCATTCGACAAGGTTCCCCATGGGAGACTGATTTGCAAGGTTAGATCTCATGGAATACAGGGAGAACTAGTCATTTGGATTCAGAACTGGCTCAAAGGTAGAAGACAGAGGGTAGTGGTGGAGGGTTGTTTTTCAGACTGGAGGCCCGTGACCAGTGGGATGCCACAAGGATTGGTGCTGGGTCAACTACTTTTCATTATTTATATAAATGATTTGGATGTGAGCATAAGAGGTACAGTTTGTAAGTTGGTTGATGACACAAAATTAGAGGTGTAATGGACAGCGAAGAGGGTTACCTCAGATTACAATAGGATCATGATCAGATGGGCCAATGGGCTGAGAAGTTGCAGATGGAGTTTAATTTAGATAAATGTGAGGTGCTGCATTTTGGGAAAGCAAATCTTAGCAGGACTTATACACTTAATGGTAAGGTCCTAGGGAGTGTTGCTGAACAAAGAGACCTTGGAGTGCAGGTTCATAGCTCCTTGAGCTCGCAGGTAGATAGGATAGTGAAGAAGGCGTTTAGTATGCTTTCCTTTATTGGTCAGAGTACTGAGTACAGGAGTTGGGAGGTCATGTTGCGGCTGTACAGGACATTTGTTAGGCCACTGTTGGAATATTGCTGGCAATCTGGTTTCCTTCCTATCGGAAAGATGTTGCAAAACTTGAAAGGGTTCAGAAAAGATTTACAAGGATGTTGCCAGGGTTGGAGGGTTTGAGCTACAGGGAGAGGCTGAACAGGCTGGGGCTGTTTTCCCTGGAGCGTCGGAGGCTGAGGGGTGACCTTACAGAGGTTTATAAAATCATGAGGGGCATGGATAGAATAAATAGACAAAGTCTTCTTCCTGGGCTGGGGGTGTTCAGAACTAGAGAGCATAGGTTTAGGGCGAGAAGGGAAAGATAAAAGAGACCTAAGGGGCAACTTTATCACACAGAGGGTGGTGTGTCTATGGAATGAGCTGCCAGAGGAAGTGGTGGAGGCTAGTACAATTGCAACATTTAAAAGGCATCTGGATGGATATATGAATAGGAAGGGTTTGGAGGGATATGGGCCAGGTGCTGGCAGGTGGGACAAGATTGGGTTGGGATATGTGGTCAGCATGGATAAGTTGAACCGAAGAGTCTGTTTCCGTGCTGTACATCTCCTTGACTCTATGACCTAGGAAGCATAGAATGGGACAGCAAAATGCAGGGAATGGGGACAATGGAAATGTGGAGCTTGTTTAAGGAACAGTTATTGCATGTCTTTGATAGGTATGTCCCTGTCAGGCAGGGAGAAAGTGATAAGGTAAGGGAACTGTGGTTTACTACAGAAATTGTATCTCTTGTTAAGCGGAAGAGGGAGGCTTATGTGACGCTGAGGTGAGATGGTACAGATGAGGCGATGGAGAGTTACAGATCAGCGAGGAAGGATTTAAAGAGTGAGTTAAGAGCAAGGAGGGGACATGAGCAGTCTTTAGCAAATAGAATAAAGGAGAACTCTAAAGCTTTCTATAGGTATGTGAGGAATAAAAGGATTACTAGGGTAGGAATGAGCCTGTCAAAGATAGAAATGGGAAGTTGTATGTAGACCCTGTGGAGATTGGAGGGGTGCTAAATGAATATTTCTCATCTGGTTTCACTCAGGAAAAGTAAAGTATTGTAGAGGAGAAGACTGAGATACGGGCTATTAGACTAGAAAGGATTGAGGTTAGTAAGGAGGAGGTGTTATCAATTCTAGAAGATGTGAAAGTAGATAAGTTCCCTGGGCCAGATGGAATTTTTCCAAGAACTCTCTGGGAACTCGGGAGGAGATGGTTGAGCCTTTGGCCTTGACCTTTGAGTCGTCATTGTCTATAGGTTTAGTAGACGGGAGGATTGTAAATGTTGTGCCCTTGTTCAAGGGCAGCAGAGATGACCCAGGTAATTATAGACCAGTGAGCCTTACGTCTGTTGTAGGAAAAGTTTTGGAAAGGATTATAAGTGATAGGATTTATAATCATCTAGCAAGCAACAATTTGATTGGAAATAGTCAACATGGTTTTGTCAAAGGCGGGTCGTGTCTCACAAACCTCATTGAGTGTTTTTGAGAAGGTGACCAAGCAGGTAGATGAGGGTAGGGCAATTGACGTGGTGTACATGGACATCAGTAAAGCCTTTGTTAAGGTTCCACATGGTAGGCTACAGGAGAAAATGCGGAGGCGTGGGATTGAGGGTGATTTAGCAGTTTGGATTAGAAACTGGCTTTCTGTAAGAAGCCAACAGTGGTAGTTGATGGAAAATATTCAGCCTGGAGTCCGGTTACTAGTAGTGTGCCATAAGGATCTGGTTTGGGACCACTGCTGTTTGTCAGAGCAAGGAATACAATGTCACAGCTGCAGCAAAGGTGCGTAGAGAACAAGATCAGTGTTAAACTTAAAATTTGAGAGGTTCATTCAGAAGTCTGACAAAAGTGGGGAAGATACTGTTCTTGAAACTATTTGTACACACTCTATCGTATTGTGATCACTTATCCCTAAATGTTATTTTGCATCAACATTGTTGATTAGTCCTTTTTGAATTACTTAATACTAGTTATAGAATAACATGTTGTCTGGTTGGCTCTTCAATACACCTGCCCCATATTGTCACTACTATTTGGTGGCCCATAAATAGCTCCAATCAATGCTGGTTCCCTTCGATGTTTCTTAGTTCCACCCAAACAGATTTTACAAATTGTCCTTCCAGTCTGAGATCCTCCCCTGCAAGTGAACCAATCCCATCCCATACTATCAGTGCAACTGCACCTCCTGTCCTTTTTGTCTGTACTTCCTAGACGTCAAATGCTCTCGAATATTCAATTCCCAGCCCTGGTTGGCATGCAACCAAGATTCTGTCATAGCAATTCAGTCATATCCATTAATCTGTATTCATACCTTTTGATCATCTGCCCTGATGCGAATGCTGCGTGCAATCAAATAAGAGTCACAAAGATGTACAGTACGGAAACAGACCCTTTGGTCCAACTCGTCCATGCTGACACAATATCCTAAATTAATCTAGTCCCATTTGCCAGCAGTTAGCCCATATCACTCTAAACCGTTCCTATTCATATACCCATCCAGGTGCCTTTTAAATGTTGTAATTGTACCAGCCTACACCACTTCCCCTGGCAGCTCATTCCATACATTCACCACCGTCCGTGTGAAAAGTTATGTCCCTTTTAAATCTTTTTACCCTATCCATGCCCCTCATGATTTTATAAATCTCTATAAGGTCACCCCTCAACCTCTGAAGCTCCAGGGAAAACAGCCCCAGCCTGTTCAGCCTCTCCCTGTAGCTCAAACCCTCCAACCCTGGCAACATCTTTATAAATCTTTTCTGAACCCTTTCAAGTTTCACAACATCTTTCCAATAGGAAGGAGACCAGAATTGCCCGCAATATTCCAAAAGTGGCCTAACCAATGTCCTGTACAGCCACAACATGACCTCCCAATTCCTGTACTCAATACTCTGACCAATAAAGAATATGGCCTTTTTGACACCATTCCATATTTGAAGCATACTTGATGCTCAGTTTTATTTCTCCAGCCTGCCAGTCTCTCTCACAGCTTTTCAACTTCCGATTGCACATTACTCTTTTGTGTGGTAGGCAGAATGATGTGAAAAAACATGGGAGGGAACGAGTAAAACTCAAACAGGGCCGGGGACTGGAATGACAATTTGGCAAGTGTGGTGCGAGCATTCGTCAGGATGGTCAGTGGCACCATGCAGGCACCTGCGAGTGAATTGGGTGCCCACTTCTGGTTTCACATTGATGCCAGTGGTGCAGACTTGGTGTCACAATGCAGTGGCAAGTGGTACGCCGTTTATTTGGATGGTATTCTAGTTTTGCAGTGTTTTGTAAAAATTTTTCTTGTATATTTTAATTTGGGGCGTACAACTTTTGTCCAAGAGTAGCCCATAGTTGGCAGACTGGCCCCTTGGAACCCAGACAAATCAGACCTCCTTTATGATTCTCCTTCTGAATCGCTGCTTATTCCTGCTTGAATTTATTGAACCAGAGATTCGGAATAGGGCTTTACTAATTCTATTTTCATATTGCTTTATAAATCCAAATTCAGAATCTTCTAGTGTCATTAACTTGAGATTTCTGCAAATGAATGGGAAAATGGATTTAACCCTTTAACATGAAGCAGTAATCTAAAACAGGCAATGTTTGTGCCACCACCACTGTGTGTTATTTATATTTTGTCAATGGTATTTAAAATTGCGAGATGTGTATGAAGAGAAACTACTGCAATATTTCCCACTTCAAAATTACCCTCAGTATGCAGATTCTGGTCTCAGTATGCAGACCTCTCCAGGGTCTGTGTGTAAATGCAAAGGCTTGCAAAAACAAAACAAAACATCGAATTGATGAGAGTGCAACATTTTGCAAGGAGTTAACAATCAGACTATCTCTTTCAGTGAAGTTAGCTGTGGGGGAAATATGGGCTACACAAGCATCTCTGATATTAACCACTCCATTGGTGGCTGAGCCTGAGCTCTGGAAATGCCATCCTAAGCCCCTCCACCTGTCTAGCTCCCCTTTCCATTTTTAAGACACCATTCAAGATCAGATTTTTTTGTCAAGTTGTTGGCTGGGACTCATGAAACTCCCCTGTCCTTGGAATGTTTACTGTTGCGTACAGTTGCGAGGGCATATTGGACCAGAGTTTTATCATTTCATCTGAAAAATGACATTTCCAACAGTACGTTACATTGCGTTGCTGCTACGTTGGTTTTAGGCACTTTTGCCTCTGACTGACAATCGATGAGACTTGTGAAGCAAAGTTATTCAAGACCCTGCAAAATCAGGCTACAGGAATAGTATCCATAAGTGCTCATCCAGGAACCTTTTCTTATTTGTTGACAGGATGTGGGCAATACTGTCTGGGCCAGCATTTATTGCCCTTGAGAGGATGGTGGTGAACTGCTGTAGGGACATCATAATGCCCTTATGGAGGGAATTCCAGGATTTTGACCCAGCGACAATGAAGGAACATTGATGTATTTCCAAGTCAGGATGGTGAATGGCTCAAAGGGGAACTTGTAGGGGGTGGTGTTCCCATGTATCTGCCGCCCTTGTCCTTCTAGATGGAAGTGGTCATCCAGGACAGCATAAAAACAAAAAAGAAAGCGTACAAGATTAGTGGGAAGCCAGAGGGTTGGAAAATCTTTTAAATCGAGGACAATTAAAAAAGCAGTAAGGAGAGAGATGATGAAATATGAGAGTCAGTTAGTAGTAATATAAAAGAAGAATGCTTTTAATATCTAAAAAAAAAGTGGCTTTGGACTGCTGGAACATGAAGCTGGGTAATAAAGAAATGGTGGAGGAACTGAATAGGTACTTTGCCTCAGTTCTCACAGTGGAAGACACCAGCAACACACCAGAACTTCAAGAGGATCAGAGGTGAGAGTAGTGGCTACCATTCAGGAGGAGGTATGCATCTCCTGTTCTTTCAACAAAAATGCATCAAGCAAATGAGACAACGTCACGTCACATCATGTGTTTGCATAGTGAGTGTCTTGCTAAAGTACCCTGCTCTCCAGCATTGGGAGGTGCAGGATCTCTTGTACAGTTGCTTACTGGCTTATTCATTTATCTGTTTAACTGGCGCATGTGTGATTGCCAGGAAAAACCACAAAGGATCTGCGGATGAGGGAAATCAGAAACCAGAAAATCAGAAAAGTGTTCTGAAGTAGGGTGATTGGACCTGGAAAATAAACTCTGATTTCTCTCCATAGGTGCTATCATGATTGCTAGAAATGTTTGTTCAGTCTACATGTTCACAACTTCGAAAGTTGTTAACCTCATAATTATTTCTAATGCAAGATCTGACTCATCGACTCAGGTTGAGTTGTTTCATAATAAGTAAGCAAAGCTTTTAGGAAAAGTTGTGGGGGGCATCTTTAAACAGAGGAGTACTTTAATACTTTTCCACAAAAATAAATATTCTTACCGACTTAGCTGATCTGGGGTATGTTATCATTGGTCTTGGTGACCATAGCCTGCTGCAATTCAATATATCCAGTGTTCAGGCTGGACAGCATGTGCATCCGGAAGATGATAGGAATTGGTGTCACTTTCTTACATGGGAAATATTAGTAAATCTAGCGAGGTTGCAGAATGTCATTATTATGGTCCATGCAAACTGACTCATCATCCTCCAAAGGAGGACACAAATGGGAGGGAGGGGGACTTAATTGTGATTTTGCACAGTATGCTGTAAGAAAACCGTATAATCTGATCATTCTGAAATTCTCCAGGGTGTTAATTAAAAGCTTCAGAGTATTGTATATCAAACATAGTGCTGCCTGGAACCTCAGAAGGGCTGGCATATTTACCATAACAGCAACAAGGGTTCCCAGATCTTGGCTGAGCTTTGTTAGCCAGTCAAGCTACTGTGTGTCCCTTGGCAGCTTTGAAAATGTTTCCTGTGGGCTGTCAGTAGTGAAATGAGTCCAAAACAGTTGGAGAGCACAGCAATTATCTTATGACTCACCTGCTGTCTTTCTTCCTACCTGTAACTTGCTGTCAGTTGGACGATGGGAACGGGAGGAGGCCATTCAGCCCTGTGATCTGAGTTTGCCATTCAGTTAGGCTGATCTGTAATTAATTTCTCTGACTGGATTATTGCATAACCCCTACACCTTTGTCTGACTAAAATCGATCAATGTCAGTTGTTTTCATTTTAAACTTTACCCAAGGTTCTTTAGGAAGATAATTTCTGAGTTCCACTGATCTTTCTGTGCAAAATGCTTTCTGGGATCACCATTGGCCAAGCTGGCTCATATTCCTGGGTATTTTCCCTTGTTCTGGTACAGCACCACTTTCACAAGGCCAACTAGGGATGGACAAGAAATATTAGCAACTAGCAATGTTCACCTCCCGTGAACAAATAACTTTAAAATATGTAGGGCTTTGTTTATTTAATGGGACAATTTTTGCACTCAGATTTGGAGTTCCAAATTGGTATTGTAGCCCCTTTCTGAAATATGCAGTATGTATTGTTGCCCTCCAAAACCCACCTGCCTGCCGAAAACCCTGCTCCGTACAGCTTTAGTGAAGCAGTCAATGTGCAAGAGCATAATTGAGTTAAACCATACACCCTGCACTTTAACCCCAGTCAATAAAACACAATGGCTTTCACATTTGGATGAATATGAGGCCCCTTAAGTAGTGTATGAACGAGCTCCATCATGCTTTAAGGGCTAGTGTTAAGCAGACGGATACTAATACTTACAAGGCGTTTCTTTAGAAAAGTATACTGAAGCATCTTTGTATTGAGTTTAAAAATAATATAACTTTGATAAAAATGAAAGAAGGTGAGTTTCCATCTCCAGAGCTTTTCAATCTGACTCCATGTTTTTTTCTATGTATGATATACGATATTAAAGAAAGTTACTGACTTAGTCCCCTCTAACTCTTTAGAGGTGTGTCATAACTCCTGTTCTGTATACATTCATGCACACCATATGTACACACTCCATGGCAAAACTGACATTGTGCCATAGACAGGAAAACCACCTTGGTGGACAGGCTCACAGCTAACTACTGTCCAGCATCTCTGGAAAGGTAGAGAGAAATTGGCATGCCTTTGTTGTCTGTCGGGGTCAAAGTGGGGATTTCATCGCAACCTATCTGGCTGGTTGAAGTCATTCACAGCGTCAGTGCTATGGTCCTGACCTGGATGCAGGATAATGGGGAATGCAGAAGAATAAAGAACACAGAAGGATAACTTATTTATAATTCATTTATGAAACTCTCCAGTGCACTCTCCCACTCCATCTTCCCTTTATTTGTGTGTGAGAGAGAATGGCAACACAGGAGCCTTCTCCTGCTGGTTTTGACAATAGTGTATAACGTGTGGTGCAGACAAGCTGGCTGGCTACAGTGTGTGTAAGAGTTTTAAAAAAAACTTCAAGCACGGTTTGTAAGGGCCAGGAGTAGAATTTGCAAAAGGCATAATGAGCTCACCTTAATGGTGGATGCTTTAGATATGTTGGAGTGTGAGGGGGGAGGTGAACGCGTGTTGTTTACTGCACAATTTGATGGATCCTATTGCGCTACCTTTGTGCTTTTTTAGTGAATATTTTGCTCCTCTTTCCTGCTCTCCTGAAGGTAGCTGTTTTATTTCACCCAACAGAGGCTTATTGATGTGTTGTCAGGCTGGTCCTGTAAGTTTCTGGGCATGGACACATTGGCACCATGCACATGAGTATACACACACACACTGGTTATATTTGTCTTCCTCTTCAGCCAAGGCTGTGGAGGTGCCAGTGTTGGACTGGGGTGGACAAAGTCAGAAGTCACGTGACACCAGCTTGTATTCCAACCGGTTTATTTAAAATCACAAGGTTTCATAGTCACTTCACCGGACTAAGGAGCAATGCTTCGAAAACTTGTGATTTCAAATAAACCTGTTGAACTATAACCTGGGGTCATGTGTCTTGTGACTTTATTCAATCCAGGGCACTGACATTGTGGGGAGTGTTCCCACTGATACCCTGGCTGAGATCAGCTAACCCCGGTCAGAGTAGGGGTTCAATCTGAGACCTTGTTGACCCAGCTACAGTTTGACACTGGGTAAACAATCATGAGGTGCAACAGTATAATATATTTGTTGTATTGTTTAAGATTAAAAGATAAGATCAAATCAAATGGACAGTTTGAAGAATAACATACATCACTCTTTCATGGAATTACCTGACAGCTGGAATGTGCCCTGAGCTAGGAAACATTGATCACAAATTATTGCTGCGAGATCACTCGCTGGTGAATTTCCAGGACTTTGCAATCCCTGTGAAGCAGGACAGCTATCATTTTGTTGACTTTTAGAAATTATGAGCAGAAAAAACTGACATAGATAACATCATGGCTGGTCTAGTTGTGGACTCTTGTCTGCCATGCACATCCTTGACTTCCTTTTCTGTGAAAAAAATCCATCTAACTCCGCCTTGAAAAATACTTTAAATTAGATTACATTATAGTGTGGAAACAGGCCCTTTGGCCCAACAAGTCCACACCGACCCGCCGAAGCGCAACCCACCCATAACCCTACATTTACCCCTTACCTAACACTACGGGCAATTTAGCGTGGCCAATTCACCTGACCTGCACATCTTTGGACTGTGGAAGGAAACCGGAGCACCCGGAGGAAACCCATGCAGACACGGGGTGAACGTGCAAACTCCACACAGCCTGAGTCGGGAATTGAACCCGGGTCTCTGGCGCTGTGAGGCAACAGTGCTAACCACTGTGCCACCGTGCCGCCCCAGGTCAGAAACAGAAGCAAGAGTAGGCCACTCAGGGCTTCAAGCCCCCTCTGCCTTTCTGAGAGTTCATGACTGATCTTCTATTTCAATGCCATTTCCTGGCACTACCCCTGTATAGCCTCTTGATGTATTAAATACCTGGAAAGATATCAATCTCTGAGTTGAACGTGCACACTCTCAAACTAGGACTAGGGAATGTCATTCATCTCCTGAACCTGCTCGATTACTCACTGAGATCAAACTCTATTCCACATTCCCATCTATCCCCAATAATGTTCCTCTTGTACTCTTGCTTCCTCCTCCTCATGTCCTACATGGCTTAACCCTTATTCTGAGACTGTCACCCTTCGTCCTCGACCCTCCCAGCCCAAGGGGAAAGTTCCTTCTTGCATCACTCGGTTTAGCCCTGTAAAAGGTTTATATGTATTAATTCAATGCCTTTGCTTTCACAACTTTCTGAGAATTTTTCCTCATCTGTACCTTAAACTGTATTGCCTTGTTTTTGTCTACTCCACATGAAGAACATCCTCCTGGTATTCTCCTGAAAGAGGTCATTTTTGTTAGAGTAATTTTCCTCTAGTGAAGGGCACCAGAATACCTAATGCGAATAGCCAAGACCATCATAATGTTGTTATAGTAACAGCTATGGGTGGAAGGGGCATAAATAATAACATAAAGACACCTCCTCCTACTGCCCCCTCGACCATGACCACACCCTCCATCACCAAACCATCATCTCCCAGACCATACAGAGCCTCATCACCTCAGGAGATCTCCCACCCACAACTTCCAACCTCATAGTCTGGAAACCCTGCACTGCCCGGTTCTACCTCCTTCCCAAGATCCACAAGCCTGACTATCCTGGCTGACCCATTGTCTCAGCAAGCTCCTGCCCCACCAAACACATCTCTACCTACCTCGATACTGTCCTATCCCCCCAATCCAGGATCTCCCCACATACGTTCGAGACACCACCCACGCCCTCCACCTCCTGCAAGACTTCCGTTTCCCCGGCCCTCAACGCCTCATCTTCACCATGGATATCCAATCCCTGTACACCTCCATCTGCCATGACCAGGGCCTCCCAGCCCTCCGTCTCTTCCTCTCCCGACGTCCCCAACAGTACCCTTCCACCGACCCACTCATTCGTTTGGCTGAACTGGTCCTCACCCTTAACAATTTCTCCTTTGAATCCTCCCACTTCCTCCAGACCAAAGGGGTAGCCATGGGCACCCCGTATGGGCTCCAGCTATGCCTATCTCTTTGTTGACTACGTAGAACAGTCCATCTTCCGTAGTTACACTAGCACCACTCCCCACCTCTTCCTCCGCTACATTGATGACTGCATTGGCGCCACCTCGTGCTCCTGCGAGGAGGTTGAGCAATTCATCAACTTCACCAACACATTGCACCCTGACCTTAAATTCACTTGGACCATTTCTGACACCTCCCTCCCCTTCCTGGACCTCTCCATCTCCACTAATGATGACCGACTTGACACTGACATTTTTTACAAACCTAGCAACTCCCACAGCAAGGAGAAAGTGAGGACTGCAGATGCTGAAGAAGGGCTTATGCCCGAAACGTCGATTCCCCTGCTCCTTGGATGTTGCCTGACCTGCTGCGCCTTTCCAGCAACACATTTTTTGACTCCTACAGCTAACTGGATTACACATCTTCCCACCCTACCTCCTGCAAAAATGCCATCCCATATTCCCAATTCCTCTGTCTCCAGCGTATCTGCTCCCAGAACACACCAGATGGCCTCCTTTAGAGACCACAATTTCCCTTCCCACGTGGTTAAAGATGCCCTCCAACGCATCTCGTCCACATCCCTCCCCTCCGCCCTCAAACCCCACCCCTCCAAATGTAACAAGGACAGAACCCCCCGGTGCTCACCTTCCACCCTACCAACCTTTGCATAAACCAAACCATATTTCCGCCACCTCCAAACGGATCCCACCACCAGGGATATATTTCCCTCCCCACCCCTTTCCGCCTTCCGCAAAGACCGTTCCCTCCGTGACTACCTGGTCAGGTCCACGCCCCCCTACAACCCACCGTCCCATCCTGGCACCTTCCCCTGCCACCACAGGATTTGCAAAACCTGCGCCCACACCACCTCCCTCATCTCCATCCAAGGCCCCAAAGGAGCCTTCCACATCTATCAAAGTTTTACCTGCATGTCCACCAATATTATTTATTGTATCTGCTGCTCCCGATGCGGTCTCATCTACACTGGGGAGACTGGACGCCTCCTTGCAGAGCGCTTCAGGGAACATCTCCGGGACACCCGCACCAATCAACCATACCGGCCTGTGGCCCAACATTTCAACTCCCCCTCCCACTCTGCCGAGGACATAGAGGTCCTGAGCCTCCTCCACCGCCACTCCCTCACCACCAGACGCCTGGAGGAAGAACGCCTCATCTTCCGCCTCGGAACACTTCAACCCCAGGGCATCAATGTGGATTTCACCAGTTTCCTCATTTCCCCTTCCCCCACCTCACCCCAGTTCCAACTTTCCAGCTCAGCACCATCCTCATGACCTGTCCTACCTGCCTATCTTCCTTCCCATCTATCCACTCCATCCTCCTTTCTGACCTATCACCTTCATCCCCACCCCCATTCACCCCTTGTACTTTTTGCTACCTTCCCCCACCCTCCTCTCTGACCTATCACCTTCATCCCCACCCCCATTCACCTATTGTATTCTATGCTACTTTCTCCCCACCCCCCTCTCATTTATCTCTCCACTCTGCAGGTCCTCTGCCTGTATTCCTGATGAAGGGCTTTTGCCCGAAACGTCAATTTTCCTGCTCCTCAGATGCTGCCTGACCTGCTGTGCTTTTCTAGATTGTGGTTTCCAGCATCTGCAGTCCTTGTTTTTACCTATAAATATAACATATACATGTGTGTGCCCATGTGTGGATGCTTGTTCATGCCTGTGAGACAACCAAAGTCTATGTTGGTGCATGTGTTTGTGAGCTTGTGTGCAATAGGAGCACCCTCCAAACACATCAGAAATACCTGGTTTGTTTTCTTTCATTTAATACATTTGTTCACGTTTGGCCTTTGCTAGAAAGACTGGGATTTATTGCCCATTCCAAGTTGGTGAGCCATCTTGAACTGCTGTTGATATGTAGAACATAGAACATGGGGCATTACAGCACAGGAGCAGACCCTTTGGCCATGCTGACCATGATGTCATTCTAAACAAACTCCATCTGCCTGCACATGGCCCATATGCCTCTAATCCTTACCTGGTTCATCTGTCTGTGTAAATGCAGCTTAACTGTTGCTGTCTTTTCTGCATCCACCTCCTCTCTGGCAGCATGATCCAGGCACCTACACATTCTGTGTACAAAAGGTTCCCTTGCACATCTTCTTTAAACATTCCGCCGCCTCCCCCCCCCCCCCCCCCATGCCTCACCTTAAATCTCTGTCCCTTAATATTTGGCACTTCCACCCTGGGAAAAGGCTCTGACTATCCACCTTATCCATGATTCTCATAATTTTATTTACTTCTAACAAGTCGTCCCTCAGTCTCCGAAACTCTGGTGAAAATAATCCAAGTTCATCCAACCTCACATTATTGCTCCAATCCTGGTACCATCCTGGTAAATCTCTTCTGCACCCTCTCCAAAGCCTCCACTTCCTTCCTATAGTATGATGACCAGAATTGCATACAACACTCCAAGTGTGGCCTAATTAAAGTCTTATACAGCTGCAACGTCACTTTGCCAACTTATATACTCAATACCCAACCAATGAAGGTAAGTGTGTCACTTGGCTTCTTTACCACCTTATCCACTTTTAGGGAGCAATGGACTTCTACCCCAGGATCCCTCTATATATAAATGCTCCCATTTACCATATACTTTCCTCTATATTTAACCTCCCAAAATGCATCACCTTACACTTGTATGGATTAGACTCCATCTGCCATTTCTCCGCCCAACTTTCCAATAGTTTTTTTGTGTCATCTCAAACTTACTTGTGTACTGTAGATGGATCCACAGTGCTGTTATGGAGGTAGTTTGAGGATTTTGACCAAGTAGTGATGAAGGAGCAGCTGCTGATTTATTTGCTGGTAATGATGATATGTCATTGGAGAGAATTCAAAGGTACTGGTATTCCTATACACTTGCTTCCCTCGTCCTTATTGGTATTTTCATGGTATTTTTCAAAACATGGACCATTCCAACAGGGGCTGCAGAACAATAAGGAGCAGGAGCTCTGGCTGATTCCTTTTAAAACCAAGGATGGCAGAGGCATTATTTTGTAAGTCCTCCACTAATGAGTTGGCTATCAATTATTCCTTCAAATTCACTGACATACTCCCCACAATGCTGTCCCCTTAAACATCAATAAATGACATCAGCCCGTCATTGAGACCATTGGAGTGATGTCAGCCCAAAGTTAAATGAATCATTACTAGAATGTTATTGGTGCCCTAACTGCAGAAGATTGCTGATTTACATTTATGAGAGCTGAACCCACTCAGGTAATTACAGGCCTGTTCACATCAGTGGGATGGAACATTTTGGAATCTGTACTTAACGTGAAGTAACTAAATATCTAAATGACAACAATACAATTAGAAAGAGCCAACATATATTTCAGAGAAAGGTCATACGTGACAAACTTCAGCGAGCTCTTTGTGAAGGCAACAGATATGGGGGAGTGGGGAAGCTGCAGTAGATATGGTAAGTGTGGTTGTTCAGTCTTCCATCACATACCACACAGCACAACACTAGCAACAGTCAATGAGTATGGAATTAGTGGAAGGCTAGCAGTTTGGATTAAAGGTAAGTCTGAACGGAGGAAACAGGGTGAAGGCTTATTTCTCAATATGCCTGTTGCCCAACAGAGTCCCATTAGGTTCTGTGTCCCTTCATGGTGTCCATCAGTTGGATAGAGGACCAGGGAGTAATGTTCAGTGTTGCTGCAATTGTAAAATAAGAGGTTATAGTTAAATACATTCTGAGGGTAAACAAAACTGGAACGACATGTTGATAAGGTGGTGCGAAAGATAGAAAATAGATTTGAAATGTCAGATGGTTTAAAAAAAAGTACTGTAATGGTACATGATTTCTTTACTTTAGAACCCAAGTTTCAACAATAACATATGAAAAACTTTCATCACAGTGTTTAACTATGTTAAAGTTAGTATAAATATGAGTTATCACAAGTATTGTGCTTCCAAAATCTCTCAATATTTGCCTTTTCTGATTCAAAAGGGAATGCTGAGCTGCCAGTACATGTTTACAGCAACAAGTGTGCGAGACAATGCAGGAGAAGTCAATGATTTTAATAGATCCTATTTTTCCTTCACCTTTCCTAGAACCTGTTGGGACTGGTGTTGGTTGAAGCTAACATGGTACTTAGTATCTGCAGTTATCAATAAGACTTCACTTTCCTTCAGTTTCTCCATTTTATCCCCCAAACACACACCATTGCGTTCAAACTTACTGTCAGATATCCTCTACTTATGGCAAGATGGTTAATTTTGGCTTCAATTGTTAAAGTTGCTTCCTTTCTTTTGGCTTGGAGTTTTGCAAAGTTCTGCTTTTGGAATAATCAAATTCTATTTTGTTATTTATTTATATTCTCGAAGTGCCAGAGGCAGAAACTTCTGTTCTAAAAGGCAGGGAGGAGTTTGGTGAGAGTGAGCAGTGGCAAGTCTGTTTGCATCTGACAGACTGCATATAGTGTCTGTTACTGGGGGAGATAGGACTGGGGCATGACGGAGGGATTGTACCTTCAGCTGTGGCACTCCGCAGGGGAGAGACTTCTCCAAATCGGATTTGTCCATCAGGCTATATTGTCATGTAAGCAATAAAATGATTTTAAAGTGTTTGAGTTGCGGGAGCAGATGCACAATAATGGCCTTAGTAACACCTGTACATCAGTCTGCTATCAGGAAATGACAATATAATGTACTGTTACATTATTTAATAAAGACGTGAAAGAATTATCTTGCATTTCAGTTGTGCCTTTCATAACCTCAGGGCTTTACAGAGTAGTTCATAGCTGTTGAAGCCTCTATTATAATCTGGATACATGATTAGATTAGATTAGATTAGATTAGATTAGATTACTTACAGCGTGGAAACAGGCCCTTCGGCCCAACAAATCCACACTGACCCACCGAAGCGCAACCCACCCGGACCCATTCCCCTACATTTACCCCTGCACCTAACACTACGGGCAATTTAGTATGGCCAGTTCACCTGACCTGCACATTTTTGGACTGTGGGAGGAAACCAGAGCACCCGGAGGAAACCCACGCAGACACGGGGAGAATGTGCAAACTCCACACAGTCAGTCGCCTGAGGCGGGAATTGAACCCAGGTCTCTGGCACTGTGAGGCAACAGTGCTAACCACTGTGCCACCGTGCCGCCCACAATAACTAATCTTTGCACAGCAAGTCCCCACAAATAACACTAAAACAAAATACCCAAATCAGGTGTGTTTGTGATGTTGAGAATATTGACCACCTACATCACAATCCATTACCCTTCTTTGAACAGTGCCTTGCAATGTCACGTGAAAGGGCACCTAGATTTAGTATCTGATCCAAAAGACAAGATCTATGTCAGTGCAGCATTCCCTCTGTAGAGTCAGAGATATACAGCACTGTAACAAATCCTCAGTCCACTCGTTCATGCTGACCAGATAGATTAATCTAGTCCTGTTTGCCAGCATTTGGCCCATATCCTTCTAAACCCTTCCTATTCATATACCCATCCAGATGCCTTTTAAATGCTGTAGTTGTACTAGCCTCCATCACTTCTTCTGGCAGCTCATTCCATACACACACCACCCTCTGTGTGAAAACATTGCCCCTTATGTTCCTTTTATATCTTTCCCCTCTCACCTTAAACGTATGCCCACTAATTTTGGACCCCCCCAACCCAAGGAAAAAGACCTTGTCTATTTATCCTATCCATGCCCCTCATGATTTTATAAACCTCTGTAAGGTCACCCCTCAGCCTCCGACGCTCCAGGAAAGGTAGCAGAAGGTGAGCAGAGCTTGTCTGTTCAGGACTCTGGTGTGCGCCTACAATTTTGGACTTTTAGTGAGAGTGTTACCCACTGATCTGCAGCAATGCCAGCATCTGGGAGTTATACTCTTGGAAGTTGAGTGCAGAAAGGTATTCCATTACAGATGGTGTGTGAATGTCTGGGATTGCATAGGTTAGTCAGGCAGTAAATGTGCAATACATCGGTGTTCAATTTTTGGGCCATTGATTTGAACCATAGCAGTGTCAGGCAAGCTTCTTTTGAAAGTGTGCTGTTCCCTTGTGCATCTGTTGTCAGATACTGTGGGGTGTGTGCACAGTGGCGAACCGAGTATAAACTGCTGCCTTCCTTGGAAGAGGTACCCCGATGTGCTACATGGGATGAAGCCCACATCATTCTCCACTTTGTAAACCATCAGTCAGGAAGTGTGGTGTTGCATCACTTCAACATTATCCACAGTATTCCCTGCATATCCTTCCTTCATATGTGAGACCAAAACAGACATGTGGCTGCAAGGGCCTCAGTGCTGGAAACTAAATATCCAAGGATGTACGTCCAATCAGAAAGATGGGCAGGATTGCCTTTTTAGTAAGAAATGAAATTAAATTGATAGCAAGTGGTCATACAGAGGTGGGAGGTATGAAATCTGTGTGGCTAGAATTGAGGAAACAAAAAGGAGAAAAGACCCTGATGGCCTCCAAGCAGTAGTCAGGACGTGGAGAAGATAGAAAAGGCATATAAGAAAGACACTAACACAATAATCACGGGGGCTTCAATCGGCAGGTCAGCCAGGAAAACCAGTTGCTCTCATGGAAGGAATTCCCCGAATGTGTATGAGATTTTGTTTTGGAGCAGCTTGTGAGAGACCCCACTAGGGAACAGGCAATTCTGGATTTGGTGATGTGTGATGAGGCAGTGGGTTGGTGGTGAAGGAACTCCTAGGGGTCAGTGACCATAATATGATACAATTCAACCTGCAGTGAGAGGGAGAAGCTGGATTCAGATGTAACGGTATTACAGTTGAATAAAGGGAACTACAAAGATATGAGGAAGGAGCTGGCCAGAGTTGATAAGAAGGGGGGAACCTAGCTGGGAGGATGGCGGAGCAGCAGTGGCAGGATATTTGGAGATAATTTGGGAGACAGAGCAGAAATGTATCCCAAGGAAGAAGAAGCATATTAAGGGGAGGATGAGGCACCCATGGCTGACAGGGGAAGTCAGGGACAGCATCAAAGCAAAAGAGAAAACATACAGCATGCAGATTAGTGGGAAGCCTTTAAAAGCCAGCGGAGGATAATTAAAAACCAACAATAAGGGGAGAGAAACTGAAATCTAAGAGTAAGCTAAATAGTAATATAAAAGGAGATTGCAAAAGTTTTTTATACATATCTAAAAAGCAAGAGAGGCAAGACTGGACGTTGGGCCACTGGAAAATGAGGCTACGAAAGTAGTAATGGCGAACAAAAAAGTAACAGAGGAGCTAAAAGATATTTGCATCAGTTTTCACAGTGGAAGACACCGGCAGCATACCAAAACTTTGAGAGTCAGTTGAGTGCAGTGGCCATTACTAAGGAGAAGATGTTGGGGAAGCTGAAAGGTCTGAAGGTCAGTACCAGGTGGATGACACCCCAGAGTTCTGAAGGAGATTGTAGAGGCATTGGTGGTGACCTTTCACGGATCATTGGAATCAGAGAGGTTCCCAGAGGAATGGAAAATGTCTAGAGGAATGGGTCTGGGTGGGTAGCTCTTCGGCGGGTCGGTGTGGACTTGTTGGGCCGAAGGGCCTGTTTCCACACTGTAGGGAATCTAATCTAATCTAATCGTTGAATATTGTATGTTCTTGTCAATGTAAATTGTCAATCATTCATACCTGAATAGTTTTATTTCACAAATAGTTGCATTTCTGTGTTATTACATCTCAGAGCTTCACAAATACTGCAATTAAGTGAGGCATGGTGACTATGATAGGGACAAATGAATAGACCCATTTCCCTACATCTAGCCTTGACTAACGGTCTTAGCACTACGGGCAATTTAGCATGGCCAATTCACCTATTTAAAACTAATCTCTTCCCTTTGCAGCTTGCTTCCCCCACTTTGCACATCCTCTGCCTCCACCTTTACAGACTCTGTCCAGCCCCTAACCCCACTGCTCTTTGCAGCCCCTCTTCCCCACACCCCTTTGAGGCTCCTCCTACTTTTACATCACCTTTGAGTCACAGCCCACTGGCCTCACTCCCTGGCCTCAGCCTCCATCCACCTGCTTCCTTTGGCTTCTGACCCAGCAGCCTTACTCACCCAATCACAGTTACATCTCTCCCTCATCCAGTGTTACCTACTGCTGGGTTCTCTCTCACTCTACGAACCCATCTTTGATTGGAGGACCAGCTCCATGGCTGGTTTGTCTACGGAGGTGTCTATTCTCTGTTTGGCACCCTGTTGTTCATTTTCCAAAGTTAAAAATCACACAACACCAGATTATAGTGCTAACAGGTTTATTTGCAAGTACAAGCTTTCTGAGCGCTGCTCCTTCATCAGGTAGCTAGCGTGTGATTTTTAACTTTGTCCACCCTAATCCAACACTGGCACATCCACTTCAATTTCCCAGTTTTCAAACTGTTGGGAGAGAATTAGTCAGCCTCTCCCATTTATTTTGAGCATTGGTTACAGGAAGCAAGATTGTAACAAGGCAGTAATTATATTTCTCTTTTCTTGTTGAGTCCTAGCCTGTGATATAGGAGCTAATTTTGTGACAATTTTCCCTGATATCATCCCTGCTCTGGTACTCAGGACCCCTCAGCCAGCTCCCTGCTGGAATATCTCACGGACATCTGATATCCTGAAGTTGTTTTGTTGCTTTTCAGCTTACTTTGGAAGAAGCAAACTGATTTCAATGCTTCTAATGCTTTACTGTGATGTAATTTCTGCTGGTTCCTGGCATCTGCTGAGAGACACCATTACTTTGAATGTAACAGGAGGAGTAAATGAGATATAATGACCTCGAAATGGCTGTCTGGAGACTAACTGCTTGCAGCCATGTATTTTACAGGTTGTTAACCATATCTGAGTGCTTCGGAAAGAAGGCTCTAAGCATTGGACACTCTTGGAAAAGACCAACGGTCACAAACGATCCTTTTTTCCCTCTCTCTCTTTTTTCCTCTTGCCCTCCTCCTCAACCACCTCCCTGTGAGTTTGGCTGTGAGGTGGATGCAGAAATGCTACAGTGTGATTTGAACAGACTGGGTGAATGGACAAATGCATGGCAGATGTAGTAGATTGTGGAAAAATGTGAGATTGTCCACTTGCAGATGATTATCTGAATGGTAATAGACTGGGAAAAGGTGCAACGAGACCTGGGTGTGCTTGTACTCCAGTCACTGAAAGTAAGCATGTAGATGAAACAGGCAGTGAAGAAGGCAAATGGTATGTTGGCCATCAAAGTCATGGAGACATGCAGCACAGAAGCAGACCCTTCGATCCAACTCATCCATGTTGATCAAGTTTCCCAAATTAAACTAGTCCCACTTGTACGTGTTTGGCCCTTACCCTTGTAAATGTTCCTATTCATGTACCTGTCCAAATGTTTATTCAATATTGTAACTGTCCCTGCATCTACCACTTCCCCTGCCAGTTCATTCCATATACACACTGCCCTTTGTGTGAAAAGGCCGCCCCTTGCGTGCCTTTTAAATCTTGCTCCTCTTCCCTTAAAAAGATGCCGCCTAATTTTGAACTCCCCGCCCTAGGGGAAAGACCTTGGTTACTCATCTTGTCTATGCCCCTCATGATTTTATAAACCTCTAAAGGTCACCCCTCAACCTTCTTCACTCCAGTAAAAAATGTCCCAGCGTATCCAGCCTTTCCTTATCACTCAAATCCTCCAGTCCCAGCAACATGCTGGATAGTCTTCTCTGAAGTCTCTCCAATTTAATAACATCCTTCTCATAGGGTGACCAGAACTGTACACAGTACTCCAAGAGAGGCCTCAACACCATCCTGTACAACATCAACATAATGTCCCAACTCCAGTACTCCATGGTCTGAGCAATGAAGGCAAGCAGTCTTCTCAAACATCAGTAAAGTGATGGAAGATATCACCAACAGTGCTATCAAGCAGCACCTGCTCAGTGACGCCTAGTTTGGGTTCCCCCAGGGCCACTCAGCTCCTGACCTCATTACAGCCTTGGTTCAATCATGGACAAAAGAGCTGGATTCCAGAGGGGAGGGGAAAGTGACAGCTCTTGACGTCCATAGGACCATAAGTTATGGGAGCAGAATTGAGTATCCAGCCCATCGGGTCTGCTCCACTGTTTGATCATGTCTGATGTTTCTCAACCTCATTCTCCTGCCTTCTCCTTATAACCCTTGATTTGGTTAATAATCAAGAACCTGTCTTAAATGTATGCAATGACTTGGTCCCCACAGCCTTCTGCATCAACGTGTACCAGGAAGATTACATTCAACCGAGTAGCGCATCAAGGAGCCCTAACGAATCTGAGTCAATGGAAATCAGGAGGCAAGCTCTCCACTGTTTGGGGTCACTCCTGACACATTAGAAGATGGTTGTGGTTGTTGGAGGTCAGTCATCTCAGCTCCAGGACACACTGCAGGAGTTCCTCAGTGTAGTGTCCTAGACCCAACCATCTTCAGCTGCTTCATCGATGACCTTCCCTCCATCATAAGGTCAGAAGTGGGGGTGTTCACCAATGATTGCGCCATGTTCAGCACCATTCACAACTCTTAGATACTGAAAAGTGTTCAAAAGCAACACGATCTGGACAATAACCAGGCTTGGGCTGACAAGTGCCAAGTAACATTTATACCACACAAAGGGACAATGACTCTCACAAATAAGAAGGAGACAGTGAGGTCTGCAGATGCTGGAGATCAGAATTGAGTGTATGTTGTTGGAAAAGCACAGCAGGTCAGGCAGCATCCGAGGAGCAGGAAAATTGACGTTTCGAGCAGGAGCCCTTCATCAGGAATCCTGATGAAGGGGTTCCAGTCGAAATGTCGATTTTCCTGCTCCTCGGATGCTGCTTGACCTGCTGTGCTTTTCCAGCAAAACACTCTATCTCCAATAAGAGACAATCTAAGCTTTAGAAAGGGTTCAGAGGAGATTTACTAGAATGTTGCCTGGTATGGAGGAAGGTCTTATGAGGAAAGGCTGAGGGACTTGAGGCTGTTTTCGTTAGAGAGGAGGAGGTTGAGAGGTGACTTAAGAGAAACATATAAGATAATCAGCGGGTTAGATAGGATAACAGTGTGAGCCTTTTTCCTCGGATAGTGTTGGCTAGCACGAGGGGACGTAGCTTTAAATTGAGGGGTGATAGATATAGGACAGATGTCAGAGGTAGTTTCTTCATTCAGAGAGTAGTAAGGGTGTGGAATGGCCTGCCTGCAACAGTAGTAGACTCACCAACTTGAAGGGCATTTAAATGGTCATTGGATTGACATATGGATGGTAATGGAATAGTGTCAGTTAGATGGGCTTCAGATTGGTTTTACAGGTCGGTGCAATATCAAGGGCCGAAGGGGCCTGTATTGCGCAGTAAAGTTCTATGAGAGAATCTAACCACTGCCAGTTGACATTCAATGCATTGAATCCCTTACTATCAACATTCTGGGGTTTACCATTGACGAGAAGCTCAACTGGACTTGCTGTACAAATACAGTGGCTAAAAGAGCAGGTCAGAGGCTAGGTATACTGCAGCGATTAACTCAGGTCCTGACTCCCCAAAACCTGCCCACTATCAACAAGAACAAGTCAGGAGTGTGAGGGAATACTCCCCATATACCTGGCTGGGTGCATCTCCAACAACACTCAAGAAGCTTGACACCATCCAGGACAAAGCAGACCACATGATTGATATCCACAAACATCCACTCCTTTCACAACCAATGCTCAGTAGTAGTAGTGTGTAGTAAATACAAGATGCACTGCAGAAACTCGTCAAAGATCCTCAGACAGCACCTTCCAAACCCACATCCACTTCCATCTAGAAGGACAAGGACAGCAGATGCATGGGAGTACCACCACCTTCAAGTTCCTCTGCAAGCCACTCGTGATCCAGACTTGGAAATAGATCGCTGTTCCTTCAGTGTTGCTAGGACAAATACCTGGAATTCCCTCCCTAACGGCACTGTCAGTGAACCTACAGCACATGGACTGCAGCGGTTCAAGAAGGCAGCTCACCCTCACCTTTTCAAGAGCACTGGAGACAGGCAATAAATGCTGGGCCCAGCCAGCAACACCCACATCCCATTAGAGAATTTAAAAAAGGCATCACTGAAGTGTGGACTGTTTTTATTTAGTGTAGAAGTCCTATCCATATGGTTATCCTTTACTAACTTGTGAAAAATCTCTTACAATCCATCATCGCCCTCCTCATAATCTTATATTTGAAGCATATTTCTCTCCTTTGCCCACCAAGCAGATTTCCAGCAGATGTGTCATGATTATGTGCCAATTTGACTTAAGTTTGAAGAAGAAAGCCTTTCAGTTCAGGTCCTTGCACGTCCATTATTTGTATGGCAGAATGCTGCTGTTTCCTTCCTCTTTGACATACAGCTGTGTAAATGGGATTAATCAAATAGATGCATACTTAGGGTCAGGTATATTGCTGCATTGGAAGTAAAAATTCACTTCTAAACTAACTGAAAACGGTGGGTAGGCTATACTATTAAAAGGAATATCATCCTGATGTGTGTGAGATTGTACTGTATTAGAACCCTGATCTATTTTGATTCACTGCTCAGTGTGCAGTGTGAATGATGGTCTTCAGTGGGAGTGTTAATGTACCAGAGCAATGAGCTCCAGTGGAAGAGTTAGGGTAATAGAGGTTTAGTTTTCAATAAACCAGTGGCCTTTCTCCTTCTTGACAGTTTTATTAATTCATTGAAAGGCTTGGAGACTTGAAAGGAATGATGAAGGACTTCATAAATGGTTTGCTTCCTTCCAGAGTATTTAAGGTAATCAGTGGAATCGATAACAGAGATATATGAAAGATTATTGCGTGGCCATGTTGTAACCACCTCAATTCCAGTAGGTTCAATCTCAAAATAAATATTAACCTTGCAGTTCATTGATCTCTATTGGTAATTAAAGTGAAAGCGGACTGTCATCTTGAATCCTGGTGATACAAACCAAATACTTACGGTAATAAAACTCCACAGAATTGGATTGGGGGCGTTTAAATACCTATTACCTCCTTCATGGAGAATTAGTGGTGAAAATTGAGCAGCATCAAGATTGTTCTCTTGGGAGTGATTGAGCAATTGAGATGGTAATTGTGTCTGTGGTGCAGCAGTCTGTTTTCACTGTAACCAGGCATTTTAAAAAGAAATTGCAGAATGTTTCCTCAATTTTCAATTGATTGATGTTTTTGCACTCATTTAGTTGGTTATGTTGAATAGAAGACTTAATCACCTATCACCTAAAGTCGAAATCAAGCAATATTGCAATGGTTATGTTGAGGGCAGTGTGTAAAGCTCCCTCAATACTGTCCCCATCAAAACCTTGCAGGATGGGTACAGCACTTGGTTAGACATAGATTAAATATCGCTTCTTAAAACTTAGCTTTGGTCAAGATTTATTCATCCTTTACAATCCTTGTCTAAGCAGTCCTGGAACAACCCAAAAGTTGTTATGCAGTTCACCAGCAGGTTAGTCCTGCATGTGAAAAAAGCACATTAAATGGGCTGCACGTTTGAGAAAATTGCCCCAGTGTTCAAATCAATAGTTTCTATTGTTCCTGATGGCACTCCTTTAGTTTAGTGACCTTTTTCCTTGCAACCTTGAAGTATTTTGGATGGTTTTATATATATATGAAAAGTGGTGTATAAAGGGTTTGGTAAAAAGGTTTTAAAAGACCTTATAGAGATTTATCAAATTATGAGGGGCATGGATAGAGTAAATAGACAAGGTATTTTCCCTGGGGTGGGGGGAGTCCAGAACTAGAGGGCATGGGTTTAGGGTGAGAGGGGAAAGATATAAAAGGGATCTAAAGGACAACTTTTTCACACAGAGGGTGGTACGTGTATGGAGTGAGCTGCCAGAGGAAGTGGTGGAGGCTGGTACAATTACAGCATTTAAAAGGCATCCGGATGGATATATGAATAGGAAGGGTTTAGAGGGATAGGACTAAGTGCTGGCAAATGGGACCAAATTAATTTAGGATATCTGGTCAGCACGGATGTCATAGAGATGTACAACATGGAAGCAGACCCTTCGGTCCAACCCGTCCATGCCAACCAGATATCCCAACCCAATCTAGTCCCACCTGCTAGCACCTGGCCCATATCCCTCAAAGCCCTTCCTATTCATATACCCATCCAAATGCCTCTTAAATATTGCAATTGTACCAGCCTCCACCACATCCTCTGGCAGCTCATTCCATACATGTACCACCCTCTGCGTGAAAACGTTGCCCCGAGGTCCCTTTTATATCTTTCCCCTCTCACCCTAAACCTATGCCCTCTAGTTCTGGACTCCACCACCCCAGGGAAAATACTTTGCCTATTTACCCTATCCATGCCCCTCATGATTTTGTAAACCTCTATAAGGTCACCCCTCAGCCTCCGATGCTCCAGGGAAAACAGCCCCAGCCTGTTCAGCCTCTCCCTGGAGCTCAGATCCTCCAACCCTGGCAACATCCTTGTAAATCTTTTCTGAACCCTTTCAAGTTTCACAACATCTTTCCAATGGGAAGGAGACCAGAATTGCACGCAATATTCCAAAAGTGGCCTAACCAATGTCCCGTACAGCTGCAACATGACCTCCTAACTCATGTACTCAATACTCAGACCAATATAGGAAAGCATGCCAACACTTTCTTCACTATCCTATCTACCTGTGACTCCACTTTCAAGGAGCTATGAACCTGCACTCCAAGGTCTCTTTGTTCAGCAACACTCCCTAGGACCTTACCATTAAGTGTATAAGTCCTGCTAAGATTTGCTTTCCCAAAATGCAGCACCTCGCATTTATCTGAATTAAACTCCATCTGCCACTTCTCAGCCCATTGGCCCATCTAGTCCAGATCCTATTGTAATCTGAAGTAACCCTCTTCGCTGTCCACTACACCTCCAATTTTGGAGTCATCTGCAAACTTACTAACTGTACCTCTTATGCTCGCATCCAGATCATTTATATAAATGACAAAAAGTAGAGGGCCAAAGTAGATGTGTTGGACCGAAGGGTCTGTTTCCATGCTGTATATCGCTATGGCTCTCTGACTTAACACTTCATTGTGATATTAGTTCCCCTAAGGGAGTGACTGAAAATACAAATGCTTTTGTGTTCGAAAGAAAGAAGAAAGTAGCTTGTATTTCCATAGCACTTTTCACATTCATAACTCAAAGTCTTTCACAGCCAAATAAATACTTGTGGAAGGGTTATGGTCATTGTAGTGAACGAAGCACAACAACTGATTAATGCCGAATACATTTTCAAGACAGCCCTGTCCAGCTGTTGATTGAGGGATCAATATTATCCAAGGCACTCTGGAGAGATCACCTGCTGTCCTTTGAAATGCAGGTCATCATATGAGAAGGCAAATGGCAGCCCGGTCATATGAACAAACACTACCTTTGACAGTGCAACAGTCCTTCAGTATTGAACTAGGAGTGTCAGCCTGGTTATGGGTTCAGTACTAAAAGCAAAAAATGCTTGAAAAACTCACAGTTCGACAATGTCTGTGGCGGAAGGAAGAATTAATGTTGAGTCCTCCAGGAAAGTTTATTAACCTGTAAAATTTTCCTTTCCCTAAATACACTGTCAAACCTGCTGAATATTTACAGCATTTTTGTTCCTGTTTTGGATTTCCAGCATCTCCAGGACTCTGGACCATAGGCTCAAATCATTGATGATACACACAGTGTGTATGTAGTCTATGCTGAGTTACCTGTCCTTAGATTAAGTTGAGATGGGTACTTAGTTATGGAGGGGGGGGGATGTGGGAAATGTACAGATTATCGAGAGGTCAAAGGAACCAACAAGATAATGATCGATGATTACTTGAAGTTATTAGTTGCAATCTGTGTGCACAGAAATCAGAGATGTTCTTGTCTGAGTTTTAACAGTGAGAGAAGACACCGGGCTCTGCTGATTGATTGGAAGTGGCAGCTTTAGTTAGACAAACTCTCCTTGCTTCTATCGACCATCTGTCTGAGGGACACGTGAGCCAAGAGACGGACAGGGACCCATTAGAAAATTACAAGATTTCTTCAGGCCTTTTCTGCTCCTCCGTTTCGACCAACAAATGCTTTGCTTCAGCTGTGTTTTTTTGTGTGTTGTTTGTGATCATCTCTGTGTGAAATAATTGATATTGTTCCTGTGTTCATCTGCAGCTCCTTTTCAAGTGCAAATTTTTTCTCATGCGGTGTTAAATAATGGAGCTGGAGGAGGGGCTGTATGAGGGGTCAGCAACACACCGTGCCCCAGATGAGGTTTAACCCTGCAGATCGCTGATCCCTGCTGAGTTGCTAGATGTCAGAGAGAGGCGAGTGCAGCAGAGAGAGTGACGTGGGGACAGCAAGGGCGAAAACGAGTGAGGAGGCTCATCAGCCATTTCGCTGGCATTGTCTACAGATCATTACAAGCAACAAACAGCATTTATATGGCAACACAACACGTTTTGAAGTGGTCTAATGCCAGAATCACCACGGCCAGATTTTGCACAGCAAGATCCCACAGGTAGCAGCGAGACAAATGATTGGATCATCAGGCTTTATTAATCCTTGTTGAAAAGTCAAAAGTGGCTAGTAGCCCCAGGGAGGTCTAGGTGTGTCATGATAATTCCTGAAGAAGGGCCTGTGCCCGAAACGTCGAATCTCCTGTTCCCTGGATGCTGCCTGACCTGCTGTGCTGTTCCAGCAATAAAGTTTCAACTTTGATCTCCAGCATCTGCAGACTCACTTTCTCCTCGTGTCATGATAGTTCCCACATCCATCAGAAGGTGCTAACAGGGCCTCAGCTTTACGTCTCATTCAAGGCAGAGCCACTCCTTCTGCAATGCATTACCGAGGTACTAGAGGTTGTAGAGTGTTGGAGGCGAGTGAAGGGGTCCTCAGAAGGAGGGCTTTTGACCAAAACATCGATTTTCCTGCTCCTTGGATGGTGCCTGACCTGCTGTGCTTTTCCAGCATCACTCTGATCTAAACTGAGGTACACTCAAGTTGACCTTCCATTACAACAAACGCCATGGGCAGAACCATTCTCACAACTGGACAAAATGCCTGGTGAGGAAGGGCTCACATCATTGGTCCAGTGTAGGTGAACCTCACCTGACATTCCCCACCCCTTCCCATAGCTTTTCCTCTCAGCACCTGTTTGTGGGAAAATCTGGGGAACTGGTGGACATCCCAGACACACACGTTATCTTTTGAAGGCAGGCAATAGAATAGTTACAATAAGTTTGGTGAAGAATTAATGCATGGTTTGAGTCATCTTTCTCCATACTAACATGGAACTGGAGGAGGCTATTCAGTCCCTTAAGCCTACTCCACCATTTAATAAGTTCATTGTCGATCTCATTGTAACCTCAAATCAGAATTCCTACTTAACCTTTCACTGCCTTGCCTAATAAGAATCTATATACTACTGTCTTAAAAATATTCAAGGACTATGCTCCCACCACCTTTTCAGAGAGAGATCATTTCAAAGTCTCTTGATTTTCTGAGAGAGAAAAGCATCACCTTATCTTGTTTTAAATGAGAGACTCCTGGTTTTTAAACAGTGACTCACATATTGTCCCATGAAAGGAAATATCCTCTCCACATCAACCCAGCCAACACCCCTTAGGATCTTGTATGTTTCAGTCGAGTCACCTCTAACTGTTTGAAACTACAGCAGATACAGGCCCAGCCTGGTCAACCTTTCCTCATAAGATAACTCACCTATTCCTGATATTAGTCTGGTAAACCTTGTCTGAACTGCTTCTAACACATTTACATTCTTCCTTAAAGAAGGGGACCAAAATTGCACAGAGTACCCCAGAAGCAGTTTCCCCTGTGCATTGCATAACTGGAAGCATAAACTCACTGCCATTGAATTCAACTCCTTTCACTACACATTACACTATTCTATGAGCTTTCCTGATTACTTGCTGTACCTGCATATTAAGCTTCTATGATCCATGCACTAGGACACCCAGATCCCTCTGCATCTCAGAGCTCTCCAATCTCTCACCAATTATCTAATATGCTTAATTTTCAACCTACTTTTCTAATCAACCTGGTCAGAGATGTTATTACATACCTCTGGAGTAGGTGGGAATAGAACCAGGGCCTCCCGGTCCAGAGGTAGAATGCTACCATTGCACCACAAGAGAAACACATATGCTCATTTTTTTTATTCTTCCAGCCGAAATGGTCAGTTACTCACTTTCCCAAATTATACTCCATTTACCTTATGTTTGCCACTGCACTGCAGTAGACACTACATGAAGATTCATTTCCACTTCTGACCCAAGTTAACATTTTTGTTTTGGACTCCAATCAACTAATTGGTTTCACTTCCTTGGTTTCCAAATCCCATTAAGGATCCATTTGTTCCTGACTGAATCGTCACCCTCACTGAAAAGTGCCTGTGTGAAATGTCAGGTGGAAACAGCTTAATGCTCCACTGGGATGATTCCCACAGTCAAATCACCTAGAGACACATTGTCTAGCTGACCTAGTATATGAAAGCTAATTGAGACAGATACTGTAATGATTGTCCCCCTCACCACTGACACTCACCCCATCTCCAGTTTGGGAGAGAGAGTCAGAAAGAGCAATGTGGACTGTGGTCAGTTTAATATTGTTTTATTAACAACTGGCAGAAGGTGAATCTTGTACTTGGGCAAATCTTAATTACAGTTTCGTTAGCAAGATTGCTGCTTTCATTTGTAAGATCGAAAGGTGAAATGATTTGCGGCTTCCAGTCTGCTGTTACAGTGGTGTGAGTTGTTAGCTAATGAGGCCTGTCTTCTGCTTGTAACTGCACACAATCCATAAGGCTGTCTCACCCACACACAGTTCACAATACTGAGTTCAAGTCTTGGGACAGTGCGCACTCATTAGTGAACATCTCCACTCCTATCCTTAAGTTGCAGAGAAGGTCATTGAGAGAACAGCTGAAGTCATTTGGGCAAAGGACTCTTTCCGAAGGAACTCCTAAAGAGATGTTTTGGAGCTGAAGTGACTGACCTCCATCTTTCTTTGTGCCAGATATGACTCCAACCAGTGGAGAGTTTGCCCCCGATACCCAGTGATTCCAGTTATACTAGAGCTCCTTGATGCCACACTCAGTCAAATGCGGCCTTGATGTCAAGGGCAGTCCCTCTCCCCTCCCCTCTGGAATTCCACTCTTTTGTCCATGTTTGACCCAAGGCTGTAATGAGGTCAGGAGCTGAGTGACCCTGGTAGAACCCAAACTGGGTGTCACTGAGGAGGTTATTGCTGAGCAGGTGCTGCTTGATAGCACTGTTGGTGACCCCTTCCATCAATTTATTGATGATCGAAAGTAGACTGATGGGGCAGTAATTGGCCGGGTTGGAATTGTCCTGCTTTTTGTGTACAGGACATCCCTGGTCAATTGTCCACATTGTTGGGTAGGTGCCAGTGTTGTAACTGTACTGGAACAGCTTGGCGAGGGGAGCGGCAAGGTCTGGAACACAGGTCTTCAGTACTATTGCTGGAATGTTGTCAGGGCCCGCAGTCTTTGCAGTATCCTGTACCTTCAGTTGTTTCTTAAAATCACATGGAGTGAATTGAATCGGCTGAAGTCTGATATCTGTAACACTGGGGACCAATGGAGGAGGCCGAGATAGATCGTCCACTCAGCACTTCAGGCTGAAGATTGTTGCAACTGCTTCAGCCTTATCTTTTACAGTGATGTGCTGGGCTCTTCAACCATTGACAATGGGAATATTTCTTGTATCTCATTTTTAGCTCTGCCTGTGCAGTTCCTGGAATGCCCTCCTGCACTCTCTGTTGAACCAGGGTTGATCCCCTGCCTTGGTAGTAATGGTTGAGTGGGGGAATGTGCCTGGCCATGAGGTTACAGATTGTGTTGGAGTACAATTCTGCTGCTGTTGATGGCCCACAGCGCTTCATGGATGCCCAGTGTTGAGCTGCTGTATCTGTTAGCACATGATAGTGTCACGCTGTTTAAATGAAACTTTGTGTCCACTCTGATCATTCCTACTGATACGGTGCCCCAAAATGCCCTTTATTTCTTCTTTATCTCCTGCTGTTTCCATTTCCCTTGAATTTGCTGGGACATAATATTATGGTCACTGACTGCCTTATGGTATCACATCAAAATGGCCATTTCTTTTGAACATGTGAACCCATTTCATGAACAATTTGGAACAGAAGGTGGCCACACAGCCCCATCGAGCCTATATGGTTTCTCAATAAGATCATGGCTGTCCTGAGGTTAAATTCAACACCAATTTCACCAGTCCTTCAGGAGAGGTTGGAGAATTTGTGGCTGTTTTACTTGGAATGGAGGAAGCTAAGAGGAGGTTTGAAAGAAGCTTTCAAAGTCATGAGTGGTCTGAACAGAGAGGGAGAAACTGTTCCTGCTTGTAAACAAATCAAGTACGAGAATTTTAAAACATTTCACAAAAAATAATGAATGTGAACTGAGAAACCCCTTTCTCACACAGTAAGTAGTTATAGTATGGGATGCACTGTCTGGAGATATGGCAGGTTCAGTTACGTGGAATCAAGAGGGCGATTGTTTCAATTCGAGTAACTGTTCAATGTGCGGGAATGGGGGAAAAAGGCAGGAGAGTAGCACTGTGAAAATGTTCAGAGACAGATGGACTGAATGGCCTCTTTCTGCATTGGATCAATTCTGTGATTCCTGCCTACCATTCACCTTTCAGCCACTTGCTTATCAAAACAAATATCCAATTCTGCCTTAAAACTAGTCAGGGTTTCTGCTTTCACCATCTCTTGAGGAAGAGAGTTCCAAAGACATTTAGCCCCCTGTGAGAAACAAATTCTTCTTCCCAATGCGCATTATTTTTCAGCTGTAACCCCTAGTGACCTATGAGCATAGCAAGCCGTTCATTCATAGGACAGGGGCATCACAGCCAAGCCCAATTCTGATTTAGTGTGACCACTTTATTTTATGTGTACTTTGCAGCAATGATCTGACTTTTTAGAAATGTTTCCATGGAGTTTGAGTGTCCGTGGCAAGACAAGCAGTAATTTCTCATGACCCATAGCCTTTGAGGAAGGGAGGACAGACTAGTAACCCACAGCCTCCTGATCTCACAACATGATCAACTTTGAGCGGAAGCCCAGAGTTGCAGTGCCCACTTTTGCCTGGTTGATTTTAGCCTCACTGCAAATCCTCTTGCAAGGATGCCTACTTTGAAGCTGAGTCTCTCTCTCTCTCACTGCAAGCCACCAGGTCATCTCATCTGCCCTGAAGCTCTTCAACCATGTCCTGAAACAGACTCGCTGTCCTACCTGCTAATCTTCCTTCCTACCTATCCACTCCACCCTCCTCTCCAGCCTATCACCTTTATCCCCACCTCCATCCACCTATTGGACTCTTAGCTACCTTCTCCCCAGCCCGACCCCCCTCCAAATTTGTATCTCCACCATGGAGGCTCCCAGCCTCATTCCTGATGAAGGGCTCCTGCCCGAAACGTCGGTTTTCCTGCTCCTTGGATGCTGCCTGACCTGCTGTGCATTTCCAGCCCACTCTAATCTTGACTCCGATGACCAGCATCTGCAGTCCTCACTTTCGCCTAGAGTGGTCTGGAGTCAAGGCCTGATGCGGACTGGAGGCTAGCTACCAGTGTGGTCTGGGTTGGAAGACTGGTGTTCTGAACTTTTATTTCTGCAGTGCTGGATTTTTTTATTTCTCTGTTTTCTAAGATCTTGTAACTAAAGAAGCTGTATCTGAGCACCTTTGTAGCTAAGATGCCGCTATGGTTGGCGACTTATAAACTTCTCACTGTATTCATAGAGTTATAGAGATGTACAGCATGGAAACAGACCCTTCGGTTCAAGTCATCCATACCGGCCAGATATCCCAACACAATCTAGTCCCACCTGCCAGCACTTGGCCCATATCCCTCCAAACCCTTCCTATTCATATACCCATCCAGATGCCTCTTAAATGTTGTAATTGTACCAGCCTCCACCACTTCCTCTGGCAGCTCATTCCACACATATACCACCCTCTGTGTGGAAATGTTGTCCCTTAGGTCCCTTTTATATCTTTCCCCTCTCACCCTGAACCTATGCCCTCTAGTTCTGGACCCCCCAGGGAAAAGACTTTGTCTATTTATCATACATTTGAGTACATGTGACAACAAAGCTAATTCAATTCAGATCAGAAAAATACTCTGGGGATAGCATTGCAAACAGCAGCATGGCAGCTGGCAGAATTTAAAATCAACTGATTATTAAATGGGATTTAAAAGCTGGCCTTACAGTCTGTACGGTTCACTAATGTATTTTAGGAAAGGAAATCTGCAAATCTGTGCCCGGTCTGGCCTCCATGTGACTCTAGAGCATGTCAATGTGATTGACACTTAACTGCCCTCTGAAATGGTCCTCATGAGACCACTCAGTTGTTTTAAACTGCTACAAAAATTCAAAAAGGAACATGTTTATCCTGCAGCACTGGCTGTACCTTAGTGAAATGCGGCTGAACAATAAGCTGCTGATTCCCACCAACGTGACTTAGCGGCACAGTGCTAATGTTGACTGCTACACATTGTTATTTTGTTTAGAAAAGATTTGACTCATCTGGTCTTCATATTTAATCAAAAGGGTCTCTCTCTCTCTTTTCCTCCCATCATGATTTAGCCGAAAATGCTGAAAAACCTAAACTCTTAAATCCAACAGTGTGATTTTAAAAATGCTTTCATTGTTAAATACATCAGAATATTTAATTTTTTTTACCATTCCTAAGCAAAATAGGACTACTCTGTTTGGATTCAAGAGACCTAAGCTTTCCCATTGCTAAATTGAAAAGCTTCACCCAACTATACAATGTGGTGATAAAGTTTGGTGTCAGTTTGCCTTTGTCTTAGAAAATGATGGAGACTAAGATCACTTCCTTTTGAAGTTAATGTTAATGGATTCGCATGAAGACAGACAGTCTGGGGCAATAGGATTTGTTTTACTTTAGAGGAGCCAATAACCAAATGGTACTATCGGTACAGTATTAATCACAGTGTGGAAGTAGGCCATTCAGCCCATTGAGCCCACACCAACCCTGCATGCAGTATCCCACCATCCCTGTAGCCCTGCATTTCCCATAGCTTGGATATATGGGCAATTTAACATGTCTAATCCACCTAACCTACACATCGTTGGACTGTGGGAGGAAACCAGACCATCCGGAGGAAACCCACGCAGACAATGGGAAAACATGCAAACTCCACAAAGACAGTCACCTGAAGCTAAAGTTGAACCTGAGTCCCTAGCGTTGTAAAACAACAGTGTTAACCATTGTACCACCATGTCACAATCTAGAGACCCAGATCATGATGTGAGTACCGTCACGGCTGATGGCGGAATTTGAAGTCAGTGAAAATCTGGAATTACGTGTCTAATGATGACCATGAATCCACTGTCAATTTGAAGCCATCTGGGTCACTAATATCCCTTTAGGGAAGGAAATCTGCCATCCTTACCTGGTCTGGCCTACACGTGACTCCAAGCCCACAGTAATTTGGTTGACCCTGAACTGCCCTCCAGGCAATTAGGGACAATAAATACTAAGGAAAAAAGTGAGGGCTGCAGATGCTGGAGATCAGAGTCAAAAAGTGTGGTGCTGGAAAAGCACAGCAAGTCAGGCAGCATCCGAGGAGCAGGAGAGTCAACATTTCGAGCATAAGCTTTCGACTCTCCTGCTCCTCAGATGCTGCCCTCTTAGCACCACACTTTTTGACAATAAATACTCGGTAAAAACAATGACTGCAGACCTCGTCAGCAACACTCATATCATTAAAAAAACATTGTTCTGCTGTGAAGACCTGATGATCTGACTGGTCATCACAGTGGCTCAGTGGTTAGTACTGCAACCTCAGTGCCAGGGATCTGGGTTCAATTTCAACCTCGGGCGACTGTCTATGTGGAGTTTGCACATTCTCCCCGTATCTGTGAGAGTTTTCTCCGGGTACTCTAGTTTCCTCCCACAGTCCAAAGATGTGCAGGTTAGGTGAATTGGCCATGCTAAATTGCCCATAGTGTTAGGTGCATTAGTCAGAGGGAAATGGTCTGGGTGGGTTACTCTTCGGAGGGTCGGTGTGGACTTGTTGGGCCGAAGGGCCTGTTTCCACACTGTAGGAATTCTAATCTGATCACAACTGTGAATTAGGATTTTAGTGGTCTACACTGAGTTTGTTGTGACTGGGGATCACTGGGAGAAGGAAACCCAAAGAGCTGAAGCTGAAAATAAATGTTTCTAGTTTTGTATAAGAATTCTGGAGTCTTTATAAAGGTGCCCAGGTGTAGATAGAGTTGCACATGATTCAAGGTGACGTAAAATTGTTACAAGGAGTTACATGTAATGGTATATTCATGCATAGCACCTTTGCAATATTATTTGTATGTTCTGTGCTAGGTCCTTGTGTGGAATTGCAAGACCAGAAGGCCTAAGATTCGTTATTAATCCACACCGAGTTAACAGGTCCCTTCCAAATGATAATAGGAGAATTGTTGACCGTGAAGGGTTGGTGTGGACATGATGGGCCAAGTAGCTTCTTGTTGCACTGTATGCACTGTAACACTTGTGTGATTCTGTGAATCCCGGACTTACCACAGAGGGAGCAGAATCTATTTGTATCCACCTGTCCAGAGATCTCAGGCTGGAACATGCAGTATAGGTAATCCAAGTCCATCCTGACTTGGAAATATATTACCGTTCCTTCACTGTTTGCTGGGTCAAAATCCTGGACTTCCCTCCCAAAGGGCATTGTGGGTCAACCCACAGCACATGGACTGCAGCAGTTCAAGAAGGCAGCTCATCCCCACCTTCTCAAGGGCACTTGGGTATGAGCAATAAATACTAGCCTTGCCAATGACCACATTCTCTGAATGAATCAAAGTTAATCAGGAAAGGATGGGTCTTGCTATAATATCTTTCACAGTTGGACAGTTTGTCCAGCTTGATGTATGGGCATTGGGGATGTCCCCAGGAGGAGAAAAGAGAAAATCAGGGGGACCATGGAGCTATCTTTAACAATCCTTCGTTGACATTATTGGCTTCATGCTAAAGATGTGTTGGAAAAGGAGGATAAATACCAACAGAGAGGGCTGTTTGAGGGATAGAGATCACAGTCGTGCATTGGAAAATTTGAGGGAGGTGGGGTGAGGGGGAGGGGGGTGCGGTTGGAATTGCTTCTATGGAGAAAATTAGTTTAAAGATCTTGAGAATATAAAGGCTGCTCTCTTTAGCGCAGGTGTTGTGCGTGTCAGTTCCCAGGCTAGTTTATTGCTTGATTTCCCCTTCTCCCTCACAGCACCAGCTGTCTTTATATCATTTCCGTATGGCTCCTTTGTCTTTATAACAGGTTACAGATTTCTGTTTGTTCATGTTTGAACACATATTTGAATAAGTATTCACTTATTCCTGCATCGCATGATTGAGCATTCCTTGTGCAGGATGTGGACAGGTTTCACATTCTTGGCTGCCTGCATACTATCTCAGTATTCAGCTGTGTCAGCATGGTGAATCAAATGATTCAGCATATCCACATCACAATGCATCTCATTAGTAATGCTGCTTTCGATAAAGAAAGAAACAAATTCTATTTCTACAGTGTTTTATCAATTCTCTCAAATGCCCCCCAAAACTTCTCAGACAATGGACTGTGTTAACTATATTACCGTTGTAGCTAATCATGGCAGCTGTTTTGTACACAGTAAGCTCCCACAGACAGCAGTGAAATGAATGATTAGTTCATGGTGTTTGGTGGGGATGATGTTCACCAGAAACTGGAAGAGTACTCCTACTCCTCTTCCAAGATGGCTCTGAATTCTTTTACATCCACCCTGAGAGGGCAGATGGGAGTCTCAATTTAACATCATGTCCAAATGTCAGTGTACCTGATAGTGTAACACTTCCCTGATACTGCATGGGAGCCAGTCTGAATTTGATGCTCCAATTCTGGATTTTAATGCAGGGGCGACTGGCAGTTGAGGCTGTTTGCCTTCCAGCTGTCCCTCTCCAGTGTAAATGCTGGTGTTCAACTCCCTCTCCTCCACCTTCATCCACCCAGCTTTTGTCATGTGACTGTCTGAGGTTGGACTGTGGGCTACATGCTGCAGGACAGTGAACAGGAAGGGGAACTCCAGCCCCATTTATTCTCCTCTTGTGGACTTACTGTACTGAAGTTCACCCTGACTGGGATACAGCAAAGAGCAGTCTTGCAACCTGCAGCCTTCCATTGATTGATTTTTAGCATCACAGTTAAAAAAGTGTTATAATCAACATTTTCTCCTGCTCTAGTAGGTTCTCATTTTGTTTAGTAGGTTTGAGATGTTTGCCTGTAGCCTTCTCGAACATGAATTTACAAGTGAATTACAAAAAGGTGCATGGCGCATAAATTAGACTCCTTAATGATTTCTGAATTGCTTCCAACTCTCTTGATATTCCCTCTTCTAACACCCAGAGGGAAACAACTGGCTCTCTACTCTGATGCTGCAGAGACACCTTCTGATGCACGTCTATGCACACACTTACATCAATTTCTGAGCACATGGTTTTCCTCGCTCTATTCCTCTTGCCCCCCACCCCTAGATTTACCACCCGCAAGCTTTCTCTAACCCTTCTCCCAACGTTTTCACCCTGAGTTTTCTCCACTCCATCTCTGAGCTACCGTACAGGAGACAGCCTCTCAACCTGCCCTCCTGTTATGTTACCAACTGATGATAACAAAACTGAACAACGGGGAGAGGCTGAACAGGCTGGGGCTGTTTTCCCTGGAACGTCGGAGGCTGAGGGGTGACCTTATAGAGGTTTACAAAATTATGAGGTGCATGGATAGGATAAATAGACCAAGTTTTTTCCCTGGGGTTGGGGAGTCCAGAACTAGAGGCCATAGGTTTAGGGTGAGAGGGGAAAGATATAAAAGAGACCTAAGGGACAACTTTTTCATGCAGCGGGTGATACGTGTATGGAATGAGCTGCCAGAGGATGTGGTGAAGGCTGGTACAATTGCAACATTTAAGAGGCATTTGGATGGGTATATGAATAGGAAGGGTTTGGAGGGATATGGACCGGGCGCTGGCAGGTGGGACTAGATTGGGTTGGGATATCTGGTCGGCATGGACGGGTTGGACCGAAGGGTCTGTTTCCATGCTGTACATTTCTATGACTCTAATTCTGATCCCAGAGTGAACCCTGGCTTTATTGACTATAAGTGTTATTTTTAGAATTTGTTTATCATGGTGGTCAGTCACTGAACGTATTCACGAAAGAACATCGACATTTATTACACAGAGGTAAGGAAAATATAAAGCTGTATTTGACAAATTGGAAATATCTGATCCTGAATAGCTGTAAAAAAAAATTCAACCCTTTTTCCCACCAGTATCTTTTCAGCAGTTTTTGTCAAACTTTAACCCACTGTGACGCCATTTCAATGTTTGAAATTTGTCAGCACCTTGGATGAAAGCTGGGGGGCGGGGGAGGAGAGAGGGAGAGATATGTGAGGGAGGGGCATAGACCTCCACAATAGCCAATACCTGTACTTCTAAAGAATGTGTGACCTAACTTGCTGTCGTAACCTCTGTTTGAGGAATCCTTCTTTATAGGCACTCAGTTCCAGTGATGTATCAGTCCTCTCTTCACACTCTCATTCTTACTCAACTGACAAGATCATAAGCACTTTCTTTCAGCGAATCTATGCGCAATCACCAAACGTGATTCTCTCCGTTACCCTGAGACAGACAAACACAGGCCAACTCACTAGAATTAGGGGGCAAAGCCTCAAAGTAAAGAGGTTCACAACAAAAAAAAAACTGCTTGTCTACCTCAAAATAAGGGGGAGCAGATTGAAGACTGAGCTGAGAAGGAACTTCTTCACCCAAAGTGTTGTGAATCTGTGGAATTCCCTGCTCAGTGAAGCAGTTGAGGCTACCACATTGAATGTTTTTAAGGCAAAGATAGATTTTTGAACAGTAATGGAGTTAAGGGCTATGGTGAGTGGGCGGGTAAGTGGAGCTGAGGTCATGAAAAGATCAGCCATGATCATATTGAATGGTGGAGCAGGCTCGAAGGGCCAGACGGCCTACTCCTGCTCCTAGCTCTTATGGTCTTTCTGAGCTTTCTCCAGACATGTCTACTTGGACTGCTAAAGCACCTTAAATCTTCTTTCCAGCTCTGATGTTCTGGAAATTGTCTCTATATAGCAACATTTAAGAGGCATTTAGACAGAGATATGAATATGCAGGGAATAGAAGGACATGGGTCATGTGCGGGCAAGTGGGATCAGTTTGCAATGACATCATGATCATGCAGGCATGGTGGGCTGAAGGGCCTGTTCCTGTACTGTACTGTTCCATATTCGATGTAAAACTAAATGGTCTTTATGCTGTTAATGATCTTTTCTCTCTGAATTGGACTTGCTTGTGATCCCTCTCCATCTCTCTCACTGGCTCTTAAATGTTAAATTAATAAACTAATAAAGTTAGATATTATCTCACCAGGTAACTTTTCTAATCATTTATCTTAAGTCACATGATGTTTATGGAAGTGCTATTTTGACTCATTGCTGATCCTCAAAGTAACCTTCACAGACCTGAAAACCGAAAGCTCATTTACTTTAGAACTTACTTTAGAACCCTCATTTTCAAATAATATTATGGACCTTCAGCTTTCTCCTGCAAGGATCTCTATTCCCACTTCCTTTCCTGGCCTGAAGCTGTGGCTTCATATCTGTGTGAGATATGCTCAGTTTACCAATGCCTTCCCCCAGGCTGCTTCAGCTATGCAACTAGAAGGGCTTGTAGGGGATCATGAAGGTATTTGTGAACAATTCTGTTTTGCAGAGTATCACAACCCGACCAGATTACTTCAAAAAAAACAATAACTTGCACTGGTATTTGTGCTTTCTGTGTCATCTCACTAGGAACATACTGGAAGAGCTGTAAGGTTCATCCCCTGTGGTTATGTCCATTTGAGCAACTGGACAGGCCTCAGTTTAATATTTATTCAGCAACTCAACACCTCTGGAAGAGCGAGCTCCAGCTAGGTTTTGTCTTTATGCCGATTGACCTCTGACTCTGAGGTGAAAGTGCTGCCCCCCCGAGTCGTGCCTGGTGCAGCAGAGGTCCCTGAAATCATTACCATGGATTGTAACCCTGGGTATGTAGAGGAGTCTGATGCTGGTTGCTTATTTAGGTTTGGTTTTTATTTCCCCGGTTGGGGGAGCGTTACCTGAATGGGCAGTGACGATCTGGAGATTACAGCACAGCCACATGAGCCACGAGTGATCCACTGACCCGCTGAGACTAGGCGGAAGCTCATCATCCTCTGTCAGGAAGCTTTCATTTTCACCACCCCCAATCACACTGGGGAATCCATGAAATACTGAACTTTCATTTACAATTCCCAAGCATCCCAGGAGCATTGTTGCTGCTCCAAAGTGTTGGTGAGCAGCAACACGTTCCTTTTTCAGTTTGACACAAACACAAAAACCAAGCAGGGATATTTCCCTCAACACGACTGGGATACCAGGCTGGGTAAGTAGAGAATCCTTGGGCCTCCCACAGGCCAAGTGAACACGTTCCAGTTCTAAAACTCTCCCCTATACTATACCTCAGAGGTGAATAAGGCTTAGCTGTAGCTGCATGTGGCTTTGAGGGAACTGCTTTTAAATCCACACAAAAACACATTCACTCATGTGCACACACACGCATATACACACTTGTGCGCGTACACACCCTCACACTCTCTCCTCTATCTCTCACACAGTCTCAATCTGTCACATGCTCATACACTCTCACTCACTCTCTCACGGATACAGTCTCTCTCACACATGCATGCACGCACACCCTCTCATGCTCACACTCTCATATACTTTCTTACTCACTCTCACACTGCCTCACCCTCTCGCACAGGCACATACATGCATACTCATATAGGCAACATCTGAGGAGCAGAAGAATCGATGTTTCGGGCAATAGCCCTTCGGATGCTGTGTGACCTGCTGTGCTTTCCAGCATCACTCTAATCTTGACTCTAATCTCCAGTATCTGCAGTACCCACTTTCGCACACACATACACCCACATGTGCACTCTCTCTCACACACACTTTCTCGCATTCTCTCTGTCACATACACATTACTACACACTCACACACATACTGTCTCATGCGTATTCTCATAGACACACATACACACACATTCTCTCACGCTCAGACACTGCTGTCGAAACGCTGAGTGGGAATTCCTGTACACAGCTAGCACTCGATCTGGGTCCCCTCTGATCCATTCCCATTGATTATTGCAGAGGAATCTCAGATCAACCGGACATTCATGCAGTGCTCCTCAATCTCTCAGACTGGGCCATCTTGCACTCTGGTTGTGTCAATATGGAGCATCCTTTATGGCAGTTATGGCAGTTTAGCTGAATCATAGAGAGCCCATAAACCCAGACCTGTTTTATAAATTGCAGTTAGCTTCAGTAGAAATGGTCTAGGGAGGGCAGAGAAATGTAGTAGAGTTCTACATTTCTATCTGATGATTCCTGTCGGGTAAGGCTTTTATCTGATACAGACAGAATCTTTGTGCTGCCCCATGTAGCTCACTAACCTTCCAGTGATCACTTCAACTTTAAAATTCTCCTCCTTGTATTTTAATCTCTCTATTCCAACACACCCTCCTCCCTTTTTAGTATAGCACCAACCCATGTAGTACTTCCTTTGAACAGTCTCTGCTACACATTGCTCTTCTGTGTCTCCAATGGAGGATTTTCCTGAAATCCCGTCAGTCTTCCTCACTTCCTGAATGGCCCTCTTGTGAATTCCATTTCTTTGGCCAGCTTTGATCAGACCACCGATATCTCCTTTTCCAGCTCGCCATCTGTTCTTTTCCTTCTGCTGGTGTGAAGCACTTTGGGACTTCCTAATGTCAGAGACATTGTATGCTCGAAATGGTGCTGCTGCTGCTATTGGTGGTTGTTGAAACTGTCCAAACTTACACAGGATGGCAACTGCCCAGGTTACCAGAGAACAGCTGCTGCCAGGTGAACCATACCTTGGCATGGGGCCCAACTGTCAGGGGAGGGAGAGAGAATGGTAGCGGAATGGCTTTACTTCAGGTACACTTCACTGTGTCCCTACGTGATGCACATTCCAACTGCGGCACAGCGTGAAGCCTGCAATACACTTGAAACAAATGGGATCATGTTAGCATCTTCTTTTAAACAGGTGTTCCTATTGACTGATTTCTGAAGTGATTTGCAGATTAGACAGTGCTTAGACTTTTAGATTATTTCAACAACAATTTGCATTGATATAGGACCTTTCATTTAGGGGTATTATTTAGCAAGTGCTATGACACTGAACCATATCAGATGTATGAGGAGAGTTTCTATCATCTTGGCCACCGAGTGTCTTAATTTCAGAAAGGGAGGCAAAGAGATCAAAGAAACCAGAGAAAGACTTGGCTTTATGTAACCCCAGTCAACTACCTTGTAACGTTTAACACAGCAGTGTACTCACACATGGCAAGCACTTAAGAAAGGCAATGTGATAATGACCAGATCTGTTTTTGTGAGGTTGATTGAGGCTTTATTCCTCTGCTGCTCTTTTCCGTAGATCTTTTACGTCCATTTTGAAGAGCAGATGGAGTTCTCTCAGTTGGTTCAACTCATATTTGACAACAACGTCTCCAACAAAGTGGTAGTCCCTCACTGAAGAGTCAGCCAAGGTTTTTGAAATCTCTGGGAAGGAACTCAAGAGTTTGAAGCTGTTTATTGGTGGGATGAGTAAAATTAGAGATGTGGAAGAGATGAGAATTGGTCGAACTCGGATCTCAAAGGGCTGTATGGCTGAACAACCTTCTGAGGTTAGGGAAGAACAGGTGTGAGATAGGGTCTGGAAACAAGGTCTGGAATTGGAAATTGGAGGCGTTGCTGTATGGGAGCCATCAGGGGAGAGATATCTGATCAATACTTGATGTGACTTGGAGTATGGATGAGGTTTTCATCGGGCTCTCGTGTGTTGAAGATGGACAACAGAAAAAGATTGGAATAGTTGAGTCTGTGGGTAATAAAAGCATTCCCATGGGTTTCAGCAGCAGAAATGCTAAGGCACACAAACAGGACAGAACAGCTCACCCTGAGCATTCTCTTAAATCACTTCTCATGCCTTTGAAAATTCCTCTTTTCGTCTCCAGCTTGATCGCTGTGGGGGTAGGGTCAAGGTTGAAGAACCTCTTTGCTGGGATCCCACCAATTGCTTCCAGTGACTCCTGTCTGGGAATGATGTCAAGAGCTGAGCTGTGATTTTTTTCATTTTCAGTAGTACATCAACAATTGTACATATTTATGTAAATCTCTGTGTACCCTTGCTCTCTCACCATTATGTAACCATGCTAATTCTGAAAAGCACTGTTCCTCTGACAGTAACCTCTAACACATCTCCCCCACTCTCTGCCCACTAACGCACTGGAATAAGCAGCAGTCACTGCACAGAGACAGTGTTTGTAACTGGGTGAGGATCAGCCATTCAGTGTCCCTGTGCCCCGACTCTCTCCTTTGTCCTCATTTCTCCAAACATTACCCTGTCAGCTTTTCAGCCGACACGTCAGCTTGTTACACAAAGAGAAAAATCACCCTTTTCACAGCCATTTCAGGCTGTCAGTCAGTTGGCAGAACAATTGACAGCTGCTTCACCCAGCATTTTTGAACTGTTGATTCCAGGCAAACCTGAAGCAAACATTTTCAGACCAGCTGGTACCTTCAGAAAATCAAGATTCAGATGGTTTTATTCAGTGTTTATCTCCAAATAAAGTTGCCAAACGTAAATTTCTGGAAAGGGGCATCCCCAGTCTTTGCCTCCCATGAGTGTTTCCTTTCTTTGAGCTTAGCTGCTGTTGTAATTTTGAAGTAAGGAGAATTCTCTGATGTGAGGTGAATGGTTGCATTCTTAATGCTGCTGAGTGAGCTCAGAGTCATGAGACTTGGGAATGACCTGAAACAAGTGATGATCTGTCCTCCATCTAGCAGTATTTGGGATTTTACTAAAACATGCTGTCTTTGATTGTGATTTGACCTTATTTTCTGTGCATTACAGGAATTTACCTGTGCATGTTTATTAACAATCTGAAAGAAGTTGAGGATCCTGAGTATGCAACAAAGTAGACAAAAATCCCACCAAAGTTAAGGCAGATGGTATTTACTGAGAAATATGAGAATCTTGGTGATGGCCGTCTTCTCTCAGTTTCACCTCGGCAGTCAGGTTTCCATTCCTGACGATAATGTTTATGCTTTGAGAGTGTGTTGCTGGGAAAGCACAGCAGGTCAGGCGGCATCCAAGGAGCAGGAGAAACAACGTTTCAGGCATAAGCACAGACTCTTGACTCTGATCTCCAGCATCTGCAGTCCTCACTTTCTCCTAGATAATGTTTATGCACTTGGTATACTGTGAGGAAAGTCATAATGTATGTTTCTAAAGGGTTAGATATAGAATCAAGCTCCATTTATTGTCCCCATCAAACACTCCCAGAACAGAGACAGAACAGTACTAGACACACAGTAAAACTTCCTCTACACTGTCCGTATCAAACCGTCCAAGACAGGGACAGCACAGGGCTAGTTACAGAGTGAAGCTTCCTCTACACTGTCCCCATCAAACACTCCAGGACAGGGACAGCATGGGGTTAGATACAGAGTAAAGCAACTTCTACGCTATCCGTATCAAACACTCCCAAGACAGGGACAGCATGGGGTTTGATACAGAGTAAATCTTCCTCTCCACTGTCCCCTATCAAACACTCCCAGGACAGGGACAGCACGAAGTTAGATACAGAGTAAAGCTCCCTCTACACTGTCCCCTATCAAACACTCCCAGGACAGGGACAGCACGGGGTTAGATACAGAGTAAAGCTCCCTCTACACTGTCCCCTATCAAACACTCCCAGGACAGGGACAGCACGGGGTTAGATACAGAGTAAAGCTCCCTCTACACTGTCCCCATCAAACACTCCCAGGACAGGGACAACACAGGGCTTGTTACAGACTAAAGCTGCCTCTACACTGTCCCCATCAAACACTCCAGGATATGTGCTGTGATTGGGAGATTTTGTGCAAGGATAAAGAACAAACTTATCTCCAAACACAAATCAATTTTCTAGTTAAACCGTAAGGGGCTAAATTCCTGAAAAGCTGCTTCCCAATTAAACAAACTGCCACAGGCCTTTCAGATAACCTTGGAAATTAATTATACAATGAAGCAGCAGTCCTGAGGAAACACAGAGCTCTCCGATCTATCACTCTGTGTCAGCCAGTCTGTGCCTGCCTTTCTGACAGCAGCATGGAGCAGTCCCCCTCATTAAGCACAGATCATTTCCTAAGTGAGTTAATTAGGAGCTGGTGTCCCTCGGGTGCCTTGGCTTTGTAGTTTCTCTGATACTGTGTGAACAAGAGCTGCCAATCACGCCAATAAAATGTAATCTCCAGACCAGCTCCTCCTGCAGTGACACATGGTGTTTTCCTGCCCCTGCTCACTGACAAGGTCCATCAAGTGAGAGTCGGCCTGGTGAATAGTGTTGAGATGATTTCTCTTGGTGAAGCTAGTAATGTTCAGTCTGATGAAAGGTCACAAATGTGAACCTTTTAACTCTATTCCTCTCTTCACAGATGACACTGGAACTGCGCAACGTTTTCTGTTCCCATTTCAGATTTCCAAAATCTGCAGCTTTTTATTTTTGTCTTGTTCCAGTGGTCAAAGTGTATTTTTGTTATCTCCAGACACGTCTCTCCCACTGCTCACTTCATCAGCCTTTCCACCAGCGCAGCCTCGTAAACCGAGATCATGCCTCAGCTATGGACAGTACACTTCCCTTTTATACCCCACTCTAATATATTCACTTTTCAGTTGAAGCCCATCTCTCTAGTGTCTTATTCACACACACTAATACTGAGCTATGTTTGAACACGCTAGATATACCACCTCACAGATTAGTCAAAACATTGACCATGTTTAAATTGATTATTTTTCTGTTGTACATTTAAAACTTTCACGCAGGTATAACTTCAGGACCACTGAACCCGCTTTAATGTGAAACAGGAGCAACAGGATTATTACTTTGAAGTGTACAATTCAGTCCACCCTTTGATTTTGGTCTGAATATTAAAGGCTCAAACTGAAAACGCCAACTCAAAGACTAATTCTCCTTTCTCTTCCAGACTTCGGCCCCTGATTTCTTCAGTACCTTCGAAAAAACCAGCAAATAACCCGGTAACAAGCCCTTACTCAGTTTTTATGGATTTTTAAAATGTCAAATCCTCTTACCATGGTTTTGCTGATTCCACTGATTGGGGGGTCAGTGCTGAGGGATTGCAAACATTGGAGGTGACTGCTGAGGGACTGCAGACATTGGGGGTCAGTGCTGTGAGACTGCAGTCATTGGGGGTCAGTGCTGTGAGACTGCAGTCATTGGGGGTCAGTGCTGAGGGACTGCAGAAATTGGGGGTCAGTGTTGTGGGACTGCAGTCATTGGGGGTAAGTGTTGAGGGACTGCAGACATTGGGATCAGTACTGTGGGACTGCAGACATTGGGGTCAGTACTGTGGGACTGCAGTCATTGGGGTCAGTACTGTGGGACTACAGTCATTGGGGGTCAGTGTTGAGGGACAGCAGACATTGGGGTCAGTACTGTGGGACTGCAGTCATTGGGGTCAGTACTGTGGGACTACAGTCATTGGGGGTCAGTGTTGAGGGACAGCAGACATTGGGGTCAGTACTGTGGGACTGCCGTCATTGGGGCGTCAGTATTGAGGGACTGCAAACACTGGGGGTCAGTGCAGAGGGACTGCAGACATGGGGGTCAGTGCTGTGGGACTGCAGTCATTGGGGGGTCAGTATTGAGGGACTGCAGTCATTGGGGGTCAGTGTTGAGGGACTGGAGTCATTGGGGGTCAGTGCAGAGGGACTGCAGCCATGGGGGTCAGTGCTGTGGGACTGCAGCCATGGGGGTTAGTGCTGTGGGACTGCAGACACGGGGGGTCAGTGCTGTGGGACTGCCGTCATTGGGGGGTCAGTATTGAGGGACTGCAAACATTGGGGGTCAGTGCAGAGGGACTGCAACATGTGGGTCATTGCAGAGGGACTGCAGACATGGGGGTCAGTGTTGTGGGACTGCAGTCATTGGGGGTCAGTATTGAGGGACTGCAGTCATTGGGGGTCAGTGTTGAGGGACTGCAGTCATTGGGGGTCAGTGCAGAGGGACTACAGACATGAGGGTCAGTGCTGTGGGACTGCAGTCATTGGGGGGTCAGTATTGAGGGACTGCAGTCATTGGGGGTCAGTGTTGAGGGACTGGAGTCATTGGGGGTCAGTGCAGAGGGACTGCAGCCATGGGGGTCAGTGCTGTGGGACTGCAGTCGTTGGGGGATCAGTGCTGTGGGACTGCCGTCATTGGGGGGTCAGTATTGAGGGACTGCAAATATTGGGGGTCAGTGCAGAGGGACTACAGACATGGGGGGTCAATGCTGTTGGACTGGAGTCATTGGAGGTCAGTATTGAGGGCCTGCAGACATTGGGGGTCAATGCAGAGGGACTGCAGACATGGGGGTCAGTGTTGTGGGACTGCAGCCATTGGGGGTCAGTATTGAGGGACTGCAATCACTCGGGGTCAGTGCTGAGGGACTGCAGTCGTTGGGGTCACTGCTGAGGGACTGCAGTCCTTGAGGGTTAAGTATTGAGCAACTGCAGACATTAGGGGTCAGTATTGAGGGACTGCAGTCATTGGGGGGGTCAGTGCTGAGGCACTGCAGACATTAGGGGTCAGTACTGAGGGACTGCAGATATTGGGAGTTAGTGCTGTGAGACTGCAGTCATTGGTCAGTGCTGAGGGACTGCAGACATTGGGGGTCAGTGCTGACGGACTGCAGTCATTGGGGATTGGTGGTGAGGGACTGCAGGCATTTTGGGGTCAGTGCTGTGGGATTGCAGTCAGTGCTGTGGGATTGGGGGTCAATGCTGAGGGGCTGCAATCATTGGGGGTCAGTATTGAGGAACTCCTCCCATAGGGATCAGTGCTGAAGGACTCCAGTCATTGGGGGGTCAGTATTGAGGGACTGCAGTCATTGGGGGGTCAGTATTGAGGGACTGCAGTCATTGGGGGGTCAGTATTGAGGGACTGCACTCATTCGGGGGTCAGTATTGAGGTACTGCAGTCGTTGGGGGATCAGTATTGAGGGACTGCAGACATTTGGTTGTCAGTGCTGTGGGACTGCAGTCGTTGGGGTCACTGCTGAGGTCTGATGCCGCGGCACTACCTTCTTGCTATCGTTGGGGTGAATCATAGAATAGGTAAAAACAATGACTGCAGATGCTGGAAACCAGATTCTGGATTAGTGGTGCTGGAGGGGCACAGCAGTTCAGGCAGCATCCGAGGAGCAATAAAATCGACGTTTCGGGCAAAAGCCCTTCATCAGGAATAAAAGGCTTTTGCCCGAAACATCGATTGTACTGCTCCTCGGTCAGTCTAGCTTGGGATCCCTGATGTCATTATATGGAGTAGCTGTGCGAACAGTTACAAAACCAGTCCGGGGCGAGGAAGGTTACAAAGTAAAATGGTTTCAAGAGGTGAATTTTGACAGCTGCCTTCTCATTTGCAATGTCCTCCCAATCCTACCCTCCTCCCTCCCTCCCATCAGCGTTGTCCAAACCTCTGGTATTGGTGACATTCTGCAGTGTGTGTGTGTAATGCACGCGCGCGCACACACAGACGCACGTGCACACACACACACCCACAGACACACACACACACCCACACACACACACACACACCCACAGACACACACACACACAATCACACACACACACACTCACACCAGGGTCGTCTCCATTGTCAAAATAAATGAGGCTCAAGATTGTGATTGTTTCGAATCTTTTAATAAGTTAGCTTTTTTTAAAAAAAATTCTAATGGATTAATTTGCATTGGTACATTTTAATAAGAATTTAAAAACATTTTAATTTTCAGACCCAATCTGATAAAGTACCTGGGGAATTGTGTTTTATTGCAATGGCTGTTGCTGATTACCGAAGATTAGCACACGTTTTTCCTGATATAACAGACAGGTAGTGTCAGTGATAATTAGTAAGAATTAAAGGTAACTTGTTAAATTGTTAAATTGTTAACTTGTTAAATTGTTAAATTGTCAACCCATCCTAAATATTGTACACAGAGTGGTGATGTCTTCACATTCACTATTGTCTCTCAGCAACCCCTTGTCATAGTCATAGTCATAGAGCTGTACAGGATTGAAACAGACCCTACTGTCCAACCCTTCCATGCCAACCAGATATCCCAACCCAATCTAGTCCCACCTGCCAGCACCCGGCCCATATCCCTCCAAACCTTTCCTATTCATATACCCATCCAAATGCCTTTTAAATGTTGCAATTGTACCAGCCTCCACCACTTCCTCTGGCAGCTTATTCCATACACGTACCACCCTCTGCATGAAAAAGTTGCCCCTTAGGTCTCTTTTATATCTTTCCCCTCTCACCCTAAACCTATGCCCTCTAGTTCTGGACTCCCCCATCCCAAGGAAAAGACCTGGTTTATTTATTCTATCCATGCCTCTCATGATTTTATAAACCTCTATAAGGTCACCCCTCAGCCTCCAACACTCCAGGGAAAAAAACCCAGCGTGTTCAGCCTCTCCCTATAGATCAAATACTCCAACCCCGGCAACATCCTTGTAAATCTTTTCTGAACCCTTTCTAGTTTCACCACATCCTTCTAATAGGAAGGAGACTAGAATTGCATGCAATATTCCAAAAGTGGCCTAATCAATATCCTGTACATCTACAACATGACCTCCCAACTCCTGTACTCAATACTCTGACCAATAAAGGAAAGCATACCAAACGCCTTCTTCACTATTCCATCTACCTGCGACTCCACTTTCAAGGAGCTATGAACCTGCACTCCAAGGTCTCTTTGTTCAGCAACGTTCCCTAGGACCTTCCCATTAAGTGTATAAGTCCTGCTAAGATTTGCTTTCCCAAAATGCAGCACCTCGCATTTATCTGGCGACTTCAGTCAAGCCAATCTAGGGAAGGTGTTGCCCAAGTACCACCAGAATATTACCTGCCCCACAAGGGGCCCGAACATTTTAGACCACTGCTACACCACTGTGAAAGATGTCTACCGCTCCATCCCTCCGCTTTCATTTCGGGAATTCCGACCACAACGCCACGTTTCTTCTCCCAGCTCCTCAGTGGTCAGATTAGATTAGATTAGATTAGATTACTTACAGTGTGGAAACAGGCCCTTCGGCCCAACAAGTCCACACCGACCCGCCGAAGCGCAACCCACCCATACCCCTACATTTTACCCCTTACCTAACACTACGGGCAATTTAGCACGGCCAATTCACCTGACCTGCACATTTTTGGACTGTGGGAGGAAACCGGAGCACCCGGAGGAAACCCACGCAGACACGGGGAGAATGTGCAAACTCCACACAGTCAGTCGCCTGAGGCGGGAATTGAACCCGGGTCTCTGGTGCTGTGAGGCCGTGCCACCCTAGATCTGTAGCCTAATCCAGTACTCAGCCTGAGACCAGCAAGATGTTTGCTTAAGTCCCTGTGCTGGGTTTTCCGATCGCAGAGTTTGGGATATTATATTTAATCCCAAGTGAGAAAAGCAGTGGACATAAGGACTACATATATACCCTGGAATTATAATAGATGGCTAAGTGGTGAGGCAGCACTTTCATTTTCCCACCTGCCCTTTGCTGAGGTCATTTTTCCCTCAATCAGCCTTAACTGAGTAAATCTCAGCTGTCTATGCAATACTCAGTGCATTTCTGTCCATGTCATAGAGTCATTCATATCCAGTCAAAAGCCATTCAGCCTTCTGTTACTGGACTGACTCGCTATTGAGCAACTCAGACCTATTTCCCCATTCTACTCCTGTACTCATAGAAATTTATTTTGTCGAGTTCCTATCCGATTTGAAATGATTCACCATCTCCACTTCCAATATACAGTGTTTCCCCCCTGCCCGGAGTGGGCAGGGAGTTCCACGGCTTTACCACTAAGCCACTGTGTTTCAAAAAAAAGGTTCTTCCTTATAATAATTTAGCATTATTTGGCCAAAATAGAGTTGGAGCTTTTTACAGAACAGAAACTGCATTTTGGCCCATCCTATGCACACCGGTCATTAATCATCTACCTATTCTAATCCCATTTTCCAGCACTTGACCTGTAGTGTGTGCATGTCATGTGCTCTCTCTGTCTCAGGTTAAATTCCATTTGCCACTGTTCAGCCCATCTGAGCAGCCTGTCTATATTGTTTTGTAGCCCTAGGCTACCTCCTCACTATTTGCTACACCACCTATTATCGTACCATCTGTGAGCTTATTGATCATACCTCCTACATTCATATTTGTATACAGCAAAGGACCCAGCACCGACCCTATGGTACTCCATTGGAGACAGGCATCAAGTCCTGAAAACACCCTTCAACCATCTCCCTCTGCTTCCTGCTACTATCCCAACTTGGATCCAATTTGCCAACTTGCCCTGGATCCCACGGACTCTTAGCTTCTTAACTAACCTGCCATGTAAGACTTTATCACAAGACTTACTGCACTGCCCTCATCTACACACCTAGTCACCTCCTTGAAAAATTAAAATTTATTGGATATGAACTCCGTACAAAGCCATACTAACTATCCTTGATCAATCCTTACCTCTCCAAGTGGAGATTAATTCTGTCCCTCACAAGGTTTCCATTATTTTTCTACCACTGACAACAGGCTCAGTTTCCTGCTTTACCCCTACCACCTCTCTTGAATAATGGTACCTCATTAGCTGTCCTTCAGTCCTATGTGGCCAGAGAGGATTTAAAAATTAATGCCAGAGCCCCTCGGTCTCCTCCGTCATCTCCTGCAGCAACGTTGGATACCTGTCATGGAGCCTGGGCATTTATCCACCTCAAGATGCTAAAACCTGTCATATCTCTTTCCTCTCAATGCTAATGTGCAAGTATATCACGGTACCCCTCCCTGGTATCTAGGGCAATTAGAGATGGATGGACAACAAAGCCCATACCCCATAAATGAGTAATAAACAGAAACCTAACTAAAAGGTACAATCTGAAAATTTAGGCTTTACAACGTAAGACTGGAATCCTGCTAATTAAAGCAATCAGAGTTTAGATCAGAGTGGTGCTGGAAGAGCACAGCAGGTCAGGCAGCATCTGAGGAGCAGGAAAATCGATGTTTCAGGCAAAAGCCCAAATTAAAGCAATCACTCTGCCTTGATTTAAAGTAGTCAGAGCAACTCGAGGTCCCCCAACAGAAATTGCTGGAGAAACTCAGCAGGTCTGGGAAGCATCTGAGCAGAGAAACAGAGTTAACATTTCAAATCCAGTGACCTTTCTTCAGAACATTGTTTGAAACTATGTCACTGGAAACGCAGATGCTGCCACACCTGCTGAGTTCTCCAGCAGTCTCTGCTTCTTTCAGATCTTCATCATCCTCAGATCATTGTTTTATTAAAGATCCCCATATGGTTGACACTTTGCTGAAGTACCCCAGGAAAGTCTCCGGTATTAAGCACTGAAACTGTCGAACAAATTGACCACCTTTCACCGGCCTGGGGACATTTGGTACAATAAGCCATTAACAATTCACTGCAGTCACTGTCAGTCGACAACAAACCCAAGTCTTTACTCATCTCACCTGACGAGTCCTGATGTAGGTCAGTGTTATTCTTTGTTTTATACACGGCCTGCGAGCTAGCTTGGAATCCTAAAATTGTTATATTAAATTAAGCCATTGTTGAGAAGAGGTGATGGAAACTCAACCTGTAGTAAGAGGGAAGCATAGGACACCTTGCTAAAAGACGGAGGACAAATTAGGAAACTGGATTGTGCTTGTGGTTATGGTCCAGGAATCACATCAGGATTAGAATTGTGTAATCCCAACTCAGTCATGTTTGAAAATCACTCCTTGCTGTAGTCAGGTCTGGTGCTCGGATTAGAGGAGCTGTCCTCCAGACAACACAGCAACAGCTTGATGCAGTTATACTTTCAAAATCATTTTCGTCAACTTACTGTTCGTCAACTTCTATCCCCAGTCTCCCCTGTTCCACTGCCAACGAGCCACCACAGTAATATAATCTCAGTAGAGGGGCTCTGGGAGTCCTCAGCATTCACTGTGCATCCCATTTTCTCTCCCCTCTATTTTTCTCATTCTCCAAGTCTTTCTATCTCTATTTCTCTATCTATCCCTCTTGCTCTCTCTGCCCTTCTGTCTCTCCCCTCTGTCTCTGTTTCGCTGTCTGTTTCTCTCTGTTTCTCCCTCTGTGTGTGTGTGTGTGTGTGTGTGTGTGTGTCTCCTCCCCCTTGCTTTCTTTCTGTCTGTCTGTCTCTATCTTTGTCTCTGTCTTGCTGTTGGTCACTCGCGCTCGCGCGCGCTCTCTCTCTCTCTCTGGTGTGTCTGGAGGCCCTCACACTGCTGCCTGTCTCTGAATGTGTGTGAAGGGCAGTCACTATGATTACACTGATGTATTTTTCATCCTGTGTCTCCTGCAGGCTCCTGACTCAGGACCTGGTGCTAGTCAGGTAGAGCAGCCTGTTGCAGTGCTGGTCGAGAGTGGCCCTGTGGTTTATAATGAGGACGAGGTGGAAGAGGAGGAGGAAGTGGAAGAAGAGGAAGAGAACTGCCTCAGTGCACTGCAGCTTATCGGTGGAAATGGTGAGTGTTTTAAAAAAAAATGTTCAAAGGAGAAAGGCTACAGAGGGACTTTAGAAGTTCAAAGGAAGTTTTGTGGTGCCGTGGGCAATGTCCCTGATTCTGCACCAGAACTTCTGGGTTCACTTGGGACTTGATGACCACAGATGATGTGTTCATAACAAACACCGGATGAGGTATTAACATGTGAATCCTTCCAACAAATGCCAACAGGAGGCAGTAAAACTGTAGAGAGTCCTGGTCAACCATGGGATGGAAAGAACAGATTTAATACTCTGTGTAATTTCATTGGAGGCAGTTCGGCGAAGGTTCATTAGGATGATCTCTGGGATGGAGGGATTGTCTTATGAGCAAAGGTTAAATAGATTGGGACTCTACAAACATCCAACTGCAAAGCACCTCAGAGCATTTTTCTGTTATAATTGAATTTGAGAGGACTGTCCACTTGAGGGAGTGTGAGGCGCCTGCAAAACTGTACCTTAGTCTGGGTTCATGTGTTAAGGAGAAGAGGGAAGATAGAATCTGAGCAGGAGAAATGTGAGAGAGAATTTACACTTGTGGAAGGCTGACAGACTTTATCTTTCTCTTGAAGATTATGGCTTTGAAATGGAGGAGGATGATGGATTCTAAATGATGGAGGATGATGGCACTTTCCCGAAGGAGCATTGAAGCCGGTCGGAAAGTTGGGAGTGTTTCCTGTTCTGTTCAAGGCAGACAGCTTGGTGGCAGAGCCCGGTTCTCCTGTGTGACCGGCTTGATCTAGGAAAGCAGTCGCGAAAGCCTGGGAATGTCTTTGCCTGGCTCGTGACATGACGACAGTTTTCAGGCATGTGTGACTGAAGAACTTTTTTTTTGATCAGTAGCTATTTGAAAATGAAATGGCAACTCTTGGCTTTTTGAGTTTTTGTTTCCTTGTTTATTTTTTGTACAGAATTTGCTATTTATTACAGTTCATTTGAATAATTTAGTTTTTTTTTATTCCTGTGTACCTACCATCCTGTGGAGCAGAGATGCTTGAAACAATAGGGTGTAGGAGAGATGGTTTAGAAATCTGGGGGACAAAATGTGGGAATGTCACATGGGAATGCCAACTTGAAAAAAAATTCCACAAGTGCACCCACATTTCCATGTGCCTGGTTTTTACTGGAATTGGTGTGATAGCATGTCTCTAAACAATGAGATGCTAATTTCCAATAGGCAGGGGTCTGCAAGAAGTCGTCATTGTCTAATCTGCTGAAGGTCCATTTTGTTGTTTGAAACCATGCAGAAATGATCAGTTATGTTCAGTACTAAGTCCTCACGGTGAGTGTGATGTCAGAGTGTCAGGGAGTGCCCATGCCGTCAGCTCAGTTACACAGGAAGAAAATCCATGGCCTCTTTCTAAATTGTTGATTGCTGATTGTAGATTCACTGGTTTGAGTTGCTTTGATATCTTTTCTGTTCATTCCATAGGATCAGTGTTTTTCTATATAAAAAAATAAAAATGAACAAACTCAGGGGAGTTAGTGTTGTCAAATGAAGAGTGATCGGGGCCATTATAGATTTGATGCATTCCTTGATTTGACCAAATTGTGCCACATCACAGCTGTGTGAGACAAGCATGTAACATCAGATACAATGAGCCATTCCTGATATCAAGCGCTGTCTCTCTACAGCTTTGCAAAGTGCTAACAGAACCCTTTTCATATTACATTATGTAATAGCAGAATACATTTACTGCTCATTCTACACAGAGCAGCTGCAGCAATTTTACCAAACAAAGCTATTAAATCACACTGTTCATAAAGGAACATGCAAGGTAGGGTGAATCTGTGCTGTCACTTGGTTTTCATTGAAGAATTAATGTGAGATGTGTGAGATTTCCACACCAGCTTAAACTGTGGATAAGCAGCCAGCAGTACAAGTGTACACTGTGTCAGGAGAGAGCATAGACTGTGCTGTGCTATCACATACCAATCGCTAATACTGAAAGTAATTGTAAGTTTGGAATCCAGATAAAAAACAAGTGATTGTGAATCTGAATCCCATTAAATGGTTGTTTCCCGTTAAAGTTGGACAAGTTGTCAGTTCACCTTCATCTTTTCTCCCTTAGTGATTAAAAATAATAATTACCTGCTTTGGCATCAATTTGGAATTAATACCTAATATTGTAAACAACAAATGCCTCCATGCCTTCACCTTCAATTCCTGTGTGGACCTGACAAATTATTCTCTGTTGGCTGGCTATAAAATGCAAAAAATAAATTCAAACTGAAATTCTTAAAAATAGTGGCTGAAGGAATGCATTGAGTTTCTTCTCAATCCATAGATTTGTTTCAAATAAAGACCTACAATTTACAAGCATTTACAGTCTTGGGAATCTCCGAAGCACTTGGATGTCATTGCGTATTTTTCAAAGTGTCGTTTCTGTTGAAATCGCAGAAATGAGATAATGAGCTGATATTGGTGCTTTTTAATTATGTCATATATGGAAGAACTATTGGCCCAGGGCACTGTGAGGATGTTCCCTGCTCTTTTTTGAATAGAGCTGCAAGTTATGATTGAGGCTAAGTGTATGGATGATTGCTGTGGTCCACAGGTCAGAATATAAAATAAAAGAACTTCTGACAGAAACTGAGATGACCAACTAAATATCTTATCGATATCAAGTTTCAATCTACAACATCTATCAAATGAATAAACACAATTAGTGATTTATTATCAAGGCAAGCTTAATCGATGAAGATGCAATAATTGGTTAACACTCACATGGAATAAGATAGATGAAAGAATGCTTATCCCTCGAAGTTTCCCCCAAATGTACGCGCAAGCAATACTCACTCTCTCTTCAGAAAAAAAAAGGCCAGAAGCAGATTTCTTTGACAAAATTGACTTTCTGAAGAAAAAGACACTTTGGCCAATGGATTATTCTTGAAGGTAAAAGAATAAGAATTAGAATGTTCCAGAGTCCACCATTGTGATGTTCTGGCATGTATGGCAAAATCACTAATCACGTCACACAGTTATCTCAGATCCAGCTTGGCCAGGAAATGCAGTCGTGAGATATTCCTTCAATCCCACATTCTCCACAGCAAATAGATTTCATCCTGAGTTCAGTGAGAGGGTTTTCACTTGAGAACTGGGAGAGATGGGCTGTACAGCTTGTTCTTTACAAACATTCCTCCAACTTCGCTTGTTGTTAACAGGCTTTCTTCCAACAGTGATAAATATCAAGTGTCTTTGTAACACAAAGATCTTTAACTTCCATCTGAGAGGGAAGAAAGACCCTTGGCCTAGTGTCTCATTTGAAAGATGGTACCTCCAAAGTAACAGCAATCCAGTTCCACGGCTGCTGGGAGTTCTCATGCACCTACTGCCCTTGCCCTTTGTTGTGGATGACATAGCAGTGTTTAGATGTTGCTGTTCAAGGAGCCTTAGTACTTCAGTACATCTATCAGATGTTATACACTGTTGTTAGTGTGGTGGTGGTGGTGGTGGAGGAGGGAGTCAATGTTGAAATGTAGAAAACAGCCCTTTGAGCTTGCACTGCCATTCAACATGATGGTAGCTCATCATCCAACTCAGTCCCCTATTCCTTCTTTGTCCCCAAACCCTTTGATTTCTTTGAGCCTAAAATTACATCTAACTTCTTTTAAGTGGTATTCTTCGAGTGTGACCCCTCATTCTGAACTCACCCGTCATCAGGAACATCCTGCCTGTGTTTTTACTGTCCAATCCCATTAGAATTTATGATATTGGGATATTTTCACTAAACTATTAATCCAGACACTCGGGTAATGTTCTGGGGACTTGAGTTTGAATCCCACCACGGCAAATGGTGGAATTTGAATTTAATAATAATAACTCAGAAATAAGAGTTTAATGATGACAGTGACACCGTTGTCAATTGTGAAGTAAGATCTATCTGGCCTACATGTAACTCCAGACCCTTAGCAAAGTGGTCAACTCTTACCTGACCTTTGGGAAATTACGGATGGACAATAAATGCTCATCTTGCCAGTGACACCCTCATCCCATGAATGATTTTTAAAAAAAATTATGAAGTTTATATGAATCGTCCCCCCCACCCCACTACTCCAATGAGGACAGTCCTAAACAATCCAATCTCATTTCATACAGTCTGGCCACCCCATCTGGGGAACTCAGTTAGAGCCCACAGATCTTTGGGCATAATGGCAGGATGTTATGTAAGGTCACAGTGAGCAGGGTTTGCTGCTGTTGCTTCCCTTCACTGCCACCATCACCTATTTGGACCCAAAGCGTAATTGATGGGCAAGTTAGCATTTTCTGTGCAAGCTATTTCCAGTCACTAATGTCACTGGTGCTTCGTTTCAAGGAGAGGTTCTGTAGAGAGTTTTCTAGGTCCGCCACTTTGAATACTGTGTGTTGGGAAACCAGTGCTGGTGGGTGAGACATGTGCCATCCATTCTGTTGGAGATGGTTTTGGAGGAGGTAGACTAACAGTGAATACACTTCAACAACTACTTTATTAACTCTAAAGTGCTTTGAGGTGTCCAGAGCTTATTAAAGCGCTAAAGGTTTTTTTTGAACCCTGAAACTAGTTCAAAGTTTGTAAAAAGATTTGTAGTTCGGGTGCTCGTTGTTGTAGTTCTGTTCGCTGAGCTGGGAATTTGTGTTGCAGACATTTCGTCCCCTGTCTAGGTGACATCCTCAGTGCTTGGGAGCCTCCTATGAAGCGCTTCTGTGATCTTTCCTCCGGCATTTATAGTAGTTTGAATCTGCTGCTTCCGGTTGTCAGTTCCAGCTGTCCGCTGCAGTGGCCAGTATATTGGGTCCAGGTCGATGTGCTTATTGATTGAATCTGTGGATGAGTGCCATGCCTCTAGGAATTCCCTGGCTGTTCTCTGTTTGGCTTGTCCTATGGTAGTCCCAGTCGAATTCATGTTGCTTGTCATCTGCGTGTGTGGCTACTAAGGATAGCTGGTCGTGTCGTTTCGTGGCTAGTTGGTGTTCATGAATGCGGATCGTTAGCTGTCTTCCTGTTTGTCCTATGTAGTGTTTTGTGCAGTCCTTGCATGGGATTTTGTACACTACATTGGTTTTGCTCATGCTGGGTATCGGGTCCTTGGTTCTGGTGAGTTGTTGTCTGAGAGTGGCTGTTGGTTTGTGTGCTGTTATGAGTCCTAGTGGCCACAGTTGTCTGGCTGTCTGTTCGGAAATGCTCTTGATGTATGGTAGTGGCTAGTCCTTTGGGTTGTGGCATGTCCTCGTTCCGTTGTCTTTCCCTTAGGCATCTGTTGATGAAGTTGTGCGGGTATCCGTTTTTGGTGAATACATTGTAGAGGTGTTCTTCTTCTTCTTTTTGCAGTTCTGGTGTACTGCAGTGTGTTGTGTCCCTTTTGAATAGTGTCTTGATGCAACTTCTTTTGTGTGTGTTGGGGTGATTGCTTTCGTAGTTTAGGACTTGGTCTGTGTGTGGCTTTCCTGTATACCTTTGTGGTGAATTCTCCGTTCGGTGTTCTCTGTACCCTCACGTCTAGGAATGGGAGTTGGTTGTCCTTTTCTTCCTCTCTAGTGAATCGGATTCCTGTGAGTGTGGCGTTCTCTATTTCTCTATTTCTGTGTCTGGATCCGCTGGTAGTGATACTATGGGTCTACCAGGGACACCATCACACAAACTGGCTAAAGAACTACCGCAGAAACTGAAACACCTGATCAGCGGATCCAGACACTCTATACAGTCAACACAGGAATTCTTGGACATCATCAGAAATATACACATAGACAAGGAAGAAACTATGGTCTCATTCGATGTAACGGCACTGTTCACCTCTATCGACAAAACCCTAGCCAGAGAAACAATAGCCAACCTGCTAGACATACAGAACAGACAACAGGACGTTGAACCTATCAACAAAGACGGCATACTCAAACTACTGGACCTGTGCCTCACAACACACTTCACATTCAACAACCAAATATATGAACAAATCAACGGCACACCCATGGGCTCACCCATCTCTGGACTCATAGCAGAAGCGGTAATGCAAAGATTAGAACAAACAGTCTTACCGCAAATTCAACCCAAACTCTGGGTCAGATATGTGGATGACACCTTTGTAATCATTAAAAACACAGAAATAGAGAACACACACCGGATCATCAACGCCACACTCACAGGAATCCGATTCACTAGAGAGGAAGAAAAGGACAACCAACTCCCATTCCTAGACGTGATGGTACAGAGAACACCGAACGGAGAATTCACCACAAAGGTATACAGGAAAGCCACACACAGACCAAGTCCTAAACTACGAAAGCAACCACCCCAACACACACAAAAGAAGTTGCATCAAGACACTATTCAAAAGGGACACAACACACTGCAGTACACCAGAACTGCAAAAAGAGGAAGAAGAACACCTATACAGTGTATTCGCCAAAAACGGATACCCCCGCAATTTCATGAATAGATGCCTAAGGGAATGACAACGTAACGAGGACATGCCACAACCCAAAGGACTAGCCACACTACCATACATCAAGAGCATTTCCGAACTGACAGCCAGACAACTGTGGCCACTAGGACTCATAACAGCACACAAACCAACAGCCACTCTCAGACAACAACTCGCCAGGACGAAGGACTCGATACCCAGCATGAGCAAAACCAATGTAGTGTACAAAATCCCATGCAAGGACTGCACAAAACACTACATAGGACAAACAGGAAGACAGCTAACGATCCGCATTCATGAACACCAACTAGCCACGAAACGACACGACCAGCTATCCTTAGTAGCCACACACGCAGCTGACAAGCAACATGAGTTCGACTGGGATGACACTACTATTATAGGACAAGCCAAACAGAGAACAGCCAGGGAATTCCTAGAGGCATGGCACTCATCCACAGTTTCTATCAACAAACACATCGACCTGGACCCAATATACTGGCCACTGCAGCGGACAGCTGGAACTGACAACCGGAAGCGGCAGATTCAAACCACTACAAATGCCAGAGGAAAGATCACAGAAGCGCTTCATAGGAGACTCCCAAGCACTGAGGATGTCACCTAGACAGGGGACAAAACGTCTGCAACACAAATTCCCAGCTCAGCGAACAGAACCACAACAACTGAAGCTGGTATTGGTCAGTGTGCACAGAAATGATGGATGAATGGGATTTAGTGAAAATTGGAATATGGCCAACAAAGTTTTCACGAAGTCTATCTGTAGTTGTTCTTTTTAGATGTTAGCTTGACATGGATATCTCCCTAAGCACATGTTCTAGACCAGTCTGTCCGTGATGCACTGCGTGAAGTGCCACCTTTTGAATGTTTAATTAAGGTGCTGTCTGCCTACTCTGGGAGATATAATTGTTCTCACGACACGCAGTTTGAAGAATAACATGCATTTGCGCCAGTCCTCTGACCCACATTTCAACCAGAGCTAACAATAATGTATGTTCATTACATCAAAAATACTAACTAACATTGCCCAGGTACTTGAAGACACTTGTATCTGTGATACCTGCCTGACGTCCGGGCCCCTGTGATGAAACGGTCTGAGCAACTTTTATGACCGTTGACTCAAAACGATGAAGAAAGGTAATGAACATATTTTCCTGTGTATGTGAGACTGTGCCTCCAGGATTTCCAATCGCTTATTGGCTAAAGCCCTGACAACTTTTTGTTTCTAAACAAAACCTGACTGCCTGAACATTATGACAAAACAATTACTGTACAGAAAGAGGCCATTCAACCCACAAGACAGTGTTTATGCTTTTTATTTCTATACAGCATAGTCACTGGGTCTAACCCTCCTATTGAAATAATCAATATCCCTTATATTCCTTACATAGCACTTCCTGTGATATATCAATACCAAAAACACCTCAACTACTAGATATGGGAGTGAGTTGCACATTCTAACTGTTCTTTGGATAAAGATGTTTTTCTTGAGCACTCTGTTGGTTTTATTTGTAAATATCTGATATTGATGTGCCCTAATTTTGATTCCATGCCAAAATTGGGACATCATCTCAAAATGCAAAGGTTTCCCTGACTACACCCATCAAATTACAACACAGCCTTAAAGACCATTATCAGGTCACCTCTATTCTAGAGGAGAGACCCCAGTTTGTTCAGCCTTTCCTGTTGGGTATGTTGAGTTTTTGTTTTCTCTCCTTCTAACCCTCTTCCGCCACTGTCTGCGCTTCTCCCTTCCCGCTCACAGCTAAAGCAGAGATCAACACAGTGGGTATGAAAGGTTTTCTGATTATCGTGACAGGTTTCAGGAATTATTTATTCACAGTCTGTGGAACTTCTCCCACTGTTGACATCCGTTTACGACAAACTGAACTGGACACCTCCCCCCCTCCCCCAAAAGAAACATAGCGGCAACAAGAGCAGGTCAGACGCTAGGAATAATGCAGTGAATAACTCACCTGCTCAAAGCCTGTCCCACTATCTACAAGGCACATGTAAGGTGTGTGATGGAATATACTCCCCACTTGCCTGGATGGGGGCAGCTCCAACAACACTCAAGAAGCTGGACACCACCCAGGACAAAGCAGCTGCTTGAATGGCAAAAAATCAACAAGCATCCGTTCCCTCCACCACTAACAGTCAGTAGCAGCAGTGTGTACTACCTACAAGATTCACTGCAGAAATTCACCAAAGATCCTTAGATAGTGTTTTCCAAGCTCACAATCACTTCCATCTAGAAGGACAAGAGCAGCAGATACATGGGAACACCACCCCTTGCAAGTTCCCCCTCCGCCAAGCCACTCACCATCCCGACTTGGAAATTTGTTCCTTCAGTATCACTGCATCAAAATCCTGGAATTCCCTCCCTAAGGACATTGTGGGTCAACCCACAGCACGTGGACTGCAGCGGTTCAAGAAGGCAGCTCACTCCCACCTTCTCAAGGGGCAACTAGGGACGGGTAATAAATGCTGGGGCCATTCAGTGACAAGGATGGCAGATTTCCTTCCCTGAATTGATGTTAGTGAACCAGATGGATCTTTGCAATTGCTACAGACTAGCTTTTACTTCCAGATTTTGTCAAATTTACGTTTCACCGTCAAGCATAGTGAATTTGAAACCACATCCCCAAAGCATTCGTCTGGGTTACTAGTTCAATGACATTTCCACTATGACACTGCCTTTCATCTGGTGAAGCTACCTACAGAACAACCCTGACAATATGAAGTCATTGTTTGCGAAGTTCTTGAAGGTGTGAAAGCTGCTCAACCCAGGAGGGAATATTGTCTGGAGCTGTGCAACCTCAAGATTGGGTCATGTTTTAGCTTCGTTTACAACTGATCCTTGTGGATAAATAATTTCTGGATAGAGGGGAAATTATTGCAGAATATAGTGGATTTTTGTGTGCTGTGTGTGTGCGCACGCGCAGATCATCTGATGTTTCAGTATGATTAGCCACCAGTTCTGAGGATTATATTACATATAAAATATATTAAAAGTGCTGCAGAGGGAAAGCATTGACTTTGAAAAATGAAAGTCATAGAAGGACAGATTCCTATATTAGAACGAAGCAAAGATAAGGTTGCTTTGGTAAACTGTAAATATTTAATGAGATGCTTCAGTCCAATCAGAATTTTGAGTTTCTAGCTGCTTGGACACAGTTTACAACCTCTGCACAATGAAGGGAACTCAAGTGGGACAGAACAGATTTAAAGGTACTTTGATTCAAATTCAAAGGCAACTCCGGTTACTCATCTCAGGTTAAGGGAAGTATTGACATAAAGGGCATAAAGTAAATTGAAGAACCTGAGATTCCAAATGACAGGATCATAATGTATTGGCTGTTTAAGGCAATGGAAAATAACTGCTGTAATCATTTCACAATTAACGTCTTCAGTGAAGTATGTTTCTAGTATTGCCATCAGGTTGAAAAGGGACTTATATAATAATGTGGAGGTATGATCACAGCTGATGTTACTGCTGGAGGAGTCCAATCCCGGACTGAAGTTTGACTCACTAGATCACATTTTATTTTTGTTGGTTTTAAGGAGGTGGTCTTACTGAAACATAAATATGCGATGATGCAGATTTGTTGCAGGGCTTAGCAATAAAACTGAACTTAATTACATGAAAATTGAAGATAAAATGGAATAAACCAAACTACTTATATTCAAAGATTTAGAAACAAATGGTAAGGCGTAATCTAATTAATCACAAAGGCACTCCTTTACAGATTCCAAAATACTCATTTTACAGTGCCCCAAAAGATTCCTTTACTGTAATCAAACCAGAGAATGTCTATCACCTCTGTAGGTTTCATTCAACAATAATCTCCAGTCTGTAGAATCTGATAGTCTTCATATACCCGAGCATAAATTTTCTCAGCTTCAAATAATCCCTTCAGAGGTTTTACCTAAACATATCTGGCCTTGAACTATTGCTAAATACCTTATAGTAATGTAACCTATTTTAAAAAGTTTAAACTATCCTGTCTCTTTCTCATGAAGATGGAGAGTGAAGTCATTGAATCTAGAACTATGGTCCTGAGTCTAAATGAAAGTAATTATAGGGCTCACATTGACAGAATGGATTAGGGATCCTTACTAAAGGCGTGGACAGTGTTATGTAAGGGCCCCATGTTTTAAAAAGAAGTGCCTGAATTACAACAATTTTTTAATCCTCCCTAACACAAGAATAAAAGCCAATGATGGCTCACAAAAGAAATTAAGGATAGCATTAGATACAAAGAGCAGAGATATAAAGCCACTCAAAATAGCAGTGATCTGAAGATTGGGAGCATTTTAGAATTCTGCAAAAGAGGACAAAGGTTTGATCAAGATGGGGGAATAGAGTGAGAAACTAACATGGAAACTGTGTGTGAAAAGTGAAAAGATCAGTTAAAAACAAATAGTCAGAAGCTGGGAAATTACAATGCAGAACAAAGAAATGGCAGAAGAATTGAACATAAACTTTCATTCTTCCTTCACAAAAATAGGCACAACTAACAATAGTGATTGTAATGAGATCAGCCAGGTGGACCTTGTAGAATGAGTCCCCTGATTGGGGCTGTTAATCTGGTCCAAACAGGAAGCCCTGGCTGACAGAAACAGAAGTGTCAGAGATTCTGTTCACTCTGAGAGCTGGCTCTGAGAGGTGGTGGCTGGATCAGTATCGAGGACTCTCCACATGTAAATAAAGGGGGATTTGGTGATGGGGTACTGGCCTCTGTGGAGTTAAACGTGAGGGAACCAAGTGAGAATGGAATGGAAGAAAATCAGTATCAGTAAGAAAATCCCCAGAGCCTGAGAATCTATATCCGAGAGTACGGTGGTAGTTTCAATGGAAATATGGATACATTAGTCAAGATTCTATAAACTCAGAAGCAGGTCCAATAGATTACAATGAGGGCGATGTTAGCAGTGGGGAAATGCTAGAGTCTGTTAGAAAAGATGTGTGAACAGAACACTTGGAAAGTATTAGTATGACTGGACAAAAAAAATGAAAGAACAGTGAAGGGTCACCAGACCCGAAATGTTAGCTCTGATTTCTCCCCAGAGGTGCTGCCAGACCTGCTGAGCTTTTCCAGGAACTTCTGTTTTTATTAAACAGTCAGCATGGGCTTGTGAATGGCAGTTGGTGCTGAAAATCTACTGGAGTTACTTTAATGATGTAACTTGTAGAGTAGACAAGGGAAAGCCACTAAATGTGGTGTATATGGATTGATGGTTTATGTTGGCAGCCACACCTGTGCTCATTCAGGAACATGCACGCTGACCATTCCCAACTCAATGTACCACCAGGACGCTGCCTGGACAGGAGGGCATGTCTTATGAAGAAAGGTTGAGGGAGCTTGGGCTTTACTCTTTGGAATGAAGAAGGATGAGAGGTGACTTGTTAGGGATGTACAAGATGTTGAGAGGCATAGATAGAATGGATAGCTGGAGACTTTTTCCACTAGAAATGTCTGTCACGAGGGGGCATAATTTTAAGGTGTTTGGAGGAAGGTGTCAGAGGTAGGTTCTTTACACAGAATGGTGGGTGTGTGGAAAGCACTGCCAGCGGTGGTAGTGGAGTCAGAGACATTAGGGACATTTAAACAATTCTTGGATAGGCACATGGAAGTTAGTACAATGAAGGGAATGTAGGTTAGTCTGATTTTAGAGTAGGATAAAACATTGGCAGAACATTGAGGGCTGAAGGGCCTGTACTATGCTGTACTGTTCTGTGTGGAATGTATCTCTCACATCACACACCAATGCAGTATTTACATACACAGGGAAGCATGCGACATTTTGAATTAGGCTTCAGTGTTGGAGTGAGGGGAGGTGGGACAGGGGTGAATCCCCCAAAGAGAGGAGGGAACAGGATCCAGAAGCCAAGGGTTTGGGGGGATGACAGAGACCCCAGGAGCTGGATGACCCTTTTCCCCTCTCTGCCACCCTGCTCTCCCGATCCCTGCTCTCCTCCTTTCAGCCCTTCCTCTGGCTCTCTTTCGCATCCTGAGCCAATCGCACTGAATCCCTGCACCCCTTTCTCAGGTCCAGGCTGGGAACCCCCAACCCTGTCTGCACTCACACATGTAAAATAAAATCACACACATGAGCTGGTGTCAGCAATTGGAGCCTTCGGAAGGGTTTTTGAAGAGGTCCCCTATAAGAGGTTAGTGGACCAAGCTAATGCACACGGGATGGGGGAGGGAATGGGATCAGGGGTGATATTTTATCATGGATGGAGGATTGGTTCTCAGACAGAAACAGACAGTGGGTGTAAATGGGTCTTTTTCTGGTTGGACAGGCAGTGATGAATGGGGTTCCACAGGGATCAGTACTTGGGCCCCAGCTCCTCATGGTTTATATCAATGACCTGGATGAGGGAACTGAATACAACATTCCAAATTTGCCAACGACACAAGTTTGGTGGGTGGGATTGTGAGGAGAGTGCAAGGAGGCTTCAGGTGATTTAGACAAGTGAGTGGATAAACATGTGACAGATACAGAGGCCTGACAGCCATTCCTGAATAAGAGGTTTTGCCTGAAACGTTGATTCTCCTGCTCCTCAGATGCTGCCTGACCTGCTGTGCTTTTCCAGCACCACACTCTTGACTCTAATCTCCAGCATCTGCAGTCCTCACTTTCGCCTGTTTGGCAGATACAACACAATGTGATTAAACGTGATGTTACACACTTCAGTGTGAAACACAGCAAAAGCAGAGTTATTATTAAATAGTGATCTATTGGAAAGTGTGAATCTACAAAGAGATCTGAATGTGTTACACCAGCCAATGAAAGTAGACACGCTGGAGCAGCAAACAAACAAGAGGAGAAATGGCACACTGACTTTCATTGCAAGAGGATTTTGAGTTCAGGAGCAGGGCTATCTTACTGTATTTAGAGAGGGCCTTGGTGAGACCACACCTGGAGTATTGTGTGCAGTTTTAGTTTTCCTACCATAAAGTGGGTGCAACAGATCTTCACTAGTTTGATAGCAGAGTGTTGTGGACTAGTCCAGACCCCCTCAGTGTATTTTAAGAATGTAGCCTGGACCTTAACTTTTTCTTATTTTAAAGGTGCCATGTTCCAAATGTGATGCAACTGATCAAACTCCTCGACCTTACATAAAACACAATTTATTTAAACACGGTAGTTAAAATACAAATAAAAGAAAGATGAATTTATAATATAGAACAATACAGCGCAGAACTGGCCCTTCAGCCCTCGATATTGCGCCGACCTGAGAACTCACAGCTGGTCCCCCTGCACTATCCCAAAATCATCCATGTGCTTATCTATGGATTGTTTAAATCTCTCTAATGTGGCTGAGTAAACTACATTAGCAGGTAGGGCATTCCACACCCTTACCACTCTCTGAGTAAAGAATCTGCCTCTGACATCTGTCTTAAATCTATCACCCCTCAATTTGTAGTTATCCCCTCTTGTACAAGCTAACATCATCATCCTAGGAAAAAATCTTTCACTGTCTACCCTATCTAATCCTCTGATCATCTTGTATGTCTGTATCAAATCCCCCCTTAGCCTTCTTTACTCCAATGAGAACAGACCCAAGTCTCTCAGCCTTTCCTCATAAGACCTTCCCTCCAGACCAGGCAACATCCTGGTAAATGTCCTCTGCACCTTTTCCAATGCTTCCACATCCTTCCTGTAATGGGGGCGACCAGAACTGTACACAATATTCCAAGTGTGACCGCACTAGCGTTTTGTATAGTTACAGCATGATATTGCAGCTCCAGGACTCAATCCCTCTACCAATATAACCTAACACACTGTATGCCTTCTTAACAGCACTATCCACCTGGGTGGCAACTTTCAGGGATCTATGCACAGGGACTCCAAGATCCCTCTGCACATCCACACTACCAAGAATCTTTCCATTGACCCAGTATTCTGCCTTCCTGTTATTCTTCCCAAAGTGCATCACCTCACATTTAGCTGCATTGAGCTCCATTTGCCACCTCTCAGCCCAATTCTGCAATTTATCCACGTCCCCCTGCAACCTGTAACATTCTTCCAAACTGTCCACTATCCACCGACTTTAGTGTCATCTACAAATTTACTAATCCATCCACCTATGCCTGCGTCTAAGTCATTTATAAAAATGACAAACAGCAGTGGTCCCAAAACAGACCCTTGTGGCACACTATTAGTAACCAGACTCCAGGCTGAATATTTTCCATCAACCACCACTCGCTGCCTTCTTTCAGAACGCCAGTTTCTAATCCAAACTGCTAAATCACCCTCAATCCCATGCTCCTGCATTTTCTCCAACAGCCTACCACGTGGAACTCTATCAAAGGCTTTATTGAAGTCCATGTACACCACGTCAACTGCCTTACCCTCATCCACATGCTAGGTCACCTTCTCAAAAAACTCAAATGAGGTTTGTGAGACAGGACCTGCCCTTGACGAAACCATGTTGACGATCTGAAATCAAATTGTTGCTTACTAGATGATTATAAATCTTCTCTCTTATAATCCTTTCCAAAACCTTTCCTACAACAGTAGTAAGGCTCACTTACCTTGGTCATCTCTACTGCCCTTCTTGAACAAGGGCACAACATTTGCAATCCTCCAGTCCTCAGGTACTAAACCTGTAGACAATGATGACTCAAATATCAAAGCCAAAGGCTCTGCTATCTCCTCCCTATCTTCCCAGAGAATCTTCAGATAAATCCCATCCGGCCCAGGGGACTTGTCTACTTTCACACCTTCTAGAATTGATAACACCTGTTTGTAACTAACCTCGATCCTTTCTAGTCTAATATCTCGTACCTCATTCTTCTGCTCTACAATATTCTCCTTTTCCTGAGTGAAAACCGATGAGAAATGTTTGTTTAGGACCTCTCTGATCTCTACAGGGTCCACACTCAACTTCCCATTTCTGTCTTTGACTGGCCCTATTCCTACCCTAATCATCCTTTTATTCCTCACATACCTATAGAAAGCCTTAGGGTTCTCCTTTATTCTATTTGCTAAAGACTGCTCGTGTCCTCTCTTTGCTCTTCTTAACTCTCTCTTTAAATCCTTCCTCGCTGATCTGTAACTCTCCATCGCCTCATCTGTACTATCTCACCTCAGCGTCACATAAGCCTCCCTCTTCCGCTTAACAAGAGATGCAACTTCTGTGGTAAATCATGCTTCCCTTACCTTATCACTTCCTCCCTGCCTGACAGGGACATACCTATCAAGGACACGCAATATCTGTTCCTTAAACCAGCGCCACATTTCCATTGTCCCCATCCCCTGCATTTTGCTACCCCATTCTATGCATCCTAATTCTTGCCTAATCACATTATAATTGCCCTTGCCCTATTGATAACTCTTGACCTGTGGAATGTACCGATCCCTTTCCATCGCTAAACTAAACGTAACCGAATTATGGTCATTCTCTCCAAAGTACTACCTACCACTAAATCAAACACCTGGCCTGGTTCATTACCAAGCACCAGACCCAGTGTGACCTCCCCTCTTGTCGGCTCTTCGACATACTGTGTCAGGAAACCCTCCTGCACACATTGGACAAAAACTGATCCACCTGACATACGAGAGTCATAGCATTTCCAGTCAATGTTGGGGAAGTTAAAGGCCCCCATAATGACCACCCTGTTCCTTTCACTCCTATCCAGAATAATTTTATTAATCCTCTCTTCCACCTCCCTGGAACTCTGTGGAGGACTATAAAAAAACTCGGAGCACTGTGACCTCTCCTCACCTGTTTCTAACCTCAGCCCACACTACCTCAGTAGATAAGTCCTCGTCAAAAATTCTCTCCGCCACCGTTATACTATCTTTGACTAACAAGGCCGCATCTCCCCCTCTTTTACCACCTTGCCTGTTCTTAATGAAAGATGTAAACCCTGGAACGTGCAACATCCATTCCTCACCCTGCTCTATCCATGTCTCCGAAATGGCCACAACATCGAAGTCCCAGGTACCTATCCATGCTGCAAGCTCAGCTACCTTATTCCAAATACTTCTGGCATTGAAGTAGACACACTTCAAACCAGTTTGCTGTCTGCCAGCACATTCCTGTGACCCTGAAATCCTGTCCCTGTCCTCCCTGCTCTCATCCCCCTATGCACTGCAACTACACCTCAGGTTCCCATCCCCCTGCTGAGCTAGTTTAAACCCACCTGAATAGCACCAGCAAATTTCCCACCCAGGATATTAGTACCCCTCTGGTTCAAGTGAAGACCGTCCTGTTTGTACAGGTCCCACCTTCCCCAGAATGAGCCCCAATTATCCATATATCTGAAACCCTCCCTCCTGCACCATCCTTGCAGCCACATGTTTGGCTGATACCTCCCCCTAATCCTTGCCTCGCTATCACGTGGCACGAGTAACAATCCAGAGATAACAACTCTGTTTGTTCTAGCTCTCAGTTTCCACCCTAGCTCCCTGAAACCTTGCCTTACATCCCTATCCCTCTTTCTACCTATGTCGTTGGTACCTACATGGACAACGACTTGAGGCTGGTCACCCTCTCCCTTCAGGACCCCAAAGATACAATCCGAGACATCGTGGACCCTGGCACCTGGGAGGCAACACACCAACCGCGAGTCTCGTTCGTTCCCAACAAACCTTCTATCTGACCCTCTAACTATTGAGTCCCCAATGGCTCACACTCTCCTCCTTTCCCTCCTTCCCTTCTGTGCAACAGGGACAGGCTCTGTGCCAGAGACCTGGGCCCCACTGCTTGCCCCTGGTAAGTCATCCCCTCAACAGTATCCAAAACGGTATACATGTTTTTCAGGGGAATGGCCACAGGGAATCCCTCCACTGACTGTTTTTTCACTTTTCGAACAGTCACCCAGCTTTCTTCTTGCTTAGGAATTCTAACTGTTGGAATTCTTAATAGGTGCAGTAACTATTACTAATTAAGTGTTCCAATATAGTAGCATCCCATAAACACACCCCTTAGCAAAAAGGCAAATTCAGACACTGATTCTCACATGCAGTTCTCCAATCCAGGAGGAAGCAACATCTCGAGAACATTTAGTGACTGAGGCAGCTATGGGACAGTCACTGAAGCTTCTGACTCTTTTGAGACCCCAAAGGCTTCTGCCTGAAGCTAAACTAAAAATGTTTTTTGAAAAATGAGAAAGCCTGGTCTGTGGGAGCTGGCCACACACAGGCTGCTTCTATTGTTTACTTTCAGAGAGACCATTCAGAACCTCCACTTTGCAACTCTTTTCAAAATAAAAACCCAGGACAAAATAATCTCTTAAAGCATTGTCACAAGAGATGGTAGGACATTCCTATGAAATTGGTTCAATTGTAGACTCCCAACCGGGAGTTATAGTGTCAAGATATGATTAGATTCCCTGCAGTATCGAAACAGGCCCTTTGGCTTAACAAGTCCACACCAACCCTCTGAAGAGTAACCCGTCCAGACCCATTCCCCTACCCTATATTTGCCCCTGATTAATGCACCTAATGCTATGGGCAATTTAGCTTGGCCAATCTACCTGACCTGCACACCTTTGGATTGTGGGAGAAAACCAGAGCACCCAGAGGAAACCCACACAGACAAGGGGAATCGAACCTGTGTCCCTGGTGCTGTAAGGCTAACCACTATGCCACTGTGCCATCCATGTGGGGTTAGCCATTAAGGACTGAGATGTAGTATCGTTTCTTCACTCAGTGGGGTGAACCTGTGGAATTCTCTGCCACGGAGGACTGTGGCACGGAGGACTGGGTCACTGATAAATATTTAAGAAAGAACTTCAACACATCCAGCGCAATGGGGAGAAAGCAGGGGAATGGCATTGAGATCATGAATCAGCCATGACCACACTGAACGGTGGAGGAGCTCGAAGGGCCCACCCCTGCTCCTGCTCACTCTTTTTTTCCATCTTTCTGTGTGAAGCAATGGTCTGAAGGTAGTTCCTGGCCGTGAACTTGATTCCAGAAGCTGATTCACATTTGACACAGGGATGTTGCGTCAGAGGTCGTGTGGGTGATAATTTGAGACATACTCCCCTTGTCTAGCTACAACGTGATTGAGAAACATATGATCGTGACAAAGCCAGGTAAGCTCTGCCTCTCAAAAGATGGCAATCTTACGCGGTTCGAGATTGCGCTGATGAGTCAATGACTCAATGAGGCTGAGAGACCCTCAAAGTAATGACCTCAATCTCTTCGTTGCTGCTCATTCTAGACTTTCTGATCATCATCGCTCCACCACCGGCAGCTGTGCCTTTCGATATCCAGGCCCCAAACTCTGGAATTCCCACCTTAAATTCCATCACTTCCCCACCTCAATCTCTCCTCCTTATAACCTGCTGCGTCAAACATCGCTTGTCTCCTGCTCAAGCACTGACTCATCTGACTCTATTGTTTGACACAATCCTTGGAGCAGATGTTGTCTGATAACATGCCTGGAATGTTTTGCAATGTTAAAGGCACTACACTAATAGAGGTTGTTGTTGCTGGATTCAGAACGCTGTGTTGGAGTCAGATTGCAAGATTTGAGTTTGTTTGTTGTTTAGCTCCCCTCGGGCCTGGTTAATGACAGGAAAAACTCGAGGGCACTGTCACCCTCCCCTCTGTTCAACATTACCCAACCTCAGCATCCAACCTACAGGGAACAGTAGAGAAAATATCAATTCCAGTGGTGGAAAATAAAGTGATGTGAGCAGTATCCAGAAACTGTCCGTGAGAAGTTTCCACTAACAGCAGAGTGGGTAATTTATTGCACTGTTGTTTTACCAGTTAACAGGGTAGCATCGATGGGATTGCAACACAATATTACAACATTCGGCTGTAGGGACAGGGATGTAATTAGAAATAAAAGATAGTGTTTAAGTTTACAAAGTGAGATGTTTGACGAGAGACCTGTGATTGGCTGACAGAGAGAGAGGGTGTGTGGGTAAAATGTGACACATTTCGATTGTTGCTTTACCCAGAGTCCGAATTAGACTAAAGCTGGAGCTGTGCCTGGTGCCACTCAGAGGCACCTTCAACCCTGTCTCCGGACCCCCAACCAACCACCCAACTCCCCTACCCCCCCCCACACTACCATCCCACCACTCCCCCAACCCAACTCGCCACTGCACTCACTGACCTACACCAGGAGAAGGTGCTCAGCCCCTAAATCTAGAACAAAGAACAAAGAAAATTTACAGCCCAAGAACCGCCCCTTCGGCCCTCCAAGCCTGAGCCGATCCAAATCCACTGTCTAAACCTGTCGGTCAACTCCTAAGCATTTGTATCCTTCTGCTCCCCACCTACTCATGCATCTGTCCAGATGCATCTTAAATGAATCTACCGTGCCTGCCTCTACCACCTCTGCTGGCAACATGTTCCAGACACCCACCACCCTCTTACCATGTGTATCCCCCTTAAACTTTCCACCTCTCACCTTGAAAGCGTGACCTCTCGTTATTGAATCCCTCACCCTGGGAAAAAGCTTGTCTCTATCCACCCTGTCTACACCCTTCATGATTTTGTAAACCTCAATCAGGTCCCCCCCTCAATCTCCATTTTTCTAATGAAGATAAACCTAACCTACTCAACCTCTCTTCATAGCTAGCACCTTGATTCCTGAAGAAGGGCCTGTGCCCGAAACGTCGAATCTCCTGTTCCCTGGATGCTGCCTGACCTGCTGTGCTGTTCCAGCAATAAAGTTTCAACCTTCCATACCAGGCAACATCCTCGTTAACCTTCTCTGCACCCTCTCCAAAACGTCCACATCCTTTTGGTAATGTGGTGACCAGAACTGTACACAGTATTCTAAATGTGGCCGGACCAATGTCTTGTACAATTTTAACATGACCTGCCAGCTCTTATACTCAATACCCCGTCCAATGAAGGCAAGCATACCATATGCCTTCTTGACCACTCTATCCACCTGTGCAGCAACCTTCAGGGTACAATGGATCTGCACTCCCAGATCCCTCTGTTCACCAATTTTTCCCAAGGCCCTTCCATTCACTGTATAATTCGCTCTAGAATTAGACTTGCCTAAATACATCACCTCACATTTGTCTGGATTGAATTCCATCTGCCACTTTTCCACCCAACTCTCCAGTCTATGTATACCCTCCTGTATTCTCTGACAGTCCCTTATGCTTTCTGCTACTCCACCAATCTTTGTATCATCTGAAAACTTGCTGATCATACCAACAGTGCCCTCTTCCAGATCATTTATGTATATCACAAACAACAGTGACCCCAACACTGACCCCTGTGGAACACCACTGGTCACCTTTCTCCATTTCGAGAAACTCCCTTCAACTACTACTCTCTCTCTCCTGTTGTTCAAGTAGTTCTTTATCCACCTAGCTAGAACACCCTGCACACCATGTGACTTCACTTTCTCCATTAGTCTACAATGGGGAACCTTATCAAATGCCTTACTAAAGTCCATGTATATGATATCAACAGCCCTTCCTTCATCTATCAACTTGCTCACTTCCTCAAAGAACTCTATTAAGTTGGTAAGGCACGATCTCCCCCGCGGAAAGCCATGTTGCCTATCACTGATAAGCCCATTCCTTTCTAAACATAAATAGATGCTATCCCTCAGTACCCTCTCCAGCAACTTTCCCACCACTGACGCCAGGCTCACTGGTCTGTAGTTACCCGGAATATCCCTACTACCATTCTTGTACGGGGGACAACATGATCAACCTTCCAGTCCTCCGGCACCTCACCGGTATTTAAGGATGCCACAAAGCTATCTGTCAGGGCCCCAGCTATTTCCTCTCTCACCTCCCTCAGCAACCTGGGATAGATCCCATCCGGTCCTGGGGATTTGTCCACCTTAATAACCTCTAGCCTACCCAACACATCTTCCCTACTTATGCCAACGTGATCCAGACTAATCAAACTTCTATCTCTAATCTCAAGATTCATCTTGTCCCTCTCCTCAGTGAACACTGCTGCAAAGTAATCATTCAGAATCTCACCCATTCTCTCAGGTTCGGCACACAGCCTTCCTTCCTTATCCTTTAATGGACCGATCCTTTCTCTAGTTACCCGCTTGCTTCTTAAATAAGAATAAAATGCTTTGGGATTTTCCTTAATTCTGCTGACTAAAGCTATTTCATGACCCCTTTTCGCCCGCTTGACTCCTCGTTTAAGAGTTGTCCTACTCTTCCGATATTCCTCCAGGGCCCGTTCTGTCCTTAGCTGCCTAGACCTTATGTACACTTCCCTTTTCCTCTTGGCTAGTCGTACAATTTCTCCTGTCATCCACGGTTCACGAATCTTGCCCTTCCTATCCTTTGCCTTCAACGAGACATGCCTATCCTGCACTGCCGTTAATCTATCTTTGAAAGCCTCCCACATCTCAAATGTGGACTTCCCTTCAAATAGCTGTCCAGTCCACATTTCCCAGCTCCTGCCTAATATTGATATAATTGGCTTTGGCCCAGTTTAGTACTCTTCCCTGAGGACCACTCTCTTCTTTATCTAGAGTATTCTAAAACTTACAGAATTGTGATCACTATTCCCAAAGAAATCCCCCACTGCAACTTCTACCACCTGTCCTGGCTCGTTCCCCAGTACCAGGTCCAATATGGCCCCTTCCCTCATCGGACTATTGACACACTGCTCTAGAAAACTCTCCTGGATGCTTCGTACAAATTCTGCTCCATCCAGATCTCTGACGCTAAGTGTATACCAGTCAATGTTGGGAAAATTAAAATCTCCCATCACCACTACCCTATTGCCTCTTCAACTATTCATAATCTGTTTACCTATTTGTTCTTCTACCTCACGCTCACTGTTGGGAGGTCTGTAATACAGCCCCAACAATGTAACTGCATTTCTCAGCTCCACCCATAATGCCTCCCTACCCAAGACCGCCATAGAGTCCCCCTTTAGCACAGCCGTGATATCGTCCCTGACCAGCAATGCAACTCCACCCCCTCTTCCCTCCCTGTCCTGTCTGAAGTGTCTATATCCTGGAACACTTAGTTGCCAATCATCATGGCCTTCCTTCAACCAAGTCTCTGTGATGGCAATAATGTCATACCCCCAGGCACCAATCCAAGCCCTAAGTTCGTCTGCCTTACACACTCTACTCCTTGCATTAAAGTAGATACATTTCAGGCCACCAGTTCTTTTGTGCTCACCTGCTCTCTACCTCCTCTTCCCTTTATTAATGTTATCTTCACAATTCTTACAGTCTCCAGTCTCCACCTCACTGCCTACTTGTTTTCTCTTCTGGTTCCCAGCCCCTGCCACATTAGTTTGAAACCTCCCCGACAGCAGTACAAAAACTCCCCCAAGGACATTTGTTCCAGTCTGGTTCAGATGTAGACCATCCATCTTGTAAAGTTCCATATTCCCCAGAACCAGTCCCAATGTCCAACAAATCTGAACCCCTCCCTCCTACACCATCCCTCAAGCCACGTGTTCATCCTGCCTATTTTTTTCATTTCTACACTGGCTAGCACGTGGCACTGGTAGTAATCCCGAGATCACTACCTTTGAGGTCCTCCCCTTTAACTTCTCTCCTAGCTCCCTAAATTCTTCTTTCAGGACCTCATCTCGCTTTCTACTTATATTGTTGGTACCTGCATGCACCAAGACAACTGGCTGATCACCCTCCCCTTTTAGAATGCTGTGCAGCCGATCGGTGACATCCCTGACCTGAGCACCTGGAAGGCAACCTATCATCTGGGAGTCCTGTCTTCGGCCACAGAACCGTCTATCTACTTCCCTTACAATAGAAACCCCTATGATTATGGCCCTACAAGTCTTTTTCCTTCCCTTCTGAACAGTAGTGCCCTCCACGGTGCCATGATCCTGGCAACTGCTACCTTCCCCTAATGAGCCATTTCCCCCAACAGTATCCAAAATGGTATATCTGTTTTGGAGGGAGATGACTGCAGGGACACCTGCACTGCCTTCCTACTCTTTTTCTGCCTTTTGGTCACCCGTTCCCTGTCTCCCTCAACAATTCTAACCTGCAGTGTGACCAGTTCAGTAAGTGTGCTATCCACGACCTCCTCAGCATCGCGAGTGCTCCATAGTGAGTTCATCTGCAGCTTTAGAGCTATCTGCAGCTGGACACACTTCTTACAGTGTAAGAGTTAGGACGTCAGCCACGTTCCTGAGCTCCCACATCAAACAAGAGGCACATGGCACAGGTCTGAGGTAATCTGCCATTGTAAGCTTAGCTTTATATTAACTAACTAAAACCAAACAATGTACTTAAATATATGAAAAAGGAAGATAAGAAATAAAAGCCCTCCCTTACAGGGTCTGTTTCTTCTGGTGAGAGGAGGGGGCGGGAGGGAGATACTACACGTGTAGTATCTCGGGTTTAGCCACTGCCCAAATATAAATTAAGCCCTTACCTACCCAAGGTAAGTCCCTTTTTATGCAGGAAAACTTACCCTTCCCGGCAGCCCTCGCTTCACTCCTCCTTCTCTCCTCGCCACTCTGGCAAAATGCTGTTGAACTTGATATGAGTCCTGGCAGCTGGACAGTGTCCAGGTGGAAAATGAGATGTATTTCTTCCTGCTTGCACTGTCCCAGATACACCTCTCCCCCCCTCATCCCCATCCTCCTGCACCTGCCTCTCTCTCCTTCTTCCCCCTCCTTTTCCCCTCCTCATCTTCCCCCCCCCTACTGTTCCCCTCCTGCTTCCCCACCATGTCCCCTCATTTTTAATCTCTTTTAATTTCCACTTCCACTCTCTTCCACTATCCTCCTGACCCACTCCCCCTCCGCTGTGCATCGTGACTGTCCCTATCCCTCCCCCTCCTCCCTTCCAATCCATCACTTCTTCCCCTCACCCTCCTCCCTTCCCTTCCTCCCTTCCCCTCATCCTTCCCCATACCGTCCTCCTTTCCCCTCCTCCCTTCCCCTCCTCTCTTCCACTCATCCTTCCCCACACCGTCCTCCTTTCCCCTCATCCTTTCCCCTCCTCCCTCACCCTCCTCCCTTCCCCTCATCCTTCCCCACACCCTCCTCCTTTCCCCTCCTCCCTTCCCCTCATCCTTCCTTTCACCATCCTTCCTTCCCCTCATCCTCCCCCTCACCCTTCCCCACACCGTCTTCCCTTCCCATCCACCTCCTCTGCCCCCCACTCTCCCTTACCCTCACCTTCCCCCCTTTCCTTCACCCTCCTCCTTCCCCTCCCATTCAGGGGTAATCCCAGATCTCCCGCTGAGGATAGAAACACCTATTATTCTGCCGTTCCAATCCTGTCATAGAGAACACTGATTCTCTGAAATTGGAACAAGGCACCAAATCTCTCACTGCTGAGGACACGGGATCATTTTTCATGATAAATCTGAAAGGGTTTCTTTGTGTGCTCTCTGCCAATGCCTTTCCCAGCACAAAACTCTGCCGCAGGAACTGACCTGGCTTCAGTCTTTCAGCACGGTGGCACAGTGGTTAGTACTGCTGCCTCACAGCGCCAGAGACCCGGGTTCAATTCCCGCCTCGGGCGACTGTCTGTGTGGAGTTTGCATGTTCTCCCCGTGTCTGCGTGGGTTTCCTCCGGTTTCCTCCCACAGTCCAAAGATGTGCAGGTCAGGTGAATTGGCTGTGTTAAACTGCCCCATAGTGTTAGGTGTAGGGGAATGGGTCTGGGTGGGTTGCTCTTCGGAGGTTCGGTGTGGACTTGTTGGGCCGAAGGACCTGTTTCCACGCTTTAAATAATCTAATCTATACGACACGGGGTAAACCCCTCTGCTAATGTAAACTGGCCACACAGAAAATGTTCACCTCGCGCTGTAATCTCTTAAAATTCAAGAGGCAAAGAACTATCCCAGAGATCATAACTTTTACTTAAAGAGTAAAATTGTTTGTTTTAAGTCCAACAGAAATCATTAAAACCAACAGCTATGTGTAATTCCTTCCTCTTAAACCTATCTTTTACCTCCCACTCTACAAATACCGGTCTGATAAAAAAAACCCGATTCAGATTTTTTAAAAAATCCCATTTCAAAAACGAGTCAGCTTTCTCAATTTTCCTCTGTAGATTTTCTCTTGGTCGGTTTCGATGTTCTGCTGCATAAACCTATAGTCAGGTACCTTCCAGAAAGCTGTTCTGTGGGCAGTCTGTACTTGTTGGTGGCTTGGCAGTTCTCCCTCTAACTGTTCAAAATATCCAGTTTTATACCCCAAAATATCAGATCGTTTCATTGTTTTTAATATTATCAAAATACTAAATTTGAATTTGATTGGATTTTGGTATCTTGGGGCATAATTGAAGTTGATTTGCCATGAAACAAAAACAAATTCAAATTCGGCCACTCATCTGCAGCTATTTGATTCTCAAGTGTTACATTCTCACTTTGTTCAGGACTCTCAGTGCTTTGTCAATCTTTGCTAGTTTTTCAACTCTCTTCAAGGTACAGTACACCTCTACGCCTTCATAACAGTCTGCTCTGAGCCGGCCGACGAGTCAGGCTGGTATCTGACTCACTGCTGAAGAGATAATCCAGATGCATTCTCCTACATGCAACGTGAAACATTACCTCTTCTCTGGGCTTGGACCCACTCAGAAACTAATAAGAAAGAACCATCAGGCTTCATCCTGCCAGGATTGGGACAGGTCCCTGTAGGAAAACCTAACAAAGTTACAGAACACACTGACCAACCTGTCCCTGCTCACTCTCCTAGAGGTAACCTGCAGTATAGCTGTCTCACTCTGCTGCCCATCAGCACTCTATGGTTCAGGCGCTGTTCAACTGGGGGTGCTCTCATACAACTCTGGTACATAGCACAGGATTCCTCAGCTAATATTGAATAGAACATAGAAAACTACAGCACAGTACAGGCACCTTCAGCCCGTGATGTTGTGCCAAGGATTAATCCTAACCTAAAGTAAAATAACCTAACCTACGCACCCCTCAATTCACTGCTATCCATGTGCATGTCCAGCAGTCACTTAAATGTCCCCAATGACTCTGCTTCCACCACCACCGCTGGTAACATATTCCATGCATTCACAACTCTCTGCGGAAAGAACCTACCTCTGACATCTCCTTTATATCTTCCTCCTAATATCTTCAAACATGACTCCTCATGCCAGTCGATCCTGCCCTGGGGAAAAGTCTCTGGCTATTGACTCTACCTATGCCTCTCATTACCTTGTATACCTCGATCAGGTCTCCTCTCTTCCTCCTTCTCTCCAGAGAAAAAAGTCCAAGCTTATTCAACCTCTCTTCATAAGGCAAGTCCTCCAGTCCAGGCAGCATCCTGGTAAACCTTCTTTGCACCCTCTCCAAAGCCTCTGTATCTTTCCTATAGTAGGGTGACCAGAACTGGACACAATATTCCAAGTGTGGTCTTACCAGGGTCTTGTAGAGCTGTAGCAAAACCTCGCGGCTCTTAAACTCGATCTCCCTGTTAATGAAAGCCAAACCACCATATGCTTTCTTAACAATCCTATCCACTTGGGGCAACTTTGACGGATCTATGCACTTGCTCACCAAGATCCCTCTGTTCCTCCACACTGCCAAGAATCCTGTCTTTAATCCTATATTCAGCATTCGAGTTCGACCTTCCAAAATGCATCACTTCACCATCATCCGGGTACATTTCCTGAGCTGTGCCGAGGGAGTGCCGCACTGTCAGAGGATCAGTGTGGAGGGAGTACCGCACTGTCAGTGGGTCAATGCTGAGGGAGTGCCAGACTGTTGGAGGGTCAGTTCTGTGGGAGTGTCGCGCTGTCAGAGGGTCAGTCCTGAGGGAGTGCCGCACTGTCGGATGGTCAATGCTGAGGGAGTGCCACACTGTCGGAGGGTCAGTGCTGAGGGAGTGCTGCAATGTCCAGGGATGTTCATATTGCTGGGAAGGCAACTATTTATTTCCCATCATGTTGTTTGGCACTAATACCTGTGTTTAATGGGACAAATTTCAAAGCAATCCAGCAGCTCAAGACTAGGCATCCATGAGGCACTGTGGGCCATCACCAGCAGCAGAATTGTACTCCAGCACAGTCTGTAACCTCATGGCCAGGCACATCCCCCACTCAACCATTACCAACAAGGCAGGGGATCAACTCTGGTTCAGTGGAGAGTGCAGGAGGGCATGCCAGGAGCAGCACCAGGTATACCTGAAGATGAGGTGTCAACCTGGGGAAACCACCAATCAGGACTACTTGCATACCCAACAGGATAAACAGTAAGTGATAGACAGAGCTAAGTGATCCCACAACCAATGGATCAGATCTAAGCTCTGCAGTCCCGCCACATCCAGTTGTGAATGGTGGTGGGTGATTAAACAACCCAATGGAGGAGGCGGCTTCACAAATATCCCCATCCTCAATGATGGAGGAGCCCAGCACATCAGGGCAAAAGATAGGGCTGATATATTTGCAACAATCTTCAGTCAGAAGTGCTGAGTGGATGATCCATCTTCTCCAGTGATCCCCAGCGTCACAGATACCAGTCTCCAGCCAATTCCATTCACTCCACATGATATATAAAAACAGTTGGAGTCACTGGATACTGCAAAGACTGCGGGGCCCTGACAACGTTCCAGCAATAGTACTGAAGACCTGTGTTCCAGAACTTGCCGCTCCCCTCGCCAAGCTGTTCCAGTACAGTTACAACACTGGCACCTACCCGACAATGTGGACAATTGACCAGGGATGTCCTGTACACAAAAAGCAGGACAATTCCAACCCGGCCAATTACTACCCAATCCATTTACTCTCAATCAGTAAAGAAATGGTGGGAGGCATAGTTGACAATGTCATCAAATCCCACATAAGACCATAGGCCATTCAGCCCATCGGGTCTCCTCCATCACTCAGTAGAATCATGAATGATTTGGTAATCCTCAACATCACTTTTCTGCATAATTCCTCAACTCCACTTTTCTGCAGAACCTTTGATTCCCTTCCAGATTAAAACCTGTCTCTCCCAGCCTTGAATGTTCTGAATGCCCCAGCCTCAACAGCCCTCTGTGGGAAAGAATTCCACAGAATCACTCCCCTCAGAGAGAAGGAATTCCTCCTCATCTCCATCTGAATTGTGTGGTACCTTATTCTGAGATGATGCGCCTCTGGTCCTAGATTCTCCCACACAAGGAGAAATAACTTCTCCTCATCTCCCCTAAAAATTGTCCTGCTCAGCAATAACCTGCTCAGTGACGCCCAGTTTGGGTTCCGCCAGGGTCACTCAGTTCCTGACCTCAACACAGCCTTGGTTCAAACATGGACAAAAGAGCTGGATTCCAGAAGGGAGGGGAGAGGGACAGCCCTTGACATCAAGGCCACATTCAACCGGGTGTGGCATCAAGGAGCCCTGGCAAAACTGGAATTGATGGGTATCAGGGGGCAAACTCTCTACTGGTTGGAGGTCACTCATCTCAGCTCCCGGACATCCCTGCAGGAGTTCCTCAGGAGAGTGTCCTCGGCCCAACCATCTTCAGCTGCTTCATCAATGACCTTCCCTCCATCATAAGGTCAGATGTGGGGATGTTCACCGATGACAGCACAGTGTTCAGCATCATTCCCAACTCCTCAGATACTGAAGCAGTCCATGTTCAAATGCAACAAGATCTGGACAATATCCAGGCTTGGGCTGACAAATGGCAAGAAACATTGTGCCATACAAATACCAGACAATGACCGTCTCTAACGAGAGAGAATCTAACAATTGCTCCTTGATATTCAATGGTGTTACCATCACTGAATCCGCAACTAACAACATCCTGGGGGTTACCATTGACCACAACTGGACTCACTACATAAACACAGTGACTACAAGAGCAGGTCACAGGCTGGGAATCCTGCAGCGAGTAATTTACCTCCTGACTCCCCAAAACCTGCCCACCATCTACAAGGCACAAGTCAGGAGTGTGATGGAATACTCCGCACTTGTCTGGATGTGTGCAGCTCCAACAACACTCAAGAGGCTTGTCACAAGTCCAGGATAAAGCTGCCGCTTGATTTGCACCACATCCACCAACACCCACTCCCTTCACCACTGATGCTTAGTAACAGCAGTGTGTACCATTTACATGACGCACTGGAGAAACTCACCAAAGACCCTCAGGCAGCACCTTCCAAACCCATGACCTTATATCACCATTCCTTCAGTGTCACTGGGTCATAATCCTGGAATTCCCTCCATAAGTGCATTGTGGGTCAACCTACAGCAGAGGTTCAAGAAGGCAGCTCACCCCCACCTTCTCAAGGGGATTTTTTTGTTTATGAAGTGTAGGTATTTCAGGCTAAGACCACATTTATTCCAATCCCTAATTGCCCTTGAGATGGTGACTGTGGTAGTCATTGATTAAGCAGCTGAAGATAGTTGTGTTCTGGGACACCACTCCAAGGAACGTCTCTGGTGGTGCAGTGATAGTGTCTCTACCTTTGAGCTAGAAGTTTAGAGTCAGAAAGAGACCTTTTGATCCAACTCGTCTGTGCTGACCAGACATCCAACTCGTCTGTGCTGACCTAGTCCCAATTGCTAGCACTTTGCCCATATCCCTCTCAGCCCTTCCTGTTCACAAACCCGTCCAGATGGCTCTACAATGCTGTAATTATACCAGCCTTCAGTTTAAGAGTTAATTGCTTCAAGGTGTATTAGAGAGTCATAGAGATGTACAGCACGGAAACAGACCCTTCGGTCCAACCCGTCCATGCCGACCAGATATCCCAACCCAATCTAGTAAGCTTGACTAGAAAATATGAGATTGTCACCAAGGTGTTGGTGGAACAGTGGTAATGTCCCTAGCTCTAAGCCAGGAGGTCCAGGTTCACATCCTACCTCTTCCTGAGCTGGGTAAGAATATCACTGAGCAGCTTGACTTCAGAAGCTGTCTTGCCTGAGGAGCTCCTATTTCTCTAAATACAGCTGTTCGAGGGAAGGAGAGGGTTATCTGAGGCAGACAGACTGAGGACAGGAAGCGAGGTTTACTGCAGCAGAATAGTCACATGGATATCCTCACCATTAGGTGGTGGGGTGTTTGCCTCCTTTGAGGTTTGACGGTGGGGGGGCTGGTGGAGGTGGTGCTGAAGGTTAGTGTTCTTCGTCCATTGCCTCCCTGAAGGTGAGAGATGGAAATGTGTTGCTGGAGAAGCGCAGCAGGTCAGGCAGCATCTAGGGAACAGAAGAATCGACGTTTCGGGCATTAGCCCTTCTTCAGGAATGAGGAATGTTGGTCCAGCAGGCTAAGATAAAAGATAGGGAGGAGGGACTTGGGGGAGGGGCGTCGGAAATGTGATAGGTGGAAAAAGGTCAAGGTGAGGGTGATAGGACAGATTGGGGTGGGGGCGGAGAGGTCGGGAAGAAGATTGCAGGTTAGGGAGGCGGTGCTGAATTTGATGGATTTGACTGAGACAGGCTGGGGGGAGGGGAAATGAGGAAACTGGTGAAATCCGAGTTCATCCCTTGTGGTTGGAGGGTTCCTAGCCGGAAGATGAGGCGTTCTTCCTCCAACCGTCGTTTCGCTGTGGTCTGACGATGGAGGAGTCCAAAGACCTGCATATCCTTGGTGGAGTGGGAGGGGGAATTGAAATGTTGAGCTACAGGGTGGTTGGGTTGGTTGGTCCGGGTGTCCCAGAGGTGTTCTCTGAAACGCTCCGCAAGTAGGCGGCCTGTCTCCCCGATATAGAGGAGGCCACATCGGGTACAGAGGATGCAATAGATGATATGTGTGGAGGTACAGGTGAATCTGTGGCGGATATGGAAGTTTCCTTTGGGGCCTTGGAGGGAGGTGAGAGGGGAGGTGTGGGCGCAAGTCTTGCACCTCCTGCGGTTGCAGGGGAAGGTGCCGGGAGTGGAGGTTGGGTTGGTGGGGGATGTGGATCTGACGAGGGAGTCACGGAGGGAGTGGTCTTTACGGAATGCTGATAGGGGAGGGGAGGGAAATATATCCTTGGTGGTGGGGTCTGTTTGGAGGTGGCGGAAATGCCGTCATTTCCGCCACCTCCAAACAGACCCCACCACCAAGGATATATTTCCCTCCCCTCCCCTATCAGCATTCCGTAAAGACCACTCCCTCCGTGACTCCCTCGTCAGATCCACACCCCCCACCAACCCAACCTCCACTCCCGGCACCTTCCCCTGCAACCGCAGGAGGTGCAAGACTTGCGCCCACACCTCCCCTCTCACCTCCCTCCAAGGCCCCAAAGGAAACTTCCATATCCGCCACAGATTCACCTGTACCTCCACACATATCATCTATTGCATCTTCTGTACCCGATGTGGCCTCCTCTATCTCGGGGAGACAGGCCGCCTACTTGCGGAGCGTTTCAGAGAACACCTCTGGGACACCCGGACCAACCAACCCAACCACCCTGTAGCTCAACATTTCAATTCCCCCTCCCACTCCACCAAGGATATGCAGGTCTTTGGACTCCTCCATCGTCAGACCACAGCGAAACGACGGTTGGAGGAAGAAAGCTTCATCTTCCGGCTAGGAACCCTCCAACCACAAGGGATGAACTCGGATTTCACCAGTTTCCTCATTTCCCCTCCCCCCAGCCTGTCTCAGTCAAATCCATCAAATTCAGCACCGCCTCCCTAACCTGCAATCTTCTTCCCGACCTCTCCGCCCCCACCCCAATCTGTCCTATCACCCTCACCTTGACCTTTTTCCACCTATCACATTTCCGACGCCCCTCCCCCAAGTCCCTCCTCCCTATCTTTTATCTTAGCCTGCTGGACCAACTTTCCTCATTCCTGAAGAAGGGCTAATGCCCGAAACGTCGATTCTTCTGTTCCCTAGATGCTGCCTGACCTGCTGCGCTTCTCCAGCAACACATTTCCATCTCTGATCTCCAGCATCTGCAGACCTCATTTTCTCTTCCCTGAAGGTGAGAGGTCATTCACATCTTGGAGATTGTGCTGGTGTCTCGGGTTGTGAGAGACGGGCAGTGTGTGTTTGACAGGAACACCAATCTCGCTGCTGCTTTTCATTCTGCACCGGTGTCCCACTGTCTCTCTCAGGTAGGGGCCGTCAGGAGCTGATCAAAACTGATTGTGAATTGCCTTTGAGAACATTATCTCCCCAGAAAGACACTTTATTCAACAGACTCCTTTTGTTTTGTGCTGATGGAGCTGTCTCCATGGCTACCGTCCCCAAATATCTCACTGCACAGAAAGAGGCAAGTGCCCCCTGCACCTCTGCTCCCCGTGTCCTCACTCTCAAACAGCGTTTCACTCTTTGCCCCATTTTTCTGCTTCTCACATAAACTGGTTTGTACTTTTAAAGTTCCTCTCCATTTTCCTGGTAAGCGTATTCTGGAATCTGTTCCCACAAGGACTTGAGTGAACTCCACATTTCTAACAGCCTCCCTGTGTCAAATTATACCTTCAACTGTCCCCTTTTGTACAATTGATGTCATTTTAACATTTTGTTTAGATTAGATTCGATTCCCTACAGCGTGGAAACAGGCCCTTCGCCCCAACCAGTCCACACCTGACCCTCCAAAGAGTAACCCACCCAGACCCATTTCCCTCTGACTAGTGCATCTAACACTACGGGCAATTTCCCATGGCCAATTCACCTGACCTGCACATCTTTGGACAGTGGGAGGAAACCGGAGCACCCGGAGGAAACCCACGCAGACACATGGAGAATGTGCAAACTCCACACAGTCAGTCGCCCGAGGCTGGAATCGAACCTGGCACCCTGGTGCTGTGAGGCTGCAGTGCTAACCACTGAGCCACCATGCCACCCCATTTAGTCCCATTCATTAATAACCAAATAGGTTTTCTTGTCCTCCAGTTGACTGCCTTGTCTGTCCATTCAGACAGGTGTGGCAGATCCCACAATGCAAAGGACCTGGGACCAATATGTATCCTGAAACAAACATCACTAAAATACACAGTCTGCTTATTATCACATGGCTATTTATGGGAGCTTGCTGTACAAAGAAATATACCAGGCCTCGGCCAATCAACCCTTCCAGGCTGCTCCACCATTCAGATTAATCATGGTGGATCTCATTACACTCTCTGCATCACTTCCAACCTGCCCCTTAATCACACATCAGTCAAAGATCTCTCTAACCCAGCCGCAAATTAACATGATGACCCAGCTCTCACTCACTTCTGGGGAAGAGAATTCCAGAGAGTCTCCAAAAGAAGAAAAAGATCTGACTTCCATCTCAAAGGCACTGACCTTCAAACAGCACCCAGCTATTGTCATCACACATTTGCCATAGTTCCACCCTAACCTGCACATCCCTGAACACTATGGCCAATTTCCCATAGCCAATCCACCCTAACCTGCACATCCCTGAACACTATGGCCAATTTCCCATGGCCAATCCACCCTAACCTGCACGTCCCTGAACACTATGGCCAATTTCCCATGGCCAATCCAGCCTAACCTGCACATCCCTGAACACTATTGCCAATTTCCCATGGCCAATCCACCCTAACCTGCACATCCCTGAACACTATGGCCAATTTCCCATGGCCAATCCACCCTAACCTGCACATCCCTGGACACCATGGCCAATTTCCCATGGCCAATCCACCCTAACTTGCACATCCCTGAACACTATGGCCAATTTTCCGTGGCCAATCCACCCTAACCTGCACATCCCTGAACACTATGGCCAATTTCCCGTGGCCAATCCACCCTAACCTGCACATCCCTGAACACTATGGCCAATTTTCCGTGGCCAATCCACCCTAACCTGCACATCCCTGAACACTATGGCCAATTTTCCGTGGCCAATCCACCCTAACCTGCACATCCCTGAATACTATGGCCAATTTCCCATGTCCAATCCATCCTAACCTGCACATCTTTGGATTGTGAGAGGAAACCAGAGCACCTGGAGGAAACCCACGCAGACACAGGGAGAATGTGCAAACTCCACACAGAGCCAAGAATGGAACTGAACCTGGTCCCTGGCGCTATGAGGCAGTAGAGCTGACCACTGAGACACATTTCATTTTTCTAAATGCCAATGAATATTGGTCTAATCTGGTTAGCCTTTCTGTACAAGATGAGCCCTTTATCCCAAGAAAGAGTCAAATGATCAAAATAAAAATAACTTTTTAATTCCAAATAATGAGACAAATCTGTATACACTTATCAAAGTCCCTGTACAGCTGTAGGTTAAATCTCCCTATGCTTATATTCCAATTCCCTTGCAATACATTTTATTTACCTTCCTATCACTTTTTATTTACTTGTGGAATGTGGGTATCACATGCTGAGCCTGCATTTATGATTAGATTAGATTCCCCTCTGTGTGGAAACAGGCCCTTCAACCCAACCAGTCCACACCCCCGACCCTCCAAAGAGCAACCCACCCAGACCCATTCCCTACGTTTACCCCTGCAACTAACACTACGGGCAATTTCCCATGGCTAACTCACTTAACCTGCACATTTTTGGACTGTGGGAGGAAACCGGAGCACCCCCGGAGGAAATCCACACAGACATGGGGAGAATGTGCAAACTCCACATAGACAGTTGCCCGAGGCGGGAATTGAACCCGGGTCTCTGGTGCTGTGAGGCAGCAGTGCTAACCACTGCGTCACCCATCTTACCTTTGAGAACGTGGGGTCAATCAAGTGGTTGCTTTGTCCTGGATGATGTCAAGCTTCTCAAGTGTTGTTGAAGCTGCCCCCACCCAGGCAAGTGGGGAGTATTCCATCCCACTCCTGACTTGTGCCTTGGAGATGGTGGACAGACCTTGTTGAGTCAGGAGGTGATTGTTCACCGCAGTATTCCCAGCCTCTGACCTGATCTTTATGTGACATGTTCAGTTGAGTTTCTGGTCAATGGTAACCTCCAGGACATTGATAGTTAGAGATTCAGTGATGGTAACACCATTGAATGTCAAGGGGTGATGATTAAATTGTTTCTTATTGGAGATGGACATTGCCTGGCATTTGTGTGGTGTGAATGTTACTTGCCACTTGTCAGCCCAAGTCTGGAGATTGTCCAGATCGTATTGCATTTGGACATGGACTGCTTCAGTATCTGAGGAGTTGCGAATTGTGCTGAACACTGTGCTGTCATCAGTGAACATTCCTACTTCTGACCTTATGATGGAGGGAAGGTCATTGATGAAGCAGCTGAAGATGGCTGGGCCGAGGACACTACCCTGAGGGACTCCTGCAGAGATGTCCGGGAGCTGAGATGACTGACTCTCCATGACGATCTTACTGTACTGTTTATTAACTATCTGTGGCTCAGCCCCCATAACTAACTGCCATGTTTCTTGCAGCAGTGACTACAATTCAGAAAGTCAGTCATTGATTGTAAAGCTGACTGGAACATTGTGAAGTGGTGAGCAGTAAGATCAAAACGTTGCCCCTTTCACTCTGAGAGAAGCTGCCTCCTCATTAGTCCTGTCACATTAATAACCCTAGACGTGGTGAAATCCCAATAGAGTGGCATTGACAAGAGCTGCTGACAGGGTGGGTGCAGGGAAGGATATTTCCTCACAGAATCACTCCAACAAAGGGTTCATTACAAATATTGATCCATAAAATTCCTGCTTGAAGACTAACACCAGGCAGAATAAAGAAAATAAAAGGACAGTTTCAGACTTTCCCAATCAGTGGATGACAGTGACAGTAATGTAAACATGAGTCAATCAAAGCTCAGCCGCTGGAAACTCTTTCGTTCCCAGTCTTTGAGTCTCATTTCCTGTGTGAGTTCTCTTATTATCCTGGGAGACCCCTGTTCCTCTGGACTGCTCACCACAGGTCCTTCATCATAAATAACTGACACCTTGCCTTTGACGCTGTCAAATATCTGCAGCTCATAGTGAAACCTTCAGTTTTACACTGAAACCTCCTCGAGATCTCTCCACCCACACCCCTACCAGCACTTCTGCTCTTCCCTTTGGTTTCTCTTGAGGAATCCCTGTGGCTGCTTTACCAAACACCAGGAGACACGTTGACCATGAGCTGGGTTAAAGTGGCAGAGACCAGTCGATAGGATTCAGGACAACAGGAGATTTCAGTCCCATCAATATCGCCACCGACAAGACTGGCTTTCCTGTCAGTTAATGATCGGCCGTATCCTACTGTGGTTTTTCCCAATCCTTCCCCACCTGATGTAATATGCCTGATGTTAATGTCAGTGAGATACACTTGATGTTATTGTCAGTGAGATATGCCTGATGTTAATGTCAGTGAGATACACTTGATGTTATTGTCAGTGAGATATGCCTAATGTTATTGTTTGTGAGATGAGCCTGATCTTATTGTCAGTGAGATATGCCTGACATCATTGTGAGTGAGGTATGCCTGATGGAATTGTCAGTGAGATACACCTGATGTTATTGTCAGTGAGATATGACTGATGTTATTGTTAGTGAGATATGCCTGATCTTATTGTCACTGAGATATGGCTGATCTCATTGCTAGTGAGGTATGCCTGATGTTATTGTCAGTGAGATACACCTGATGTTATTGTCAGGGAGATACACCTGATGTTACTGTCAGTGAGATATGCCTGATGATATTGTCAATGAGATACGCCTGATGGTATTATCAGTGAGTTATGTCTGATGTTATTGTCAGTGAGTTATGTCTGATGTTATTGTCAGTGAGATATGGCTGATGTTATTGTCAGTGAGGTATGCCTGATATTATTGTCAGTGAGGTGTGTCTGATGTTATTGTCAGGGAGGTATGCCTGATGTCATTGTCAGTGAGATATGGTTGACGTTATTGTCAGTGACATACGTCTGATGTTATTTTCAGTGAGATTTGCTTGACGTCATTGTGAGTGAGTTATGCCTGACGTTATGGTCAGTGAGATATGCCTGATGTTATTGTCAGTGAGATATGCCTGATGTTATTGTCAGTGAGATATGCCAGATGTTATTGTCAATGAGATACGGCTGATCTTATTGTCAGTGAGTTATGTCTGATGTTATTGTCAGTGAGATATGCCTGATGTTATTGTCAGTGAGATATGACTGAAGGAATTGTCACTATGGGATGTCTGATGTTATTGTCATTGATGTGTGTCTGATGTTATTGTCAGTGAGATACGCCTGATGTTATTGTCAGTCAGATATGCCTGATGGTATTGTCAGTGAGGTATGCCTGATGTTATTGTCAGTGAGGTATGTCTGATGTCATTGTCAGTGAGATATGGTTGACGTTATTGACAGTGACATACGTCTGATGTTATTTTCAGTGAGATTTGCTTGACAGCATTTTGAGTGGTTATGCCTGACGTTATGGTCAGTGAGATATGCCTGATGTTATTGTCAGTGAGATACACCTGATGTTACTGTCAGTGAGATATGCCTGATCTCATTGTCTGCGAGATATGCCTGATGTTATTGTCTGCGAGATATGCCTGATGTTATTGTCAGTGAGATATGCCTGATGTTATTGCCAGTGAGATATGCCTGATGTTATTGCCAGTGAGATATGCCTGATGTTCTTGTCAGTGAGATACCCCTAATGTTATTGTCAGTGAGATACAGCTGATATTATTGTCAGTGAGATATGCCTAATGGTATTGTTAGTGAGATATGCCTGATTTATTGTCACTGAGATATGGCTGATCTCATTGTTAGTGAGGTATGCCTGATGTTATTGCCAGTGAGGTATGCCTGATGGAATTGTCAGTGAGATATTGTTGACGTTTTTGACAGTGATATATGTCTAATGTTATTTTCAGTGAGATTTGCTTGACGTCATTGTGACTGAGTTATGCCTGACGTTATGGTCAGTGAGATATGCCTGATGTTATTGTCAGGGAGATATACCTGATATTACTGTCACTGAGATATGCCTGATGTTATTGTCAATGAGATACGCCTGATCTTATTGTCAGTGAGATATGTCTGATGTTATTGTCAGTGAGGTATGACTGATGTTATTGTCAGTGAGGTATGCCTGATGTTAATGTCAGTGAGGTATGCCTGGTGTTAATGTCAATGAGATACGCCTGATCTTATTGTCAGTGAGATATGTCTGATGTTATTGTCAGTGAGATATGCCTGATGTTATTGTCAGTGAGGTATGCCTGGTGTTAATGTCAGTGAGATACAGCTGTTATTATTGTAAGTGAGATATGCCTAATGTTATTGTTTGTGAGATTAGCCTGATCTTATTGTCAGTGAGATATGCCTGGTGCATTTTCAGTGAGATCTGCCTGACATCATTGTGAGTGAGGTATGCCTGATGTGATTGTTAGTGAGATACGCCTGATGGAATTGTCAGTGAGGTATGCCTGATGTTATTGTCAGTGAGATATGCCTGATGGTATTGTCAGTGAGGTATGTCTGATGTTATTGTCAGTGAGATACACATGATATTAATGTCAGTGAGGTATGCCTGATGTTAATGTCAGTGAGATACGCCTGATATTATTGTCAGTGAGATATGCCTGATGTTATTGTTAGTGAGATATGCATTATCTTATTGTCACTGAGATATGGCTGATCTCATTGTCAGTGAGTTATGCCTGATGTCATTGTCAGTGAGATATGGTTGACGTTATTGACAGTGACATACGTCTGTTGTTATTTTCAGTGAGATTTGCCTGACGTCATTGTGAGTGGGTTATGCCTGACGTTATGGTCAGTGAGATATGCCTGATCTTATCGTCAGGGAGATACACCTGATGTTACTGTCAGTGAGATATGCCCGATGTTATTGTCAGTGAGATATGTCTGATGTTATTGTCAGTGAGTTATGCCTGATGTTATTGTCAGTGAGATATGTCCGATGTTATTGACAGTGAGATATGCCTGATGTTATTGTCAGGGAGATACCACTGATGTTACTGTCAGTGAGATATGCCTGATGTTATTGTCAGTGAGGTATGCCTGGTGTTAATGTCAGTGAGATACACCTGATGTTAATATCAGTGAGATACACCTGATGTTATTGTCAGTGAGATACAGCTGATATTATTGTCAGTGAGATATGCCTAATGTTATTGTTTGTGAGATATGCCTGATCTTATTGTCAGTGAGATATGCCTGATGTATTTTCAGTGAGATATGCCTGATGGTATTGTCAGTGAGATATGCCTGATGTTATTGTTAGTGAGATATGCCTGATGGTATTGTCAGTGAGATATGCCTGATGTTATTGTCAGTGAGTTACAACTGATATTATTTTCAGTGAGATATGCCTGATGTTATTGTCAGTGAGATATGCCTGATGTTATTGTCAGTGAGGTATGCCTGATGTCATTGTCAGTGAGATATGGTTGACGTTATTGACAGTGACGTACGTCTGATGTTATTTTCAGTGAGACTTGCCTGACGTCATTGTGAGTGCGTTATGCCTGACGTTATGGTCAGTGAGATATGCCTGATGTTATTGTCAGGGAGATACACCTGATGTTACTGTCAGTGAGATGCGCCTGATGTTATTGTCAATGAGATATGTCTGATGTTATTTTCAGTGAGATATGCCTGATGTTATTTTCAGTGATGTATGTCTGATGTTATTGTCAGTGAGATTGGCCTGATGTTATTGTAAGTGAGAAATGCCTGATCTTATTGTCAGCGAGTTATGTCTGATGTTATTGTCAGTGAGGTATGGCTGATGTGATTGTCAGTGAGATATGCCGAATATTATTGTCAGTGAGATACACCTGATCTCATGGTCAGTGATATATGCCTCATGTTATTGTCAGTGAGGTATGCCTGATGTTATTGTCAGGGTATATGCCTGATGCTATTCTTAGTGAGATACACCTGATGTTATTGTCAGTGAGATACACCTGATCTCATGGTAAGTGAGATATGCCTAATATTATTTTTAGTGAGATATGCCTTATCTTATTGTCACTGAGATATGGCTGATCTCATTGTCAGTGAGGTATACCTGATGTTATTGTCAGTGAGATATGGTTGACGTTATTGACAGTGACATACGTCTGATGTTATTTTCAGTGAGATTTGCTTGACGTCATTGTGAGTGAGTTATGCCTGATATTATTGTCAATGAGATATGCCTGATGTTATTGTCAGTGAGGTATGCCTGATATTATTGTCAGTGAGGTGTGTCTGATGTTATTGTCAGTGAGATATGCCTGATGTTATTGTCAGTGAGATATGCCTGATGTTATTGTCAGTGAGGTATGCCTGGTGTTAATTTCAGTGAGATACACATTTTTTTTTTAGATTAGATTACATTACATTACAGTGTGGAAACAGGCCCTTCGGCCCAACAAGTCCACACCGACCCGCCGAAGCGTAACCCACCCATACCCCTACATTTACCCCTTACCTAACACTACGGGCAATTTAGCATGGCCAATTCACCTGACCTGCACATCTTTGTGACTGTGGGAGGAAACCGGAGCACCCGGAGGAAACCCACGCAGACACGGGGAGAACGTGCAAACTTCACACAGTCAGTCACCTGAGGCGGGAATTGAACCCGGGTCTCTGGCGCTGTGAGGCAGCAGTGCTAACCACTGTGCCACCGTGCCACACCTGATGTTATTGTCAGTGAGATACAGCTGATATTATTGTCAGTGAGATATGCCTAATGATATTGTTTGTGAGATGAGCCTGATCTTATTTCAGTGAGATATGTCTGATGTATTTTCAGTGAGATCTGCCTGACATCATTGTGAGTGAGGTATGCCTGATGGTATTGTCAGTGAGATATGCCTGATGATATTGTCAGTGAGTAATGTCTGATGGTATTGTCAGTGAGTTATGTCTAATGTTATTGTCAGTGAGATATGCCTGATCTCATTGTCTGCGAGATATGCCTGATGTTATTACCAGTGAGATATGACTGATGTTCTTGTCAGTGAGATACACCTGATGTTATTGTCAGTGAGTTACGGCTGATATTATTGTCATTGAGATATGCCTAATGTTATTGTTAGCGAGATATGCCTGATCTTATTGTCACTGAGATATGGCTGATTTCATTGTCAGTGAGATATGCCTGATGTTATTTTCAGTGATGTATGTCTGATGTTATTGTCAGTGATATTGGCCTGATGTTATTGTAAGTGAGAAATGCCTGATCTTATTGTCAGTGAGATATGCCTGAGGTTATTGTCAGTGAGATATGCCTCATTATTATCAATGAGATATGACTGATGTTAATGTCAATGAGATATGCCTGATGTTATTGTCAGTGAGTTATGCCTGATGTTATTGTCAGTGAGATATGCCTGATCTCATTGTCTGCGAGATATGCCTGATGTTCTTGTCAGTGAGATACACCTGATGTTATTGTCAGTGAGTTACAGCTGATATTATTGTCAGTGAGATATGCCTAATGGTATTGTTAGTGAGATATGCCTGATCTTATTGTCACTGAGATATGGCTGAACTCATTGTCAGTGAGGTATGCCTGATGTTATTGTCAGTGAGGTATGCCTGATGACATTGTCAGTGAGATATGGTTGACGTTATTGACAGTGACAGACGTCTGATGTTATTTTCAGTGAGATTTGCTTGACGTCATTGTGACTGAGTTATGTCTGATATTATTGTCAGTGAGATATGCCTGATGTTATTGTCAGGGAGATACACCTGATGTTACTGTCAGTGAGATATGCCTGATGTTATTGTCAATGAGATACGCCTGATCTTATTGTCAGTGAGATATGTCTGATGTTATTGTCAGTGAGGTATGCCTGATGTTATTTTCAGTGTGGTATGTCTGATGTTATTGTCAGTCAGATATGCCTGATGTTATTGTTTGTGAGATTAGCCTGATCTTATTGTCAGTGAGATATGCCTAATATTATTGTCAGTGAGGTGTGTCTGATGTTATTGTCAGTGAGATATGCCTGATGTTATTGTCAGTGAGATAAACCTGATGTTAATATCAGTGAGATACACCTGATGTTATTGTCAGTGAGATACAGCTGATATTATTGTCAGTGAGATATGCCAAATGTTATTGTTTGTGAGATACAGCTGATCTTATTGTCAGTGAGGTATGCCTGATGGTATTGTCAGAGAGATATGCCTGACGGTATTGTCAGTGAGACACACCTTATGTTATTGTCAGTGAGATATGTCTGATGTTATTGTCAGTGAGGTATGCCTGATGTTATTGTCAGCGAGGTGTGTCTGATGGTATTGTCAGTGAGATATGCCTGATGTTATTGTCGGTGAGGTGTGCCTCATTATTATCAGTGAGATATGACTGATGTTAATGTCAGTGAGGAATGCCTGATATTATTGCCAGTGAGATATGCCTGATGTTATTGGTGGTGAGATAAGCCTGATGTTATTGTCAGTGAGGTATGTCTGATATTATTGTCAGTGAGATATGGTTGACGTTATTGACAGTGACATACGTCTGATGTTATTTTCAGTGAGATTTGCTTGACGTCATTTTGAGTGGGTTATGCCTGATGATTTGGTCAGTGAAATATGCCTGATCTTATTGTCACTGAGATATGGCTGATCTCATTGTCAGTGAGTTATGTCTGATGTTATTGTCAGTGAGTTATGTCTGATGTTATTGTCAGTGAGGTGTGACTGATGTTATTGTCAGGGAGATATGCCTGATGTTATTGTCAGTGAGTTATGTCTGATGTTATTGTCAGTGAGTTATGTCTGATGTTATTGTCAGTGAGGTGTGACTGATGTTATTGTCAGTGAGTTATGTCTGATGTTATTGTCAGTGAGTTATGTCTGATGTTATTGTCAGTGAGGTGTGACTGATGTTATTGTCAGGGAGATATGCCTGATGTTATTGTCAGTGAGTTATGTCTGATGTTATTGTCAGTGAGTTATGTCTGATGTTATTGTCAGTGAGGTGTGACTGATGTTATTGTCAGGGAGATATGCCTGATATTATTGTCAGTGAGGTGTGTCTGATGTTATTGTCAGTGAGATATGCCTGATGTTATTGTCAGGGAGATATGCCTGATGTTATTGTCAGGGAGATACACCTGATGTTAATATCAGTGAGATACACCTGATGTTATTGTCAGTGAGATATGCCTGGTGTTAATGTCAGTGAGATACAGCTGATATTATTGTCAGTGAGATATGCCTAATGTTATTGTTTGTGAGATAAGCCTGATCTTATTGTCAGTGAGATATGCCTGATGTATTTTCAGTGAGATCTGCCAGACATCATTGTATGTGAGGTATGCCTGATGGTATTGTCAGTGAGATATGCCTGACGGTATTGTCAGTGAGACACACCTTATGTTATTGTCAGTGAGTTATGTCTGATGTTATTGTCAGTGAGATATGTCTGATGGTATTGTCAGTGAGATATGTCTGATGTTATTGCCAGTGAGATATGACTGATGTTCTTGTCAGTGAGATACACCTGATGTTATTGTCAGTGAGTTACAGCTGATATTATTGTCATTGAGATATGCCTAATGTTATTGTTAGCGAGATATGCCTGATCTTATTGTCACTGAGATATGGCTGATTTCATTGTCAGTGAGATATGCCTGATGTTATTTTCAGTGATGTATGTCTGATGTTATTGTCAGTGATATTGGCCTGATGTTATTGTCAGTGAGAAATGCCTGATCTTATTGTCAGTGAGATATGCCTGAGGTTATTGTCAGTGAGATATGCCTCATTATTATCAATGAGATATGACTGATGTTAATGTCAATGAGATATGCCTGATGTTATTGTCAGTGAGGTATGCCTGATGTTCTTGTCAGTGAGATACACCTGATGTTATTGTCAGTGAGTTACAGCTGATATTATTGTCAGTGAGATATGCCTAATGGTATTGTTAGTGAGATATGCCTGATCTTATTGTCACTGAGATATGGCTGATCTCATTGTCAATGAGGTATGCCTGATGTTATTGTCAGTGAGGTATGTCTGATGTTATTGTCAGTGAGGTATGCCTGATGACATTGTCAGTGAGATATGGTTGACGTTATTGACAGTGACAGATGTCTGATGTTATTTTCAGTGAGATTTGCTTGACGTCATTGTGACTGAGTTATGCCTGATATTATTGTCAGTGAGATACACCTGATGTTACTGTCAGTGAGATATGCCTGATGTTATTGTCAATGAGATATGCCTGATCTTATTGTCAGTGAGATATGTCTGATGTTATTGTCAGTGAGATATGCCTGATATTATTGTCAGTGAGGTGTGTCTGATGTTATTGTCAGTGAGGTGTGTCTGATGTTATTGTCAGTGAGATATGCCTGATGTTAATATCAGTGAGATACACCTGATGTTATTGTCAGTGAGATACAGCTGATATTATTGTCAGTGAGATATGCCTAATGTTATTGTTTGTGAGATACAGCTGATCTTATTGTCAGTGAGATATGCCTGATGTATTTTCAGTGAGATCTGCCTGACATCATTGTATGTGAGGTATGCCTGATGGTATTGTCAGTGAGATATGCCTGACGGTATTGTCAGTGAGACACACCTTATGTTATTGTCAGTGAGATATGTCTGATGTTATTGTCAGTGAGGTATGCCTGATGTTATTGTCAGCGAGGTATGGCTGATGGTATTGTCAGTGAGATATGCCTGATGTTATTGTCAGTGAGGTGTGTCTGATGTTATTGTCAGTGAGATATGCCTGATGTTAATATCAGTGAGATACACCTGATGTTATTGTCAGTGAGATACAGCTGATCTTATTGTCAGTGAGATATGCCTGATGTATTTTCAGTGAGATCTGCCTGACATCATTGTATGTGAGGTATGCCTGATGGTATTGTCAGTGAGATATGCCTGACGGTATTGTCAGTGAGACACACCTTATGTTATTGTCAGTGAGATATGTCTGATGTTATTGTCAGTGAGGTATGCCTGATGTTATTGTCAGCGAGGTATGGCTGATGGTATTGTCAGTGAGATATGCCTGATGTTATTGTCAGTGAGGTGTGTCTGATGTTATTGTCAGTGAGATATGCCTGATGTTAATATCAGTGAGATACACCTGATGTTATTGTCAGTGAGATACAGCTGATATTATTGTCAGTGAGATATGCCTAATGTTATTGTTTGTGAGATACAGCTGATCTTATTGTCAGTGAGATATGCCTGATGTATTTTCAGTGAGATCTGCCTGACATCATTGTATGTGAGGTATGCCTGATGGTATTGTCAGTGAGATATGCCTGACGGTATTGTCAGTGAGACACACCTTATGTTATTGTCAGTGAGATATGTCTGATGTTATTGTCAGTGAGGTATGCCTGATGTTATTGTCAGCGAGGTATGGCTGATGGTATTGTCAGTGAGATATGCCTGATGTTATTGTCGGTGAGGTGTGCCTCATTATTATCAGTGAGATATGACTGATGTTAATGTCAGTGAGGAATGCCTGATATTATTGTCAGTGAGATATGGCTGATCTCATTGCCAGTGAGATATGCCTGAGGTTATTGTCAGTGAGATATGCCTCATTATTATCAGTGAGATGTGACTGATGTTAATGTCAATGATATATGCCTGATATTATTGTCAGTGAGATATGCCTGATCTCATTGTCTGCGAGATATGCCTGATGTTCTTGTCAGTGAGATACACCTGATGTTATTGTCAGTGAGTTACAGCTGATATTATTGTCAGTGAGATATGCCTAATGGTATTGTTAGTGATGTATGTCTGATGTTATTGTCAGTGATATTGGCCTGATGTTATTGTAAGTGAGAAATGCCTGATCTTATTGTCAGTGAGATATGCCTGAGGTTATTGTCAGTGAGATATGCCTCATTATTATCAATGAGATATGACTGATGTTAATGTCAATGAGATATGCCTGATGTTATTGTCAGTGAGGTATGCCTGATGTTATTGTCAGTGAGATATGCCTGATCTTATTGTCAGTGAGATATGCCTGAGGTTATTGTCAGTGAGATATGCCTCATTATTATCAATGAGATATGACTGATGTTAATGTCAATGAGATATGCCTGATGTTATTGTCAGTGAGTTATGCCTGATGTTATTGTCAGTGAGATATGCCTGATCTCATTGTCTGCGAGATATGCCTGATGTTCTTGTCAGTGAGATACACCTGATGTTATTGTCAGTGAGTTACAGCTGATATTATTGTCAGTGAGATATGCCTAATGGTATTGTTAGTGAGATATGCCTGATCTTATTGTCACTGAGATATGGCTGAACTCATTGTCAGTGAGGTATGCCTGATGTTATTGTCAGTGAGGTATGCCTGATGACATTGTCAGTGAGATATGGTTGACGTTATTGACAGTGACAGACGTCTGATGTTATTTTCAGTGAGATTTGCTTGACGTCATTGTGACTGAGTTATGTCTGATATTATTGTCAGTGAGATATGCCTGATGTTATTGTTAGGGAGATACACCTGATGTTACTGTCAGTGAGATATGCCTGATGTTATTGTCAATGAGATACGCCTGATCTTATTGTCAGTGAGATATGTCTGATGTTATTGTCAGTGAGGTATGCCTGATGTTATTTTCAGTGTGGTATGTCTGATGTTATTGTCAGTCAGATATGCCTGATGTTATTGTTTGTGAGATTAGCCTGATCTTATTGTCAGTGAGATATGCCTAATATTATTGTCAGTGAGGTGTGTCTGATGTTATTGTCAGTGAGATATGCCTGATGTTATTGTCAGTGAGATAAACCTGATGTTAATATCAGTGAGATACACCTGATGTTATTGTCAGTGAGTTATGCCTGGTGTTAATGTCAGTGAGATAAACCTGATGTTAATATCAGTGAGATACACCTGATGTTATTGTCAGTGAGATACAGCTGATATTATTGTCAGTGAGATATGCCTAATGTTATTGTTTGTGAGATACAGCTGATCTTATTGTCAGTGAGATATGCCTGATGTAATTTCAGTGAGATCTGCCTGACATCATTGTATGTGAGGTATGCCTGATGGTATTGTCAGTGAGATATGCCTGACGGTATTGTCAGTGAGACACACCTTATGTTATTGTCAGTGAGATATGTCTGATGTTATTGTCAGTGAGGTATGCCTGATGTTATTGTCAGCGAGGTATGGCTGATGGTATTGTCAGTGAGATATGCCTGATGTTATTGTTGGTGAGGTGTGCCTCATTATTATCAGTGAGATATGACTGATGTTAATGTCAGTGAGGAATGCCTGATATTATTGTCAGTGAGATATGGCTGATCTCATTGCCAGTGAGATATGCCTGAGGTTATTGTCAGTGAGATATGCCTCATTATTATCAGTGAGATGTGACTGATGTTAATGTCAATGATATATGCCTGATATTATTGTCAGTGAGATATGCCTGATCTCATTGTCTGCGAGATATGCCTGATGTTCTTGTCAGTGAGATACACCTGATGTTATTGTCAGTGAGTTACAGCTGATATTATTGTCAGTGAGATATGCCTAATGGTATTGTTAGTGATGTATGTCTGATGTTATTGTCAGTGATATTGGCCTGATGTTATTGTAAGTGAGAAATGCCTGATCTTATTGTCAGTGAGATATGCCTGAGGTTATTGTCAGTGAGATATGCCTCATTATTATCAATGAGATATGACTGATGTTAATGTCAATGAGATATGCCTGATGTTATTGTCAGTGAGGTATGCCTGATGTTATTGTCAGTGAGATATGCCTGATCTCATTGTCTGCGTGATATGCCTGATGTTCTTGTCAGTGAGATACACCTGATCTTATTGTCAGTTAGTTACAGCTGATATTATTGTCAGTGACATATACCTAATGGTATTGTTAGTGAGATATGCCTGATCTTATTGTCACTGAGATATGGCTGATCTCATTGTCAATGAGGTATGCCTGATGTTATTGTCAGTGAGGTATGCCTGATGACATTGTCAGTGAGTTATGGTTGACGTTATTGACAGTGACAGATGTCTGATGTTATTTTCAGTGAGATTTGCTTGACGTCTTTGTGACTGAGTTATGCCTGATATTATTGTCAGTGAGATACACCTGATGTTACTGTCAGTGAGATATGCCTGATGTTTTGTCAATGAGATATGCCTGATCTTATTGTCAGTGAGATATGTCTGATGTTATTGTCAGTAAGGTGTGTCTGATGTTATTGTCAGTGCGATATGCCTGATGTTATTGTCAGTGAGTTATGCCTGGTGTTAATGTCAGTGAGATAAACCTGATGTTAATATCAGTGAGATACACCTGATGTTATTGTCAGTGAGATACAGCTGATATTATTGTCAGTGAGATATGCCTAATGTTATTGTTTGTGAGATACAGCTGATCTTATTGTCAGTGAGATTTGCCTGATGTATTTTCAGTGAGATCTGCCTGACATCATTGTATGTGAGGTCTGCCTGATGGTATTGTCAGTGAGATATGCCTGACGGTATTGTCAGTGAGACACACCGTATGTTATTGTCAGTGAGATATGTCTGATGTTATTGTCAGTGAGGTATGCCTGATGTTATTGACAGCGAGGTATGGCTGATGGTATTGTCAGTGAGATATGCCTGATGTTATTGTCGGTGAGGTGTGCCTCATTATTATCAGTGATATATGACTGATGTTAATGTCAATGAGGAATGCCTGATATTATTGCCAGTGAGATATGCCTGATGTTATTGTCAGTGAGATATGCCTGATGTTATTGTTAGTGAGATATGCCTGATGTTATTGTCAGTGAGGTATGTCTGATGTTATTGTCAGTGAGGTATGTCTGATATTATTGTCAGTGAGATATGGCTGATCTCATTGTCAGTGAGATATGCCTGATGTTATTTTCAGTGATGTATGTCTGAGGTTATTGTCAGTGATATTGGCCTGATGTTATTGTAAGTGAGAAATGCCTGATCTTATTGTCAGTGAGATATGCCTGAGGTTATTGTCAGTGAGATATGCCTCATTATTATCAGTGAGATGTGACTGATGTTAATGTCAATGATATATGCCTGATGTTATGGTCAGTGAGGTATGCCTGATATTATTGTCAGTGAGATATGCCTGATCTCATTGTCTGCGAGATATGCCTGATGTTCTTGTCAGTGAGATATGCCTGATGTTATTGTCAGTGAGATATGCCTGATATTATTGTCAGTGAGATATGCCTAATGGTATTGTTAGTGATGTATGTCTGATGTTATTGTCAGTGATATTGGCCTGATGTTATTGTAAGTGAGAAATGCCTTATCTTATCGTCAGTGCGATATGCCTGAGGTTATTGTCAGTGAGATATGCCTCATTATTATCAGTGAGATGTGACTGATGTTAATGTCAATGTGATATGCCTGATGTTATTGTCAGTGAGGTATGTCTGATGTTATTGTCAGTGAGATATGCCTGATCTCATTGTCTGCGAGATATGCCTGATGTTCTTGTCAGTGAGATACACCTGATGTTATTGTCAGTGAGTTACAGCTGATATTATTGTCAGTGAGATATGCCTAATGGTATTGTTAGTGAGATATGCCTGATCTTATTGTCACTGAGATATGGCTGATCTCATTGTCAATGAGGTATGCCTGATGTTATTGTCAGTGAGGTATGTCTGATGTTATTGTCAGTGAGGTATGCCTGATGACATTGTCAGTGAGATATGGTTGACATTATTGACAGTGACAGATGTCTGATGTTATTTTCAGTGAGATTTGCTTGACGTCATTGTGACTGAGGTATGCCTGATATTATTGTCAGTGAGATATGCCTGATGTTATTGTCAGGGAGATACACCTGATGTTACTGTCAGTGAGATATGCCTGATGTTATTGTCAGGGAGATACACCTGATGTTACTGTCAGTGAGATACGCCTGATCTTATTGTCAGTGAGATATGTCTGATGTTATAGTCAGTGAGATATGCCTGATGTTATTGTCAGTGAGGTATGCCTGGTGTTAATGTCAGTGAGATACAGCTGATATTATTGTCAGTGAGATATGCCTAATGTTATTGTTTGTGAGATTAGCCTGATCTTATTGTCAGTGAAATATGCCTCATGTATTTTCGGTGAGATCTGCCTGACATCATTGTATGTGAGGTATGCCTTATGGTATTGTCAGTGAGGTATGCCTGATGGTATTGTCAGTGAGATATGCCTGACGGTATTGTCAGTGAGACACACCTTATGTTATTGTCAGTGAGTTATGTCTGATGTTATTGTCAGTGAGATATGTCTGATGGTATTGTCAGTGAGATATGTCTGATGTTATTGCCAGTGAGATATGACTGATGTTCTTGTCAGTGAGATACACCTGATGTTATTGTCAGTGAGTTACAGCTGATATTATTGTCATTGAGATATGCCGCATGTTATTGTTAGCGAGATATGCCTGATCTTATTGTCACTGAGATATGGCTGATTTCATTGTCAGTGAGATATGCCTGATGTTACTTTCAGTGATGTATGTCTGATGTTATTGTCAGTGATATTGGCCTGATATTATTGTCAGTGAGAAATGCCTGATCTTATTGTCAGTGAGATATGCCTGAGGTTATTGTCAGTGAGAAATGCCTCATTATTATCAATGAGATATGACTGATATTATTGTCAGTGAGATATGCCTGCTGTTATTGTCAGTGAGGTATATCTGATGTTATTGTCAGGGAGATACACCTGATGTTATTGTCAGTGAGGTATGCCCGGTGTTAATGTCGGTGAGATACAGCTGATATTATTGTCTGTGAGATATGCCTAATGTTATTGTTTGTGAGATTAGCCTGATCTTATTGTCAGTGAAATATGCCTCATGTATTTTCAGTGAGATCTGCCTGACATCATTGTATGTGAGGTATGCCTGATGGTATTGTCAGTGAGATATGCCTGACGGTATTGTCAGTGAGACACACCTTATGTTATTGTCAGTGAGATATGTCTGATGGTATTGTCAGTGAGATATGCCTGTTATTACTGTCAGTGAGATACAGCTGATATTATTGTCAGTGAGGTATGCCTGATGTTATTGTCAGTGAGATATGCCTGATGTTATTGTCAGTGAGATATTCCTGATATTATTGTCAGTGAGATATGTCTGATGTTATTGTCAGGGAGATACGCCTGTTGTTACTGTCAGTGAGATACAGCTGATATTATTGTCAGTGAGATATGCCTAATGTTATTGTCAGTGAGATATGCCTGATCTCATTGTCTGCGAGATATGCCTGATGTTCTTGTCAGTGAGATACACCTGATGTTATTGTCAGTGAGTTACAGCTGTTATTATTGTCAGTGACATATACCTAATGGTATTGTTAGTGAGATATGCCTGATCTTATTGTCACTGAGATATGGCTGATCTCATTGTCAATGAGGTAGGCCTGATGTTATTGTCAGTGAGGTATGTCTGATGTTATTGTCAGTGAGATATGCCTAATGGTATTGTTAGTGAGATATGCCTGATCTTATTGTCACTGAGATATGGCTGATCTCATTGTCAATGAGGTAGGCCTGATGTTATTGTCAGTGAGGTATGTCTGATGTTATTGTCAGTGAGATATGCCTAATGGTATTGTTAGTGAGATATGCCTGATCTTATTGTCACTGAGATATGGCTGATCTCATTGTCAATGAGGTATGCCTGATGTTATTGTCAGTGAGGTATGCCTGATGACATTGTCAGTGAGATATGGTTGACGTTATTGACAGTGACAGATGTCTGATGTTATTTTCAGTGAGATTTGCTTGACGTCTTTGTGACTGAGTTATGCCTGATATTATTGTCAGTGAGATACACCTGATGTTACTGTCAGTGAGATATGCCTGATGTTATTGTCAATGAGATATGCCTGATCTTATTGTCAGTGAGATATGTCTGATGTTATTGTCAGTGAGGTGTGTCTGATGTTATTGTCAGTGAGATATGCCTGATCTTATTGTCACTGAGATATGGCTGATCTCATTGTCAGTGCGATATGCCTGATGTTATTGTCAGTGAGTTATGCCTGGTGTTAATGTCAGTGAGATAAACCTGATGTTAATATCAGTGAGATACACCTGATGTTATTGTCAGTGAGATACAGCTGATATTATTGTCAGTGAGATATGCCTAATGTTATTGTTTGTGAGATACAGCTGATCTTATTGTCAGTGAGATATGCCTGATGTATTTTCAGTGAGATCTGCCTGACATCATTGTATGTGAGGTATGCCTGATGGTATTGTCAGTGAGATATGCCTGACGGTATTGTCAGTGAGACACACCTTATGTTATTGTCAGTGAAATATGTCTGATGTTATTGTCAGTGAGGTATGCCTGATGTTATTGTCAGCGAGGTATGGCTGATGGTATTGTCAGTGAGATATGCCTGATGTTATTGTCGGTGAGGTGTGCCTCATTATTATCAGTGAGATATGACTGATGTTAATGCCAGTGAGATATGCCTGATGTTATTGTTAGTGAGATATGCCTGATGGAATTGTCAGTGAGGTATGCCTGATGTTATTGTCAGTGAGGTATGTCTGATATTATTGTCAGTGAGAAATGGTTGACGTTATTGACAGTGAGTTATGTCTGATGTTATTTTCAGTGAGATTTGCTTGACGTCATTTTGAGTGGGTTATGCCTGATGATTTGGTCAGTGAAATATGCCTGATCTTATTGTCACTGAGATATGGCTGATCTCATTGTCAGTGAGTTATGTCTGATGTTATTGTCAGTGAGGTATGCCTGATGTTATTGTCAGTGAGGTATGCCTGATATTATTGTCAGTGAGGTGTGACTGATGTTATTGTCAGGGAGATATGCCTGATGTTATTGTCAATGAGATACGCCTGATCTTATTGTCAGTGAGATATGTCTGATGTTATTGTCAGTGAGGTATGCCTGATGGTATTGTCAGTGAGGTATGGCTGATGTTATTGTCAGTGAGATCTGTCTGATGTTATTGTCAGTGAGGTGTGTCTGATGTTATTGTCAGTGATGTATGTCTGATGTTATTGTCAGTGATATTGGCCTGATGTTATTGTCAGTGAGAAATGCCTGATCTTATTGTCAGTGAGATATGCCTGAGGTTATTGTCAGTGAGATATGCCTCATTATTATCAATGAGATATGACTGATGTGAATGTCAATGAGATATGCCTGATGTTATTGTCAGTGAGGTATGCCTGATGTTATTGTCAGTGAGATATGCCTGATCTCATTGTCTACGAGATATGCCTGATGTTGTCAGTGAGATACACCTGATGTTATTGTCAGTGTGTTACAGCTGATATTATTGTCAGTGACATATACCTAATGGTATTGTTAGTGAGATATGCCTGATCTTATTGTCACTGAGATATGGCTGATCTCATTGTCAATGAGGTATGCCTGATGTTATTGTCAGTGAGGTATGCCTGATGTTATTGTCAGTGAGGTATGCCTGATGACAATGTCAGTGAGATATGGTTGACGTTATTGACAGTGACAGATGTCTGATGTTATTTTCAGTGAGATTTGCTTGACGTCTTTGTGACTGAGTTATGCCTGATATTATTGTCAGTGAGATACACCTGATGTTACTGTCAGTGAGATATGCCTGATGTTATTGTCAGTGAGGTGTGTCTGATGTTATTGTCAGTGCGATATGCCTGATGTTATTGTCAGTGAGTTATGCCTGGTGTTAATGTCAGTGAGATAAACCTGATGTTAATATCAGTGAGATACACCTGATGTTATTGTCAGTGAGATACAGCTGATATTATTGTCAGTGAGATATGCCTGATCTTATTGTCAGTGAGATATGCCTGAGGTTATTGTCAGTGAGATATGCCTCATTATTATCAGTGAGATGTGACTGATGTTAATGTCAATGATATATGCCAGATGTTATGGTCAGTGAGGTATGCCTGATATTATTGTCAGTGAGATATGCCTGATCTCATTGTCTGCGAGATATGCCTGATGTTCTTGTCAGTGAGATACACCTGATGTTATTGTCAGTGAGTTACAGCTGATATTATTGTCAGTGAGATATGCCTAATGGTATTGTTAGTGAGATATGCCTGATCTTATTGTCACTGAGATATGGCTGATCTCATTGTCAATGAGGTATGCCTGATGTTATTGTCAGTGAGGTATGCCTGATGTTATTGTCAGTGAGGTATGCCTGATGACATTGTCAGTGAGATATGGTTGACATTATTGACAGTGACAGATGTCTGATGTTATTTTCAGTGAGATTTGCTTGACGTCATTGTGACTGAGGTATGCGTGATATTATTGTCAGTGAGATATGCCTGATGTTATTGTCAGGGAGATACACCTGATGTTACTGTCAGTGAGATATGCTTGATGTTATTGTCAATGAGATACGCCTGATCTTATTGTCAGTGAGATATGTCTGATGTTATAGTCAGTGAGATATGCCTGATGTTATTGTCAGTGAGGTATGCCTGGTGTTAATGTCAGTGAGATACAGCTGATATTATTGTCAGTGAGATATGCCTAATGTTATTGTTTGTGAGATTAGCCTGATCTTATTGTCAGTGAAATATGCCTCATGTATTTTCAGTGAGATCTGCCTGACATCATTGTATGTGAGGTATGCCTGATGGTATTGTCAGTGAGGTATGCCTGATGGTATTGTCAGTGAGATATGCCTGACGGTATTGTCAGTGAGACACACCTTATGTTATTGTCAGTGAGTTATGTCTGATGTTATTGTCAGTGAGATATGTCTGATGGTATTGTCAGTGAGATATGTCTGATGTTATTGCCAGTGAGATATGACTGATGTTCTTGTCAGTGAGATACACCTGATGTTATTGTCAGTGAGTTACAGCTGATATTATTGTCATTGAGATATGCCTCATGTTATTGTTAGCGAGATATGCCTGATCTTATTGTCACTGAGATATGGCTGATTTCATTGTCAGTGAGATATGCCTGATGTTATTTTCAGTGATGTATGTCTGATGTTATTGTCAGTAATATTGGCCTGATGTTATTGTCAGTGAGAAATGCCTGATCTTATTGTCAGTGAGATATGCCTGAGGTTATTGTCAGTGAGATATGCCTCATTATTATCAATGAGATATGACTGATGTTAATGTCAATGAGATATGCCTGATGTTATTGTCAGTGAGATATGCCTGATCTCATTGTCTGCGAGATATGCCTGATGTTCTTGTCAGTGAGATATGCCTGATATTATTGTCAGTGAGGTGTGTCTGATGTTATTGTCAGTGAGATATGCCTGATGTTATTGTCAGTGAGATAAACCTGATGTTAATATCAGTGAGATACACCTGATGTTATTGTCAGTGAGATACAGCTGATATTATTGTCAGTGAGATATGCCTAATGTTATTGTTTGTGAGATACAGCTGATCTTATTGTCAGTGAGATATGCCTGATGTATTTTCAGTGAGATCTGCCTGACATCATTGTATGTGAGGTATGCCTGATGGTATTGTCAGTGAGATATGCCTGACGGTATTGTCAGTGAGATATGCCTGATGTTATTGTCAGTGAGATATGTCTGATGTTATTGTCAGTGAGGTATGCCTGATGTTATTGTCAGCGAGGTATGGCTGATGGTATTGTCAGTGAGATATGCCTGATGTTATTGTCGGTGAGGTGTGCCTCATTATTATCAGTGAGATATGACTGATGTTAATGTCAGTGAGGAATGCCTGATATTATTGCCAGTGAGATATGCCTGATGGAATTGTCAGTGAGATATGCCTGATGTTATTGTTAGTGAGATATGCCTGATGTTATTGTCAGTGAGGTATGCCTGATGTTATTGTCAGTGAGGTATGTCTGATATTATTGTCAGTGAGATATGGTTGACGTTATTGACAGTGAGTTATGTCTGATGTTATTTTCAGTGAGATTTGCTTGACGTCATTTTGAGTGGGTTATGCCTGATGATTTGGTCAGTGAAATATGCCTGATCTTATTGTCACTGAGATATGGCTGATCTCATTGTCAGTGAGTTATGTCTGATGTTATTGTCAGTGAGGTATGCCTGATGTTATTGTCAGTGAGGTATGCCTGATATTATTGTCAGTGAGGTGTGTCTGATGTTATTGTCAGTGAGTTATGTCTGATGTTATTGTCAGTGAGTTATGTCTGATGTTATTGTCAGTGAGGTATGCCTGATATTATTGTCAGTGAGGTGTGACTGATGTTATTGTCAGGGAGATATGCCTGATGTTATTGTCAGGGAGATACACCTGATGTTAATATCAGTGAGATACACCTGATGTTATTGTCAGTGAGATATGCCTGATGTTATTGTCTGTGAGGTATGCCTGGTGTTAATGTCAGTGAGATACAGCTGATATTATTGTCAGTGAGATATGCCTAATGTTATTGTTTGTGAGATAAGCCTGATCTTATTGTCAGTGAGATATGCCTGATGTATTTTCAGTGAGATCTGCCAGACATCATTGTATGTGAGGTATGCCTGATGGTATTGTCAGTGAGATATGCCTGACGGTATTGTCAGTGAGACACAACTTATGTTATTGTCAGTGAGTTATGCCTGATGTTATTGTCAGTGAGATATGTCTGATGGTATTGTCAGTGAGATATGTCTGATGTTATTGCCAGTGAGATATGACTGATGTTCTTGTCAGTGAGATACACCTGATGTTATTGTCAGTGAGTTACAGCTGATATTATTGTCATTGAGATATGCCTAATGTTATTGTTAGCGAGATATGCCTGATCTTATTGTCACTGAGATATGGCTGATTTCATTGTCAGTGAGATATGCCTGATGTTATTTTCAGTGATGTATGTCTGATGTTATTGTCAGTGATATTGGCCTGATGTTATTGTCAGTGAGAAATGCCTGATCTTATTGTCAGTGAGATATGCCTGAGGTTATTGTCAGTGAGATATGCCTCGTTATTATCAATGAGATATGACTGATGTTAATGTCAATGAGATATGCCTGATGTTATTGTCAGTGAGATATGCCTGATCTCATTGTCTGCGAGATATGCCTGATGTTCTTGTCAGTGAGATACACCTGATGTTATTGTCAGTGAGTTACAGCTGATATTATTGTCAGTGAGATATGCCTAATGGTATTGTTAGTGAGATATGCCTGATCTTATTGTCACTGAGATATGGCTGATCTCATTGTCAATGAGGTATGCCTGATGTTATTGTCAGTGAGGTATGTCTGATGTTATTGTCAGTGAGATATGTCTGATATTATTGTCAGTGAGGTATGTCTGATATTATTGTCAGTGAGGTATGTCTGATATTATTGTCAGTGAGATATGGTTGACGTTATTGACAGTGACATACGTCTGATGTTATTTTCAGTGAGATTTGCTTGACGTCATTTTGAGTGGGTTATGCCTGATGATTTGGTCAGTGAAATATGCCTGATGTTATTGTCAGTGAGTTATGTCTGATGTTATTGTCAGTGAGTTATGTCTGATGTTATTGTCAGTGAGGTATGCCTGATATTATTGTCAGTGAGGTATGCCTGATGGTATTGTCAGTGAGATATGCCTGACGGTATTGTCAGTGAGACACACCGTATGTTATTGTCAGTGAGTTATGTCTGATGTTATTGTCAGTGAGATATGTCTGATGGTATTGTCAGTGAGATATGTCTGATGTTATTGCCAGTGAGATATGACTGATGTTCTTGTCAGTGAGATACACCTGATCTTATTGTCAGTGAGATATGCCTGAGGTTATTGTCAGTGAGATATGCCTCATTATTATCAGTGAGATATGACTGATGTTAATGTCAATGAGATATGCCTGATGTTATTGTCAGTGAGTTATGTCTGATGTTATTGTCAGTGAGGTATGCCTGATATTATTGTCAGTGAGGTGTGTCTGATGTTATTGTCAGTGAGATACACCTGATGTTAATATCAGTGAGATACACCTGATGTTATTGTCAGTGAGATATGCCTGATGTTATTGTCTGTGAGGTATGCCTGGTGTTAATGTCAGTGAGATACAGCTGATATTATTGTCAGTGAGATATGCCTAATGTTATTGTTTGTGAGATTAGCCTGATCTTATTGTCAGTGAGATATGCCTGATGTATTTTCAGTGAGATCTGCCTGACATCATTGTATGTGAGGTATGCCTGATGGTATTGTCAGTGAGATATGCCTGACGGTATTGTCAGTGAGACACACCTTATGTTATTGTCAGTGAGTTATGTCTGATGTTATTGTCAGTGAGATATGTCTGATGGTATTGTCAGTGAGATATGTCTGATGTTATTGCCAGTGAGATATGACTGATGTTCTTGTCAGTGAGATACACCTGATCTTATTGTCAGTGAGATATGCCTCATTATTATCAGTGAGATATGACTGATGTTAATGTCAATGAGATATGCCTGATGTTATTGTCAGTGAGGTATGTCTGATGTTATTGTCAGTGAGATATGCCTGATCTCATTGTCTGCGAGATATGCCTGATGTTCTTGTCAGTGAGATACACCTGATGTTATTGTCAGTGAGTTACAGCTGATATTATTGTCAGTGAGATATGCCTAATGGTATTGTTAGTGAGATATGCCTGATCTTATTGTCACTGAGATATGGCTGATCTCATTGTCAATGAGGTATGCCTGATGTTTTTGTCAGTGAGGTATGCCTGATTACATTGTCAGTGAGATATGGTTGACGTTATTGACAGTGACAGACGTCTGACGTTATTTTCAGTGAGATTTGCTTGACGTCATTGTGACTGAGGTATGCTTGATATTATTGTCAGGGAGATACACCTGATGTTACTGTCAGAGTGATATGCCTGATGTTATTATCAATGAGATACGCCTGATCTTATTGTCAGTGTGAAATGTCTAATGTTATTGTCAGTGAGGTATGGCTGATGTTATTGTCAGTGAGGTATGGCTGATGTTATTATCAGTGAGATATGTCTGATGTTATTGTCAGTGAGGTATGCCTGATATTATTGTCAGTGAGGTGTGTCTGATGTTATTGTCAGTGAGATATGACTGATGTTCTTGTCAGTGAGATACACCTGATGTTATTGTCAGTGAGTTACAGCTGATATTATTGTCATTGAGATATGCCTAATGTTATTGTTAGCGAGATATGCCTGATCTTATTGTCACTGAGATATGGCTGATGTATTTTCAGTGAGATCTGCCAGACATCATTGTATGTGAGGTATGCCTGATGGTATTGTCAGTGAGATATGCCTGACGGTATTGTCAGTGAGACACACCTTATGTTATTGTCAGTGAGTTATGTCTGATGTTATTGTCAGTGAGATATGTTTGATGGTATTGTCAGTGACATATGTCTGATGTCATTGCCAGTGAGATATGACTGATGTTCTTGTCAGTGAGATACACCTGATGTTATTGTCAGTGAGGTACATCTGATATTATTGTCATTGAGATATGCCTAATGTTATTGTTAGCGAGATATGCCTGATCTTATTGTCACTGAGATATGGCTGATCTCATTGTCAGTGAGATATGCCTGATGTTATTTTCAGTGATGTATGTATGATGTTATTGTCAGTGATATTGGCCTGATGTTATTGTAAGTGAGAAATGCCTGATCTTATTGTCAGCGAGATATGCCTGAGGTTATTGTCAGTGAGATATGCCTCATTATTATCAGTGAGATATGACTGATGTTAATGTCAATGAGATATGCCTGATGTTATTGTCAGTGAGGTATGTCTGATGTTATTGTCAGTGAGGTATGTCTGATGTTATTGTCAGTGAGTTACAGCTGATATTATTGTCAGTGAGATATGCCTGATCTCATTGTCTGCGAGATATGCCTGATGTTCTTGTCAGTGAGATACACCTGATGTTATTGTCAGTGAGTTACAGCTGATATTATTGTCAGTGAGATATGCCTAATGGTATTGTTAGTGAGATATGCCTGATCTTATTGTCACTGAGATATGGCTGATCTCATTGTCAATGAGGTATGCCTGATGTTATTGTCAGTGAGGTATGCCTGATGACATTGTCAGTGAGATATGGTTGACGTTATTGACAGTGACAGATGTCTGATGTTATTTTCAGTGAGATTTGCTTGACGTCATTGTGACTGAGTTATGCCTGATATTATTGTCAATGAGATACACCTGATGTTACTGTCAGTGAGATATGCCTGATGTTATTGTCAATGAGATATGCCTGATATTATTGTCAATGAGATACGCCTGATCGTATTGTCAGTGAAATATGTCTGATGTTATTGTCAGTGAGGTATGGCTGATGTTATTGTCAGTGAGGTGTGTCTGATGTTATTGCCAGTGAGATATGACTGATGTTCTTGTCAGTGAGATACTCCTGAAGTTATTGTCAGTGAGTTACAGCTGATATTATTGTCATTGAGATATGCCTAATGTTATTGTTAGCGAGATATGCCTGATCTTATTGTCACTGAGATATGGCTGACCTCATTGTCAGTGAGATATGCCTGATGTTATTTTCAGTGATGTATGTCTGATGTTATTGTCATTGATAATGGCCTGATGTTATTGTAAGTGAGAAATGCCTGATCTTATTGTCAGTGAGATATGCCTGAGGTTATTGTCAGTGAGATATGCCTCATTATTATCAGTGAGATATGCCTGATGTTATTGTCAATGAGATATGCCTGATCTTATTGTCAGTGAGATATGTCTGATGTTATTGTCAGTGAGGTATGCCTGATGGTATTGTCAGTGAGGTATGGCTGATGTTATTGTCAGTGAGATCTGTCTGATGTTATTGTCAGTGAGGTATGCCTGATATTATTGTCAGTGAGGTGTGTCTGATGTTATTGTCAGTGAGATATGCCTGATGTTATTGTCAGTGAGGTATATCTGATGTTATTGTCAGGGAGATACACCTGATGTTAATATCAGTGAGATACACCTGATGTTATTGTCAGTGAGGTATGCCTGGTGTTAATGTCAGTGAGATACAGCTGATATTATTGTCTGTGAGATATGCCTAATGTTATTGTTTGTGAGATTAGCCTGATCTTATTGTCAGTGAAATATGCCTCATATATTTTCAGTGAGATCTGCCTGACATCATTGTATGTGAGGTATGCCTGATGGTATTGTTAGTGAGATATGCCTGATGTTATTGTCAGTGAGACACACCTTATGTTATTGTCAGTGAGTTATGTCTGATGTTATTGTCAGTGAGATATGTCTGATGGTATTGTCAGTGAGATATGCCTGTTATTACTGTCAGTGAGATACAGCTGATATTATTGTCAGTGAGGTATGCCTGATGTTATTGTCAGTGAGATATGCCTGATATTATTGTCAGTGAGATATGTCTGATGTTATTGTCAGGGAGATACCCCTGTTGTTACTGTCAGTGAGATACAGCTGATATTATTGTCAGTGAGATATGCCTAATGTTATTGTTAGTGAGATATGCCTGATCTTATTGTCAGTGAGATATGGCTGATCTCATTGTCAGTGAGGTTTGCCTGATGTTATTGTCAGTGAGGTATGCCTGATGTCATTGTCAGTGAGATATGGTTGACGTTATTGGAAGTGACATACGTCTGATGTTATTTTCAGTGAGCCTTGCCTGACGTCATTGTGAGTGGGTTTTGCCTGACGTTATGGTCAGTGAGATATGCCTGATCTTATTGTCAGGGAGTTATGTCTGATGTTATTGTCAGTGAGGTATGCCTGATATTATTGTCAGTGAGGTGTGTCTGATGTTATTGTCAGTGAGATATGCCTGATGTTATTGTCAGTGTGATATGCCTGATGTTATTGTCAGTGAGGTATGCCTGATGTTATTGTAAGTGAGATATGCCTGATGTTATTGTCAGTGAGATATGTCTCATGTTATTGTCAGTGAGGTATGCCTGATGTTATTGTCAGTGAGGTATGCCTGATGACATTGTCAGTGAGATATGTTGACGTTATTGACAGTGACAGACGTCTGATGTTATTTTCAGTGAGATTTGCTTGACGTCATTGTGACTTAGTTATGCCTGATATTATTGTCAGTGAGATATGCCTGATGTTATTGTCAGTGAGATATGCCTGATGTTATTGTCAGTGAGATATGCCTGATGTTATTGTCAGTGAGGTATGCCTGATATTATTGTCAGTGAGGTGTGTCTGATGTTATTGTCAGTGAGATATGCCTGATGTTATTGTCACTGAGATACACCTGATGTTACTGTCAGTGAGATATGCCTGATGTTATTGTCAATGAGATACGCCTGATCTTATTGTCAGTGAAATATGTCTGATATTATTGTCAGTGAGATATGCCTGATGTTATTGTCACTGAGATACACCTGATGTTACTGTCAGTGAGATATGCCTGATGTTATTGTCAATGAGATACGCCTGATCTTATTGTCACTGAGATATGGCTGATCACATTGTCAGTGAGGTATGCCTGATGTTATTGTCAGTGAGGTATGCCTGATGACAATGTCATTGAGATATGGTTGACGTTATTGACAGTGACAGACGTCTGATGTTATTTTCAGTGAGATTTGCTTGAAGTCATTGTGACTTAGTTATGCCTGATATTATTGTCAGTGAGATATGCCTGAAGTTATTGTCAGTGAGTTACAGCTGATATTATTGTCATTGAGATATGCCTAATGTTATTGTAAGCGAGATATGCCTGATCTTATTGTCACTGAGATATGGCTGACCTCATTGTCAGTGAGATATGCCTGATGTTATTTTCAGTGATGTATGTCTGATGTTATTGTCATTGATAATGGCCTGATGTTATTGTAAGTGAGAAATGCCTGATCTTATTGTCAGTGAGATATGCCTGAGGTTATTGTCAGTGAGGTATGCCTGATGTTATTGTCAGTGAGATATGCCTGATCTCATTGCCTGCGAGATATGCCTGATGTTCTTGTCAGTGAGATACACCTGATGTTATTGTCAGTGAGTTACAGCTGATATTATTGTCAGTGAGATATGCCTAATGGTATTGTTAGTGAGATATGCCTGATCTTATTGTCACTGAGATCTGGCTGATCTCATTGTCAGTGAGGTATGCCTGATGTTATTGTCAGTGAGGTATGCCTGATGACAATGTCATTGAGATATGGTTGACGTTATTGACAGTGACAGACGTCTGATGTTATTTTCAGTGAAATTTGCTTGACGTCATTGTGACTGAGTTATGCCTGATATTATTGTCAGTGAGATATGCCTGCTGTTATTGTCACTGAGATACACCTGATGTTACTGTCAGTGAGATACGCCTGATCTTATTGTCAGTGAGATATGTCTGATGTTATTGTCAGTGAGGTATGCCTGATGGTATTGTCAGTGAGGTATGGCTGATGATATTGTCAGTGAGATCTGTCTGATGTTATTGTCAGTGAGGTATGCCTGATATTATTGTCAGTGAGGTGTGTCTGATGTTATTGTCAGTGAGATATGCCTGATGTTATTGTCAGTGAGGTATATCTGATGTTATTGTCAGGGAGATACACCTGATGTTAATATCAGTGAGATACACCTGATGTTATTGTCAGTGAGGTATGCCTGGTGTTAATGTCAGTGAGATACAGCTGATATTATTGTCTGTGAGATATGCCTAATGTTATTGTTTGTGAGATTAGCCTGATCTTATTGTCAGTGAAATATGCCTCATATATTTTCAGTGAGATCTGCCTGACATCATTGTATGTGAGGTATGCCTGATGGTATTGTTAGTGAGATATGCCTGATGTTATTGTCAGTGAGACACACCTTATGTTATTGTCAGTGAGTTATGTCTGATGTTATTGTCAGTGAGATATGTCTGATGGTATTGTCAGTGAGATATGCCTGTTATTACTGTCAGTGAGATACAGCTGATATTATTGTCAGTGAGGTATGCCTGATGTTATTGTCAGTGAGATATGCCTGATATTATTGTCAGTGAGATATGTCTGATGTTATTGTCAGGGAGATACCCCTGTTGTTACTGTCAGTGAGATACAGCTGATATTATTGTCAGTGAGATATGCCTAATGTTATTGTTAGTGAGATATGCCTGATCTTATTGTCAGTGAGATATGGCTGATCTCATTGTCAGTGAGGTTTGCCTGATGTTATTGTCAGTGAGGTATGCCTGATGTCATTGTCAGTGAGATATGTTGACGTTATTGACAGTGACAGACATCTGATGTTATTTTCAGTGAGATTTGCTTGACGTCATTGTGACTTAGTTATGCCTGATATTATTGTCAGTGAGATACACCTGATGTTATTGTCAGTGAGATACAGCTGATATTATTGTCAGTGAGATATGACTAATGTTATTGTTTGTGAGATTAGCCTGATCTTATTGTCAGTGAGATATGCCTGAGGTTATTTTCAGTGAGATCTGCCTGACATCATTGTATGTGAGGTATGCCTGATGGTATTGTCAGTGAGATATGCCTGACGGTATTGTCAGTGAGATATGCCTGATGTTATTGTCAGTGAGATATGTCTGATGTTATTGTCAGTGAGGTATGCCTGATGTTATTGTCAGTGAGGTATGCCTGATGACATTGTCAGTGAGATATGTTGACGTTATTGACAGTAACAGACGTCTGATGTTATTTTCAGTGAGATTTGCTTGACGTCATTGTGACTTAGTTATGCCTGATATTATTGTCAGTGAGATATGCCTGAAGTTATTGTCAATGAGATACGCCTGATCTTATTGTCAGTGAAATATGTCTGATGTTATTGTCAGTGAGATATGTCTGATGTTATTGTCAGTGAGGTGTGTCTGATGTTATTGTCAGTGAGGTATGTCTGATGTTATTGTCAGTGAGGTATGCCTGATATTATTGTCAGTGAGGTATGCCTGATGTTATTGTCAGTGAGGTATGCCTGATGACATTGTCAGTGAGATATGTTGACGTTATTGACAGTGACAGACGTCTGATGTTATTTTCAGTGAGATTTGCTTGACGTCATTGTGACTTAGTTATGCCTGATATTATTGTCAGTAAGATATGCCTGAAGTTATTGTCAGTGAGTTACAGCTGATATTATTGTCATTGAGATATGCCTAATGTTATTGTTAGCGAGATATGCCTGATCTTATTGTCACTGAGATATGGCTGACCTCATTGTCAGTGAGATATGCCTGATGTTATTTTCAGTGATGTATGTCTGATGTTATTGTCATTGATAATGGCCTGATGTTATTGTAAGTGAGAAATGCCTGATCTTATTGTCAGTGAGATATGCCTGAGGTTATTGTCAGTGAGGTATGCCTGATGTTATTGTCAGTGAGATATGCCTGATCTCATTGTCTGCGAGATATGCCTGATGTTCTTGTCAGTGAGATACACCTGATGTTATTGTCAGTGAGTTACAGCTGATATTATTGTCAGTGAGATATGCCTAATGGTATTGTTAGTGAGATATGCCTGATCTTATTGTCACTGAGATATGGCTGATCTCATTGTCAGTGAGGTATGCCTGATGTTATTGTCAGTGAGGTATGCCTGATGACAATGTCTTTGAGATATGGTTGACGTTATTGACAGTGACAGACGTCTGATGTTATCTTCAGTGAGATTTGCTTGACGTCATTGTGACTGAGTTATGCCTGATATTATTGTCAGTGAGATATGCCTGATGTTATTGTCACTGAGATACACCTGATGTTACTGTCAGTGAGATATGCCTGATGTTATTGTCAATGAGATACGCCTGATCTTATTGTCACTGAGATATGGCTGATCTCATTGTCAGTGAGGTATGCCTGATGTTATTGTCAGTGAGGTATGCCTGATGACAATGTCATTGAGATATGGTTGACGTTATTGACAGTGACAGACGTCTGATGTTATTTTCAGTGAGATTTGCTTGACGTCATTGTGAGTGAGTTATGCCTGACGTTATGGTCAGTGAGATATGCCTGATGTTATTGTCAGGGAGATACACCTGATGTTACTGTCAGTGAGATATGCCTGATATTATTGTCAATGAGATACGCCTGATCGTATTATCAGTGAGATATGGCTGATGTTATTGTCAGTGAGGTATGCCTGATATTATTGTCAGTGAGGTGTGTCTGATCTCATTGTCAGTGAGATATGCCTGATGTTATTGTCAGGGAGATACATCTGATGTTATTGTCAGTGAGATATGCCTGATGTTATTGTCAGTGAGATATGCCTGATGTTATTGTCAGTGAGATATGCCTGGTGTTAATGTCAGTGAGATACACCTGATGTTATTGTCAGTGAGGTATGCCTGATGTTATTGTCAGTGAGATATGTCTGATGTTATTGTCAGTGAGGTATGCCTGATGATATTGTCAGTGAGATTTGCCTGAGGGTATTTTCAGTGAGATATATCTGATGTTATTGTCAGTGAGAAATGCCTGATGTTATTGTCAGTGAGATATGCCTGATGTTATTGTCAGTGAGGTATGCCTGATGGTATTGTCAGTGAGGTATGACTGAAGGTATTGTCAGTAAGGAATGTCTGATGTTATTGTCAGTGTGATGTGCCTGATGTTATTGTCAGTGAGATACGCCTGATGTTATTGTCAGTGAGGTATGGCTGATGTTATTGTCAGTGAGATATGTCTGATGTTATTGTCAGTGAGGTATGCCTGATGGTATTGTCAGTGAGATATGTCTGATGTTATTGTCAGTGAGACATGCCTGACGGCATTGTCAGTGAGATATGCCTGATGTTATTGTCAGTGAGAAATGCCTGATGTTATTGTCAGTCAGATATGCCTGAAGTTATTGTCACTGAGATATGGCTGATCTCATTGTCAGTGAGGTATGTCTGATGTTATTGTCAGTGAGTTATGTCTGATGTTATTGTCAGTGAGGTATGTCTGATGTTATTGTCAGTGAGGTATGTCTGATGTTATTGTCAGTGAGGTATGCCTGATGTTATTGTCAGTGAGGTATGGCTGATGTTATTGTCAGCGAGATTTGTCTGATGTTATTGTCAGTGAGCTGTGCCTGATGTAATTGTCAGTGAGATATGCCTGATGTAATTGTCAGTGAGATATGCCTGATGTCATTGTCAGTGAGGTATGCCTGATGTTATTTTCAGTGAGATACACATGATGTTATTGTCAGGGAGATACAGCTGATATTATTGTCAGTGAGATATGCCTAAGGTTATTGTTAGTGAGATATGCCTGATGTCATTGTCAGTGAGGTATGCCTGATGTCATTGTCAGTGAGGTATGCCTGATGTTATTTTCAGTGAGGTATGCCTGATGTCTTTGTCAGTGAGATATGGTTGACCTTATTGACAGTGACATATGTCTGATGTTATTTTCAGTGAGATTTGCTTGACATCATTGTGAGTGAGTTATGCCTGAATTTATGGTCAGTGAGATATGCCTGATGATATTGTGAGTGAGATATGCCTGATGTTATTGTCAGGGAGATACACCTGATGTTACTGTCAGTGAGATATGCCTGATGTTATTGTCAATGAGATGCGCCTGATCTTAATGTCAGTGAGATATGTCTGATGGTATTGTCAGTGAGTGATGTCTGATGTTATTGTCAGTGAGGTATGGCTGATGTTATTGTCAGTGAGATATGCCTGATGTTATTGTCAGTGAGATATGTCTGATGTTATTGTCAGTGAGGTATGCCTGAGGTTGTTGTCAGTGAGATATGCCGAATATTATTGTCAGTGAGATATGTCTGATGGTATTGTCAGTGAGGTATGTCTGATGTTATTGTCAGTGAGATATGCCTGATGTCATTGTCAGTGAGATATGCCTGATGTTATTGTCAGTGAGATATGTCTGATGTTATTGTCAGTGAGGTATGCCTGAGGTTGTTGTCAGTGAGATATGCCGAATATTATTGTCAGTGAGATATGTCTGATGGTATTGTCACTGAGGTATGTCTGATGTTATTGTCAGTGAGATATGCCTGATGTCATTGTCAGTGAGATATGCCTGATGTTATTGTCAGTGAGATATGCCGAATATTAATGTCAGTGAGATATTCCTGATGTTATTGTCAGTGAGATATGCCTCATGTTATTGTCAGTGAGGCATAGCTGATGTTATTGTCAGTGAGATATTCCTGATGTTATTGTCAGTGAGGTATGGCTGATGTTATTGTCAGTGAGATATGCCTGATGTTATTGTCAGTGAGATATGCCTGATGTTATTGTCAGTGAGATATGTCTGATGTTATTGTCAGTGAGGTATGCCTGATATTATTGTCAGTGATATATGCCTGATGTTATTGTCAGTGAGATATGTCTGATGGTATTGTCAGTGAGGTATGGCTGATGTTATTGTCAGTGAGATATGCCTGATGTTATTGTCAGTGAGATATGTCTGATGTTATTGTCAGTGAGGTATGCCTGATGTTATTGTCAGTGAGATATGCCGAATATTATTGTCAGTGAGATACACCTGATCTCATGGTCAGTGAGATAAGACTCATGTTATTGTCAGTGAGGTATAGCTGATGTTATTGTCAGTGAGATATTCCTGATGTTATTGTCAGTGAGGTATGGCTGATGTTATTGTCAGTGAGATATGCCTGATGTTATTGTCAGTGAGATATGCCTGATCTTTTTGTCAGTGAGATATGCCTGATGTTATTGTCAGTGAGATATGCCTGATGTTATTGTCTGTGAGGTGTGTCTGATGTTATTGTCATTGAGATATGCCTGATGTTATTGTTAGTGAGAAATGCCTGATCTTTTTGTCAGTGAGATATGCCTGATGTTATTGTCAGTGAGATATGCCTGATGTTATTGTCTGTGAGGTATGTCTGATGTTATTGTCATTGAGATATGTCTGATGTTATTGTCGATGAGGTGTGCCTCATATTATTATCAGTGAGATATGACTGATGTTAATGTCAGTGAGGGATGCCTGATATTATTGTCAGTGAGATATGCCTGATGTGATTGTCAGTGAGGTATGCCTGATGTTATTGTCAGTGAGGTATACCTGATGTTATTGTCAGTGAGATATGCCTGGTGTTATTGTCAGTGAGATACACCTGATGTTACTGTCAGTGAGATACAGCTGATATTATTGTCAGTGAGATATGCCTAATGTTATTGTTAGTGAGATATGCCTGATCTTATTGTCACTGAGATATGGCTGGTCTCATTGTCAGTGAGGTATGCCTGATGTTATTGTCAGTGAGGTATGGTTGACGTTATTGACAGTGAGTTATGTCTGATGTTATTGTCAGTGAGAAATGCCTGATGTTTTTGTCAGTGAGATATGCCTTATGTTATTGTCAGTGAGGTATGTCTGATGTTATTGTCAGTGAGGTATGCCTAATGTTATTGTCAGTGAGATATGGCTGGTCTCATTGTCAGTGAGGTATGCCTGATGTCATTGTCAGTGAGATATGGTTGACGTTATTGACAGTGAGTTATGTCTGATGTTATTGTCAGTGAGAAATGCCTGATGTTTTTGTCAGTGAGATATGCCTTATGTTATTGTCAGTGAGGTATGTCTGATGTTATTGTCAGTGAGGTATGCCTGATGTTATTGTCAGTGAGATATGGCTGATGTTATTGTCAGTGAGAAATGCTTGATGTTATTGTCAGTGAGATATGGCTGAAGTTATTGTCAGTGTGATATGGTTGACGTTATTGACAGTGACATACGTCTGAGGTTATTTTCAGTTAGTTTAGCTTGACGACATTATGAGTGAGTTGTGCCTGAAGTTATGGTCACTGAGATATGCCTGATGTTATTGTCAATGAGATACGCCTGATGTTATTGTCAGTGAGGTTTGGCTGATGTTATTGTCAGTGAGTTATGTCTGATGTTATTGTCAATGAGATATGTCTGATGTTATTGTCAGTCAGATATGCCTGATGTTATTGCCAGTGAGGTATGTCTGATGTTATTGTCAGTGAGATACAGCTGATATTATTGTCAGTGAGATATGCCTGATCTTATTGTCAGTGAAGTATGCCTGATGTCATTGTCAGTAAGATATGGTTGACGTTATTGACAGTGACATACGTCTGATGTTATTTTCATGGAGATTTGCCTGACGCCATTGTCAGTGAGGTATGCCTGATGTTATGGTCAGTGTGATATGCCTGATGTTATTGTCAGTGAGGTGTGTCTGATGTTATTGTCAGGGAGATACACCTGATGTTACTGTCAGTGAGATATGCCTGATGTTTTTTTCAGTGAGGTATGCCTGGTGTTAATGTCAGTGAGATACACCTGATGTTAATATCAGTGAGATACACCTGCTGTTATTGTCAGTGAGATATGCCTAATGTTATTGTTTGTGAGATGAGCCTGATCTTATTGTCAGTGAGATATGCCTGATGTATTTTCAGTGGGATCTGCCTGACATTATTGTGAGTGAGGTATGCCTGATGGTATTGTCAGTGAGACACACCTGATGTTATTGTCAGTGGGATATGCCTGATGTTATTGTCAGTGAGGTATGCCTGTTGTTATTGTCAGTGAGATATGCCTGATGGTATTGTCAGTGTGATATGTCTGATGTTATTGTCAGTGAGATATGTCTGACGTTAATATCAGTGTGATATTCCTGATGTTATTGTCAGTGAGACATGCCTGATGTTATTGTCAGTGACGTATGTCTGATGTTTTTGTCAGTGAGATATGCCTGATGTTATTGTCAGTGAGGTATGCCTGATGTTAATGTCAGTGAGGTATGCCTGACATTAATGTCAGTTAGGTATGCCTGATGTTATTGTCAGTGACGTATGTCTGATGTTATTGTCAGTGAGGTATGTCTGATGTTATTGTCAGTGAGATATGCCTGACGTTAATGTCAGTGAGGTATGCCTGACATTAATGTCAGTGAGGTATGCCTGATGTTATTGTCAGTGAGTTATGTCTGATGTTATTGTCAGTGAGGTATGTCTGATGTTATTGTCAATGAGATATGCCTGACGTTAATGTCAGTGAGGTATGCCTGACATTAATGTCAGTGAGGTATGCCTCATGTTATTATCAGTGATGTATGTCTGATGTTATTGTCAGTGAGGTATGTCTGATGTTATTGTCAGTGAGATATGCCTGACGTTAATGTCAGTGAGGTATGCCTGACATTAATGTCAGTGAGGTATGCTTCATGTTATTGTCAGTGAGGTATGCCTTTGTCCGGTTTTGTGGAGGGGAGTGCTGTTTCTCCCAGAAACCACCCCACTGTGCGTTCGTTATCTCCAGCCTCCCCTGACTGTGTGTGTGATTCTGGGGTCAGGGTGATGGCCTAGTTGTGTTAATCCTGAGGCTGAATTTGGGGAGCATGAGTTTGAATCCTGTCTCAGCAGACGAATGAATTTGAATTCAACAACTATCGGGAGTTAAGAGTTAGATGACGACCATAAATCCAGTGTTGATTGTTGTAAAAACACATCTGGGTCATTAATATCGTTTATGAAAGGCAATCTCACATCCTTACCTGGTCTGGCCTTCATGTGACTCCAGACCGTCAGCAATGTGGTTGACTCTTACCTGCCCTCTGGGCAATTAGGAATAGGCAATAAATACTGACCTCGTCAGTAAAGTCCTCATCCTGTGCATAAATAAAACAAATAATCATGTGTCTGTCTGCACTCACTGTTCATAAATGTATTGACTATGTGCAAATACCTGTAGCCCTGCACGAACCATTCTGTCTCTCACTGGCCTATGTGACATCATTGCTGGCCAACCCTCCTAATCCCACGTGTACTTTAAGCTTTCTTTAGCCTACTCCTATTGGACCAATCAGAGCCTCCTCGACACCCAATCAGCACACGGTTTCTCCTGCAGTAGACGTTGTTGTTCCCATTGGAGTTTGGAACTCTTGTTTCTGTCCTGACGAGAGCAAGATGAAATGTTTCAGTGACACATCCCCCTGTTTGCAGCAATAATCCATTTTTATTTCAAGCAAAGCATCTTCCTGAAGATAGTTTATCTCAGCGTAGTAAAGTGTTGATTACTAATTTCACACAGTTTAGTTTCAACTCACAAGGCTTCAGCTTAATGAATGCATTATTATATCAAATTATTTTCGCATTGATAACTCATTAAGGAAAGGAATGATTCTAACATCTAAACAAACCATCTGACTGATTTTGGGAGTAAATATGGAAGTGTAAAAGTATGACTCTGTTACACCATTGCCTTTGAGTCAGGGAATGCTTGGTTCAAACTTCAGTGACTTCATGTTCTAATTCAGACAGACACTCCTGGGGCTAACCATTAACCAGACCATATCAATACAACAGCTTCATGACAATCTCAGAGGCTAGGAATCCTGATTCTCCTCCTGACTCTCCAAAGTTTGTCCATCATCTTCAAGTTAAGATTGTGTCAGAGTCATAAAAGTTTCACAGTACAGAAGGAGGCCCTTCAGCCCATCATGCCTACACTGGCCATCAAGCATTGATCCCTAGCCTTGTGTGCTGTGGTATTTTAGGTGTTCATCTGAACACTTCTTCAATGCATGTGAGGGAATCCTCCCCACTTGCCCTGGATGGGGGCAGCTCCAACAACACTCAAGAAGCTTGACACCATCCAGGATAAAGCAGCCCACTTGATTGACACCACACCCACAAATACTGATTCCCTCCACGATGAAACAGTAGTGGGTACTGTATGCACGATGCACCTTGTACAATAAGGAGGTGATAATATAGTGGTATCATCACTGTGTAATCCAAAGACCCAGGATTTACTCCAAGGACCTGAGTTCAAATCCTTCCTTCTACAAGATACCCCATCCAAGCGTCGCATCATCCTGACTTGGAAATATATCCGCTTTCCTTCAGTGTCACTGGATCAAAATCCTGGGATTCCCTCCCTAAGGACATTGTGGGTCAACCTACAGCACACAGACTGTAGCGGTTCAAGAAGGCAGCTCACCCCCACCTTCTCAAGGGGCAACTGGGGACAGGTAATAAATGCATTCCCTGAATGAATTTCTTTTCTTAAAAACACAAGTGAGTAATGAGCCAGGTGAACCCCCAGCATGAAATCTTGGTTCTGGACGGTGGGTAGACCCTCCAATTCACACCCCTCCTGACAGCAGGGTTTCCTCACCTCTCCTTACTTTCCATTCACAGAAGGAGGGCATCCCTGGCCAGGCCAACTCTTATGGCCAGATTAAGAATTATCCACTGCTGAGGGTCTGGAGTCACGTGTAGACCAGACCAGGTAAGGATGGCAGTTTCCTTCCCTAAAGGACATTAGTGAATCAGATGGGTTTTGCCAGCAATCAATTCCGTTGATTCTTAATTCCAGCTTATTACTGAATCCAAATTCCACCATCTGCTGTGGTGGGATTCGAACCCGGGTCCCCAGAACATCACCTGGGTCTCTGGCTTAACATTTCAGCAATAACAGCATTAATCCATCACTGCCTCTCCTGTCCTCTCCCTTGTTTGGTGGCTGGGAACAAAGGATTTAAGAGGAGAAAGTGAGGACTGCAGATGCTGGAGATCAGAGCTGAAAATGTGTTGCTGGAAAAGCGCAGCAGGTCAGGCAGCATCCAAGGAGCAGGAGAATCGACGTTTCGGGCATGAGCCCTTCATTCCTGAAGAAGGGCTCATGTCCGAAACGTCGATTCTCCTGCTCCTTGGATGCTGCCTGACCTGCTGCGCTTTTCCAGCAACACATTTTCAACAAAGGATTTACCCAAAGCCAAGTCCTATGGTCAGAGGCTGGATGGGCTGAGCCCAGGGCTCCTACATCCCACCGGTCTCTCAGCTGGAGAGCTCAGGGAGATTCCAACACCCAAATCCCATTGTGAAAGCAGTGAACAACACGTTTTATACAGATCCCTTTCTCTGTAACAGAGACAAAGCCACTTGTCAGAATGCAGCCCATACAGTCCCTAGAGTTTGTGTGTGTCTCTGATCAGAGTGGCGTCTTGTCAGATACGATCCCAACAAGATGCGTGGAAGATGGGGCTCTAATTGGGGTGATCTGCCACTGAACTGCAGTGTGGTGGTAGGGGAGAGTTTCGCTGTGAATGAGATTACCTGCACTTTCATTGACGTTAAACAATTGTATTTCCATCACTGGTCCCCTCTATGAAAGGGAAGACATTGCATTCTCATAGAACCTCAGGATACTCTAAAGTGTTTCACAATCAATTAAATACCTTGCCAGTGATCACTGTAAACACAGGAAAGGAGTAGGCTATTTGGCCCCTCAAGTCTGTTCTTCCATTCAATAGGATCACGGCTGATCTGACATTCCTCACAACCAGGTTCCTGCCCTTGCCCCGTAATCCTCGATTCCCTGAATGATCAAAACTCTATTGATCTCAGCCTTAAATATAGACAAGGACTCTGCCCCCACAGCTCTCTCTGCGACATGGAGTTGCAAAGACCTCTGGGAGACAAAATTCCTCCTCATCTCCGTCTTAAACTGGAGCCCCTTTATTCTGAGACTGTGCCCTCTGGTCCTAGACTCTCCCATGAGTGGGAAACACCCTCTCAGCATTGACCCTGTCAAAGCCCCTTTGAGGATTATGTATCCTTCAATAAGGTCACCTTTCATTCTTCCAAACCCCAGGGAGTAGAGTCCCAACCTGTTTAGCCTTTGCTCATAAGACAATCTGTCCATACCAGAGACCATCCAAGTGAGCCTTCTCTAACCTGCCTCCACTGAAACGATGTCTTTATCTTAAATAAGGGACCAAAACTGCTCACAGTGCTCCAGATGTGGTCTCCCCAGCCCCTTGTCCGGTTGCAGTAAGACTTCCCTACTCTTAGACTCCAATCCCCTTGGAATAAGGGCCAACATTCCATTGGCCTTCCTGATTACCTGCTGTACCTGTGTGCCAGCTTTCTGTGCTTCAAATCATAGAATTCATACCTGGTGGAAGCTGGCCATTTGAGCTATCCAATCTGCACCAACCTTCCAAAGAACATTTCACACCCCTACCCTATCCCTCTAAGCCCACATTTACTGCGGCCAATCCACCAAACCTGCACATCTTTGGACATCTTGTATTTCATCCACAAGTTTCCCCCCCCGCTCCCTCCCAAGTCCCTTGTGTTGCAGCTTTCTGCAGTTCCTCTCCTTTTAAATATTATGATGCTCTTTGGTTCTCTATTCCAAAATAATCAGCTTCATATTTTCCAACATAATGCTCCATTTTTGCCCAAATGTGTAACCTATCCACATCTCTCTGTAAACTCTTCATCTCCCTCTCTCGCAACTTGCCTTTTCTCCTTTTTATGTGTTGTCTGTAAAATTGTGTACAAGACATTCACTTTCCTCCTCCCAGTTATTAATACTGATTGTGACCAGTTGCATTCCCAGCACTGATCCCTGTGGAATCATCACTGGTTTGAACCAGCCCTCTGTCCATGCCAATACTCCACGCTGTACAGCTCTCTGACTCTAAACATCAGAACATAGAGCATAGACCATTACAGCGCAGTACAGGCCCTTCGGCCCTCAATGTTGCGCCGGCCCTCAATGTTGCGCTGGCCTGTGGAACCAATCTGAAGCCCAGCTAACCTACACTATTCCATTATCATCCATCTGTCTGTCCAATGAACATTTAAATGCCCTTAAAGTTGGTGGGTCTACTGCTGTTGCAGGCAGTGCTTTCCATGCCCTTACTGAGTAAAGAAACTACCTCTGACACTATGAATGTTTGAAGTATCCTTCACCATAAAAACTGTTTAACTCCTTTGCCATTTCCTTGTTCCCCAAAACTTCTCCCCAAATGCATTATCTAAAAGGCCGACATTAACTTTGATCTTTCTCTTGCTTTCATTAATATTTAAAGGAGCTTCTGTTGTGAGTTTTTATATTCCTTGTTAATTTGCCCTCAAAGTTTATTTTCTCTCTCTTTACTATCTGTTTAGTTCTGCTAGATTCTGAATTTATTTACAGACAAAGAAAACTGCAGATGCTGGAATCCACAGTAGACAGGCAGGAGGCTGGAGGAACACAGCAAGCCAGGCAGCAACAGGAGGTGAAGTCAGCATTTTGGGTGTAACCCATCTTTAGGGCTGGGGCTGGGTGCGGGGGGGGGGGGGGGGAGCTGCAGGTAAAGGGGGTGCCGGGGGCAGGGTGGTGAAGTGGGGATAGGTGAAGACAGGTAGAGGGTACGACCTGGTTGGTCAACGGGAGGAATGAATCTGGTTGGTGGCAGGGAGGAGTGGAAGGGAGGGGGAGGGGCTGGGAAGGGAGTTGGGGGATGGGAAGGGAGGTTATTTGAAATTGGAAAACTCAATGGGTTCGTCCGGGCTGTAGACCAGTCTGACCTCCCAGTCACCACCCATTTTAATTCCCACTCCCATTCCATGACCATCCTTGCACTCTTCCATTGCTGCAGTGAATCTGACCTCAAATTGGAGGAACAACACCTCATCTTCCGCCTGGGCAGCTTACAGCCCGGAGGGCTCAACATTGAGTTCTCCAATTTCAAGTAACCTCCCTTCCCAGCCCCTCCCCCTTCCACTCCTCTGACCAACCCTTCCTTCCAGTCACCAACCGGAGTCATTCCTTCCATCAACCAACCAGGTTGTACCCTCTACCTGTCTTCACCTATCCCCCACCTCACCACCCTGGCCCTCTCCCCATACATTACCCTTCCTTCCTCCCACCCCCTTTATCTGCAGCTCCCTCTACACCCACCCCCAGTACTGAAGAAGGGTTACACCTGAAACATTGACTTCTCCACCTCCAGATGATGCCTGGCGTGCTGTGTTCTTCCAGCCTCCTGTTTGGATTCTCAATTTATCCCAATCCTCAGGGCTATCACTAACTTTTACCTCCTTCGCTTTTTCTCAGCTGAATACTCTCCTTCACTTCCTTGGTTAGCCATGATTGGGTTTACCCCGTCTTAAAAATTTCCCTCATTCCTGGGAAGTAATTACCTCCTTCAATATCTACCACGACTTTGCTACTGTCCTTCCTGCTAATCTAGCCACCCAGTTCACTTTAGTTAACTCTACCCTCATCTCAAAGTAAAACTCCCTTTTCTCAAAGAGTCATACAGAAACTGGCCCTTCAGCCCCTCTCCTCCATACTGATCAGGTTTCCTAAACTGAACGAGTCCCATTAGCCCATATCCCTCTAAACCTTTCCTATCCATTTCCCTGTCCAACTATCTTTTAAATGTTGTAATTGTACCAACCTTCATCATTTCCTCTGACAGCTCATTCCATACACGCACCACCCTCTCTGTGAAAAAGTTGTCCCTTAAGTCTCTTTTGATCTTTCCCTTCTCACCTTAAACTTATGCCTTCTAGTTTTGGACTCCCCTGCCCTCAAGCAAAGACTTTTACTATTGTTCTTATCTCGGCCCCTTATGATTTTATAAACCTCTGTAAGGTCAGCCCTCAGCCTCTGGTGCTCCAGGGAAAACAGCCCCAGCCTATCTAGCCTCTCTTTTAACTCCAGTTTCAGTAACATCCATGTAAATCTTTTTTGCATCTTTTCCAGTTTAGTAACATTCCTCCTATCGCAGAGCGACCAGCATTGTACACAGTACCCCCAGTATGGCAACTAGTACTGTGACTGGTGAAAGTGAGCGTGTCAAATACCTTCCTAACCACCCTGTCTACTAATGATGCCACCTTCAAGTAACCCCTGGGTCCCTCTGTTCAACAACACTCCCAAAAATCTTTACCATTAACTGTGTAAGTCCTGCCCGGTTTGACTTACCAAAATGCAACACCTCACATTTTTAAAAATTAAACTTAAGTTAAACACAGTTGTTTCCCACCCAAGTTTCTCACTCTCAACCTGAATATTAAATGCTATTAATTTATGATAACTGCTTCCTAGAGGATCTTTTACTTGGTGGTCATTTGTTCAACCCAACTCATTACCTATTACCAGATCCAGAATTGTGCTTGGCTTCATGACACATTGCTCTCGGAAACTATCACTAATACACACTTCGATTTCCAGTCTGATTAGCCCAATCAATATGAACACTGAATTGACCCATAATTATTGCTCTATTCTTTTCACAAGCTCCTTTTATTTGATAATTGATATCCTTTCCCACAGAGTGGCTACTGTTTGGGGGTTTTCCTATCACAGCATCCTTTCCTTTGCTGTTTTGTACCTCTACCCAAACAGACTCCATCATCCAAGCCTAGATCATCTCTCAGAACTGTCCTCATTTCATCTCTTATTATCACTGCTACCCCTCCAGCCTTTCTATCCTTTCTGGGTCTCTGAAAGGTCACATATCCCTGAATGTTAAGTTCCCAATTTCAATCCCCTTTGTAACCAAGTTTCTGCTATCAGGGATTGTATTCATTTATTCCAATTTGCTCCATCAGTTTGTCTACCTTATTCCGAATGTTCCGTGTCATGTGATAGACCTTTCCTCGCCATATACCCACCCAGATGCCTTGTAAATGCTGTAATTGTACCAGTCTCCACACTTCCTCTGGCAGCTCATTCCGCACACACACCACCCTCTGCGTGAAAATGTTGCCCCTCAGGTCCCTTTTAAACCTTTCCCTGTCACCTTAAATCTATGCCCTCTACTTTCTACTGTATAGAAAAGATCTTGGCTATTCACCTTATCCATTCCCCCCCAACAAAGTCTTTGCTCTGTTATTGAGTTTCCCTGCATTTTTATGTTTTCTTAGTCCAACATAACATTCTGGGAGAAAAAGTGGACTGCAGATGCTCGAGATCAGAGTCAAAATGTGTTGTGCTGGAAAAGCACAGCAGGTCAGGCAGTATCCGAGGAGCAGGAGAGCCAACGTTTCGAGCATTAGCTCACATTCCTGATTAACAGCAGCCAGGACTATCAACCCTGGCCACAGAGAACAGTGTATATTCCCCTGACAATACTATCCCTGATTACAACATCATTTCTCTTGTCTCCCCACATTTTGAATGTCTCCCTGTACTGCGTTGCTGGGGTCAGTTTGCTCAATCGCCCCACAGGCCCCACTCTCATCCACGCAGGGAGCAAGTATCTCAAACACGTTCGACAAATCCAAGGGCTGAGGCTCCTTCAGCAGTGCCTCCTCAATCCTTCTACCTGCCTTGCTTGTAGTCACACCCACCAGTCACTGACCATTGATCAGTTTTGAGGTAGCTAGTCTCAGGGCTATGACTGCCTCCTGAGGCACAGCTTCCAGGTAACTCTCCCCTTCCCTGATGTGGCGCAGTATTTGAAGCTCAGACTCCAGCTCATCGACTCTGAGCCAGAGTTCCTCAGACAGCCAACACTTGCTCTAGATGTGGTCACTATAAACTACATCACGCAGGCACAACACATGGCCTGGTCCTGCATCTCTATTAATTTGTTCATTGAACATTTTCTACTGGTCTTTTAGATTAGATGAGATTAGATTCCCTACAGTGTGGAAACAGGCCCTTCGGCCAAACAAGTCCACACCGACCCTCTGAAGAGCAACCCACCCAGACCCATTCCCCTACATTCACCCCTGACTAATGCACCCAACACTACGGGCAATTTTTCATGGCTAATTCACCTAACGTGCACATCTTTGGACTGTGAGAGAAAACCGGAGCACCCGCAGGAAACCCACACAGACACGGGGAGAATGTGCAAACTCCACACAGACAGTCGCACGAGGTGGGAATTGAACCCGGGTCCCTGGCACTGGGAGGCAGCAGTGCTAACCACTGAGCCACTGTGCCGCCCCATAGAGTTCCAGGGATGTGGAGGAGACGATCGGCAAAATGATTCTGGGTAGGAGTGAAAGGAACAGGGTGGTCATTATGGGGGCCTTTAACTTCCCCAACATTGACTGGAAATGCTATAACTCTAGTATGTCGGATGGATCAGTTTTTGTCCAATGTGTACAGGAGGGTTTCCTGACACAGTATGGCGAAGGGTCGACAAGAGGGGAGGTCACACTGGATCTGGTGCTTGGTAATGAACCAGGCCAGGTGTTTGATTTAGTTGTAGGTGAACACTTTGGTGAGTGACCATAATTCGGTTACGTTTAGTTTAGCGATGGAAAGGGATAGGTACATTCCACAGGTCAAGAGTTATCGATGGGGCAAGGGCAATTATAATGTGATTAGGCAAGAATTAGGATGCATAGAATGGGGTAGCAAAATGCAGGGGATGGGGACAATGGAAATGTGGAGCTGGTTTAAGGAACAGATATTGCGTGTCCTTGATAGGTATGTCCCTGTCAGGCAGGGAGGAAGTGATAAGGTAAGGGAAGCATGATTTACCACAGAAATTGCATCTCTTATTAAGCAGAAGAGGGAGGCTTATGTGGCGTTGAGGTGAGATGGTACAGATGAGGCGATGGAGAGTTATAGATCAGCGAGGAAGGATTTAAAGAGTGAGTTAAGAAGAGCAAAGAGAGGACACGAGCAGTCTTTAGCAAATAGAATAAAGGAGAACCCTAAGGCTTTCTATAGGTATGTGAGGAATAAAAGGATGATTAGGGTAGGAATATGGCCAGTCAAAGACAGAAGTGGGAAGTTGTGTGTGGACCCTGTGGAGATCGGAGAGGTGCTAAACGAACATTTCTCATCGGTTTTCACTCAGGAAAAGGAGAATATTGTAGAGGAGAAGAATGAGGTGTGTGATATTAGACTAGAAAGGATCGAGGTTAGTTACAAACAGGTGTTATCAATTCTAGAAGGAGTGAAAGTAGACAAGTCCCCTGGGCCGGATGGGATTTATCTGAAGATTCTCTGGGAAGATAGGGAGGAGATAGCAGAGCCTTTGGCTTTGATATTTGAGTCGTCATTGTCAACAGGTTTAGTACCTGAGGACTGGAGGATTGCAAATGTTGTGCCCTTGTTCAAGAAGGGCAGTAGAGATGACCCAGGTAATTATAGACCAGTGAGTCTTACTACTGTTGTAGGAAAGGTTTTGGAAAGGATTATAAGAGATAAGATTTATAATTATCTAGCAAACAACAATTTTATTGGAAATAGTCAACATGGTTTCGTCAAGGGTAGGTCGTGTCTCACAAACCTCACTGAGTTTTTTGAGAAGGTGACCAAGCATGTGGATGAGGGTAAGGCAGTTGACATAGTGTACATGGACTTCAGTAAAGCCTTTGATAAGCTTCCACATGGTAGGCTGTTGGAGAAAATGCACAGGCATGGGATTGAGGGTGATTTAGCAGTTTGGATTAGAAACTGGCTTTCTGTAAGAAGGCAACGAGTGGTGGTTGATGGAAAATATTCAGCCTGGAGTCCAGTTACCAGTGGTGTGCCACAAAGGTCTGTTTTGGGACCACTGCTATTTGTTGTTTTTATAAATGACTTGGACTCAGGCATAGATGGGTGGATTAGTAAATTTGCAGATGACACTAAAGTCGGTGGAGTAGTGGACAGTTTGGAAGAATGTTACAGGTTGCAGTAGATTTGGATAAACTACAGAATTGGGCTGTGAGGTGGCAAATGAAGTTCAATGCAGCTAAATGTGAGGTGATGCACTTTGGGAAGAATAACAGGAAGGCAGGGTACTGGGTCAATGGAAAGATTCTTGGTAATGTGGATGTGCAGAGGGATCTTGGTGTCCATGTACATAGATCCCTGAAAGTTGCCACCCAGGTGGATAGTGCTGTTAAGAAGGCAATACAGTATGTTAGGTTTCATTGGTAAAGGGATTGAATTCCAGAGCCACAATATCATGCTGTAACTATATAAAACACTAGTGCGGCCACACTTGGAATATTGTGTACAGTTCTGGTCGCCATATTTCGGGAAGGATGTGGAAACATTGGAAAAGGTGCAGAGGAGATTTACCAGAATGTTGCCTGGTCTGGAGGGAAGGTCTTATGAGGAAAGACTGAGAAACGTGGGTCTGTTCTCATTGGAAAGAAGACGGCTAAGAGGGGATTTGATTGAGACATACAAGATGATCAGAGGATTAGATAGCGTAGACAGTGAGAGTCTTTTTCCTAGAATGATGACGTCAGCTTGTACGAGGGGGCTTAACTACAAATTGAGGGGTGATAGATTTAAGACAGATTACAGAGGCAGGCTCTTTACTCAGAGAGTGGTAAGGGCGTCGAATGCCCTGCCTTCCAATGTCATTAACTCAGCCACATTAGTGAGATTTAAACTATCCTTAGATAAGCACATGGATGATGATGGGATAGTGTAGGGGGATGAGCTTAGATTAGTTCACAGGTCAGTGCAACATTGAGGGCCGAAGGGCCTGTTCTGCTCTGTATTGTTCTATGTTCTATGTTCTAAACCCAAACAAGCAGACAAAACACGTCCAGAAACCCTAGCCACTCTCCCCTGTATCAAAGATAGCTCAGAAGTGACTGCCAGGCTACTTAGACCCCTTGGCATCATGGTAGCCCACAAACCCACCAACATACTAAAACAGCAGCTAATGAACTTGAAAGACCCTATACAGACAACAAGCAAAACTAACGTCATTTACAAAATACCGTGCAAGGACTGTAACAAACACTACATTGGACAAGCAGGCAGAAAACTAGCCGTCAGGATACATGAACACCAACTAGCCACAAAAAGACATGACCCTGTCTCACTAGTATCCTCACATACGGATGAGGAAGGACACCACTTCGACTGGGACAACACATCCATCCTAGGACAAGCCAAACCAAGACACACATGAGAATTCCTAGAAGTATGGCATTCCAACCAGAACTCTATCAATAAACACATTGACTTGGGTCCCATTTACCACCCCCTGAGAAAAAGAACAGGAAATGACATCTCCAACACAGAGAATGACATCACCACAGGAACTGACATCACCAGTCCGAAGAAACCTAGACACATAAATCGAAAGAGGGTCACTAACACCAGCTCCTCACCGGAGGCTCAGTGATGATGTAACCTAGTATGGTGATGAAACGTCTGAAGATTGTGAACCTTCCAGCTCAGCGAGCAAACCTATATCCAGAATAGATAGTCTAATTAGCAGCTGTCATCAAACAATGAACTGATAGTTTGAAGTGATGTCACACCTTTGTACTGGGCCCCGATCCTGGGTTTCAGTTTATCCTGTTAAAAAAATCCTTACAAATGATGAGTCAAAAAAAAAGCAAGTGAAAAGCATCTGTTCCCCTCTGCACAGATTTCCCACACTGCCTTAAATTCCCCAAACTATATACTCACATATAAAAACCAAAATAGCTGCGGATGCTGTAAATCAGAAACAAATACAGGAATTGCTGGTCTGGAAGCATCCGTGGAGAGAAATCAGAGTTAATTTTTCAGGCCCGTTGACCCAAAACGTTAACTCTGATTTCTCTTTACAAATGCTGCCAGACCTGCTGAGCTAGGACTTAAATACTTAATGGTAAGATCTGAGAGAGTGTTGCTGAACAAAGAGACCTTGAAGTGCAGGTTCATAGCTCCTTGAAAGTGGAGTCGCAGGGAGATAGGATAGTGAAGAAGGTGTAGAGGTGTAGTGGACAGCGAAGAAGGTCGCCTCAGATTACAACAGGATCTTGACCAGATGGGCCAATGGGCTGAGAAGTGGCAGATGGAGTTTAATTCAGATAAATGCAAGGTGCTACATTTTGGGAAAGCAAATCTTAGCAGGACTTATACACTTAATGGGAAGGTCCTAGGGAGTGTTGCTGAACAAAGAGACCTTGGAGTTCAGAGCTTCGTGAAAGTGGAGTCGCAGGTAGATAGGATAGTGAAGAAGGTGTTTGGTTTGCTTTCCTTTATTGGTCAGAGTATTGAGTACAGGGGTTGGGAGGTCATGTTGTGGCTGTACAGGACATTGGTTAGGCCTCGTTTGGAATATTGTGTGCAATTCTGGTCTCCTTCCTAACGGAAAGATGTTGTGAAACTTGAAAGGGTTCAGAAAAGACTTACAAGGATGTTGCCAGGGTTGGAGGGTTTGAGCTATAGGGAGAGGCTGAACAGGCTGGGACTGTTTTCCCTGGAGCGTCAGAGGCTGAGGGGTGACCTTATAGAGATATAAAAAATCATGAGGGGCATGGATAGGATAAATAGACAAAGTCTTTTCCCTGGGGTGGGGAGTCCAGAACTAGAGGGCATAGGTTTAGGGTGAGAGGGGAAAGATATAGAAGGGACCTAGGGGGCAACTTTTTCCACTCAGAGGGTGGTACATGTATGGAATGAGCTGCCAGAGGAAGTGGTGGAGGCTGGTACAATTGCAACATTTAAAAGGCATTTGGATGGGTTTATGAATAGGAAGGGTTTGGAGGGATATGTGTCAGGTGTTGACAGGTGGGACTAGATTGGGTTGGGATATCTGGTTGGCATGGACAGGTTGGACCGAAGGGTCTGTTTCCATGCTGTACAGCTCTATGACTACTCACGCAGACTAAATCTCACTCTGGATGTGATCTCTCCTTCCTGAACGTGTGCAGCTTGAGTAATATTTTAGAAACACCTTTATCCTTTGATTGAATGAGGGTATCACTGGCTGTGCCAGCATCTTTTCCTACCCTAATTGTCCTTGAACTGAGTGGCTCACTTGGGCATTTCAGAATCAGCTGATTTGCTGTTGGTCTGGAGTCACATACAGATCAGACTGGGTAAAGATGACAGTGTCTTCTGTCGAAGATATGAACAAACCAGATGGAGTTTTGTCTCATTGGTCAGTATCATTACAGTTATTTTTCATTCCAAGTTTACTCAAATTTTGCCATCGCCATGGGAGAGGGGATTTGACCCCAATTTCCCTGAGCATTAGTTTGGGTCTCATGGTTACCATCTGGTAATGTTACCATCACTCCACTGACCCCCGCCCCCCGCCCCCCCGAGATATTGGAATGGCAATATGGCAGTGGATCACTCCCACAGAAAATGATGCAGCAATGATCAGAATGTGACATGGGTTGATGAATAACTATTGGCCAGGACACAGGGAGAGACCACCCCCATTGTTTTTAAGGTATCTATGTTGACCAACAAAGACCAAACTACACTAATCCCATTGGCCTGCCCTTTGTAGTTTAAATGCTCATCGAGATGCTTCTTAAATATTGTGAGAATACCTGCCTCCAGCATCCTCTCAGGCAGCGCCTTCCATTTCTACCATCCTATTGGGTGAAACATGTTTTCCTTGAATTTTCTCTAAATCCTCACCTTAAACTTATGCCCTCTGGTCTTAGACATGTCTGCCATGGGGAAAAGATTCCCACAATCTACCCTGTCTATATACCTTTCATAATTTTGTGTCCCTCAGTCAGATCTCGCCCACCCACTCCCCTCCCCCCTCAGCCTCGCCTGCTCCAGGGGAAACAAACTCCGCCTACCCAGTCTCTCCTCTCCTTTCCATCCCAGGGCAACATCCAGGTGACCCTCCTTTGCACCCTCTCCAGTGTAATCACATCTTTCTGATAGTGTGGAGATCAGAACTGCACACGGTATTCCATCTGTTTTATGAAGTTGTAACAAGACTTCCTCACTCCTATATTCTACATCCCGGCTAAAGGAGGCAAGCATTCCATATACCTCCTTCCGCACCCTGCCTACCTGCGCTGACACCTTCAGGGATCTATGGAAAAGTACACCAAGATCTCTTTGTCCTTCAGTATTCCTAGGGACCTACCATTCATTATGTATATCCTTCCCTCATTCGACCTCCCAAAATGCATCAGCTCACATTTACTGGGATTAAATTCCATCTCCCATTGTGCTGCCCAATTTCCCAGCCGATCAATATCAGATTGTAGCCTGAGACCATCCTCCTCACTATCAACAACACCCACCAATGTTCATGTCATCTGCAAACTTACTAATTATACCTTCCACATCCAAATCCAAGTTGTTAACATACTTAACAAACAGCAAAGGGTCCCAGCACCGAACCCTGTGGTACATCATTGGTCACTGACTTCCAATCACAAACACAACCCTCCCACCATCACCCTCTGCTTCTGTTTGTAAGTCAATGTTGGATCCAGTTGGCCAACCTTCCTTGGATCCCATGGGCTCTTACCCTGTTTGATACACAGCTAGTTACCCTGAACAGAATTTACTCTGTGATGCTTTGACTCCATGTTGCCTCCTCCAGCTGGGGTCTGAAATGGCCCTGATAAACCAGTCAGTACAAGGGGCAATTAGGGATGGGCAAGAAATGAACACAAATAAAAATTCCCAAACCTTGGCAGCTCCTTCTCTCAAAAAGGCGCCATTGATGAGGAGATCTACAACTGGATCAGCGTGCCAACCCAGTCTTGCTTGATGAGGTGGCGCAATGATAACACTCTCCCCCTCTCAATGTCAGCAAAACAAAAGTCCTGATCATTGTCCTGAGGAAGCAAGGATGAGGACACCCCCCCCCCCCCCCCCCACTGCACCAACGGAGCTGAGGTGGAGAGGGTCGACAGCATCAAGTTCCCAGGGGTGACGATAACCAACAATCTGTCCTGGACTTCCCACGTAGATGCGTCGGTCAAGAAGGCACAATAATACCTCTTCCTCAGGCAGCTCAGGAAATTCCGCATGTCCATACGGACCCTCACTAACATTTACAGATGCACCATCGAGAGCATACTGTCTGGGTGCATCACGGCCTGGTACAGCAACTGCTCTGCCCAGGGCCGTAAGGAACTACAGAAGGCTGTGTGCACAGCCCAGACCATCCCGGAAGCCAACCTCCCATCCATGAACTCCATTTACAAGGCTCGTTGCTGCAGAAAAGCTGCCTACATCATCAAAGACCCCTCCCACCCTGGTAATGATCTCTGACAGCCTCTTCTGTCAGGCAGAACATACAGAAGCTTAAACACATGCACCAACAGGTTTAAGCCCTGCTGTTATTAGACTGGTGAATGGACCCCTCTCATTTTAAACCTAATGTTGATCTTGCTTTGTGTATCTCCTGTGCAGCCATAACCTTTTACGTCTTGCTCTGTCTGAGCACCCTATGATCTCCATGACCTTGTCTGCTATGATCAGCTGTACTACATGCAAAACAAACCTTCTCACTGTACTTAGGTACATGTGACAACAATAAATCAGATCAAATTAAATCAACTCCAGCCGTGAGAACTTGACAACAATGGCTTCAGGAAGTCAACAAAAGACCTCATTTTCAGAGCAGTTGCTAGCGTCACACTCCCGCACTGTGACAGACGAGGTTACCATGAAAGTTCTGCCTTCTCACCTTCTCTCCCCTTGCCTGAGGCATGGTGACCCTCAGGTTAAACCACCACAAGTCCTCTCTCTTTCTATCTCTCTCTCTCTCTCTCTCTCTCTCTCTATCTCTCTATCTCTCTAGTGAGACAGCAGCCCTGTGTTCTCTGGGAATACAAAGACCTCACTATAACCTGCACAGCAATGAAGTCTGGACAGTCTACCAGAGACTCCTGAGAGCATGAGAGTAATCCCAGCAATGCCCCCACTGCATCCTCCAGAAAACACAGTATGATCAAGAAGAGTTAACATGGCTTCACAAAAGGGAAACCACACCTGATAAATTTACTAGACTTATTTGAAGAGGTCAGAAGCAGAATAGATAAAGGAGAAACAGTGGATGGAATATATTTGGATTCTCAGACGGTGTTTGATAAGATCTCACATATTAGACTAATTAATAGAATAAGAGCCCATGGTGTTGGGGGTGGTATATTAATATGGATAGAGGATTGGCAAACTAATAGAAGATGGAGAGTTGGGATAAAGGGGGCATTTTCAGGATGACAACCTGTAACCAGTGGGGTGCCACAGGGGTCAGTGCTGCAGTTATTTACAAAATATATTAATAAGTTGGATGAGCAAAGTGAGTGTACTATCGCCAAGTTTGTGAATGATACAAAAACAGGCGGTAAGGCCGAAGGGTGAGGATGACACCTCAGAGGGATATAGACAGGTTACATGAGGGAGCAAAAACTCACCAGCTGCAATACAGTGTGGGGAAATGCGAAGTTATATACTGTGGCAGGAAGAATAGAGGAGCTGAATATTATTTCAAGGGGGAAAGGCTGAGGGATTTAGGAGTCATCACGTAATGGTGGTGTCAGAGGGAGGGAGGGAGTGGTGAGGGTGTCAGAGGGAGGGAGGGAGTGGTGAGGGTGTTGGAGGGAGGGAGGGAGTGGTGAGGGTGTTGGAGAGAGGGAGGGAGTGGTGAGGGTGTTGGAGAGAGGGAGTGGTGAGGGTGTTGGAGAGAGGGAGGGAGTGGTGAGGGTGTTGGAGAGAGGGAGGGAGTGGTGAGTGTGTCAGAGGGAGGGAGGGGTGAGGTTGTTGGAGGGAGGGAGGGGTGAGGGAGTCGGAAGGAGGGAGGGAGTGGTGAGGGTGTCAGAGGGAGGGACAGAGGAGTGAGGGTGTCGGAGGGAGGGAGGGAGGGAGGGAAGGATGAGGTGTTGGAGGGAGGGAGGGGTGAGGGTTTTGGAGGGAGGGAGGGAGTGGTGAGGGTTTTGGAGGGAGGGAGGGAGGGGTGAGGGTTTTGGAGGGAGGGAGGGAGGGGTGAGGGTTTTGGAGGAAGGGAGGGAGGGGTGAGGGTGTCGGAAGGAGGGAGGGAGGGGTGAGGGTTTTGGAGGGAGGGGTGAGGGTGTTGGAGGGAGGGAAGGAGGGGTGAGGGTGTTGGAGGGAGGGAGTGGTGAGGGTGTCAGAGGGAGGGAGGGAGTGGTGAGGGTGTCGGAGGGAGGGAGGGAGTGGTGAGGGTGTCGGAGGGAGTGAGGGGTGAGGGTGTCGGAGGGAGGGAGGGGTGAGGGTTTCGGAGGGAGGGAGGGGTGAGGGTGTCGGAGGGAGGGAGTGGTGAGGGTGTCAGAGGGAGTGAGGGAGTGGTGAGGGTGTCGGAGGGAGGGAGGGAGTGGTGAGGGTGTCGGAGGGAGTGAGGGGTGAGGGTGTCGGAGGGAGGGAGGGGTGAGGGTTTCGGAGGGAGGGAGGGGTGAGGGTGTCGGAGGGAGGGGGGTGAGGGTTTCGGAGGGAGGGAGGGGTGAGGGTGTCGGAGGGGGGGAGTGGTGAGGGTGTCAGAGGGAGTGAGGGGTGAGGGTGTCGGAGGGAGGGAGGCGTGAGGATTTCGGAGGGAGGGAGTGGTGAGGGTTTCAGAGGGAGTAGAGGGGTGAGGGAGTCGGAGGGAGGGAGGGGTTAGGGTGTCAGAGGGAGGGACGGAGGAATGAGGCCGTCAGAGGGAGGGAGGGAGGGGTGAGGGTTTTGGAGGGAGGGAGGGGTGAGGGTTTTGGAGGGAGGGAGGGAGTGGTGAGGGTTTTGGAGGGAGGGAGGGAGGGGTGAGGGTTTCGGAGGGAGGGAGGGGTGAGGGTTTTGGAGGAAGGGAGGGATGGGTGAGGGTGTCGGAAGGAGGGAGGGAGGGGTGAGGGTGTCAGAGGGAGGGAGGGAGGGGTGAGGGTTTTGGAGGGAGGGAGGAGTGAGGGTGTCAGAGGGAGGGAGTAGTGAGGGTGTCAGAGGGAGGGAGTGGTGAGGGTGTCAGAGGGAGGGAGGGAGTGGTGAGGGTGTCGGAGGGAGGGAGGGAGTGGTGAGGGTGTCGGAGGGAGGGAGGGAGTGGTGAGGGTGTCGGAGGGAGGGAGGGGTGAGGGTGTCGGAGGGAGGGGGGGGAGGGTGTCGGAGGGAGGGAGGGGTGAGGGTGTTGGAGGGAGGGAGGGGTGAGGGTTTCGGAGGGAGGGAGGGGTGAGGGTGTCGGAGGGAGGGAGTGGTGAGGGTGTCGGAGGGAGTGAGGGGTGAGGGTGTCTGAGGGTGGGAGGGGTGAGGGTTTCGGAGGGAGGGAGTGGTGAGAGTTTCAGAGGGAGAGAGGGGTGAGGGTGTCGGATGGAGGGAGGGCTGAGGGTGTCGGAGGGAGGGAGGGATGAGGGTGTCGGAGGGAGGGAGGGATGAGGGTGTCGGAGGGAGGGAGGGGTGAGGGTGTCAGAGGGAGGGAGGGGTGAGGGTGTCAGAGGGAGGGAGGGGTGAGGGTGTCGGAGGGAGGGAGGGATGAGGGTGTCGGAGGGAGGGAGGGGTGAGGGTGTCCGAGGGAGGGAGGGGTGAGGGTGTCAGAGGGAGGGAGGGATGAGGGTGTCGGAGGGAGGGAGGGGTGAGGGTGTTGGAGGGAGGGAGGGATGAGGGTGTCGGAGGGAGGGAGGGGTGAGGGTGTCAGAGGGAGGGGTGAGGGTGTCGGAGGGAGGGAGGGGTCAGGGTGTCGGAGGGAGGGAGAGAGGGGTGAGGGTGTCGGAGGGAGGGAGGGGTGAGGGTGTCAGAGGGAGGGGTGAGAGTGTCAGAGGGAGGGAGGGGTCAGGGTGTTGGAGGGAGGGAGGGGTGAGGGTGTCAGAGGGAGGGGTGAGAGTGTCAGAGGGAGGGAGGGGTGAGGGTGTTGGAGGGAGGGAGGGGTGAGGGTGTCGGAGGGAGGGAGAGAGGGGTGTCGGAGGGAGGGAGGGGTGAGGGTGTCGGAGGGAGGGAGAGAGGGGTGTCGGAGGGAGGGAGGGGTGAGGGTGTCGGAGGGAGGGAGAGAGGGGTGTCGGAGGGAGGGAGGGGTGAGGGTGTCGGAGGGAGGGAGGAATGATAAACCAGGCTGCCTTGGTGTGGAGTTCCCGTAGTGCTGTTGGAGCTGCACTGACTCCATTGATCTCTGAGTGATATCCAAAGCCCCTCATGCTGGGCTCACCCACTCACGGTAACATCATCTCCGAGTTTACCCTCTCCATCCTTTCACTGAATGACCTTCATCAAGAGCTGACACAGAGAGACATGAGCAACTCCAACCGGAATAAACTACCCATGGGCTTCCTCCCGAGGGGAGGGGGGGATGGAGTGGAGATACAGAGAGAGAGAGAGAGACTGAGACAGAGAGCGAGAGAGGACAGAGAGGGAGAGAGAGAGGAGACAGAGAGAAGGAGAGAGAGAGAGAAGAGACAGAGAGAAGGAAAGAGAGAAAGGAGAGAGAGGAGAGAGAAGGGGAGAGAGAGAGACTGAGACAGAGAGCGAGAGAGATAAGGCGAGAGAGGACAGAGAGAGAGGAGATAGAGAGAAGGAGAGAGAGAAGAGAGAGAAGAGACAGAGAAACGGAGAGAGAGAGAGAGGAGAGAAGGAGAGAGAGAGAGAAGGAGAGAGAGAAGGAGAGAAAGAGGAGAGAGAGAGAGAAGGAGAGAGAGAAGGAAAGAAGGGGAGAGAGAGAGAGAGACTTTGGTGTCTTAAATGTTTAAGAGGCATTTACACAGACACATGAACAGGCCAGGAACAGAGGGATACAGACTATGTCCAGTCAGATGGGATTAGTTTAGAATGGCATCATGGTCAGTACAGACAATGTGGGCCGAAGAGCCTGTTCCTGTACTCCCATGATTTATCTTAACGTTAGCTCAACACTGTGTCTGAGGGAATGTTCACTGCACTGTTCGAGTGAGGATGGACCCTTCGCAACTTCTTAATGAGTTTTCCCGGAATGTCTGGTGTTCAATTTCATTGCTGCCGAGTTAATCTGAATTTCAGGTCACCAGCAGCTGGCATGAGATTGGATTTTAATTAAAGCATTTCTCCAGAGTGAGCGAAAGAATTTTAATCTGACTGGGGGCAATAGGCCACAGCTACTGAGTCAGATCCTGGAAGGACATCAAATATGCATTTACCTGAGGCCAGTGCACGCTTGCAGTGTGTCTAATATACCACTCCTCTACTGTCCTGTACCTGTATACTCACTGTTATGTTTCTGTAGATCCATATTGAACAGGACAGCACAGTACAGGCCCTTCGGCCCTCGATGTTGTGCCAACCTTCTATCCTACTCTAAGATCAGACTAACCTACATTCCCTTCATTTTACTATCATCCATGTGCCTCTCCAAGAGTCGCTTAACGTCCCTAATGTCTCTGACTCTACTCCCACTGCTGGCAGTGTATTCCACACACCCACCTCTGTCTTTGTAAAGAACCTCCCTCTGACATCGCCCCGAAACCTTCCTCTAATCACCATAAAATTATGGTGATTAACAATATTCCCTGTGAAGACAGACTGACCTCCCTTTGCTGATGGTCAGTCAGTAACCCATTCACGCCAATGAAGTGTGGAGCTGGATAAAGCACAGCGGGTCAAGCAGCATCAGAGGAGCAGGAGAATCAACATTTCACATCAGGATCCAGGGAAGGGGAAGGGGGCTGTGCAATAAATAGAGGGAGAAGGGATGGGCTGGGGGAAAGGTAGGTGGGATGGCAACAGGTGAATGAGGGCAGGAGGTCCCTGGGATAGGTCAATGGGAAGGGTGCAGCGGATAATGGGGAAGGAAGATAGAGAGGTTAGGGCAGGTCAAGGGGGCGGGGTGGAGCGAGAGGGCTGGGGCTGTGGTGAGGTGGGGGATTGGGGAGATTTGGAAGCTGGTGTTAAGGCTGTAGGATGGTAAGCTCCTGAGGAGGAAGATGAGGTGTTCTCCCTCCAGTTTGTGTGTAGCCTTGTGTTGATGGTGGAGGATGGACATGTCGTTGGGGGAGTGGGAGGGGGAGTTTGCACATTCTCCCCATGTCTGTGTGGGTTTCCTCCGGGTGCTCCGGTTTCCTCCCACAGTCCAACGACGTGCAGGTCAGGTGAATTGGCCGTGCTAAATTGCCCATAGTGTTAGGTGGATTAGTTAGGGGTAAGTGTAGGGGAATGGGTCTGGGTGGGTTGCTCTTTGGAGGGTTGGTGTGGACTGGTTGGCCAAAGGACCGGTTTCCACACTGTCGGGAATCTAATCCAATCTAAATTGCTGGCAACTGGGAGGTGGGGTTGATTGGACCGTAAATGTTCCCCGAACTGGTCCCGAATCTGCACCCAGTCCCTCTGATGGATAGGACACCACATCAGGAGCAATGGATGCAGTAAATCATGATGAAGGAAATACAGGTAAATCCCTGCTGGACTTGGAATGATCCTGCGGGGCCTTGGACGGAGGTGAGGAGGGAGGTGAAGGGGGAGATGTGAGGGGGAAAGTGAAGGAGGAGATGAGGGAGGTGGTGAAGGGGAGGTGAGGGGGTAGGTGAGGTAGGGGGTGAGGGGGGAAGTGAGGGGGTTGGTGAGGGGGAGGTGAGGGAGGAGGTGAGGGAAGAGGTGAGGGAGGAGGTGAGGGATGGGGGTTGGTGAGGGGGGAGGTGGTGAAGGGGGAGGTGGTGAAGGGGGTGGTGAAGGAGGAGGTGAGGGAGGAGGTGGGGGGAGGTGAGGGGGTAGGTGAGGAGTTGGTGAGTAGGAGGTGAGGGAGGAGGTGAGGGAGGAGCTGGGGTGTGTGGGGGAGGTGAGGGAAGAGGTGAGGGGGAGGTGAGGGGGTAGGTGAGGAGGGGGTAGGAGGTAAGGGAGAAGGTGAGGGGTTGGTGAGGAGTAGGTGAGGGGGTAGGTGAGGGAGGAGGTGAAGGAAGTGGTGAGGAAGGTGGTGAGGGGGAGGTGAGGGGGTTGATGAGGGGTAGCTGAGGGAGGAAGTGAGGGATAGGTGAGGGAGGAGGTGTGGGAGGAGGTGAGGGAGGAGGTGAGGGGGTTGGTGAGGGGTAGGTGAGGGGGTAGGTGAGGGAGGAGATGAGGGGGAGGCGTGGGAGGAGGTAAGGGGGAGGTGAGGGAGGAGTTAAGTGGGTGAGGATGGGGGGAGTGTGGACAGGTAACCGACCAGGATCTTGTTTGGAGATCCAAATTCACACAGTGTGCCAGCACGGGAATTCATCAATCAGGGACAGCACAGGGTTAGACACAGAGTAAAGCTCCCTCTACACTGTCCCCATCAAACACTCCCAGGACAGGGACAGCATGGGGTTAGATACAGAGTAAAGCTCCCTCTACACTCTCCCCATCAAACACTCCCAGGACAGGGACAGCACGGGGTTAGATACAAAGTAAAGCTCCCTCTACACTCTCCCCATCAAACATCCCAGGACAGGGACAGTACGGGGTTAGATACAGAGTAAAGATCCCTCTATATTATCCCCATCAAACACTCCCAGGACAGGGACAGCACAGAGTTAGATACAGAGTAAAGCTTCCACTACACTGTCCCCATCAAACACTCCCAGGACAGGGACAGCATGGGGTTAGATACAGAGTAAAGCTCCCTCTACACTCTCCCCATCAAACACTCCCAGGACAGGGACAGCACGGGGTTAGCTACAGAGTAAAGCTCCCTCTACATTTAATCACAATGTGGGTGAGTTTCAAACTGAGGAGATGTTAATCTTTGATGTTTCCCAGGTTTGCCCTAATTTCAGAACGATGCTGACAGTTTGGGACAAATTTCCAGTCATTCCCATTCCCACTGAGGCTGTCCAGACAGTGCATCCCATGTAGCCTGATTAGACTGGAAGATCTTCACACAAATCCCAGAAAGGGTCTGTTTCCGCTGATGGGTGAGTGCCGAACCAGAGGACACAGCTTAAAAATACGGGGTAGACCATTTAGGACAGAGAGGAGGAGAAACTTCTTCACCCAGAGAGTGGTGGCTGTGTGGAATGCTCTGCCCCAGAGGGCAGTGGAGGCCCAGTCTCTGGATTCATTTAAGAAAGAGTTGGATAGAGCTCTCAGGGATAGTGGAATCAAGGGTTATGGAGATAAGGCAGGATTAGGATACTGATTGAGGATGATCAGCCATGATCATATTGAATGGCGGTGCAGGCTCGAAGGGCAGAATGGCCTACTCCTGCACCTATTGTCTATTGTCTAATGTTTTTATTCCCTTATAAAGGGACAACACATTTACACTATCAAATGGAACTGGTAGAAAGGAATTCTTAAAAAAATATAAGAAGGTACTTTATTTTTTTTCAGGTTGTAGTTGTGAGGTTCCCCAGTTAATCTTGTTTACAATAGTTTACTGTCCTTCTGCACCCAGAGGTCATGACACAGAAACTGCTGTCAGATCAAATACCGATCATCTGAGCCCAATAATTCCACTCCTGAACTTCTTTGTAATAAATGACTTCACAGCTTGTCAACTGCAGATGTTTAAAATGTAATTAATCTTGAGCCTGTGGTTGAATCTCTTTAAAAAAAATACACAAAAGGACAGGTTGGTGTTTGGACAAACCATGGTTACAGAATATAACTCAGACCCTATTTCCTGACAGTTTTTTTTCCAGCAGGGAATGTGAGTGCAGCCAATCACTGTCCCACCACTCAGTCCCAGAGGTGTCTTCACCTCCACATAACCAACACCTCCTCCTAGAGGGTGGTACTTTCAAGGCTGGCAGGGTAGGGGTCAGATTGGGACTCCAGAAGACCACAAAACACAGGAGCAGAAATTAGGCCATTCAGCCCATTGATTCTGCTCCACCATTCAATCATGGCTGATATGTTTCTCAACCCCATTCTCCCAATTTCTCCCCATAACCCTTGATCCCCTTGATAGTTACAAACTTAACTATCTCAGTCTTAAATATACTCAATGACTCCATAGCCTTCGGTGGCAATGAACTCCATAGATTCCCCACTCTCTGGCTGAAGAAGTTTCTCCTTCTCTCCTTTGTAAAAGATGTTCCCTTTACCCTAAGGTTGTGCCCTCGGGTCCTAGTCTCTCCTGCCAATGGAAACATCTTCCCAACATCTACTCTGTCCAGGTCATTCAGTATTCTGTAAGCTTCAATTAAATCCCCCCCTCATCCTTCTAAACTCCATTGAGTGTAGACCCAGAATCCTCAAACATTCCTCATACGTAAACTTTTCATTCCTGGGACCATTCTCGCAAACCTCCTCTGAACACGCTCCAGGGCCAGTACATCCTTCCTGAGATATAGGGCCCAAACAAGCGCACTATACTCCAAATGTAGTCTGAGAGCCTTATAAAGCCTCAGATGTACATCCCTGCTTTTATATTCAGGTCCTCTCAAAATAAATGCCGTCATTGCATTTGCTTTCCTAACTACTGAGTCAACCTGCAAGTTTATCGTGAGAGAATCCTGGACTAGAACTCCCAAGTCCCTTTGCACTTCAGACTAAACCATATGTCAATTCCTAAGCCCTACTGACATGGATTTATTTTTATAGATTTATGGGAAGTGGGCATCGCTGACCAGACCAGCATTTATGGCCCATCCCTAATTACCCAGAGGGCAGTTTAGAGTCAACCACATTGCTGTGGGTCTGGAGTCACGTGTAGGCCAGACCAGGGCATCCTTAAAGGACATTAGTGACCCAGATGGGTTTTCACTGAAGTGATTACATAGTCACCAGTAAGGTAACTTCTTCATTCCAGATTTTTATTAAATTTCACTTTCACTCTCTATCGTGGTGGGATTCCAACCCAAGTCCCTGAAACATTGGCCTGTAGCTCTGGATGGTTACTTTAGTGACATTATTGGCAACCACCATCATTGCTCATCAATGAACACCATATAATTATGAGGAGATATCTAGAATGAGGGGACACACTCTCAGGATGAGGGGCTGGCCATGTAGGACTGAGATGAGGAAGAATTCCTTCACTCAGAGAGTAACGAATCTTCAGTGAACATCCCCACTTCTGACCCATTTCTGGAGGGGAGGTCATTGATGAAGCAGCTGAAAATGGTTGGGCCGAGGACACTACCCTGAGGGACTCCTGCAGAGATGTCCTGGAGCTGAGATGACTGACCTCCAACAACCACGACCATCTTCCGATGTGTCAGGTGTGACTCCAATCACTGGAGAATTTTCCACCTGATTCCTATTGATTCCAGTTTTGCCGGGGCTCCTTGATGCCGCACTCAATCAAATCCAGCCTTGATGTCAAGGGCTGTCCCTCTCCCCTCCCCTCTGGAATCCAGCTCTTTTGTCCATGTTTGAGCCAAGGCTGGAATGAGGTCAGGAGCTGAGTGACCCTGGTAGAACCCAAACTGGGTGTCACTGAGCAGGTTATTGCTGAGCAGGTGCTGCTTGATAGCACTGTTGGTGACCCCTTCCATCACTTTCCTGATGATCGAGAGTAGACTGATGGGGCAGTAATTGGCCGGGTTGGAATTGTCCTGGTTTTTATGTACAGGACACACCTGGACAATTGTCCACATTGTCGGGTAGGTGCCAGTGTTGTAACTGTACTGGAACAGCTTGGCGAGGGGAGCGGCAAGGTCTGGAACACAGGTCTTCAGTACTATTGCTGGAACGTTGTCAGGGCCCGAGGTCTTTGCAGTATCCTATGCCTCCAGCTGTTTCTCCAGCCTCGTCCCAAGTGAGTTGTTTAATTGTCCACCACCATTCACCATGTGGCGGGACTGCAGAGCTTAGATCGGATCTGTTGTTTGTGGGTTCACTTAGCTCTATCACCTGCTGCTTATGCTGGAGAGTCCACAAAACCCTGTTTGGGAGCTTCACTGGGTTGACACCTCATTTTTAGCTATGCCTGGTGCTGCCCTTCCATTGAACCACTCATTCAATTAATAAACCTGTATTCGCAAGTGAGTCTCTGTGATGGTGACCTTGAAGCCAACATTAGAAATGTCATAAATAAACAAAAACATCTGGTTCACTCATATCCTTTAGGGACACAAATCTGCCATTCTGTCCTATCTGTGTCTACACGTGACTCCTGACCCACAGTGATGTGGTTGACTTGAAACTGCCCCCTGAATGACTGAGCAAGTTGGAGGGTAACTGAGGTCACTTGTGCCCATCTTGCCAATGTCACCCACATCCCATGAAATAATGAAGGAAATATAGCACAAAAAAGTTTAGTTGCTGAATATCAACATTGTTATGAACTTATTACTATATTTCTGATTCAGTAAACTGCCTGTTCTGGGGGTTTTAAGTGAATAATTTCGAGTTTTGGAAATCATGGATTCTTACTGTGATCATACAAGGTCGTGCACTCTGACTGGTCAGGAGACAGGCCAGAGTTTCCCAGGGGTTCCCTCCCTGAGCCCAGGGCTTGGGTCATGAACAGCTCCTGGTCATTGACCTGATCGAATGGAATCAGTGCAATGCTGAGTAGATGTGTTGCCCAATCTCTCCCTCCCATCTGCACAGACGTAGTGTGAAGATGTCTGCTTTCAACCTGGTCACTGGCTCAGAGAAGGCAGCATCGCAGGACACTTTTAAAAATCACACAACACCAGGTTATAGTCCAACAGGTTTAACTGGCTTTCGGACCCCACAACCCCCTGATGAAGGAGCGTCGCTCCAAAAGCTAGTGCTTCCAATTAAACCTGTTGGACTATAACCTGGTGTTGTGTGATTTTTAACTTTGTCCATCCCACTCCAACACCGGTATCTCCAAATCATCGCAGGACATCTTCTGCCTTCCTTCTTATCACAACCTCTCACAGTGGTCACATCACCACGTTAGTAGTCCCAGCTCGTTGCTCTGGGGAGCAGCTGGTGCAGTTAGAATTCTGTCGATTATTACTCGGTATGAAGCTAGCTCAGTAATGTGACCCTGACAGCAATGATCATTTGGTGTAAAAGTCTGCAGCTTCATTGGAAATCTGCCGTCTTTACCCGGTCTGGCCTCAGTGTAATTCCAGACCCACAACAATGTGACTGACTCTTACCTGGCCACAGGAATTGTTCAGGGTGGGCAACTAGCATGCTAATGTCCCATAAAATAATAAAAAATATCTGGACTGATTCAACTTGTCCTATCACTTCCCCTGTCCTTTATAACTCTGGAGTATTCTCTCACCATGGATCATCAGCAGAAACTCCTCTCAGAGATGTAGCTTCTGAGTAATGTGGTTGCTTTGCTTACACATCAACACGGATACAACCAGATGAATGAGGAGGTGGAGTAGGTCCCTTGAGCCCGTACTGCCCTTCAAATGGCTGATCTGGTTGTTCCACCTCCCCCGAACAACCTTCACCTCATCCCACACGCTCCCCCACCCATTCAGCCCTTGTTCATCAAATGCTGATTGATCTCTGCCTGAAAAAATATTTAAAGTCTCTACTTCTGCTGACCTTTCAGGAAGACAGCTTCGAACACTCAAGATCCTCTGGAAGAATACAATGTTCCTCACTTCTATCTGCAGTGGACTCGATGGGCCAAATGGCCTGCTTCCACACTGTAGGGATTCTACGATTATTAGTAAACCTCGCATTTTCAATTCTCCCGCAGAAGGACACATCCTCTCCACACATCTCCCTCTTCAGACTCCTCAGGATCTTACCTGTTCCAATCCAATCACCCATTACTCTTCCAAATCGCAACAGGTACTAGGCCAGCCTGTCCAACCATTCCTCAGGAGACAGCCTCCCACTCCAGGTATCAATCTGGGAAATCATCTCAGAACTGCCTCCAACACATTCACATCCTTCCTTATGCATGGTGACCAGTACTGTAACACATTACTTCAGATATGGTCTCACCAGTGCATTGTATAACTGAGGCATAACTTCTCTACTATTATATTTACATGGGGTCCCATATTTACGAACATCTAGTTTAGGAAAACTGTTACATATGGATGCAATCCTATACAGGAGTGTAATTTTAAAGACCTGACATATGGACATTCTCTGTCATTACAAACATCTGCTTTCCATTGTCCTGCACACAAATTGACTTGTCTACGGCCTCCAAAATGGAACCTGTTCACAATCCAGGGCCTGTCTATAATCCCTTCCACAATAAATGATAACCCTCTATTAATTACTTGCTAACTTTATCCAGTCCACGCTCAAAGACATCCAGATCCCTCTGTATCTCAAACTCTGCAAACTCTCACCAGTTAGATCATCTGTGTCGTTTTAAAATTTTCCTGCCAAAATGTACAATTTCACATTTTCACACATTTTCACACAGCACCTGTTACCTCCTCAAAGAACGCCATTAAATTGGTTCAACATGATATCCTTTTCACAAAGCTCAGATGGCTCTGCTCGATCATCTTGAAGTTTTCCAAGTGCTCTGTTTGTACCATCTTTAATAATAGTTTCTAATGGATGTAGGTTTGCTCACTGAGCTGGAAGGTTCGTTTTCAGAGGTTTCGTCACCACACTGGATAACATCATCAGTGAGCCTCTGGTGAGGCACAACACATCCATCTGAAGACAAGCCAAACAGAGACATGTGCCAGAATTTCTAGAAGGATGGCACTCCAACCGAAACTCTATCAATGAACACATTGACTTGGATTCTATTTACCACCTCTGAGAAAAAGCACAGGAAATGACATCACCATAGGAAATGACATCACCAACCCAAGGACACCCAAGGTGTTGCCCAAGTACCACCAGAACATTACCTGCCCCACTAGGGGCCCGAACATTTTAGACCACCGCTTCACCACTGTGAAAGATGTCTATCGCTCCATCCCCCCCGCCCTCATTTCGGGAACTCCAACCACAATGCAGTGTTTCTTCGCCTGGCTTAAAGGCAAAAGCTCAAGCAGGAGACCCCCCCCCCTCGCAGATACAGGTCCAGTGCTGGTCGGAGGAGGCAGAGGATCAACTCTGGTGCTGTCTGGAATCGGCTGATTGAGCCGTGTTCAAGCAGTCCGCAGGTACGTTGGGCGGGTATACCACCGCCGTCACAGACTTTATCAGCAAGTGTGTGGAGGACTGCATACCGAGGAAGTCAATCCGGGTGTTCCCCAACAGGAAACCCTGGATGAATCAGGACACACAGAACCTGCTAAAAACCAGGCGTGAGGCCTTTAGATCAGGAGAGCCACTCAAATATCAGCAAGCCAAGTATGACCTTTGCAGAGCCATTAAGACAGCCAAGGACCAATACCGATCCAAACTTGAGACCCAGACAGACACCCGGCAACTATGGCAAGGACTGAATGACATCACAGGTTCTAAAAAGAGACCGCGCAAGATAGTGGACAATGACATATCCCTCCCCGATTGTCTCAACACCTTCTATGCTCACTTTGAGCAGAATCTCAGCGGAGAGGTAACACCTATTCTGACAAGTCCGACAAACCTATCCCAACAGTCACTGCATCAGAGGGCAGATCAGTTTTCCTTTGTGTGAATCCAAGGAAAGGGATGGGACCAGAGGGAGTACCAGGCCGTGCACTCAGAGCATGTGCAGATCAACTGGCAGAGGTCTTCTCGGACACCTTCAACCTCTCCCTGCAGCATGCCACTGTCCCTGCCTGTTTCAAGAGGGCCAGCATCATCCCTCTGCCTAAGAAGGCTCATGCAACATGTCTCAATGACTACCGCCCAGTGACCCTAACTTCGGTGGTCAGGAAGTGCTTTGAAAGGCTGGTCATGGCATTAATCAACTCCAGCCTCCCCACTACTCTTGACCCACTCCAATTTGCCTATTGGACCAACAGATCTATGTCAGATGCCATATCACTTGCCCTTCACTCCTCCCTAGAACATCTTGACACCAAGAACAGCTACGTAAGAATCCTACCCATTAACTACAGTTCAGCCTTCAACACTATTATCCCCTGGAGACTGATTACTGAACTCAGTGATCTCCTAATAGTCCTAGAAACGTAGAAGAAAGGATTGCGAGGATGATTCAAGAGAAGAGTGAAAGTAATAGGGTAGTTGTTATGGGGGACTTTAACTTTCCTGATATTGATTGGGAAAGCTATAGCTCTAGTTTGTTAGATGGGTCAGTGTTTGTCCAATGTGTGCAGGAGGGTTTCCTGACACAATATGTAGATAGGCCAACAAGAGGTGAGGCCATACTGGATTTGGTTCTGGGTAACGAACCAGGCTAGGTGTTAGAATTAGAGGTAGGTGAGCACTTTGGGGACAGTGACCACAATTCGGTGACTTTTACTCTAGTGATGGAGAGGGATAAGTGTGCACTACAGGGCAAGAGTTATAGCTGGGGGCAGGGAAATTATGATGCGGTGAGGCATGACTTAGGATGTGTGGCTTGGAAAAGTAAGCTTCAAGGCAAGGGCGTAATTGATATGTGGAGCTTGTTCAAGGAGCAACTATTGAGTGTCCTTGATAAGTATGTACCTGTCAGGCAGGGAAGAAAGGGTCGTGTGAGGGAGCCGTGGTTTAATAAGGAATTGGAATCCCTTGTTAAATGGAAGAGGGCGGCCTATGTAAAGATGAGGCGTGAAGGTTCAATTGGGGCGATTGAGAGTTATAAGGTAACCAGGAAGGACCTGAAGAGAGAGCTAAGAGCAGCAAGGAGGGGACATGAAAGGTCCTTAGTTGGTAGGATTAGGGAAAACCCTAAGGCTTTCTATAGGTATGTCAGGAATAAAAGAATGACTAGGGTAGGAATAGGTCCAGTCAAGGATTGTAGTGGGAAGTTGCGTGTGGAGGCTGAAGAGATTGGGGAGACACTGAATAAATACTTTTCGTCAGTATTCACTCAGGAACAGGACATTGTTGTCAATGTGAATACTGAGTCACAATTAAGTAGAATGGATGACTTTGAGGTATGTAGAGAAGAGGTGTTGGAAATTCTGGAAAGGGTGAAAATAGATAAGTCCCCTGGGCCTGATGGCATTTATCCTAAGATTCTCTGGGAAGCAAGGGAGGAGATTGCAGAGCCATTGGCCTTGATTTTTATGTCCTCGTTGTCTACAGGAGTAGTGCCAGAAGATTGGAGGCTAGCAAATGTGGTTCCCTTGTTCAAGAAGGGGAGAAGAGATAACCCTAGTAACTATAGGCTGGTGAGTTTCACTTCTGTTGTGGGCAAAGTCTTAGGGAGATTTGTAAGGGATAGGATTTATGAACATCTGGATAGGAATAATGTGATCAAGGATAGTCAGCATGGTTTGTGAAGGGCAGGTCGTGCCTCACAAACCTTATTGAATTCTTTGAGAAGGTGACTAAGGAGGTGGACGAGGGGAAAGCGGTAGATGTGGTGTATATGGATTTTAGTAAGGCGTTTGATAAGGTTCCCCATGGTAGACTACTGCAAAAAATACGGAGGTATGGCATTGAGGGTGAGTTGGAGGTTTGGATTAGGAGTTGGCTGGCTGGAAGAAGACAGAGGGTAGTAGTTGATGGCAAAGGTTCATCTTGGAGTGCCGTCACTAGTGGTGTTCCGCAAGGATCTGTTTTGGGACCATTGCTGTTTGTCATTTTTATAAATGACCTGGAGGAGGGGCTAGAAGGTTGGGTGAGCAAGTTTGCGGATGATACAAAAGTCGGAGGAGTTGTAGACAGTGAGGAAGGATGTGGCAGATTACAGCGGGATATAGATAAGTTGCAGAGCTGGGCAGAAAGGTGGCAAATGCAGTTCAATGTAGTTAAGTGTGAGGTGATTCACTTTGGTAAGAGTAACAAAAAGATGGGGTACTGGGCTAATGGTCAGATACTTGGTAGTGTGGATGAGCAGAGGGATCTTGGTGTCCATGTACACAGATCTTTGAAAGTTGCCACCCAGGTAAATCGTGCGGTGAAGAAGGCATATGGCGTACTGGCTTTTATTGGTAGAGGAATTGAGTTCCGGAGTACTGAGGTCATGTTGCAGTTGTATAAGACTCTGGTGCGGCCATATCTGGAGTTTTGTGTGCAGTTTTGGTCGCCATATTATAGGAAGGATGTGGAGGCACTGGAACGGGTGCAGAGGAGGTTTACCAGGATGTTGCCTGGTTTGGTAGAAAGATCGTATGAGGAAAGGCTGAGGCACTTGGGGTTGTTTTCATTGGAGAAAAGAAGGTTTAGGGGTGACTTGATAGAGGTGTACAAGATGATTAGGGGTTTAGATAGGGTCGACAGTGAGAATCTTTTTCCACGTATGGAGTCAGCTATTACGAGGGGGCATAGCTTTAAATTAAGGGGTGGTAGGTATAGGACAGATGTTAAGGGTAAGTTCTTTACTCAGCGAGTCGTGAGTTCATGGACTGCCCTGCCAGTAGCAATGGTCAACTCTCCCTCATTATGGGCATTTAAATGGGCATTGGATAGGCATATGGAGGATAGTGGGCTAGTGTAGGTTAGGTGGGCTTGGATCGGTGCAACATCGAGGGCCGAAGTGCCTGAACTGTGCTGTATTCTTCTATGTTCTATGTTCTATTTCGGACTAAGCCCCACTCTCTACAACTAGATCCTCAGTTTCCTGAGCCACAGGCCATAATCAGTGAAGATTGGGACAATATTTCATCCTTACTAACATTCAACACTTGAGCCCCCCAGGGGTGCATACTCTGCCCCCTACTGTACTCATTTTATACCCATGACTGCATCACCAAATACCAGACTAATGCCATTTACAAGTTCACTGATGACACCACCATAGTCGGTCGAATCAAATGGCGATGAAACAGACTACAATGCCAGCAAAACCAAAGAACTCATTATTAACTTTCGGCGGGATGTTACTCATGTCCCCCCCACACATTAACAGGTGGAATGAGTGAAGAGTGTCAAGCTCCTGGGAGTGGTCATCCACAACAAGCTTTCTTGGACGCACTGGTTACAAAGGCCCAACAACGTCTCTTCTTCCTCAGGCAGCTGAGGAAATTTGGCATGACGGTTACAGAGAGTGGTGAACTTGGCCTGGACAATCACAAAGACCAACTTCCCATCTATAGGATCCATCTACCAGGCCCCGCTGTGAAGGAAAGGCCGCCAGCATTCTCAAAGATCCATCCCACCCTGGCAATGTTTTTTTCTACAACCTCTACCATCGGGGAGAAGGTACAGAAGCCTGAACACACGCACCAGCCGGTTTCGAAACAGTTTCTACCCGACTGTTGTTAGAATACGGAATGGACTCACAAACTCTTAACTTTCGCCTGTCCCTGTGTTTTTGTTTTTGCCGCGGTTCACCCATTATTTATTTATCTACGCTACGCAACTCTGTGATCTGCCTGTATTGCTCGCAAAACAAAGCTTTTCACTGTGCCTCGGTACACGGGACAATAAACTCAATTCAAACCTAAACACGTAAGTAAAAAGTGGGCTATCCCACCAGTGCTTCACCGGAAGCTCACTGATGATGTTACCTAGTATGGTGACGAAACGTCTGTAAACGAACCTTCCAGCTCATTAAGCTAACTTACATCCAGAATCTCAACCTGAGCTACAAATCTTCTCAAAACACGCTAACAGTTTCTCATATTTTCCCAAGGACTGCTAATTGGTCTGCGGCAGCCTGTTTTCTGCTTCCCTCCATTGTTTTGAGTGTTGGAATTACATTCACTATTATCCAAGTAGATGGAACCCTCTCTGGGTCTGCGGAGGTTTGGAAAATCAAGAGCAACGCATCAACGGTCAAACTCACGATGGGGTGGAGGACCCTAGGATGAGGTCCACCAGGTTCCCGACATTTATCAGCCTCCAGCTCCAATAATGTACCTCTCTTTTGATTGTGATTTTCCTGAGTTCCTCCCACCCTTCCATTTATGGCTGTGTTTGGGATCTTCCTGTTACCTTCTACAGGGAAGACTGGTGCAATTTACCTGCTCAATTCACCTCTGTCCTCATCTGAGGTTATTGGCTGTAAGTGCTAATCACTTCTGCAGTCTGTGCGTGAACTCGTTCTGTTGTGCAATAATGTTTTTAATGTGTTAAATTGGAAACATAAATTTAAGAAGGCAATCAAATGTCAAACTTCAATCTATTTTGAAATTGCAGCAGGCAGTAGTTCCTGTAAATAGAGTCATGTTACTGTTCTCCCAGGAACATCTTTGCTGTCATATTGATCATGACTGCAACACTACAGTGGACCAGACTCTTTCCTATTCACTCCCAATACACACAGTTCGAAAGGAGGTTTTTCACATCTTCCTGGCATGCCAGTATCTATATTGCAATAATATACACACACATATGTGTACACATATAGAGCTGTATGGTTTATTGGGAGGGGTGCTGTAGTGGTACGGCAATGCCTCTGAATTAGCAATCCAGAGTCCCCCATTAATATTCTGGTGAACAGGGGTTCAATCCCAATATGGTGGAGTTTAAATTCAACACAAATTTAGAGTATTGGAAACCATATACCTTCTGTCAAAGGTCCTAAAACATTTCTGAAGAAGGGTCCCTGGGCATGAAACATTAATTTGCTTTCTTTCTCCACAGATGCTGCCAGACCTGCGGAGTTTCTTCAGCTATTTCTGATTTTGGTCTTAAAAATCTATCTGGTTCATAAGGTTCTTTAAGGAAGGAAACAGCCATCCTTTCCTGATCTAATCTACACGTGACTCCAGACTCACAGCAATGTGGTCCCCTCTTACCTGATCTCTGGGTATATAGGGATGGGCAATAAACTCTGGCCTCGTCAGTGATGCCCTCATCCTGTGAATGAAGATAGGTGTGATATCATTCAGTCCTCAATTAGGGGCAATGATCTGATTGGCCGACACTATGCCATTTTGGTAAACATTGTTCCTATCTTTCCAACAACTGAAGTTGTTGTTATGATGCGATCGAACAATAAAATTGTAATAAGGTAAAACTGTGCAAGGTAACAGTGTCCCCCACCTCCTGGTGATGTGGTTATCCAACTTGACAAGGTGGGTGGAGGAATGATAGTTTAGTTTGGTGGGTGAGTCTAGAACAAGGGAACATCCCTTTAAATTCAGAGTCAACCTTTCAAACCAGAGAGGGGGAGAAGCTCTTCTATCTTAGAGGGTCAGGTGTCAGAGGAATTCTCTGTCTCAGAGGCAGTGGAGGTGGGGTCAGTGAATATTTATTACAATGGGAGTGTTTATAAAAAGTGGCACAGGGGCTCAGTGGTTGGCACTGCTGCCTCACCACGTCAGGGACCCAGGTTCGATTCCACCCTCGGGCGACTGCCCGTGTGGAATTTACACATGCTCCCCGTGTCTGCGTGGCTTTGCTCTGGGTCCTACCAGTTTCCTCCCACAATCCAAAGATTTGGAGGTTAGGGTGGATTGGGCAGTGCAGGCTAGATGGATTACTCATGGAAAATGTGGGCTTACAGGGATAGTGGGTGGGATGCTGTTTGGATTGTTGGTGTCAATGGGCTGAATGGCCTCTTCCTGCGCTATAAAGATTCTCTGAAAGGCTCGATTCTCATTAGGAGAAAGTGAGGTCTGCAGATGCTGGAGATCAAAGTTGAAACTTTATCTTCTTTTATCTTCTCCTGCTGAAAGTCCCTCCTCCCTACCTTTTATCTTCTCCTGCTGAAAGTCCCTCCTCCCTACCTTTTATCTTCTCCTGCTGAAAGTCCCTCCTCCCTACCTTTTATCTTCTCCTGCTGAAAGTCCCTCCTCCCTACCTTTTATCTTCTCCTGCTGAAAGTCCCTCCTCCCTACCTTTTATCTTCTCCTGCTGAAAGTCCCTCCTCCCTACCTTTTATCTTCTCCTGCTGAAACCTACTCCGACCTATCACCCTCACCTTGACCTCTTTCCACCTATCACATTTCCAACTCCCCTCCTCCAAGTCCCTCCTCCCTACCTTTTATCTTCTCCTGCTGAACACTCTCTGCTCATTCCTGAAGAAGGGCCTGTGCCCGAAACGTCGAATCTCCTGTTCCCTGGATGCTGCCTGACCTAATGCTGTTCCAGCAATAAAGTTTCGATTCTCATTAGGCAAGACATCCAGGCTTATTAGGGGTAGAATGGTATGTGGTACTCAAAACATGGGCAGATCAGCTTATTGAATGGCGAAAGAGCAAACTCAAGGCCGAATGGCCTCCTGCTCCTATTTTGTGTAAGTATCATCTCAGTAATATCACTCCTTCCATTGAACTTGAACATCATGGGGTAAACAGGGAAACAGGGCTGTGCTCTCGCAAGTGTTCACACCATCGAGCAATGTCCCCTCTGGTGATGACATGATTAAAAGGCAAATCATCAGGCATTCATTTCCAATAAGAGTAGAAATTATTTGCTCTAAAACCCCCGAAGCTCCAAAGTGTTCCAGCAGATAATTACAAACGTGTGACCTTGACAAAGCCCAGTACCTTGATATACATTCCTATATTCCGAGAGAGAGGGAGATGGTTGCAATCCGTGAACAATAAAACGAGATCATTGACAGAAACCCTCCCCACTGGGATTGACATGGAAATGTTATAAACTCTAGGAGCCTTCAGCCAACTGAGGAAACCAGCAGAGGCTGACAAACCAAGGAACGCAATTTCCAAAGTTAGACAATATGGACTTGTGCTGACAAAAAAAGGGAACTGTTTCATTTTTGGCACTTTGCTATTTTCCTTTTCAATGATATAACGTTTGTGAGGTTTTGTGCTTCCTGCGCATGTGTGAATGGAGAGGTGTCAGTGTCTGCCTGCAACTCTTCACAGTGAGAGAAGTTTAAACTGCACCTCTGCTACTCTCACTGAATTATGGATGTTCTTTCACAAGCTGGTGTCTCAAGGCAGTCTCCTTCACTACAAAAACAGTAAATGGGGACAAATTGCAACTACTCAGAGAATAAGTCAGTTACCACACAGGCTCTCATTAATACAACAACAAAAATCATGCCTTCTTTAACACACACTGTCCCCAACCAAAACCCCCCACCTTCACACACACACAGTTCCCCTCCAAAACCCCTAACCTCACACACACACAGTCCCCAACCAAAACCCCCCACCCTACACACACACAGTCCCCAACCAAACCCCCCCACCCTACACACACACAGTCCCCCTCCAAAACCCCTAACCTCACACACACACAGTCCCCAACCAAAACCCCCCACCCTACACACACACAGTCCCCAACTAAAACCCCCCACCCTACACACACACAGTCCCCCTCCAAAACCCCCCACCTTCACACACACACAGTCCCCCTCCAAAACCCCTAACCTCACACACACTGTCCCCATCCAAAACCCCACACCCTCACCCATACACTGTCCCCATCCAAAACCCACACCCTCACACACACACTGTCCCCATCCAAAAGCCCCCACCCTCACACACACAGTCCCCAACCAGAACCCCCACCCTCACACACACACACACTGTCACCAACCAAAACCCCCCCACCCTCACACACACAGTGTCCCCAACCAAAACCCACCAACCTCACACACACTGTCCCCATCCAAAACCCGATACCCTCACACACACACACACCCACTGTTCCCAACCAAAACCCCTGACCCTCACAAACACACTGTCCCCAACCAAAACCCCCCACCCTCACATACACACTGTCCCCATCCAAAATCCACCACACACACACACACACACACCCACTGTCACCAACCAAAACCCCTGACCCTCACACACACACCTGTCCCCAACCAAAACCCCCCACCCTCACACACACACTGTCCCCATCCAAAATCCACCACCCACACACACACACACACATACACACACTGTGTCCATCCAAAACTCCCCACCCACACACAACACACTGTCCCCGTCCAAAACACCCCATCCTCACACACACTGTCCCTATCCAACCCCCCCACCCTCACACAGACACACACTGTCCCTATCCAAAACACCCTCACATACACTGCCGCCATTCAAACACCCCCACCCTCACACACACTGTACCCCATACAATCTCCCCACCCTCACACACACAGTGTACCCCATACAATCTCCCCATTCTCACACAGACACTGTACCCCATACAATCTCCCCACCCTCACACACACTGTACCCCATACAATCTCCCCACCCTCACACACACTGTACCCCATACAATCTCCCCACCCTCACACACACTGTACCCCATACAATCTCCCCACCCTCACACACACAGTGTACCCCATACAATCTCCCCACCCTCACACACACTGTACCCCATACAATCTCCCCACCCTCACACACACTGTACCCCATACAATCTCCCCACCCTCACACACACTGTACCCCATACAATCTCCCCACCCTCACACACACTGTACCCCATACAATCTCCCCACCCTCACACACACTGTACCCCATACAATCTCCCCACCCTCACACACACTGTACCCCATACAATCTCCCCATCCTCATACACATTGTACCCCATACAATCTCCCCACCCTCACACACACTGTACCCCATACAATCTCCCCACCCTCACACACACTGTACCCCACACAATCTCCCCACCCTCACACACACTGTACCCCATACAATCTCCCCATCCTCATACACATTGTACCCCATACAATCTCCCCACCCTCACACACACTGTACCCCATACAATCTCCCCACCCTCACACACACTGTACCCCATACAATCTCCCCACCCTCACACACACTGTACCCCATACAATCTCCCCACCCTCACACACACTGTACCCCATACAATCTCCCCACCCTCACACACACTGTACCCCATACAATCTCCCCACCCTCACACACACTGTACCCCATACAATCTCCCCACCCTCACACACTGTACCCCATACAATCTCCCCACCCTCACACACACTGTACCCTATACAATCTCCCCACGTTCACACACACTGTACCCCATACAATCTCCCCTCCCTCACACACACTGTACCCCATACAATCTCCCCACCCTCACACACACTGTACCCCATACAATCACCCCACCCTCATACACACTGTACCCCATACAATCTCCACTCCCTCATACACAATGTACCCCATACAATCTCCCCACCCTCACACACACTGTACCCCATACAATCTCCCCACCCTCACACACGCTGTACCCCATACAATTTCCCCACCCTCACACACACTGTACCCCATACAATCTCCCCACCCTCACACACACTGTACCCCATACAATCTCCCCACCCTCACACACACTGTACCCCATATAATCTCCCCTCCCTCACACACACTGTACCCCATACAATCTCCCCATCCTCACACACACTGTACCCCATACAATCTCCCCTCCCTCACAGACACTGTACCCCATACAATCTCCCCACCCTCACACACACTGTACCCCATACAATCTCCCCACCCTCACACACAGTGTACCCCATACAATCTCCCCACCCTCATACAGACACTGTACCCCATACAATCTCCCCACCCTCACACACACTGTACCCCATACAATCTCCCCTCCCTCACACACACTGTACCCCATACAATCTCCCCACCCTCATACACACTGTACCCCATACAATCTCCCCACCCTCATACACACACTGTACCCCATACAATCTCCCCACCCTCACACACACTGTACCCCATACAATCTCCCCTCCCACACACACACTGTACCCCATACAATCTCCCCACCCTCACACACACTGTACCCCATACAATCTCCCCACCCTCACACACACTGTACCCCATACAATCTCCCCACCCTCACACACAGTGTACCCCATACAATCTCCCCACGTTCACACACACTGTACCCCATACAATCTCCCCACCCTCACACACACTTTGCCCCATACAATCACCCCACCCTCACACACACTGTACCCCATACAATCTCCCCACTCACACACACTGTACCCCATACAATCACCCCTCCCTCACACACACTGTACCCCATACAATCTCCCCACCCTCACACACAGTGTACCCCATACAATCTCCCCACGTTCACACACACTGTACCCCATATAATCTCCACCTTCACACACACTGTACCCCATACAATCTCCCCACGTTCACACACACTGTACCCCATACAATCTCCACCTTCACACACACTGTACCCCATACAATCTCCCCACGTTCACACACACTGTACCCCATACAATCTCCCCACCCTCACACACACTGTACCCCATACAATCACCCCACCCTCACACACACTGTACCCCATACAATCTCCCCACCCTCACACACACTGTACCCCATACAATCTCCCCTCCCTCACACACACTGTACCCCATACAATCTCCCCTCCCTCACACACACTGTACCCCATACAATCTCCCCACCCTCACACACACTGTACCCCATACAATCTCCCCACCCTCACACACACTGTACCCCATACAATCTCCCCACCCTCACACACACTGTACCCCATACAATCTCCCCACCTTCACACACACTGTACCCCATACAATCTCCCCACGTTCACACACACTGTACCCCATACAATCTCCCCTCCCTCACACACACTGTACCCCATACAATCTCCCCTCCCTCACACACACTGTACCCCATACAATCTCCCCACCCTCACACACACTGTACCCCATACAATCTCCCCACACTGACACACACTGTACCCCATACAATCTCCCCACCCTCACACACACTGTACCCCATAAAATCTCCCCACCTTCACACACACTGTACCCCATACAATCTCCCCACGTTCACACACACTGTACCCCATACAATCTCCCCTCCCTCACACACACTGTACCCCATACAATCTCACCTCCGTCACACACACTGTACCCCATACAATCTCCCTTCCCTCACACACACTGTACCCCATACAATCTCCCCTCCCTCACACACACTGTACCCCATACAATCTCCCCACCTTCACACACACTGTACCCCATACAATCTCCCCTCCCTCACACACACTGTACCCCATACAATCTCCCCTCCCTCACACACACTGTACCCCATACAATCTCCCCACCTTCACACACACTGTACCCCATACAATCTCCCCACCCTCACACACACACTGTACCCCATACAATCACCCCACTCTCACACACACTGTACCCCATACAATCTCCCCTCCCTCACACACACTGTACCCCATACAATCTCCCCACCCTCACACACACACTGTACCCCATACAATCACCCCACCCTCACACACACTGTACCCCATACAATCTCCCCACCCTCACACACACTGTACCCCATACAATCTCCCCTCCCTCACACACACTGTACCCCATACAATCTCCCCACCCTCACACACACTGTACCCCATACAATCTCCCCTCCCTCACACACACTGTACCCCATACAATCTCCCCTCCGTCACACACACTGTACCCCATACAATCTCCCTTCCCTCACACACACTGTACCCCATACAATCTCCCCTCCCTCACACACAATGTACCCCATACAATCTCCCCACCTTCACACACACTGTACCCCATACAATCTCCCCTCCCTCACACACACTGTACCCCATACAATCTCCCCTCCCTCACACACACTGTACCCCATACAATCTCCCCACCTTCACACACACTGTACCCCATACAATCTCCCCACCCTCACACACACTGTACCCCATACAATCACCCCACTCTCACACACACTGTACCCCATACAATCTCCCCTCCCTCACACACACTGTACCCCATACAATCTCCCCACCTTCACACACACTGTACCCCATACAATCTCCCCACCCTCACACACACACTGTACCCCATACAATCACCCCACCCTCATACACACTGTACCCCATACAATCTCCACTCCCTCATACACAATGTACCCCATACAATCTCCCCACCCTCACACACACTGTACCCTATACAATCTCCCCATCCTCACACACACTGTACCCCATACAATCTCCCCATCCTCACACACACTGTACCCCATACAATCTCCCCTCCCTCATACACACTGTACCCCATACAATCTCCCCACCCTCACACACACTGTACCCCATACAATCTCCCCTCCCTCATACACACTGTACCCCATACAATCTCCCCACCCTCACACACACTGTACCCCATACAATCTCCCCACCCTCACACACGCTGTACCCCATACAATTTCCCCACCCTCACACACACTGTACCCCATACAATCTCCCCATCCTCACACACACTGTACCCCATACAATCTCCCCTCCCTCACAGACACTGTACCCCATACAATCTCCCCACCCTCACACACACTGTACCCCATACAATCTCCCCACCCTCACACACAGTGTACCCCATACAATCTCCCCACCCTCATACACACACTGTACCCCATACAATCTCCCCACCCTCACACACACTGTACCCCATACAATCTCCCCTCCCTCACACACACTGTACCCCATACAATCTCCCCACCCTCATACACACTGTACCCCATACAATCTCCCCACCCTCATACACACACTGTACCCCATACAATCTCCCCACCCTCACACACACTGTACCCCATACAATCTCCCCACCCTCATACACACACTGTACCCCATACAATCTCCCCACCCTCACACACACTGTACCCCATACAATCTCCCCACCCTCACACACAGTGTACCCCATACAATCTCCCCACGTTCACACACACTGTACCCCATACAATCTCCCCACCCTCACACACACTTTGCCCCATACAATCACCCCACCCTCACACACACTGTACCCCATACAATCTCCCCACCCTCACACACACTGTACCCCATACAATCACCCCTCCCTCACACACACTGTACCCCATACAATCTCCCCACCCTCACACACAGTGTACCCCATACAATCTCCCCACGTTCACACACACTGTACCCCATACAATCTCCACCTTCACACACACTGTACCCCATACAATCTCCCCACGTTCACACACACTGTACCCCATACAATCTCCACCTTCACACACACTGTACCCCATACAATCTCCCCACGTTCACACACACTGTACCCCATACAATCTCCCCACCCTCACACACACTGTACCCCATACAATCACCCCATCCTCACACACACTGTACCCCATACAATCTCCCCACCCTCACACACACTGTACCCCATACAATCTCCCCTCCCTCACACACACTGTACCCCAGACAATCTCCCCTCCCTCACACACACTGTACCCCATACAATCTCCCCACCCTCACACACACTGTACCCCATACAATCTCCCCACCCTCACACACACTGTACCCCATACAATCTCCCCACCCTCACACACACTGTACCCCATACAATCTCCCCACCTTCACACACACTGTACCCCATACAATCTCCCCACGTTCACACACACTGTACCCCATACAATCTCCCCTCCCTCACACACACTGTACCCCATACAATCTCCCCTCCCTCACACACACTGTACCCCATACAATCTCCCCTCCCTCACACACACTGTACCCCATACAATCTCCCCACCCTCACACACACTGTACCCCATACAATCTCCCCACCCTCACACACACTGTACCCCATACAATCACCCCACCCTCACACACACTGTACCCCATACAATCTCCCCACCTTCACACACACTGTACCCCATACAATCTCCCCACGTTCACACACACTGTACCCCATACAATCTCCCCTCCCTCACACACACTGTACCCCATACAATCTCCCCTCCGTCACACACACTGTACCCCATACAATCTCCCTTCCCTCACACACACTGTACCCCATACAATCTCCCCTCCCTCACACACACTGTACCCCATACAATCTCCCCACCTTCACACACACTGTACCCCATACAATCTCCCCTCCCTCACACACACTGTACCCCATACAATCTCCCCTCCCTCACACACACTGTACCCCATACAATCTCCCCACCTTCACACACACTGTACCCCATACCATCTCCCCACCCTCACACACACACTGTACCCCATACAATCACCCCACCCTCACACACACTGTACCCCATACAATCTCCCCACCTTCACACACACTGTACCCCATACAATCTCCCCACGTTCACACACACTGTACCCCATACAATCTCCCCTCCCTCACACACACTGTACCCCATACAATCTCCCCACCCTCACACACACTGTACCCCATACAATCTCCCCTCCCTCACACACACTGTACCCCATACAATCTCCCCTCCGTCACACACACTGTACCCCATACAATCTCCCTTGCTTCACACACACTGTACCCCATACAATCTCCCCTCCCTCACACACACTGTACCCCATACAATCTCCCCACCTTCACACACACTGTACCCCATACAATCTCCCCTCCCTCACACACACTGTACCCCATACAATCTCCCCTCCCTCACACACACTGTACCCCATACAATCTCCCCACCTTCACACACACTGTACCCCATACAATCTCCCCACCCTCACACACACACTGTACCCCATACAATCACCCCACTCTCACACACACTGTACCCCATACAATCTCCCCTCCCTCACACACACTGTACCCCATACAATCTCCCCACCTTCACACACACTGTACCCCATACAATCTCCCCACCCTCACACACACACTGTACCCCATACAATCACCCCACCCTCACACACACTGTACCCCATACAATCTCCCCACGTTCACACACACTGTACCCCATACAATCTCCCCTCCCTCACACACACTGTACCCCATACAATCTCCCCACCTTCACACACACTGTACCCCATACAATCTCCCCACCCTCACACACACACTGTACCCCATACAATCACCCCACTCTCACACACACTGTACCCCATACAATCTCCCCTCCCTCACACACACTGTACCCCATACAATCTCCCCACCTTCACACACACTGTACCCCATACAATCTCCCCACCCTCACACACACACTGTACCCCATACAATCACCCCACCCTCACACACACTGTACCCCATACAATCTCCCCACGTTCACACACACTGTACCCCATACAATCTCCCCACCTTCACACACACTGTACCCCATACAATCTCCCCACGTTCACACACACTGTACCCCATACAATCTCCCCTCCCTCACACACACTGTACCCCATACAATCTCCCCACCCTCACACACACTGTACCCCATACAATCTCCCCACCCTCACACACACACTGTACCCCATACAATCTCCCCACCTTCACACACACTGTACCCCATACAATCTCCCCACGTTCACACACACTGTACCCCATACAATCTCCCCTCCCTCACACACACTGTACCCCATACAATCTCCCCACCCTCATACACACTGTACCCCATACAATCTCCCCACCCTCACACACAGTGTACCCCATACAATCTCCCCACCCTCACACACACTGTACCCCATACAATCTCCCCACCCTCACACACACACTGTACCCCATACAATCTCCCCACCCTCATACACACACTGTACCCCATACAATCTCCCCTCCCTCACACACACTGTACCCCATACAATCTCCCCTCCCTCACACACACTGTACCCCATACAATCTCCCCACCTTCACACACACTGTACCCCATACAATCTCCCCACCCTCACGCACACTGTACCCCATACAATCTCCCCACCCTCACACACACTGTACCCCATACAATCTCCCCACCTTCACACACACTGTACCCCATACAATCTCCCCACGTTCACACACACTGTACCCCATACAATCTCCCCTCCCTCACACACACTGTACCCCATACAATCTCCCCTCCGTCACACACACTGTACCCCATACAATCTCCCTTCCCTCACACACACTGTACCCCATACAATCTCCCCTCCCTCACACACACTGTACCCCATACAATCTCCCCACCTTCACACACACTGTACCCCATACAATCTCCCCACGTTCACACACACTGTACCCCATACAATCTCCCCTCCCTCACACACACTGTACCCCATACAATCTCCCCACCCTCACACACACTGTACCCCATACAATCTCCCCTCCCTCACACACACTGTACCCCATACAATCTCCCCTCCGTCACACACACTGTACCCCATACAATCTCCCTTTCCTCACACACACTGTACCCCATACAATCTCCCCTCCCTCACACACACTGTACCCCATACAATCTCCCCACCTTCACACACACTGTACCCCATACAATCTCCCCTCCCTCACACACACTGTACCCCATACAATCTCCCCTCCCTCACACACACTGTACCCCATACAATCTCCCCACCTTCACACACACTGTACCCCATACAATCTCCCCACCCTCATACACACTGTACCCCATACAATCACCCCACCCTCACACACACTGTACCCCATACAATCTCCCCACCCTCACACACACACTGTACCCCATACAATCACCCCACTCTCACACACACTGTACCCCATACAATCTCCCCTCCCTCACACACACTGTACCCCATACAATCTCCCCACCTTCACACACACTGTACCCCATACAATCTCCCCACCCTCACACACACACTGCACCCCATACAATCACCCCACCCTCACACACACTGTACCCCATACAATCTCCCCACCTTCACACACACTGTACCCCATACAATCTCCCCACGTTCACACACACTGTACCCCATACAATCTCCCCTCCCTCACACACACTGTACCCCATACAATCTCCCCACCCTCACACACACTGTACCCCATACAATCTCCCCACCCTCACACACACACTGTACCCCATACAATCTCCCCATCCTCACACACACTATACCCCATACAATCTCCCCATGTTCACACACACTGTACCCCATACAATCTCCCCACCCTCACACACACTGTACCCCATACAATCTCCCCACCCTCATACACACTGTACCCCATACAATCTCCCCACCCTCACACACAGTGTACCCCATACAATCTCCCCACCCTCACACACACTGTACCCCATACAATCTCCCCACCCTCACACACACACTGTACCCCATACAATCTCCCCACCCTCATACACACACTGTACCCCATACAATCTCCCCTCCCTCACACACACTGTACCCCATACAATCTCCCCTCCCTCACACACACTGTACCCCATACAATCTCCCCACCCTCACACACACTGTACCCCATACAATCTCCCCACCCTCACACACACTGTACCCCATACAATCTCCCCACCCTCACACACACTGTACCCCATACAATCTCCCCACCTTCACACACACTGTACCCCATACAATCTCCCCACGTTCACACACACTGTACCCCATACAATCTCCCCTCCCTCACACACACTGTACCCCATACAATCTCCCCTCCGTCACACACACTGTACCCCATACAATCTCCCTTCCCTCACACACACTGTACCCCATACAATCTCCCCTCCCTCACACACACTGTACCCCATACAATCTCCCCACCTTCACACACACTGTACCCCATACAATCTCCCCTCCCTCACACACACTGTACCCCATACAATCTCCCCTCCCTCACACACACTGTACCCCATACAATCTCCCCACCTTCACACACACTGTACCCCATACAATCTCCCCACCCTCACACACACACTGTACCCCATACAATCACCCCACTCTCACACACACTGTACCCCATACAATCTCCCCTCCCTCACACACACTGTACCCCATACAATCTCCCCACCTTCACACACACTGTACCCCATACAATCTCCCCACCCTCACACACACACTGTACCCCATACAATCACCCCACCCTCACACACACTGTACCCCATACAATCTCCCCACCTTCACACACACTGTACCCCATACAATCTCCCCACGTTCACACACACTGTACCCCATACAATCTCCCCTCCCTCACACACACTGTACCCCATACAATCTCCCCACCCTCACACACACTGTACCCCATACAATCTCCCCACCCTCACACACACACTGTACCCCATACAATCACCCCACCCTCACACACACTGTACCCCATACAATCTCCCCACCCTCACACACAGTGTACCCCATACAATCTCCCCACCCTCACACACACTGTACCCCATACAATCTCCCCACCCTCATACACACTGTACCCCATACAATCTCCCCACCCTCACACACAGTGTACCCCATACAATCTCCCCACCCTCACACACACTGTACCCCATACAATCTCCCCACCCTCACACACACACTGTACCCCATACAATCTCCCCACCCTCATACACACACTGTACCCCATACAATCTCCCCACCCTCACACACAGTGTACCCCATACAATCTCCCCACCCTCATACACACACTGTACCCCATACAATCTCCCCACCCTCACACACACTGTACCCCATACAATCTCCCCTCCCTCACACACACTGTACCCCATACAATCTCCCCACCCTCATACACACTGTACCCCATATAATCTCCGCACCCTCATACACAGTGTACCCCATACAATCTCCCCTCCCTCACACACACTGTACCCCATACAATCTCCCCACCCTCATACACACTGTACCCCATACAATCTCCCCACCCTCACACACACTGTACCCCATACAATCACCCCACCCTCACACACACTGTACCCCATACAATCTCCCCACCCTCACACACACTGTACCCCATACAATCACCCCACCCTCACACACACTGTACCCTATACAATCTCCCCACCCTCACACACAGTGTACCCCATACAATCTCCCCACGTTCACACACACTGTACCCCATACAATCTCCACCTTCACACACACTGAACCCCATACAATCTCCCCACGTTCACACACACTGTACCCCATACAATCTCCACCTTCACACACACTGTACCCCATACAATCTCCCCACGTTCACACACACTGTACCCCATACAATCTCCCCACCCTCACACACACTGTACCCCATACAATCACCCCACCCTCACACAAAATGTACCCCATACAATCTCCCCACCCTCACACACACTGTACCCCATACAATCTCCCCTCCCTCACACACACTGTACCCCATACAATCTCCCCACCCTCACACACACTGTACCCCATACAATCTCCCCACCCTCACACACACTGTACCCCATACAATCTCCCCTCCCTCACACACACTGTACCCCATACAATCTCCCCACCCTCACACACACTGTACCCCATACAATCTCCCCACCCTCATACACACTGTACCCCATATAATCTCCCCCACCCTCACACACATTGTACCCCATACAATCTCCCCACCCTCATACACACTGTACCCCATATAATCTCCCCACCCTCATACACACACTGTACCCCATACAATCTCCCCACCCTCACACACACTGTACCCCATACAATCTCCCCTCCCTCACACACAGTGTACCCCATACAATCTCCCCACCCTCACACCCACTGTACCACATACAATCTCCCCACCCTCACACACAGTGTACCCCATACAATCTCCCCACCCTCACACACACTGTACCCCATACAATCTCCCCACCCTCACACACACTGTACCCCATACAATCACCCCACCCTCACACACACTGTACCCCATACAATCTCCCCACCCTCACACACACTGTACCCCATACAATCTCCCCACCCTCACACACACTGTACCCCATACAATCTCCCCACCCTCACACACACTGTACCCCATACAATCTCCCCACCCTCACACACAGTGTACCCCATACAATCTCCCCACGTTCACACACACTGTACCCCATACAATCTCCACCTTCACACACAGTGTACCCCATACAATCTCCCCACGTTCACACTCACTGTACCCCATACAATCTCCACCTTCACACACACTGTACCCCATACAATCTCCCCACGTTCACACACACTGTACCCCATACAATCTCCCCACCCTCACACACACTGTACCCCATACAATCACCCCACCCTCACACAAAATGTACCCCATACAATCTCCCCACCCTCACACACACTGTACCCCATACAATCTCCCCTCCCTCACACACACTGTACCCCATACAATCTCCCCTCCCTCACACACACTGTACCCCATACAATCTCCCCACCCTCACACACACTGTACCCCATACAATCTCCCCACGCTCACACACACTGTACCCCATACAATCTCCCCTCCCTCACACACACTGTACCCCATACAATCTCCCCACCCTCACACACACTGTACCCCATACAATCTCCCCACCCTCATACACACTGTACCCCATATAATCTCCCCACCCTCACACACAATGTACCCCATACAATCTCCCCTCCCTCACACACACTGCACCCCATACAATCTCCCCATCCTCACACACACTGTACCCCATACAATCTCCCCACCCTCACACACTCTGTACCCCATACAATCTCCCCACCTTCACACACACTGTACCCCATACAATCTCCCCACGTTCACACACACTGTACCCCATACAATCACCCCACCCTCACACACACACTGTACCCCATACAATCTCCCCATCCTCACACACACTGTACCCCATACAATCTCCCCACCCTCACACACTCTGTACCCCATACAATCTCCCCACCTTCACACACACTGTACCCCATACAATCTCCCCACGTTCACACACACTGTACCCCATACAATCTCCCCATCCTCACACACACTGTACCCCATACAATCTCCCCACCCTCACACACACTGTACCCCATACAATCTCCCCACCCTCACACACACTGTACCCCATACAATCTCCCCTCCCTCACACACTCTGTACCCCATACAATCTCCCCTCCCTCACACACACTGTACCCCATACAATCTCCCCGCCCTCACACACACACTGTACCCCATACAATCACCCCACCCTCATACACACTGTACCCCATACAATCTCCCCACCCTCACACACACTGGACCCCATACAATCTCCCCACGTTCACACACACTGTACCCCATACAATCTCCCCATCCTCACACACACTGTACCCCATACAATCTCCCCGCCCTCACACACACTGTACCCAATACAATCTCCCCACCCTCACACACACTGTACCCCATACAATCTCCCCACCCTCACACACACTGTACCCCATACAATCTCCCCATCCTCACACACACTGTACCCCATACAATCTTCCCACCCTCACACACACTGTACCCCATACAATCTCCCCACCCTCACACACAGTGTACCCCATACAATCTCCCCTCCCTCACACACACTGTACCCCATACAATTTCCCCTCCCTCACACACACTGTACCCCATACAATCTCCCCACGTTCACACACACTGTACCCCATACAATCTCCCCATCCTCACACACACTGTACCCCATACAATCTTCCCGCCCTCACACACACTGTACCCCATACAATCTCCCCACCCTCACACACACTGTAGCCCATACAATCTCCCCACCCTCACACACACACTGTACCCCATACAATCTCCCCACCTTCACACACACTGTACCCCATACAATCTCCCCTCCCTCACACACACTGTACCCCATACAATCTCCCCACCCTCACACACACACTGTACCCCATACAATCACCCCACCCTCACACACACTGTACCCCATACAATCTCCCCACCTTCACACACACTGTACCCCATACAATCTCCCCACCCTCACACACACTGTACCCCATACAATCTCCCCACCTTCACACACACTGTACCCCATACAATCTCCCCTCCCTCACACACACTGTACCCCATACAATCTCACCACCTTCACACACACTGTACCCCATACAATCTCCCCACCCTCACACACACTGTACCCCATACAATCACCCCACCCTCACACACACTGTACCCCATACAATCTCCCCACCCTCACACACAGTGTACCCCATACAATCTCCCCTCCCTCACACACACTGTACCCCATACAATCTCCCCACCCTCACACACAATGTACCCCATACAATCTCCCCACCCTCACACACACTGTACCCCATACAATCTCCCCACCCTCACACACACACTGTACCCCATACAATCTCCCCACCCTCACACACAGTGTACCCCATACAATCTCCCCACCCTCACACACACTGTACCCCATACAATCTCCCCACCCTCATACACACACTGTACCCCATACAATCTCCCCACCCTCACACACAGTGTACCCCATACAATCTCCCCACCCTCACACACACTGTACCCCATACAATCTCCCCACCCTCACACACACACTGTACCCCATACAATCTCCCCACCCTCACACACACACTGTACCCCATACAATCTCCCCACCCTCACACACACACTGTACCCCATACAATCTCCCCACCCTCACACACACACTGTACCCCATACAATCTCCCCACCCTCATACACACACTGTACCCCATACAATCTCCCCACCCTCACACACACTGTACCCCATACAATCTCCCCACCCTCACACACACTGTACCCCATACAATCTCCCCACCCTCACACACAGTGTACCCCATACAATCTCCCCTCCCTCATACACACTGTACCCCATACAATCTCCCCACCCTAACACACACTGTACCCCATGCAATCTCCCCACCCTCACACACACACTGTACCCCATACAGTCTCCCCACCCTCAGACACACACTGTACCCCATACAATCTCCCCTCCCTCACACACACTGTACCCCATACAATCTCCCCACCCTCACACACACTGTACCCCATACAATCTCCCCACCCTCACACACACTGTACCCCATACAATCTCCCCACCCACACACACAGTGTACCCCATACAATCTCCCCACCCTCACACACACTGTACCCCATACAATCTCCCCACCCACACACACAGTGTACCCCATACAATCTCCCAACCCTCACACACACTGTACCCCATACAATCTCCCCAACCTCACACACACTGTACCCCATACAATCTCCCCACTCTCACACACACTGTACCCCATACAATCACCCCTCCCTCATACACACTGTACCCCATACAATCTCCCCACCCTCACACACACTGTACCCCATACAATCTCCCCACCCTCACACACACTGTACCCCATACAATCTCCCCACCCTTAAACACAGTGTACCCCATACAATCTCCCCTCCCTCATACACACTGTACCCCATACAATCTCCCCACCCTCACACACACTGTACCCCATACAATCTCCCCACTCTCACACACAGTGTACCCCATAAAATCTCCCCACCCTCGCACACACTGTACCCCATACAATCTCCCCACTCTCACACACAGTGTACCCCATACAATCTCCCCTCCCTCATACACACTGTACCCCATACAATCTCCCCTCCCTCATACACACTGTACCCCATACAATCTCCCCACCCTCACACACACTGTACCCCATACAATCTCCCCACCCTCACACACACTGTACCCCATACAATCTCCCCACCCTTAAACACAGTGTACCCCATACAATCTCCCCTCCCTCATACACACTGTACCCCATACAATCTCCCCACCCTCACACACACTGTACCCCATACAATCTCCCCACCCTCATACACACTGTACCCCATACAACCTCCCCACCCTCATACACACTGTACCCCATACAATCTCCCCACCCTCACACACACTGTGCCCCATACAATCTCCCCACCCTTAAACACAGTGTACCGCATACAATCTCCCCTCCCTCATACACACTGTACCCCATACAATCTCCCCACCCTCACACACACTGTACCCCATACAATCTCCCCACCCTCATACACACTGTACCCCAAACAATCTCCCCACCCTCACACACACTGTACCCCATACAATCTCCCCATCCTCACACACACTGTACCCCATACAATCTCCCCACCCTCATACACACTGTGCCCCATACAATCTCCCCACCCTCACACACACTGTACCCCAAACAATCTCCCCACCCTCATACACACTGTACCCCATACAATCTCCCCACGTTCACACACACTGTACCCCATACAATCTCCCCATGTTCACACACTGTACCCCATACAATCTCCCCATCCTCACACATACTGTACCCCATACAATCTCCCCTCCCTCACACACACTGTACCCCATACAATCTCCCCACCCTCACACACTGTACCCCATACAATCTCCCCACCCTCACACACACTGTACCCCATACAATCTCCCCACGTTCACACACACTGTACCCCATACAATCTCCACTCCCTCACACACACTGTACCCCATACAATCTCCCCACCCTCACACACACTGTACCTCATACAATCTCCCCACCCTCACACACACTGTACCCCATACAATCTCCCCACCCTCACACACACTGTACCCCATACAATCTCCCCTCCCTCACACACACTGTACCCCATACAATCTCCCCACCCTCATACACACTGTACCCCATACAATCTCCCCACCCTCACACACACTGTACCCCATACAATCTCCCCTCCCTCACACACACTGCACCCCATACAATCTCCCCATCCTCACACACACTGTACCCCATACAATCTCCCACCCTCACACACACTGTACCCCATACAATCTCCCCACCCTCACACACACTGTACCCCATACAATCTCCCCACCCTCATACACACTGTACCCCATACAATCTCCCCACCCTCACACACACTGTACCCCATACAATCTCCCCACCCTCACACACACTGTACCCCATACAATCTCCCCATTCTCACACAGACACTGTACCCCATACAATCTCCCCACCCTCACACACACTGTACCCCATACAATCTCCCCATCCTCACACACACTGTACCCCATACAATCTCCCCACCCTCACACACACTGTACCCCATACAATCTCCCCGCCCTCATCCACACTGTACCCCATACAATCTCCCCATCCTCACACACACTGTACCCCATACAATCTCCCCACCCTCACACACACTGTACCCCATACAATCACCCCACCCTCACACACACTGTACCCCATACAATCTCCCCTCCCTCACACACACTGTACCCCATACAATCTCCCCACCCTCACACACACACTGTACCCCATACAATCACCCCACCCTCACACACACTGTACCCCATACAATCTCCCCACCCTCACACACAGTGTACCCCATACAATCTCCCCTCCCTCACACACACTGTACCCCATACAATCTCCCCACCCTCATGCACACACTGTACCCCATACAATCTCCCCACCCTCATACACAGTGTACCCCATACAATCTCCCCACCCTCACACACACACTGTACCCCATACAATCTCCCCACCTTCACACACACTGTACCCCATACAATCTCCCCTCCCTCACACACACTGTACCCCATACAATCTCCCCACCTTCACAAACACTGTACCCCATACAATCTACCCACCCTCACTCACACACTGTACCCCATACAATCACCCCACCCTCACACACACTGTACCCCATACAATCACCCCACCCTCACACAGACTGTACCCCATACAATCACCCCACCCTCACACACACTGTACCCCATACAATCACCCCACCCTCACACACACTGTACCCCATACAATCTTCCCACCCTCACACACACACTGTACCCCATACAATCACCCCACCCTCACACACACTGTACCCCATACAATCTCCCCACCCTCACACACAGTGTACCCCATACAATGTCCCCTCCCTCACACACACTGTACCCCATACAATCTCCCCACCCTCACACACAGTGTACCCCATACAATCTCCCCATCCTCACACACACTGTACCCCATACAATCTCCCCACCCTCACACACACACTGTACCCCATACAATCTCCCCACCCTCATACACACACTGTACCCCATACAATCTCCCCACCCTCACACACAGTGTACCCCATACAATCTCCCCTCCCTCATACACACTGTACCCCATACAATCTCCCCACCCTCACACACACTGTACCCCATACAATCTCCCCACCCTCACACACACTGTACCCCATACAGTCTCCCCACTCTCACACACAGTGTACCCCATACAATCTCCCCTCCCTCATACACACTGTACCCCATACAATCTCCCCTCCCTCACACACACTGTACCCCATACAATCTCCCCACCCTCACACACACTGTACCCCATACAATCTCCCCACTCTCACACACAGTGTACCCCATACAATCTCCCCTCCCTCATACACACTGTACCCCATACAATCTCCCCAACCTCACACACACTGTACCCCATACAATCTCCCCACCCTCACACACACTGTACCCCATACAATCTCCCCACCCTTAAACACAGTGTACCCCATACAATCTCCCCCCGTCATACACACTGTACCCCATAAAATCTCCCCACCCTCATACACACTGTACCCCATACAATCTCCCCACCCTCACACACACTGTACCCCATACAATCTCCCCACCCTCATACACACTGTACCCCATACAATCTCCCCACCCTCACACACACTGTACCCCATACAATCTCCCCACGTTCACACACACTGTACCCCATACAATCTCCCCACCCTCACACACACTGTACCCCATACAATCTCCCCACCCTCACACACACTGTACCCCATACAATCTCCCCACCCTCACACACTGTACCCCATACAATCTCCCCACCCTCACACACACTGTACCCCATACAATCTCCCCTCCCTCATACACACTGTACCCCATACAATCTCCCCACCCTCACACACACTGTACCTCATACAATCTCCCCACCCTCACACACACTGTACCCCATACAATCTCCCCACCCTCACACACACTGTACCCCATACAATCTCCCCTCCCTCACACACACTGTACCCCATACAATCTCCCCACCCTTAAACACAGTGTACCCCATACAATCTCCCCCCGTCATACACACTGTACCCCATAAAATCTCCCCACCCTCATACACACTGTACCCCATACAATCTCCCCACCCTCACACACACTGTACCCCATACAATCTCCCCACCCTCATACACACTGTACCCCATACAATCTCCCCACCCTCACACACACTGTACCCCATACAATCTCCCCACGTTCACACACACTGTACCCCATACAATCTCCCCACCCTCACACACACTGTACCCCATACAATCTCCCCACCCTCACACACACTGTACCCCATACAATCTCCCCACCCTCACACACTGTACCCCATACAATCTCCCCACCCTCACACACACTGTACCCCATACAATCTCCCCTCCCTCATACACACTGTACCCCATACAATCTCCCCACCCTCACACACACTGTACCTCATACAATCTCCCCACCCTCACACACACTGTACCCCATACAATCTCCCCACCCTCACACACACTGTACCCCATACAATCTCCCCTCCCTCACACACACTGTACCCCATACAATCTCCCCACCCTCATACACACTGTACCCCATACAATCTCCCCTCCCTCACACACACTGCACCCCATACAATCTCCCCACGTTCACACACACTGTACCCCATACAATCTCCCCACCCTCACACACACTGTACCCCATACAATCTCCCCTCCCTCACACACACTGTACCCCATACAATCTCCCCACCCTCACACACACTGTACCCCATACAATCTCCCCTCCCTCACACACACTGTACCTCATACAATCTCCCCACCCTCACACACACTGTACCCCATACAATCTCCCCACCCTCACACACACTGTACCCCATACAATCTCCTCTCCCTCACACACACTGTACCCCATACAATCTCCCCTCCCTCACACACACTGTACCCCATACAATCTCCCCACCCTCATACACACTGTACCCCATACAATCTCCCCACCCTCACACACACTGTACCCCATACAATCTCCCCTCCCTCACACACACTGCACCCCATACAATCTCCCCTCCCTCACACACACTGTACCCCATACAATCTCCCCACCCTCATACACACTGTACCCCATACAATCTCCCCACCCTCACACACACTGTACCTCATACAATCTCCCCACCCTCACACACACTGTACCCCATACAATCTCCCCACCCTCACACACACTGTACCCCATACAATCTCCCCTCCCTCACACACACTGTACCCCATACAATCTCCCCTCCCTCACACACACTGTACCCCATACAATCTCCCCACCCTCATACACACTGTACCCCATACAATCTCCCCACCCTCACACACACTGTACCCCATACAATCTCCACTCCCTCACACACACTGCACCCCATACAATCTCCCCTCCCTCACACACACTGTACCCCATACAATCTCCCCACCCTCACACACACTGTACCCCATACAATCTCCCCACCCTCATACACACTGTACCCCATACAATCTCCCCACCCTCACACACACTGTACCCCATACAATCTCCCCTCCCTCACACACACTGCACCCCATACAATCTCCCCTCCCTCACACACACTGTACCCCATACAATCTCCCCACCCTCACACACACTGTACCCCATACAATCTCCCCTCCCTCACACACACTGTACCCCATACAATCTCGCCTCCCTCACACACACTGTACCCCATACAATCTCCCCACCCTCACACACACTGTACCCCATACAATCTCCCCACCCTCACACACACTGTACCCCATACAATCTCCCCACCCTCAAACACACTGTACCCCATACAATCTCCCCACCCTCACACACACTGTACCCCATACAATCTCCCCACCCTCACACACACTGTACCCCATACAATCTCCCCATCCTCACACAGACACTGTACCCCATACAATCTCCCCACCCTCACACACACTGTACCCCATACAATCTCCCCATCCTCACACACACTGTACCCCATACAATCTCCCCACCCTCACACACACTGTACCCCATACAATCTCCCCATCCTCACACACACTGTACCCCATACAATCTCCCCATCCTCACACACACTGTACCCCATACAATCTCCCCACCCTCACACACACTGTACCCCATACAATCTCCCCACCCTCACACACACTGTACCCCATACAATCTCCCCTCCCTCACACACACTGTACCCCATACAATCTCCCCACCCTCACACACACTGTACCCCATACAATCTCCCCACCCTCACACACAGTGTACCCCATACAATCTCCCCTCCCTCATACACACTGTACCCCATACAATCTCCCCACGCTCACACACACTGTACCCCATACAATCTCCCCATCCTCACACACACTGTACCCCATACAATCTCCCCACCCTTAAACACAGTGTACCCCATACAATCTCCCCCCCTCATACACACTGTACCCCATAAAATCTCCCGACCCTCATACACACTGTACCCCATACAATCTCCCCACCCTGACACACACTGTACCCCATACAATCTCCCCACCCTCATACACACTGTACCCCATACAATCTCCCCACCCTCATACACACTGTACCCCATACAATCTCCCCACGTTCACACACACTGTACCCCATACAATCTCCCCACCCTCACACACACTGTACCCCATACAATCTCCCCACCCTCACACACACTGTACCCCATACAATCTCCCCACCCTCACACACTGTACCCTATACAATCTCCCCACCCTCACACACACTGTACCCCATACAATCTCCCCACGTTCACACACACTGTACCCCATACAATCTCCCCTCCCTCACACACACTGTACCCCATACAATCTCCCCACCCTCACACACACTGTACCTCATACAATCTCCCCACCCTCACACACACTGTACCCCATACAATCTCCCCACCCTCACACACACTGTACCCCATACAATCTCCCCTCCCTCACACACACTGTACCCCATACAATCTCCCCTCCCTCACACACACTGCACCCCATACAATCTCCCCACCCTCACACACACTGTACCCCATACAATCTCCCCACCCTCACACACACTGTACCCCATACAATCTCCCCACCCTCACACACACTGTATTCCATACAATCTCCCCACCCTCATACACACTGTACCCCATACAATCTCCCCACCCTCACACACACTGTACCCCATACAATCTCCCCACCCTCACACACACTGTACCCCATACAATCTCCCCATCCTCACACAGACACTGTACCCCATACAATCTCCCCATCCTCACACACACTGTACCCCATACAATCTCCCCACCCTCACACACAGTGTACCCCATACAATCTCCCCATCCTCACACACACTGTACCCCATACAATCTCCCCATCCTCACACACACTGTACCCCATACAATCTCCCCATGTTCACACACACTGTACCCCATACAATCTCCCCACCCTCACACACACTGTACCCCATACAATCTCCCCATGTTCACACACACTGTACCCCATACAATCTCCCCACCCTCATGCACACACTGTACCCCATACAATCTCCTCACGAATCACACACACTGTACCCCATACAATCTCCCCACCCTCACACACACACTGTACCCCATACAATCTCCCCACCCTCATACACACTGTACCCCATTCAAACTCCCCTCCCTCACACACACTGTACCTCATACAATCACCCCACCCTCACACACACTGTACCCCATACAATCTCCCTTCCCTCATACACACTGTACCCCATACAATCTCCCCACCCTCACACACACTGTACCCCATACAATCTCCCCTCCCTCACACACACTGTACCCCATACAATCTCCCCACCCTCATACACACTGTACCCCATACAATCTCCCCACGTTCACACACACTGTACCCCATACAATCTCCCCACGTTCACACTCACTGTACCCCATACAATCTCCCCACCCTCACACACACTGTACCCCATACAATCTCCCCACCCTCATACACACTGTACCCCATACAATCTCCCCACCCTCACACACACTGTACCCCATACAATCTCCCCTCCCTCACACACACTGCACCCCATACAATCTCCCCTCCCTCACACACACTGTACCCCATACAATCTCCCCACCCTCACACACACTGTACCCCATACAATCTCCCCACCCTCATACACACTGTACCCCATACAATCTCCCCACCCTCACACACACTGTACCCCATACAATCTCCCCTCCCTCACACACACTGCACCCCATACAATCTCCCCTCCCTCACACACACTGTACCCCATACAATCTCCCCACCCTCACACACACTGTACCCCATACAATCTCCCCTCCCTCACACACACTGTACCCCATACAATCTCGCCTCCCTCACACACACTGTACCCCATACAATCTCCCCACCCTCACACACACTGTACCCCATACAATCTCCCCACCCTCACACACACTGTACCCCATACAATCTCCCCACCCTCAAACACACTGTACCCCATACAATCTCCCCACCCTCACACACACTGTACCCCATACAATCTCCCCACCCTCACACACACTGTACCCCATACAATCTCCCCATCCTCACACAGACACTGTACCCCATACAATCTCCCCACCCTCACACACACTGTACCCCATACAATCTCCCCATCCTCACACACACTGTACCCCATACAATCTCCCCACCCTCACACACACTGTACCCCATACAATCTCCCCATCCTCACACACACTGTACCCCATACAATCTCCCCATCCTCACACACACTGTACCCCATACAATCTCCCCACCCTCACACACACTGTACCCCATACAATCTCCCCACCCTCACACACACTGTACCCCATACAATCTCCCCTCCCTCACACACACTGTACCCCATACAATCTCCCCACCCTCACACACACTGTACCCCATACAATCTCCCCACCCTCACACACAGTGTACCCCATACAATCTCCCCTCCCTCATACACACTGTACCCCATACAATCTCCCCACGCTCACACACACTGTACCCCATACAATCTCCCCATCCTCACACACACTGTACCCCATACAATCTCCCCACCCTTAAACACAGTGTACCCCATACAATCTCCCCCCCTCATACACACTGTACCCCATAAAATCTCCCGACCCTCATACACACTGTACCCCATACAATCTCCCCACCCTGACACACACTGTACCCCATACAATCTCCCCACCCTCATACACACTGTACCCCATACAATCTCCCCACCCTCATACACACTGTACCCCATACAATCTCCCCACGTTCACACACACTGTACCCCATACAATCTCCCCACCCTCACACACACTGTACCCCATACAATCTCCCCACCCTCACACACACTGTACCCCATACAATCTCCCCACCCTCACACACTGTACCCTATACAATCTCCCCACCCTCACACACACTGTACCCCATACAATCTCCCCACGTTCACACACACTGTACCCCATACAATCTCCCCTCCCTCACACACACTGTACCCCATACAATCTCCCCACCCTCACACACACTGTACCTCATACAATCTCCCCACCCTCACACACACTGTACCCCATACAATCTCCCCACCCTCACACACACTGTACCCCATACAATCTCCCCTCCCTCACACACACTGTACCCCATACAATCTCCCCTCCCTCACACACACTGCACCCCATACAATCTCCCCACCCTCACACACACTGTACCCCATACAATCTCCCCACCCTCACACACACTGTACCCCATACAATCTCCCCACCCTCACACACACTGTATTCCATACAATCTCCCCACCCTCATACACACTGTACCCCATACAATCTCCCCACCCTCACACACACTGTACCCCATACAATCTCCCCACCCTCACACACACTGTACCCCATACAATCTCCCCATCCTCACACAGACACTGTACCCCATACAATCTCCCCATCCTCACACAAACTGTACCCCATACAATCTCCCCACCCTCACACACAGTGTACCCCATACAATCTCCCCATCCTCACACACACTGTACCCCATACAATCTCCCCATCCTCACACACACTGTACCCCATACAATCTCCCCATGTTCACACACACTGTACCCCATACAATCTCCCCACCCTCACACACACTGTACCCCATACAATCTCCCCATGTTCACACACACTGTACCCCATACAATCTCCCCACCCTCATGCACACACTGTACCCCATACAATCTCCTCACGAATCACACACACTGTACCCCATACAATCTCCCCACCCTCACACACACACTGTACCCCATACAATCTCCCCACCCTCATACACACTGTACCCCATTCAAACTCCCCTCCCTCACACACACTGTACCTCATACAATCACCCCACCCTCACACACACTGTACCCCATACAATCTCCCCTCCCTCATACACACTGTACCCCATACAATCTCCCCACCCTCACACACACTGTACCCCATACAATCTCCCCTCCCTCACACACACTGTACCCCATACAATCTCCCCACCCTCATACACACTGTACCCCATACAATCTCCCCACGTTCACACACACTGTACCCCATACAATCTCCCCACGTTCACACTCACTGTACCCCATACAATCTCCCCACCCTCACACACACTGTACCCCATACAATCTCCCCACCCTCATACACACTGTACCCCATACATTCTCCCTACCCTCTCACACACTGTACCCCATACAATCTCCCCATCCTCACACACACTGTACCCCATACAATCTCCCCACCCTCACACACACTGTACCCCATACAATCTCCCCACCCTCACACACACTGTACCCCATACAATCTCCCCTCCCTCACACACACTGTATCTCATACAATCTCCCCATCTTACACACACTGTACCCCATACAATCTCCCCACCCTCACACACACTGTACCCCATACAATCTCCCCACCCTCACACACACTGTACCCCATACAATCTCCCCACCTTCATACAAAGATGTTTTCTGCACAGCAGGTATTGTACCTGATGTCCAAATGCTTATGTTCTCCTTCAGTATATGGGGACATGAATAGGAAGGGTTTAGAGGGAGATAGGCCAAGTGCTGGCAAATGGGACTAGGTTAGTTTAGAATATCTGGTTGGCATGGATGAGTTGGACTGATGGGTCTGTTTTCGTGTTGTATGACTCAGTGACTCTATAACTAGACCTGATAGTGAAAGATCCATAATTATTTACAATTTATATTAACGATGAGGGAAGTGAATGTTCTATAACATGGTTTATGGATGACACAAAAATAGGTGAAAAAGCTAGTGGTGAGGATGACATAAAGAGTCTGCAGAGGCAGGTTAAACGAATGGGCGAGTACTTAGCAGATTAATATAATGTGGGAAAATGTGAGGTTTTGCATTTTGGCAGGAAAAACAGAGGGGCTGCATATTATTGAAATGGACAAAGATTGCAAAAACTACAAAACAGGGGATTTTGGGATTCCATGATATACAAACAGCTAGCATCCAAGTTCAGTGGTTAATAGGGAAGGTGATTGTAACGTTTGCCTGTATTTCGATTAAAATCTAATATAAAATATAGGGTGGTTTTGCTAAATGTGTAAAGGCAATAGTCTGATCCCAGTTGGAATACTATGAACAGCTTTGGGCCCCTTATCTAAGGAAAGATAGATTGGAACTGGAGATAGTCCAGCGAAGGGCCACGCGGTTGATCTCGGGGATGGAGGGACTGTCCGATGAGGAGAGGTTGAGTAGGTTGGGCCTGTACTCATGGGAGTTTAAAAGAATGCGAGGCAATCTTATTGAAATATACACGGTTCTTAGGGGATTTGACGGGGTGGATGTGGAAAGATTGTTTCACCTTGTGTGGGAAGGTCAAGGACCAAAGTGTACAGTCTCAGAGTAAGGAGTTACAAATTTCAGACAGAGATGGGGAGGAATTTCTTCTCTCAGAGGGGAATGAATCTGTGGAATGCTTTTCCACAGAGGGCTGTTGGGGCTGGGTCATTCAGTTTGTCAAGGCTGAGATGGACAGATTTGTAATTAGGAGAGGAATCGAGGGAAAGAAACAGGAAAGTGAAGTTGAGGATCATCAGATCAGCCATGATCACTTTGAATGATGGAGCAGACTCGATGGGCTGAATGGCCTGTTTTGGCTCCTATGTCTTATGGTTAGATGGAGAGCTACAACTGGCATTTATTATTTGCGTGGGTTTCCTCCGGGTGCTCCGGTTTCCTCCCACAGTTCAAAGATATGCAGGCCAGGTGAATTGGCCATGCTAAATTGCCCATAGTGTTAGGTGCATTAGTCAGAGGGAAATGGATCTGGGTGGGTTACTCTTCAGAGGGTCAGTGTAGACTGGTTGGGCCAAAGGGCCTGTTTCCACACTGTGGAATCTAATCTTATCTAATTATTGATTATTAATATAGACAAATATTGCATTCACCAGCACATCTGCGTCTAGGCTAACATTGGTTAAAATCAGCACATCATGCTTCAAGCATCCCGAGTTAAGTTGGAGTCTGCAATCTTTTTACCATCAAGTAATGTGGTTCTATTATGATATTATAAGCATTTCTCTTAAAGGCACACTCAAATGCTTTGTCTCTTAAAGGCACAATGACATGCTGACCATGAGACACAACATAGCATCCTCCTTTTCCCAAAGATTAAAAGTCCCAATAGATATACATGGTTGTACTAGTGTGATGTAAGGTTGTGATTTATATATTTTGACATATATTTATTTTAGGTTTTGGATGTTGAACTAGTGGCATGTGGGTTTTGCTCTGTGCGCATGTAAAGATTTAATAATTAACGTGTCAGTATTTCTGGGACAATGAAGTTAAACCAGCCGGTATCAGGCAGCAGCTCAGCAGGGTCCTCCTGAAGTGAAAATGTGAATTTGTTTCCGTTATGAAAGCTTTAAAATAGAGAGGCAGAACTGATTTTTGCTTAGGAGGGAAGCATAGATTGGGAAGTTTCTGGCAGTTCCAGAGTTGGCCAGTGTCAGTTGTGGAGAAAGTGAGGTCTGCAGATGCTGGAGATCAGAGCTGCAAATGTGTTGCTGGAAAAGCGCAACAGGTCAGGCAGCATCCAGGGAACAGGAGAATCGACGTTTCGGGCATAAGCCCTTCTTCAGGAATCCAGTGTCTGTTGTTAGAACTGTTTCATCTGGAGGAAGGAGCTAGTCCAGAGCAGAAATAGGTTAGGCTTTAGGTTAAGAATTTTAGTTTAAAAATTTCAGACCAGAAGTGTTTGTTTAGAAACCTGAGGTGGTTATTTGAAGCTAAGAAAGTTAAAGCTCAGATGTAAGCATAATCAAGGTGAAAATGATCTAACTGTCAAAACTAGGAACTAAAAGAATATTTAAATGAAGTCTGCAGATATGTTAGAGAAAGTAACAGGCTCTGATGTCTGAGTAATAGAGTCATAGAGATGTATAGCACAGGAACAAACCCTTCAGTCCAACTCATCCTTTCTGACCAGATATCCCAACCTAATTGCTTCACAAGAGACCCACTGAAGATGTTAACTAGTAAGGTAATGAAATGTCTGGAAATGAACCTCCAAGCTCAGCAGCAAACCTACATCCAAAACCACAACCTGAGCTACAAATCTTCTCAAAACTTGCTAAAATCCTCACCTAATCTAGTCCCATTTTCCAGCACTTGGCACCTATCCCTCCAAACCCTTCCTAATCATATCCCCATCCAGATGTCTTTTAAATGCTGTAATTGTACCAGCCTCCACCACTTCCTCTGGCAGCTCATTCCATACACGTACCACCCTCTGCATGAAAAAGCTGCCTCTTATGTCCTTTTTTAAATCTTGCCCCACTAACCTTAAACCTATGTCCTCTAGAGTTGGACTCCCCCACCCCAGGGAAAAGACCTTGTCTATTTACCCTATCCATGCCCCTCATGATTTTATAAACCTCTATAAGGTCACCGCTCAGCCTCCGACGCTCCAGGGAAAACAGCCCCAGCCTGTTCAGCCTCTCCCTGTACCTCAAATCCTCCAACCCTGGCAACATCCTTGTAAATCTTTTCTGAACCCTTTCAAGTTTCACAACATCCTTCCAAAGCAGGGACACCAGAATTGCACACATTATTTCAAACGTGGCCTAACCAATGTCCTGTACAACTGCAACATGACCTCCCAACTCCTGTACTCAATACTCTGACCATTAAAGGAAAGTGTACCTGGTGGAGAATTGAACCCCATTGAACAGAGACCGCACAATCGGGTGGAATTGACAAGCTGTTCATTACAAGCGATATCGCTGGAAGAGAAATTGACTAGGCTGACACAGACCTGACCGTCTGTACAGATAGATCAAGGGTTCTCTTCCCTGAGCTGAGAATCAAGCCAGTTTTTATAGGAATACTGTACAAAGATGCTAATTAAAAATAGAGAAAATACAATGGTTTTGATAGTCATGTAATCCAGTTACCATGGTGATAATCGCAGAGCAGTTATCAGAAGAATGTCCTGACTGAGGATACAACGTAGCTTCCTGGCAGCTTCAATCAGTTCTTAATGGGATCAGGAAATTCCAGCTCTCTTCGAGGGTAGGTGAGGATGTCCCTTTCCTTGGCAGTAAGGTGTTTCCATTGTTTCTCTCCTGTGAGTGTGGTATTCTGGTGCCTCTCTGTCTGACCTGTCCTTTGTGTGGCTTTGGTATCACTGGGGTACGAGACTGCCCTCAGGGCTTTGGGACAGCTGTGTTGATCAGGTCCAGGAAGCATATCATCAGTTTGTCTTGGGAAGTGTATTCCCTGGTCTGCGAGTGACTGTGGCCATGTCTGGTTTCCCTTGTCAGCCTGTTTGGTCAATGCTGAGGCATTCTGGGTGTTTCTTGTATGGTTTGGACAGGCTTGATTTTCTGTGTTTTGTGTGGCCATGCTGTGGGTAGGCAGGGTGGCAGATCTTATCCCACAGTACCAAACCTTCTTCACTATCCTATCGACCTGCAACTCCACTTTTAATGAGCTATGAACCTGCACTCCAAGGTCTCCGTGTTCAGCAACACTCCTCAGGACCTTACCATTAAGTGCATAAGTCCTGCCCTGATATGCCTTTCCAAAATGCAGCACCTCGCATTTATCTAAATTAAACTCCATTTTTCACTGCTCAGCCCATTGGCCCGTCTGGTCCAGATCCTGTTGTAATTTGAGGAAACCCTCTTTGCTGTCCACTACACCTGCAATTTTGGTGTCATCTGCAAACTTACTAACTGTGCCTCTTATGCTCGCATCCAAATCATTTATGTAAATTACAAAAAGTAGAGGGCCCAGCACCGATCCTTGTGGCACTGCACTGGTCACAGGTCTCCAGTCTGAAACACAACCCTCCACCAACACCCTCTGTCTTCCACATTTGAGCCAGTTCTGTATCCAAATGGTGAGTTTTCCCTGTATTCCATGAGATCGAACCTTGCTGACCTTCTGTAAAATGATCATCTTGGGATAGATGGGATTTAGTTTTGCAGAGTATTTTGAAATTTTCAAATGATATTATATGTAGATTGCTTGTTTTGTCTATTTTATTTTCATTACTTTTGTGTAGTACATTTCGTGTAGTTTCATTGTTAAAGCCAAATCTGCAGTATTGCATGTTTGCCTTCCAGTAAAAGATCGTCTTGTTAAATTAAAAATAAACATAATATGATCTATCAAGCCAGATTTCAGTTTGGGATCTGACATGTCCAGTGGTAACGTCAGCTGGGTCCATATGAATGGGAAACCTCATCAATTCAATAATTATACAAACAGACAGAGTTAACAAGATGAATAATTCAGTCTTTGATCTAACAGTCTGGCGGTTTAGTGTCTGGTCCTGATCTGGTGATATACCTGCCTAGAGAGGTACACGTTGTTCTCGGATGTGTGTGTCTGACAACTTGGATATCTCACTGCTGGTTTCTGTCACTCAACATCACCACGCAGTCATTATCAACACAGTGTTCTTCCTCACTGTCTCCGTGAATGATTGATGTGTCCCACATTGTTCTGAGCTAGATCTGTTCCCTCACAGTGCAGCTCCGTGATCAGTAATCACTTTGTAGGATCGGCCTGGCTGTATAATCTAGAAACCTCAGCTGCTTTCAAATGTTTATATTTGCATTTCTAACGTGTAGTCTGTGTTCAGTATGCAGCTGTAGGCGTTCTCCATCTGCTCATGCCTCTTAGCTATTGTTAGATCTGTCCTACCTGACCAGTGGCGAGTATTCCATCACACGCCTGACTTGTGCCTTGTTGATGGTGGACAGGCTTTGGGGAGTCTGGAGGTGAGTTACTCACTGCAGGATTTCCAGCCTCTGACCTGCTCTTGTAGCCACAGTGTTTATGTGGTGAGTCCAGTTGAGTTTCTGATCAATGGTAAACCCGAGGATGTTGAAAGTGGGGACTTCAGCGAATTGTAATACCATTGATTAGATTGTCTCTCATTGGAGATGGACATTGCCTGGCATTTGTGTGATGTGAATGCTACTTGCCACTTGTCAGCCCAAGCCTGGATATTGTTAGGAACTTGCTACATTTGAACATGGACTGCTTCAGTATCTGAGGAGTTGGTGAATGGTGCTGAACATTGTACAATCATCAGCGAACATCCCCACTTCTGACCTGATGATGGAGGGAAGGTCATTGATGAAGCAGCAGAAGATGGTTGGGCCTAAGACACTCCCCTGAGGAACTCCTGCAGAGATGTCCTGGAGCTGAGATGACTGACCTCCAACAACCACAACCATCTTCTTATGTGCTAGGTATGACTCTGAGGAGAGAGGGACTCGGTTCCGTAGGCAGGTGCTGAGGAAGGAGATGTGGCTGTGGTACGGTTCATTCCTGAAGAAGGGCTCATGCCCGAAACGTCGATTCTTCTGCTCCTTGGATGCTGCCTGACCTGCTGCGCTTTTCCAGCAACACATTTTCAGGTATGACTCTGACCAGATTTCCAAGAATCCGGTCATGAGCTTCCATCAGACTGGTCCATGATTATAGGCAAGGTAATACAGACGTCTGACCAGGAAATTCTCCCGCTGTCAGGTCCTGTTGTCAGGCAGATTGGAAAGATTCACAAGCTGATGATCTCGTTGTTTGGCTGCATTACAAACACAGTTTCTATGGTCGATTTGCCATGGCATAGGACTTACACACAGAGCTTTGGCCCAGTTGGAGGGACATAATCCATTGTATCATAAGACCTTCCATACAAACACTGGGTTACCACAGACCAATCAAGTTAAAAATAATATCTTTGCACTGAAGGGTATTTAGGCACAGTGGCTCAGTGGCTAGCACTGCTGATCACAGCACCAGGGACCCGGGTTCAATTCCAGCCTCGGGTGACTGTCTGCGTGGAGTTTGCACATTCTCCCCGTGTCTGCGTGGGTTTCCTCCGGGTGCTCCGGTTTACTCCCATAATCCAAAGATGTGCAGGTTAGGGAGATCGGCCAATGGGAAATTGTCCATAGTGTTCAGGGCTGTGTGGGTTAGGTGCATTAGTTAGGGGAATGGGTCTAGCTGGGTTACTCTTTGTAGGGTCAGCGTGGACTTGTTGGACTGAATGGCCTGTTTCCACACTGTAGGGATTCTGTGAAAAAAAACCGCATTAACAGAATGTCTCTGAGGTTGAAGATCTTCATCCATAACTTTTCTTCAGCTCGATTGTCTCATTCAGCGAATATTCTTTGCTAAAACCTAACGAAGAGAAACTTTCCCTTATTAACAATCTCATATTAAAGGGTCTGGGTTTAAGAATACAAACATGATGAAGTTTAATAGGTCTCCCTGCTTTAGGAAGGATGTTGTGAAACTTGAAAGGGTTCAGAAAAGATTTACAAGGATGTTGCCAGGGTTGGAGGATCTGAGCTACAGGGAGAGACTGAACAGGCTGGGGCTGTTTTCCCTGGAGCGTCAGAGGCTGAGGGGTGACCTTATAGAGGTTTATAAAATTATGAGGGGCATTGATAGGATGAATAGACAAACTCTTTTTCCTAAGGTAGGGGAGTCCAAAGCTAGAATGTATAGTTTAGGGTGAGAGGGGAAAGATATAAAAGGGACCTAAGGGGCAACTTTTTCACACAGAGGGTGGTACGTGTGTGGAATGAGCTGCTAGAGGAAGTGAGGAAGTGGTGGAGGCTGGTACAATTACAACATTTAAAAGGCATCTGGATGGGTATATGAATAGGAAGGGTTTGGAGGGTTATGGGCCAAGTGCTGGCAAATGGGATTAGATTAAGTTCGGATACCTGGTCCATATGGACAAGTTGGACCGAAGGGTCTGTTTCCTCCTCTATGATTCTAAAATCGCATTGATTGCAGTGAAATTAATTTCCTCTCAATCACCAGATCAAAGTATTTGAGTGAAATGTTCCACTGATAATACTCCTCTAGGACCCCTTGGAATGGTTAACTGCATTAAAGAGGCTACATAAATGCAAGTTGTTGCTGAATGATCCACTCCTGTCTGGTAAGTTTCGATCTACGTTTCTCTCAGAGCTAGAGCTCCTGTTTGTTACAGTACAAAGTGGGGCGATAGGAATGAATCATTCCTGTCTGAGACAGGACAGCAGTTTGAAAAGCCCACGAGGGAACACTGGGCATTTCCTGAGCAATTAAAACCCATTCTTGCGTGACATTCCAACTGCACAGAGTGGGTGAACAATGCTCTGAGCTCAGGCCCTCTCTCCAGGGCGAGGCTGGGGTCTGCTTTGTTTGAGATGCTGGAAGGTGCGGTTTGGTTTGTCCCTGCTGCTTACGTAGGGCTGATGGTTTGAGGAATGTCCATCTGTCAGTGTGGGGAACACCAGATGGAGGCTGTGGCTCCATAAACCCAACATAGACAGGATTCCGATAGTCAGTGGGCTTGGGGAACATCACTGCACGCCTCCTGCATGCTGCCCTTCTGCTCTCTCCTTCATGGGCTGGCTCTGAGGGATATCCATGATATTAAATCTTGTGATTGTAATTATTAACTATAGAACATCGACCCTACAAACTCTGTTTAACTGGGAGTCTGTTATTCATTCCCAGTCTCTTTTCAACTAATCCCAAAAGCATTGTTAACTGTGTTTGGAAAAGGAGTACAGACACATTACAGCACTGCCAAATGTTATTAGGTTCAATAAATTCATTTACCTCTCAGACAAAGTTCCAAATTAATTCTACTATCCCATTCCTCACTCACAGCTCTGTAGCAATCCCCAAACTAATCCCACTACCCCACACTTTCCCCAATAGCCCTGTATCAATCCCCAAACTAATCCTACTGCCCCACTCACTCTCCACAACCCTGTATCAATCCTTAAACTATTCCAACTGCCCCGCTTTCTCCCCATAGCCCTATATCAATCCCCACACTAATCTCAATGCTTCACTCTCTCCCCATAGCCTTGATTCCTGAAGAAGGGCTTATGCCCAAAAAGTCGATTCTCCTGTTCCCTGGATGCTGCCTGACCTGCTGCGCTTTTCCAGCAACACATTTCTAACTCTCTCCCCATAGCCTTGTATCAATTCCCAAACAATCTCTCAGCCCCGCTCTCTCTCCCCGTAGCCCTGTATCGATCCCCAAATTAATCCCACTGCCCCACTCTCTCCCCATAGCCCTGTATCAATCCCCAAACTAATCCCACTGCCCCGCTCTCTCCCCATAGCTCTGTATCAATCTCCAAACTAATCCCACTACCCCGCTCTCTCTCCCTATAGCCCTGTATCAATCCCCAAACTAATCCCACTACCCCGCTCTCCCCATCGCCCTGTATCAATTTCCAAACTAAACCCACTACCCCACACTCTCCCCAATAGCTCTGTATCAATCCCCAAACTAATCCCACTGCCCCACTCTCTCCTCATAGCTCGGTATCAATCCCCAAACTAATCCCACTGCCCCACTCTCTCCTCATAGCTCTGTATCAATCCCCAAACTAATCCCACTGCCCCACTCTCTCCTCATAGCTCTGTATCAATCCCCAAACTAATCCCACTGCCCCGCTCTCTCCTCATAGCCCTGTATCAATCCCCACACTAATCCCACTGCCCCACTCTCTCCCCATAGCCTTGTATCAATTCCCAAACAATCTCTCAGCCCCGCTCTCTCTCCCCGTAGCCCTGTATCGATCCCCAAATTAATCCCACTGCCCCACTCTCTCCCCATAGCCCTGTATCAATCCCCAAACTAATTCCACTGCCTGCTCTCTCCCCATAGCCCCGTATCAACCCCCAAACTAATCCCACTGTCCCGCTCTCTCCCCATACCCCGGTATCACTCCCCAAACTAATCTCACTGTCCAGCTCTCTCTCCCCATAGCCCTGTATCAACCCCCAAACTAATCCCACTGCCCCACTCTCTCCCCATACCCCGGTATCACTCCCCAAACTAATGCCACTGTCCAGCTCTCTCTCCCCATAGAGTCTAACTCATTTCTCCTTGTTGTCCAGGCTGACACCCTGAATGGTCTCTGAGCCTGTGATGACAAATATTGCAGAGATAACCAGGAGTGAAAGGTTTATCTTCGACACACAGCTTACGGAATGCAGATGGGAAGATGATGAATTGGATACCTGTCCTGGCATTGCCCCCTCTTACAGTCAGAGAGAGGAGCTGGCTGGGAGGGTCTGCCAGCGATAACTCTTGTCTCCATCAGTGTGGCCTTTTTCTCCCCTCACAGTGGGTACAATTCCAGCTGTGAAGGGGTTAACCGGACTGGGGCAGTGGGGGGGGTAGTAGTTTGGATGGTGAGGAATGCAGCAAGGAGGCGAGACCTTGTGGAGGTGTTGCGTCTGATTCCAGTCGGAGTGCCAAGCCATTGACAATCACGCAGCCCCCACGACAGAGAGGAATCTGAAGAATGAAGAAAATCCCACTGGAATATTCACAGTGACCTTGTCACATTCGGAGAGTATGACGAGAATTCCCTGAATCTGTCACACGTCTTCATTGTTACACCCTACTCTGTAGACTGACCATTTTACAACAGGAACAAAAGACATTTGTGTGTGTCTGCTTGTGTGTGTGTCTGTGTGTATGTGTGCATGTCTGCGTGAGTGTGTCTGTGGGTATATACATGTGTCTGTGTGTACATGTCCGTATATGTGTACACGTGAATCTGTGTGTACATGTCCGTGTATGTGTACACGTGCGTCTGTGCACATGTGTCTGTGTGTGTACGAGTCTGGATTAGATTAGATTAGATTAGATTACTTACAGTGTGGAAACAGGCCCTTCGGCCCAACAAGTCCACACCGACCCGCCGAAGCGTAACCCACCCATTCCCCTACATTTACCCCTTTTACCTAACACTACAGGCAATTTAGTATGGCCAATTCACCTGACCTGCACATCTTTGGACTGTGGGAGGAAACCGGAGCACCCGGAGGAACCCCACGCTGTGAGGCAGCAGTGCTAGCCACTGAGCCACCGTGCCGCCCACAAATGTGTGTACACGTATGTCTGTGTGTATGTGTCTGTGTGTGTGTACATGTGTGTCTGTGCATACGTGTCTGTGTGTATATATCTGTGTGTGGGTGTGAGACTGTGTGTGTGTATATCTGTATATGTGTGTTGTGAGTGTGAGCATCTGTGTGTGTCTATGTGTGAGTGTGTGTGTGAGTGTGTGTGTGTGTGTATGTAAGTGTGAGCATGTGTGTATATGTGTATCTCTGTATGTGTGTGTGTGAGAGCGTGTGTGTGTTTGTGTGTGTGTCTGTATCTGTGTCTACGTGTGAGTGTGAGTATGTGACTGTCCAATCTGTCTGTGCTCGTGCGTTTGTAGCTATTGCATGTTTTAATTACAGCTTGGTACACTGCTATGCATTAATTTTCACCAAAAGCGATTAATCAGCTCAAATTATCTCTGACACATTTCAGAGGGAGTGACATTAATCTTCATGCTCAGCTTGAAATTAGATTCATCCTGTGGTGGATCAATGTTTGATGTACATTGGATCTGGCAGCTTTGAGGTGTTTTATTCCTCATGTTAATTCTTGCAGCGGGATACAGTCTGAAAGGGTTAAAATACCAGCCAGTTTCCATCGGGTTAGAGTTCCTTACTTGTGTCTCAAATCACAGTGATCTAATTGAGAAGGTTTAAAGAATTCCTTACTGTTAGGAACAACGTATACCGTTAGGTTAATTTGTATTTGGGGGTGTTAAGAAGAGGGAGACATCGTTGGAGTTTCATTTTCCTGACTTGTTTATGTTGGTTAGTGTACATCGCCTGAAAACCTGTTTGTTTGGCCACTTTTCTCCTCAGATTTTGCAACCCTTGACATTTTTAAAAATTATTCCTTCATGGGATTTAGGCATATCTGTTTGGGCCCAGCATTTATTGCTCGTCCCTAGTTGCCCCTTGAGAAGGTGGGAGTGAGATGCCTTCTGGAACCGCTGCAGTCCATGTGCTATGGGTTGACCCACAATGCCCTTAGAGAGGGAATTCCAGGATTCTGACCCAGTGACACTGAAGGAACAGCGATATATTTCCAAGTCAGGATGGTTCAGAGGGGAACTTGTAGGGGCTGGTGTTCCCATGTATCCCCTGCCCTTGTCCTTCTAGATGGAAGTGGTTGTGGGTTTGGAAGGTGCTGTCTGAGGATCTTTGGTGAGTTTCTGCAGTGCATCTTGTAGATGGTACACACTGCTGCTACTGAGAGTCGGTGGTGGAGGGAGTGGGTATTTGTGGATGTGGTGCCAATCAAGCGGCTTGCCCTGTACTCATCCAGGGCAAGTGAAGAGTATTCCCTCCCACTCCTGACTTGTGTCTTGTAGGTGGTGGGACAGGTGTTGGGCAGATGGGTTAATACGCCACCCTCTCACCTGCCCTTGTAGCCACCTTGTTTATGTGGCAAGTCCAGCTGAGCTTCTGATTAATGGTAACCCCCGGAATGTTGATAATGAGAAATTCCAAGATCATAACACCATTAAATGTCAAGGGGGTGGTGATTACATTGTCTTTTACTGGAGATGGCAATAGCCTGGCGTGGTGTGGTGTGAATGTTACTTGCCACTTGTCAGCCCCAGCCTGGAAATTGTCCACAGTTTTCCCCTGATTCCCATTGATTCCATCTTTGCCGGGGCTCCTCGATGCCACACTCGGTTGAACGTGGCCTCGGTGTCAAGGGCAGTCCCTCTCCCCTCCCCTCTGGAATCCAGCTCTTTTGTCCATGTTTGAGCCAAGGCTGTAATGAGGTCAGGAGCTGAGTGACCCCGGGGGAACCCAAACTGGGTGTCACTGAGCAGGTTATTGCTGAGCAGGTGCTGCTTGATAGCACTGTTGGTGACCCCTTCCATCACTTTCCTGATGATTGAGAGTAGTCTGATGGGGCAGTAATTGGCCGAGTTGGACTTGTCCTGTTTTCCCGGACATACCTGGGCAATTTTCCACATTGTTGGGTAAATGCCAGTGTTCATGAGTTCATATGATACATGAACAGATTAGGCCATTCAGCCCATTGAGTCTGCTCCACCATTCGATCATGGCTGATATGATCCTCGCCCCTATTTTCCTGCCTTCTCCCTATAATCCTTCAACCCATTACCAATTAAAAACCTGTCTAACTCCTCCTTAAATTTACTCACTGTCCCAGCATCCACCACACTATGGGAGGGATAGTGAATTCCACAGATTCCCAACCCTTTGGGGGAAGTAGTCTTTCTTCAGCTCTGTTTTAAATTTGCTGCCCCTTACCCTGAGACTGTGACCTCTCGTCCCAGAATGCCCCAAAAGAGGAAGCATCTGCTCCATGTCTATTTTATCCTGACCTTTTTATCATCTTGAATACCTCAATGTGACCTCTCCCCATTCTTCAAAGTTCCAGAGAGTATCAGCCTCAATTATTCAATCTCTCTTCATATGACAAACCCCTCCTCTCTGGGATCAATCTAGTGATCCTCCTCTGAACTGCCTCTAATGCCACTACAGCTTTCCTGAAATAAGGAGACCAAATCTGTGCACAATACTCCAGGTGCGGTCTCACCAATGCCTTGTATGGTTGCAACAGTATTTCCTTACCTTTATATTCTATTCCTTTAGCTATAAAAGTCAACATTCCATTCGCTTCCTTTATCATCTGCTGCTTTCAGTGACTCATGAACAAGGACACCCAGACCCCTCTGTACTGTAGCACCCTGAAATTCCTCCCCTTTTAGATAATAGGTCACCTTCCCATTTTGTCAACCCAAATGCATGACCTCACACTTAGCCTCGTTAAACTCCATCTGCCACATTTTGGCCCACTCTCCTAACCTATCCACAACCATTTGGAAGGTTCTTATTTCCTCATTGCAATTTACAGTCAAATCTACATTTGTGCTGTCCCCAAATTTAGCTATAGAGCCTTCTATCCCTGTATCCAAGTGATTAATGTAGATCAGGAGAAGGTAAGGACTGCAGATGCTGGAGATCAGAGTTGATAGAGTGGTGCTGGAAAAGCACAGCAGGTCAAGCAGCATCCGAGGAGCAGGAGAATCGACAATTCCAGCATAAGCCCTTCATGAGGAATCGTCGACTCTCCTTTTCCTCTGATGCTGCCTGACCTACTGTGTCTTTCCAGCACCACACTCTCGATGTTAATGTGGATTGAAGGTTCCTGGGGTCCAAGGTCGGAATCCTATGGCACCCCATTAGTTAAACCTTGCCACCCAGGAAGAAAACACCCAGTTATCCCGACTCTCTGTCTTCTGTTGTGGCAGAACTGGAACAGCTTGGGTGGGGGAGCAGCAAGTTCTGGAGCACAAGTCTTCAGTACTTCAAGTTAGCCAGTGGCAAATGGAATTGAATCCGGAGGAGTGTGAGCTAATGCACCTGTGCACGACAAACAGAAGGGAATACATGGTGAGTGGTGGGATGCCGGGATGTATCGAGGATCAGAGGGATCTTGGTGCATGTCCACTGGTCCCTTATGGGAGCAGGATAGGTGGATAAACTGGTTCAGAAATCATACAGGATACTTGCCTTTATTAGATGAAGCATTGAGTTTAAGGGGGAGGAGGTAATGCTGAAACTGTATAAAAAGTGCATTAGACTATAGCTACTCTGTGACCAGCAGTGTGCCAAAAGGATCGGTGCTGGGTTCACTACTTTTCATCATTTATATAAATGATTTGGATGCGAGCATAAGAGGTACAGTTAGTAAGTTCACAGATGACTCCAAAATTGGAGGTGTAGTGGACAGCGAAGAGGGTTACCTCAGATTACAACAGGATCTGGACCAGATGGGCCAATGGGCTGAGAAGTGGCAGATGGAGTTTAATTCAGATAAATGCGAGGTGCTGCATTTTGAGAAAGCAAATCTTAGCATGACTTATACACTTAATGGTAAGGTTCTAGGGAGTGTTGCTGAACAAAGAGACCTTGTAGTTCAGAGCTTCGTGAAAGTGGAGTTGCAGGTAGATAGGATAGTGAAGAAGGCGTTTGGTTTGCTTTCCTTTATTGGTCAGAGTATGGAGTACAGGAGTTGGGAGGTCATGTTACGGCTGTACAGGACATTAGTTAGGCCACTTTTGGAATATTGCGGGCAATTCTGGTCTCCTTCCTATTGGAAGGATATTGTGAAACTTGAAAGGGTTCAGAAAAGATTTACAAAGATGTTGCCAGGGTTGGAGGATCTGAGCTCCAGGGAGAGGCTGAACAGGCTGGGGCTGTTTTCCCTGGACTGTTGGAGGCTGAGGGGTGACCTTATAGAGGTTTATAAAATTTTTAGGGGCATGGATAGGATAAATAGGCAAGGTCTTTTCCCTGGGGTTGGGGAGTCCAGAACTAGAGAGCATAGGTTTAGGGTGAGAGGGGAAAGATAAAAAAGAGACCTAAGGGGCAACTTTTTCACGCAGAGGGTGGTACGTGTATGGAATGAGCTGCCAGAGGAAGTGGTGGAGGCTGGTACAATCACAACATTTAAGAGGCATCTGGATGGGTATATGAATAGGAAGGGTTTGGAGGGATATGGGCCAAGTGCTGGCAGGTGGGACTAGATTAGGTTGGGGTATCTGGTTGAGACAGGTTTGACCGAAGGATCTGTTTCCATGCTGTACATCTCTATGACACTACGACTCTATGAGAGCAAGGCCTGCACTTACCACCCATCACTCATTGCCTTTGAGAACATGATTGTGAATGTGTCCTTGAAAAACCACAATCTCTGCTGGCAGTGGTCAAATGCTGTCAGCATTTCCAACTTTAACCCAGTCATGATGAAGGAATAGTCGTATATTTCCCGGTAGAGGATGGCTTCTGACTTTGGGATGATGGTGTTCCCATGTGCCTGCTGTGTTTGCCTAGAGAGGTGAAAATACTGTGACAAAAGCCTCAGGGATATGAGAGAACTGGAGAAGGTGTGGAGGAGATTGACCAGGATAGTGCCCGGGCTGGAGAGTTTCAGTTATGAAGAGAGATCGGACAGACTCCTTACAGCAGAACAGAGTGAAGGGGGACAAGTATTAAATTATGAGGGGCAGAGACAGTTTAGAGACAGATAAAAGTGCAGATGCTGGAATCCAGGGTAGACAAGCAGGAGGCTGGAGGAACACAGCAAGCCAGGCAGCACCAGGAGGTGGAGAGGTCAATGTTTCCCTTCTTAGACAGAGTAAGCCGGAAGGAGCTTTTCCCCTTAATGGAGGGATCAGTGACCGGGGAGATATCGATTTAAGGTGACGGGCAGGAGGGTTCGAGGGGATGTGAGGAAAAGCCTTATCACCCAGAGAGTGGTGGGAATCTGGAATCGGAAGCAGAAACCTTAGAACATTGACGGAGTGTTTCAGTGTGTCCCTGTGAGGCTGAGACGTTCAGAACTATGGGCCAAGTGCTGGGAAATGGGATTAGGGTAGTTAGGGGGTGGCTTTTGGCCGGCGCAGTTTCAGTGAGCCGAAGGGACGTTCTCTGTGCTGTGGAGATCGCTGACTCTGTGAAGCCCACCCTCTGGTCTTGTCCACAGTCACAGTTTTCGAAGGCTGCTGTTGTCAGGAAGAAGTGAGAAATGAGGGACAGCCCCTCTGGAATCTGCTGGGTTTTCCAGCTCCCTGGTCAGCTGCTGTCAATGCAAACTACAATTAACGGCGAGTGTGGAACTTACAGGGAGACCTCTAAGGCAGTGTCACGCTGTAATTACCTGGCACATCACTCAGTCAACGCACTAATAACACAGGCCGATATATGTCTGCTGCAATACACCCACTCCTGTCAGTATTAATAATTCAGTGGAACTCTCCTCCAAATATCTCCCTGCGGATTTTTCTGTCTCCTCTGCATTAGCTTACAGCCAAATACCACCTGCCCGTTCCCCAACCCTTCAGTCTGATCCCTCCATTCTCCCGCCCACAAGCCCCATCAACCACCTGCCTGGCCGGTTAAGGGAGGATCAGCCTCATCCAAGCTGCCAACCCGCCTGAGATACACGTAACTCCTGTCCTAGACCTGCCTGCACCTACAGTGGAGAGCAGGGTCACCCCCAATAGCAGGGTCTCCCTGCTCTAGGGACTCTGCGATGAAACTGAAGGGTACACTATTCATTAAGTCATAGAGTCATAGAGATGTACAGCATAGAAACAGACCCTTCGGTCCAACCCATCCATGCCAACCAGATACCCCAACCCAGTATAGTCCCACCTGCCAGCACCCGGCCCATATCCCTTCAAACCCTTCCTATTCATATACCCATCCAAATGCCTCTTAAATGTTGCAATTGTACCAGCCTCCACCACATCCTCTGGCAGCTCAGTAGGACAGCATCGACTCAGAATAACCCTCCAAATGGTTATCCCATTCCTTTATAAAAGTTACTGGTGATTTTCCGACTCCACATTCCAGATCATAACGACTCACTTTGTAAAAGAATTATCCTGCACTAATTCCTGGTCCCTGTGTCAAATCTGTGTCCCACACCGAAAACTTACAGTTAAGATTTGGAGGCTGTTTGACCAGGAAGTGCATGACAGTTAAGAAACTGCCTCCCCAAAGCCTGTCCACCATCTCCAAGGCACAAGTCAGGAGTGTGATGGAATCCTCCCCACTTGCCCTGGATGGGGGCAGCTCCAACAACACTCAAGAAGCTTGACACCATCCAGGACAAAGCAGCCGCTTGATTGGCCCCACATCCACAAACACCCCCTCCCTCCCCCACCGACACTCAGGAACAGCAGTGTGTACCATCTACAAGATGCACTGCAGAAACTCACCAAAGATCCTCAGACAGCACCTTCCAAACCCACAGCCACTTCCATCCAGAAGGACAAGGGCAGCAGATACATGGGAACACCACCCCCTGCAAGTTCCCCTCCGAGCCCCTCACCATCCTGACCTGGAAATATATCACCGTTCCTTCAGTGTCCCTGGGTCAGAATCCTGGAATTCCCTCCCTAAGGGCATTGTGGGTCAACCCACAGCACGTGGACTGCAGCGGGTCAAGGAGGCAGCTCATCTCCTTAAAGCTAAAGTTAAAGCTGGTCCAACCAGCAATGATCAAATCACATGACCAACTAACGAAAAAGTCAACCAATCATCGAACTTATACATCCCTTATTAGTGACTGTGAGGAGGGTGAGGGTCAGTGAAGGTGAGGAGGGTGAGGGTCAGTGAGTGTGAGGAGAGTGCGAGTGAGGGTCACTGAGGGTGAGGGTCAGTGAGTGTGAGGAGGGTGAGGGTGAGTGTCAGTGAGGATGAGGAGAGTGAGGGTGAGGGCGAGGATGAGGGTGAGGGGGGTGAGGGTGAGGGTCAGTGAGTATGAGGAGAGTGAGGGTGAGGGTCACTGAGGGTGAGAGTGTGGGTCAGTGAGTGTGAGGAGGGTGAGGGTGAAGGTCACTGAGGGTGAGGAGGGTGAGGGTGAGGGTCAGTGAGGGTGAAGAGGGCGAGGGTTAGTGTCAGTGAGGGTGAGGAGAGTGAGGGTGAGGGCGAGGACGAGGGTGAGGTTGAGGAAGGTGAGGGTGAGGGTCACTGAGGGTGTGGGTGAGGGTCAGTGAATGTGAGGAGAGTGAGGGTGAGGGCGAGGACGAGGGTGAGGGTGAGGGTCACTGAGGGTGAGGGTCACTGAGGGTGAGGAGGGTGAGGGTGAGGGCGAGGACGAGGGTGAGGGTGAGAGTGAGGGTAAGGAGGGTGGGGGTCACTGAGGGTGAGGGTGAGGGTAAGTGAGGGTGAGGAGAGTGAGGGTGAGGAGGGTGAGGGTGAGGGTCAGTGAGTGTGAGGAGGGTGAGGGTGAGGGTCACTGAGGGGGATGAGAGTGAGGGTGAGGGCGAGGACGAGGGTGAGGCTGAGGGGGGTGAGAGTGAGGGTTGGGTCATTAATCCCTGGGTCAGTCTCATTCAGACACTGGCGGAGTTAACCCTGTATTTGCCAGAGCACAGCTGCCTGGACTTCTTGTTCCTGTGAAACATTGATAACTCCGCTGTCTAATAAAGCTGCCCTCACATCACTGAGAATGGTTCAAATGGACTTCAGCCTCTCGCTAACATATTCCTGCTTGCCATAGAATAACATGACACAAACAGAAACACAGAGAATGCTGGAGAAACTCAGCAGGTCTGGCTGCATTGAGGAAGAGAAAGAAATGTCATCCTTTTGAGTACATTGACGCCTCTTCAGAATACAATTTACATCGTGGCCAGGGACAACAAACCGTCCAATATTATCATTCCAAATAAAAAAACATACTCCCAGACAGTGCTGTACATACCCAATGCTGTATATAATAATCCCAGACAGTGCTGTACATACCCAATGCTGTATATAATAATCCCAGACAGTGCTGTACATACCCAATGCTGTATATAATAATCCCAGACAGTGCTGTACATACCCAATGCTGTATATAATAATCCCAGACAGTGCTGTACATACCCAATGCTGTATATAATACTCCCAGACAGTGCTGTATGCACCCAATGCTGTATATAATACTCCCAGACAGTGCTATATATTCTCAGTGCTGTATACAATACTTCCAGACAATGCTGTATGTACTGGTGTTGTATATAATACTCCCTGAAGAAAGGCTCATGCCCGAAACGTCAATTCTCCTGGTCCTTGGATGCTGCCTGACCTGCTGCGCTTTTCCAGCAACACATTTTCAGCTCTGTATGTATTCCATGCTGTATGTACCCAGTGCTGTATGTATTCCATGCTGTATGTATTCCATGAGGTACCCTGTGCTGTATGTATTCCATGCTGTATATACCCTGTGCTGTATGTATTCCATGCTGTATGTATTCCATGAGGTACCCTGTGCTGTATGTATTCCATGCTGTATATACCCTGTGCTGTATGTATTCCATGCAGTATGTATTCCATGAGGTACCCTGTGCTGTATGTATTCCATGCTGTATATACCCTGTGCTGTATGTATTCCATGCTGTATGTACCCAGTGCTGTATGTATTCCATGCGGTACCCTGTGCTGTATGTATCCCATGCTGTATATACCCAGTGCTGTATGTATTCCATGCTGTATATACCCTGTGCTGTATGTATTCCATGCTGTATGTATTCCATGCTGTATATACCCAGTGCTGTATGTATTCCATGCTGTATAAACCCTGTGCTGTATGTATTCCATGCTGTATAAACCCTGTGCTGTATGTATTCCATGCTGTATAAACCCTGTGCTGTATGTATTCCATGCTGTATGTATTCCATGCTGTCTATACCCAGTGCTGTATGTATTCCATGTTGTACGTACCCAGTGCTGTATGTACCCTGTGCTGTATGTACCCAGTGCTGTATGCACCCAGTGCTGTATGTATTCCATGCTGTATGTATTCCATGCTGTATATACCCTGTGCTGTATGTACCCTGTGCTGTATGTACCCTGTGCTGTGTGTATTCCATGCTGTATATACCCTGTGCTGTATGTATTCCATGCTGTATGTACTCAGTGCTGTATGTACCCAGTGCTGTATGTACTCAGTGCTGTATGTACCCAGTGCTGTATGTATTCCATGCTGTATGTACTCAGTGCTGTATGTACCCAGTGCTGTATGTATTCCATGCTGTATGTACTCAGTGCTGTATGTACCCAGTGCTGTATGTATTCCAGATTTGACTGACTATTGTGGTGTCATCAGTGAACTTGTAAATGGCATTAGTCTGGTATTTGGCGACGCAGTCATGGGTATACAGTGAGTACAGTAGGTGTTTGTACATGGGGAGAGCTGTATATAATCCCTGACAATCCATTTCACACAGACAGGATTTGGCATAGCTATTTGAGACTGTATTAATAAAACTGAGTAAATTATTCCAAGACCTCTCATTGAACTGCCCCCAGTGCTGACTGCCCTCAGTGTGAATTAACTGGCCTTACTGTTCCTGCAGAAACACAGGAACCACTTTGTGTAAAACTGTGGGACTGATGAGGCTCTGAACCACTCTCATGTTCCATTAGACCCAATTATCCCAGTTACCATCAGGTAAACACTCACTTCAACCAATTAGATTCAGGTGCTGCTTGCGCTATCTTCATGGTTGATGCAGACACATTTGTTTGATTGAACAGTGTAGGCGGTTTCAACATCACCCTCCCTCCCTCAATCCAACCCCCACCCCAATATTCCCCTCACCAATTCTCTTGCCACTCCCCTATCCTGATTGCCCTCCTCCCCCGTCCTCCGGCCCCTTCCCAACCTAATACCCCTTACATGCCCTGCAACCCCTCCATATTCCCAATTACCCCCTCTCTCCAACCCTTTCATTCTCTGACACCCCTCACCCTGTCCAACACCCCTCACCCTTCCCAATAATCCCCCCTTTCCCATGCCTCTGCCATATTGTCAAGACCTCTCTCCCTCGCCTATACCCCTGATCCCACTTCAAAACTAGTGCCTCCGCTCTCACCCTCGCACCAATCGTCACTTCAGCCCTCACGCAACTATCACTTCCACCTCCACCTTCAACCCTCACCTATACCTCCATCCCAGCTCTCACTCTCAACCTCAGCACAACCCAACCTTCAATCTCATCCCTATCCACACCCTCAACCTCAAACCTCACCTTCAACAATGTCAACCCAGCCCTCACCCTTGACCCAACCCTCACCCTTGACCCAGCCCTCACCCTCGACCCAGCCCTCACCCTTGACCCACCCCTCACCTTCGACCCAACCCTCACCCTTGACTCAGCCCTCACCCTTGATCCACCCCTCACCTTCGACCCAACCCTCACCCTTGACCCAACCCTCACCCTCGACCCATCCCTCATCTTCGACCCAGCCCTCACCCTTGACCCATCCCCTCACTCTTGACCCATCCCCACACCCTTGTCCAAACCTTCACCCTCGACCCAACCCTCACCCTCGACCCAACCCTCTCTCTTGACCCAGCCCTCTCCCTTGACCCAGCCCTCACCCCTGATGTCTGTACGGGTTGTTCTGCTGTAGTGCGTGTTTCGTTCACGCGAATTCGCTGATTGACGAATTGGGGAAACTTTCTAAAGCGTGAACGTTTGAAATGTGTGTTTGCGATTATATCACCAACACCATAAACACTGTTTCTAAAACAGGGTTTCTCTATAACATGGGGTTGTACAAGAACACACCCATTACGTTATAGAACTACCTGCTCAGGCAATGCCTCTAATTGTGAGAAAACGGGGACAGGAATCTGCACAGATTAGTTCACCTCCCCAAAAGTCTGCCTCTTTTTTGTAGTCCATTGTACACAGTCCATCGTACATAGCCCACTGCATATAGACCAATGTGTACAGTCCATCGTACATAGCCCAGTGCATACAGACCAATGTGTACAGTCCATCGTACGTAGCCCACTGCATATAGACCATTGTATACAGTCCATCGTACTTAGCCCACTGCATATAGACTATTGTATACAGTCCATCGTACTTAGCCCACTGCATATAGACCATTGTATACAGTCCATCGTACGTAGCCCACTGCATACAGACCATTGTATACAGTCCATCGTACGTAGCCCACTGCATATAGACCATTGTATACAGTCCATCGTACATAGCCCACTGCATATAGACCATTGCATACAGTCCATCGTACATAGCCCACTGCACATAGACCATTGCATACGGTCCATCGTACATAGGCCACTGCATATAGACCATTGTAAACAGTCCATCGTACATAGCCCACTGCATATAGACCATTGCATACGGTCCATCGTACATAGCCCACTGCATATAGACCATTGTGTACAGTCAATCGTACATAGCCCACTGCATATAGACCATTGTATACAGTCCATCGTACATAGCCCACTGCATATAGACCATTGTATACAGTCCATCGTACATAGCCCACTGCATATAGACCATTGCATACGGTCCATCGTACATAGCCCACTGCATATAGACCATTGTGTACAGTCCATCGTACATAGCCCACTGCATATAGACCATTGCATACGGTCCATCGTACATAGCCCACTGCATATAGACCATTGTATACAGTCCATCGTAAATAGCCCACTGCATATAGACCATTGTAAACAGTCCATCGTACGTAGCCCACTGCATATAGACCATTGTATACGGTCCATCGTACATAGCCCACTGCATATAGACCATTGTAAACAGTCCATCGTACATAGCCCACTGCATATAGACCATTGTGTACAGTCCATCGTACATAGCCCACTGCATATAGACCATTGTATACAGTCCATCGTACATAGCCCACTGCATATAGACCATTGTATACAGTCCATCGTACGTAGCCCACTGCATATAGACCATTGTATACAGTCCATCATACGTAGCCCACTGCATATAGACCATTGTAAACAGTCCATCGTACATAGCCCACTACATATAGACCATTGCATACAGTCCATCGTACATAGCCCACTGCATATAGACCATTGTATACAGTCCATCGTACATAGCCCACTGCATATAGACCATTGTAAACAGTCCATCGTACATAGCCCACTGCATATAGACCATTGTATACAGTCCATCGTACATAGCCCACTGCATATAGACCATTGTATACAGTCCATCGTACGTAGCCCACTGCATACAGACCATTGTATACAGTCCATCGTACGTAGCCCACTGCATATAGACCATTGTATACAGTCCATCATACGTAGCCCACTGCATATAGACCATTGTAAACAGTCCATCGTACATAGCCCACTACATATAGACCATTGTAAACAGTCCATCGTACATAGCCCACTGCATATAGACCATTGTATACAGTCCATCGTACGTAGCCCACTGCATATAGACCATTGTATACGGTCCATCGTACATAGCCCACTGCATATAGACCATTGTGTACAGTCCATCGTACGTAGCCCACTGCATATAGACCATTGTATAGAGTCCATCGTACATAGCCCACTGCATATAGACCATTGCATACGGTCCATCGTACATAGCCCACTGCATATAGACCATTGTAAACAGTCCATCGTACATAGCCCACTGCATATAGACCATTGCATACGGTCCATCGTACATAGCCCACTGCATATAGACCATTGTATACAGTCCATCGTACATAGCCCACTGCATATAGACCATTGCATACGGTCCATCGTACATAGCCCACTGCATATAGACCATTGTATACAGTCCATCGTACATAGCCCACTGCATATAGACCATTGCATACGGTCCATCGTACATAGCCCACTGCATATAGACCATTGTGTACAGTCCATCGTACATAGCCCACTGCGTATAGACCATTGCATACGGTCCATCGTACATAGCCCACTGCGTATAGACCATTGTATACAGTCCATCGTACATAGCCCACTGCATATAGACCATTGCATACGGTCCATCGTACATAGCCCACTGCATATAGACCATTGTGTACAGTCCATCGTACATAGCCCACTGCATATAGACCATTGCATACGGTCCATCGTACATAGCCCACTGCATATAGACCATTGGAAACAGTCCATCGTACATAGCCCACTGCATATAGACCATTGTAAACAGTCCATCGTACATAGCCCACTGCATATAGACCATTGGAAACAGTCCATCGTACATAGCCCACTGCATATAGACCATTGCATACGGTCCATCGTACATAGCCCACTGTATATAGACCATTGTAAACAGTCCATCGTACATAGCCCACTGCATATAGACCATTGTAAACAGTCCATCGTACATAGCCCACTGCATATAGACCATTGTAAACAGTCCATCGTACATAGCCCACTGCATATAGACCATTGTGTACAGTCCATCGTACATAGCCCACTGCATATAGACCATTGTAAACAGTCCATCGTACATAGCCCACTGCATATAGACCATTGCATACAGTCCAGACTACATAGTGGGTTGTACGCAGGACATTGTAGAGAGGATATTGTACACAGAACATTGTGAACAGGAAGTTGTGTACAGGGCATTGTACACAGGACATTGTACACAGGACATTGTGTGCAAGTTTAGAATTGCCAGCGATGTGCCTGTGTTTTCCAATGGTATCTGCTGCCAGCTAGTGGAAGTAGCCGGTACTGCGGTGATAGCTTCTCTAACTAAAAGCTAGGCAAATTATTAAAAATAAAGGAACCTGTTGGCTGCTCCTGACCATGAGCCAGTGGTCCCTGTATACAATGCACGTCGCAGTCAAGGGAAGGTTAGAAACAAGCTGCAGACATTTTCCAGGTCCAGCTGTATTTTGGTGGCAGGTTCCTTTAGGCTGTTGGTTCAAGTGTGACACTGTCTGCTTTGCTTCTGAAGCTCCCAAGGACCATTCGCATCCATGGGGCCTGCCTGTGATAGCCCCCTGCTGCTGGGTTTGGAAGGGGTGGTATTGACGGCGTACAGGGACCAGAGCTGAGATCACTGAGGGATGCTATGGGCTGGCTTCCTCCTTTACCCTGTTCCCTCCCCCAGACCATCATCCCCTTCACAACAAATCGTCCTGTTTCATCCTCTCTGCACCTCAGGGCTCAAACTGGAGCCAGCGTACAAACGTACAATGGGTGCTTGAGGATTGGATGTGAGATGCTCCCAGTGGGCCTTTACCTTAGCAACAGTTGTCAGGGACATTGTCAGAGAAATGAGGACTGTCCTTCGTTTGGGGGAGCCCTTCAAATCCACATTACATCAAGTGGTACTCTGGGGCACAGGAGCGTAGCTGTGGTCTGAGGTTGGTGCAGGAGCTTCAGAGGGAAACCTGGGGAATAGCTTTGTCACCCAGAGAGTGGTGGGGAATCTGGGACTCACTGCCTGTGAGGGTGAGAGATTCAAGGCCATTAACCTTCCCTGGAGGGGTCAGAAACCCTCAGGACATCGAAGAGGGATTGGGATGTGCACTTGAAATGCCAGGCTATGGGCCAAGTGCTGGGGAATGGGATTTGAACATTAAGGGGTTGTTTTTGACGGGGATAGGCTGGATGGGTTGAAGGGCCTTTTGCTGCGCCGATGACTCAAGGGGAGACAAACATTCAGCAACAGCCTCAATCCTGGAGAACCACCTGTGATGGGCATTTGGAAAATGGAGGATCCGCGAGGATGCCATTGGAATGGGCTTGAGAGGACAGTTTTATTGTCAAACAGTAAACATGTGACCCAATCACATCACTGATGATTTACAAATTCAGAGATATCTTGTGATGAGAGACTCATATTACCCCAGATTTAATGTAACTGCCTTTGAAGGACAATGTGATAACCCCTATCTCAGGTCAACAAGATCAAGCCAGCACTTATAGAGATGTACAACATGGAAACAGACCCTTCAGTCCAACTTATCCATGCCAACTAGATATCCCAAATTAATGTAGCCCAATTTTTCCTTCCTAATCATATACCAGCCTGCATCCCTTGGTCTCCTTGTTCAGCAACACTGCCCGGGACATCACCATTGAGTTTATAAGTCCTGCCCTGTTTTGCTTTTCCAAATTGCAAACCTCACATTTATTTCAATTAAACTCCATCTGCCACTCCTTGGACCAATGGCCCATCTGATCAAGATCCTGTTGTAATCTGAGGCAACCTTCTTTGCTGTCCACTACACCTCCAATTTTGGTGTCATCTGCAAACTTACTAACTATATACCACCTATGTTCACATCCAAATCATTTATATAAATGACGAAAAGCAGTGGACCCAGCACTGATCCTTGTGGCACTCCACTGGTCACAGGCCTCCAGTCTGAAAAACAACCCTCCACCACACTTTCTGTCTTCTACCTTCAAGCCAATTTTGTATTCAACTGGCTAGCTCTCCAAGAATTCCTTTAGAATTAGAATTCCTACAGCGTGGAAACAGGCCATTGAGCCCAGCAAGTCTACACCAACCCTCTGAAGAGTAATCCACCCAGACCCATTCCCCATTACTCTACATTTACCTCTAACTAATGCTCCTAATCTACACATCCTGGAACACTAAGGGAACAATTTAGTATGTCCAGTCCACCTAATGATAAGGTCTTTGAACTGTGGGAGGAAACCAGAGCACCCAGAGGAAACTCACGCAGACACGGGGAGAACGTGCAAACTCCACACAGACAGTGGCCCAAGGCTGGAATCAAATCCGGGTCCCTGGTGCTGTGAGGCTAACCACTGAGCCACCATGTCATCCATGTGATGACTTTAGTTAAAAATCACACAACACCAGGTTATAGTCCAACAGGTTTAATTGGAAGCACACTAGCTTTTGGAGCGACGCTCCTTCATCAGGTGATAGTGGAGGGCTCAATCGAGGATGAAGGAACATCGCTCCGAAAGCTAGTGTGCTTCCAATTAAACCTGTTGGACTATAACCTGGTGTTGTGTGATTTTTAACTTTGTACACCCCAGTCCAACACCGGCATCTCTGAATCATGGTATTAATGACTTAGCCTGATGCCAACACAGAAAGTTTATATCTATAAATCTCCCCAGAACATCTCATACGTTTGCCGTGAACAAGACCCTACCAGATACCAAAGCTGGCTCCCTTTGACCTCACCTTTAGTCACCCTTGTTGATTTATGCAAAGAACAAATCATGTGACCTAACCTGTGGTCACCCTGATTGGCTCCTGGGCAGGTACTGGGTGGGTACTGGGTGGGTACTGGGCAGTCCGTGTGTGAACAATACACTGAAGGCTTCAAGATCTTAGAGACAACATCCTCTATCTCCTTTCAGAGCAGTAACAAAGTATTGGAAGATATCGCTATTCTCACTCACTATTTATCTACCAGCTGCTGCCTCCAACCATTGACTGGGAGACAGAATAGATAGTGTGCTGACTGTCCTATGCCTGAAATAAAGGATTAAAAGGACTTGGAAATAAGTAGGTGTGAGATGAGGAGAAATCGGAAGGAAGGCTTGTTGAATTCGGTAAAGTGGTGCTATTGACCTGTGCTTCACTTGTTGCTCGATTCACCAAGCTGCTTGATTTTCTTGCAAATGTTCCGTCTCCCTCCTGGATCACATCCAGTCCCAGCTGCCAGCCCATATCCCTCCAAACCCTTCCTATTCATATACCCATCAAGATGCCTTTTAAATGTTGTAATTGTACCAGCCTCCACCACTTCCTCTGGCAGCTCATTCCACACATGTACCACCCTCTGTGTGAAAAACGTTAGCCCTCAGATCCCTTTTAAATCTTGCCCCTCTCACCCTAAACCTATGCCCTCGAGTTCTGGACTCCCCCACCCTGGAGAAAAGACTTTGCCTGTTTACCCTATCCATGCCCCTCATAATTTTGTAAACCTCTATAAGGTCACCCCTCAGCCTCTGACACTCCAGGGAAAACAGCCCCAGCCTGTTCAGCCTCTGACAATAACTCCTTACACCTCTGTGACTCATCTTTGTTTTATTTAGGGGTCATTTTAAATGGAGAGTGTCCTGTCATCCTTGTTCCCTTTTGCAATCAGGAACAGCTTCTTCCTGCTTATTATTCTCATTCCCACAGCTATGGCTGTAACCCATGTTGGACTCTTTGCTGCCTTGACTGTTTATTGCTCTGCCCAGGGACATGAAAAGGGCTTTCGGGAGCTGGTGTTAAATCAGTGAGGCATACAGGACTGACACAGGACAGCAGGGTTTCATTCTGCTGCTGTCACATCTGCTGGGGTTTGTAGGGACTGGAGAGTTTATTTACTGCCATCAGCACAGCGCAGGCATCCAGCTGATGTCCTGTGTTTGATTCAGTGTCAGGCAGACACTCTGAGCAGGCGGGAGGAACGGTTCTAGTTAGTGATATTGAATACCTTCAGATGAAAGGGAGACAAAGAGACTGTCACCAGCCCCAGCGTCCTCTATTCACCGCTCGCTCAGGAGCTCAGCTGCTCACAGCAGATGTCAGGCCGGACCATAGGCGAGAGAGCAGCCAGATCAGGAATAAATAGTCTATCTGCTCCATGCTGACCACTGGCCCTCGGACTCACAGATTAACAAACCGACAAAGGGACACAAGACAAAGCAATGGCTCTCAGTGTGCGGCTTGTATGGTCCTGAGGTGAGAATTTGCAAGTTCCTACCCGGGGAGGAGACTGTCTCTACGGCTTGGATAGGTCACACCCAGCTGACACGAGTGATACACGATGACCTATGACTGAGATCACCCCTGGGTCAGTGTCACTGTGACCTGTGACAGAGATCGCCCCTGGGTCAGTGTCACTGTGACCTATGACTGAGATCACCCCTGGGTCAGTGTCACTGTGACCTGTGACTGAGATCACCCCTGGGTCAGTGTCACTGTGACCTGTGAGTGAGTGAGATCACCCCTGGGTCAGTGTCACTGTGACCTGTGAGTGAGTGAGATCGCCCCTGGGTCAGTGTCACTGTGACCTGTGAGTGAGTGAGATCGCCCCTGGGTCAGTGTCACTGTGACCTGTGACTGAAATCACCCCTCGGTCAGTGTCACTGTGACCTGTGAGTGAGTGAGATCACCCCTGGGTCAGTGTCACTGTGACCTGTGAGTGAGTGAGATCGCCCCTGGGTCAGTGTCACTGTGACCTGTGAGTGAGATCACCCCTGGGTCAGTGTCACTGTGACCTGTGAGTGAGATCACCCCTGGGTCAGTGTCACTGTGACCTGTGAGTGAGATCGCCCCTGGGTCAGTGTCACTGTGACCTGTGAGTGAGTGAGATCGCCCCTGGGTCAGTGTCACTGTGACCTGTGACAGAGATCGCCCCTGGGTCAGTGTCACTGTGACCTGTGAGTGAGTGAGATCGCCCCTGGGTCAGTGTCACTGTGACCTGTGAGTGAGTGAGATCGTCCCTGGGTCAGTGTCACTGTGACCTGTGAGTGAGATCGCCCCTGGGTCAGTGTCACTGTGACCTGTGAGTGAGATCACCCCTGGGTCAGTGTCACTGTGACCTGTGAGTGAGATTGCTCCTGGGTCAACGTCACTGTGCCCTGTGAGTGAGATCACCCCTGGGTCAGTGTCACTGTGACCTGTGAGTGAGTGAGATCGCCCCTGGGTCAGTGTCACTGTGACCTGTGAGTGAGATCGCCCCTGGGTCAGTGTCACTGTGACCTGTGAGTGAGATCACCCCTGGATCAGTGTCACTGTGACCTGTGAGTGAGTGAGATCGCCCCTGGGTCAGTGTCACTGTGACCTGTGAGTGAGTGAGATCACCCCTGGGTCAGTGTCACTGTGACCTGTGAGTGAGATCGCCCCTGGGTCAGTGTCACTGTGACCTGTGAGTGAGTGAGATCACCCCTGGGTCAGCGTCACTGTGACCTGTGAGTGAGATCGCCCCTGGGTCACTGTCACTGTGACCTGTGAGTGAGATCACCCCTGGGTCAGTGTCACTGTGACCTGTGAGTGAGATCGCCCCTGGGTCAGTGTCACTGTGACCTGTGAGTGAGTGAGATCGCCCCTGGGTCAGTGTCACTGTGACCTGAGACAGAGATCGCCCCTGGGTCAGTGTCATTGTGACCTGTGACAGAGATCGCCCCTGGGTCAGTGTCACTGTGACCTGTGAGTGAGATCGCCCCTGGGTCAGTGTCACTGTGACCTGTGAGTGAGAACGCCCCTGGGTCAGTGTCACTGTGACCTGTGAGTGAGTGAGATCACCCCTGGGTCAGTGTCACTGTGACCTGTGAGTGAGATCGCCCCTGGGTCAGTGTCACTATGACCTGTGAGTGAGTGAGATCACCCCTGGGTCAGTGTCACTGTGACCTGTGAGTGAGTGAGATCACCCCTGGGTCAGTGTCACTGTGACCTGTGAGTGAGATCACCCCTGGGTCAGTGTCACTGTGACCTGTGAGTGAGATCACCCCTGGATCAGTGTCACTGTGACCTGTGAGTGAGTGAGATCGCCCCTGGGTCAGTGTCACTGTGACCTGTGACAGAGATCACCCCTGGGTCAGTGTCACTGTGACCTGTGAGTGCGTGAGATCGCCCCTGGGTCAGCGTCACTGTGACCTGTGAGTGAGTGAGATCACCCCTGGGTCAGTGTCACTGTGACCTGTGAGTGAGATCGCCCCTGGGTCACTGTCACTGTGACCTGTGAGTGAGATCGCCCCTGGGTCACTGTCACTGTGACCTGTGAGTGAGTGAGATCACCCCTGGGTCAGTGTCACTGTGACCTGTGAGTGAGTGAGATCGCCCCTGGGTCAGTGTCACTGTGACCTGTGAGTGAGATCGCCCCTGGGTCACTGTCATTGTGACCTGTGAGTGAGTGAGATCACCCCTGGGTCAGTGTCACTGTGACCTGTGAGTGAGATCGCCCCTGGGTCAGTGTCACTGTGACCTGTGACAGAGATCGCCCCTGGGTCAGCGTCACTGTGACCTGTGAGTGAGATCGCCCCTGGGTCAGTGTCACTGTGACCTGTGAGTGAGATCACCCCTGGGCCAATGTCACTGTGACCTGTGAGTGAGTGAGATCGCCCCTGGGTCAGTGTCACTGTGACCTGTGAGTGAGATCGCTCCTGGGTCAGTGTCACTGTGACCTTTGAGTGAGATCGCCTCTGGGTCAGTGTCACTGTGACCTGTGAGTGAGTGAGATCGCCCCTGGGTCAGTGTCACTGTGACCTGTGACAGAGATCGCCCCTGGGTCAGTGTCACTGTGACCTGTGACAGAGATCGCCCCTGGGTCAGTGTCACTGTGACCTGTGAGTGAGATCGCCCCTGGGTCAGTGTCACTGTGACCTGTGAGTGAGATCGCCCCTGGGTCAGTGTCACTGTGACCTGTGAATGAGTGAGATCACCCCTGGGTCAGCGTCACTGTGACCTGTGAGTGAGATCGCCCCTGGGTCACTGTCACTGTGACCTGTGCGTGAGTGAGATCACCCCTGGGTCAGTGTCACTGTGACCTGTGAGTGAGTGAGATCGCCCCTGGGTCAGTGTCACTGTGACCTGTGAGTGAGTGAGATCGCCCCTGGGTCAGTGTCACTGTGACCTGTGAGTGAGTGAGATCGCCCCTGGGTCAGTGTCACTGTGACCTGTGAGTGAGATCGCCCCTGGGTCATTGTCACTGCGACCTGTGAGTGAGTGAGATCGCCCCTGGGTCAGTGTCACTGTGACCTGTGAGTGAGATCGCCCCTGGGTCAGTGTCACTGTGACCTGTGAGTGAGTGAGATCGCCCCTGGGTCAGTGTCACTGTGACCTGTGACAGAGATCGCCCCTGGGTCAGTGTCACTGTGACCTGTGACAGAGATCGCCCCTGGGTCAGTGTCACTGTGACCTGTGAGTGAGATCGCCCCTGGGTCAGTGTCACTGTGACCTGTGAGTGAGTGAGATCACCCCTGGGTCACTGTCACTGTGACCTGTGAGTGAGTGAGATCGCCCCGGGGTCAGTGTCACTGTGACCTGTGAGTGAGATCGCCCCTGGGTCAGTGTCACTGTGACCTGTGAGTGAGTGAGATCGCCCCTGGGTCAGTGTCACTGTGACCTGTGAGTGAGATCGCCCCTGGGTCACTGTCACTGTGACTTGTGAGTGAGATCACCCCTGGGTCAGTGTCACTGTGACCTGTGAGTGAGATCACCCCTGGGTCAGTGTCACTGTGACCTGTGAGCGAGATCACCCCTGGATCAGTGTCAATGTGACCTGTGAGTGAGTGAGATCGCCCCTGGGTCAGTGTCACTGTGACCTGTGAGTGAGATCACCCCTGGGTCAGTGTCACTGTGACCTGTGAGTGAGTGAGATCACCCCTGGGTCAGCGTCACTGTGACCTGTGAGTGAGATCGCCCCTGGGTCACTGTCACTGTGACCTGTGAGTGAGATCGCCCCTGGGTCACTGTCACTGTGACCTGTGAGTGAGTGAGATTACCCCTGGGTCAGTGTCACTGTGACCTGTGAGTGAGTGAGATCGCCCCTGGGTCAGTGTCACTGTGACCTGTGAGTGAGTGAGATCGCCCCTGGGTCAGTGTCACTGTGACCTGTGACAGAGATCGCCCCTGGGTCACTGTCACTGTGACCTGTGAGTGAGTGAGATCGCCCCTGGGTCAGTGTCACTGTGACCTGTGAGTGAGTGAGATCGCCCCTGGGTCAGTGTCACTGTGACCTGTGAGTGAGATCGCCCCTGGGTCAGTGTCACTGTGACCTGTGACAGAGATCGCCCCTGGGTCAGTGTCACTGTGACCTGTGAGTGAGATCGCCCCTGGGTCAGTGTCACTGTGACCTGTGACAGAGATCGCCCCTGGGTCAGTGTCACTGTGACCTGTGAGTGAGTGAGATCGCCCCTGGGTCAGTGTCACTGTGACCTGTGAGTGAGATCGCCCCTGGGTCAGTGACACTGTGACCTGTGAGTGAGTGAGATTGCCCCTGGGTCAGTGTCACTGTGACCTGTGAGTGAGTGAGATCGCCCCTGGGTCAGTGTCACTGTGACCTGTGACAGAGATCGCCCCTGGGTCACTGTCACTGTGACCTGTGAGTGAGTGAGATCACCCCTGGTCAGTGTCACTGTGACCTGTGAGTGAGATCGCCCCTGGGTCAGTGTCACTGTGACCTGTGAGTGAGATCGCCCCTGGGTCAGTGTCACTGTGACCTGTGAGTGAGTGAGATCGCCCCTGGGTCAGTGTCACTGTGACCTGTGACAGAGATCGCCCCTGGGTCAGTGTCACTGTGACCTGTGAGTGAGTGAGATCGCCCCTGGGTCAGTGTCACTGTGACCTGTGAGTGAGATCACCCCTGGATCAGTGTCACTGTGACCTGTGAGTGAGATCACCCCTGGGTCACTGTCACTGTGACCTGTGAGTGAGTGAGATCGCCCCTGGGTCAGTGTCACTGTGACCTGTGAGTGAGATCGCCCTGGGTCAGTGTCACTGTGACCTGTGAGTGAGTGAGATCGCCCCTGGGTCAGTGTCACTGTGACCTGTGAGTGAGATCGCCCCTGGGTCAGTGTCACTGTGACTTGTGAGTGAGTGAGATCGCCCCTGGGTCAGTGTCACTGTGACCTGTGAGTGAGATCGCCCCTGGGTCAGTGTCACTGTGACCTGTGAGTGAGATCGCCCCTGGGTCAGTGTCACTGTGACCTGTGAGTGAGATCACCCCTGGGTCAGCGTCACTGTGACCTGTGAGTGAGATCGCCCCTGGGTCAGTGTCACTGTGACCTGTGAGTGAGATCGCCCCTGGGTCAGTGTCACTGTGACCTGTGAGTGAGATCACCCCTGGGTCAGCGTCACTGTGACCTGTGCGTGAGATCGCCCCTGGGTCAGTGTCACTGTGACCTGTGAGTGAGATCGCCCCTGGGTCAGTGTCACTGTGACCTGTGAGTGAGTGAGATCGCCCCTGGGTCAGTGTCACTGTGACCTGTGAGTGAGTGAGATCGCCCCTGGGTCAGTGTCACTGTGACCTGTGAGTGAGTGAGATCACCCCTGGGTCAGTGTCACTGTGACCTGTGAGTGAGATCACCCCTGGATCAGTGTCACTGTGACCTGTGAGTGAGTGAGATCGCCCCTGGGTCAGTGTCACTGTGACCTGTGACAGAGATCACCCCTGGGTCAGTGTCACTGTGACCTGTGAGTGCATGAGATCGCCCCTGGGTCAGCGTCACTGTGACCTGTGAGTGAGTGAGATCGCCCCTGGGTCAGCGTCACTGTGACCTGTGAGTGAGATCGCCCCTGGGTCAGTGTCACTGTGACCTGTGAGTGAGTGAGATCGCCCCTGGGTCAGTGTCACTGTGACCTGTGAGTGAGATTGCTCCTGGGTCAACGTCACTGTGACCTGTGAGTGAGTGAGATCACCCCTGGGTCAGCGTCACTGTGACCTGTGAGTGAGATCGCCCCTGGGTCACTGTCACTGTGACCTGTGAGTGAGATCACCCCTGGGTCAGTGTCACTGTGACCTGTGAGTGAGATCGCCCCTGGGTCAGTGTCACTGTGACCTGTGAGTGAGTGAGATCGCCCCTGGGTCAGTGTCACTGTGACCTGAGACAGAGATCGCCCCTGGGTCAGTGTCATTGTGACCTGTGACAGAGATCGCCCCTGGGTCAGTGTCACTGTGACCTGTGAGTGAGATCACCCCTGGGTCAGTGTCACTGTGACCTGTGAGTGAGAACGCCCCTGGGTCAGTGTCACTGTGACCTGTGAGTGAGTGAGATCACCCCTGGGTCAGTGTCACTGTGACCTGTGAGTGAGATCGCCCCTGGGTCAGTGTCACTATGACCTGTGAGTGAGTGAGATCACCCCTGGGTCAGTGTCACTGTGACCTGTGAGTGAGATCACCCCTGGGTCAGTGTCACTGTGACCTGTGAGTGAGATCACCCCTGGATCAGTGTCACTGTGACCTGTGAGTGAGTGAGATCGCCCCTGGGTCAGTGTCACTGTGACCTGTGACAGAGATCACCCCTGGGTCAGTGTCACTGTGACCTGTGAGTGCGTGAGATCGCCCCTGGGTCAGCGTCACTGTGACCTGTGAGTGAGTGAGATCACCCCTGGGTCAGTGTCACTGTGACCTGTGAGTGAGATCGCCCCTGGGTCACTGTCACTGTGACCTGTGAGTGAGATCGCCCCTGGGTCACTGTCACTGTGACCTGTGAGTGAGTGAGATCACCCCTGGGTCAGTGTCACTGTGACCTGTGAGTGAGTGAGATTGCCCCTGGGTCAGTGTCACTGTGACCTGTGAGTGAGATCGCCCCTGGGTCACTGTCATTGTGACCTGTGAGTGAGTGAGATCACCCCTGGGTCAGTGTCACTGTGACCTGTGAGTGAGATCGCCCCTGGGTCAGTGTCACTGTGACCTGTGACAGAGATCGCCCCTGGGTCAGCGTCACTGTGACCTGTGAGTGAGATCGCCCCTGGGTCAGTGTCACTGTGACCTGTGAGTGAGATCACCCCTGGGTCAATGTCACTGTGACCTGTGAGTGAGTGAGATCGCCCCTGGGTCAGTGTCACTGTGACCTGTGAGTGAAATCGCCCCTGGGTCAGTGTCACTGTGACCTTTGAGTGAGATCGCCTCTGGGTCAGTGTCACTGTGACCTGTGAGTGAGTGAGATCGCCCCTGGGTCAGTGTCACTGTGACCTGTGACAGAGATCGCCCCTGGGTCAGTGTCACTGTGACCTGTGACAGAGATCGCCCCTGGGTCAGTGTCACTGTGACCTGTGAGTGAGATCGCCCCTGGGTCAGTGTCACTGTGACCTGTGAGTGAGTGAGATCACCCCTGGGTCACTGTCACTGTGACCTGTGAGTGAGTGAGATCGCCCCGGGGTCAGTGTCACTGTGACCTGTGAGTGAGATCGCCCCTGGGTCAGTGTCACTGTGACCTGTGAGTGAGTGAGATCGCCCCTGGGTCAGTGTCACTGTGACCTGAGACAGAGATCGCCCCTGGGTCAGTGTCATTGTGACCTGTGACAGAGATCGCCCCTGGGTCAGTGTCACTGTGACCTGTGAGTGAGATCACCCCTGGGTCAGTGTCACTGTGACCTGTGAGTGAGAACGCCCCTGGGTCAGTGTCACTGTGACCTGTGAGTGAGTGAGATCACCCCTGGGTCAGTGTCACTGTGACCTGTGAGTGAGATCGCCCCTGGGTCAGTGTCACTATGACCTGTGAGTGAGTGAGATCACCCCTGGGTCAGTGTCACTGTGACCTGTGAGTGAGATCACCCCTGGGTCAGTGTCACTGTGACCTGTGAGTGAGATCACCCCTGGATCAGTGTCACTGTGACCTGTGAGTGAGTGAGATCGCCCCTGGGTCAGTGTCACTGTGACCTGTGACAGAGATCACCCCTGGGTCAGTGTCACTGTGACCTGTGAGTGCGTGAGATCGCCCCTGGGTCAGCGTCACTGTGACCTGTGAGTGAGTGAGATCACCCCTGGGTCAGTGTCACTGTGACCTGTGAGTGAGATCGCCCCTGGGTCACTGTCACTGTGACCTGTGAGTGAGATCGCCCCTGGGTCACTGTCACTGTGACCTGTGAGTGAGTGAGATCACCCCTGGGTCAGTGTCACTGTGACCTGTGAGTGAGTGAGATTGCCCCTGGGTCAGTGTCACTGTGACCTGTGAGTGAGATCGCCCCTGGGTCACTGTCATTGTGACCTGTGAGTGAGTGAGATCACCCCTGGGTCAGTGTCACTGTGACCTGTGAGTGAGATCGCCCCTGGGTCAGTGTCACTGTGACCTGTGACAGAGATCGCCCCTGGGTCAGCGTCACTGTGACCTGTGAGTGAGATCGCCCCTGGGTCAGTGTCACTGTGACCTGTGAGTGAGATCACCCCTGGGTCAATGTCACTGTGACCTGTGAGTGAGTGAGATCGCCCCTGGGTCAGTGTCACTGTGACCTGTGAGTGAAATCGCCCCTGGGTCAGTGTCACTGTGACCTTTGAGTGAGATCGCCTCTGGGTCAGTGTCACTGTGACCTGTGAGTGAGTGAGATCGCCCCTGGGTCAGTGTCACTGTGACCTGTGACAGAGATCGCCCCTGGGTCAGTGTCACTGTGACCTGTGACAGAGATCGCCCCTGGGTCAGTGTCACTGTGACCTGTGAGTGAGATCGCCCCTGGGTCAGTGTCACTGTGACCTGTGAGTGAGTGAGATCACCCCTGGGTCAGTGTCACTGTGACCTGTGAGTGAGATCGCCCCTGGGTCAGTGTCACTGTGACCTGTGAATGAGTGAGATCACCCCTGGGTCAGCGTCACTGTGACCTGTGAGTGAGATCGCCCCTGGGTCACTGTCACTGTGACCTGTGAGTGAGATCGCCCCTGGGTCACTGTCACTGTGACCTGTGCGTGAGTGAGATCACCCCTGGGTCAGTGTCACTGTGACCTGTGAGTGAGTGAGATCGCCCCTGGGTCAGTGTCACTGTGACCTGTGAGTGAGATCGCCCCTGGGTCAGTGTCACTGTGACCTGTGAGTGAGTGAGATCGCCCCTGGGTCAGTGTCACTGTGACCTGTGACAGAGATCGCCCCTGGGTCAGTGTCACTGTGACCTGTGACAGAGATCGCCCCTGGGTCAGTGTCACTGTGACCTGTGAGTGAGATCGCCCCTGGGTCAGTGTCACTGTGACCTGTGAGTGAGTGAGATCACCCCTGGGTCACTGTCACTGTGACCTGTGAGTGAGTGAGATCGCCCCGGGGTCAGTGTCACTGTGACCTGTGAGTGAGATCGCCCCTGGGTCAGTGTCACTGTGACCTGTGAGTGAGTGAGATCGCCCCTGGGTCAGTGTCACTGTGACCTGTGAGCGAGATCACCCCTGGATCAGTGTCAATGTGACCTGTGAGTGAGTGAGATCGCCCCTGGGTCAGTGTCACTGTGACCTGTGACAGAGATCACCCCTGGGTCAGTGTCACTGTGACCTGTGAGTGAGTGAGATCACCCCTGGGTCAGCGTCACTGTGACCTGTGAGTGAGATCGCCCCTGGGTCACTGTCACTGTGACCTGTGAGTGAGATCGCCCCTTGGTCACTGTCACTGTGACCTGTGAGTGAGTGAGATTACCCCTGGGTCAGTGTCACTGTGACCTGTGAGTGAGTGAGATCGCCCCTGGGTCAGTGTCACTGTGACCTGTGAGTGAGTGAGATCGCCCCTGGGTCAGTGTCACTGTGACCTGTGACAGAGATCGCCCCTGGGTCACTGTCACTGTGACCTGTGAGTGAGTGAGATCGCCCCTGGGTCAGTGTCACTGTGACCTGTGAGTGAGTGAGATCGCCCCTGGGTCAGTGTCACTGTGACCTGTGAGTGAGATCGCCCGTGGGTCAGTGTCACTGTGACCTGTGACAGAGATCGCCCCTGGGTCAGTGTCACTGTGACCTGTGAGTGAGATCGCCCCTGGGTCAGTGTCACTGTGACCTGTGACAGAGATCGCCCCTGGGTCAGTGTCACTGTGACCTGTGAGTGAGTGAGATCGCCCCTGGGTCAGTGTCACTGTGACCTGTGAGTGAGATCGCCCCTGGGTCAGTGACACTGTGACCTGTGAGTGAGTGAGATTGCCCCTGGGTCAGTGTCACTGTGACCTGTGAGTGAGTGAGATCGCCCCTGGGTCAGTGTCACTGTGACCTGTGACAGAGATCGCCCCTGGGTCACTGTCACTGTGACCTGTGAGTGAGTGAGATCACCCCTGGTCAGTGTCACTGTGACCTGTGAGTGAGATCGCCCCTGGGTCAGTGTCACTGTGACCTGTGAGTGAGATCGCCCCTGGGTCAGTGTCACTGTGACCTGTGAGTGAGTGAGATCGCCCCTGGGTCAGTGTCACTGTGACCTGTGACAGAGATCGCCCCTGGGTCAGTGTCACTGTGACCTGTGAGTGAGTGAGATCGCCCCTGGGTCAGTGTCACTGTGACCTGTGAGTGAGATCACCCCTGGATCAGTGTCACTGTGACCTGTGAGTGAGATCACCCCTGGGTCACTGTCACTGTGACCTGTGAGTGAGTGAGATCGCCCCTGGGTCAGTGTCACTGTGACCTGTGAGTGAGATCGCCCTGGGTCAGTGTCACTGTGACCTGTGAGTGAGTGAGATCGCCCCTGGGTCAGTGTCACTGTGACCTGTGAGTGAGATCGCCCCTGGGTCAGTGTCACTGTGACTTGTGAGTGAGTGAGATCGCCCCTGGGTCAGTGTCACTGTGACCTGTGAGTGAGATCGCCCCTGGGTCAGTGTCACTGTGACCTGTGAGTGAGATCGCCCCTGGGTCAGTGTCACTGTGACCTGTGAGTGAGATCACCCCTGGGTCAGCGTCACTGTGACCTGTGAGTGAGATCGCCCCTGGGTCAGTGTCACTGTGACCTGTGAGTGAGATCGCCCCTGGGTCAGCGTCACTGTGACCTGTGCGTGAGATCGCCCCTGGGTCAGTGTCACTGTGACCTGTGAGTGAGATCGCCCCTGGGTCAGTGTCACTGTGACCTGTGAGTGAGTGAGATCGCCCCTGGGTCAGTGTCACTGTGACCTGTGAGTGAGTGAGATCGCCCCTGGGTCAGTGTCACTGTGACCTGTGAGTGAGTGAGATCACCCCTGGGTCAGTGTCACTGTGACCTGTGAGTGAGATCACCCCTGGATCAGTGTCACTGTGACCTGTGAGTGAGTGAGATCGCCCCTGGGTCAGTGTCACTGTGACCTGTGACAGAGATCACCCCTGGGTCAGTGTCACTGTGACCTGTGAGTGCATGAGATCGCCCCTGGGTCAGCGTCACTGTGACCTGTGAGTGAGTGAGATCGCCCCTGGGTCAGCGTCACTGTGACCTGTGAGTGAGATCGCCCCTGGGTCAGTGTCACTGTGACCTGTGAGTGAGTGAGATCGCCCCTGGGTCAGTGTCACTGTGACCTGTGAGTGAGATTGCTCCTGGGTCAACGTCACTGTGACCTGTGAGTGAGATCACCCCTGGGTCAGTGTCACTGTGACCTGTGAGTGAGTGAGATCACCCCTGGGTCAGTGTCACTGTGACCTGTGAGTGAGATCGCCCCTGGGTCAGTGTCACTGTGACCTGTGAGTGAGTGAGATCACCCCTGGGTCAGTGTCACTGTGACCTGTGAGTGAGATCGTCCCTGGGTCACTGTCACTGTGACCTGTGAGTGAGTGAGATCACCCCTGGGTCAGTGTCACTGTGACCTGTGAGTGAGATCACCCCTGGGTCAGTGTCACTGTGACCTGTGAGTGAGTGAGATCGCCCCTGGGTCAGTGTCACTGTGACCTGTGAGTGAGATCGTCCCTGGGTCACTGTCACTGTGACCTGTGAGTGAGTGAGATCGCCCCTGGGTCAGTGTCACTGTGACCTGTGAGTGAGATCGTCCCTGGGTCACTGTCACTGTGACCTGTGAGTGAGTGAGATCGCCCCTGGGTCAGTGTCACTGTGACCTGTGAGTGAGTGAGATCGCCCCTGGGTCAGTGTCACTGTGACCTGTGAGTGAGATCGTCCCTGGGTCACTGTCACTGTGACCTGTGAGTGAGTGAGATCACCCCTGGATCAGTGTCACTGTGACCTGTGAGTGAGTGAGATCGCCCCTGGGTCAGTGTCACTGTGACCTGTGAGTGAGATCGCCCCTGGGTCACTGTCACTGTGACCTGTGAGTGAGTGAGATCACCCCTGGGTCAGTGTCACTGTGACCTGTGAGTGAGATCGCCCCTGGGTCAGTGTCACTGTGACCTGTGAGTGAGTGAGATCGCCCCTGGGTCAGTGTCACTGTGACCTGTGAGTGAGTGAGATCGCCCCTGGGTCAGTGTCACTGTGACCTGTGAGTGAGATCGCCCCTGGGTCAGTGTCACTGTGACCTGTGAGTGAGTGCGATCGCCCCTGGGTCAGTGTCACTGTGACCTGTGAGTGAGATCGCCCCTGGGTCACTGTCACTGTGACCTGTGAGTGAGATCACCCCTGGGTCAGTGTCACTGTGACCTGTGAGTGAGTGAGATCGTCCCTGGGTCAGTGTCACTGTGACCTGTGAGTGAGATCGCCCCTGGGTCAGTGTCACTGTGACCTGTGACAGAGATTGCCCCTGGGTCAGTGTCACTGTGACCTGTGAGTGAGATCGCCCCTGGGTCAGTGTCACTGTGACCTGTGAGTGAGATCGCCCCTGGGTCAGTGTCACTGTGACCTGTGAGTGAGTGAGATCGCCCCTGGGTCAGTGTCACTGTGACCTGTGAGTGAGATCGCCCCTGGGTCAGTGTCACTGTGACCTGTGAGTGAGTGCGATCGCCCCTGGGTCACTGTCACTGTGACCTGTGAGTGAGATCACCCCTGGGTTAGTGTCACTGTGACCTGTGAGTGAGATCGCCCCTGGGTCAGTGTCACTGTGACCTGTGAGTGAGATCGCCCCTGGGTCAGCGTCACTGTGACCTGTGAGTGAGTGAGATCGCCCCTGGGTCAGTGTCACTGTGACCTGTGAGTGAGATCACCCCTGGGTCAGTGTCACTGTGACCTGTGAGTGAGATCGCCCCTGGGTCAGTGTCACTGTGACCTGTGAGTGAGATCGCCCCTGGGTCAGTGTCACTGTGACCTGTGAGTGAGATCGCCCCTGGGTCAGTGTCACTGTGACCTGTGAGTGAGATCGCCCCTGGGTCAGTGTCACTGTGACCTGTGAGTGAGATCACCCCTGGGTCAGTGTCACTGTGACCTGTGAGTGAGTGAGATCGCCCCTGGGTCAGCGTCACTGTGACCTGTGAGTGAGATCACCCCTGGGTCACTGTCACTGTGACCTGTGACAGAGATCACCCCTGGGTCAGTGTCACTGTGACCTGTGACAGAGATCGCCCTTGGGTCAGTGTCACTGTGACCTGTGAGTGAGATTGCCCCTGGGTCACTGTCACTGTGACCTGTGAGTGAGTGAGATCACCCCTGGGTCACTGTCACTGTGACCTGTGACAGAGATCGCCCCTGGGTCAGTGTCACTGTGACCTGTGAGTGAGATTTTTTTTTATTTCAAAAATATACTTTATTCATAAAATAATTTGATGGTCTGTACAGTTGGTCATGCCATACATATGTAAACATGTACATACAGAGATCAAAACTTATCATTTTTATACAGGTCTGTACATTTTTTGATCATATGCCCATATGATTAGCTGAGGCGCCAGCGGAGCCCAAATGACTGCATGGGCCCCCTGTTCTTCTTAGGCAGGCAGACTTTACACAGCGGTCTTTCCCCACCGCGCCTTGGCGGCAGCTGCCCCAAGCTTCAGCGCGTCCCTCAACACGTAGTCCTGGACCTTGGAATGTGCCAGTCTGCAACACTCAGTCGGGGTCAACTCCTTCAGCTGGAAGATCAGCAGGTTTCGGACCGCCCAGAGAGCGTCCTTCACCGAGTTGATGATCCTCCAGGCGCAGTTGATGTTCGTCTCGGTGTGCGTCCCGGGGAACAGGCCGAAGAGCACGGAGTTCCGCGTACAGCGCTGCTCGGGACGAACCTCGACAAACACCACTGCATTCCTCTCCAGACTTCCTCTGCATAGGCACATTCCAGAAGGAGGTGTGTGACAGTCTCATCCCCCCCGCAGCCGCTTCGAGGGCAGCGTGCGGTGCAGCAGAGAGTCCGGGCGTGCATAAAGGATCTCACAGGCAGAGCCCTTCTCACCACCAGCCAAGCCATGTCTTGGTGCTTGTTGGAAAGTTCTGGCAATGAGTCATTCTGCCAAATGACTTTGACAGTCTGCTCAGGGAACCGCTCGATAGGATCCGCCCTCTCCTTTTCCCAAAGGGTCTCAAGGACACTACGTGCTGACCACTTCCTGATGGACTTGTGGTCAAAGGTGTTTTTCTTCATAAACTTCTCCACGAAGGACAGGTGATACGGAACAGTCCAACTACTCGGAGCGTTCCGCGGCAGCGAGACCAGGCCCATCCTTTGCAACACCGGGGACAGGTAGAACCTCAGTACGTAGTGACACTTGGTGTTTGCGTACCGGGGATCCACGCACAGCTTGATGCAGCCACACACAAAGGTGGCCATTAGGGTGAGGGTGGCATTGGGTGTATTTTTTCCCCTGTTGCCCGGATCTTTATACAGTGAGTCCCTTTGGACCCGGTCCATGTTTGACCTCCATATAAACTGGAAGATGGCCCGGGTGACTGCAGCAGCACAGGTTCTGGGAATAGGCCAGACCTGTGCCACGTATAACAGCAATGACAATGCCTCACACCTGATGACCAGGTTTTTTCCCACGATGGAGAGCGACCGTAGCTTCCATCTGCCCAGTTTCTGCCTCACTTTGCTGATACGCTCCTCCCAAGACTTGGCGCACGCTCCAGCCCCTCCGAACCAAATACCCAGCACCTTCAGGTGGTCGGTCCTGACGGTGAAGGTTATCGAGGATTGGTCGGCCCAGTTCCCGAAGAGCATGGCCTCGCTCTTGCCTCTGTTTACCTTGGCCCCCGAGGCCCATTCGAACTGGTCACAGATGCACATGAGTGCACGGATAGCGGATCTGAGCAAAAAACGGCGACATCATCCATGTACAGGGAGGCCTTAACCTGCAGGCCCCGCTGCCAGGAATAGTCACCCCTCTCAGGCTCGCATCCTTCCTGATGGACTCGGCAAATGGTTCTATGCAGCACACAAACAAGGCAGGAGAGAGAGGGCAGCCCTGCCTGACTCCAGATCTGACTGGGAAGCTATCTGATTCCCACCCATTGATTGAGACTGCACTGACAATGTTGGTGTAGAGCAGTCTGATCCAATTGCAGATTCCCTCCCCGAAGCCCATTTTGGAGAGAACATCTCTCATATACCTGTGTGATATCCTGTCAAAGGCTTTCTCCTGGTCCAGGCTGATGAGGCAGGTGTCCAACCCTCTGTCCTGCACGTAGGCGATCGTATCTCTGAGGAGTGCGAGACTCTCAGCGATCTTCCTGCCCGGCACAGCACAGGTTTGGTCAGGGTGAATCACCGATCCCAGAGCAGACCTGACCCGGTTGGCGATTACCTTTGACAGAATTTTGTAATCTGCATTCAACAGTGAGATTGGTCTCCAATTTCTAATTTCCTCCCTCTCCCCCTTCCGCTTGTAGATGAGGGTGATGATGCCTTTCCTCATGGATTCACTCATGGTACCTGCCCGAAGCATACTGACATATACCTCCAGCAGGTCCTGGCCAATCAGGTCCCACAGAGCGGAATAGAGCTCGACCGGTAAGCTGTCACTTCTGGGAGTTTTATTCTTTTAGAAGGACTCGAGGGCCTTGGTCAGCTCGTCCAGAGATAGCGGCTGGTCCAACCTCTCTCGTGTTCTGTCGTCAAAGACCTCCGTGATAGAGGACAGGAACGACTGGGCGGCCGCGCTGTCGGTCGGCTTCGCGTCATACAGACTGGCATAGAAGGATTTACTGATCCTCATGACGTCAGCCTGAGATCTCGTTATCGAGCCATCTTCTTCCTTCAGTCTGCTGAGCACGGAGCTTTCTTTCTTCTGTAAGAAGAAACGTGAGCACGTCTCGACCTGCTCCACCGAGCGGACCCTGGACCGGAAGATTATCTTGGAGGCCTCCGAGGCAAAGAGCGAGGCTTGCTGGCCCTTCACCTCCTTGAGGTCCTCCGTGACATCCACCCCCAACGTCTGCAGCAGGAGCAGGTTCTGCATACTTTCCTGGAGCTGGGACAGTTTTCCCCGCCTCTCTCTCGCCTCCTGAACACCTTTGAGGATGAAGAACCTCTTGGTGTTCCCTTTTACTGTTTCCCACCAGTCCGCTGGAGACTCAAAGAGGGCTTCACGGTTCTCCAACCTGCGTAGTCCCTCTTGAGCTCCTCAATGTTTCCCAGGGTCAACATCTTTGTGTTCAGCTTCCACGTTCCCTTACCAGCCCGCTGCTCGTCCTGTAGGTGACAGTCGGCCAGCAGGAGGCAGTGGTTGGAGAAGAACACCAGCTTGACGTCGGTGGATCTGACCGAGAGCGTTCGGGACACAAACAGGTAATCTATCCTTGAGCGGATAGACCCGTCTGCCCGTGACCAGGTGTATCTACGCTGCGCTCCATCTGCAGGGGTGCTGAAGACGTCGTGCAGCTTGGCATCTTTTACCGTGTCCATCAGGGCTCTGGACGTGGCGTCCAGTTTACTGTCCCCCTGCTGGATCGTCCATCTGCATCAATGATACAGTTGAAGTCTCCGGCCAGAATGACCGGCCTGGACGTAGCCAGCAACAGTGGAAGCTGCTGCAGGACGGCCAACCGTTCCCTCTTACCCACTGGGGCGTACACATTAATCAGTCTCAGGGGAGCATTCCTGTACATGACGTCGGCGACGAGGAGGCGCCCGCCCACCACCTCCTTAACCTCGGAGATGGTGAAGTTGCCTCCTCGCAACAGGATACCCAGGCCGGAGGCACGGCTATCGTTGCCCCCCGACCAAACTGATGGCCCATGGGCCCACAAGCTCGACCATCTCCTGTAGCTGCTGAGGTGCAGTATCCCACACTCCTGCAGGAACAGGACGTCGGCTTTAACGTTGGCCAGGAAGGCCATCGTAGAAACACATCGCGTAGCCGATTTGATGCTACGCACATTGATGCTGGCAATTTTTAACCCCATTTTAACAGTTTACAAGGTTAACACTATCCATTTGCTGCTGGTCTTGCCCCTCTGGGGTAGCTGTGTGCATCCCCGTGGTGACAGCAAACTGCTGGACCATCCCAGGGCTGAGGTAGCTGTCCGGCTCCACGTTGGAGCCATTTCCCCGCTCTGGTGTCTTCGGGTCGGGCCCAGGGTCCGCACTGTCCAGTTCTCCATCTGACAGCGGGGCTGTCACAGGACCGCTGCTCCCAGTTACCTGGAGCTATGGGCCGGTGGGTACCTCTTGGTTCTCACCGGGTGGGGGGAGGCCTTTACCCGTCCCTCAGAGGGATCGTCTTTCCATGCTTGGGTGGTGCTGCCCTCCTTTTTCCCCACGGCGCTCTGTCTCTTCCTCTGGTGATGACCCTCCTTGCGCCCGTCCTCAGCGTCCTCAGAGTTGTCTGTATCCTCGTCGTGTAGGTGTCGCTTCCCCCCTCGCTGGGTGGCTTTGGGAGGTTGCCTCTTCCTGCTTTTGACAGTAATCCAATCCTCTGCTTCCTTTGGTCCCTTCTCTTCCATTTCCTCAGTCTGTCCTGAAGGAGCTTGGATCGGCTGCTGCACCTCCCCGCTGTCTGCCGTCTGCTCCGCTACAGCCTGCCCTTCCTTCTGGGTGCCTCCAGACACCGTGCTGTTTTGTGGTACCTTGCTGGTCTTGGGCGGTCCACGGCTCGTGTTGCCACCTCCGGCCATCTGTGCGTAGGTGGCGGCCCCTCGTCTTGGGCAGGCCTTGTACATGTGGCCCGCCTCTCCGCACAGATTGCAGTTCTTGGCCTCCTTACATTCCTTGGTCGGGTGGCCTTCCTGCTTGCAGTTTCGGCAGACGGTCACCTTACAATCCGCCGCCATGTGGCCTGACCTCCCGCAGGTTCGGCACACTTTCGGCTGCCCTGCGTATGTCCGGTAACCTCTGCTTCCTCCGATGGCAAAGCTGGAGGGTGGGTGGAGGATGTTCCCACTGGCATCGGCCCTCAGGGTTACCCTGACCTGTCGTTTGCTGGTCCAGATCCCGAAAGGGTCGACCACATCGGTACTCTCTCCCTCGACCTGGACGTATCTTTTCAAGATCTGCTGCTGGGACGTGAGGGTTGTACATCTGGATTGTTACAACCCGACTCCTCTGCGCAGGAAGCACACACAATGGGACCGCCGACAAGATGGAGAACAGAGGTTCCCCTTCATAGAAAATAGAACATAGAACATAGAAGAATACAGCGCAGTACAGGCCCTTCGGCCCTCGATGTTGCGCCGATCCAAGCCCACCTAACCTACACTAGCCCACTATCCTCCATATGCCTATCCAATGCCCGCTTAAATGCCCATAAAGAGGGAGAGTCCACCACTGCTACTGGCAGGGCATTCCATGAACTCACGACTCGCTGAGTAAAGAACCTACCCCTAACATCTGTCCTATACCTACCACCCCTTAATTTAAAGCTATGCCCCCTTCCTTCTCCTTGAAGACCTTCAGGAGCTGCTCGCAATTCTTCACGCTCCTGAAGGTTACATCGAAATAGCCTGCCGCAGGGAAATCCTGCAGGCAGTACACGTCCGCGGCTTCGAACCCACAGCACTCCAGCAAAATCTTCACAAACACTGTCCGATCGACCGGTGTGTGCTCCTCCACCTTCTTCACAGTCACCCTGACTGTGTTGTGAATGCCCTGGCCTGGGCTGCGAGCGGCTGCTGAGGCCATAGCTCTGAGGTTGGCTGGTACCTGAATTGGCGTTAGGCCGAAGCCAGTGAATGTTTACGCTGCCCTCGAAGCGGCTGCGGGGGGGATGAGACTGTCACACACCTCCTTCTGGAATGTGCCTATGCAGAGGAAGTCTGGAGAGGAATGCAGTGGTGTTTGTCGAAGTTCGTCCCGAGCAGCGCTGTGACGCGGGACTCCGTGCTCTACGGCCTGTTCCCCGGGATGCACACCAAGACGAACATCAACTGTGCCTGGAGGATCATCAACTCGGTGAAGGACGCTCTCTGGGTGGTCCGAAACCTGCTGATCTTCCAGCTGAAGGAGTTGACCCCGACTGAGTGTTGCAGACTGGCACATTCCAAGGTCCAGGACTACGTGTTGAGGGACGCGCTGAAGCTTGGGGCAGCTGCCGCCAAGGCGCGGTGGGGAAAGACCACTGTATAACATCTGCCTGCCTAAAGAAGAATAGGGGGCCCATGCAGTCATTTGGGCTCTGCTGACGTCTCAGCTAAAAATGTGGACATAGGATTGATAAAAGTACAGACCTGTATATACAAATGATAAATTCTGATCTCTGTATGTAAATGTTTACGTATGTATGGCATGACCAATTGTACAGATCATCAAAATATTTTATGAATGCAGTATATTTTTCAAATATAAAAAATAACCTGGTGTTGTGTGATTTTTAACTGAAAACATGACACCATGCAGGAACACAGCTGCTGTTTCACCAGGTTCCAGCAGAGGGGGCACAAAGCTCACACACTCCAGGGAAATCTCCCATTCCAGACAGAAGCTCAGGAACAAACTGCTCCCGGCCAGAGGGAGTACTGCACTGTCGGAGGGTCAGTGCTGAGGGAGTACTGCACTGTCGGAGGGTCAGTGCTGAGAGAGTACTGCACTGTCAGAGGGTCAGTGCTGAGGGAGTGCTGCACTGTCGGAGGGTCAGTGCTGAGGGAGTGCTGCACTGTCAGTGGGTCAGTGCTGAGGGAGTGCTGCACTGTCAGAGGGTCAGTGCTGAGGGAGTGCTGCACTATCGGAGGGTCAGTGCTGAGGGACTACTGCACTGTCGGAGGGTCAGTGCTGAGGGAGTGCCGTTCTGTCGGAGGGTCAGTGCTGAGGGAGTGCCGTTCTGTCGCAGGGTCAGTGCTGAGGGAGTGCCGCACTGCTCCTGGAATAGACACAGACTCCATCAACCTAACAATTCAGGCTCACTCCCACCCAGCACTGAGGGAGTACTGCACTGTCGGAGGGTCAGTACTGAGGGAGTGCTGCACTGTCAGAGGGACGGTGCTGAGGGAGTGCTGCACTGTCGGAGGGTCAGTGCTGAGGGAGTGCTGCACTGTCGGAGGGTCAGTGCTGAGGGAGTGCTGCACTGTCAGAGGGTCAGTGCTGAGGGAGTGCTGCACTGTCAGAGGGTCAGTGCTGAGGGAGTGCTGCACTATCGGAGGGTCAGTGCTGAGGGACTACTGCACTGTCGGAGGGTCAGTGCTGAGGGAGTGCTGCACTGTCGGAGGGTCAGTGCTGAGGGAGTGCTGCACTGTCGGAGGGTCAGTGCTGAGGGAGTGCTGCACTGTCGGAGGGTCAGTGCTGAGGGAGTGCTGCACTGTCAGTGGGTCAGTGCTGAGGGAGTGCTGCACTGTCAGAGGGTCAGTGCTGAGGGAGTGCTGCACTATCGGAGGGTCAGTGCTGAGGGACTACTGCACTGTCGGAGGGTCAGTGCTGAGGGAGTGCCGTTCTGTCGGAGGGTCAGTGCTGAGGGAGTGCCGTTCTGTCGGAGGGTCAGTGCTGAGGGAGTGCCGCACTGCTCCTGGAATAGACACAGACTCCATCAACCTAACAATTCAGGCTCACTCCCACCCAGCACTGAGGGAGTACTGCACTGTCGGAGGGTCAGTACTGAGGGAGTGCTGCACTGTCAGAGGGACGGTGCTGAGGGAGTGCTGCACTGTCGGAGGGTCAGTGCTGAGGGAGTGCTGCACTGTCGGAGGGTCAGTGCTGAGGGAGTGCTGCACTGTCAGTGGGTCAGTGCTGAGGGAGTGCTGCACTGTCAGAGGGTCAGTGCTGAGGGAGTGCTGCACTATCGGAGGGTCAGTGCTGAGGGACTACTGCACTGTCGGAGGGTCAGTGCTGAGGGAGTGCTGCACTGTCGGAGGGTCAGTGCTGAGGGAGTGCTGCACTGTCGGAGGGTCAGTGCTGAGGGAGCGCCGCACTGTCAGTGGGTCAGTGCTGAGGGAGTGCTGCACTGTCAGAGGGTCAGTGCTGAGGGAGTGCTGCACTATCGGAGGGTCAGTGCTGAGGGACTACTGCACTGTCGGAGGGTCAGTGCTGAGGGAGTGCTGCACTGTCGGAGGGTCAGTGCTGAGGGAGTGCTGCACTGTCGGAGGGTCAGTGCTGAGGGAGTGCTGCACTGTCGGAGGGTCAGTGCTGAGGGAGTGCCGCACTGTCGCAGGGTCAGTGCTGAGGGAGTGCCGCACTGTTCCTGGAATAGACACAGACTCCATCAACCTAACAATTCAGGCTCACTCCCACCCAGCACTGAGGGAGTACTGCACTGTCGGAGGGTCAGTACTGAGGGAGTGCTGCACTGTCAGAGGGACGGTGCTGAGGGAGTGCTGCACTGTCGGAGGGTCAGTGCTGAGGGAGTGCTGCACTGTCGGAGGGTCAGTGCTGAGGGAGTGCCGCACTGTCAAAGGGTCAGTGCTGAGGGAGTGCTGCACTGTCAAAGGGTCAGTGATGAGGGAGTGCCACACTGTCGGAGGGTCAATACTGAGGGAGTGCTGCACTGTTGGAGGGTCAGTGATGAGGGAGTGCCACACTGTCGGAGGGTCAGTGCTGAGGGAATGCCACACTGTCGGAGGGTCAGTGCTGACGGAGTGCCACACTATTGGAGAGTCAGTGCTGAGGGAGTACTGCACTGTCGAAGTGTCAGTGCTGAGGGAGTGCCACACTGTTGGAGGGTCAGTACTGAATGAGTGCCGCTGTGTCAGAGGGTCAGTGCTGAGGGAGTGCCGCACTGTCCGAGGGTCAGTGCTGGGAGAGTGCCGCACTGTTGGAGGGTTAGAGCTGAGGGTTGCCGCACTGACGGAGGGTCAGTGCCTTGGGAGTGCCACACTGTTGGAGAGTCAGTGTTGAGGGAGTGCCACACTGTCAGAGGGTCAGTGATGAGGGATAGCCGCACTGTCGGAGGGTCAGTGCTGAGGGACTGCTGCATTGTCGGAGGGTCAGTGCTGAGGGAGTGCCGCACTGTCGGAGGGTCAGTGGTGAGGGAGTGCCGCACTGTCGGAGGGTCAGTGGTGAGGGAGTGCCGCACTGTCGGAGGGTCAGTGCTGAGGGAGTGCCGCACTGTCAGAGGGTCAGTGATGAGGGAGTGCCGCACTGTCGGAGGGTCAGTGGTGAGGGAGTGCCGCACTGTCGGAGGGTCAGTGCTGAGGGACTGAGGTATCTCTGTCACCACCTCCAGCCTCCACACCCCCTCCCTATCCTTGTAACCCCCTCCAGTCCCCACACCCCCTCCCTATCTCTGTAACCCCCTCCAGCCCCTATACACCCTTCTTATCTTTGTAACCCCCTCCAGCCTCTACACCCCCTCCCTATCTCTGTAACCCCCTACATCCCCTACACCCCCTCCCTATCTCTGTACCCCCCTCCAGCCCCCACACCTCCTCCCTATCCTTGTAACCCCCTCCAGTCCCCACACCCCCTCCCTATCTCTGTACCCCCCTCCAGCCCCTACACACCCTTCCTATCTCTGTAACCCCCTCCAGCCCCCACACCCCCTCCCTATCCTTGTAACCCCCTCCAGCCCCCACACCCCCTCCCTATCTCTGTACCCCCCTCCAGCCCCCACACCCCCTCCCTATCCTTGTAACCCCCTCCAGTCCCCACACCCCCTCCCTATCTCTGTACCCCCCTCCAGCCCCTACACACCCTTCCTATCTCTGTAACCCCCTCCAGCCCCCACACCCCCTCCCTATCCTTGTAACCCCCTCCAGCCCCCACACCCCCTCCCTATCTCTGTACCCCCCTCCAGCCCCCACACCCCCTCCCTATCCTTGTAACCCCATCCAGCCCCCACACCCCCTCCCTATCTCTGTAACCCTCTCCAGCCTCTACACACCCTTCCTATCTCTGTAACCCCCTCCAGCCCCCACACCCCCTCCCTATCTCAGTAACCCCCTCCAGCCCCCACACCCCCTCCCTATCTCTGTAACCCCCTCCAGCCCCCACACCCCCTCCCTATCTCAGTAACCCCCTCCAGCCCCCACACCCCCTCCCTATCTCTGTAACCCCCTCCAGCCTCTACACACCCTTCCTATCTCTGTAACCCTCTTCAGCCCCCACACCCCCCTCCCTATCTCAGTAACCCTCTCCAGCCCCCACACCCCCTCCCTATCCCTGTCACCCTCTCCATTCCCTGCGCCCCTCCCTATCTCTGTTACCTTCACCAGTCCCACCATACTGCAGGATCTGTTCCTGAATTGGAGCCTGATGCCCATCTCCTGTGTCGTGTTGCTATGACGAATGGTGATGGGGGTGGGTGATGTGTTCAGTTTCCCGGGGGCGGGGGAGGGCACGGTGTGGTATTTCCTCCCTAAACCTGTCTGGGAAGTTTGAGATAAAACTGAATCTCCGTCTGTTTTTTCTGAAAACGGTGTTGTGTCTGGCGTGGCGTTGGGCTGTGGAAATAATGAGGAGGGGAAACAGGCCGTGTGTGGGAAAGCTGATGCCCAGGTGGGAGAGATAATCGTCATTGGGAGCAACCTATACAAAAACATGATGTTGGCTGGTGGAAAATATCTTGTAATGTCCAAACAAGTATGGCCCGGGCTGATGCCAGGTGTGAGGATGTTAACCCTCTGTGGTTCGGCACAGAGGTTGGTTGAGGTGATGGCTCATGCCCAGGAGCCCTCTCCACCAGGGCCTGAGCTCCAGAAACATCAGGGATGGAGCTTTGTCAGGCAGACACAAGCCCCCCCCGTGACACAGCGGCAATTCTAAATCTATTGAATCCCCACATCAGGAGCGGATGGACATCCAATTAGGTGAACTTGTGGGTCCACTCGGGAAGCAGGAAGGAAAATGGAACCTACAAGCATCGGAATGTTACCGGCTGGGCCAACCTTTATTACCCAGAGTCCATTTCACTGTCAAACACATTGCTGTGGGTGTGGAGTCAAATGTAGGCCAGGCCAGGTAAGGATGAGAGATTTCCTTCCCTAAGTAGTGAATCAGATGGGATTGTCCAACACTCAGCAATGGTTTCATCATCTTAATTTCAAATACAGCGACAACTCAAATTCCGCCATTGGTCACAGAAGGATTCGAGCCCCATCCCTGGAACATTACCTGGATCTCTGGATTAGTAGGCCAGCGATAATACCACTAGGTCATTCCCTCTCCAAGAAGAGGTGGCCCCATTGAAGCATACTGGATCTTTAAGGGGTTTGACGGGGTCAATATTGAGAAGGTGTTCCCTCTCATGGGTGAGTCGAGGACTAGAGGGCACAGTCTCAGGATAAAGAGGCATCAGTTGAAGACTGAGATGGGGAGGGATTTCTTCTCTCAGAAGGTTGTGACTTTTTGGAGCTCCTTGCCCCAGAGAGCTGTGGGGTACAATCCCTGTGGATATTTAAGGCTGAGATGGATTCTTGCTCAGTCAAGGAATCAAGGGATACGGGGAAAGGGCAGGAGAATGGAATGTCGGATCAGTCATAGTCTGGGTGTTTATTCCCACAGTGCCACCTTTCAGAAGCCTAACAGAAAAGTTAGCCCAATCAGGTGATCCCAGACTCTCAGTCAAACCGCCATATCTTTCACCAACTTAAGAAGTTGAGAGTGTCTGATGGAGGACAATGTGGAGGGAGCTGTACACTGTATCTAACCCTATGCTGTCCCTGTCCTGGGAGTGTTTGATGGGGACAGTGTAGAGGGAGCTTTACTCTGTATCCAACCACGTGCTGTCCCTGTCCTGGGAGTGTTTGATGGGGGACAGTGTAGAGGGATTGTTACTCTGTATCTAACCCTGTGCTGTCCCTGCCCTGGGAGTGTTTGATGGGGGACAGTGTAGAGAAAGCTTTACTCTGTATCTAACCCTGTGCTGTCTCTGTCCTGGGAGTGTTTGATGGCGACAGTGTAGTGGGAGCTTTACTCTGTATCTGACCCCGTGTTGTCCCTGCCCTGGGAGTGTTTGATGGGGGACAGTGTAGAGGAAGCTTTACTCTGAATCTAACCTCGTGCTGTCCCTGCCCTGGGAGTGTTTGATGGGGGACAGTGTAGAGGGAGCTTTACTCTGAATCTAACCCCGTGCTGTCCCTGTCCTGGGAGTGTTTGATGGGGACAGTGTAGAGGGAGCTTTACTCTGTATCTAACCCCGTGCTGTCCCTGTCCTGGGAGTGTTTGATGGGGACAGTGTAGAGGGAGCTTTACTCTGAATCTAACCCCGTGCTGTCCCTGTCCTGGGAGTGTTTGATGGGGACAGTGTAGAGGGAGCTTTATATCTAACCCTGTGCTGTTGACCATAAGACTATAAATTCTAGTACCTGAATGAGGCTATTTGGCCCATCGAGTCTGCCCACCATTCAAACAAGGCTGACTTGTTTCTCAACCCCATTCCCCTGCCTTCTCCCTGTAACCCTTGACCCCTTACCAATCAGGAACCGATCTATCTCTGTCTTGATGACACTCAGTGACTTGGCCAACGCAGCCCTCTGCCCTAATGACTTCTCCAGATTGCCCACCCTCTGACTGAAGGCGTTCCTCCTCATCTCTGTTCTCACGGGTCATGCCTTCACTCTGAGGATGTGCCTCCAGGGTCAAAATCCCGGAATTCCCTCCCTAAGGGCACTGTTGATCTACCTGCAGCACATGGAGTGAAGAAGGCTCTCTCAATCTGAAACATTAGCTTTGCTTTCTCTCTACAAATGCTGCCAGACCCGCTGAGGTTGGCGTGGTGGCTCAGTGGTTAGCACTGCTGCCTCACAGCACCAGGGACCCAGGTTTGATTCCAGCCTCGGATGACTGTGTGGAGTTTGCACGTTCCCCCTGTGTGGGTTTCCTCTGGTTTCCTCCCACAGTCCAAAAATGTGGACTGGCCCGTGGTAAATTGCCTGCAGTGTTCAAGGAGGCGTAGGTTAGGTGCATTAGTCAGGGGGGTTTTTGGAGAATGGATCTGGGTAGGTTACTCTTTGGAGGGTTGGTGTGGACTTGTTGGGCTGAAGGGCCTGTTTCCACGCTGTAGGGATTCAATGATTCAATTTCTCATTTCCAGCGGTTCTGCGGTATTTTGTTGGGCGCTGTTGTGAAACAGATCAATCCTGATCTAAATGATAGATAGGACAAACGAGAAGGGTTTGAATAGTTTTTACAAGTGTATGGGATGAGTTCTTCTGACAAAACACTAATATTCTCGCCTTAACGGAAAAGTAATTTGCAAAACCAGGAAAACACAAGTAAATCAAATAAACAAAACACACATAATCCATTAAACACTTATGTGTTTCATAAAGTTATCAGCAATATTGCAGATTTCATCCACAGTGTATTTATCTTTAACAACAGCCTCAGAAATCTTCCATTAAAAACCTTTGTAATTACAAAACTTTTAAAATAACATATTGTTCTGACAAAGTGTTTATTTAGAAGTAAACCCGATATATGAAGTAATTTCCTGCTCTTGCATAAAGTTTTGCTTCAGTCAGGAAGCTGTTAAAAGTAGATTACAAGGTCTGTGTTTAATGGACAGGTTTGTTACTGACAGGCTGCGTGCAAGTGTAGGGGCAACTTCAGTGTTTAATGATGAGAGAACTCCCTGTTCACACAAACACAGAAGGTTGGAGATAGGATAGAGAGAATGGGAGAGTTAGAGACACAGCGTAAAGCTCTCTCTACACTGTCCCCCATCAAACACTCCCAGGACAGGGACAGCAAGGGTTAGATACAGAGTAAAGATCTCTCTACACTGTCCCCCATCAAACACTCCCAGGACAGGGACAGCAAGGGTTAGATACAGAGTAAAGTTCCCTCTACACTGTCCCCATCAAACACTCCCAGGACAGGGACAGCACGGGGTTAGATACAGAGTAAAGCTCCCTCTACACTGTCCCCATCAAACACTCCCAGGACAGGGACAGCACGGGGTTAGATACAGAGTAAAGCTTCCTCTGCACTGTCCCATCAAACACTCCCAGGACAGGGGCAGCACAGGGTTAGATACAGAGTAAAGCTCCCTCTACACTGTCCCCATCAAACACTCCCAGGACAGGGACAGCACAGGGTTAGATACAGAGTAAAGCTGCCTCTACACTGTCCCCCATCAAACACTCCCAGGACAGGGATAGCACGGGGTTAGAGACAGAGTAAAGATCCCTCTACACTGTCCCCTTCAAACACTCACAGGACAGGGACAGCACAGGGTTAGATACAGAGTAAAGCTCCCTCTACACTGTCCCCTTCAAACACTCCCAGGACAGGGATAGCACAGGGTTAGATACAGAGTAAAGCTCCCTTTACACTGTCCCCTTCAAACACTCCCAGGGACAGTTTGTGATGAAGTTCTGTTTTGAATCCAGGCTGTTACGTGGAGCTGGGACATGGATCAGTCATGATCGAATTGCATGATGGGTAAAGGTCAAGAAACTGAGCGACCTTTGCAAGTTTCTGTGCTAAGTGGGATGAGATTGTATGACAAAACTCTGACAAGATTTTGTACTGTGCAAGACGGCAAACTGTGAATATCATAGCATACTGTGAGCAGGGTCCTTTGACCATTCCAAAATGTTAGTTACATTAATACTGTCATTGTCCTAATCAATGCCTTGTAAAGTCCACAACATGACTTCCTAGTTCCTGTACTCAGTGTAGACATTGAGACAATCCATGATGGGGAATGGTTTTTGATGGAGTTCTGAAGCTAGGTCTTCAACAATGAAGAATTAGTTGATGTTCTATAAGATCAGGGCTCCCCTACCTGAGGCCTCAACTCCTCTTCAATGCTAGCTCCTCACAGCCCTTAACCCCCCAATATTTCAAAGACTTGTCTTCCTCCTATTTCACTGTCTCGCCTCCAAAACTCTCTGAGGGTGGGGATTCCAGATGTTCGTGACTCTGTGGAAGAAGAGATTCCTTCAAATCTCAGTCTTATTATATAACCCTGTCCCCTAGTCTGAAAATCCCCACCCCCACCAATGAAAACATATTCTCAATATCTCCCCTGTCAAGCCCCTCAGAATCTCGCTTCAATGCAATCACCCCCCATTTTTTAAAACTTGAATGAATAAAGGTCTGACCTGCTTCGCAGTTATTGATAAGTCAACCCTCCATCCCAGGAGTCACCCAAATCAATCCCTTTTGAACTGCCTTCAATGTCAGTATAAATACAGGACCAAATCTCTACACAGTTCCACCAGCGTCTGTACAGTAGTAACAGTAGAAACAGGCCCTTCGGCCCAACAAATCCATATCAAGCCTCTGAAGAGTAACCCACTCAGACCCAATCCCCTACCCTACATTTACCCCTGACTAATCCACCTAACATTATGGGGCAATTTAGCATGGCCAAGTCACCTGACCTGTACACCTTTGGACTGTGGGAGGAAACCGGAGCACCCGGAGGAAACCCACACAGACACGGGGAGAATGTGCAAACTCCACACAGACTGTCACAGGCAGGGATCAAACCTGGGTCCCTGGTGCTGTGAGGCAGCAGTGCTAACCGCTGAGTCACATCTGATCATCTTCAACTCCAGTATCCTGCCTTTTCCCCCAACCCTTGATTCCCTTCCTGATTAAAACCTCTCTCTCTCTCAGCCTTGAATGCCCCAGCCTCGACAGCCCCCTGTGGGAAAGAATTCCACAGATTCACTCCCCTCAGAGAGGAGAAATTCCTCCACATCTCTGTCTGAAATGTGTGACACCTTATTCTTAGATGATGCCCCTCTGGTCCTAAACTCTCCCACACCAGGGGAAATAACCTCTCCACATCTGCCCTGTCACGTCCCCTAAGAATCTTACACGTTTCAATAAGGTCGCCTGTCATCCTTCTAAACTCCGATGACTACAGGCCCAACCTACTCAACCTGTCCCCAAGAGACAGTCCCAACATCCCTGGGATCAGCTCCAGCTCTGGTCTGCCTCCAGTCTGTCTTTCCTTAGTTAAGGAATCCAAAACTGTTCACAGTATTCCAGCTGCGCTCTGACTACAGCCTTGTATAGTTTTAGTAAGACAGTTTCAGCCTGGAATTCACTTTCTTGGTATCTGTTGTTCAGGAGCTTGACTCTTTATCAAACCCCGTGCTGTCTCTACCTTGGGAGTTTGATGGGGGATAGTGTAGAGGTTGCTTTACACTGTACCTGACTGTGCGCTGTCCCTACCCTGGGGGTATTTGATGGGCCCAGTGGAGAGAGAACTTTACCTAGAGTTTAATAAACTGTGCCTTTATTCCTGGTTCCTGTGGGTACTAACATATGGGGAGCGGGCTGATGCAGAATGAAAATGGATGTAGTCCAAAGTCTCAATCAGTAGTTGATGTTGGCGAGAATTGTCGGCTTTTATTTAAACCTGCTCTGTTCTAACTTTTCTAAATAAATAAATTCACATCAAAGGTGGAGTGGACAGCTGTGGCGTGGGTTCAGTAGGGTGGGTGAACCTGTGTTTACACAATAATATAAATAGTGGGTTACACAATTCATGTAAATGGCACTGATAGGGACTCAGCACAGGCTGAGACAGGTCCAGCAGACACCACCCTTACTGAGAGGCTGGACAGGGAACAGCACTCCGTTTGGAGGAGAGTGAGCAGTTTCTGAGGCAGGATATTAGTTTGTGATATTCTTTATCAAACAGAGAAACAAACACTTCAGTTCTTGCTAAGTGAAAATGTAAGCCTCCCCATGGGACAGCTGAGCTCACCATTGCTCAGGAATGGGGCTGGTGGGCAGATCACACTGTTGGCTAATTGGAAAAGTGAATTTCATAGAATCTCACAATCTGAGATCACTGCATTGCCAAATCAGTAACTCAGGAGCTAGAATAAAATCCCCATTGACTGACTACTGTCATTCAAAAAATAGCCTCAGTGTCCTGTTCTAGGCCTGTGTGTAATTCCAATGTCGCAACAATTTACATAGCAACTGGTAATGTTCTTCAGGCACCTCCGACAGTGCAGCACTCCCCCAGGTAACTCCAACAGTGTGGCACTCCCTCAGCACTGACCCTCTGACAGTGCAGCACTCCCCCAGGTATCTCCAACGGTGTGACATTCACTCAGCACTGACCCTCCGACAGTGCAGCACTCCCTCAGCACTGAACCTCTGACAGTGCAGTACTCCCTCAGTACTGACCCTTTGACAGTACGGCACTCCCTCAGCACTGACCCTCTGACAGTGCAGCACTCCCTCAGTACTGACTCTTTGACAGTACGGCACTCCCTCAGCACTGATCCTCTGACGGAGCAGTACTCCTCAACACTGACCCTCCGACAGTGTGGCACTCCCTCAGCACTGACCCTCTGACAGTGCGGCGTTCCCTCAGTACTGACCCTCTGACAGTGCAGCACTCCCCCAGCACGGGCCCTCCGACAGTGCAGCACTCCCTCAGTACTGACCCTCCAACAGTGTGGCGCACCCTCAGCACTGACCCTCTGACAAACCAGCACTCCCTCAGCACTGACCCTCCGAAGTTGTTGCGCTCCCTCAGCACTGACCCTCTGACAGTGCGGTATTCCCTCAGCACTGACCCTCCGACAGTGCAGCACTCCCTCAGCACTGACCCTCTGACAGTGCGGCACTCCCTCAGCACTGACCCTCCGACAGTGCAGCGCTCCCTCAGCATTGACCCTCTCACAGAGCGGCACTCCCTCAGCACTGACTCTCTGACAGAACGGCACTCCCTCAGCACTGACCCTCTGACAGTGCAGCATTCCCTCAGCACTGACCCTCCGACAGAGCAGCACTCCCTCAGCACTGACCCTCTGACAGTGCAGCGCTCCCTCAGCACTGACCCTCCGACAGAGCAGCACTCCCTCAGCACTGATCCCCTGACAGTGCGGCACTCCCTCAGCACTGACCCTGTGACAGTGCGGCACTCCCTCTACAATGACCCTCCAACAGTGTGGCACTCCCTTTGCACTGACCCTCCGACCGAGCGGCACTCCCTCAGCACTGACCCTCCGACAGTGCGGCACTCCCTCAGCACTGACCCTCCGACACAGCGGCACTCCCTCAGCACTGACCCTGTGACAGTGCGGCACTCCCTCTACAATGACCCTCCAACAGTGTGGCACTCCCTTTGCACTGACCCTCCGATCAAGCGGCACTCCCTCAGCACTGACCCTCCGACAGTGCGGCACTCCCTCAGCACTGACCCTCCGACACAGCGGCACTCCCTCAGCACTGACCCTGTGACAGTGCGGCACTCCCTCAGCACTGACCCTCTGACAGTGCGGTATTCCCTCAGCACTGACCCTCTGACAGTGCAGCGTTCCCTCAGCACTGACCCTCTGACAGAGCGGTAGTCCCATAGCATTGACCCTCTCACAGAGTGGCACTCCCTCAGCACTGACCGTGACAGTGCGGCACTCCCTCTGTCTTATGTCAAATGTCAATCCAGAAACCTGAGTCAGAATCGTGTTTGTCACTTAAATCATTCAGAGATTGTGGAACTAAAAATGCATTAACATTGTCAGTTAGCATGGTGACCAGGGAATGAGGTTAGGTGATGTAGATTGAATTTGTTAAAGGTATAGGTAAAGACATCTTGGTAAGACATTCCCAGATAGGGAGAAATGGTTATAACAACCTGGATATGTGATCTCACCGCCTGATGAAATAGAAACCTGGGTTATGTTAGACTTTCCTGATGAAGGGCTTATGCCCAGGACGTTGATTCTCCTGCCCCTCGGATACTGCCTGACCAGCTGTGCATTTCTAGCACCACTCTCTGGACTCTGATCTCCAGCATCTGCTGTCCTCACTATCTCCTTACGCTAGGCTTTGTCAGTCAAGGTGGGAGAAAAGTGGCTGGGCAGCTGGAACAGAGAAATACAGAAGTTTGGGAACTCACGGAATATTGTGTGACAGGCCTTTTGGGCCATCTGTCCCTGATGGCATGTACGCACCACTTGCACCAACTTGTTCACTTCCTGATGGATGCAGAGTGGGTTGGGTTTGGGTTCCCTTGTTCTGTGTTGGATTCTGAGTCCATTTACAACTTGATATATCACGAGAGTGTGCGCTCACAGAGAAGGAGACAAATGTGAAAAGAGTTGGAACCCAGAGTTCAACCATGGAGCAGACAATCTCAGGCACTGTGAATCAAACCAGTTTCACACGAAGTGTAGATGCAGGGAGGATGTTCCCGATTTTGGGTGTGCCCAGAAGCAGGGGTCACGATCTGAGGATTCCGACCATTCAGGCTGGAGATGAGGAGACATTTCTTCACCCAAAGAGTGCTGAGCCTGTGGGATTCATTACCACAGGAAGGAGTTGGTGCTAAAACTTTGAACATACTCAAGAGGCTGTTAGATATAGTTGGGGTAAATGGGATCAAAGGTTATGGGGTGAAAACAAGATTAAACTATGCAGCCAGTCATAAACGTGATGAATAGTGAAGCAGGCTCAAAGGGCCGAATGGCCTCCTCCTGCTCCTATCTTCTATGCTTCTATGTTTCTTTGTATATTTAAGCTAGTGTCCTTCCTGCATAGATCCGAGATATAAACTATATCGTGATGAGGTTAAAGGAGACTCTTATTTGCAGATAAAATAATCTGGGAAATATGATTGTATTCCAAGTGAATCTGGGAGAGTGGGTAGTTTTTACAGGGAATAGTGAAATCTAAACATAATAGATATTGTCAAGATGGATATCTGGGATGATTGATTTGACTAAGTGATAAGCAGTCACATGAGCACTTGTTAGGATTTTAAGAAGCAATGATTGGTCACAAACCAGGAAGAATATCTGCAATTAGAGAAAGTCAGAGATAGAGTCTTCGACAGAGGAAGGTGACAGAGAGACACACAGGGAAAGACACACTGACAGTTAGAGAGATGGAAGTAGAGGCACAAACAGGCATGCAACAGGAATCACAGAGACATGGGAATTATAGAAAGAGAAACCGATATATACAAGCAGAGAGAGGGGTACACACACCAACCAAGAGAGACAGAGACAGACTCTGACAAATATGAAATTAGACTTTATATTCCAGTTCTGAAAATAATCGCACAGCAAGGACTGCATTGGTTACTGTTGACTCTATGACATTTTCTCTCGTGCTCACTTTGCAATATTGTGACTATGACTTTATATTTTGACAATTGTCTGTCTCTCTGTCCCACCTCTCTCTCTCTGCAGAGAGGAACAGCTACAAGTCAGGCCACAGTCTGTGATTCCATGTCCTCCAGGCTCAGGAGTGGATAATTCAGGGTAAATGCTGAGAGAACGTTTCCCCTCATGGGAAAATGTAGGGCCAGAGGGCACAGTCCCTGAATAAAAAACAATTTAAGACTGAGATGAGGAGGAATGTCTTCTCTCAGAGGGTTGTGAGTCTTTGGAATTCCTTGCCCCAGTGAGCTGTGGGGGCAGAGTCCTTGTGTATATTTAAGGCTGAGAGAGAGAGATTCTTGATCAGTCAGGGAATCAAGGGTGACAGGGAAAGGGCAGGAAGGTGGATGCGAGGATCAGCCATGATCCTATTGAGGGGCAGAATGGCCTACTCTTGTTACTAACTCACATGGTCTGATGGAGTATGCTCGGTTTTGGCAATTCTCAATGTAACTTCAGACAACAAACTGCGGTTTCTGTTGACGACGGAGAAAGAGAAGGGGTGAGGTTCCTGTGGTCTTGTGATATAACTCCGTAATACAATGAGGGGATGTGGGAGGGACTTCAAAGAGAATGATGCCATTCTCCTCAATATCATTCACACTAACGTTTAGACTGGGTGTGACAGGTTCAAATGAAAGATATTTGGAGGCAGAGAATTGTCAAGCCAAAATTATTGAATGAGTCAGTCTTTTATATAATGCTCTGGGAGATGTCAGTCTGGACAATGCATCATAAGGAGCCATTTGTTGCAAACTGTTGGATTCCAAAATTAACTCATTCCATAGAATCAGTGAGCAGAGCACTGAGAGAGGTCAGCAGAAGGGAATAGCACAGCTGGCTAAGAAGGGACATCAGAGAACACGCCAGACAGAGAAGTGTGCATCTTCGAATCTCTTCGTCTTCCTATGAACTAAAGGTGACCAAAACCACAAGGACAGAACATAGCAACTGATAATACACCAAGGGGCTGCTGTTCTCTAAACATTACACAGCGATTGGTATCATCTATAGTAGACACAGGGACAGCTAATCTCTACGATATACACAGGGACTGCTATTCTCTATAATACATGCAAGGGCTGCTATTCTCTACAATATACACAGGGACTGCTATTCTCCATAATATACACAGGGACAGCTATTCTCTATAGTATACACCAGGACTGTTATTCTCTATAATATACACAGGGACTGCTGTTCTCTATAGTATACACAGGGACGGCTATTCTCTATAGTATACACAGGGACTCTTATTCTCTATAATATACACAGGGACTGTTGTTCTCTATAATATACACACAGGGACTGTTATTCTCTATGATATACACATGGACTGCTATTCTCTATAATATACACAGGGACGGCTATTCTCTATAGTATACACAGGGACTGCTATTCTCTATAATATAGACAGGGGCTGCTATTTACTATAGTATACACAGGACTGTTATTCTCTATCATAGACACTGGGGCTGTTATTCTCTATAGTATACACATGGACGGCTATTCTCAATAATTTAAAAATAATTGTTATTCCCTACAATACGCAAAGGTGCTGCTATTCTCTGTAATATACACAGGAACTGCTATTCTCCATAATATACACAGGGACGGCTATTCTCTATAATATACACAGGGAATGTTGTTTACTATAATATACACATTGACTGTTATTCTCTATAATATACACAGGAAATGCTATTCTCTATAATAAACACAGGGACTGCTATTCTCTATAATATACACAGGGACTGCTATTCTCTACAATACACACAGGGACTGCTATTCTCTGTAATATACACAGGCACAACTATTCTCTATAATACACACAGGGACTGCTGTTCTCTATAATATACACGGGGATTGCTATTTTCTATAATATACACAGGGACTGCAATTCTCTATAATATATACAGAGTCTGCTATTCTCTATAATAAACACAGGACTGCTATTCTCTATAATATTCACAGGGACTGCTATTCTCTACAATACACACAGGGACTGCTATTCTCTGTAATATACACAGGGACTGTTATTCTCTATAATAGACACAGGGATTGGTAATCTCTATAATATACACAGGCACTGTTATTCTCTACAATATACACAGGGACTGCTATTCTCTCTAATATAGACAGGGACTGCTATTCTCTATAATATACACAGGGACTGTTATTCTCTATAATATACTCAGGAACTGCTATTTTCCATAATATACACAGGGATTGCTATTCTCTATAATATACACAGGGTCTGCAATTCTCGAGAATATACACAGGGACTGCTATTCTCTATAATATACACAGGGACTGGTATTCTCTATAATAAACGGAGTGACTGTTATTCTCTATAATATACACAGGGACTGCTATTCTCTATAATATACACAGGGACTGCTATTCTCTATAATATACACAGGGACTGGTATTCTCTATAATAAACGGAGTGACTGTTATTCTCTATAATATACACAGGGACTGTTATTCTCTATAATATACACAGGGATAGGTATTCTCTATAATATACACAGGGACAGCTATTTACGATAATATACACATCGACTGTTATTCTCTATAATAATATCAAAAGGACTGTTATTCCCTATAATATACAGAGGGACTGCTATTCTCTATAGTATACACAGGGACTGTTGTTCTCTATAGTATACACAGGGACTGCTATTCACTATAATACATAAAGGGACTGCTATTCTCTATAATATACACAGGGGCTGCTATTCTCCATAATATACACAGGGACTGCTATTCTCTATAATGTACACAGGGACTGCTATTCTCTATCGTATACACAGAGACTGTTATTCTCTATAATATACACAGGGACTGCTATTCTCTATAATATACACAGTGAGTGCTATTCTCTGTAATATACACAGGGACTGCTATTTACTATAATACACATAACGACTGTCATTCTCTATGATATACTTAGTGACTGCTATTCTTTACAATATACCCAGGGACCGCTATTCTCTATAAAATACACAGAGACTGCTATACTCTACAATAAACCCAGGGACTGTTATTCTCTATAATATACACAGGGATTGCTATTCTCTATAATATACACAGGGGCTGCTATTCTCTATAATATACACAGGGAGTGTTATTCTGTATAATAAACACAGGGACTGCTATTCTCTATTATATACACAGGGACCTCGATTCCCCATAATATACACAGGGACTGCTATTCTCTATAATATACTTAGTGACTGCTATTCTCTATTATATACACAGGTACTGTTATTCTCCACAAGAAACACAGGGACTGTTATTCTCTATAATATACACAGGGGTTGCTATCTCCATAATATACACAAGGACTGCTATTCTCTGCAGTCTACACAGGGACTGTTATTCTCCATAATATACACAGGGATTGCTATTCTCCATAGCAGGGACGGCTATTCACTATAATATACGCAGGGACTATTATTCTCTATAATATACTCAGAGAGTGTTATTCTCTATAATATACACAGGCACTGTTATTCTCCATAATATGCACAGGGACTATTATTCTCTACAATATACACAGAGACTGCTATTCTCTATAACGTACACAGGGATTACTACACTGTACAATAAACACAGGGATGAAACTTTATTGCTGGAACAGCACAGCAGGTCAGGCAGCATCCAGGGAACAGGAGATTCGACGTTTCGGGCACAGGCCCTTCTGAAGAAGGGCCTGTGCCCGAAACGTCGAATCTCCTGTTCCCTGGATGCTGCCTGACCTGCTGTGCTGTTCCAGCAATAAAGTTTCAACTTTGATCTCCAGCATCTGCAGACCTCACTTTCTCCAATAAACACAGGGACTACTATTCACTATAATATACACAGGGACTGCTATTCTCTATAATGTACACAGGGAAACACTATTCCGTATAATATTAACAGGGACAGCTATTCACTATAATATACACAGGGGCTGTTATTCTCTGTAATACACACAGGGATGGCTATTCTCTATAATATACACAGGGATTGCTATTCTCTATAATGTACACAGGGAATACTATTCTCTATAATATACACAGGGTCTGCAATTCTCGATAATATACACAGGGACTGCTATTCTCTATAATGTACACAGGGACTGGTATTCTCTATAATAAACGGAGTGACTGTTATTCTCTATAATATACACAGGGACAGGTATTCTCTATAATATACACAGGGACTGCTATTCTCTATAATATACACTGGGACGGCTATTCTCTATATTAAACGGAGTGACTGCGAGTCTCTATAATATACACAGGGACTGCTATTCTCTATAATATACACAGGGACTCCTTTCACTATAATACACACAGGGACTGTTATTCTCTATCATATACACAGAGACTGCTTTTCTCCATAATGTACACAGGGATTGCTATTCTCTATAATGTACACAGGGACTGCTATTCACTATAATATACACAGGGATGGTATTCTTTATAATTTACACAAAGACTGCAATTTTCTACAGTATACACAGGAATTGTTATTCTCTATAATATACACAGGAACTGCTGTTCTCTATAGTATACACAAGGACTGTTATTTATAATATAAACAGCGACTGTTTTATGATATACACAAGGATGGCTACTCGCTATAATATACACAGGGACTGCTATTCTCTATAATGTACACAGTGAATGCTATTCTCTGTAATATATACAGGGACTGCTATTTACTATAATACACATATCGACTGTCATTCTCTATAATATACTTAGTGACAGCTATTCTTTACAATATTCTCTATAATATACACAGGGACTGCTATTCTCTATAATGTACACAGGGACTGGTATTCTCTATAATAAACGGAGTGACTGTTATTCTCTATAATATACACAGGGACAGGTTTTCTCTATAATTTACACAGGGATTGCTATTCTCTATAATATACACATGGACGGCAATTCTCTATAATAAACGGAGTGACTGCTTTCTCTATAATACACACAGGGACTGTTATTCTCTATAATATACACAGAGAGTGTTATTCTCTATAATATACACAGGGATGGCTATTCTCTATAATATACACACGTTCTACTATTCTCTATAATATACACAAGGACGGCTATTCTGTATAATATACACAGTGACTGCTATTCTCTATATTATAATGTACTATATTATAATGTACAAAGGGACTGTTATTCTCTATAATATACACAGGGACTGCTATTCTCTATAATGTACAAAGGGACTGCTATTCTCTATAATATACACAGGGAATGCTATTCTCTATAATATACGCAGGGTTGCGATTCTCCATAATATACACAAGGACTGCTATTCTCTATCGTATAACCAGGGACTGTTATTCTCCACAATATACACAGGGACTGCTATTCTCTATAATATACACAGGGACTGCTATTCTCTATAATGTACACAGGGACTGGTATACTCTATAATATACACAGGGACTGCTATTCTCTATAATATACACAGTGACTGCTATTCTCCATAATATGCACAGGGACTGCTATTCTCTATAATATACACAGGGACTGTTATTCTCCATAATACACACAGGGACTGGTATTCTCTATAATTTACACAGGGACTGCTATTCTCGATAACATACACAGGCACTGCTATTCTCTATAGTGTACACAGGGACTGTTATTCTCTATAATGTACAAAGGGACTGCTATTCTCTATAATGTACAAAGGGACTGCTATTCTCTATAATATACACAGGCACTGCTATTCTCTATAATGTACACAGGGACTGGTATACTCCACAATATACACAGGGACTGCTATTCTCTATAATATACACAGTGAATGCTATTCTCTGTAATATACACAGGGACTGCTATTTACTATAATACACATATCGACTGTCATTCTCTATAATATACTTAGTGACAGCTATTCTTTACAATATACCCAGGGACTGCTATTCTGTATAAAATACACAGAGACTGCTATACTCTACAATAAACCCAGGGACTGTTATTCTCTATAATATACACAGGGATTTCTTTTCTCTATAATATACACAGGGGTTGCTATTCTCTATAATATACACAGGGACTGTTATTCTCCACAATATACACAGGGATTGCTATTCTCTATAATATACACAGGAGCTGCTATTCTCTATAATAAACACAGGGACTGCTATTCTCTATTATATACACAGGGACCTCTATTCCCTATGATATACACAGGGAGTGTTATTCTCTATAATAAACACAGGGACTGCTATTCTCTATTATATACACAGGGACCTCTATTCCCTATAATATACACAGGGACTGCTATTCTCTATAATATACTTAGTGACTGCTATTCTCTATAATATACATAGGGACTGTTATTCTCTACAAGAAACACAAGGACTGCTATTCTCTATAATATACACAGGTACGGTATTCTCTATAATATACACAATGACTGCAATTTTCTATAGTATACCTAGGAACTGTTATGCTGTATATTATACACAGGGACTGCTATTCTCTATAATATACACAAGGACTGCTATTCTCTACAGTATACACAGGGACTGTTATTCTCCATAATATACACAGGGATTGCTATTCTCCATAATATACACAGGGACTGCTATTCTCTATAATATACACAGGGACTGTTATTCTCTATAATATACTCAGTGAGTGTTATTCTCTATAATATACACTGGAACTGTTATTCTCCATAATATGCACTGGGACTATTATTCTCTACAATATACACAGGGACTGCTATTCTCTATAACATACACAGGGAATACTACTCTGTACAATATACACAGGGACTGCCATTCACTATAATATACACAGGGACTGCTATTCTCTATAATGTACACAGGCAATACTACTCTGTACAATATACACAGGGACTGCTATTCACTTTAATGTGTACAGTGACTGACATTCTCTATAATGTACACAGGGAATACTATTCTCTATAATATACACAGGGTCTGCAATTCTCCATAATATACACAGGGACTGTTTTTCTCTATAATATACACAGGGACTGCTATTCTCTATAATATACTTAGTGACTGCTATTCCCTATAATATACACAGGGACTGCTGTTCTCTATAGTATACACAAGGACTGTTATTCTCTATAATATAAACAGCGACTGCTTTTCTCTATAATATACACAAGGACGGCTATTCTCTATAATATACACAGTGACTGTTATTCTCTATAATATACACAGTGACTGCTATTCTCCATAATATGCACAGGGACTGCTATTCTCTATAATATACACAGGGACTGTTATTCTCCATAATACACACAGGGACTGCTATTCTCTATAATATACACAGGGACTGCTATTCTCTATAACATACACAGGCACTGCTATTCTCTATAGTGTACACAGGGACTGTTATTCTCTATAATGTACAAAGGGACTGCTATTCTCTATAATGTACAAAGGGACTGTTATTCTCTATAATATACACAGGGACTGCTATTCTCTATAATGTACAAAGGGACTGCTATTCTCTATAATATACACAGGGAATGCTATTCTCTATAATATACGCAGGGGTTGCGATTCTCCATAATATACACAAGGACTGCTATTCTCTATCGTATTACCAGGGACTGTTATTCTCCACAATATACACAGGGACTGCTATTCTCTATAATATACACAGGGACTGCTATTCTCTATAATGTACACAGGGACTGGTATACTCTATAATATACACAGGGACTGCTATTCTCTATAATATACACAGTGACTGCTATTCTCCATAATATGCACAGGGACTGCTATTCTTTATAATATACACAGGGACTGTTATTCTCCATAATACACACAGGGACTGCTATTCTCTATAATATACACAGGGACTGCTATTCTCGAAAACATACACAGGCACTGCTATTCTCTTTTGTGTACACAGGGACTGTTATTCTCTATAATGTACAAAGGGACTGCTATTCTCTATAATGTACAAAGGGACTGTTATTCTCTATAATATACACAGGGACAGGTATTCTCTATAATGTACAAAGGAACTGCTATTCTCTATAATATACACAGGGAATGCTATTCTCTGTAATATACTCAGGGACTGCTATTTACTATAATATACCTATCGACTGTCATTCTGTGTAATATACTTAGTGACTGCTATTCTTTACAATATACCCAACGACCACTATTCTCTATAAAATACACAGAGACTGCAATTCTCTACAATTAACACAGGGACTGTTATTCTCTATAATATACACAGGGATTGCTATTCTCTATAATATACACAGGGACTGCTATTCTCCATAATATACACAGGGATGGTATTCTTTATAATTGCACAAAGACTGCAATTTTCTATAGTATACACAGGAATTGTTATTCTCTATAATATACACAGGAACTGCTATTCTCTATAATATACACAGGGGTTGCTATTCTCCATAATATACACAAGGACTGCTATTCTCTACAGTATACACAGGGACTGTTATTCTCTATAATATACACAGGGATTGCTATTCTCCATAATATACACAGGGACTACTATTCTCTAGAAGATACTCAGAGAGTGTTATTCTCTACAATATACACAGGGATTGCTATTCTCCATAATATACACAGGGACTACTATTCTCTAGAAGATACTCAGAGAGTGTTATTCTCTATAATATACACAGGGACTGCAATTCTCTATAATATGCACAGGGATGGCTATTCTCTATAATATACACACGTTCTGCTATTCTTTATAATATACACAGGGACTGCTATTCTCTATAATGTACACAGGGAATACTATTCTCTACAATATACTCAGGGTCTGCAATTCTCTATAATATACACAGGGACTGTTATTCTATATAATATATACAGGGACTGCTATTCTCTTTAATATACACAGGCACTGTTATTCTCTATAATGTACACAGGGACCGGTATTCTCTATAATATACACAGGGACTGCTATTCTCTATAATAAACACAGGGGCTGCTAGTCTCTATAGTATACAAAGGGACTGTTATTCTGTATAATTTCCACAGGTACTGCTGTTCTCTATAATACACACAGGGACAGGTATTCTCTATAATATATACAGGGACTGCTATTCTCTATAGTATACACAGGGACTGTTATTCTCTATAATATACACAGGGACTGCTATTGTCTATAATATACACAAGGGCTGCTTTTCTCTATAGTATACACAGGGGCTGCTATTCTATATAATATACACAAGGGCTGCTATTCTCTATGGTATACACAGGAGCTGCTATTCTATATAATATACACAGGGACTGCTATTCTCTATTATATACACAGGGACCTCTATTCCCTATAATATACACAGGGACTGCTATTCTCTATAATATACGTAGTGACTGCTATTCTCTATAATATACACAGGGACTGTTATTTACAAGAAACACAAGGACTGCTATTCTCTATAATATACTCAGGTACGGTATTCTCTATAATATACACAATGACTGCAATTTTCTATAGTATACCTAGGAACTGTTATGCTGTATAATATACACAGGGACTGCTATTCTCTATAATATACACAAGGACTGCTATTCTCTACAGTATACACAGGGACTGTTATTCTCCATAATATACACAGGGATTGCTATTCTCCATATTATACACAGGAACTGCTATTCTCTATAATATACACAGGGACTGTTATTCTCTATAATATACTCAGAGAGTGTTATTCTCTATAATATACACTGGAACTGTTATTCTCCATAATATGCACTGGGACTATTATTCTCTACAATATACACAGGGACTGCTATTCTCTATAACGTACACAGGGAATACTACTCTGTACAATATACACAGGGACTGCCATTCACTATAATATACACAGGGACTGCTATTCTCTATAATGTACACAGGCAATACTACTCTGTACAATATACACAGGGACTGCTATTCACTTTAATGTGTACAGTGACTGACATTCTCTATAATGTACACAGGGAATACTATTCTCTATAATATACACAGGGTCTGCAATTCTCCATAATATACACAGGGACTGTTTTTCTCTATAATATACACAGGGACTGCTATTCTCTATAATATACTTAGTGACTGCTTTCCCTATAATATACACAGGGACTGCTGTTCTCTATAGTATACACAAGGACTGTTATTCTCTATAATATAAACAGCGACTGCTTTTCTCTATAATATACACAAGGACGGCTATTCTCTATAATATACACAGTGACTGTTATTCTCTATATTTCCTTAGTGACTGCTATTCTCCATAATATACACAGGGACTGTTATTCTCTATAATATACACAGGGACTGCTATTCTCTATAATGTGCAAAGGGACTGCTATTCTCTATAATATACACAGGGAATGCTATTCTCTATAATATACGCAGGGGTTGCGATTCTCCTTAATATACACAAGGACTGCTATTCTCTATCGTATAACCAGGGACTGTTATTCTCCACAATATACACAGGGACTGCTATTCTCTATAATATACACAGGGACTGCTATTCTCTATAATGTACACAGGGACTGGTATACTCTATAATATACACAGGGACTGCTATTCTCTATAATATACACAGTGACTGCTATTCTCCATAATATGCACAGGGACTGCTATTCTTTACAATATACACAGGGACTGTTATTCTCCATAATACACACAGGGACTGCTATTCTCTATAATATACACAGGGACTGCTATTCTCGAAAACATACACAGGCACTGCTATTCTCTTTTGTGTACACAGGGACTGTTATTCTCTATAATGTACAAAGGGACTGCTATTCTATATAATGTACAAAGGGACTGTTATTCTCTATAATATACACAGGGACAGGTATTCTCTATAATGTACAAAGGGACTGCTATTCTCTATAATATACACAGGGAATGCTATTCTCTGTAATATACTCAGGGACTGCTATTTACAATAATATACCTATCGACTGTCATCTGTGTAATATACTTAGTGACTGCTATTCTTTACAATATACCCAACGACCACTATTCTCTATAAAATACACAGCGACTGCAATTCTCTCCAATTAACACAGGGACTGTTATTCTCTATAATATACACAGGGATTGCTATTCTCTATAATATACACAGGGACTGCTATTCTCTATAATATACACAGGGATGGTATTCTTTATAATTGCACAAAGACTGCAATTTTCTATAGTATACACAGGAATTGTTTTTCTCTATAATATACACAGGAACTGCTATTCTCTATAATATACACAGGGGTTGCTATTCTCCATAATATACACAAGGACTGCTATTCTCTACAGTATACACAGGGACTGTTATTCTCTATAATATACACAGGGATTGCTATTCTCCATAATATACACAGGGACTACTATTCTCTAGAAGATACTCAGAGAGTGTTATTCTCTATAATATACACAGGGATTGCTATTCTCCATAATATACACAGGGACTACTATTCTCTAGAAGATACTCAGAGAGTGTTATTCTCTATAATATACACAGGGACTGCTATTCTCTTTAATATACACAGGGACTGTTATTCTCTATAATGTACACAGGGACCGGTATTCTCTATAATATACACAGGGACTGCTATTCTCTATAATAAACACAGGGGCTGCTAGTCTCTATAGTATACAAAGGGACTGTTATTCTGTATAATTTCCACAGGTACTGCTGTTCTCTATAATACACACAGGGACAGGTATTCTCTATAATATACACAGGGACTGCTATTCTCTATAATAAACACAGGGGCTGCTAGTCTCTATAGTATACAAAGGGACTGTTATTCTGTATAATTTCCACAGGTACTGCTGTTCTCTATAATACACACAGGGACAGGTATTCTCTATAATATATACAGGGACTGCTATTCTCTATAGTATACACAGGGACTGTTATTCTCTATAATATACACAGGGACTGCTATTGTCTATAATATACACAAGGGCTGCTTTTCTCTATAGTATACACAGGGGCTGCTATTCTATATAATATACACAAGGGCTGCTATTCTCTATAGTATACACAGGAGCTGCTATTCTATATAATATACACAGGGACTGCTATTCTCTATTATATACACAGGGACCTCTATTCCCTATGATATACACAGGGAGTGTTATTCTCTATAATAAACACAGGGACTGCTATTCTCTATTATATACACAGGGACCTCTATTCCCTATAATATACACAGGGACTGCTATTCTCTATAATACACTTAGTGACTGCTATTCTCTATAATATACACAGGGACTGTTATTTACAAGAAACACAAGGACTGCTATTCTCTATAATATACACAGGTACGGTATTCTCTATAATATACACAATGACTGCAATTTTCTATAGTATACCTAGGAACTGTTATGCTGTATAATATACACAGGGACTGCTATTCTCTATAATATACACAAGGACTGCTATTCTCTACAGTATACACAGGGACTGTTATTCTCCATAATATACACAGGGATTGCTATTCTCCATAATATACACAGGGACTGCTATTCTCTATAATATACACAGGGACTGTTATTCTCTATAATATACTCAGAGAGTGTTATTCTCTATAATATACACTGGAACTGTTATTCTCCATAATATGCACTGGGACTATTATTCTCTACAATATACACAGGGACTGCGATTCTCTATAACGTACACAGGGAATACTACTCTGTACAATATACACAGGGACTGCCATTCACTATAATATACACAGGGACTGCTATTCTCTAGAATGTACACAGGGAATACTACTCTGTACAATATACACAGGGACTGCTATTCACTTTAATGTGTACAGTGACTGACATTCTCTATAATGTACACAGGGAATACTATTCTCTATAATATACACAGGGTCTGCAATTCTCCATAATATACACAGGGACTGTTTTTCTCTATAATATACACAGGGACTGCTATTCTCTATAATATACTTAGTGACTGCTATTCCCTATAATATACACAGGGACTGCTGTTCTCTATAGTATACACAAGGAATGTTATTCTCTATAATATAAACAGCGACTGGTTTTCTCTATAATATACACAAGGACGGCTATTCTCTATAATATACACAGTGACTGCTATTCTCTATATTTCCTTAGTGACTGCTATTCTCCATAATATACACAGGGACTGCTGTTCTCTATAGTATACACAAGGACTGTTATTCTCTATAATATAAACAGCGACTGCTTTATAATATACACAAGGACGGCTATTCTCTATAATATACACAGTGACTGTTATTCTCTATAATATACACAGTGACTGCTATTCTCCATAATATGCACAGGGACTGCTATTCTCTATAATATACACAGGGACTGTTATTCTCCATAATACACACAGGGACTGCTATTCTCTATAATATACACAGGGACTGCTATTCTCTATAACATACACAGGCACTGCTATTCTCTATAGTGTACACAGGGACTGTTATTCTCTATAATGTACAAAGGGACAGCTATTCTCTATAATGTACAAAGGGACTGTTATTCTCAATAATATACACAGGGACTGCTATTCTCTATAACATACACAGGCACTGCTATTCTCTTTTGTGTACACAGGGACTGTTATTCTCTATAATGTACAAAGGGACTGCTATTCTCTATAATGTACAAAGGGACTGTTATTCTCTATAATATACACAGGCACTGCTATTCTCTATAATGTACAAAGGGACTGCTATTCTCTATAATATACAGAGGGAATGCTATTCTCTGTAATATACTCAGGGACTGCTATTTACTATAATATACCTATCGACTGTCATCTGTGTAATATACTTAGTGACTGCTATTCTTTACAATATACCCAACGACCACTATTCTCTATAAAATACACAGAGACTGCAATTCTCTCCAATTAACACAGGGACTGTTATTCTCTATAATATACACAGGGATTGCTATTCTCTATAATATACACAGGGACTGCTATTCTCTATAATATACACAGGGATGGTATTCTTTATGATTGCACAAAGACTGCAATTTTCTATAGTATACACAGGAATTGTTATTCTCTATAATATACACAGGAACTGCTATTCTCTATAATATACACAGGGGTTGCTATTCTCCATAATATACACAAGGACTGCTATTCTCTACAGTATACACAGGGACTGTTATTCTCTATAATATACACAGGGATTGCTATTCTCCATAATATACACAGGGACTGTTATTCTCTATAATATACACAGGGACTACTATTCTCTATAATGTACACAGGGAATACTATTCTCTACAATATACTCAGGGTCTGCAATTCTCTATAATATACACAGGGACTGTTATTCTATATAATATATACAGGGACTGCTATTCTCTTTAATATACACAGGGACTGTTATTCTCTATAATGTACACAGGGACCGGTATTCTCTATAATATACACAGGGACTGCTATTCTCTATAATAAACACAGGGGCTGCTAGTCTCTATAGTATACAAAGGGACTGTTATTCTGTATAATTTCCACAGGTACTGCTGTTCTCTATAATACACACAGGGACAGGTATTCTCTATAATATATACAGGGACTGCTATTCTCTATAGTATACACAGGGACTGTTATTCTCTATAATATACACAGGGACTGCTATTGTCTATAATATACACAAGGGCTGCTTTTCGCTATAGTATACACAGAGGCTGCTATTCTATATAATATACACAGGGGCTGCTATTCTCTATAGTATACACAGGGACTGCTATTCTATATAATATACACAGGGGCTGCTAGTCTCTACAATATACACCGGTACTGCTATTCTCCATAATACTGTGTACACATGGACTGATGTTTCTCTGCAGACCAGCTGGTGGGTGTATTCGCAGATGTCTTTAACCTCTCTTCACTACGATCAGAAGTCCTGACCTGCTTTAAGAAGACCACCATCATCCCAGTGCCAATGCAATATCCTGCGGCATGCCTCAATGCATCCCGCCCGGTAGCTCTGGCTACCATCGTTATGAAATGCTTTGAGAGGTGAGTCATGGCTGACATCAGCTCCAGCCTCCCAGCCTGCCTCGATCCTTCACACTTTGTCTACCAGCGTAACAGGGCAGACACCACCCCCCTGGCCCTACACCATCCCTGGAACATCGGGGTAACAAGGATACCTACGTCAGGCTCCTACGTATTGGTTTCAGTTCTGCCATCAACACCATAATTCCAAACAAACCCGTCTCTAAACCCTGAAACCTCGGTCTCGGGTCGTCCCCCTCCGTCTGTTACTGGATCCTCGACTTCCTGCCCCATCGATCACAATCAGTAAGAATAGACAGCAACACCTCCTCCACAATAACCCTCCAAACCTGTGTCCCGCAAGGCTGTGACTCAGCTCCCTACTATACTCCCCATACACTCAGACTGTGTGGCCAAATTCTGTCCTCACTCCATTTACAAGTTTGTCGATGACACCACCATTGTAGCTTTGACAAAGGGTCAATTAGACTCGAAATGTCAGCTCTTTTCTCTCCTTACAGATGCTGCCAGACCTGCTGAGATTTTCCAGCATTTTCTCTTTCGCTTTCAGATTCCAGCATCCACAGTAATTTGCTTTTAATCTTTCCATCAATGTCAACAAAACAAAGGAGCTGGTCATTGGCTTCAGGAAGCAGCGTGGAGGACACACCCCTGTCTGTATCGATGAGGCTGTGGTCAAGAACATCAATTTCCTGAGGGTGATGATCACCAGCGATCTGTCCTGGTCCATCCATGTCGATGCAACATCAAGAAAGCACATCAACATTGCCTGAGGCGGGAATTGAACCCAGGTCCCTGGCGTTGTGAGGCAGCAGTGCTAACCACTGAGCCACCGTGCTCCCAGAAGGGGTTTTTCCTGACAACCAACAATGGTTTCACGGGCATCAGTAGATTCTTAAGTTCAGAATTTTTTTAATTGGAATTCGGGGCGACTCAATGGCACAGCGGTTAGCACTGCTACCTCAGAGCGCCATGTGACAGCCTCAGGCGACTGTCTGTGTGGAGTTTGCACATTCTCCCCATGTCTGCGTGGGTTTCCTCCGGGTGCTCCGGTATCCTCCCACATTCCAAAATGCTAAGTTGCCCGTAGTGTTAGGTGAAGGGGTAAATGTAGGGGAATGGGTCTGGGTGGGTTGCTCTTCGGAGGGTCGGTGTGGACTTGTTGGGCCGATTGGTTGTTGGAGGTTCCTGGTTACAGATGTTTCAGTAGGATTAGGGAGGGTGGTAAAAAAGGAGGGGGGGAGGTGGCGTTGCTAATTAGAAATGGTATAACGGCTGCAGAAAGGCGGTTCGAGGGGGACCTGCCTTTGGAGGTAGTATGGGCTGAAGTCAGAAATAGGAAAGGAGCAGTCACCTTGTTGGGTCTTTACTATAGGCCCCCCAATAGCAGCAGAGATGTGGAGAAACAGATTGGGAAGCAGATTTTGGAAAGGTGCAGAAGCCACAGGGTAGTAGTCATGGGCGATTTCAACTTCCCAAATATTGATTGGAAGCTCTTTAGATCAAGTAGATTGGATGGGGCGGTGTTTGTGCAGTGTGCCCAGGAAGCTTTTCTAACGCAGTATGTAGATTGTCCGACCAGAGGGGAGGCCATTTTGGATTTGGTACTCGGTAATGAACCGGGACAAGTGGTGGGCTTGTTAGTGGGTGAACATTTTGGTGATGGTGACCACAATTCTGTGACTTTCACCTTGGTTATGGAGAGAGATAGGTGCGTGCAACAGGGCAGGTTTTACAATTGGGGGAAGGGTAAATATGATGCTGTAAGACAGGATCTGAGGAGCATAAGTTGGGAGCATAGGCTGTCAGGGAAGGATGTCGTGGAAATGTGGAACTTTTTCAAGGAACAGATACGACGTGTCCTTGATATGTATGTACCGGTCAGGCAGGAAAGAAATGGTCGTGTGAGGGAACCTTGGTTGACGAGGGAGGTTGAATGTCTGGTAAAGAGGAAGAAGGAGGCTTACATAAAGTTGAGGAAACAAGGTTCAGACAGAGCAGTGGAGGGATACAGGATAGCCAGGAGGGAGCTGAAGAAAGGAATTAGGAGAGCCAAGAGAGGGCATGAAAAATCTCTGGCGGATAGGATCAAGGATAACCCAAAGGCATTTTATGCGTATGTGAGAAACATGAGAATGACGAGAACGAGGGTAGGTCCAATCAAGGACAGTAGTGGGAGACTGTGTATTGAGTCGGAAGAGATAGGAGAGGTCTTGAATGAGTACTTTTCTTCAGTATTTACGAATGAGAGGAACCATATTGTTGAAGAGGAGAGTGTGAAACGGACTGGTAAGCTAGAGGAGATACTTGTTAGGAAGGAAGATGTGTTGGACATTTTGAACAACTTGAGGATAGACAAGTCCCCCGGGCCTGATGGGATATATCCTAGGATTATGTGGGAAGCAAGAGAGGAAATTGCAGTACCGTTGGCAATGATCTTTTCATCTTCACTGTCAACGGGGGTGGTACCAGGGGACTGGAGAGTGGCGAATGTTGTGCCCCTGTTCAAAAAAGGGAATAGGGATAACCCCGGGAATTACAGGCCAGTTAGTCTTACTTCGGTGGTAGGCAAAGTAATGGAAAGGGTACTGAGGGATAGAATTTATGAGTATCTGGAAAGGCACTGCTTGATTAGGAACAGCCAGCACGGATTTGTGAAGGGTAGGTCTTGCCTTACAAGTCTTATTGAATTCTTTGAGGAGGTGACCAAGCATGTGGATGAGGGTAGAGCAGTGGATGTAGTATACATGGATTTTAGTAAGGCATTTGATAAGGTTCCCCATGGTAGGCTTATGCGGAAAGTCAGGAGGCATGGGATAGTGGGAAATTTGGCCAATTGGATAGAAAACTGGCTAACCGGTCGAAGTCAGAGAGTGGTGGTAGATGACAAATATTCAGCCTGGAGCCCAGTGGAGTTCCGCAGGGATCAGTTCTGGGTCCTCTGCTGTTCGTAATTTTTATTAATGACTTGGATGAGGGAGTCGAAGGGTGGGTCAGTAAATTTGCAGATGATACGAAGATTGGTGGAGTTGTGGATAGTGAGGAGGGCTCTTGTCGGCTGCAAAGGGACTTGGATATGATGCAGAGCTGGGCTGAGGAGTGGCAGATGGAGTTCAACCCTGCCAAGTGTGAGGTTGTCCATTTTGGAAAGACAAATAAGAATGCGGAATACAGGGTTAACGGTAGGGTTCTTAGTGAGGTGGAGGAACAGAGGGATCTTGGGGTCTATGTTCATAGGTCTTTGAAAGTTGCCACTCAGGTGGATAGAGCTTGTAAGAAGGCCTATAGTGTATTAGCGTTCATTAGCAGAGGGATTGAATTCAAGAGTCGTGAAGTGATGTTGCAACTGTACAGGACTTTGGTTAGGCCACATTTGGAGTACTGTGTGCAGTTCTGGTCGCCTCACTTTAGGAAAGATGTGGAAGCTTTGGAGAGGGTGCACAGAAGATTTACCAGGATGTTGCCTGGAATGGAGAATAGGTCGTACGAGGATAGGTTGAGAGTGCTAGGCCTTTTCTCATTGGAACGGCGAAGGATGAGGGGTGACTTGATAGAGGTTTATAAGATGATCAGAGGAATAGATAGAGTAGACAGTCAGAAACTTTTTCCCCGGGTACAACAGAGTGTTACAAGGGGACATAAATTTAAGGTGAAGGGTGGAAGGTATAGGGGAGATGTCAGGGGTGGGTTCTTTACCCAGAGAGTGGTGGGGGCATGGAATGCGCTGCCTGTGGGAGTGGTAGAGTCAGAATCTTTGGTGACCTTTAAGCGGCAATTGGATAGGTACATGGATGGGTGCTTAAGCTAGGACAAATGTTCGGCACAACATCGTGGGCCGAAGGGCCTGTTCTGTGCTGTATTGTTCTATGTTCTATCTATACACAGGGACTGCTATTCTCTATAATATACACAGTGATTGTTATTCTCCACAATATACACTGGGACTGGTATTCTCTATAATATACACAGGGACTGCTATTCTCTATAATATACACAGTGACTGTTATTCTCCACAATATACACTGGGACTGCTATTCTCTATAATATACACAGGGACTGCTATTCTCTATAATATACACAGTGACTGTTATTCTCCACAATATACACTGGGACTGCTATTCTCTATAATATACACAGGGACTGCTATTCTCTATAATATACACAGTGACTGTTATTCTCCACAATATACACTGGGACTGGTATTATCTATAATATACACAGGGACTGTTATTCTCTATATTGTACACAGGGACGGCTATTCTCTATAATATACACAGTGACTGTTATTCTCCACAATATACACAGGGACTGGTATTCTCTATAATATACACAGGGACTGGTATTCTCTATAATATACACAGGGACTGCTATTTTTAGATTAGATTACATTACAGTGTGGAAACAGGCCCTTCGGCCCAACAAGTCCACACTGATCTGCCGAAGCGCAACCCACCCATACCCTTATATTCACCCCTTACCTAACACTACGGGCAATTTAGCATGGCCAATCCACCTGACCTGCACATCTTTGGACTGTGGAAGGAAACCGGAGCACCCGGAGGAAACCCACGCAGACACGGGGAGAATGTGCAAACTCCACACAGTCAGTCGCCTGAGGCGGGAATTGAACCCGGGTCTCAGGCGCCGTGAGGCAGCAGTGCTAGCCACTGTGCCACTGTGTTGTTTTCTATACTATATACAGGGACTGCTGTTCTCTATAATATACACAGAGACTGTTATTTTCTATAATATACTTAGTGATTGCTATTCTGTATAATATACACGGGGACTGTTATTCTCTGTAATATACACAGTGACTGCTATTCTCTATAATGTACACAGGGACTGCTATTCTCTATAGTATACACAGGGACAGCTATTCTCTATAATATACACAGGGACTGCTGTTCTGTATAATATACACAGGGGCTGTTATTTTCTATAATATACACAGGGACTGCTGTTCTATATAATATACACAGGGACTGCTATTCTCTATTTTATACACAGGGACTGTTATTCTCTACAATATATACAGGGTCTGCTATTCTCTGTAATATACACAGGGACTGCTGTTCTCTATAATTCACAGAGGGACTGCTATTCTCTATATCATACACAGGGACTGCTGTTCTCTATAATATACTTAGTGATTGCTATTCTTTATAATGTACACAGGGACTGTTATTCTCTATTATACACACAGGGGTCGGCTGTGCTCTATAATATACACAGGGACTGTTATTTTCTATAATATACACTAGGACTGTTATTCTCTATAATATACACAGGGACGGCTATTCTCTATAATATACACAGGGACTGCTTTTCTCTATAGAATACACAAGTACTGCTATTCTCTATAATATACACAGGGACTGTTATTCTCTGTAATATACACAGGGACTGCTATTCTCTGTAATATACACAGGGGCTGCTAATCTCTACAATATACACCGGTACTGCTATTCTCCATAATACTGTGTACACATGGACTGATGTTTCTCTGCAGACCAGCTGGTGGGTGTATTCGCAGATGTCTTTAACCTCTCTTCACTACGATCAGAAGTCCTGACCTGCTTTAAGAAGACCACCATCATCCCAGTGCCAATGCAATATCCTGCAGCGTGCCTCAATGCATCCCGCCCGGTAGCTCTGGCTACCATTGTTATGAAATGCTTTGAGAGGTGAGTCATGGCTGACATCAGCTCCAGCCTCCCATCCTGCCTCGATCCTTCACACTTTGTCTACCAGCGTAACAGGGCAGACACCACCCCCCTGGCCCTACACCATCCCTGGAACATCGGGGTAACAAGGATACCTACGTCAGGCTCCTACGTATTGGTTTCAATAGACCTCGGTCTCGGCTCCCCCCGTCTGTAACTGGATCCTCGACTTCTTGCCCCATCGATCACAATCAGTAAGAATAGACAGCAACACCTCCTCCACAATAACCCTCCACACCTGTGTCCCGCAAGGCTGTGACTCAGCTCCCTACTATACTCCCCATACACTCAGACTGTGTGGCCAAATTCTGTCCTCACTCCATTTACAAGTTTGTCGATGACACCACCATTGTAGGTCAGCTCTCAAACAACAACAAAACAGAATACAGGAAAGAGATTGCGTACTTAGTATGTGGTGTAAAGACAATAATCTTTCCATCAAAAGAGAAATTGCTGGAAAATCTCAGCAGGTCTGGCAGCATCTGTAAGGAGAGAAAAGAGCTGACGTTGTCAAAGCTTTGACAAAGGGTCAGTTAGACTCAAAACATCAGCTCTTTTCTCTCCTTACAGATGCTGCCAGATCTGCTGAGATTTTCCAGCATTTTCTCTTTCGCTTTCAGATTCCAGCATCCACAGTAATTTGCTTTTAATCTTTCCATCAATGTCAATAAAACAAAGGAGCTGGTCATTGGCTTCAGGAAGCAGCGTGGAGGACACACCCCTGTCTGTATCGATGAGGCTGTGGTCAAGAACGTCAATTTACTGAGGGTGATGATCACCAACGATCTGTCCTGGTCCATCCATGTCGATGCAAACATCAAGAAAGCACATCAACATCTCTACTTCCTCAAGAGGTGAAGGAAATTCGACATATCCACAAGGACTCTTTCCAATTTTGAGAGATGCACCATAGAACGTATCCTATCTAGATGCATCACAGCGTGGTATGGTAACTGCTCTTCCCAACACAGCCAGAAACCACAGAGAGTCGTGAACACAGTCCAGTCCTTAACACAAACCAACCTTCCAACCATTGACTCCATTTACACTTCCCACTGCCTCAGGAAGCAACCAACATAATGGAAGAGCCCTCCCACCCCAGTTAGACTCTCTTCCACTCTCTTCCATGGGAAGAAGATGTAAATGTTTACATAGAACACAGAACATTACAGTGCAGTACAGGCCCTTCAGCCCTTGATCTTGCGCCAACTTGTCATACCAATCTGAAGCCCATCTAACCTACACTATTCCATGTACATCCATCTGCTTGTCCAATGACGACTTAAATGTACTTAAAGTTGGTGAATCTACTACCGTTGCAGGCAAAGCATTCCATACCCTACTACTCTCTGAGTAAAGAAACTACCTCTGACATCTGTCCTATATCTATCACCCCTCAATTTAAAGCTCTGCCCCCTCGTGCTCGCCGTCACCATACTTGGAAAAAGGCTCTCCCTGTCCACCCTATCTAACCCTCTGATTATCTTATATGTCTCTATTAAGTCACCTCTCAACCTTCTTCTATCTAACGATAACAGCCTCAAGTCCCTCAGCCTTTCCTCGTAAGACCTTCCCTCCATACCAGGCAACATCCTAGTAAATCTCCTCTGCACCCTTTCCAAAGCTTCCACATCCTTCTTATAATGCGGTGACCAGAACTGTACACAATACTCCAAGTGCGGCCGCACCAGAGTTTTGTACAGCTGCAGCATAACCTCATGGTTCTGGAACTCGATCCCTCTATTAATAAAAGCTAAAACACTGTTTGCCTTCTTAACAACCCTGTCAATCTGGGTGGCAACTTTCAAGGATCTGTGTACCTGGACACAGAGATCTCTCTGCTCATCTACACTACCAAGAATCTTACCATTAGCCCAGTACTTTGCATTCCGGTTACTCCGACCAAAGTGAATCACCTCACACTTGTCCACATTAAACTCCATTTGCCACCTCTCAGCCCAGCTCTGCAGCTTATCTATGCCTCTCTGTAACCTACAACATCCTTTGTCACTATCCACAACTCCACTGACCTTAGTGTCATCTGCAAATTTACTAACCCACCCTTCTACACCCTCATCCAGGTCATTTATAAAAATGACGAACAGCAGTGGACCCAACACCCACCCTTGCGGTACACCACTGGTAACTGGTCTCCAGGATGAACATTTCCCATCAACCACCACCCTCTGTCTTCTTTCAGCAAGCCAATTACTGATCCAAACTGCTATGTCTCCCACAATCCCATTCCTCTGCATTTTGTACAATAGGAGAAAGTGAGGTCTGCAGATGCTGGAGATCAGAGCTGAAAATGTGTTGCTGGAAAAGCGCAGCAGGTCAGGCAGCATCCAGGGAACAGGAGAATCGACGTTTCAGGCATAAGCCTGAAGAAGGGCTGGGGCTGTTTTCCCTTGAGTGTTAGAGGCTGGAATGATTTTGTACAATAGCCTACTGTGGGAAACCTTATTGAACGCCTTACTGAAATCCATATACAGGGGAGAAAGTGAGGTCAGCAGATGCTGGAGATCAGAGCTGAAAATGTGTTGCTGGAACAGCGCAGCAGGTCAGGCAGCATCCAAGGAACAGGAGAATCGACGTTTCGGGCATAAGCCTGAAGAAGGGCTGGGGCTGTTTTCCCTGGAGTGTTAAAGGCTGAAAAGTGACTTTATAGAGGTTTACAAAATTATGAGGAGCATGGATAGGATAAATAGGCAAAGTCTTTTCCCTGGGGTGTGGGGAGTCCAGAACGAGAGGGCATAGGTTTAGGGTGAGAAGGGAAATATATAAAAGAGAGCTATGGGGCAACTTTTTCACACAGAGGATGGTACGGGTATGGAAGGAGCTCCCAGAGGAAGTGGTGGAGGCTGGTACAATTGCAACATTTAAGAGGCACTTGGATGGGTATATGAATAGGAAGGGTTTGGAGGGATATGGGCCGGGTGCTGGCAGGTGGGACTAGATTGGTTTGATATCTGGTCAGCTTGGACGGGTTGGACCGAAGGGTCTGTTTCCATGCTGTACATCTCTGTGACTCTATGACTCTAGTTTGAAGAGCCCATCCCTACCAGGATAAGTTAAACTCTCCATCCAGGAGTGAAACAAGGAACAATTTGCATTTGTGTAGTGTTTTTCACAACTGAGGATCTCCAATAGTGTTTTACAGCCATAGATATCTTACTCCATAATATATCTCCTACTTGGACTCATAGCTCTTCCTAATCCTGTCCCTGATGTTTCATTATCACTTGTGTTTGTAGTAATCATAAACAGAGACAGTATTTAAGGTGCAGTCTGATTAGATCAGCAGATAGTTCACTCATTATCTCCTGTGATTTGTTTTCAACTGTTGTGATTCTGCAGTTCAACAGCCTATGGGTATTATCGGTTAGTCCCTCCTGTCTGCACATGTTTGGCTTTTAATTTACTAAGAATTGTACCATTATCAATCTCAACATCAAATGGTGTAGAGGAGCTGGGTGGACAAAGTTAAAAATCACACAACACCAGGTCATAGTCCAACAGGTTTATTTGTGAGTGCTGCTCCTTCATCAGGTAGCTGTGGAGCAGGACCATAAGACACAGAATTTATAGCAAAAGATTACAGTGTCATGCAACTAAAATGATATATTGAATAAACCGAAATCGCTGTTAAGTCTTTCATCTTTTAGAATGGGCTGTAGGTTTCAGTTCTTCACATAAACTTACCTCATGTGTTCAGCATTCTCCGTTATGTCAGTAGCAGCAGTGGTGGTAGGAGCGACAGCAAGGACCAGGGGCCTGCCGGGACGGGAAACTTAAAATCATATAAACTTACCTCGTGACTAGGCAGAGCGCACACTGAGCAGGAGCAGACATGGAGCTCCTGAGTAAGTGAAGTAATATATTTGGGCGGTTTCCTTACCCGAAACACTGCTCAGGTAGTGTCTCCCACCCATCCTCCTCCTCTAACCAAAACAAAAGCTTCTGTGCACTGGATTGATAAGATAACTAGATTTTTTAAAAACTCTTTATTTTTCTACAATCTCTTTGGGAATTTAGATTAGTGGGAATGGAGATTAGGGCAGTTGAATGTTCTTCCTGCAAATTGTAGAAGGTAAGGGTCACCACGAGTGTCTCTGCTGACTACATCTGTGGGAAGTACACCCAACTCCAGCTCCTCGAAAACTGTGTTAGAGAACTGGAGCTGGAGCTGGATGTACTTCAGATCACTTGGGAGGCGGACGGGGTTATTGAGAGGAGTTACAGGGTGGTAGTCACACCTCAGGTAAAAGAAGAAGGTAGATGGGTTACCGTCAGGGGACGGAAAGGGAACCAGCAGGCAGTGCAGGGATGCCCTATGGCGTAGACCTTTTTGGATATTGTTGTGGAGGACGACTTACCAGGGGTAAGCAATGGGGCACAGGGCTCTGGCACAGAGTCTGTCCCTGTTTCTCAGAAGGGAAGGGGGAAGAGGAGCAGAGCAGTAGTCATTGGGGACTCCACAGTTGCGGGGAGAGATAGGACGTTCTTTGGGAACGAGAGAGACTCACGCTTGATGTGTTGCCTCCCAAGTGCCGGGGTTTGTGATTTCTTGGATCATGTTTTCGGGATCCTTGAGGGGCAGGGGGAGCAGCCCCAAGTCGTGGTCCACATAGGCACTAATGACGTAGGTAGGAAAAGGGATGGGGATTTAAGGCAGAAATTCAGGGAGGTAGGGTGGAAGTTTCAAGCTAGAACAAACAGAGTTGTTAGCTCTGGTTTGTTTCCCGTGCCACGTGCTAGTGAGGTGAGGAATAGGGAGAGAGAAGAGTTGAACATGTGGCTACAGGGATGGTGCAGGAGGGAGGGTTTCAGATTCCTGGATAATTGGCACTCATTCTGGGGTAGGTGGGACCCCTGAAACAGAAGGGTACCAATATCCTGGGAGGGATGTTTGCTAATGCTACTCAGGAGGGTTTTAACTAATTCAGCGGGGGATGGGAACCCAAATTGTAGTTCCAATGTCTAGGAGGTTGAGAGTACTGAGGTCAGAAATATGGCTTCAAGTTTGCAAGAGTGCACTGGCAAGTAGGAAGGTGGTTTGAAGTGTGTCTACTTCAACGCCAAGAACATCCGGAATAAGGTGGGTGAACCTGCAGCATGGGGTGGTACCTGGGATTTCAATGTTGTGCCCATTTCGGAGACATGGATAGAGCAGGGACAGGAATGGTTGTTGCAGGTTCCAGGGTTTAGATGTTTCTGTAAGAACAGAAAAGAGGGATAGGTGTGGCATTGTTAGTCAAGATCAGTGTTACGGTTGCAGAAAAGACATTTGAGGTAGTATGGGCTGAGGTTAGAAACAGGAAAGGAGAGGTCACCCTGTGGGGAATTTTCTATAGGCCTCCGAATAGTTCCTGAGGTGTAGAGGAAAGGATAGCAAAGATAATTCTGGATAGGAGTGAGAGTAACAGGGTAGTTTTTGTTGGAGACTTTAACTTTCCAAATATTGACTGGGAATACTATAGTTCAAGCAGTTTTTGTCCAATGTGTGCAGGAGGGCTTCCTGACACAGTATGTAGATAGGCCAACAAGGGACGGGGCCACATTGGATTTGGTACTGGGGAATGAACCCAGCTAACTGTTACATCTGGAGCTAGGTGAGCACTTTGGTGATCGGTTATGTTTACATTAGTGATGGAAAGGGATAGGTATATAGCGCAGGGCAAGAGTTATAGCTAGGGGAAAGGCAATTATAATGCAATTAGGTAAGATTTAGGATGCATAGGATGGGGAAGGAAACTGCAGGGAATGGGCACAATTGAACTGCGGAGCTTATTGAAGGAACAGCTACTGTGTGTCCTTGATAAGTATGTACCTGTCAGGCAGGGAGGAAGTTATCGAGCGCAGGAGCCATGGTTTACTAAAGAAATTGTATCTCTTGTCAAGAGGAAGGAGAAGGCTTATGTTAGGATGAGATGTGAAGGCTCAGTTAGGGCGCTTGAGAGTTACAAGTTAGCCAGGGAAGACCTAAAGAGAGAGCTAAGAAGAGCCAGGAGGGGACATGAGACGTCGTTGGCGGATAGGATCAAGCAAAACCCTAAAGCTTTCTATAGATGTATCAGGAATAAAAGAATGACTAGAGTAAGAATAGGGCCAGTCAAGGACAGTAGGGGAAGTTATATCTGGAGTCCAAGAGATAGGGGAAGCACTAAATGAATTTTTTTTTGTCAGTATTCTCTCTAGAAAAAGACAATGTTGTCGAGGAGAATACTGAGAAACAGGCTACTAGACTGGGTGGGATTGAGGTTCCCAAGGAGGAGGTGTTAGCAATTCTGGAAAGTGTAAAAATAGATAAGTCCCTTGGGCTGGATGGGATTTAACTGAGGATTCTCTGGGAAGCCAGGGAGGAGATTGCAGAGCCTTTGGCTTTGATCTTTAAATCGTCATTGTCTCCAGGAACAGTACCAGAAGACTTGAGGATAGCTAATGTCTCCTTGTTCAAGAAGGGGAGTAGAGACAAGGTCGCAGTTGAAGTCATCTCTATGAGTACTGAACTTGGCTATCAGTCTCTGCATGGCCACTCTGCGTTATTGCACATGCCAAAGTCCACCTTGGAGGATGGTCACCTGAAGATCAGAGGCTGAAGGTCCCTGATGGCTGAAGTGTTCCCAGACTTGGAAGGAACATCCCTTTCTGGTGACTGTTGTCATAGCATTTGCTTGGTCTCGCCATTATACCATACCCATGGCATGGGTTCATATCACACTACAGGTGACCCACTGTACTACACACTCTCTCAAACACACACACACTTACTTACTCACATACTCACATAGACCCTCTCTCATACACACACACTCTCTCACACACACACATACACCCCCCACACTCACACCCAAACACACACCCTCTGACAGGCTTATGCTCCATCACACTCACACACACACTTTACCAAGCATGCACACATGCAAATACACACTCTCGTGTGCACTCACACATTCTCTCTCTCTCTCTCTCTCTCTCTCTCATGCACGCACACATACATATAAGTCTATAGAGTGAATTTGCATTTGCAGAATCATACTTGCAGATAAATTCTATTTTGTTCAAAAAGCACACAACCTGCAGGCAGACAATCCGTGTAATATTTTATAAACTCCAACTTTGAAATAGAACCAGTCTAACTCAGATTGGGATACAGACAGACCCTAACCTCACACCTTTGATGCATTGTCTGAGCTGTCACCATTTTTATATAAAACCTGAAGTTACCTCGAGAATGGGACTGAAAAGAAAGTTCTGGGATTTACATATTAATGAACTGAAACCTGCAACCCATTCTAAAAGATGAAAGACTAAAGAGCAGACTAGGTTTGTTCAATATATTGTTTCAGTTGCATGACACTAATCTTTTGCTCTAAATTCTGTGTCTTATAATCCTGTTCCATTACCACCTGATGAAGGAGCAGTGCTCCGAAGGCTAGTGCTTCCAAATAAACCTGTTGGACTATAACCTGGTGTTGAGCGATTTTCAACATCAGATGAAACATGGTTCTAGTTTGTTTCCCTTTACTACAACCTCAAGTGACATTGAAACATCAGAGCTGTGAATCCAAGTCGAGGCTATCTAAAGAACATCACTGGCTGTAAAACACTATTGGAGATCCTGAGTCATGAAAAGCACTACACAAATGCAAATCGTTCATTGTTTTACTTCTGGTCAGAGAGTTTAACTTATCCTGGTAGGGGTGGGCTCTTCAAACTAGAAATAAACCATAGAGTCATAGAGATGTACTGCATGGAAACAGGCCCTTCAGTTCAACTCGTCCATGCCGATCAGATATCTTCAACTAATCTAGTCCCATTTGCCAGCATTTGGCCCATGTCCCTCTGAACCCTTCCTGTTCAGATATCCATCCAGATGCCTTTTAAATGTTGTAATCATATCAGCCTTCACTTCCCCTGGCAACTCGTTCCATACACACACCACCCTCTGCATGAAAAAGTTGCCCTGTGGATCCCTTTTAAATCATTTCCCTCTTACCTTAAACCTATGCCCTCTGGTTCTGCAATCTCCCACCCCAGGGAAACAACCCTGTCTATTTATCCGATCTATGCCCCCTCATGATTTCGTAAACCTCTATAAGATCACCCCTCAGCCTCTGACACTCCAGGGAATATAGCCCCAGCCTATTCAGCCTCTCTCTATAGCTCAAACCATCTGAGAAATTACCTTATTGGAGAGATGTAAAAGAGGCCCTTTAGAGGTACATGGGAAAGACTGTCAAAGTGGTATAAGATGTAGGCAGGCCATTAGGCCCATTGTGCCTATTCTTGTTCCTAATCGTTTGCTGGGGAAATAGTTCAGTTGAAAGCTTTTGTGGAGAATTTGATGAGGAACCCTTTAGAAATCTAATTAGGCCATGTCCCTCTGCTTACCACAGGCCACATAGGCTACCAGTTATCTTAAAGAAGGCAAGGCGATAGCTCAGGACAGACCTCTCTCTTCTGACTCTACGCTGAGTGCTGTTAACTTACGGCTTGGGTCCAGTCTGTCTTTGGGTTTCCATTGTTTTAGGTGTCAGTTGTGGCTCTGTGAACGGCATATCTATCTTTGAACCAAAAACTCATGTGCTCCTGACTTTCAGGCACATAGCAGGCTGACACATCTCTTCCAGTCCTGAGGAAATTGTACTAGCAGACAGGACCTTCTTTAGCTGTGAAGTTAACCTGTCTACTCTTTGAGGTCTGAAGTCACACTATGTCTCAGGGAGGATTTCCCCATTGCACTGAAAGTAGGCGATTCAGGACAATGCATGTCAGGCCTTTCTGTGCTTTGACAACTGAGAAATAATTTTAACAGTCTGACTTATCTCCCTCCTGCAGGTGGTTACGGGTTTTGTATTCTTTAAGTCAGAAGTAGGTCTTTCTCCTCCCAAATCCATAGAAGGACAAATGATTTAATTCTTGGTATGAACTAAGCTTTATGGACATCGGCTGGAATACCATCAGGGTGACAGGTTTAATTATTTTCTTGGAGGAATGAGAGAGATGAAGATTTTAAGATGGGCAGTCAGCATTGCTTAGGGGAGTGTGAGAAAGGAACCGTGAGGGATGCAGTTAGAGTCAAAACCAGGTTCTTTGAAACATTACTTCCTCACTGCTCATTTAAGTAGTCTAAAAGTAAGGCCAAGGTGTGGTAGGACAGCCCAGCTATGTGGAAGGCCCACTCTGTGCCTTCCACATGGGGAGCTGTGAATGCTTTATATGGCCTCGATGATCATTTGTGTGGGAACCATCTCTTGCTGCAAAATCCTGAGCTCTGCATTTTCGAACTTGAATGATGGCTGGAGTCACTGTGGGGCATCTTTGGGAAACTGAGAACTATGTAGATAGTGCATTTATCAGGGTGGTCACACAATAGACTAAGAGCAGAGAGGTGACCAGAAAGATCATGCAGGTGTGCAGAAGCCCCACATGTCTAACCCACTCACTGGCTGGATCCCATTTTGGAAATTGGAGAGGGTGAGATTCATGAGGGAGGCATATTACCACTGGACTGTTAATCAAGAGACCAGGTAATATTCAGGAGACCCAGGTTTGAATCCTGCCATGACAGATGGTGAAACTTAAATTCAATAAATTTCTGGAATTAAGAGTCTAATGATGACCACAAATCCATTGTCAATTGTTGGAAAACCCATCTGGTTCACTAATGTCCTTTAGGGAAGGAAACTGCCATCCTTACCTGGTCTGGCCTACATGTGACTCCAGACCCACAGCAATGGGATTGACTCCCTGGGCAATAAATGCTGGCCTAGCCAGTGATGCTCACATCCTGTGAATGAGTACATTGAAAAGTGATTGCAAATATAGCAAGAGACAAACATGTGGAACCGCAAATGGCTGTAGTGTACAATGGAGAGGAATACGAATGGATATTAGCAGTAGGTGATTCAATACTTAGGAGGAGAGACAGATATTTCTGTCAGTATAGACATGACTCCAGGATGGTATACTGCCTCCCTGGTGTCAGGATCAAAGACATCACAGAATGGCTGCAGGACATACTTTCTAGGGAGGATGAAGAATCAGCGGATGTTCTCCACATTGGCACCAGCAACACAGAGAAGAAGAGGGATGAGCTCCTGAAAATAAAATTTAGGGAGTTAGGTGAGACTGAAAAGCAGAACCTCTGAAGGTAATAATCAAAGGTTAGCTCCCAGGATCATGAAGTGAATGATGACACTCGAAGAAGTCAAAGGATATGATTTAATCGCCTGTATGGAGATGTAGCTACAGGGTGACCAAGACTGGGTAATAAATATTAAATAATATTCGACTATTAAGAGGGTTAGGCCAAAAGGTGAAGGAAGTGAGATTTTGCTGATAGGAAGGGATATTTCAGCACCATTTCCACTGACCCAGGCCTGGTGACACTGAAACTCCAACCCAATGGTCTGGTAACAGATATCCAGAGCCACTGACTTTATTTGATCTCAATGGTCTGAAATGAAGTTGGATATGCTGAGACTTTCCAGACTTGTTTAACAGCAGGCCTTTTTTATTCACTTGTGAGATGTGGACGTAGCTGGCAAGGCCAGCATTTATCGCCCGAGGTGTCCTTGAGAAAGTGGGGGCGAGCTGCCTTCTTGAACTGCTGCAGTCCATACTCTGAAGGTAGAGTGTTCAGGGATGTGTAGGTTAAGTGCATTAGTCAGGGGTAAATATTGGATAATAGAGTAGGGGAATGGGTCTGGGTGGGTTTCTCTTTGGAGGGTCAGTATGGACTTGTTGGACCGAAGGGCCTGTTTCCATACTGTACGGGTTCTATGATAAATCCGCAATGCCCTTAGGGAGAGAATTCCAGGATTCTGACCCAGTGACAGTGAAGGAACAGCGATATATTTCCAGGTCAGGATGGTGAGTAGCTTGGAGGGGAACATCCCATGTAGTTGCTGTTCTTGACCTTCGAGATGGAAGTGGTCATGGGTTTGGAAGGTGCTGTCTAAGACGTCTTGATGAATTCCTGCAGTGTACCTTGTATGTCGTACACATTGCTGCTACTGAACATCTGTGTTGGAGGGATTGAATATTGAAAGTGGTAAAATTAAAGGGCGTGGCTATGGGTAAATACTTGCATGGGTCCAGTCATACCTCTGTCTCTTTGTGGGGTTTGTGGACACCATACTTGGTGTCCCTTTCACAACTCTATTACATCAATGATATCATCAGTGCTGCTTCCTGCTCTCATACAGAATTGGAAAAATTATTCAGTTTCGCTTCTAGTTTCCATCCTTCTCTCAGCTTCACCCAATCCATCTTTGTCTTTTCCCTTTGTTGAATTCTCTGTTTCCATTTCTGGAGATAGATCATCCATTAATATCCATTACAAGCCCACTGACTTCCACAGTTACCTCGTGCACATTTCCTCACACCCTGTTTCCTGCAAAGACTCCATTCCATTCTCCTAGTTTCTGTTTCTGTTACATCTGATTTGGTGATGCCACCCTCTGCCTTCCTCACTGTTATAATGAGGCCTTGTTGGGCAAACTTTGTCAGGTGGACACCATTTTATCTCCAACTGTTTCCTTGCTGGCTTGTCCCAATGTTTCCTCTCAACACATTGGAGGCAATCCCAGAAGAATGATCTCTCCTCCTTTCGGAATGCCCATTGTGAAGGATTAGATTTCTGAATATTTGGAATATATAGAGGTTTACAAAACTATGAGGGGCGTGGATAGGATAAATAGACAAAGTCTTTTCCCTGGGGTTGGGGAATCCAGAACTAGAGGGCATAGGTTTAGGGTGAGAGGGGAAAGATATAAAAGAGACCTAAGGGGCAACTTTTTCACACAGAGGGTGGTACGTGTGTGGAATGAGCTGCCAGAGGAAGTGGTGGAGGCTGGTACAATTGCAACATTCAAAAGGCACTTGGATAGGTATATGAATAGGAAAGGTTTGGAGGGGTATGGACCGGGTGCTGGCAGGTGGGACTAGATTAGGTTGGGATATCTGGTCGGCATGGACAGGTTGGACCGAAGGGTCTGTTTCCACGCTGTAGACTCTATGACTCTAAGTGTATGGTAAAATAGGGCAAAGTCAGTATGGTTTCATCAAGGGGAGGTCATGCCTGACAAATCTGGTAGAATTCTTTGAGGAGGTAACAAGCAGGTTAGACCAACGCGAGCCAATGGATGTTATCTACCTGGACAAGTCCTTTGACAAGGAGGCTACTGAATAAGATAAGGGCCCATGGTGTCAGAGGCAAGATACTAGATAGAAGTTTGGCTGTCTGGCAGAAAGCCAAGAATGGGGATAAAAGGGTCCTTCTCAGATGGCAGCTGGTAACAAGTGGTGTTCTGCAAGGCTCAGTGTTGGGACCATAACTTTTCACTTTATACATTAACGATCTAGATGAAGGAACTGAGGGCATTCTTACTAAGTTTGCAGATGATACAAAGATAGGTGGAGGGACAGGTAGCATTGAGGAAGTGGGGAGGCTGCAGCAGGATTTGGACAGGTTAGGAGAATGGGCAAAGAAGAGGGAGTACAACACAGGAAAATGTGAGGTCATGCACTTTGGTAGGAAGAATAGAGGCATGGACTATTTTCTAAATGGGGAGAAACTTCAGAATTCTGAAGTGCAATGAGACTTGGGAGTTCTAGTCCTCGATTCTCTCAAGATAAAAATCATAGAATTATTTGGTGTATTATGTACAGTTTTAGACCCCATATCTCAGGAAGGCTGTAATGGCCTTGGAACATGTTCAGAGGAGGTTCACAAGAACGGTCCCAGGAATGAAAAGCTTAACATATGAGGAATGTTTGAGGACTCGAGGTTTATACTTGATGGAATTTAGAAAGATGAGGGGGATCTAATTGAAACATACAGAATACTGAAAGGCTTGGAACGAGTAGATGTTGAGAAGATGTTTCCATTGGCAGTAGAGACGAGGACCCGAGGACACAGCCTTAGAGTAAAGGGAAGACCTTTTAGAACGAGAAAAGGAGAAACTTCTTCAGCCAGACAGCGTGAAGCTATGGAATTCACTGCCACAGAAGGCTGTGGTGGCCAGGTCATTGAGAATATTCAAGACTGAGATTGATAGGTTCTTGAGCATCAATGAGGGGTTACTGGGAGAAAACGGGAGAATGGGGTTGAGAAACTTATCAGTATCAGGGCGGCACATTGCTGCCTCACAGCGCCAGGGACCCGGATTTGATTCCAGCCTCAGGCGACTGTCTGTGCGGAGTTTGCACATTCTCCCCGTGTCTGCGTGGATTTCCTCCAGGTGCTCCGGTTTCCTCCCACAGTCCAAAGATGTGCAGGTCAGGTGAATTGGTCATGCTAAATTGCCCGTAGAGTTGGGTGCATTAGTTAGAGGGAATGGGTCTGGGTGGGTTACTCTTAGGAGGGTCGGTGTGGACTAGTTGGGCTGAAGGACCTGTTTCCGCACTGTAGGGAATCGAATCTAATCTAATTGCGGAGCAGACTCGATGGGCTGAATGGCCTAATTTCTGCTCCTACGTCTTATGGTCTAAGGACTCAGAGTCAGAGAGAGGTACAGCACGGAAACAGACCCTTCGGTCCAACTTGTCCATGCTGACCAGATACCCTAAATTAATCTGTCACATTTGCCAGCACATGGCCCATATCCTTCTAAACCCTTCCTGTTCATATGCCCCTCCAGATACATTTTAAATGCTGTAATTGTACCAGCCTCCACCACTTCCTCTGGCAGCTCATTCCATACACATACCACCCTCTGCATGAAATAGTTGCCGTTCGGGTCTCTTTTATATCTTTCCCCTCTCACCCTAAACCTATGCCCTCTAGTTCTGGACTCCCCCACCCCAGGCAAAAGACTTTGTCTATTTATCCTATCCATGCTCCTCATAATTTTGTAAACCTCTAAAAGGTCACCCCTCAGCCTCCGACCTCCAGGGAAAACAGCCCCAGCCTGTTCAGCCTCTCCCTATAGCTCAAATCCTCCAACCCTGGCAACATCCTTGTAAACCTTTTCTTAAACCTTTCAAGTTTCACACCTTTCCAATGGGAGGGAGACCACACATTCCAAAAGTCGCTTAACTAATGTCCTGTACTGGCACAACATGACCTCCCAACCCCTATACTGAATGCAGCAACCAATAGAATGCAAGTGTACCAAATGCTTTCTTCACTACTTTATCCACCTGCGACTGCACTTTCAAGGAACGATGAGCCTGCACTCCAAGGTCTCTTTGTTCAGCAACACTCCCCAGGACCTTACCATTAAATGTATAAGTCTTCATCAAAGTTAGAATAGATCTTTCCTTTAACATCTTCAACAGAGGCATGATTCGGAGCAGAAGCACTGATGATACTGGCATATTCAGCTCTTACTGAAGTGTCCCTTTCATGTTCACAGTCGGGGAGTTCTAGTTATGCATCCAAGAACCCATTCCATATGGCAAATCTAACCACCTCGACATCAGAGTTGCAATCATGATTTCCTTTCGACTAGAATACACAATGCCAACTTTTTCCTTCAGCTTTTCCATCTCACTGAGGATGGGAAATTCCATTTGGAATCTTGAGGTGCATTTGCAGTCCTGCTTTCTGGTCACAGAATCCCTACAGTGTGGAAGCAGGCTATTCAGCCCATCAAGTCCACACTGACCCTCTGAAAAACATCCCACCCAGACCCACTCAGCGCCCACCCTGTCCCTGTAACCCTACATTTCCCATGGTTAATCCACCTAATCTGCACATCTTTGGACTGTGGGTGGAACCTGGAGCCCCAAGAGGAAACCCACGCAGACACAGGCAGAATGTGCAAACTCCACACAGACAGTTACCCAAAGCTGGAATCGAACCTCGATCCTTGGTTCTGTGAGGCAGCAGTGCTAACCGCTGAGCCACCCTACAACAGGGACTACTCTAGATATTAGCTGAAAATGTGTTGCTGGAAAAGCGCAGCAGGTCAGGCAGCATCCAAGGAGCAGGAGAATCGACGTTTCGGGCATGAGTCATTCTTCAGGAATGAGGAAAGCAGGCTAAGATAAAAAGAGGAGGGACTTGGATGAGGGCGTTGGAAATGCAATAGGTGGAAGGAGGTTAAGGTGAGGGTGATAGGCCGGAGTGGGGGTGGGGGCGGAGAGGTCGGGAAGAAGATTGCAGTTTAGGAAGGTGGTGCTGAGTTCGAGGGTTGGGACTAAGACAAGGTGGGGGGAGGGGAAATGAGGAAACTGGAGAAATCTGAGTTTATCCCTTGTGGTTGGAGGGTTCCTAGGCGGACGATGAGGCGCTCTTCCTCCAGCCATCATGTTGCTACGGTCTGGCGATGGAGGAGTCCAAGAACCTGCACCGCATCTCCTCCACTTCCCGCTCCTCCGTCCTTGAGCACTGCCCCTCCAATCGCCACCAGGACAGAACCCCATTGGTCCTCACCTACCACCCCACCAACCTCCATATACATCGTATCATCCATCATCATTTCCGCCACCGCCAAACGGACCCCACCACTAGGGATATATTTCCCTCCCCACCCCTATCAGCGTTCCGAAAAGACCACTCCCTCCGTGACTCCCTTGTCAGGTCCACACCCCCCACCAACCCAACCTCCACTCCCGGCACCTTCCTCTGCAACCGCAAGAAATGCAAAACTTGCGCCCACACCTCCCCCCTTACTTCCCTCCAAGGCCCTAAGGGATCCTTCCATATCCACCACAAATTCACCTGCACCTCCACACACATCATCTATTGCATCCGCTGCACCCGATGTGGCCTCCTCTATATTGGGGAGACAGGCCGCCTACTTGCGGAACGTTTCAGAGAACACCTCTGGGACACCCGGACCAACCAACCCAACCACCCCGTGGCTCAACACTTCAACTCCCCCTCCCACTCCACCAAGGACATGCAGGTCCTTGGACTCCTCCATCGCCAGACGATAGCAATACGACGGTTGGAGGAAGAGCGCCTCATCTTCCGCCTAGGAACCCTCCAACCACAATGGGTGAACTCAGATTTCTTCAATTTCCTCATTTCCCCTCCCCCCACCTTGTCTCAGTCCCAACCCTCGAACTCAGCACCACCTTCCTAACCTGCAATCTTCTTCCTGACCTCTCCGCCCCCACCCCCACTCCCACTCCGGCCTATCACCCTCACCTTAACCTCCTTCCACCTATCGCATTTCCAACGCCCCTCCCCCAAGTCCCTCCTCCCTACCTTTTATCTTAGCCTGCTGGGCACACTTTTCTCATTCCTGAAGAAGGGCTCATGCCCGAAATGTCGATTCTCCTGCTCCTTGGATGCTGCCTGACCTGCTGCGCTTTTCCAGCAACACATTTTCAGCTCAGATCTCCAGCATCAGCAGTCCTCACTTTCTTCTACTCTAGATATTACCCATGAGGTTCTTATATTCCAGTTTGAAAAGTTTATATTTTTTTCTTTGCTTAGAAAGATGGTGACCCATAGGATGTTATTTTCCAGAAAGGAGAAAGTGGGGCTGCCTACATTTCTATCCTTTTTCCTACCTAGAGTGAGTTCTTAAATTCTGAAGAGAATTGCTCAGTCACAGATGTTGTGACCATTTGGCGCAAGCAACAATATTCTGGATGTAGGTTTGCTCGCTGACTGGAAAGTTCATTTCCAGATGTTTCGTCACCCTACTAGGTAACATCTTCAGTGGGCCTCCGGGCGAAGCATTATTGATAATTTCTGCTTTCTGTTTGTACGGTTTGGTTACTTTGGGTTGGTGATGTCATTTCCTGTGGGGATGTCATTTCCTGTTCTTTTTCTCAGGGGGTGGTAGATGGGGTCTAACCCGATGTGGTTAGTGTTGGAAAAGGTTATAAGAGATAGGATTTATAATTTATAAGAGGAATAATTTGATTAGGGATAGTCAGCATCTGGATGAGGGCGTAGAAGGGTGGGTTAGTAAATTTGCAGATGACACTAAGATCGGTGGAGTTGTGGATAGTGACGATGGATGTAGTAGGTTACAGAGAGACATAGATAAGCTGCAGAGCTGTGGTGAGACGTGGCAAATGGAGTTAATGCGGACAAGTGTGAGGTGATTCACTTTGGTCGGAGTAACCGGAATGCAAAGTACTGGGCTAATGGTAAGATTCTTGGTAGTGAGATGAGCAGAGAGATCTCGGTGTCCAGGTACACAGATCCTTGAAAGTTGCCACCCAGGTTGACAGGGTTGTTAAGAAGGCATACAGTGTTTTAGCTTTTATTAATAGAGGGATCGAATTCTGGAACCATGAGGTTATGTTACAGCTGTACAAAACTCTGGTGTGGCCGCACTTGCAGTATTGCATACAGTTCTGGTCACCGCATTATAAGAAGGATGTGGAAGCTTTGGAAAGGGTGCAGAGGAGATTTACTAGGATGTTGCCTGGTATGGAGGGAAGGTCTTACGAGGAAAGGCTGAGGGACTTGAGGCTGTTTTCGTTGGAGAGAAGAAGGTTGAGAGGTGACTTAATAGAGACATATAAGATAATCAGAGGGTTAGATAGGGTGGACAGGGAGAGCCTTTTTACAAGAATGGTGACGGTGAGCACGAGGGGGCATAGCTTTAAATTGAGGGGTGATAGATATAGGAATACGTCAGAGGTTGTTTCTTTACTCAGAAAGTGGTAAGGGTATGGAATGCTTTGCCTGCAACGGTAGTAGATTCACCAACTTTAAGTACATTTAAGTCGTCATTGGACAAGCATATGGATGTACATGGAATAGTGTAGGTTAGATGGGCTTCAGATTGGTATGACAGGTCGGCGCAACATCGAGGGCCGAAGGGCCTGTATTGCGCTGTAATGTTCTATGTTCTATGATTGTTGATAGAGTTCCGGGTGGAATACCATGCTTCTAGTAATTCTCTTGCTTCTCCTGGAAGCATGGCATTCCAACCGGAAATCTATCAACAAACACATCGAGTTAGACCCCATCTACCATCCCCTGAGAAAAAAAAAACAGCAAGTGACTTCACCACTGGAAATGTCATCACCAACCCAAAGAAATCCAAACATATAAAAATAAAGCAGGAATTAACAGCAGTGCTTTGCCTGAGGTCCACTGAAGATGTTACCCAGTAGGGTGACGAAAGATCTGGAAATGAACCTTCCAGCTCAGTGAGCAAACCTACATCCAGAACCTCAACCTGAGCTACAAATCTTCTCAAAACTAGCAATGATGGGCTTTCAGTTTTTCCATGCTAGTCTATGTCACAAATACCACAAACAGTTAGATTTGTATTCAGTCAGCTATCTGTTAGTTTTTTAAATGACTAAACTATGTACATGAATATGATGTTTCAGATTTAGATATACAGTCTTGATTCATGGCCAGAAAGCATGCAGTAAGTCCCAAGAAAATTACTCTCTTCTCTATTTATGGCTTTAAATTATATTCTTTTTGTTTAAATGTACAGTGATCATATTTCCAGAACTTCTCAGCATCCCCATGTTGGGTAAACATTCTAAGTCAAGTTGACACAAAGATGAGCAATCTGTCCCTCGCGAGCTCCGGACAAAAGAACTCAATAAGGCTTGTGAGGCATGACCTGCCCCTCAGAAAGCCAATTTCCTCTTATAATGTGATCTTTATTTTTTGAGTGCTTAAGTATGTGGATGCAATAGCAAAGCAATTCCCCTATGGTTTCAACGTTTTGTTAATAAACCCTTTCTTGATTCCTCTTTAAGGATTTTGCTGTGGGTTTATTTTTAAAAATTGGCATTCAAATAAAACCAGGGATGTGGGGAACAGGCTTCAGTCTCCCTCAGTAAGGGAAATCAAATAAAACTTTACTATCTCAGGCTAAAGAAGGGAAAACAATCTTAATTTCAATTCAAGCAAATGCTGATTAATAAAAACAGAAAGTGCAGCTCAACGAATCACAACCAAAGTCAGCAGATCTGGCAGCATTGTGGACAGAGAAACAGTTAGGGGCAGACTAGAATGAAGAAGCTCTCCATCACACCAAGGAAGGTAGACATGGAGGAAGATGGAAGGTCAAAGCTGGTAGACAGGCAAAACAGTCCTTCCAGGTCAGACAGAGGTTCACCTGCCTCTCCTCCAACATAGTTTACTGCAACAGATGCTCCCGGTGTGGTCCTCTCTACATCGGGGAGACTGAGCAAAAACTTAGGGAATGGTTGTCCGAGCATCACAGCCGGGCCCACAGGGGGCAACTGGACCTCTCAGTCACTGCCCATTTCAATTCCCCCTCCAACTCCCTTTCCGACATGACCATCCTTGACCTTGTCCATTGCCACAACGAACCACAGTGTGGGCAGTCTACAGCCTGGAGGACTGAAAATTGAGTTCTCCAATTTCAAATAATCTCCATTCCCAGCCTCTCTTCCCTCCCTTCCAATTCTCCCTGTCGCCAACCGGATTCATCCCTCCCGTTGACCAACCAGGTCGTACCCTCAACCTGTCTTCACCTCTCCCCACTTCACCACCTGCCCCCGGCAACCCCTTTATCTGCAGCTCCCCCCACACCCACCCCTAGTCCTGAAGATGGGTTACACCCAAAATGCTGACTTCTCCACCTCCTGTTGCTGCCTGGCTTGCTATGTTCTTCCATCCTCCTGCCTATTTACTTTGGATTCCAACACTGCAGTTTTTTCTTGTCGCAGAGCAGTAGAAGACTTTCTTGCTCCTCGAGATGACTAACACCCTGACGGTGACAGACAGCCCATCCAACCTCTGCCCAGCTGGCTCCCTGACCATGCCTTGTACAACCCTTAACCCCAGGAACACAACACCCTCTCCACGGCCTGGACCTCTGAGGACCCCAGAGCCCACCAGCTCCCCCATTCACGCCCTTCCACCACAACCCCTCAGACCCTTCCCCACCAGGTCCACAGTCCTAGAAGCTCCATCCCCTTCCCCCACAGTCTTAGCCCAATACCCCTGAGCACCATCCACCTGAAGCCATGAGCCCCCAAACACACCCTCAACAAGGATCCACGTGACCCAATGTTGCCCTCTTGGCCCCGCCCCATCAACCAGACACCTGACCAGGCCCCGCCCCCTCTCTAGACTCCGCCCAAACAGACAGGGTTCACCCCTCCCCGGGTGACCATCATCAGGCCACGCCCCCTCATCCAGGACCTGCGCTCTAACCAATGACACGGCACCACTTCAAACTGGCCCCGCCCCCAACCAAGGCTCCCGCCCTTTCCAAGTCCCGCCTCACTAGGGCTCCGCCCCCTCACCTCACGGAGAAGCGCCAACACACCCAGGACCCCGCCCCCAAGAGCGAAGCCCCGCCCCCACCGCGGGTTGATTGACAGTCTGCCTCCCTGTCCCTGTGACCCCGACCCCCCGGGAGTGTCCCTCCCGCTGAGCCCGGGGCCTGTGATGGAGGAGCTCCAGGACGTGCGGCTCGGGCCCTGTCCGGATTCCCGCTTCCTGCGGCCGCAGCGGGTTCACTTCACCCAGGTGTGTGCGTGCGGGCCCGGCCTGGGCAGGCAGGAGAGCCCGGGGCTTCGGCTGGGCCTAGGCCGCGAGCGGGAATAGGCGCCGGGAAACAGTCCGGGAGTGACCGGGATCGGGATACTGACTGTGGGAGTGATCGGGATCGGGATACAGACTGTGGGAGTGATCGGGATCGGGATACAGACTGTGGGAGTGATCGGGATCGGGATACAGACTGTGGGAGAGATCAGGATACGGACTGTGGGAGTGATTGGGATACGGGCTGTGGGAGTGATCGGGATAGGGATACGGACTGTGGGAGTGATCGGGATACGGACTGTGGGAGAGATCGGGATACGGACTGTGGGAGTGATCGGGATCGGAATACGGACTGTGGGAGCGATCGGGATATGGACGGTGGGGGTTATCAGGGATTGGGATACGGACAGTGGAGTGATCGGGATACGGACTGTGGGAGTGATCGGGGATCGGGATACGGACTGTGGGAGTGATCGGGATACGGACTGTGGGTGTGATCGGGGATCGGGATACGGACTGTGGGAGTGATCGGGATACGGACTGTGGGAGTGATCGGGGATCGGGATACGGACTGTGGGAGTGATCGGGATACGGACTGTGGGAGTGATCGGGGATCGGGATACGGACTGTGGGAGTGATCGGGATACGGACTGTGGGAGTGATCGGGGATCGGGATACGGACTGTGGGAGTGATCGGGATACGGACTGTGGGTGTGATCGGGGATCGGGATACGGACTGTGGGAGTGATCGGGGTTCGGGATACGGACTGTGGGAGTGATCGGGGATGGGATACGGACTGTGGGAGAGATCGGGCTACGGACTGTGGGAGTGATCGTGGATGGGATACTGACTGTGGGAGAGATCGGGATACGGACTGTGGGAGAGATCGGGGATTGGGATACGGACTGTGGGAGTGATCGGGGATGGGATATAGGCTGTCGGAGAGATAGGGATACGGACTGTGGGAGTGATCGTGGATGGGATACTGACTGTGGGAGTGATTGGGATACGGACTGTGGGAGTGATCGGTGATGGGATACTGACTGTGGGAGTGATCGGGATACGGACTGTGGGAGCGATCGGGATACGAACTGTGGGAGTGATCGGGGATCGGGATAGGGTCTGTGGGAGTGATCGGGATACGGACTGTTGGAGAGAACGGGCAGCGGGATACGGACTGTGGGCGTGATCGGGATACGGACTGTGGGAGTGATCGGTGATAGGGATACAGACTGTGGGAGCGATCGGGATACGGACTGTGGGAGAGATCGGGGATTGGGATACGGACTGTGGGAGTGATCGGGGATAGGATACGGACTGTGGGAGTGATTGGGATACTGACTGTGGGAGTGATCGGTGATGGGATACTGACTGTGGGAGTGATCCGGATACGGACTGTGGGAGTGATCGGGAATCGGGATAGAGTCTGTGGGAGTGATCGGGATACGGATTGTTGGAGAGAACGGGCATCGGGATACGGACTGTGGGCGTGATCGGGGATGGGATACGGGCTGTGGGAGTTATCAGGATATGGACTGTGGGAGTGATCGGTGATCGGGATACAGACTGTGGGTGTGATCGGGTATCGGGTTACGGACTGTGGGAGAGATCGGGATACGCACTGCGGGAGTGATCAGGATACGGACTGTGGGAGTGAATGGGATCAGGATACGGACTGTGGGAGTGATCGTGGATTGGGATACGGACTGTGGGAGAGATCGGGGATCGGGATACGGACTATGGGAGAGATCGGGATACGGACTGTGTGAGTGATCGGGATACAGACTGTGGGAGTGTTCGGGGATCGGAGTACGGACTGTGGGAGAGATTGGGATACGGACTGTGGGAGTGATCGGGGATCGGGATACGGACTGTGGGTGTGATCGGGGATCGGGATACGGACTGTGGGAGAGATCGGGCATCGCGATACGGACTGTGGGAGTGATCGGGGATGGGATATGGGCTGTGGGAGAGATCGGGATACGGACTGTGGGAGTGATCGTGGATGGGATACTGACTGTGGGAGTGATCGGGATACGGACTGTGGGAGAGATCGGGGATTGGGATACGGACTGTGGGAGTGATCGGGGATGGGATATGGGCTGTCGGAGAGATCGGGATACGGACTGTGGGAGTGATCGTGGATGGGATACTGACTGTGGGGGTGATTGGGATAGGGACTGTGGGAGTGATCGGTGATGGGATACTGACTGTGGGAGTGATCGGGATACGGACTGTGGGAGCGATCGGGATACGAACTGTGGGAGTGATCGGGGATCGGGATAGGGTCAGTGGGAGTGATCGGGATATGGACTGTTGGAGAGAACGGGCATCGGGATACGGACTGTGGGCGTGATCGGGGATGGGATACTGTCTGTGGGAGTGATCGGGATACGGACTGTGGGAGTGATCGGTGATAGGGATACAGACTGTGGGAGCGATCGGGATACGGACTGTGGGAGAGATCGGGGATTGGGATACGGACTGTGGGAGTGATCGGGGATGGGATACGGACTGTGGGAGTGATTGGGATACTGACTGTGGGAGTGATCAGTGATGGGATACTGACTGTGGGAGTGATCCGGATACGGACTGTGGGAGCGATCGGGATAGGGTCTGTGGGAGTGATCGGGAATCGGGATAGGGTCTGTGGGAGTGATCGGGGATGGGATACGGGCTGTGGGAGTGATCGGGGATAGGGATACGGACTGTGGGAGAGATCAGGATACGGACTGTGGGAGCGATCAGGGATCGGGATATGGACTGTGGGAGTGATCGGGGTTTGGGAGACGGACTGTGGGAGAGATCGTGGATCCGGATACGGACTGTGGGAGTGATCGGGGATTGGGATACGGACTGTGGGAGTGATCGGTGATAGGGATACGTACTGTCGGAGTGAACGGTGATCGGGATACGGACTGTGGGAGTGATCGGGGATCGGGTTACGGACTGTGGGAGAGATCGGGATACGCACTGCGGGAGTGATCAGGATACGGACTGTGGGAGTGAATGGGATCAGGATATGGACTGTGGGAGTGATCGTGGATTGGGATACGGACTGTGGGAGAGATCGGGGATCGGGATACGGACTATGGGAGAGATCGGGATACGGACTGTGTGAGTGATCGGGATACAGACTGTGGGAGTGTTCGGGGATCGGGGTACGGACTGTGGGAGAGATTGGGATACGGACTGTGGGAGTGATCGGGGATCGGGATACGGACTGTGGGAGAGATTGGGATACGGACTGTGGGAGCGATCGGTGATCTGGATACAGACTGTGGGAGTGATCGGGATACGGACTGTGGGAGTGATCGGGGATGGGATACTGACTGTGGGAGTGATCGGGGATGGGATACGGACTGTGGGAGTTATCGGGATATGGACTATGGGAGTAATCGGTGATAGGGAGACAGACTGTGGGAGCGATTGGGATACGGACTGTGGGAGAGTTCGGGGATTCGGATACGGACTGTGGGAGTGATCGGGGATCGGGATACGGACTGTGGGAGTGATCAGGATATGGACGGTGGGAGCGATCGGTGATCTGGATACAGACTGTGGGAGTGATCGGGATACGGACTGTGGGAGTGATCGGAGATGGGATACTGACTGTGGGAGTGATCGGGGATGGGATACGGACTGTGGGAGTGATCGGGATATGGACTGTGGGAGGGATCGGGATACGCACTGTGGGCGTGATCGGGGATGGGATATGGGCGTGATCGGGATACGGACTGTTGGAGCGATTGGTGATCGGGATACGGACTATGGGAGAGATCGCGAATCGGAATATGGACTGTGGGAGCGATCGGGGATCAGGATACGGACTGTGGGAGAGATCGGGTTACGGACTGTGGGAGTGATCGTGGATTGGAATACGGACTGTGGGAGAGATCGGGGATCGGGATACAGACTGTGGGAGTTATCGGGATACGGACTGTGGGAGAGATCGGGGATCGGGATACGGACTGTGGGAGTTATCGGGATATGGACTTTGGGAGTAATCGGTGATAGGGAGACAGACTGTGGGAGCGATTGGGATACGGACTGTGGGAGAGTTCGGGGATTCGGATACGGACTGTGGGAGTGATCGGGGATCGGGATACGGACTGTGGGAGTGATCAGGATATGGACGGTGGGAGCGATCGGGGATCGGGATACGGACTGTGGGAGTGATCCGGGTTTGGGAGACGGACTGTTGGAGAGATCGTGGATCCGGATACGGACTGTGGGAGTGATCGGGGATTGGGATACAGACTGTGGGAGTGATCGGTGATAGGGATACGTACTGTGGGAGTGAACGGTGATCAGGAGACGGACTGTGGGAGATCGGGGATCGACTTACGGACTGTGGGAGCGATCCGGGTTTGGGATACGGACTGTGGGAGAGATCGTGGATCCGGATACGGATTGTGGGAGTGATCGGGGATTGGGATACGGACTGTGGGAGTGATCGGTGATCGGAAGACGGACTGTGGGAGATCGGGGATCGACTTACGGACTGTGGGAGCGATCCGGGTTTGGGATACGGACTGTGGGAGAGATCGTGGATCCGGATACGGACTGTGGGAGTGATCGGGGATTGGGATACGGACTGTGGGAGTGATCGGTGATGGGATACTGACTGTGGGAGTGATTGGGATACGGACTGTGGGAGCGATCAGGATACGAACTGTGGGAGTGATCGGGGATCGGGATAGGGTCTGTGGGAGTGATCGGGATACGGACTGTTGGAGAGAACGGGCATCGGGATACGGACTGTGGGCGTGATCGGGGATTGGGATACAGACTGTGGGAGTGATCGGTGATAGGGATATGTACTGTGGGAGTGAACGGTGATCGGGAGACGGACTGTGGGAGTGATCGGGTATCGTGTTACGGACTGTGGGAGAGATTGGAATACACACTGCGGGCGTGATCAGGATACGGACTGTGGGAGTGAATGGGATCAGGATACGGACTGTGGGAGTGATCGTGGATTGGGATACGGACTGTGGGAGAGATCGGGGATCCGGATACGAACTATGGGAGAGATCGGGATACGGACTGTGTGAGTGATCGGGATACAGACTGTGGGAGTGTTCGGGGATCGGGGTACGGACTGTAGGAGAGATTGGGATACGGACTGTGGGAGTGATCGGGGATCGGGATACGGACTGTGGGAGAGATTGGGATACGGACTGTGGGAGCGATCGGTGATCTGGATACAGACTGTGGGGGTATTCGGGATACGGACTGTGGGAGTGATCGGAGATGGGATACTGACTGTGGGAGTGATCGGGATACGGACTGTGGGAGTGATCGGAGATGGGATACTGCCTGTGGGAGTGATCGGGATCGGGATCCGGACTGTGGGAGCGATCGGGATACGCACTGTGGGCGTGATCGGGGATGGGATACGGGCTGTGTGAGTGATCAGGATACGGACTGTGGGAGCGATCGGTGATCGGGATACGTACTATGGGAGAGATCGCGAATCGGAATATGGACTGTGGGAGCGATCGGTGATCGGGATACGGACTGTGGGAGAGATCGGGGATCAGGATACGGACTGTGGGAGAGATCGGGTTACGGACTGTGGGAGAGTTCGGGGATTGGGATACGGACTGTGGGAGAGATTGGGGATCGGGATACAGACTGGGAGTTATCGGGATACGGACTGTGGGAGAGATCGGGGATCGGGATACGGACTGTGGGAGTGATCGGTGATAGGGATACAGACTGTGGGAGTGATCGGGATACGGACTGTGGGAGAGTTCGGGGATTGGGATACGGACTGTGGGAGTGATCGGGGATCGGGATACGGACTATGGGAGAGATCGGGATACGGACTGTGTGAGTGATCGGGATACAGACTGTGGGAGTGATCGGGGATCAGGGTACGGACTGTGGGAGAGATTGGGATACGGACTGTGGGAGTGATCGGGGATCGGGATACGGACTGTGGGAGTGATCAGGATCGGGATACGGGCTGTGGGAGTGATCGGGATACGGACTGTGGGAGTGATCGGGATTGGGATACGGACTGTGGGAGTGATCGGGATCGGGATACGGGCTGCAGGAGTGATCGGGATATGGACTGTGGGAGTGATCGGGGATCGGGATACGGACTGTGGGAGTGATCGGGATACGGACTGTGGGAGTGATCGGGATTGGGATACGGACTGTGGGAGTGATCGGGATCGGGATACGGTCTGTGGGAGTGATCGGGGATCGGGATACGGACTGTGGGAGTGATCGGGGATCGGGATACGGACTGTGGGAGAGATCGGGATACGGACTGTGGGTGTGATCGGGGATCGGGATACAGACTGTGGGAGAGATCGGGGATCGCGATACGGACTGTGGGAGTGATCGGGGATGGGATATGGGCTGTGGGAGAGATCGGGATACGGACTGTGGGAGTGATCGGGGATGGGATACGGACTGTGGGAGTGATCGGGATACGGACTGTGGGAGTGATCGTGGATGGGATACTGACTCTGGGAGTGATCGGGATACGGACTGTGGGAGCGATCGGGATACAAACTGTGGGAGTGATCGGGGATCGGGATAGGGTCTGTGGGAGTGATCGGGATATGGACTGTTGGAGAGAACGGGGATCGGGACACGGACTGTGGGCGTGATCAGGGATGGGATACGGACTATGGGAGCGATCAGGGATCTGGGTACGGACTGTGGGAGAGATCGGGGATCGGAATATGGACTGTGGGGGCGATCGGGGATCGGGATACAAACTGTGGGAGAGATCGAGATCCGGACTGTGGGAGAGATCGGGGATCAGGATCCGGACTGTGGGAGTGATCGGGATACGGACTGTGGGAGAGACGGGGATCAGGATACGGACTGTGGGAAAGATCGGGATACGGACTGTGGGAGAGATCGGGGATCGGGATATGGACTGTGGGAGTGATCGGTGATACGGATACAGACTTTGGGAGTGATCAGGATACGGACTGTGGGAGTGATCGGGGATCGGGATACGGACTGTGGGAGTGATCGGGTTTTGGGAGACGGACTGTGGGAGAGATCGTGGATCCGTATACCGTCTGTGGGAGTGATCGGTGATAGGGATACGTACTGTGGTAGTGAACGGTGATCGCGATACGGACTGTGGGAGTGATCGGTGATAGGGATACGTACTGTGGGAGTGAACGGTGATCGGGAGACTGACGGTGGGAGTGATAGGGATACGGACTGTGGGAGTGATCGGGGATCGGGATACGGACTGTGGGAGTGATCGGGATACGGACTGTGGGAGTGATCGGGGATTGAGATACGGACTGTGGTAGTGATTGGGATCGGGATACGGGCTGTGGGAGTGATCGGGATACAGACTGTGGGTGCGATCGGGATACGGGCTATGGGAGTGATCGGGATACGGACTGTGGGAGTGATCGGAGATCGGGAGACGGACTGTGGGAGTGATAGGGATACGGACTGTTGGAGTGATCGGTGATAGGGATACGTACTGTGCGAGTGAACGGTGATCGGGAGACGGACGGTGGGAGAGATCGGGATACGCACGGCGGGAGTGATCGGGATATGGACTGTGGGAGTGATCGGGATCGGGATACGGGCTGTGGGAATGTTCGGGATACGGGCTGTGGGAGAGATCTGGGATCGGGATACGGACTGTTTGAGTGATCGGGTCGGGATACGGGCTGTGGGAGTGATCGGGATACGGACTGTGGGAGCGATCGGGATACGGGCTGTGGGAGCGATCGGGATACGGGCTGTGGGAGTGATCGGGATACGGACTGTGGGAGCGATCGGGATACGGACTGTGGGAGTGATCGGGATCGGAATACGGACTGTGGGAGCGATCGGGATATGGACGCTGGGGGTTATCAGGGATTGGGATCCGGCAGTGGGAATGATCGGGACACGGACTGTGGGAGTGATCGGGGACCGGACGCGGACTGTGGGAGTGATCGGGAATCGGGATACGGACTGTGGGAGTGATCGGGGATCGGGATACGGACTGTTTGAGTGATCGGGTCGGGATACGGGCTGTGGGAGTGATCGGGATACGGACTGTGGGAGCGATCGGGATACGGGCTGTGGGAGCGATCGGGATACGGGCTGTGGGAGCGATCGGGATACGGGCTGTGGGAGCGATCGGGATACGGACTGTGGGAGTGATCGGGATCGGAATACGGACTGTGGTAGCGATCGGGATATGGACGCTAGGGGCTATCAGGGATTGGGATACGGACAGTGGGAATGATCGGGACACGGACTGTGGGAGTGATCGGGGACCGGATGCGGACTGTGGGAGTGATCGGGAATCGGGATACGGACTGTGGGAGTGATCGGGGATCGGGATACGGACTGTGGGAGAGATCGGGGATCGGGATACGGACTGAGGGAGAGATCGGGGATCGCGATACGGACTGTGGGAGTGATCGGGGATGGGATATGGGCTGTGGGAGAGATCGGGATACGGACTGTGGGAGTGATCGGGGATGGGATACGGACTGTGGGAGTGATCGGGATACGGACTGTGGGAGTGATCGGGATACGGACTGTGGGAGTGATCGTGGATGGGATACTGACTGTGGGAGTGATCGGGATCGGGATTCGGACTATGGGAGTGATCGGGGATCGGGTTACGGACTGTGGGAGTGATCGGGGTTTGGGAGACGGACTGTGGGAGAGATCGGGATACGGACTGTGGGTGTGATCGGGGATCGAGATACAGACTGCGGGAGTGATCGGGGATCCGGATACGGACTGAGGGAGAGATCGGGGATCGCGATACGGACTGTGGGAGTGATCGGGGATGGGATATGGATGTGGGAGAGATCGGGATACGGACTGTGGGAGTGATCGGGGATGGGATACGGACTGTGGGAGTGATTGGGATACGGACTGTGGGAGTGATCGGGATACGGACTGTGGGAGCGATCGGGATACAAACTGTGGGAGTGATCGGGGATCGGGATAGGGTCTGTGGGAGTGATCGGGATATGGACTGTTGGAGAGAACGGGGATCGGGACACGGACTGTGGGCGTGATCAGGGATGGGATACGGACTATGGGAGAGATCGGTGATCGGGATACAGACTGTGGGAGAGATCAGGGATCGGAATACGGACTGTGGGAGCGATCAGGGATCTGGGTACGGACTGTGGGAGAGATTGGGGATCGGAATATGGACTGTGGGGGCGATCGGGGATCGGGATACTGACTGTGGGAGTGATCAGGATACGGACTGTGGGAGTGATCAGGGATCGGGATACGGACAGTGGGAGAGATCGGGGATCGGGATATGGACTGTGGGAGTGATCGGTGATAGGGATACAGACTGTGGGAGTGATCAGGATACGAACTGTGGGAGTGATCGGGGATCGGGATACGGACTGTGGGAGTGATCGGGTTTTGGGAGACGGACTGTGGGAGAGATCGTGGATCCGTATACGGACTGTGGGAGTGATCGGAGATTGGGATACGGACTGTGGGAGTGATCGGTGATAGTGATACGTACTGTGGTAGTGAACGGTGATCGCGATACGGACTGTGGGAGTGATCGGTGATAGGGATACGTACTGTGGGAGTGAACGGTGATCGGGAGACGGACGGTGGGAGTGATAGGGATACGGACTGTGGGAGTGATCGGGGATCGGGATACGGACTGTGGGAGTGATCGGGATACGGACTGTGGGAGTGATCGGGGATCGGGATACGGACAGTGGGAGTGATCGGGATACGGACTGTGGGAATGATCGGGATACGGACTGTGGGAGAGATCGTGGATCTGGATACGGACTGTGGGAGTGATCGGGATACGGACTATGGGAGAGATCGGGATACGGACTGTGGGAGTGATCGGGATACGGACTGTGGGAATGATCGGGATACAGACTGTGGGAGTGATCGGGGATCGGGATACGGACTGTGGGAGTGATTGGGATACGGACTGTGGGAGAGATCGTGGATCTGGATACGGACTGTGGGAGTGATCGGGATACGGACTGTGGGAGTGATCGGGATACGGACTATGGGACAGATCGGGATACGGGCTGTGGGAGAGATCGGGATACGGACTGTGGGAGTGATCGGGATACGGTCTGTGGGAGAGATCGGGGATCTGGATACAGACTGTGGGAGTGATCGGGATACGGACTGTGGGAATGATCGGGATACGGACTATGGGAGAGATCGGGATACGGACTGTGGGAGAGATCGGGGATCGGTATACGGACTGTGGGAGAGATCGGGGATCAGGATACGGACTGTGGGAGTGATCGGGGATTGGGATACAGACTGTGGGAGAGATCGGATTTCGGGATATGGACTGTGGGAGTGACTGGGATACGGACTGTGGGTGTTATCGGGATCAGGATACGGACTGTGGGAGCGATCGGGATACGGACTGTGGGAGTGATCGGGGATTGGTCATACTGACTGTGGGAGTGATCGGTGATAGGGATACGGACTGTGGGAGTGATCGGGGATCGAGATACGGACTGTAGGAGTGATCGCGGATTGGGATACGGACTGTGGGAGTGATCGGGATACGGAATGTGGGAGTGATCGGGGATCGGGATACGGACTATGGGAGTGATCGGGATACGGACTGTGGTTGTGTTCGGGGATCGGGATACGGACTGTGGGAGAGATCGGGGATCCGGATACGGACTGTGGGAGTGATCGGGGATTGGGATAGGGACTGTGGGAGTGATCGGGGATCGGGATACTGGCTTTGGGAGTGATCGGGGATTGGGATACTGACTGTGGGAGTGATCGGGATACGGTCTGTGGGAGAGATCGGGGATCTGGATACAGACTGTGGGAGTGATCGGGATACGGACTGTGGGAATGATCGGGATACGGGCTGTGGGAGAGATCGGGGATCGGTATACGGACTGTGGGAGAGATCGGGGATCAGGATACGGACTGTGGGAGTGATCGGGATACGGACTGTGGGAGTGATCGGGATCGGGATACGGACTGTGGGAGCGATCGGGATACGGACTGTGGGAGTGATCGGGATATGGACTGTGGGAGTGATCGGGGATTGGGATGCGGACTGTGGGAGTGATCAGGATACGGACTGTGGGAGTGATCGGGGACAGGATACCGGCTGTGGGAGTGATCGGGGATCGGGATACGGACTGTGGGACAGATCGGGATACGGACTGTGGGTGTGATCAGGGATCGTGATACGGACTGTGGGAGTGATCGGGGACCGGGATACGGACTGTGGGAGAGATCGGGAATCGCGATACAGACTGTGGGAGTGATCGGGGATGGGATATGGGCTGTGGGAGAGATCGGGATACGGACTGTGGGAGTGATCGGGATGGGATACTGACTGTGGGAGTGATCGGGATACGGACTGTGTGAGTGATCGGGGATCGGGATAGGGTCTGTGGGAATGATCGGGATACGGACTGTTGGAGAGAACGGGGATCGGGATACAGACTGTAGGAGTGATCGGGATCGGGATACGGACTGTGGGAGCGATCGGGATACGGACTGTGGGAGTGATCGGGATCGGAATATGGACTGTGGGAGCGATCGGGATATGGACGGTGGGCGTTATCAGGGATTGGGATACGGACAGTGGGAGTGATCGGGGTACGGACTGTGGGAGTGATCGGGGTAGGGATACTGACTGTGGGAGTGATCGGGATACGGAGTGTGGGAGCGATCGGGATACGAACTGTGGGAGTGATCGGGGATCGGGCTAGGGTCTGTGGGAGTGATCAGGATACGGACTGTTGGAGAGAACGGGAATCGGGATACGGACTGTGGGAGCGATCGGGGATGGGATACGGGCTGTGGGAGTGATCGGGATACGGACTGTGGGAGCGATCGGTGATCGGGATACGTACTATGGGAGAGATCGCAAATCGGAATATGGACTGTGGGAGCGATCGGGGATCAGGATACGGACTGTGGGAGAGATCGGGGATCAGGATACGGACTGTGGGAGAGATTGGGTTACGGACTGTGGGAGTGATCGTGGATTGGGATACGGATTGTGGGAGAGATCGGGGATCGGGATACGGACTGTGGGAGTTATCGGGATACAGACTGTGGGAGAGATCGGGGATCGGGATACGGACTGTGGGAGTTATCGGGATACGGACTATGGGAGTGATCGGTGTTAGGGATACAGACTGTGGGAGCGATCGGGATACGGACTGTGTGAGAGTTCGGGGATTGGGATACGGACTGTGGGAGAGATCAGGGATCAGGATACGGACTGTGGGAGAGATCGGGATACGGATTGTGGGAGTGATCGTGGATTGGGATACGGACTGTGGGAGAGATCGGGGATCGGGATACGGACTGTGGGAGTTATCGGGATACGGACTGTGGGAGAGATCGGGGATCGGGATACGGACTGTGGGAGTTATCGGGATACGGACTATGGGAGTGATTGGTGATAGGGATACAGACTGTGGGAGCGATCGGGATACGGACTGTGGGAGTGATCGGGGATCGGGATACGGATTGTGGGAGTGATCAGGATACGGACTGTGGGAGTGATCGGGGATTGGGATACGGACTGTGGGAGTGATCGGTGATAGGGATACGTACTGTGGGAGTGAACGGTGATCGGGAGACGGACTGTGGGAGATCGGGGATCGACTTACGGACTGTGGGAGCGATCCGGGTTTGGGATACGGACTGTGGGAGAGATCGTGGATCCGGATACGGACTGTGGGAGTGATCGGGGATTGGGATACGGACTGTGGGAGTGATCGGTGATGGGGATACGTATTGCGGGAGTGAACGGTGATCAGGATACGGACTGTGGGAGTGATTGGGGATCGGGTTACGGACTGTGGGAGCGATCGGGGATTGGGATACGGACTGTGGGAGCGATCAGTGATAGGGATACAGACTGTGGGAGTGATCGGGAATCGGGATACGGTCTGTGGGAGAGATCGTGATACGCACTGCGGGAGTGATCAGGATACGGACTGTGGGAGTGAATGGGATCAGGATACGGACTGTGGGAGCGATCGGTGATCTGGATACGGACTGTGGGAGTGATCGTGGATTGGGATACGGACTGTGGGAGTTATCGGGATACGGACTGTGGGAGTGATCGGGGATCGGGATACGGAATATGGGAGAGATCGGTTGGGATACGGACTGTGGGAGAGATCGGGGATCGGGATACGGACTGTGGGAGTTATCAGGATACGGACTGTGGGAGTGATCGGGGATCGGGATACGGAATATGGGAGAGATCGGGATACGGACTGTGTGAGTGATCGGGATACAGACTGTGGGAGTGATCGGGGATCAGGGTACAGACTGAGGGAGAGATTGGGATATGGACTGTGGGAGTGATCGGGGATCGGGATACGGACTGTGGGAGTGATCAGGATCGGGATACGGGCTGTGGGAGTGATCGGGATACGGACTGTGGGAGTGATCGGGTTCAGGATACGGACTGTGGGAGTGATCGGGATCAGGATACGGGCTGCGGGAGTGATTGGGATATGGACTGTGGGAGTGATCGGGGATCGGGATACGGACTGTGGAAGTGATCGGGATACCGACTGTGGGAGTGATTGGGATACGGACTGTGGGAGTGATCGGGGATCAGAATACGGACTGTGGGAGCGATCGGGACATGGACGGTCGGAGTTGTCGGGGATTGGGATACGGACTGTGGGAGTGATCGGGATACGGACTGTGGGAGTGATCGGGGATTGGGATGCGGACTGTGGGAGTGATCAGGATACGGACTGTGGGAGTGATCGGGGACAGGATCCGGACTGTGGGAGTGATTGGGGATCGGGATACGGACTGTGGGACTGATCGGGATACGGACTGTGGGTGTGATCAGGGATCGTGATACGGACTGTGGGAGTGATCGGGGATCGGGATACGGACTGTGGGAGAGATCGGGGATCGCGATACAGACTGTGGGAGTGATCGGGGATGGGATATGGGCTGTGGGAGAGATCGGGATACGGACTGTGGGAGTGATCGGGGATGGGATACTGACTGTGGGAGTGATCGGGATACGGACTGTGGGAGTGATCGGGGATGGGATACTGACTGTGGGAGTGATCGGGAAACGGAGTGTGGGAGCGATCGGGATACGAACTGTGGGAGTGATCGGGGATCGGGATAGGGTCTGTGGGAGTGATCGGGATATGGACTGTTGGAGAGAACGGGGATCGGGATACAGACTGTGGGAGTGATCGGGATCGGAATACGGACTGTGGGAGCGATCGGGATATGGACGGTGGGGGTTATCAGGGATTGGGATACGGACAGTGGGAGTGATTGTGATACGGACTGTGGGAGTGATCGGGGTTGGGATACTGACTGTGGGAGTGATCGGGATACGGAGTGTGGGAGCGATCGGGATACGAACTGTGGGAGTGATCGGGGATCGAGCTAGGGTCTGTGGGAGTGTTCGGGAGACAGACTGTTGGAGAGAAAGGGGATCGGGATACGGACTGTGGGAGCGATCGTGGATGGGATACGGGCTGTGGGAGTGATCGGGATACGGACTGTGGGAGCGATCGGGGATCGGGATAAAGACTGTGGGAGAGATCGGGATACGGACTGTGGGAGAGATCGGGGATCGGTATACGGACTGTGGGAGCGATCGGGATACGGACTGTGGGAGTGATCGGGGATCGGGATACGGACTGTGGGAGCGATCGGGATACGGTCTGTGGGAGTGATCGGGATCAAAATACGGACTTTGGGAGCGATCGGGATATGGATGGTGGGGGTTATCAGGGATTGGGATACGGACAGTGGGAGTGATCGTGATACGGACTGTGGGAGTGATTGGGGATTGGGATGCGGACTGTGGGAGTGATCAGGATACGGACTGTGGGAATGATCGGGGACCTGATACGGACTGTGGGAGTGATCGGGGATCGGGTTACGGACTGTGGGTGTGATCGGGATACGCACTGTGGGAGTGATCGGGGATGGGATACAGACTGTGGGAGTAATCGGGATACGGACTGTGGGAGAGATCGGGAATGGGATACGGACTGTGGGAGCGATCGGGATACGGACTGTGGGAGTGATCGGGGATTGGGATGCGGACTGTGGGAGTGATCGGGATACGGACTGTGGGAGTGATCGGGGACCTGATACGGACTGTGGGAGAGATCGGGGATCGCGATACGGACTGTGGGAGTGATCGGGGATGGGATATGGGCTGTGGGAGTGATCGGGATACGGACTGTGGGAGTGATCGGGGATGGGATACTGACTGTGGGAGTGATCGGGAAACGGACTGTGGGAGTGATCGGGATACGGACTGTGGGAGTGATCGGGGATGCGATACTGACTGTGGAAGTGATCGGATTACGGAGTGTGGGAGCGATCGGGAAACGAACTGTGGGAGTGATCGGGGATCGGGATAGGGTCTGTGGGAATGATCGGGATACGTACTGTTGGAGAGAACGGGGATCGGGATACGGACTGTGGGCGTGATATGGGATGGGATACGGACTGTGGGAGCGATCGGTGATCGGGATACGGACTGTGGGAGAGATCAGGGATCTGGATAGGGACTGTGGGAGCAATCAGGGATCTGGGTACGGACTGTGGGAGAGATCGAGGATCGGAATACGGACTGTGGGGACGATCGGGGATCGGGATACTGACTGTGGGAGAGATCGAGATCCGGACTGTGGGAGAGATCGGGGATCAGGATACGGACTGTGGGAGTGATCGGGATACGGACTGTGGGAGAGATCAAGGATCGGAATACGGACTGTGGGAGCAATCAGGGATCTGGGTACGGACTGTGGGAGAGATCGGGGATCAGGATATGGACTGTGGGAGAGGTTGGGATACGGACTGTGGGAGAGATCGGGGATCGGGATAAAGACTGTGGGAGTGATCGGGATATGGACTGTGGGAGAGATCGGGATACGGACTGTGGGAGAGATCGGGGATCGGTATACGGACTGTGGGAGCGATCGGGATACGGACTGTGGGAGAGATCGGGGATCGGGATACGGACTGTGGGGGTGATCGGGATCGGGATACGGTCTGTGGGGGTGATCGGGATCGGGATACGGACTGTGGGAGCGATCGGGATACGGACTGTGGGAGTGATCGGGATCGGAATACGGACTGTGGGAGCGATCGGGATATGGACGGTGGGGGTTATCGGATTGAGATACGGACAGTGGGAGTGATCGTGATACGGACTGTGGGAGTGATTGGGGATTGGGATGCGGACTGTGGGAGTGATCAAGATACGGACTGTGGGAATGATCGGTGACCTGATACGGACTGTGGGAGAGATCGGGGATCGCGATACGGACTGTGGGAGTGATCGGGGATGGGATATGGGCTGTGGGAGAGATCGGGATACAGACTGTGGGAGTGATCGGGGATGGGATACTGACTGTGGGAGTGATCGGGAAACGGACTGTGGGAGTGATTGGGATACGGACTGTGGGAGTGATCGGGGATGCGATACTGACTGTGGAAGTGATCGGATTACGGAGTGTGGGAGCGATCGGGAAACGAACTGTGGGAGTGATCGGGGATCAGGATAGGGTCTGTGGGAATGATTGGGATACGTACTGTTGGAGAGAACGGGGATCGGGATACGGACTGTGGGCGTGATATGGGATGGGATACGGACTGTGGGAGCGATCGGTGATCGGGATACGGACTGTGGGAGAGATCAGGGATCGGGATACGGACTGTGGGAGCGATCAGGGATCTGGGTACGGACTGTGGGAGAGATCGGGGATCGGAATACGGACTGTGGGGACGATTGGGGATCGGGATACTGACTGTGGGAGAGATCGAGATCCGGACTGTGGGAGAGATCGGGGATCAGGATACGGACTGTGGGAGTGATCGGGATACGCACTGTGGGAGAGATCAAGGATCGGAATACGGACTGTGGGAGCAATCAGGGATCTGGGTACGGACTGTGGGAGTGATTGGGGATTGGGATGCGGACTGTGGGAGAGATCAGGATACGGACTGTGGGAATGATCGGGGACCTGATACGGACTGTGGGAGTGATCGGGGATCGGGTTACGGACTGTGGGTGTGATCGGGATACGCACTGTGGGAGTGATCGGGGATGGGATACAGACTGTGGGAGTAATCGGGATACGGACTGTGGGAGAGATCGGGAATGGGATACGGACTGTGGGAGCGATCGGGATTCGGACTGTGGGAGTGATCGGGGATTGGGATGCAGACTGTGGGAGTGATCAGGATAAGGACTGTGGGAATGATCGGGGACCTGATACGGACTGTGGGAGTGATCGGGGATCGGGATACGGACTGTGGGTATGATCGGGATACGCACTGTGGGAGTGATCGGGGATGGGATACGGACTGTGGGAGTTATCGGGACACGGACTGTGGGAGTGATCAGGAAACGAACTGTGGGAGTGATTCGGGATAGGGTCTGTGGGAATGATCGGGATACGTACTGTTGGAGAGAACTGTGGATACGGACTGTGGGCGTGATCGGGGATGGGATACTGATTGTGGGTGTGATCAGGGATCGTGATACGGACTGTGGGAGTGATCGGGGATCGGGATACGGACTGTGGGAGAGATCGGGGATCGCGATACAGACTGTGGGAGTGATCGGGGATGGGATATGGGCTGTGGGAGAGATCGGGATACGGACTGTGGGAGTGATCGGGGATGGGATACTGACTGTGGGAGTGATCGGGATACGGACTGTGGGAGTGATCGGGGATGGGATACTGACTGTGGGAGTGATCGGGAAACGGAGTGTGGGAGCGATCGGGATACGAACTGTGGGAGTGATCGGGGATCGGGATAGGGTCTGTGGGAGTGATCGGGATATGGACTGTTGGAGAGAACGGGGATCGGGATACAGACTGTGGGAGTGATCGGGATCGGAATACGGACTGTGGGAGCGATCGGGATATGGACGGTGGGGGTTATCAGGGATTGGGATACGGACAGTGGGAGTGATTGTGATACGGACTGTGGGAGTGATCGGGGTTGGGATACTGACTGTGGGAGTGATCGGGATACGGAGTGTGGGAGCGATCGGGATACGAACTGTGGGAGTGATCGGGGATCGAGCTAGGGTCTGTGGGAGTGTTCGGGAGACAGACTGTTGGAGAGAAAGGGGATCGGGATACGGACTGTGGGAGCGATCGGGGATGGGATACGGGCTGTGGGAGTGATCGGGATACGGACTGTGGGAGCGATCGGGGATCGGGATAAAGACTGTGGGAGAGATCGGGATACGGACTGTGGGAGAGATCGGGGATCGGTATACGGACTGTGGGAGCGATCGGGATACGGACTGTGGGAGTGATCGGGGATCGGGATACGGACTGTGGGAGCGATCGGGATACGGTCTGTGGGAGTGATCGGGATCAAAATACGGACTTTGGGAGCGATCGGGATATGGATGGTGGGGGTTATCAGGGATTGGGATACGGACAGTGGGAGTGATCGTGATACGGACTGTGGGAGTGATTGGGGATTGGGATGCGGACTGTGGGAGTGATCAGGATACGGACTGTGGGAATGATCGGGGACCTGATACGGACTGTGGGAGTGATCGGGGATCGGGTTACGGACTGTGGGTGTGATCGGGATACGCACTGTGGGAGTGATCGGGGATGGGATACAGACTGTGGGAGTAATCGGGATACGGACTGTGGGAGAGATCGGGAATGGGATACGGACTGTGGGAGCGATCGGGATACGGACTGTGGGAGTGATCGGGGATTGGGATGCGGACTGTGGGAGTGATCAGGATAAGGACTGTGGGAATGATCGGGGACCTGATACGGACTGTGGGGGTGATCGGGGATCGGGATACGGACTGTGGGTATGATCGGGATACGCACTGTGGGAGTGATCGGGGATGGGATACGGACTGTGGGAGTTATCGGGACACGGACTGTGGGAGTGATCAGGAAACGAACTGTGGGAGTGATTCGGGATAGGGTCTGTGGGAATGATCGGGATACGTACTGTTGGAGAGAACTGTGGATACGGACTGTGGGCGTGATCGGGGATGGGATACTGATTGTGGGAGCGATCGGTGATCGGGATACGGACTGTGGGAGAGATCGGGGATCAGGATACGGACTGTGGGAGTGATCGGGATACGGACTGTGGGAGAGATCAAGGATCGGAATACGGACTGTGGGAGCAATCAGGGATCTGGGTACGGACTGTGGGAGAGATCGGGGATCAGGATATGGACTATGGGAGAGGTTGGGATACGGACTGTGGGAGAGATCGGGGATCGGGATAAAGACTGTGGGAGTGATCGGGATACGGACTGTGGGAGAGATCGGGATACGGACTGTGGGAGAGATCGGGGATCGGTATACGGACTGTGGGAGCGATCGGGATACGGACTGTGGGAGAGATCGGGGATCGGGATACGGACTGTGGGAGCGATCGGGATACGGTCTGTGGGGGTGATCGGGATCGGGATATGGACTGTGGGAGCAATCGGGATACGGACTGTGGGAGTGATCGGAATACGGACTGTGGGAGCGATCGGGATATGGACGGTGGGGGTTATCGGATTGGGATACGGACAGTGGGAGTGATCGTGATACTGACTGTGGGAGTGATCGGGGATTGGGATGCGGACTGTGGGAGTGATCAGGATACGGACTGTGGGAATGATCGGGGACCTGATACGGACTGTGGGAGAGATCGGGGATCGCGATACGGACTGTGGGAGTGATCGGGGATGGGATATGGGCTGTGGGAGTGATCGGGATACGGACTGTGGGAGTGATCGGGGATGGGATACTGACTGTGGGAGTGATCGGGATACGGACTGTGGGAGTGATCGGGATACGGACTGTGGGAGTGATCGGGATACGGTCTGTGGGGGTGATCGGGATCGGGATATGGACTGTGGGAGCAATCGGGATACGGACTGTGGGAGTGATCGGAATACGGACTGTGGGAGCGATCGGGATATGGACGGTGGGGGTTATCGGATTGGGATACGGACAGTGGGAGTGATCGTGATACTGACTGTGGGAGTGATCGGGGATTGGGATGCGGACTGTGGGAGTGATCAGGATACGGACTGTGGGAATGATCGGGGACCTGATACGGACTGTGGGAGAGATCGGGGATCGCGATACGGACTGTGGGAGTGATCGGGGATGGGATATGGGCTGTGGGAGTGATCGGGATACGGACTGTGGGAGTGATCGGGGATGGGATACTGACTGTGGGAGTGATCGGGAAACGGACTGTGGGAGTGATCGGGATACGGACTGTGGGAGTGATCGGGGATGCGATACTGACTGTGGAAGTGATCGGATTACGGAGTGTGGGAGCGATCCGGAAACGAACTGTGGGAGTGATCGGGGATCGGGATAGGGTCTGTGGGAATGATCGGGATACATACTGTTGGAGAGAACGGGGATCGGGATACGGACTGTGGGCGTGATACGGGATGGGATACGGACTGTGGGAGCGATCGGTGATCGGGATACGGACTGTGGGAGAGATCAGGGATCTGGATAGGGACTGTAGGAGCGATCAGGGATCTGGGTACGGACTGTGGGAGAGATCGAGGATCGGAATACAGACTGTGGGGACGATCGGGGATCGGGATACTGACTGTGGGAGAGATCGAGATCCGGACTGTGGGAGAGATCGGGGATCAGGATACGGACTGTGGGAGTGATCGGGATACGGACTGTGGGAGAGATCAAGGATCGGAATACGGACTGTGGGAGCAATCAGGGATCTGGGTACGGACTGTGGGAGAGATCGGGGATCAGGATATGGACTGTGGGAGAGGTTGGGATACGGACTGTGGGAGAGATCGGGGATCGGGATAAAGACTGTGGGAGTGATCGGGATATGGACTGTGGGAGAGATCGGGATACGGACTGTGGGAGAGATCGGGGATCGGTATACGGACTGTGGGAGCGATCGGGATACGGACTGTGGGAGAGATCGGGGATCGGGATACGGACTGTGGGGGTGATCGGGATCGGGATACGGTCTGTGGGGGTGATCGGGATCGGGATACGGACTGTGGGAGCGATCGGGATACGGACTGTGGGAGTGATCGGGATCGGAATACGGACTGTGGGAGCGATCGGGATATGGACGGTGGGGGTTATCGGATTGAGATACGGACAGTGGGAGTGATCGTGATACGGACTGTGGGAGTGATTGGGGATTGGGATGCGGACTGTGGGAGTGATCAAGATACGGACTGTGGGAATGATCGGTGACCTGATACGGACTGTGGGAGAGATCGGGGATCGCGATACGGACTGTGGGAGTGATCGGGGATGGGATATGGGCTGTGGGAGAGATCGGGATACAGACTGTGGGAGTGATCGGGGATGGGATACTGACTGTGGGAGTGATCGGGAAACGGACTGTGGGAGTGATTGGGATACAGACTGTGGGAGTGATCGGGGATGCGATACTGACTGTGGAAGTGATCGGATTACGGAGTGTGGGAGCGATCGGGAAACGAACTGTGGGAGTGATCGGGGATCAGGATAGGGTCTGTGGGAATGATTGGGATACGTACTGTTGGAGAGAACGGGGATCGGGATACGGACTGTGGGCGTGATATGGGATGGGATACGGACTGTGGGAGCGATCGGTGATCGGGATACGGACTGTGGGAGAGATCAGGGATCGGGATACGGACTGTGGGAGCGATCAGGGATCTGGGTACGGACTGTGGGAGAGATCGGGGATCGGAATACGGACTGTGGGGACGATTGGGGATCGGGATACTGACTGTGGGAGAGATCGAGATCCGGACTGTGGGAGAGATCGGGGATCAGGATACGGACTGTGGGAGTGATCGGGATACGCACTGTGGGAGAGATCAAGGATCGGAATACGGACTGTGGGAGCAATCAGGGATCTGGGTACGGACTGTGGGAGAGATCGGGGATCAGGATATGGACTGTGGGAGAGGTTGGGATACGGACTGTGGGAGAGATCGGGGATCGGGATAAAGACTGTGGGAGTGATCGGGATACGGACTGTGGGAGAGATCGGGATACGGACTGTGGGAGAGATCGGGGATCGGTATACGGACTGTGGGAGCAATCGGGATACGGACTGTGGGAGAGATCGGGGATCGGGATACGGACTGTGGGAGCGATCGGGATACGGTCTGTGGGGGTGATCGGGATCGGGATACGGACTGTGGGAGCAATCGGGATACGGACTGTGGGAGTGATCGGGATCGGAATACGGACTGTGGGAGCGATCGGGATATGGACGGTGGGGTTATCGGATTGGGATACGGACAGTGGGAGTGATCGTGATACTGACTGTGGGAGTGATCGGGGATTGGGATGCGGACTGTGGGAGTGATCAGGATACGGACTGTGGGAATGATCGGGGACCTGATACGGACTGTGGGAGAGATCGGGGATCGCGATCCGGACTGTGGGAGTGATCGGGGATGGGATATGGGCTGTGGGAGAGATCGGGATACGGACTGTGGGAGTGATCGGGGATGGGATACTGACTGTGGGAGTGATCGGGATACGGACTGTGGGAGTGATCGGGATACGGACTGTGCGAGAGATCGGGGATCAGGATACGGACTGTGGGAGTGATCGGGATACGGACTGTAGGAGAGATCGGGGATCGGGTTACGGACTGTGGGAGCGATCGGGATACGGACTGTGGGAGTGATCGGGGATCGGGATACGGACTGTGGGAGCGATCGGTGATCGGGATACGGACTGTGGGAGCGATCAGGGATCTGGGTACGGACTGTGGGAGTGATCGGTGATGGGATACTGACTGTGGGAGAGATCGAGATACGGACTGTGGGAGAGATCGGGGATCAGGATACGGACTGTGGGAGTGATCGGGATACGGACTGTGGGAGAGATCAGGGATCGGGATACGGACTGTGGGACTGATTGGGATACGGACTGTGGGAGTGATCGGAGTTCGGGATACGGACTGTGGGAGTGATCGGGGATTGGGATACGGACTGTGGGAGTGATCGGGGATCGGGATACGGACTGTGGGAGTGATCGGGGATTGGGATACTGACTGTGGGAGTGATCGGGGATCGGGGTACGGACTGTGGGAGTGATCGGAAAACGGACTGTGGGAGTGGTCGGGGATCGGGATACGGACTGTGAGACTGATCGGGATACGGACTGTGGGTGTGATCGGGGATCGGGATACGGACTCTGGGAGAGATCGGGATACGGACTATGGGAGTGATCGGGGATCGGGATACGGACTGTGGGAGTGGTCGGGATACAGACTGTGGGAGAGATCGGGGATCGGGATACCGACTGTGGGAGTGATCGGGATACGGACTGTGGGAGTGATCGGGGATCGGGATACGGAGTGTGGGTGTGATCGGGATATGGACTGTCGGAGTGATCAGGATACGGACTGTGGGAGAGATCGGTGATCGGGATACGGACTGTGGGAGTGAATGGGATCAGGATACGGACTGTGGGAGTGATCAGGGATCCGGATCCGGACTGTGGGAGAGATCGGGGATCGGGATATGGACTGTGGGAGTGATCGGGATAAGGACTGTGGGAGAGATCGGGGATCGGGATACGGACTGTGGGAGTGATCGGGGATTAGGATACGGACTGTGGGAGTGATCGGGATACAGACTGTGGGAGTGATCGGGATACGGACTGTGGGAGTGATCGGGAATCGGGATATGGACTGTGGGAGTAATCGGGATACAGACTGTGGGAGTGATCGGGGATCGGGATACTGACTGTGGGAGTGTTCGGGGATCGGGATACGGACTGTGGGAGTAATTGGGATACGGATTGTGGGAGAGATCGGGGATCGGGATACGGACTGTAGAAATGATCAGGGATCGGGATACGGACTGTGGGAGTGATCGGGATACGTACTGTGGGAGTGATCGGGATACGGACTGTGGGAGTGATCGGGGATCGGGATACGGACTGTGGGAGAGTTCGGGATACGGACTGTGGGAGAGATCGGGGATCGGGATACGGAGTGTGGGTGTGATCGGGATATGGACTGTCGGAGTGATCAGGATACGGACTGTGGGAGAGATCGGTGATCGGGATACGGACTGTGGGAGTGAATGGGATCAGGATACGGACTGTGGGAGTGATCAGGGATCCGGATCCGGACTGTGGGAGAGATCGGGGATCGGGATATGGACTGTGGGAGTGATCGGGATAAGGACTGTGGGAGAGATCGGGGATCGGGATACGGACTGTGGGAGTGATCGGGGATTAGGATACGGACTGTGGGAGTGATCGGGATACAGACTGTGGGAGAGTTCGGGATACGGACTGTGGGAGAGATCGGGGATCGGGATACCGACTGTGGGAGCGATCGGGATATGGATGGTGGGGTTATCGGATTGGGATACGGACAGTGGGAGTGATCGTGATACTGACTGTGGGAGTGATCGGGGATTGGGATGCGGACTGTGGGAGTGATCAGGATACGGACTGTGGGAATGATCGGGGACCTGATATGGACTGTGGGAGAGATCGGGGATCGCGATCCGGACTGTGGGAGTGATCGGGGATGGGATATGGGCTGTGGGAGAGATCGGGATACGGACTGTGGGAGTGATCGGGGATGGGATACTGACTGTGGGAGTGATCGGGATACGGACTGTGGGAGTGATCGGGATACGGACTGTGCGAGAGATCGGGGATCAGGATACGGACTGTGGGAGTGATCGGGATACGGACTGTAGGAGAGATCGGGGATCGGGTTACGGACTGTGGGAGCGATCGGGATACAGACTGTGGGAGTGATCGGGGATCGGGATACGGACTGTGGGAGTGATCGGGATACGGACTGTAGGAGAGATCGGTGATCGGGATACGGACTGGAGGGGTGATCGGGATACGGACTGTGGGAGCGATCGGTGATCGGGATACGGACTGTGGGAGCGATCAGGGATCTGGGTACGGACTGTGGGAGTGATCGGTGATGGGATACTGACTGTGGGAGAGATCGAGATACGGACTGTGGGAGAGATCGGGGATCAGGATACGGACTGTGGGAGTGATCGGGATACGGACTGTGGGAGAGATCAGGGATCGGGATACGGACTGTGGGACTGATTGGGATACGGACTGTGGGAGTGATCGGAGTTCGGGATACGGACTGTGGGAGTGATCGGGGATTGGGATACGGACTGTGGGAGTGATCGGGGATCGGGATACTGACTGTGGGAGTGATCGGGGATCGGGGTACGGACTGTGGGAGTGATCGGAAAACGGACTGTGGGAGTGGTCGGGGATCGGGATACGGACTGTGAGACTGATCGGGATACGGACTTTGGGTGTGATCGGGGATCGGGATACGGACTCTGGGAGAGATCGGGATACGGACTATGGGAGTGATCGGGGATCGGGATACGGACTGTGGGAGTGGTCGGGATACAGACTGTGGGAGAGATCGGGGATCGGGATACCGACTGTGGGAGTGATCGGGATACGGACTGTGGGAGTGATCGGGGATCGGGATACGGAGTGTGGGTGTGATCGGGATATGGACTGTCGGAGTGATCAGGATACGGACTGTGGGAGAGATCGGTGATCGGGATACGGACTGTGGGAGTGAATGGGATCAGGATACGGACTGTGGGAGTGATCAGGGATCCGGATCCGGACTGTGGGAGAGATCGGGGATCGGGATATGGACTGTGGGAGTGATCGGGATAAGGACTGTGGGAGCGATCGGTGATCGGGATACGGACTGTGGGAGCGATCAGGGATCTGGGTACGGACTGTGGGAGTGATCGGTGATGGGATACTGACTGTGGGAGAGATCGAGATACGGACTGTGGGAGAGATCGGGGATCAGGATACGGACTGTGGGAGTGATCGGGATACGGACTGTGGGAGAGATCAGGGATCGGGATACGGACTGTGGGACTGATTGGGATACGGACTGTGGGAGTGATCGGAGTTCGGGATACGGACTGTGGGAGTGATCGGGGATTGGGATACGGACTGTGGGAGTGATCGGGGATCGGGATACTGACTGTGGGAGTGATCGGGGATCGGGGTACGGACTGTGGGAGTGATCGGAAAACGGACTGTGGGAGTGGTCGGGGATCGGGATACGGACTGTGAGACTGATCGGGATACGGACTGTGGGTGTGATCGGGGATCGGGATACGGACTCTGGGAGAGATCGGGATACGGACTATGGGAGTGATCGGGGATCGGGATACGGACTGTGGGAGTGGTCGGGATACAGACTGTGGGAGAGATCGGGGATCGGGATACCGACTGTGGGAGTGATCGGGATACGGACTGTGGGAGTGATCGGGGATCGGGATACGGAGTGTGGGTGTGATCGGGATATGGACTGTCGGAGTGATCAGGATACGGACTGTGGGAGAGATCGGTGATCGGGATACGGACTGTGGGAGTGAATGGGATCAGGATACGGACTGTGGGAGTGATCAGGGATCCGGATCCGGACTGTGGGAGAGATCGGGGATCGGGATATGGACTGTGGGAGTGATCGGGATAAGGACTGTGGGAGAGATCGGGGATCGGGATACGGACTGTGGGAGTGATCGGGGATTAGGATACGGACTGTGGGAGTGATCGGGATACAGACTGTGGGAGTGATCGGGATACGGACTGTGGGAGTGATCGGGAATCGGGATATGGACTGTGGGAGTAATCGGGATACAGACTGTGGGAGTGTTCGGGGATCGGGATACGGACTGTGGGAGTAATTGGGATACGGACTGTGGGAGAGATCGGGGATCGGGATACGGACTGTAGAAATGATCAGGGATCGGGATACGGACTGTGGGAGTGATCGGGATACGTACTGTGGGAGTGATCGGGATACGGACTGTGGGAGTGATCGGGGATCGGGATACGGACTGTGGGAGAGTTCGGGATACGGACTGTGGGAGAGATCGGGGATCGGGATACCGACTGTGGGAGCGATCGGGATATGGATGGTGGGGTTATCGGATTGGGATACGGACAGTGGGAGTGATCGTGATACTGACTGTGGGAGTGATCGGGGATTGGGATGCGGACTGTGGGAGTGATCAGGATACGGACTGTGGGAATGATCGGGGACCTGATACGGACTGTGGGAGAGATCGGGGATCGCGATCCGGACTGTGGGAGTGATCGGGGATGGGATATGGGCTGTGGGAGAGATCGGGATACGGACTGTGGGAGTGATCGGGGATGGGATACTGACTGTGGGAGTGATCGGGATACGGACTGTGGGAGTGATCGGGATACGGACTGTGCGAGAGATCGGGGATCAGGATACGGACTGTGGGAGTGATCGGGATACGGACTGTAGGAGAGATCGGGGATCGGGTTACGGACTGTGGGAGCGATCGGGATACAGACTGTGGGAGTGATCGGGGATCGGGATACGGACTGTGGGAGTGATCGGGATACGGACTGTAGGAGAGATCGGTGATCGGGATACGGACTGGAGGGGTGATCGGGATACGGACTGTGGGAGTGATCGGGGATCGGGATACGGACTGTGGGAGCGATCGGTGATCGGGATACGGACTGTGGGAGCGATCAGGGATCTGGGTACGGACTGTGGGAGTGATCGGTGATGGGATACTGACTGTGGGAGAGATCGAGATACGGACTGTGGGAGAGATCGGGGATCAGGATACGGACTGTGGGAGTGATCGGGATACGGACTGTGGGAGAGATCAGGGATCGGGATACGGACTGTGGGACTGATTGGGATACGGACTGTGGGAGTGATAGGAGTTCGGGATACGGACTGTGGGAGTGATCGGGGATTGGGATACGGACTGTGGGAGTGATCGGGGATCGGGATACGGACTGTGGGAGTGATCGGGGATTGGGATACTGACTGTGGGAGTGATCGGGGATCGGGGTACGGACTGTGGGAGTGATCGGAAAACGGACTGTGGGAGTGGTCGGGGATCGGGTTACGGACTGTGAGACTGATCGGGATACGGACTGTGGGTGTGATCGGGGATCGGGATACGGACTGTGGGAGTGATCGGGTATCGGGATACGGACTCTGGGAGAGATCGGGATACGGACTATGGGAGTGATCGGGGATCGGGATACGGACTGTGGGAGTGGTCGGGATACAGACTGTGGGAGAGATCGGGGATCGGGATACCGACTGTGGGAGTGATCGGGATACGGACTGTGGGAGTGATCGGGGATCGGGATACGGAGTGTGGGTGTGATCGGGATATGGACTGTCGGAGTGATCAGGATACGGACTGTGGGAGAGATCGGTGATCGGGATACGGACTGTGGGAGTGAATGGGATCAGGATACGGACTGTGGGAGTGATCAGGGATCCGGATCCGGACTGTGGGAGAGATCGGGGATCGGGATATGGACTGTGGGAGTGATCGGGATAAGGACTGTGGGAGAGATCGGGGATCGGGATACGGACTGTGGGAGTGATCGGGGATTAGGATACGGACTGTGGGAGTGATCGGGATACAGACTGTGGGAGTGATCGGGATACGGACTGTGGGAGTGATCGGGAATCGGGATATGGACTGTGGGAGTAATCGGGATACAGACTGTGGGAGTGATCGGGGATCGGGATACTGACTGTGGGAGTGTTCGGGGATCGGGATACGGACTGTGGGAGTAATTGGGATACGGACTGTGGGAGAGATCGGGGATCGGGATACGGACTGTAGAAATGATCAGGGATCGGGATACGGACTGTGGGAGTGATCGGGATACGTACTGTGGGAGTGATCGGGATACGGACTGTGGGAGTGATCGGGGATCGGGATACGGACTGTGGGAGAGTTCGGGATACGGACTGTGGGAGTGATCGGGGATCGGGATACTGACTGTGGGAGTGATCGGGGATCGGGATACGGACTGTGGGAGTGATCGGGATACGGACTGTAGGAGAGATCGGTGATCGGGATACGGACTGGAGGGGTGATCGGGATACGGACTGTGGGAGCGATCGGTGATCGGGATACGGACTGTGGGAGCGATCAGGGATCTGGGTACGGACTGTGGGAGTGATCGGTGATGGGATACTGACTGTGGGAGAGATCGAGATACGGACTGTGGGAGAGATCGGGGATCAGGATACGGACTGTGGGAGTGATCGGGATACGGACTGTGGGAGAGATCAGGGATCGGGATACGGACTGTGGGACTGATTGGGATACGGACTGTGGGAGTGATCGGAGTTCGGGATACGGACTGTGGGAGTGATCGGGGATTGGGATACGGACTGTGGGAGTGATCGGGGATCGGGATACTGACTGTGGGAGTGATCGGGGATCGGGGTACGGACTGTGGGAGTGATCGGAAAACGGACTGTGGGAGTGGTCGGGGATCGGGATACGGACTGTGAGACTGATCGGGATACGGACTGTGGGTGTGATCGGGGATCGGGATACGGACTCTGGGAGAGATCGGGATACGGACTATGGGAGTGATCGGGGATCGGGATACGGACTGTGGGAGTGGTCGGGATACAGACTGTGGGAGAGATCGGGGATCGGGATACCGACTGTGGGAGTGATCGGGATACGGACTGTGGGAGTGATCGGGGATCGGGATACGGAGTGTGGGTGTGATCGGGATATGGACTGTCGGAGTGATCAGGATACGGACTGTGGGAGAGATCGGTGATCGGGATACGGACTGTGGGAGTGAATGGGATCAGGATACGGACTGTGGGAGTGATCAGGGATCCGGATCCGGACTGTGGGAGAGATCGGGGATCGGGATATGGACTGTGGGAGTGATCGGGATAAGGACTGTGGGAGCGATCGGTGATCGGGATACGGACTGTGGGAGCGATCAGGGATCTGGGTACGGACTGTGGGAGTGATCGGTGATGGGATACTGACTGTGGGAGAGATCGAGATACGGACTGTGGGAGAGATCGGGGATCAGGATACGGACTGTGGGAGTGATCGGGATACGGACTGTGGGAGAGATCAGGGATCGGGATACGGACTGTGGGACTGATTGGGATACGGACTGTGGGAGTGATCGGAGTTCGGGATACGGACTGTGGGAGTGATCGGGGATTGGGATACGGACTGTGGGAGTGATCGGGGATCGGGATACTGACTGTGGGAGTGATCGGGGATCGGGGTACGGACTGTGGGAGTGATCGGAAAACGGACTGTGGGAGTGGTCGGGGATCGGGATACGGACTGTGAGACTGATCGGGATACGGACTGTGGGTGTGATCGGGGATCGGGATACGGACTCTGGGAGAGATCGGGATACGGACTATGGGAGTGATCGGGGATCGGGATACGGACTGTGGGAGTGGTCGGGATACAGACTGTGGGAGAGATCGGGGATCGGGATACCGACTGTGGGAGTGATCGGGATACGGACTGTGGGAGTGATCGGGGATCGGGATACGGAGTGTGGGTGTGATCGGGATATGGACTGTCGGAGTGATCAGGATACGGACTGTGGGAGAGATCGGTGATCGGGATACGGACTGTGGGAGTGAATGGGATCAGGATACGGACTGTGGGAGTGATCAGGGATCCGGATCCGGACTGTGGGAGAGATCGGGGATCGGGATATGGACTGTGGGAGTGATCGGGATAAGGACTGTGGGAGCGATCGGGGATCGGGATACGGACTGTGGGAGTGATCGGGGATTAGGATACGGACTGTGGGAGTGATCGGGATACAGACTGTGGGAGTGATCGGGATACGGACTGTGGGAGTGATCGGGAATCGGGATATGGACTGTGGGAGTAATCGGGATACAGACTGTGGGAGTGATCGGGGATCGGGATACTGACTGTGGGAGTGTTCGGGGATCGGGATACGGACTGTGGGAGTAATTGGGATACGGACTGTGGGAGAGATCGGGGATCGGGATACGGACTGTAGAAATGATCAGGGATCGGGATACGGACTGTGGGAGTGATCGGGATACGTACTGTGGGAGTGATCGGGATACGGACTGTGGGAGTGATCGGGGATCGGGATACGGACTGTGGGAGAGTTCGGGATACGGACTGTGGGAGAGATCGGGGATCGGGATACCGACTGTGGGAGCGATCGGGATATGGATGGTGGGGTTATCGGATTGGGATACGGACAGTGGGAGTGATCGTGATACTGACTGTGGGAGTGATCGGGGATTGGGATGCGGACTGTGGGAGTGATCAGGATACGGACTGTGGGAATGATCGGGGACCTGATACGGACTGTGGGAGAGATCGGGGATCGCGATCCGGACTGTGGGAGTGATCGGGGATGGGATATGGGCTGTGGGAGAGATCGGGATACGGACTGTGGGAGTGATCGGGGATGGGATACTGACTGTGGGAGTGATCGGGATACGGACTGTGGGAGTGATCGGGATACGGACTGTGCGAGAGATCGGGGATCAGGATACGGACTGTGGGAGTGATCGGGATACGGACTGTAGGAGAGATCGGGGATCGGGTTACGGACTGTGGGAGCGATCGGGATACAGACTGTGGGAGTGATCGGGGATCGGGATACGGACTGTGGGAGTGATCGGGATACGGACTGTAGGAGAGATCGGTGATCGGGATACGGACTGGAGGGGTGATCGGGATACGGACTGTGGGAGTGATCGGGGATCGGGATACGGACTGTGGGAGCGATCGGTGATCGGGATACGGACTGTGGGAGCGATCAGGGATCTGGGTACGGACTGTGGGAGTGATCGGTGATGGGATACTGACTGTGGGAGAGATCGAGATACGGACTGTGGGAGAGATCGGGGATCAGGATACGGACTGTTGGGGTGATCGGGATACGGACTGTGGGAGAGATCAGGGATCGGGATACGGACTGTGGGACTGATTGGGATACGGACTGTGGGAGTGATAGGAGTTCGGGATACGGACTGTGGGAGTGATCGGGGATTGGGATACGGACTGTGGGAGTGATCGGGGATCGGGATACGGACTGTGGGAGTGATCGGGGATTGGGATACTGACTGTGGGAGTGATCGGGGATCGGGGTACGGACTGTGGGAGTGATCGGAAAACGGACTGTGGGAGTGGTCGGGGATCGGGATACGGACTGTGAGACTGATCGGGATACGGACTGTGGGTGTGATCGGGGATCGGGATACGGACTGTGGGAGTGATCGGGTATCGGGATACGGACTCTGGGAGAGATCGGGATACGGACTATGGGAGTGATCGGGGATCGGGATACGGACTGTGGGAGTGGTCGGGATACAGACTGTGGGAGAGATCGGGGATCGGGATACCGACTGTGGGAGTGATCGGGATACGGACTGTGGGAGTGATCGGGGATCGGGATACGGAGTGTGGGTGTGATCGGGATATGGACTGTCGGAGTGATCAGGATACGGACTGTGGGAGAGATCGGTGATCGGGATACGGACTGTGGGAGTGAATGGGATCAGGATACGGACTGTGGGAGTGATCAGGGATCCGGATCCGGACTGTGGGAGAGATCGGGGATCGGGATATGGACTGTGGGAGTGATCGGGATAAGGACTGTGGGAGAGATCGGGGATCGGGATACGGACTGTGGGAGTGATCGGGGATTAGGATACGGACTGTGGGAGTGATCGGGATACAGACTGTGGGAGTGATCGGGATACGGACTGTGGGAGTGATCGGGAATCGGGATATGGACTGTGGGAGTAATCGGGATACAGACTGTGGGAGTGATCGGGGATCGGGATACTGACTGTGGGAGTGTTCGGGGATCGGGATACGGACTGTGGGAGTAATTGGGATACGGACTGTGGGAGAGATCGGGGATCGGGATACGGACTGTAGAAATGATCAGGGATCGGGATACGGACTGTGGGAGTGATCGGGATACGTACTGTGGGAGTGATCGGGATACGGACTGTGGGAGTGATCGGGGATCGGGATACGGACTGTGGGAGAGTTCGGGATACGGACTGTGGGAGTGATCGGGGATCGGGTTACGGACTGTGGGAGTGATCGGGATATTGACTGTGGGAGTGATCGGGGATCGGGATACGGGCTGTGGGAGCAATCGGTGATAGGGATACGGACTGTGGGAGTGATCGGGGATCAGAGTACGGACTGTGGGAGTGATCGGGATACGGACTGTGGGAGAGATCGGGATACGGACTGTGGGAGTGATAGGGATACGGACTGTGGGAGTGATTGGGATCAGGATACGGACTGTGGGAGCAATCGGTATCGGGATACGGACTGTGGGAGTGATCGTGGATTGGGATACGGACTGTGGCAGAGATCGGGGATCGGGATACGGACTGTGGGAGTTAGCGGGATACAGACTGTGGGTGAGATCGGGGATCGGGATACGGACTGTGGGAGTGATCGGGATACAGACTGTGGGAGTGATCGGGGATCGGGGTACGGACTGTGGGAGAGATTGGGATACGGACTGTGGGAGTGATCAGGATACGGTCTGTGGGAGAGATCGGGGATCGGGATACGGACTGTGGGAGTGATCGGGGATCGAGATACGGACTGTGTGAGTGATCGGGGACCGGGTATGGACTGTGGGAGTGATTGGCGATCCGAGTAGAGATTGTGTGAGCGATCTGGGATTGGGGTATGGACTGTTGGAGAGATCGGTATTATGACACGGGGTAAACCCCTCTTGCTAATTCAAACCTGCAGCGCAGAAAAGGTTTACTGCATGTTGTAATCTGTTCAAATTCAAGAGGCAACGAACTATCCCAAAAGTCACTATTTAAAGTAAAAATTAGCTACTGTGTTTGTTAATGTCTAACTGAGAATAATTAACTAACGGCTAGTTACAACTCCTTTCTCTAACCTATCTTTTATTTTCCCTTTTATAATACTGATCCGATAATGACCCCAATTAAGATTTACCAAAATATTCAAATTTCAAAACCAGCTAGCTGTTGAATCTTCACTTTGTATCTTCCTCAGTCTTCTTTTCTTCTTGCGAGGGATTCTGTTTGACAGGTCATTGATAAAAGAATTCTGTGGGCAGTCTGCATATGTTGGTGGCTTAGTAGTTCTCCCCCAACTGTTCAATTTGTTAAGTATTTATACCCCAAAGCATCAGATCGTTTCATTGGTTTCAATATTGTCAAAATACCAATTTCAAACTTGATTGGAGTTTAGTATCTTGGGACATAATTTAAACTGATTGGCTGAATTCTAATTTGTTTTTGTCTCATAACAACCTCAGTACTGCTAGCGGTTGGACAAATGTTACATTGTAAATTTCTCAGTACTCTGTATGCCTCTCTAAGTCCTTGCTAGCTTTTACCTCTCTTAAAGGTACAGTACCTGTCTACACTTTCATAATACTTCCCCCCTTAAGAAAAAATGAACCAGCATAATGAAAAGGTGGCGTCATTTTTTCTATTCTTTAAACACATTAACATAACTTTAATCTAAGTTCACCTTAACTTCTTCCTATGTATTTTAAACATTAGATAGATGTATCTTATCTATACTTTATCAGTTAAGTTCACACTAACGCCTCTGTGATTACATTCTTATGACCTGTGGTATGTACGATTTTTCAAATAAAACTCTGCAACATAAGACCCCAATGAAATAGTCTCATTTTCTTGTCATTAAAGTATTCAAAGAATGTAAGGAGGATTGTGATCCGTACACACAATTGTCTCCAACACATTGTTCGTCAAGTGTTGTAAGGCCAGGACTAAACACGACCGTGGAGTATTTCCTCTGGGGGATGTTGAGTTTCTTTGAAAAGTAACCAACTGGCAGTTCAATCCCATCCTCATCTTCCTGTAGCAGTACAGCTCCAACTCCTATGTCACCATCATCGACAGCAACTTTAAAAGGGTTTGAAGAGTTTGGTGGATAATATCGATTTCAAATGGTCGAATGCCTCCTGGCATGGTTCTGTCCACCAAAACATTGTGTTCTTCTTCAGCAAATCGGTTAACGGTGCCACTACACTGCTGAAGTTTGGAACAAACTTCCGATAGAATCCACTGAGCCCTAAAAATCGAAGCCCCTCTTTCTTCGAGGTTGGTCGTGGAAATTCCTCGATGGCCTTCATCTTTGCATTCCATGGGGTCAACCTTCCTTGGGATGTTATGTTCCAAGAACGTCACCCCTGCTTTTGCGAATTCAGTTTTGTTTATTACTATTTTGCTTCTCGTAGTCGTCCAAAGAGGCTCTGCCAACTGTACCATGTGATCTTTCCAGGACTTACTAAAGATCACTGCATCGTCCAAACAGACTGCACAGTTTGTTAACCCAGACACAACTCTGTTCATGAGTCTTTGGAATGTGGCGGGTGTGTGTTCTTCACTCCAAAGGGCATCGCTTTAAACTGATAGAGCCCATTTGGGATTACAAACGCAGGCATTTCTTTCACTGCCTCTGATAAAGGTACCTGCCAGTAACCAAGCAGTAAGTCCAACTTGGTGATGTAACTGGCTTGCCCGACTTTCTCAATACAGTCCTCCAATCTCGGGATTGGATATGAGTCCGATTTTGTAATGGCATTGACCTTCTGATACTCCGCGCAGAATCGCTGAGTCCCATCTGGTTTGGGCACTAAGACAATCGGTGAACTCCACTCGCCCTGGCTTGGTTTGATGATGACCTCCTCCTCCATCTGGACCTGTCTGGCTTTGAGAGGATTAAGCCAATAGGGGTATTGTTTTTTTGGAGCAGTATTCCCTACGGCTACTTCATGTACAATAGCATTAGTCCTCCCCATCTGATTCTTATACATACACTACAAAAACAAATCTTTCAACTGCGTTCTATGCTCAAGAGACAGACAGCTTACTAACCTATCCCACCCCTCAAGGACTTCTTCATTTTTTAATCTATTTTGAGGCACATCAATATCTACATCCTCTGGATTTGATTCCTCATTCTGCGGGGCAGTAACTAACACCTGTATCTCCAGTTCTTTCTCTGTTGTATAATAGAGTTTCAACACGTTCACATGGCATATCGTTTACCTTTTTTTTCTATCTGGCATCTTTTCTAGATAGTTCAGCTGACTCAACTTTTTCTCAATTTGATAGGGACCACTAAACCTGGCTTTGAAGGGATCTCCTATCACTGGTAACGGTACTAACACGTCATCCCCTCGGGAAAACGTCTGAGTCTCAGAGCTTTTATCTACCACCTGCTTCATTCTGCACTGTGCCCTCTTTAGGTACTGTTTAACTAACTCACCCACTTGATTTAGTCTCTCCCTCACCTCCGACACATAATGTAAGTGTGAGATCTCCGACTTTGGTCCTGTCAATTTTCTTTAATTAATTTCATAGGGCCTCTCACTTCATACTCGAATAGTAACTCGAAGGGAGTAAACTGAATATAGTCATAGAGTCACAGAGTCATAGAGATGTACAGCACAGAAACAGACCCTTCGGTCCAACCTGTCCATGCTGACCCGATATCCCAACCCAATCTCGTCCCACCTGCCAGCAAACGACCATTATCCATCCAAACCCTTCCTATTCATAAACCCATCCAGATGCCTTTAAATGTTGCAATTGTACCAGCCTCCACCACTTCCTCTGGCAGCTCATTCCATACACACACCACCCTCTGCGTGAAAACCTTGCCCCTTAGGTCTCTTTTATATCTTTCCCCTCTCATTTAAAACCTATGCCCTCTAGTTCTGGACTCCCCGACCCCAGGGAAAAGACCTTGTCTATTTACCCTATCCATGCCCCTCATGATTTTATAAACCTCTATAAGGTCACCCCTCAGCCTCCGATGCTCGGGGGAAAACAGCCCAGCTTGTTCAGCCTCTCCCTGTAACTCAAATCCTCCAACCCTGGCAACGTTCTTATAAACTTTTCCTGAACCCTGTCAAGTTTCACAACATCTTTCCGATAGGAAGGAGACCAGAATTGCACGCAATATTCCAAACGTGGCCTAACCAATGTCCTGTACAGACACAACATGACCTCCCAACTCCTGTATTCAATACTCTGACCAATAAAGGAAAGCATACCAAACTCCTTCACTATCCTATCTACCTGCGACTCCACTTTCAAGGAGCTATGAACCTGCACAAAAGGTCTTTTTGTTCAGCAACACTCCCTAGGACCTTACCATTAAGTGTATAAGTCCTGCTAAGATTTGCTTTCCCAAAATGCAGCACCTCACATATATCTAAATTAAACTCCATCTGCCACTTCTCAGCCCATTGGCCCATCTGGTCAAGATCCTGTTGAATCTGAGGTAACCCTCTTCGCTGTCCACTACACCTCTAATTTTGGTGTCATCTGCAAACTTACTAAGTAATACCTCTTATGCTCACATCCAAATCATTTATATAAATGATGAAAAGTAGAGGGCCCAGCACCGATCCTTGTGGCACTCCACCGGTCACAGGCCTCCAGTCTGAAAAACAACCCTCCACCACCACCCTCTGTCTTCTACCTTTGAGCCAGTTCTGTATCCAAATGGCTAGTTCTCCCTGTATTCTATGAGATCTAACCTTGCTCACCAGTCTCCCATGGGGAGCCTTGTCAAACGCCTTCCTGAAGTCCATATGAAGACCTGGACTCTATCCCCCCCCGCCCCCCCCAAACAAATCCCACGATCTGGCAATAAACAGTAGCAGTTCAGTCTGGTTCTGTAAGATTTCACACTTTATTCTACGGCTGGGTACAGGTTGTCCAACAACACAGAGGTTAAACACTTCCATGTCCCTAGGAGAAACTGCACAGGTGGCTTAAGACAAAGATATTTTTATATCTTTTTTGGAAAAGATGTACAGCCATGGTTACAGAGCCTGCTCCTCTGATGCTGCCTGACCTGCTGTGCTTTTCTAGCGCCACTCTCATCTAGACACTGATTTCCAGCATCTGCAGTCCTCATTTTTGCCTGCATTCAAACAATTACCAATCAAATTTAATAAAATGACATTATTGACAGCAGCTTAGCCCAAAGTACTTCCTGGGAACACATCCAAGCACCTTTATCTTCCAAAACTATTTTCTCCATCTGCACTTGCAAGGTCAGTTAGGATGGCTAGTAATGTTTTATCTAGTCTAGTTATTGCTCTGCTGTCAGGGAAGCATTATCTGCTAATGTTTGTTAAAGCACACTATGTTTAATTCAGGAATGCAGCTTTTAGCAGCTTTAAGCAGAATTGTCAATTTGCAGCCTAGAAGCCATTTTGTTATGTTATGTGCATCAATAAGCCTATGTTAGTAAGAGCATGTATTAAATGGTTGTTTCTGACTACAACTAGTTACTTCAACCTGTGTTCAGCTTTCAGATCCTCATATATAGATCACGTCTACTGCTCTGCCCTCATCAATCCTCTTTGTTACTTCCTCAAAAAACTCAATCAAGTTTGTGAGACATGATTTCCCACGCACAAAGCCATGTTGACTATCCCGAATCAGTCCTTGCCTTTCCAAATACATGTACATCCTGTCCCTCAGAAATCCCTCCAACAACTTGCCTACCACCAATGTCAGGCACATTGGTCTATAGTTCCCTGGCTTGTCCATACCATCCTTCTTAAATAGTGGCACCACGTTTCCAACCTCCGGTCTTCCAGCACCTCACCTGTGACTATCAATGATACAAATATCTCAGCAAGAGGCCCAGCAATCACTTTTCTAGCTTCCCACAGAGTTCTCAGGTACACCTGATCAGGTCCTGGGGATTTATCCACCTTTATGCCTTTTAAGACATCCAGCACTTCCTCCTCTGTAATCTGGACATTTTGCAAGATGTCACCATCTATTTCCCTACAGTCTATATCTTCCATATCCTTTTCCACAGTAAATACTGATGCAAAATATTCATTTAGTATCTCCCCCATCTCCTGTGGCTCCACACAAAGGCTGCCTTGTTGATCTTTAAGGGGCTGTATTCTCTCTGGGGCATCTCTAATGGTAAACAATACGAATGGGATACCTTTATCCCAATCATTCGGGTAATCTTGACAGTACGTTCTTAACGTGGTCTTCAAGGTCTGATGCCCCCTTTCTAAAGCTCCCTGGGATTCAAGATGATGCACACTGGATTTAAAGTGCTGTATACCTAAGCTTATCCATAATCTCCTTAAACAGCCAGCAGTAAAGTTTGACCCTTAGTCTGACTGGATCTCTCTGGGTAGCCCATCCCATGTGAAGAAAGTTACTAACTCCTCTACTACCCTTTTTGCCTTGATACTCCATAATGGAATTGCCTCCGGAAATCTGGTAGACACATCCATTATGGTTAGCAAATTCTGATTCCTACTTTTAGTTCTTGTGAGGGGACCTCCACAATCACTTATAACCCGCGTGAAAGGTTCTTCAAATGTGGGAATTGGCAACAAAGGGTCTGGTTTTATTACCGCCTGTGGCTTACCTACCATTTGGCATGTATGACACGTACAGCAAATGTTAACCACATCCTGGTGCATTCGAGGCCAATAAAAATGTTTTAGTACCTTAGCCTGAGTCTTTTGTACCCCTAGGTAACCTCCTACTGGCAACACAATCTGGTGCACTTTAGCCCATTTCTGGTTACTACACAGTCTGGGAAAATACCAGGATATTTCTGTTTTAACTCCTCAGTTTCTTGGTCTTCCTTGGGCTTCTCCACAGTAAGGGGTACCACTCCCACCTTGGATCCTGCCAAATCATTCCCAAGAACAAACTGAATTCCTGGAACTGACACTCTGTCAGTCACTCCCACAGTAACTTCCCCAGTCTGGAGTTGGCACTCCAACCTGATCTTACACAGGAGAATGTGAAATTTCTGTCATCTATCCCACAAATTATCACATTTTCAGGTAACAGATCAGGCGGAGTGCATATTCTCTCATCTCTCACTGTCAGCGACTGGTTAGACCCTGTATCTCTCAAAATTATAACTTCTTGTCCTTTTCTCCCTGTTCTTCCTGAGTAAACTTTACCCAGAGAGGTGAATTCTTTGTAGAGATCAGGTACTAACTCCATATCCAGCCCCTGCCTGGGCTGTGCACTCACCTGCAGCTCCTCAGCTCTTCTTGGGGTCTCCTTTACTACCTTCACTAATGCCATCATCTTGGCTTCTTTACCACATCTTTTCCCACAGTGCTTTTCTTTAATGACCAGCTCTGTGACTTTACATGTCCCACCTTCTCACAGTGGGAACACCTTTTCCCAATGCCCTTCTGAAATTACAGTGTGTAATTTTCTGTGTCCCACTCCATTCCAGTGAAAATACCTGAGGCCTTTCACCTCCTTTCCACTCTCTTGGGCTTCTTTTTTAACCTGTGGTAAATTCTCACCTGTGTTCTCTACTCTTTCTTTCATAGTGTAGGATCTCCCCTTCTCCCAACTTCTATCCCTCACAAGATGAAATTCTGGCTGGAATCTTGCCTTATGCACCAACATGTATTCATCAGCTAATTCTGATGCCCTTCGCACTTCCTGAACTTTCTGTTCCTCCATGTGAATTCTTACCATCTCTGGAAGTGAGTTTTTAAACTCCTCTAGCAGAATAATCTCTCTTAGAGCCTCATAAGCCCTATCTATTTTTAAAGCACGCATCCATCTATCAAAATGACAATGTTTAATTCTTTCAAACTCAACATAAGTCTGACCTGGTTCCTTCTTTATGTTTCTGAACCGCTGTCTATATGCTTCTGGTACCAATTTATAAGCACCTAAAGTAGCCTGTTTAATCTCTTCGTAATCTCTTGACCCCTTGTCTGGGGTGGCACGTACCTCATTGCTCTGTCTACCAGTTTAGTCTGAACTAGCATTACCCATAAATCCTCAGACCATTCCATCTGCCTAGCCAATTTTTCAGTGAAGTAAAGAGGGCTTCAACATCTTTCTCATAGAAATGTGGCAGAGTTTTGACATTTTTGTACATACTACTACCATCTCTTTTAATCTCCATCCTGTTAACTTGACTTTGCTGACTAAGTCTCATCTTCTCAAGTTCAAAATCTCTCTCTTTTTGCTCAGCTAAGAACTTTCTGTCTGTTTCTTTTTCCCCTCTCTCTGTCTCTCTGTCTTCCTCTCTCTTTTTCTGACGCCAAACGTCACTATTTGAAGTAAAAATTAACAACTTTATTTTTTAAAGTCTAACAGCGAATAATTAACTAACAACTATTTACAACTGCTTTTCTAACCTATCGTTTACTTTCCCGTCTGTAATACTGGTCAGATAAACCCCCCGATTAAGACTTACCAAAAAATTCAAATTTCCAAACCAGCTAGCTGTTGAATCTTCTCTTTGTATCTTCCTCATTCTTCTTTTCTTCTTAGGGATTCTGATTCACAGGTTGTTGATTGATAAAGGTACCTTTAAGAGAGCTATTCTGCGGGCAGTCTATATATATTGGTGGCTTGGCAGTTCTCCCCCAAATGTTAAATTTATTTAATATTTATACTCCAAAGCATCGAATCGTTTCATTCATTTTAATATTGTCAAAATATCAATTTCAAACTTGATTGGAGTTTAATATCTTGGGACATAATTTAAACTGATTGGCTGAATTTGAATTTGTTTTGTCTCATAGCAACCCAGATACTGCTAGCTGCTGGACCAAATGTTGCAATGTAAATATTCCAGTACTCTGTGTGCCTCTCTAAGTCCTTGCTAGCTTTCAACTCTCTTAAAGGTACAGTACCTCTCTACACCTTCATAACACTAGGGATCCGGGAATGGAATTTGGGAATGATTGGGAATCTGGTTACGGACTATGGGATTTAATGAGGATCCAGGTACGGATTGTGGGAGTGACCGGGGATCCGGGTACAGAGTCCAGGTGTTATTAGGGATCCAGGAACGGCCTGCGGGAGTAATTGGGGATCTGGTATGGATTCCAAGTGTTATTGGTGATCTGGGTACAAACTCTGGGAGTGATTGGCTATTTGTGTTATTGGGGATACGGTTATGGACTCTGGGAGTTAACTAGGATCCACGTACAGACTTTGGGTGTTAATGGGGATCTAGGTATGGATTCCGGGACTTAACAGGGATCCGGGTATTGTCTGTGAGTGTTTATTAGGATCTGGGTCCGGATACCTGGAGTTAACCAAGACCCGGGTCTGGACTGTGGGCGGTAGTGATGATTCAGGTGCAAGATCCAGAGGTGGAGTACTGCGCCCTTCCAGCCATGGGATGTGCTGGTTTTATTGGCAGAATATCAATCAGGAATCAGAGTGTTTGTCTGAAGGGTTCTCCTCTGTTGCTCAAAGCATCAATTTATTGTGCTTCCATGCACTCTATTCAGTTGGGATTATACACAATCCTTTGCAGTTCCTTTCACCAGACATGTTGAAAATTAAAGGTGCAGTGTTCAGACTTACTTGTGTTTGGAATATGAGTGTTGTCAGCAATGCAAGCACTTATAACCCCTCCTTAATTGCCCCTTTAGAAGGTGATGGTGAACTGCCTTGTTCAACCATTACAGTACAAACATACAAACGAGGGAAGGCCATTCGGCTTTTCGAGTTTGCACATTCTCCCTGTGTCGGTGTGCTTTTCCTCCGGGTGCTTCAGTTTCCTCCCACAGTCCAAAGATGTGCAGGTTAGGTGGATTAGAACATAGAACAGTACAGCACAGTACAGGTCCTTTGGCCCATGATGTTGTGCTGAGCATTTATCTTAACCTAAGATCAACCTAACCTATACATCCCTCAATTTATTGCCGTCCATGTGCTTGTCAAGTAGTCACTTAAATGTCCCTAATGTCTCTGACTCTACTCCCACTGCTGGCAGTGCATTCCACGCACCCACCACTCTCTGTGTAAAGAACCTCCCTCTGACATCTCCCCAAAACCTTCCTCCAATCACCTTAAAATTATGCCCCTTCGTGACAGCCAATTCTGCACTTGGGAAAAGTCTATGGCTATCTACTCTACTTGTGTGCCCCATTACCTTATACACCTCTATCATGTCACCTCTCATCCTTCTTCTCTCCAGTGTGAAAAGTCCCAGCTCTCTCAATCTCTTTTCATAAGACATGCCCTCTAGTCCAGGCAGCATCCTGGTAAATCTCCGCTGCACCCTCTCAAAAGCATCTACACACTTCCTATAATGGGGCGACTAGAACTGGACACAATATTCCAAGTGTCGTAGTGTCCAGGGATGTGCACACTGGGTGGGTTAGCCATGGGAAATGTTACAGGAATAGAGTGGGGAACTGGGTCTGGGTGGAATGCTGTTTGGAGGGTTGGTGTGGAGTCGATGGGCTGAATGGCCTCTTTCCACACTTTAGGGCTTCTACTGTATCATTTAAATCTAGATTCTCCGGAGTAGGTAGACCCTCGATGCCATTAGGAAGGGAATTCCAGGATTTTGTCCCAGCACTAATGGAGGAAAAGTGATATATTTCCAAAACAGGATAGTGTGTAATTTGGAGGGGAGCTTGCATGTAGCAGTGTTCCCATGGAGTTGTCCTTGTTCTTGTATGTGGTAATGGCTGTGGGTTTGGAAGGAAGCTTGATAACTTGCTGCAATACCACCTCTATACAGCACACCCCAGTATCACTGTGGAGACAGTGAACATTGAAGGTGGTGTGTGTGGGCTATTAAACCAATTAAGTGGCTGGTTTGTCCTGGACAGTGTTGAGCTTCTTGAGCAATGTTAGTGCTAAGTAATCTCACTTGATAGCAGTGTTGACAGCCTCTTGTGTCACTTTGCTGACAGTAGACTGATCGAGTCATAAGTGGCTGGTTTAACTTTTTCCTACTTTCACAGGACGGGTCAATGTGCAAGTTTCCACATTGTCAAGTTGAAGCCAGTGTGTTGCCACTATACAGAATGTCCCAAAGTTGTAATGGGTTCAGGTTTACATTCCCAGGTCCTGGCCTGTTTGCTCCTCTCGTTTGTGTGATTACACATGTGAGATGACCAATTTAAATGTGCTGCCATATGCAGTTAATTAATCACCTCGATCTTAAACTTTGTAGATGCACAAGAGAATGTAGTTTTCTTTATTCTTTCATGGATGTGGGCATTGCTGGTAACCCCAGTATTTGTTGCCCAACTCTAATTGCCCTTGAGCTGGGTGGTTTGCTTGACCACTTCAGTAGGCTTTAAAAGCCAACCACATTGCTGTGGGTTTGGAGTCGCAGATAGGCCAGAATGGGTGTGTGGTTGGCAGATTGCCTTCTCTAAAGGTCACTAATGAACTGGATTGTTTTTGTTTTACAGCAATTGATTGTTTCATTGTCACTATTACTGAGCCGAATTTTCAATTCCGGAGTTTATATGATTAATTGTAAATTTTACCACCTGCTGTGGTGGGGTTTGAACCCACATCTTCAGTGTATTAACCTAAGCCTCTGGTTTAGTAGTTCAATTATGTTACCACTGCCTCACGGTATCTACCATTGGGCAAGATGTTGTTGTTGATAACTTTGAGCATGCAGTCTGGGTGGTGATGGGGTTTGGAGGGAGTTGATAATAAGACGCCACCCATGAATAGGAAAGGTTTAGAGAGATATGGGCCAAATGCTTGCAAATGGAACTAGATTTATCTAGGATATCTGGTCAGCATGGATGAGTTGGACTGAAGGGTCTGCTTCCATGCTGTATATCTCAATGACTCTATGGTTAATGTCAGTAATTCTGGCTACATTTTACACAAGCCATTTGCTTTGTCTCTTTCTCTTGGTCATGCTCTCCTTTTGTCTGACTCACAACTTAAACTGCACAATGAGACAAGCAACGGCTTCTGATGAGAGCATTGGCTTTCAGCTCTCCTCGCTCTGCTGGCTCCTTGTCATTGTGAAGCTAACCCTGCAGGACCTTTCTCGCTGACTACAATACTGCGTCTCTCCCAGGAATGCAACCTCAGCCCTTGCTGAGCCTGGAGCAGGGAATCTTTCAGTTACTGATATGGGGCAGCACGGTGGCTCAGTGGTTAGCACTGCTGCCTCGCAGCACCAAGGACCCGGGTTCGATTCCTGCCTCAGGCGACTGTCTGTGTGGGGTTTGCATATCCTCCCCGTATCTGTGTGGGTTGCCTCTGGGTGGTCCGGTTTCCTTCCACAATCCAAACCTGTGCAGGTTAGATGAATTGGCCGTGCTAAATTGCCCGTTGTGTTAGGCGCATTGGTCAGAGGAAAATACAGGATAAGGGAATGGGTCAGGGTGAGCTACTCTTCGGAAGGTCGGTGTGGACTTATTGAGCCATAGGGCCTGTTTCCATACTGTAGGGAATGTAAACTGATACAGAGGGTCCCTGGATTGTGAACAGGTTCCATTCTGGAGGCCATATACAAGGTAGAAAACATTGCTGGGTGATGGAAACAGCTGTTCCTAAGTACAGGAAATGTCTACATGTCAGCTCTTTAAAATTCCCCATGTACAGGATCGCATTAGTAAGTATGAGCAATCATAAGTTGGCTTTTGTAAATTGGGAACCCCTATACCCAGTTTTATCTCTGTCTCCCCTTTCACTCCAGTGTTTCTGAATGCCACTTGCCTCCTCTTTGACAGACACTGATTGACTGCCCTCTGTTACCACAGTATGTGTGGTGTTGCCCTGTTGCTATCTTCAGTTCCAACCGTGTGAGCCTGAGCACTGAGTATAATGAAGCTGTTTGACCCTGGCGAGGATACACTTTGTAAATACCGAAAGAACTGCAGATGCTATAAATCAGAAACAAAAACAGAAGTTGCTGGAAAACTCAGCAGGTCTGGCAGCATCCGCCAGTTCTGAGGAAGGGTCATCGGACCTGAAACGTTAATTCTGATTTCTGTTCTCTTCATGTGTGGTGAGGGTACATGGATTGTGAACAGGAGAGGAAGCGTTTGCTTCACCCTCCCCCCCCCAGTTTTCCTACCCACTAACTGCTCAGTCAGTAGGCTACACACAGGAGGGTTCAAACTTTGGGTAATTCCCCCTTATTGGGTTAAACTCACATCACATCATTCACTACTAAAGGGGGCAGAGAGAGAAAACATCTTGGCTAGGTTCCAGAGCCTCCTCATGCCTTTTCACCTGCTCTAACCCATCATTTCTGACTGCGTCCACTAACATCCAGCCCACAGCAGCATGTTAGTAACACCAGACCACAGCATTCACCTGAGCATTACCCTTTGACTCTGAGGGGGACCCACAGAACTGAATTGGGAGTTTACTCTGTCCAAAGCTTGGTGCTGATGGGAAGATGAGGAAATGGTTCTGTGTATGGCTTCACAGCTGAGGGGATGGCTTGTCTCTGTTGGGAAGGACTGTAACTGAAATGAATACTGTCAGCCAACTGTGGAACGAGGACTGGCCCAGAACTCCTTGAGATTCGACAGAGCAATCCATGTCTGGTGTGGGGAAATATTTGACAACTCAACAGTAGAGGGTGCTCTGAGAATGTGTTAGACAGAATACTTGGGACATTGTAAGTGTTACTGTAGACCTGTACATAGGGCTTAGGAGTAGACAGCCCCTCAAGCCTGCACTGCCATTCAAAAAGATCATGGCTGATCGAGTTGTGGTATCTTCTCAAACTTCCCTCAGCCCCTGACTCCCTTGTCCATCAAAAGTCTGTCTGATTCAGCATTGATTATATTACTGATCCACCCTCCACTCTCTTCATAGCCCTCTGAGAGGAAACCTTTTCTCCTTGTCTCTGTCTTAAAACACTGACTTCTCATTCTTAAACTGTGCTCTAGTCTCCCCAACCGGGGAAACTTCCTCTTAGTATCCGCCCTGTCAAATCCCATTAAGATTTTGTACGATTCAGTGAGATTGCATTCTTCTCAACCTCAAGGAGCACAGCCCCATCCAGTCCAAACTCTCCTCAAAGGATAACCACCCCCCCAATCCCAGATTGAGTCAAGCTTACCTCCTGTGAACTGGTTTGAATTAAATCCATTTAAAATGAAAGGAAGCCAAAACTGTAAAAGATATACCAGATGTGATTTAATTAGTGGGCAGCACGGTGGCACAGTGATTAGCACTGCTGCCTCACAGCGCCAGAGACCCGGGTTCAATTCCCGCCTCAGGTGACTCTCTATGTGGAGTTTGCACATTCTCCCCGTGTCTGCGTGGGTTTCCTCCAGGTGCTCCGGTTTCCTCCCATAATCCAAAAATATGCAGGTTAGGTGAATTCGCATAGTGTTAGGTGAAGGGGTAAATGTAGGGGAATGGGTCTGGGTGGGTTGCGCTTTGGCAGGTTGGTGTGGACTTGTTGGGCCGAAGGGCCTGTTACCACACTGTAAGTAATCTAAATCTATCTAATTAAGGCCCTATACTGCTACAGCAAAATCTGAAGAATATCGTTGAACTGAAAACTCTGGTTCTCCCTCCACAGATGCTGCCAGACCTGTGAGTTTGACCAGCAATTTCTGAAATGGTTACAGTAAAACCTTCTTTATGTTCTATCACCATCACCCCAAACGCCAACATTGCGTTTGCATTCCTAATTACCTGCGGTGCATACGTACTAACTGGTGGGATTCATGTACCAGGACACCCAGAGCCCTCTGTCGAACCTAGTTCCAGAATCTCACTCCATTAAAGAGCACATTGCTTGTCTGTTTTCCTGCCAAAGTGAAGATGGTTACATTTTTCCTCATTTTCCAACGTTATACTCCTTTGGCAAACTTTTGTCTTCCCAGTTACCCTATCTTACGTCTCAGACCATCAGACGGAGGAGCAGCAGTAGGCCATTCAGCCCATTGAGTCTGTTCCACCATTCAATGAGATCATGGCTGTTCTGATCACCTTCAACTTCACTTTCCTGCCTTTGCCCTGTAACCTTTGATCCCCTTACTGTTGTATTCTTGTAGAATCTCTATTTAATCTTCATAACATATTTACCTTGGTGTTATTGGTAAATGTAGCTGCCGTACAGAGAACAGTATAACACAGGAACAGGCCCTTTGGCCCACCATGTCTGAGCATACCTTGATGTCATTCTACACTAATCCTATCTACCTGCACGTGGTCTGTATCCCTTTATTCTCTGTCTCTTCAGGGCTCTGTCTAAATGTCTTTTAAACTTGGTCAACATACCTGCGTCTAGCACCTCCAATGGCAGCACGTTCCAGGTCCTTACCTTTCCCTTTGTAAAAACAAAAACTTGCCTTGTACCTCTCCTTTAAACTACCCAATCCTCATCAAACATCTTCATTTAAAAACTCAAGCAAGACACCCTACACAAAGCCATGCTGACTATCTCTAATAAACCCATTTTTTTCCAAATGCGAATCAATCCTGTCCCTGAGAATTTTCTCCAATAATTTTCATGCCATTGATTTGGACTAGCCTATAATTTCCTGGACTATCCCTTTTGCCCTGCTTAAACAAAGGGACACCATTGTCTATTCTCCAATTTTCTGAGACCTTGCCTGTACCTAAAGAGGATACTAAGATCTCTGTCAAGATGCCTGCAATCTCCTCCGTTGCCTCCTTCAGTATCCGAGGATAGATCCCATCAAGCCCTGGGAAACTATTTACCTTAATGTTTCAAGACATCTAACACCCCCTCCTTCATAATATCGATGTGCCCCTGACTCGTCTTACCATCATCCATGTAGATAAGCTGCAGAACTGGGCAGAAAGGTGGCAAATGGAGTTCAATGTAGCTAAGTGTGAGGTGATTCACTTTGGTAAGAGTAACAAAAAGATGGGGTACTGGGCTAATGGTCGGATACTTGGTAGTGTGGATGAGCAGAGGGATCTTGGTGTCCCTGTACACAGATCTTTGAAAGTTGCCACCTAGGTAAATAGTGCGGTGAAGAAGGCATATGGCGTACTGGCTTTTATTGGTAGAGGAATTGAGTTCCGGAGTACTGAGGTCATGTTGCAGTTGTATAAGTCTCTGGTGCGGCCGCATCTGGAGTATTGTGTGCAGTTTTGGTCACCATACTATAGGAAGGATGTGGAGGCACTGGAACAGGTGCAGAGGAGGTTTACCAGGATGTTGCCTGGTATGGTAGGAAGATCGTATGAGGAAAGGCTGAGGCACTTGGGGCTGTTTTCATTGGAGAAAAGAAGGTTTAGGGGTGACTTGATAGAGGTGTACAAGATGATTAGGGGTTTAGATAGGGTCGACAGTGAGAACCTTTTTCCACCTATGGAGTCAGCTATTACAAGGGGGCATAGCTTTAAATTAAGGGGTGGTAGGTATAGGACAGATGTTAGGGGTAGGTTCTTTACTCAGCGAGTCGTGAGTTCATGGAATGCCCTGCCAGTAGCAGTGGTGGACTCTCCCTCTTTATGGGCATTTAAGCAGGCATTGGATAGGCATATGGAGGATAGTGGGCTAGTGTAGGTTAGGTGGGCTTGGATCGGCGCAACATCGAGGGCCAAAGGGCCTGTACTGCGCTGTATTCTTCTATGTTCTATGTTCTATGTCCATTCATTCAGTCCCTGCATGTCATTGATATAGATTGTAAACACTTGAGACTCCCCTACTGATTCCTTTAGTATTCCACTAGGGATAGTCCAGCAACCTGAAAAAGACCCATTTATACGTCAGCTGTAAGCTTCCTGGTTGCTCGCCAATCCTTAATCCATGCTAAAATATATGGTATACTATGTACACCATCTGCTCTTGTTTAGTAATCTTTGATATGACATGTTATTAAATGCTTTTGGCAATTCAAGTATATCACATGTACTGCCGCTGTACAGGTCATTGGTTAAGCCACTTTTGGAATACTGTGTGCATTTCTGGTCTCCCTCCTATCGGAAGGATGTTGTGAAACTTGAAAGGGTTCAGCAAAGATTTACAAGGATGTTGCCAGGGTTGGAGGATTTGAGCTATAGGGAGAGGTTGAATAGGCTGGGGCTGTTTTCCCTGGAGCATCGGAGGCTGAGGGGTGACCGTACGGAGGTTTACAAAATTATGAGGGACATGGATTGTAAAAGGTAAATAGACAAGGTCTTTTTCCTGGGGTTGGGAAGTTCAGAACTAGAGGTTGTCGGTTTAAGGTGAGAGGGGAAAAAATTTAAAATAGATCAGAGAGGCAACTTTTTCACGTAGAGGGTGGTATGTGTACGGAATGAACTGCCAGAGGAAGTGACAACATTTAAAAGGCATCTGGGTGGGTATATGTATAGGAAGGCTTTAGAGGGATGTGGGCCAAGTGCTGGCAAATTGGACTAGATTAATTTAGGATATCTGGTTGGCATGCAGAGTTGGACCGAAGGGTCTCTTTCCATGCTGTACATCTGTGACTCTATACTGGTTCCCATTCATCCACCTCATGTGCTATACCTCAAAAAAGTTGAAAACTTATTTGAACATAATTTCCTTTTCACAAAGCCATGTTGATTCTGCCTGTTCACATTCTGATTGTCCTGCTCTAACCTCCTTTATAATGTGTTCTAGCAGTTTGCTTATGAAGGATGTTAGGCTAACTGGCCTATAGTTTTCTGTGTTCTGTTTCTTTCCTTTCTGGAATGTTACATTGGCTATTTTCCGGGAGTAGGTGGGTTGTATTTTGAGAATGGTTGGACAGACTAGGCTTGTATCCACTGGAGTTTCGAACAGCAAGAGATAGCTTGATTGAAATTTATAAAACCCTGCGGGGACTTGACTAGGGCGGATGTGTGGAGGATGTTTACTTTTCAGGAGAATCTAGAACGAGGGGTCACTGTTTACAAATCTATTCAGAGCAGCGATCAGGTAGCATATTTTCCTCTCAGATGGTTGCAAGATTTTAAAACTCTTCATAAAAAGGTGCTTGAAGCAGAGTCCTTGTGTATTTTGAAGGCAAAGGTAGATTCATTCTTGATAAGAAAAAGAGTGATGGATAGACAGGAATGTGGAGTGATCAGAGCATCAAGGATCTCATTGAATGACAGAGCAGTGTCAAGGGGCTGACTGTTAACTCTTGCTCCTAATATCTGTGATCATATGCCAAGATGTATTTGGTAGAACAGTATAGAGGGAGCTTTACTTTACATCTAACCCCGTGCTGTACCTGATCCTGGGTGTATTTGATGGGGACTGTGTTGAGAGACCTTTACTTTCAGATTAAAAAAGTAAGGGAGGTTTAACCTTAAGTTTAAAAGAGTAGAGGGAGCTTTACTCTGTATCTAACCCTGTGCTGTCCCTGTCCTGGGAGTGTTCGATGGGGACAGTGTAGAGGGAGCTTTACTCTGTATCTAACCCTGTGCTGTCCCTGTCCTGGGAGTGTTTGATGGGGACAGTGTAGAGGGAGCTTTACTCTGTATCTAACCCTGTGCTGTCCCTGTCCTGGGAGTGTTTGATGGGCGACAGTGTACAGGGAGCTTTACTCTGTATCTAACCCTGTGCTGTCCCTGTCCTGGGAGTGTTTGATGGGGACAGTGTAGAGGGAGCTTTACTCTGTATCTAACCCCATGCTGTCCCTGTCCTGGGAGTGTTTGATGGGGACAGTGTAGAGGGAACTTTACTCTGTATCTAACCCTGTGCTGTCCCTGTCCTGGGAGTGTTCGATGAGGGACAATGTAGAGGGAACTTTACTCTGTATCTAACCCTGTGCTGTCCCTGTCCTGGGAGTGTTCGATGGGGGACAGTGCAGAAAGAAATTTATTTTGTTTAAAAGTGAAGTGAGAGTGCTGTTAATGCAGTGCAAATCATATGGAAGAGTGACTGTAGTTTATAGAGCTGGAATAATGAAAGATTTGTGTGGATTATCCTGACACGTTGTATTTTAATGTCTGCACTGCAGTGTAAGCACTAGGGGATCTTATCTGGAGAATGGGTTTGATGGTGTGTGTATGTGTGTGTGAGAGAGAGAGAGAGAGAGAGAGAGATATGGCAGTGCATATGTGCAGAGCAACATTCCACAGACTACAAGGTGAAAATGACCAGATAATCAGTTTTAGGGTGTTGGTGGAGGGGTAAATACTGGCGAGGCACCAGGGAGAGCATTCCTGCTCCTCTGAAGAATAGTGTCCTGGGATCTTTTGTCAAAGCAGCACGTGGGATTGCACAGTAAAACACTGAAGTGATGGTCTGAATTATATTAACTCTCTGTAAGACAGGTAAAGTTAAAGATGACAGATGGGTTGTTCTGTCTCATTCAGAAACTTGGAATATGTTCCAGGGATGTCGGGCCAGGTTCTTTACTTCTTGCTGGTGGAGATGTGCAACATACGCTGCAGTTATCCCCCAGCCCCGACACATACTTGAATAAATGCTGCCGCAGATTGTTCTGCCAGTTGTGTTGGCGGGCTGTGCTTTGGAGGAATTTGTTGCCACCTCTGATCGCAGTGCATTCTGCTTGTACAATGGTGGATGCTCCCATGTGTTCTCCATGTTGAGGAGGTGAAGGTACAAGAGAACTTGCATTTATAGAACACCCTTTACAACCTCAAAACATTTTCTGGCCAATTAAGTGTGCGGTAGAAATGATCTTATTTCATGTACGTTTGTTCTGGATCTCTTAGAAAGAAACCATATTGTTGGTGTACAATTATCTATCTACTGCAACTCATCTCCTTTGAAAATTGTGCCGAATCCCATCTGTTTCTTTATTGTGTGACTTTTCCCCTTTCTGTTTGGAAGCCAAGCCTAATTATATTATTATCTTTATTATAGTACAATACAGGCGGTGCTTTTATCTATCCACCTGCCCTACTTCATAATTCATAACAAGATCTGGTAACACCTCTAGGCACGGTGGCTCAGCAGTTAGCACTACTGCCTCACAGCACCAGGCTCCTGGGTTCAATTCCAGCCTTAGGTGACTGTCTGTGTGGAGTTTGTACATTCTCCCCATGTCTGCGTGGGTTTCCTCCGGGTGCTCCGGTTTCCTCCCACAGTCCAAAGATGTGCAGGTCAGGTGGATTGGCCATGCTAAATTGCCCGTAGTGTTCAGGAATGTGTAGGTTAGGTGCATTAGTAAAGAGTAAATATAGAGTAATAGGGTAGGGGAATGGGTCTGGATGGGTTGCTCTTCGGAAGGTCGGTGTGGGCTTGTTGGGCCGAAGGGCCTGTTTCCACACTGTAGGGATTCTAATTCTAATTGTGGGTTATGCAAAGCTTTGAAGAATGTCTTGTGACACAGAGGGTAATGCTCCGCCTCTGAGCCAGATGTTCCAGGTTCAAGTCCCACTCCAGGGCCAGTGGGTTGTAACATGACCAAGTAGATTGAGCATCAGTCTGTAAATCCTTCTGACATGTACCAGTGGCAGACAGTAATAGTGGGAGAGTTTCCTGGTCAGCCACAGCCCTGTGTAATCCAGATGTAAGCTTGTGTTAGAAGCTACACTCCATCGGAAGGGCCCTTCTCACTTTGTGGGACAGCCAGAGTGAGACAAACTTAGAAATGAGTCTCACGTGCATAAACTTCTTCTGTTTACTCTCTCTGTCTGCCCCAGTCACCGTACCGAGACCCATTTTCCAGTGAAAACCGAAACCGGTCCTGAGGAAGAGGCACTGGACCCGAAATGTTAACTCTGATTTCTCTCCACAGATGCTGCCAGACCTGCCGAGCTTTTCCAGCAATTTCTGTTTTTGTTCCTTTTCCAGTTCTCTCCTGGAGAGTAGCAGGCAGTTTGAGGGAAAGGATAAGGAATAGAAACCGGAACGGGCCAGTTGTCTCTTCCAGCCTGCTGTGTCATTCAGTGAGACCTCCTGCCTTCTTCATTCTCTCTTCCTTCAGTTCAGTATCCCGAAAGCAAAATCTGACTTCTGCTACACCAATGGGACATCTTTCTTTAATCTTTGATCTCTAATTACACTGACTTGCTCAGACCGTGTTTTTGTAATAGTCCACCTTCTTTCTGTACACCACTAAATTCTGTCTTTCACCCATGATATCATTCCTCTTCTAAAAGTATTTTTATCTGATGGATTAATTCACACTGACTCACAGCTTGCAGTCTTGTACCTGTGTGAAGAAGGCCTAGATTTCCTATTGATATACTTACATTGTTCCCCCCGGTTTATATTTCCATATTGTGAGAATTGTAATATATCTACCTTTTTTTTACATATTAATTCACTCCATTTGGCTAGATTTCTTCTTTCATGTGAGTTTGCACCTCATTCCTTTACGATACTTTTCACTCATCTCAGGTACTCGGGATAGTGAAGAAGGCGTTTGGTATGCTTTCCTTTATTAGTCAGAGTATTGAGCACAGGAGTTGGGAGGTCATGTTGCGGCTGTACAGGACACTAGTTAGGCCACTGTTGGAATATTGCGTGCAATTCTGGTCTCCCTGCTACAGGAAGGATGTTGTGAAACTTGAAAGGGTTCAGAAAAGATTTACAAGGATGTTGCCAGAGTTGAAGTGTTTGAGTTACAGGGAGAGGCTGATTAGACTGGGGCTAGGTTTTCCCTGGAGCGTCAGAGGCTGAGGGGTGACCTGAAGAGGCTTATAAAATCATGAGGGGCATGGACAGGATAAATGGACAAGATCTTTTCCCTGAGGTGGGGGAGTGCAAAACTAGAAGGTATAGGTTTAGGGTGTGAGGGGAAAAATTTGAAGGGGACCTAAGGAGCAAAGTTTTCACGCAGAGGGTGGTACGTGTATGGAATGAGCTGCCAGAGGAAGTGGTGGAGGCTGGTACAATTACAACATTTAAAACACATCTGGATGGGTATATGAATAGGAAGGGTTTGGAGGGATCTGGGCCGGGTGCTGGCAGGTGGGACTAGATTGGGTTTGGATATCTGGTTGGCATGGACGGGTTGGGCCGAAGGGTCTGTTTCCATGCTGTACTACTTTATGACTCTAACTGGGTTAATTCTGATGTTCAATTAATGCTGGTGTTGCCAGGAACGCCTACATCCCGTGAACGGATTTTTAAAAAGTTGATTCCCTCCCCTCTCTTTGTTTCTTTAGCATGCTATTTTGTTAATATATTTGTGTATTTACTTAATTTATTTCTACCTCCCCTTCTGGCTCTTTGAGAGTTTTGTATTTTCCCTGCTCCGCCTTTCCTTTCTGTTTAAACAAGTCTTTATCCGTTTTGCCAGTTCAATAGCTTAGCCAAAGCAGAAACAACATTGCCTGGAAGTGCCCCACAGACGGAAGTCCTCTGGCTGACCCTACCCATGTACCCAATTGTTGAGCTGCTCATTCTCCTGCTCCCTTTATTCTGGGCAGCAAACTTGTGTCCTGCACTGAAAACCAGCTCCTGATCTCAACGCCCACTGCAGGCCTCCTATGCTTCCCACCAGCATTGTCTCTGAAATGGAAAAGGCTGTTCACCCTCAGCTTCTGCAATCTTTACTGATTGTTGCAAATGATCCCTTATCCGAACACTCAAAGGCAGAAAACCACCTGAGACTGCACTGCCTCTACTAATGAAATGCCCTGCGAGCTTTATTTGAAGCTGATGCTTATTAGAAGCACTCACCGTTGGTACTGTTTCAGCAGAACATGCTGGGAGTGCTTCATTGTAAAGTGTATGGGATATCCTGCCAGGATGAAAGATGCTATGTAAAAGCAGTTCTTTCTTTTGACATTTCAAACATTGCAAGGAAGCTCAAAATGTGAACCATCTATACTCTTTGGTTAGATTCATACCTTACACTTACCGAGATCTGTAATTCTATGTATATAAAACCATCCTGAACCCTTGATTAGATTCCAGTCTGTATCTCACTTACAGGTATCTGTTATATAAATATATATATAGCACCCCAAACCCCTCAATTAGATTCCAGTCTGTAACTCCCTTCCAGGTATCTGCTATTCTACATATAAACCATCACGAACCCCTCAATTAGACTCCAGTCTGTATATCATTCCTGGGTATTCTACACATAAATCACCACAAACCCCTCAATTAGATTCCAGCCTAGAACTCATTCTTGGGTATCTGTTATTCTATAAGGGGGGTATGTAAACCACCCAAAACCCTGAAATAGATTCCAATCTGTGACTCACTCCCAAGTATCTGTTATTCTGTATATAAACCACCCCAAACTCCTTGATTAGATTCCAGTCTGTACCTCACTCCCAGGTATCTGTTATTCTAGATATAACCCACCCGAACCCCTCGATTAGATTCCAGTCTGTAATTCCCTTCCAGGTATCTGATATTCTGTATATAAACCACCCCGAACCCCTCAATTAGATTCCAGTCTGTAACTCACTCCTGGGTATCTATTAATCCTCCATTAAGTTTCAGACTGCAACTCACTCTGAGATGTGACTGGCATTTACTTTTGTGATATGCAGGTTGTATCTTCCTATAGGCTGTTTAATTGGAGCATTTAATTGGCTTCCAAGTTGTAGTGTGTCAGGATGGTACAATAGAACCCATTTGAGTTACAATTTAGGAAATGAACAAGAAATGCTGTGTTGTTGCAATGGAAATGGAATGAGCTCAGTGTCTGATATCCCATGGTTTACAGCTGCAGCAGGGACTGCAGCTGGTTGTGATGTATCCCTGTGAATCTGTGGCAGAGAGTTAATGAACCAAGGTGTTAACGATATCCTCCCTTCCCCTCCTCCGTTCTCATCCTGCAGCATATACTGGACTGGTTCCCTTGAGCCCAGTTTTGGAGCAGAGTGAGTCGGAGATTGGAGAGAAATTTCTCTGCTAATATGGAACATATATCCAGAAGGAGGCCATTCAGCCTCTGAAGGCATGACTGCTGTGTGTATCGTGACTTACTGCCTTTTTTCTGTAACCCTTGCTGTCATTAGCCAACCAAAATTATCAATATTTATCCTGTCCCACATCCCCACCTCCAGCACCCTCCCTCTCGTCTCTTACCTGCACTTGACATTTAACGGAGAATGATTGATGTCTTCCTTGGTTTTTCTGTGCACACGTCCTCCCCCCACCTCGCCTGCAACCATTCAAACGTATCACCTTCTGAGCTGACTGCATTCCGTGCTCTGAGATCCAACCCTGAATTTATAATCAAACCTGTTGTCAAAGGTGATGCTTTGTTGTCTGGTGTACTGATGTCTACACTGTGGAGTTTGAGTACCAGCTGTCAGATATCTCCTCCTCCCACTCCAGACTATGATCCCACCATCTCTTCCAACTTGAATCGTGATTTTTCTGGTACTTTACGTCGGTTTCTACATTTCTGGTTTGCAGGCACTGGTGGCTGTGTCTTTCCCATGACTGTGCAGTTCCTCTCCCACATCCATCGCCCATCAGGATGCTCTCAGGGCTCTCCACTTCTCCCTTGAAAGAAGGCTTGAACCGACCCCATCCAGTACCACCCTCCTCCACTTTGTTCCTCACTTTGAACAATTCTTTAACTCTTCTCACATTCTTCAGGTCAAAGGTGTGGCCATGGGTACCCATGCAGGCCCCAGTTACGCCTGTTGTAATCTGAGGTAACCCTCTTCACTGTCCTAACTATATCTCCTATTTTCACATCCAAATCATTTATATAAAATGACGAAAAGTAGAGGACCCAGCACCAATCCTTGTGGCGCTCCACTGGTCAGAGGCCTCCAGTCTGAAAAACAACCCTCCACCCCCACCCTCTGACTTCTACCTTCGAGCCAGTTCTGTATCCAAATGGCTAGTTCTCCCTGTATTCCGTGAGATCTAACCTTGCTGACCAATCTCCCATGGGGACCTTGTTGAATGCCTTACTGAAGCCCATATAGATCACATCCACCGTTCTGCCCTCATCAATCCCCTTTGTTATTTTTTCAAAAAACTCAATCAGGTTTGTTTGACATTTAATCATTTTGAACAACTCAGTTAGATTGAATTCCTTAATCTCAGTCTCTTTCTTCAGGATCATGCAATTAGAGTCATAGAGTCATACAGATGTACGGCATGGAAACAGACCCTTCGGTCCAATCTGGCCATGCTGATCAGATATCCCAGCCCAATCTAGTCCCACCTGCCAGCACCCGGCCCATACCCCTCCAAACCCTTCCTATTCATAAACCCATCCAACTGCCTCTTAAATGTTGCAATTGTACCAGCCTCCACCACTTCCTCTGGCAGCTCATTCCAGACCCGTACCACCTGCGTGAAAAAGTTGCCCCTTAGGTCTCTTTTATATCTTTCCTCTCTCACCCTAAACCTATGCCCTCTAGTTCTGGACTCCCCAACCCCAGGGAAAAGACTTTGCCTATTTACCCTATCCATGCCCCTCATAATTTTGTAAACCTGAATAAGGTCACCCCTCAGCGTCCGATGCTCCAGGGAAAGCAGCCTCAGCTTATTCAGCCTCTACTTATAGCTCAGATCCTCCAACCCTGGCAACATCCTTGTAAATCTTTACTGAACCCTTTCAAGTTTCACAACATCTTTCCGATAGGAAGGAGACCCGAATTGCATACAATATTCCAACAGTGGCCTAATCAATGTCCTGTACAGCTGCAACATGACCTCCCAACTCCTATACTCAATACTCTGACCAATAAAGGAAAACATTCCAAACACCTTCTTCACTATCCTATCGACCTGCAACTCCACTTTCAAGGAGCTATGAACCTGCACTCCAAGGTCGCTTTGTTCAGCAACACTCCCTAGGACTTTAGCATTAAGTGTATAAGTCCTGCTAAGATTTGCTTTCCCAAAATGCAGCACCTCGCATTTATCTGAATTAAACTCCATCTGCCACTTCTCAGCCCATTGGCCCATCTGATCAAGATCCTGTTGTAATCTAAGGTAACCCTCTTCGCTGTCCACTACACCTCTAATTTTGGTCTCATCTGCAAACTTACTAACTGTACCTCTTATGCTCGCATCCAAATCATTTATGTAAATGACAAAAGATAGAGGACCCAGCACCGATCCTTGTGGCACTCCACTGGTCACAGGCCTCCAGTCTGAAAAACAACCCTCCACCACCACCCTCTGTCTTCTACCTTTGAGCCAGTTCTGTATCCAAATGGCTAGTTCTCCCTGTATTCCGTGAGATCTAACCTTGCTAATCAGTCTCCCATGGGAAACCTTGTCGAACGCCTTACTGAAGTCCATATCGATCACATCTACTGCTCTGCCCTCATCAATCTTCTTTGTTACTTCTTCAAAAAACTCAATCAAGTTTGTGAGACATGATTTCCCATGCACAAAGCCATGTTGACTACCCCGAATCAGTCCTTGCCTTTCCAAATACTTGTACTGTTAGAAGAAGATATGTTCTCTTGGATTTGGAAATTGCGTTTTAACTCTGCCATTGTCACATCTTGTATTTTGAATACAATTCTGAGTTTGATGTCTTCTGTCCTGGTGGCATTTCCTTCCAGACTCTTTCTACGACAAAGGCTTGTGTTCATGGAGCATTGAGAGGGAAAGCCATGCATTCCACAGAGGTCCTGACTCTTTGAGACAGGGCTGTGAAAGGTTGGTTAAAGGTGCAGGAGGGAGGTGGAGGGATTTGAGTTCCTCAAACAGGGCTGAGTTACTGGAAGGGAAGTACACTCTTGCTGCAGGATTGAGAATCAATCATTATCTCTCAAAAAATGAATACGTAGATTCAGAAGAGGGACTGCAAGACTGATCCAATGTGTAATGATGAGCTGTGAATACACAAGGCTTAGAATCTCTTTGGAACATAGGAGAAGCAGAATTGGACCTACTGAAACACACAAGACTTTTAAGGGACTTGTCAGGCTAGGCGCTGAAAGAATTCTTTCCCCCATTAGAGAGTCTAGGACCAGAGGGCATATTATCAGATAAAGGGATTGCATATTCAAGACAGAGATGAAGAGGAATTTCTTCTCTGAGGGTTGTGCATCTGTGAATCCTTGACCATATCATGAATTATTCATCACAGAGGGTTGTTGAGGCTGGGTCATTGTCCAAAATTGAGATTGACAGATTTTAATCAGTAAGGGAACCAAGGATATGGGGAAAAGGCAGGAAAATGCAGTTGAAGATTATCAGATCCATCATTGAGTAGCAGACTGGATTCGATGGTCTACTTCTGCTGCTGTGTCTCATGGTTGTATGGGGGTTACAGTCTGGACAATTAGGGGTGCCCTGGGGAAAGATACTACAGGAACACAAACATAGAAAATTTTTTTACAAGTGAACCAGGAGCAGAGAAATGAAAATTAGACAAAGAAATAAAGAAGCTGCATTCCTACTATAAATCTGAATCCTTCCCACTGTCACCACCTCAGATCCTTGCTGGGGCCTCTCTAGACCATGTTCTCCCATGGGTCCACCATACCCTTCCTCAGTTACCTTGGACTTCTCATCCAGACCTTCACCCACCACCCTAGCGACATTCTGTCGATACATCCCAGAACTCCAGAAGTCATGCCGCAGTTTTGTCAGTACATCACAAGGAACAAGAATAGAAAATGACCAAGAGTCAGAGTCTCAGCATTCAGTCATCTGCTCAGACCAGTCATCTAAAGGGAGAAACAGCAGATGTTTTAGTGACACTGGATTTGGATTAGGATGGGGCGGGGGAGCGGGCAAGTGATTCTGAGTGTGGTAATGAAATAGAGAGATAGGGAAAAAAAGGAATGCAGCAAGTAGGAACAAAATCTGAACTAAAATCTGGGCATGCTGGGAGACACAAGTGTTCAGGCAGCCTCTGTGAAGAGAGAGAAACAGAATTAATGTCTCAGGCATAAATGCTTAGTGCAAGACCTTTTGACAAAGATTCCATTACTGAAACAATAACCTCGTTGTTCATTGCCCAACTGACTGATTGATTCTGTTTCAGATTTCCAGCCTCCGCAGTTTTTTGTTGGCCTTGTTAATTTGCTGCTTGGTGGTTTTTGATTTAACTTTTTATTGTCACATGAACCTAGGTACAGTGAAAAGTTTTGTTTTGTGTGCAGTACAGGCAGGTCATACCATAGAAAGTATATTAAGGTAATAGAATGGAGCGGGGAATAGAACGTTATAGCTGCAGAGAAGGTGCACAAACATATCAACATTAGGTTTGACATTTGAGAGACCTGTTCAGAAGTCTAATGACAGCAGGGAAGAAGCTGTCCTTGAACCTGTTGGTACATATGTTTAAGCTTTTGTATCCTCTGCCTGACAGAAGAGGTCAGAGGAGATTATAAGTGGGGTGGGAGGAGTCTTTGATGATGCTCGCTGCCTTTCTGAGGGAGCAAGCGTGTAGATAGAGTCCACAGATGGAAGGTTGGCTTGCGCAGTGGACTGGGCTGTGTTCACAACTTTCTGGAGTGTTCTTCAACATGTCCCTTGCTTAGTGTCAAATATTGTGGCCCCTGCCCACTCCTGATGCCCATTGCCCCCTTTGCTTTTGCCCTGTTCCCCCCCGCACTCTTTGAATTCCAACTTCTTTGGCACCATCTCCTGTTGTAACTCATTCTTATCAAGTGACCTCAAGCCTGTGGCATTCCTCATCTCCCTCGGGCCTCTCTTTCTCCAGTAGGCTATGTGCTGTTAAAGATTTGGCAATATCTAACCTCAATGTCTCAGACATATCGCAAGTTGTCCCTCTCTTCCTGTAACCTGTGTAATTTTCTACACCCTGACTCTGTCTGTTTCATTCAATCAAGAACACTTGAACATAAATAAAGAACTCATACTTCAGTAGCACCGTTTATATCCTCAGGATGTTCCAATGTGTTTTGCAGTCAAAATGGAGAAAGTCAGGCATTTCCTACCGGTCTTAGGGAAATTTCACAGCCTCAGAAAATATCCGGTAATTAGCCTCTAGTTGAGACTGCGAATGTTAACTTCAGGTTTAAGCACAGCCTGTACCCATTTACATCCTTAAAGGGACAGAGCTGGCTGGAGCCAAACAATACACTGAATAACAATTATAACACTCCACACCCTTATAAAATGGCGTAACATCCATGGGCGATATCATGGGGGATCTCTAGCACTGGGAAAGGAAGCATTAGCTGAAAGACTTGTGAACATTTCTGTGTCAGCTAAACCTCTCTTTATCCTCTTGAAGAATAAGGTGGGAATAAGGCAGAACATCATTCCGAATGTGATCCACGTGCAGATGGGAGCCTGTGCTAGGGAAAGAGTCATGTGTCAGACTAATTGTCTACTTTAGGATTTGCTCTGTGTACAGATGCAGTGTTCATTTGGGGCCAGAGCTGTCTGATTTGTAGGGTTATCTGTGAGGTTTCAGTGAGATTCTCCATTGCTTAGCAAAATTGGTTAACCCAGTAACCTCATCCCACCGAGAAGAGCACTTGGGAGGATATGAGTTAAAAACAGCAATTTCCTGTTAAAGTTTTCCAGCTCCTTTTAAGGAGTCATCATGTTCAGAAGTGGAAGGAAGGGCTCTACACGTTATCCTTCTTTGTGTTAGAGGTGATTTAGGATATAATACTTTAAGTGTCAGTTTCTCTAATGCATTCTTTCTCTGGTTGTCTGCTTTCTGAATACAACCAGACTATCATTAAAAATTAACCAGTATACTGGACAGCAAGGTCACTGTGATTGATCACTGCTCCATGCTGTCTGTTGCTTGTTCTCACCTGCTCAATGAATCAAGCAGGGGCCTACTGAAATACCAGCCACTGAAATCTGTTGAGGTGTCTGTTTCTCTTCTTTTCAGTGCCTCTCTCTCTCTCACTTTCTCTTGGGATTTTCGAACAGGGCTCGACACAGGTGTGCTACACTCCAGAGTTAAGCAGACTGCCTGCAGCTCAGCTTAGCCTTACACACTAATGATGATTGGCCATAATTAGCTTGGACTGAAAGAAACCTACACAGGGTTTTACACAGCCCCTGTGCCTGCTATTCACCTACCCCCTATTATATCCATATATTCTGACAGTAATGCTGCATCTCTCAGTGGGCTGTTAAGGTTGCGCTCTTTAGCTGGACTGGGTTATGATGGAAAAAGGGAATGACCTGAGCTTGTGAAAGATGCCTTTCCTTCCCTCTCTGATTTCCTCCATTCCCTTTTCCTTTAAGCCGAGAACATGGCCGATTGGCAGTGATCCAGAAGGTCTCACTGGGTCCCTCTGCCTTCGGTGTACGTTGGGTATGTTATACCAATGTAGGGGGTCTGTACTCACCTGCTGAAGGTGCTGTACCCATTACCAACTTTGTGTCAAATTTCTTATGTCCTCTGTGTGAGGTGTTCAGGCTCACAACCGAACCTCGAGTTGAATGTGGTGGATATTGAGCAATGAACAAGAAGGGATTTCGATGAAGTCATGATGAAGGGAAATTGAAGTCTCATGCTGCACTGAGTCTTTGCAAACCAGACTCATGCTAGCAATGAGTGTCCCAAGCTGCAGACTATAGTGCAGCTGTCAGTTGATTTGCTTCTCGAGTTAGCACCCTGCCTATTCTTGCCCGATCTAAAATAGTGAAAATAAGCAGGTAATTCAGTCAGTTAGAAGGCGAAGGCAGTGCTGAAGAGGGGGATAATTTCACAACACAACCTTATCCTCTACCAGTTCAAATCTGCACATGCCTACCTCCCAGCAGTTCATTGGCTAGTAACCAGAAACCAGGACTTGCAACCTATTTCATCCTCTCTGGCTCAGGAACCTTAAGAGAAACTCAATTTCCTGACTGCTAGCCCACACTTGGATGCCTAAGTCTAACTAAAGTTTGGGATTTTACTGAGTCATGTGACTTTTTAATTCACTGGGCTGTTCATTCACTAAGTGATCATCTTTGTCAACCCCATTCACTGCTCCATTCATGTGAAATCCCAAATATCCAGTTGGAAAGCTTCAAACATGCCTCTGAGCAAGAAAATAAAAGGGAATTTTAATTGTTGTGGAACTTCTTTGCTTTGAAGATTACTGCAGGGTTTAATTGATGCTGTTGTCTTTGACTAGCACCTGGTGCAAGATGACTCCACCATCTAAACACTGGATTATTTTGTTTCCCCACTTTCTGTTGCGTAACCACATTCTTGTGTGATATGATCTTCAAACTTTCATCGAATTATAGACACATTAATTGCTCACGTGTTAATCATCAAATGGCCACCTGTCAACCTAAGCTTGGCCTTGCACCTTCCTGAGAATGTGATTACACAAGAGAATGTGTACAGGGACTGTTCCTGGCGTCTGGAATCCTGGCACAGCTGCTGGTTGGTAACACGGCACAGTGCAGCATGCGTGCTTTTTGTGTTATATGGCACTGTCACCACATTCCAGCAGGGAGTGCCAAGATGTTTGGTCTTGCCTGAATGTTCCTGTTTGCTCCCTGTTCCTCTCCTGCCTCTTGCACAAACCCATTGTAGTCCCTCCTGCTCATTTCATTCCCAAATGCTCCCTGATTTTGCTGCTTCCTGGCCATTCCCACTGTACTCCCCACGCATCTACTTGCTGCATCCCTGCTTAGTTTTGTGCTGCAGGTACCCCAGCTCCTGCTCATTACTCCTCTGGACCTTCCTTTGCATTCCCCTGTCAGAGATATTTGATGCTTTACAGAGGAGCACCTAGACAGAGGTTTGCAAGAGTGATCAAAATAGCAAGCTACCCATCAAGGATAACTTTACACTAAGAAGAGGAGGTGCTGGAGAAACTCAGCAGGTCTGGCAGCATCTGTGGAGTGAGAATCAGTTCACATTTCGAATCTTGTATGACTGTTCTTTCGAGCCTCCCAATCCTGAAGAGGAGCCCTACTGGACTTGAAATGTTAACTCTTTTTCCATCCCCACAAATGCTGCCAGACCTGCTGAGTTTCTCCAGCAATTTCTGTTTTTGTTTCAGATCTCCAGCAACCACGGTACTTTGGTTTTAGTTTAGAGGATAATTTTACCCTTGAGAATACAATAAAGGAGTGTTGTTGGTAATTTAAGTTACAAGCGGTGAACTGGTGTGATTATGAAAGAGAACTTAAAAATTGATTGTAGAAAGTTGTTCTTTATGGCAAAAAAGTTCAAACGCAAGTTTTTTTTATTCATTCATGGGCCAGCATTTATTGCCCATCCCTAATTACCCAGAGAGCAGTTAGGAGTCAACCACATTGCTATGGGTCTGGAGTCTCAGGTAGGCCAGACCAGTTAAAGATGGCAGTTTCCTTTCCTAAAGGACATTAGTGACCCAGATGGTTTCCAACAATTGATTCATGGTCACCATTAGACCCTCAATTCTAGATTTTTGTTGAATTCGCCATCTGCTGTGGCAGAATCCAAACCACAGATCCCCTGAACATTACCTGGGGCACTGGATTAACAGTCCAGTGATGAATCCACGAGGCCACCCGCTATGTGATCTGTCGAAAACATAACCATTTATGAAGATGGATCAATCTTCTGTTTGCAGGAAGAATGATGGCAGTCTGAACTTGATGATCAGCCAGGGTTTCAAAGAAGCACTGGAAATGGATTTGAGAGACGTGTGTCGGGAGAAAGGAGAAACTGAGTGTTATGGTGAGAAGATGCCAACCATGGTCGGTGATAATATTCCTGTCTCTGAGTCAGATTTGTGCGTTCAAATCCCACCTCAGAGATCTGAGCACAGAACTCCAGACTGAGGGAGTGCTGCATTGTTGGAGGTGCTGTTTTTTAGACGAGACTGAGGCCCCCGTCTGTCCTCTTGGTCAATACAAAACCTCCTACAACTCTGTTCAATACAAGCAAGAGAGCTGCCCCCAGTCTCCTGGTTAATATTTATCATTTGACCAACACCATTGGCAACTGATGATCTTGATTATTACCATGTCACTATTTGAGGGAGCTTGCTTTTTGCAAATTGAGTGTTGTATTTTCTTTATTAGAACACTGATGACACCTCAAAAGTACTTCATTGGCTGTAAAACATGTTCTGAAAGAAACTTTAGAAATCATGACGTTTTTTTGGATAGAGTTGGGGAATATGCTGAGAGTAATTAAATTTCTATTGTATGATTTGCTATTATTGGTGTCTTGTGCTCACGTGTACAGAGGAACCTCGATTATCCGGCATTCGATTATCTGAATTTCAGATTATCCGGACAAGATCGCAAGGTCCCAATGCTTGGCTAAACTGTGTTAACCGGCATTCGATTAGCCAAGTATTTGATTATCCGAACAAATACTCCCTGCCCGTGTTGTTTGGACAATCGAGGTTCCTCTGTACTTGTATATCAGCTGTCAGATGTGTAGATGTGTCTTCTCAGTTGTTCCGTCTATTTACCTGAATCCGGTAGGTTGTGCTGTGTGTTTCTGAGCTGCACTCCATGCCATGTATCTCCCACCTCTAATGCTGATGTCCCTCTGGCTATTCATGCAGGTCTGATAGCATGGAGCAGCAAAAGGTGGTGACAGTAAAACTTCCCTTTAGCAGGAGAGTAACATTACAACATTCATTCATGGTGTTCAGTCAACACAAGGCGATTACTGATGTGTTAAAAACTCTTCATCACTCTCCTGCCTTACCTGTGACATCTGTGTTATTTTGAGCCTGTTGGAATGCAGCAGCTCTGACACTTCTGAATCATACAGAGGTTACTAAGTGAGGCTCATTGCTCTCTGAGAAACCTACCTGAAGTGTCATGGTGTAGCAGGTTGGGAACAATAAAGGAGAAGCTGAGGGAAGTCTACATTGGGTGGTCAACAGCTTGTGGGAGGCAGAGAGATTAAGGGAAGGGAGCTGGTTTCCAACAGTGCAGCGATGCAGCATTCTCAGGCAGTAGAAGGTCCAATACACATTGTACTGAGCATGGATTACACATGGATAGAAGTGTTTGTGTGAATCTACTCCATCTGGAAAGATGCTACAGTCCCTCCCTTTGGCCCTGGTGTCAAGCAGAGTCCAGGATGTTGATGTGGTGGAGGCTGGCACAATTGCAACATTTAAGAGGCATCTGGACGGGTATATGAATTGGAGGGGTATGGGCCGGGTGCTGGCAGGTGGGACTAGATTGGGTTGGGATATCTGGTCGGCATGGACAGGTTGGACCGAAAGGTCTGTTTCCATGCTGTACATCTCTATGACTCTATGTTTTTCTCCAAGGGAGAAACATTGGAATGAGACTAATTGGAGAGCCATTTGAAAATGTCATCATTTTACTCTGTGATCCTATTAATCACAAATTGTTGGAGAGCAACATCCTGATAGTAGTCCTAACATTGACTTTCATTGGATTAAACGTGTGTGCCATATTGTCCGATGCCCGAGGTTTTACATTCAATCCTTAGCTACCTTTTGTAGATTTAGAAGGGCTGTTTCCTCTGTTACACACCTCCGGAAAAGCTCCAGTTAGTTCTTTCTTCCTGCAGCATTTCTCCACCAGCTGAAACCTCTGACCGAGACTGTCAGCTCCTCTCTGAACTCTCTCCATCCTTTGGCTACCTCACTTGTGCCTCATTGACCACACCGGGACACTATGCACTAGTTTTAATCCACAATTCTGGGCAGTTATGTCACAGCTTTCTGTCCATTTTCGCACTGATATTCTCGTTTCTTGCTCACTCCCAGTTTCAGGTGCTTCCCCATTAGGCAGTGGTTGGACTAGTTAAACTCCACAGTTGGATGAGTTAAACTTTCGGTCGAGAACTCCAAGGCAGAACAGGCTTCAAGCCACTTGGAGCTCGACTCTATGTAATTCCCCTTAATGTTGCTATCTTTCCTCAGCCAACATCAATCCCACGTTTCACCCTGGATTCCTCCGCCTTCGTCCTGGAAGTTATTCTGAGGGACAGAGCAGGAATTGCAAATCCATTATCAGATGATAATTCCAACGTCTGACACTTGGATTTGTGCAGACAGGATTGGTGAGGGCCCTGCTTCCATACTCCGATAACTATCTGCAAGGTAGACGATAAAGCAGGGGGACACATCCAGCTTGCTTTGTCCTTTCCAGGGTTTCTGCTGCACACTCCCTGCTCCATTTACTATCCCACCCAGTCTAGCCCCACTCCCCCCCTCACTGCCTGCTTTCCTTACTATCCCACCCAGTCTAGCCCCACTCCCCCCCTCACTGCCTGCACTCCTTACTATCCCACCCAGTCTAACCCCACTCCCCCCCTCACTGCCTGCTTTCCTTACTATCCCACCCAGTCTAGCCCCACTCCCCCCCTCACTGCCTGCACTCCTTACTATCCCACCCAGTCTAGCCCCACTCCCCCCCTCACTGCCTGCACTCCTTACTATCCCACCCAGTCTAACCCCACTCTGCCCCTCACTGCCTGCACTCCTTACTATCCCACCCAGTCTAACCCCACTCTCCCCCTCACTGCCCGCACTCCTTACTATCCCACTCAGTCCAACCCCACTCTCCCCCTCACTGCCCGTACTCCTTACTATCCCACCCAGTCTAACCCCACTCTCCCCCTCACTGCCCGTACTCCTTACTATCCCACCCAGTCCAACCCCACTCTCCCCCTCACTGCCTGCTTTCCTTACTATCCCACCCAGTCTAGCCCCACTCCCCCCCTCACTGCCTGCTTTCCTTACTATCCCACTCAGTCCAACCCCACTCTCCCCCTCACTGCCTGCTTTCCTTACTATCCCACTCAGTCCAACCCCACTCTCCCCCTCACTGCCTGCACTCCTTACTATCCCACTCAGTCTAACCCCACTCTCCCCCTCACTGCCCGCACTCCTCACTATCCCACCCAGTCTAACCCCACTCTCCCCCTCACTGCCCGTACTCCTTACTATCCCACCCAGTCCAACCCCACTCTCCCCCTCACTGCCCGTACTCCTTTCTATCCCACCCAGTCTAACCCCACTCTCCCCCTCACTGCCCGCACTCCTCACTATCCCACCCAGTCTAACCCCACTCTCCCCCTCACTGCCCGTACTCCTTACTATCCCACCCAGTCCAACCCCACTCTCCCCCTCACTGCCCGTACTCCTTTCTATCCCACCCAGTCTAACCCCACTCTCCCCCTCACTGCCCGCACTCCTTACTATCCCACCCAGTCTAACCCCACTCTCCCCCTCACTGCCCGTACTCCTTACTATCCCACCCAGTCCAACCCCACTCTCCCCCTCACTGCCCGTACTCCTTTCTATCCCACCCAGTCTAACCCCACTCTCCCCCTCACTGCCCGCACTCCTTACTATCCCACCCAGTCTAACCCCACTCTCCCCCTCACTGCCCGTACTCCTTACTATCCCACCCAGTCCAACCCCACTCTCCCCCTCACTGCCCGTACTCCTTTCTATCCCACCCAGTCTAACCCCACTCTCCCCCTCACTGCCTGCTTTCCTTACTATCCCACCCAGTCTAACCCCACTCTCCCCCTCACTGCCCGTACTCCTTTCTATCCCACCCAGTCTAATCCCACCCACAATCCCTGCACCCTTTAATATCCCACCCAGTCTAATCCCACTCCCACTCCCTGCATCCTTTAATATCCCACAGTCTAATCCCACTCCCATTCCCTGCACTCTTTAATATCCCACAGTCTAATCCCACTCCCACTCCCATACCCTTTAATATCCCACCCCCAGTCTAATCAAATTCTCACTCCCCCGCCCTTTAATATCCCACCCAGTCTAATCCCACTCTCACTCCCCCACCCTTTAATATCCCATTCAGTCTAATCCAATTCTCACTCCCCCGCCCTTTAATACCCCACCCAGTCTAATCCCACTCCCACTCCCCCACCCTTTAATATCCCACCCAGTCTAATCCCACACCCACTCCCTGCACCCTTTAATATCCCACCCAGTCTAATCCCACTCTCACTCCCACACACTTTAATATCCCAACCAGTCTAATCCAATTCTCACTCCCCCACCCTTTAATATCCCACCCAGTCTAATCCCACTCTTTCTCCCATACCCTTTAATATCCCACCCAGTCTAATCCCACTCTCACCCCCGAACTCTTTAACACCCCACCCAGTCTAATCCCACTCTCACTCCCCCACCCTTTAATATCCCACCCAGCCTAATCCCACTCTCTCCCCCTGCACCCTTTAATATCCCACCCAGTATAATCCCACTCTCACTCCCCCACCCTTTAATATCAAATCCAGTCTCATCCCACTCCCACTCCCCCACCCTTTAATATCCCACCCAGTCTAACCCCACTCTCACTCCCCCACCCTTTAATATCCCACCCAGTCTAACCCCACTCTCACTCTCCCACCCTTTAATATCCCACTCAGTCTAAACCCACTCTCACACCCCCACCCTTTAATATCCCACCCAATCTAATCCCACTCCCACTCCCCCACCCTTTGATATTCCACCCAGTCCAATCCCTCTCTCACTCCCCCACCCTTTAATATCCCACCCAGTCTCATCCCACTCCCACTCCCCCACCCTTTAATATCCCACCCAGTATAATCCCACTCTCACTCCCCCACCCTTTAATATCCCACCCAGTCTAACCCCACTCTCACTCCCCCACTCTTTAATATCCCACCCAGACTAATCCCACTCTCACGTCCCCACCCTTTAATATCCCACCCAGTCTAACCCCAGTTTCACTCCCCCACCCTTTAATATCCCATCCAGTCTAACCCCACTGTCACTCCCCCACCCTTTAATATCCCACCCAGTCTAACCCCATCTCACTCCCTCTCCCCCACCCTTTAATATCCCACTCAGTCTAATCCCACTCACTACCCCACCCTTTAATATCCCACCCAGTCTAACCCCACTCTCACTCCCCCACCCTTTAATATCCTACCCAGTCTAACCCCACTCTCACTCCCCCACCCTTTAATATCCCACCCAGTCTAACCCCACTCCCTCTCCCCCACCCTTTAATATCCCATCCAGTCTAACCCCACTCTCACTCCCCCGCTCTTTAATATCCCACCCAGTCTAACCCCACTCTCACTCCCCCGCTCTTTAATATCCCACCCAGTCTAACCCTACTCTCACTCCCCCACCCTTTAATATCCCATGCAGTCTCATCCCACTCCCTCTCCCCCACCCTTTAATATCCCACCCAGTCTAACCCCACTCTCACTCCCCCACCCTTTAATATCGCATCCGGTCTAATCCCACTCTCACACCCCCACCCTTTAATATCCCACCCAGTCTAATCCCACTCTCACTTCCCCACCCTTTAATACCCCACCCAGTCTAACCCCACTCTCACTTCCCCACCCTTTAATATCCCACCCAGTCTAATCCCACTCCCACTCCCTGCACCCTTTAATATCCCACCCAGTCTAACCCCACTCACACTCCCACACCCTTTTTTAATAATATATTTTTATTAAGAAAAAATAGATTTTTAAATATTACAACAAATACAAAACAATGCAATTCAAAACAGTACAAAAATAAACCCAAATAAAAAAAATCCCCAACCCACCCTCTACGAATGTATTAACATATATAGAGAAGTATAAAATGTAAAAAACCCTAAACTAGCTATTTAACTCACTAAATAAATACATAACAACAAACAAATAAATAGTAATAACTCAGCCCAGCCAAACAAAGCACTCACAGTTCTTCCTCACTGGATACTAGACTCATGACACACAATCGTTACGGCTATATAAAAGCCCTTGTTTGTGTGGCACATAAATCTGTGTCCAGGTATTTCGAAAAGGGTTGCCATGTCTTGTAAAAATTCTCAGTTTTGTGGTGTACCATATTTGTGAGAAAACCCAGGGGAGTATGTTCCATAACAATCTTCCGTCAACCCGACAGGCCTGGGGGGTTTTCGGATATCCAACCTAGCAAGATATTCTTCCTTGCACAGAACATAAGAATACTGAAAAGGTTTTTCTTATGCACGTCTGCAGGAAATACAATGGGTAGGCCCAAAAGGAGCGAAATAGGGTCCCTCTCCACCCCTACACCTAAAATCCTCTCCATTGCATCCGCCACAGCGCTCCAATATGTTTGAAGCCTGTCACAAGACCAAAGACAATGGGTAAGAGTATCCATACAGACCTTGCACTGGGACATGCTGAAGATACCCCTGGTTTAAATTTTGACAAACGGTCTGGGGCTAAGTGGACCCTGTGAAGAATCTTCAACTGGAAAGCATGGGTCCTATTGCAAATTGATATCTTCCTTGCATTCTCCCAAATATCCTCCCATGCCTCTGAAGAAACTTCAACACCCAGCTCTCTTTCCCACATCTTGCAGAGTCAATCAGGCTCATCTGAGGTTGCACCCCCCAATTGGTGATATAGAGTACTGACAGAGAGTGTACTCTTAGCCCTTAGTATCCCTCTTTCTATGTCAGATTTGTAGGGATCAGTCAAAAGTGTTTTTTTTTTAATAAAATCCCTAACTTGAAATAAATGAAAGAGGTCTCTATTAGGTAACTCGTACTTCCGTACTAACTGATTGAAGGACATCATTACGTTTCCCTCAAATAAATCGCCCATGCAAGATATACCCCTAGCTGCCCAACATTTAAATCCTGAATCTATCATACCCGGTTGAAAACCCGGCATACCCACTAAAGTGTAAATAAAGATGTTTTGCCAATATTACCTTCCCTCTGCCGAATTGCCCTCCATGCTTTAACAGTATTGATGACTATTGGGTTATGGCAATATTCCTTAACTGTCCTCACCTTGTCCAAAAACAGCAAACTGTAAGGGGGCACCTTGCCTGGGAGGCTTCGATATCTAGCCATATTGAAAGAGGGTCCCCACAAACCCAATCACTCAAGTAGGTCAAAAGCGAGCTTAATTGGTAATTTTTAATGTCCAAAAGGTCTACTCCCCCCAATCTGTGAGGCAACTGCAGTTTAGCTAATTTAATGAGGGGCCGTTTACGGTGCCAGATAAAGGAACTGAACCAACCGTTCAGTCTCCTGAGTGTTTGTTTATTGAAAATCAGGGGGAGCATCCGTATAGGGTATAGCAAACAAGGGAGAATATTCATCTTAATAAGCGCTATCCGACCCAACCATGAGACTGGAAGTGCCTCCCATCTTTGGAGATCTTGTGTAATTTTTTCAAATAATTGAGTAAAATTGGCTTTGAACAGCCAATCCAGAACTGGAGTAATGAATATGCCCAAATACACAAAACCCCCCTGTGATCACCTAAATGGGAATCTATAGTCACTCTCAAGAGCCAACTCTTTCGTAAGACCACCCATAAGCATAGCCTCTGATTTAGCAAAATTAATCTTATACCCTGAAAAAGTGCCAAACGCGTGAATGCATTGTATCAGGCAAGGCACTGAAACTGCTGGATTTGTTAAGATAATTAGAACATCGTCTGCATATAGTGGGATCTTATGTAATTTGACCCCACTTCTGGAGCTGATATATTGAGATCCCCACGAATGGCCTCTGCAAACGGTTCAATCACCAACGTAAAAAGTAATGGTGAAAGGGAAAGCCCTGCCGGCTGCCCTAGAAATATTAAAATTGCTTGATTGTACTCCGTTGGTAATGACCGCAGCGAGAGGTACACTGTAGAGAACCTTTACCCATCGTATGACAACTGCACCCAGACCAAACCGGTCTAGAGTATAGAAAAGGTACGGCCATTCAATTCGGTCAAATGCCTCCTCTGCATCTAAAGAAATCATCAATCCCTGTATTGACTGCTGTTGACATGCTTGAATTACGTTAAGCAGCCTCCTAACGTTATTGGAGGATCTCCGACCCTTTATGAAGCCCGTCTGAACCTCCTTAATAGTAGAGTCTCCAGCCTTAACGCGAGAGCCTTAGAGAGGATCTTAAAGTCCACATTTAAGAGGGAGATGGCCCTGTATGAAGCACAGTCTACCGGATCCTTCTCTTTTTTAAGGATAAGTGAAATATTGGTGAGAGACAATCATGACTGTATAAATCATTAACAAATTCAGCATCGGGCCTCACAGTATACTTATAAATTCCTTATAGAATTCACTGGGAAGTCTGTCAGGACCGGGCGCCTTTCCACTCTGAAGCTGCCTCACAGCTTCCTGCACTTCTTGCTCTGATAATGGGGCATTGAGAAAGGACTGTTGTTCGGGAGTCACACCCGGGAGCTTCAGATCTCTACAAAAGGATTCCATTTTGGCCTGCCCCTCCTCACAATTCTCAGACTGATATAACTTAGAGTAGAATCTCTGGAACGCCACATTAGTCTTTTTAGAATCACGTTAGGTTCCCAGACCCTTCTCTAATCGCTGTAATGGTTTGTGGGGCACTTCTCTTTCTGGTAAGGTATGCTAAGTATTTGCCTGGCTTGTCACCATGCTCGTATAACCTTTGCTTTGCAAAAGCCAGCTCCTTCTTTGCCATCTGCGTGAGCGCGGAATTTAGTGTAGATCGCAGTGCCGTAATCCTCTGTAGTTTGACCAACGAGGGTCTGTCAAAATAGGCCTTCTCGGCTGCCTTCAACCGTGCTTCAAGGAGACGTTGCTGCTCACCCTTCTGCCGCTTCCTACTTGTGGAATATGAAATAACTAACCCTCTGGCATAAGCTTTGGAAGTTTCCCAGAGAACGGATGAGCTATCAACCAAGCCTATGTTGATGTCTAGGAATGCCCAAAATTCCCTAGAGAAATACTCCACAAACTTACTGTCCATGAGAATAAAGGGGTCCATTCGCTGGTACCTTGAATCCACTGTAACATCCTTAATCTTAACCATGAGGTAAACTGGAGCATGATCAGAGTTGGCAATATTACCAATCGTACAGGATGCCACCAGATCCAGGGTTACCGCAGGGGTCAGAAAAAAATCAATCCTCGTGTGACATCTATGCGGATTGGAGAAAAACGTGAAATCCCTACCTGTAGGGTGGAGACACCTCTAGACGTCCACCAACCCTAATTCCCCATACAGACCCAGTAACTGCTTAGTTTGTGCAGAGGGTATTGAGGGACCTTTAGGCAACCTGTCTACTGTGGGGACCATGAGGCAGTTAAAATCTCCCCCGAGATTGATGTGCCAAGACTTGAAACTTATCGGTTTAGAAAAAGCAATCTACCAAGGGTTTAACAGGATGAGCTGGGGGACAATAAACATTTAAAACACCATATTCTTCCCCATTTATCAAGGCTTTAAGAATTACAAACCTCCCGTATGTGTCTTTAACACATTCCAACAATTTAACTGAGAGATTTTTCCTAACCAATATAGCCACTAACCTACTTCTGGTATTAAATGATGAAAAGTAAACTTGGTCAAATCCATTCTGCTGGAATTTCAGATGCTCCTTGTCATCCAAATGTGTCTCCTGTAACAAAGCAATATCCACCTTCTCCTTTCTAAGATTCAAGAGTACCTTCTTCCTCTTAATTGGTGAGTGACTTCCCTTGATATTCCAGGTAATCAAATCATTAGCCATAATCCTCTGCAATTACATTTAAATTCCGCAAATTGCTGAGCTTTAGTTTCGCATGGTCCACACTCCCACACCCTTTAATACCCCACCCAGTCTAATCAGGCCGGGTGCTGGCAGGTGGGACGAGTTTGGGATGGGATATCTGGTCGGAATGGACTGGTTGGACCGAAGGGTCTGTTTCCATGCTGTACATTTTTATGACTCTATGATTGTAATCCCATTCTCACTCCCCACCCTTTAATATCCCACCCAGTCTAATCCCATTATCACTCCCGCACCCTTTAATACCCCACCCAGTCTAATCCCATTCTCACTTGCCCACACTTTAATACCCCACCCAGTCTAATCCCATTCTCACTTGCCCACACTTTAATATCCCACCCAGTCTAATCCCATTATCACACCCGCACCCTTTAATATCCCACTCAGTCAAATCCCACTCGCAGTCCCACCCCCTTTAACATCCCACCCAGACTAATCCCATTCTCAGTCCCACACCCTTGAATATCACACCCAATCAAATCCCACTCCCACTCCCCCACCCTTTACTATCCCACCCAGTCTAATCCCAATCCTATTCCCACACCGTTTAATATCCCACACAGTCTAACCCCGCTCTCACTTCCCCACCCTTTAATATCCCACCCAGTCTAAACCCACTCTCAATCCCACACCTTTTAATATCCGACCCAATCAAATCCCACTCCCACTCCCCCACTCTTTAATATCTCACCCAGTCTAATCTCACTCCTAATCCCGCACCCTTTAATATCCCACCCAGTCTTATCCCACTCTCACTCCCCACCCTTTAATATCCCACCCAGTCTAATCCCACTCTCACTCCCCCCCCTTTAATATCCCACCCAATCAAATCCCACTCCCATTGCCCCACCCTTTAATATCCCACCCAGTCTAATCCTGCTGTCAATCCCACACCCTTGAATATCCCACCCAGTCAAATCCCACTCTCACTCCCACACCATTTAATAGCCCACCCTGTCTAATCCCACTCTCTCCCACACTCTTTAACATCCCACCTAGTCTAATCCCACTCTCACTTCCCCACCCTTTAATATCCCACCCAGTCTAAACCCACTCTCAATCCCACACCCTTTAATATCCCACCCAATCAAATTCCACTCCCACTCCCCCACTCTTTAATATCCCACCCAGTCTAATCCCACTCCTAATCCCGCACCCTTTAATATCCCACCCAGTCTTATCCCACTCTCAGTCCCCACCCTTTAATATCCCACCCAGTCTAATCCCACTCTCACTCCCCCACCCTTTAATATCCCACCCAGTCTAATCCTGCTGTCACTCCCACACCTTTTAATATCCCACCCAGTCAAATCCCACTCTCACTCCCACACCATTTAATAGCCCACCCAGTCTAATCCCACTCTCTCCCACACTCTTTAATATCCCACCTAGTCTAATCCCACTCTCACTGCCCCACCCTTTAATATCCCACCCAATCAAATCCCACTCCCACTGCCCCACCCTTTAATATCCCACCCAGTCTAATCCTGCAGTCACTCCCACACCTTTAATATCCCACCCAGTGAAATCCCACTCTCACTCCCACACCCTTTAATATCCCACCCAGTCGAATCCCACTCTCTCTCCCATACTCTTTAATACCCCACCCAGTCTAATCCCACTCTCACTGCCCCACCCTTTAATATCCCACCCAATCAAATCCCACTCCAACTGCCCCACCCTTTAATATCCCACCCAGTCTCATCCCACTCTCTCTCCCTTTAATATCCCACCCAGTCTAATCCCACTCCCACTGCCCCACCCTTTAATATCCCACCCAGTCTCATCCCACTCTCTCTCCCTTTAATATCCCACCCAGTCTAATCCCACTCTCACTTCCCCACCCTTTAATATCCCATCCAGTCTAATCCCACTCCTATTCCCCCACCCTTTAATATCCCACCCTGTCTAATCCCACTCTCACTCCCCCACCCTTTAATACCCCTCTCAATCTAATCCCACTCTCACTCTCCCACCCTTTAATACGCTACCCCGTCTAATCCCACTCTCACTCCCACAACTTTTAATATCCCAACCAGTCTAATCCCACTCGCACTCCCCCACCCTTTAATACCCCACCCAGTCTAATCCCTCTCTCATTCCCACAACCTTTAATATCCCACCCAGTCTAATCTCACTCTCACTCCCCCACCCTTTAATACCCCACCCAGTCTAATCCCTCTCTCATTCCCACAACCTTTAATATCCCACCCAGTCTAATCCCTCTCTCACTCCCCCACCCTTTAATATCCCACCTAGTCTAATCCCACTCTCACTACCCCATCCTTTAATACCCCACCCAGTCTAATCCCATTATCACTCCCAAACCCTTTAATACCCCACCCAGTCTAATCCCATTCTCACTCCCCCACCCTTTAATACCCCACCCCGTCTAATCCCACTCTCACTTGCCCACCCTTTAATACCCCACCCCATCTAATCCCACTCTCACCCCCCCCACCCTTTAATACCTCACCCTGTATAATCCCACTCTCACTCCCCCACCCTTTAATCTCCCACCCCGTCTAATTGCACTCTTCTCCCAATCCCCCCGACCCTCACTATCCCACCCCATCTAATTGTGGAGTCCCTTTATTATTCCGCCCGTCTCATCCTCATCTCTCCCCCCGACCCTTTACTATCCCACTCAGTCTAAGCCCCCTCTCTGTCTGAGTCCATTAATATTCCACCTTATTTAATCCCACTCTCCCCCTCTCTCGCTGCACGCAGTAACTACCCCACCCAGTCTCATCCCACTCGCCCTGTTCCCTTTACTATCCCATCCAGTTTAACTCTCCCTGTTGGTTCGTTAATGCTTTTATTGTTGTGTTTTAATGTAACTCGCAAATTAGCTTTGTGGATGAAACTTATAGGCACTGAACGTTCTAACCCGCCATCTGTGTAAAGAGATTATTTTCTTTCTTTTCTTTGTTCACAGGATGTGGCTATAATTGGCTGGGCGGACTTTTATTGCCCATCCCTATTTGTCCTTGAGATGATGGGTGAGCTCCCTTCTTAAACCGCTGCAATTGTTGAAGGCCGCTCTTTAAACCTTTGTAGATAAGCTCCCTGGACGAGTTCCCGGAGTGTGCCGAGGATATTTACTTGGCAGCTTGAATACCCGCATGGACTGTACCCCAGTGGGCAGCCGTGCAGGGTGTTGTAATGGGTAAACAGAAGGGGAGAGGCTGGAGTTCAGCACTCTGCCCTGAGGCTGCAATCATTTCAGATTGGCAGACATTCCAGCGCATGTGGTTCTGTTTGTGCTCGTGCGAGTGCATTTTTCTTTCAAAAAGACAAAGGGGGAAGAGCTCCTAAAAATAAAATCATTCATTGTGTGTGTGACAGTGAACATGTAGCAGCCTGTCCAGGCAACTGTTTATATGTGCAGTTTGCCAAGGTAACTGGCTTGGCTCTGGTGAGGCTGAATTATTCCTATAAGAGACCAGGTGTTGCCTCCATGACTGAGGAGCTCTGATTGTATGCTTTTTAACTCAGCCCCAGCTTCCGCACAGCCCTTCAAGAACAATCCAAACAAACTGCTTTGAACACTTATCCCCATCTCACCACATTGATCTGTGCTCTGAACCAAGAGGGATGAAAAGTTTGTTATCTGCTGATGCAGTGCATGTAGCCACTACCTCCACCTGGCTGAGGCTGAGACTTGGCATGTTTTTAAAAAAGCTTGCATCTTTATAGCGCTTTTCCTGACCTCCACTGTGGCTCCCAGAGCAGCTAAAGTACTTTTGAAGTGTAGATATTATTGTAGTGAGGAGACATGACAAAGCTCTCCAAGGGGCGATGTGATCAGAAGCAGGTAATCTGTTGGCTGACAGAAGTCAGGCGATGGGCACTGCGGAGAGATCCCCTTCACAACTTTGGTAAGATCATGACTGTGTCTAAATAAAGGCTGTGCCCCCCCCCCCGCCACCTTCATCTCCTGCCTCTGTTCCCCCCTGACCCCCTACCCCTCATTCCCGTCCTCAATCCTCTCCCCCTCATCCACTTACCCTTCTCCCCCTAAAACCCCTATCCCCCTCACGCCTGTCACTCCCCATCACCCTCCTATTCTTCCCTTCTGACACCCACCCAGCCCCTCCTTCTGACCCATTCCCCAACCACTCCCCTTCAGCCCCATCCTTCCTCCTCACTCCCCACCTCTCACCCCCCCCCCCCCCCCACCCCTCACCACCATGCCCCTGTTCTCCCTAACCAGTCCCTCTCCCCTCACTGCCCCTGATACTTGTCCCCTGCCCCCAGTGGCTGTTCCCCATTGCTGGCTCACCTGTCCAGCCTACACCCCATTCCTCGTCTCTGTGCTGTCCCTCACTACCTCCGACACTTGCTCCCCTCACTGACCCTGTTCCCCCTTCCCTCACTGGCCCTTCTCTTGTTCCTCTCCCGGTCTCTCGCCCAGCCCATGCTAGTCTCTCTTGCTTTCCCTGCTCTTATCACTCACTGTTTGTGTCTGTCTCACCTGGCACCCGTGCCTGTCTCTGACACTACCTGCCTCTAGCTGTGCCTCTCTCCAGCCTGTCTTGCCTCGAATACGTATTTGGTGTGTGTGTGTGTGTGTCTTTCTCACCCCATCCCCTGTCACCCCACCTCCTTATGAGCAATGTCTCTGCCCACCTGTGTGTGCTGTTCTCTTATTACAAGAACATTTCTGTCTGACTGCCCCCCCCCCCACCTTTCTTTACTTGCAGGCTTGTGTCCAATTATCTGGCAAGGTTTGCACTTCCTGCCTTTATAAATGTTCACAATTGTTCCCTCTGCACTGTTAACGGTCACAACTGAAATCTGATTTCGAGCAAGGTCAGCGATTTAAAAAAAAACGTGTCCCTCATTTATCTCAGCGCACTGCCTGCAGAATAGAAAGTGTCAGAATCTAATACAGCAGGGGGCACACTACAATCAGTAAAGCTAAAGTCAACTACAGTGCCTGTTACTTGCTTCTGTTTGAGGGTGTGTTGCAGATTGTGTCTTTGCTTCTTTGGCACACAACCACACACAAATGATGATGGAGAGATACTTTCCCTCCACAAAGAATCTTTGCTCACCCATTATGAATGATCATGCCCCCTCGTCGCCTTAAGGCCATTGTCCAAGTAAAGTGAGGTACATACAAACAAGGAGTAGGCCACTCAGCCCATTGAGCTCGCTCCACCATTCACTAAGATCATGGCTGATCCGGATTTTAACTTGGCTGTACATTCCTGCACAATCCCTGACAATCTTCCAACTCCCATTGGTAATCAGGAATCTATCCCCTTCTGCCTTAAAAATATTTAAAGGTTCTTCATCCACTGCCTTTTGAGGAAGGGAATTCCAAAAAAACTCAACCTTAAGATGAAAAAAAAGGTTCCAAATTGTAAATGGGCACCTTCTTATTTTTAAACTATGACCCTCTGGTTCTAGATTTTTCCACAAGAGGAAGCATCCTTTATACCTCCACCAAGTCAAGTCATAGAGATATACAGCATGGAAACAGACCCTTCGGTCCAACCCGTCCGTGCCGACCAGATATCCCAACCCAATCTAGTCCCACCTGCCAGCACCCAGCCCATATCCCTCCAAACCCTTCCTATTCATATACCCATCCAAATGCCTCTTAAATGCTGCAATTGTACCAGCCTCCACCACATCCTCTGGCAGCTCATTCCATACACGTACCACCCTCTGCAAGAAAAAGTTGCCTCGTAGGTCTCTTTTATATCTTTCCCCTCTCACCCTAAACCTATGCCCTCTAGTTCTGGACTCCCCAACCCCAGGGAAAAGACTTTGTCTATTTATTCTATCCATGCCCCTCATAATTTTGTAAACCTCTATAAGGTCACCTCTCAGCCTCCGATGCTCCAGGGAAAACAGCCCCCTGTAGCTCAAATCCTCCAACCCTGAAACATCCTTGTAAATCTTTTCTGAACCCTTTCAAGTTTCACAACATCTTTCCAATAGGAAGGAGCTTACATGTTTCAATTAAATCACCTCTGCTTCTTCTAAACTCCAGATGAAATAGGCCAAGCCTGTCCAGCTTTTCCTACTAAGGTAATCCACGCATTTTGGGTATTGTTTAGTGAAGCTTCTCTGAAATGCTTCCACTGCATTAACACCCTTCTGTCAGCACTGTACATGCTACTCCAGATGTGGTCTCACCAATGGCCCGTATAACCGAAGGATGACCTCCCTATCTTTCAATCAGTTCCTCTCATAATAAACTATAATATTCTATGACCTTTCCTGATTGCTTGCTGTCAGAAACAGAGCTTCAAGCAGCTGCCCCAGAACAGGGCACATTGTTTTAGCTGGCGTGGCCATGTAAAAGAATTCCATTAAGAGAGCACCTCGTGTGTGGGAACTTCCTAAACACTTCACGTGTGGTGCGTTACTCCAGAATACACAGGTTGCTGTGGAGACAAATCTGGCTCAAAGGAACAATGAGATGAACAGACTGAGTACATCCTGAGGGATTGCTAATTGGGAAAGGAATGTTGGCCAGGATTCTCGGAGAGTTTCCGACTCCCCTTCTGGAGAATCTGTTGGCCAGACTTTAAGCCAAGGTCGCGCATTCTGGTTGAACGCATCCCTGCATCTGTTATTACATGGATTTCTTTTTTCAACACCCCTAAACATGTTTATTTTCCTGCACCTCACATTCCCACTACAGTTGAGAAACAGAATCTTTGTCCCCCAGTCAGATGATTCTGAGTTCCAGTATTTTTATTTGATCAATCAGTATTAAGTGAAAAGCAGCAAGATGGGTTTTTTCAGAAATCATGATTTCATAATTCCACATTCTTTATTGAGTTCAAATTCCACCATTTGCCATATCCAGAACATTACCTGAGTTTCTGGATTAATAGTCTACAATAATACGAGTAGGCCATCGCCTCCCCATGGTGTGAATCATCCCTGCAGCCATATTCCAATGGTATGGGAGTAATAGCTTGGGCAAAGCTTCTTTATGACTGGTGTGACACCTTTGCAGGTTTCCAGTTTACCTAGTTAGTTACAAATTAATACAGCAGTTTGCCTAGTTAGCTGTGAGTTAATATAACACGGGCTACTCTCTCCATGTTTTATTAAATATCTGCAAGCAAATACATTGAGTAAACATCCCAAATTTTCTGTCAATCACTTTGGTAATGAGAATGTAAATCTTATCTGGACAAGAAAGACCTTTATAGGTCGCTCAATCTTTGATTGGTGTGATTCCATGAAACTTAAACCGTATGCAGAGTATCAAGAGTTCATCTCTCGAACTGCAGAAGTCTCCTTTTTGAGAGGATTATTTGAGCATACTGGCAAACATGCTCATGTTCCACCCAGCCCCCCAACCCTCCCTTTCTCTCTTCTTCCTCCCCATCACCATGGCATCTGTAAGTCGGATTATATATCCTGATGCAGATATAGGTGTCTTGCGGAAGCAGCTAACTTCCTCATGGCTCTTCATGGTGTGAGGTGACAGAAGATTGAAGCCCATTATTATAAATTGCTGACAACACGCAGATTTCACTGATCCTAGTTGAGGGAAATCTCCCTGGAGTTGGTTTGATTTTCCTTCTTCACTGAAGTTGCCAGTCAGTACAGAGCAGGATCAAACCTGGACCTTTGCTCAGTCCCAAAGGTGTCGTTGTGTCTCAGTCAGTCTTGCCTCTGAATCGGAAGGTTATAGACTCAACTTCCACAACAGACACCTGAGCACAACAGCTTGAGGCACTGTCTTTACATTAAACTGAGACCCTATCTGCCCTCTCAGCTGGATGTAAACAAATTCCTGATGAAGGGCTTTTGCCCGAAAAGTGGACTCTCCTGCTCCTCGGATGCTGCCTGACCTGCTGTGCTTTTCCAGCACCACACTCTCGACTCTGATCTCCAGCATCTGCAGTCCTCACTTTCTCCTGGACGTAAACAAACCCATGGCCACTATATCAACGAGGTGCAGGGGTGTTCTGCCTGCTGCCATTGGCCCATCAATACAATTACAACAACAGCCAAGATGTCTCGGTCATTATTACATTGCTGTTTGTTGGCTGCCCCAATTTATAGAATCCTTGAATTATACAGTACAGAAGAGGCCCTTCAGTCCATCAAGTCTGTACCAACATTTCAGCATACACATCAGTGGTACACTGTGACTGTACAACACTTTGACAACTCCCTGAGGTTCTGTAAGATGCTATAGAGATGCATTCTTTCTTTGTTTATTACAGTGGATGCTTATTTATTCACCAGGAACAGTACAATTTATTAAACTGTTCCTAACCTCAATGGGTTGTTTGTTCATGACTGGATGCTTTGGCACTTCCCTTATGTTGTAAAGTATCTTACTTGTTGAATTGTGCACCAACCTTGGCTGATCTTAGGGTTAACAAGCCACAGTGCAGCACACAGGGTTACCATTGCGTGATCAGCTTTGCCCTCTGTTAACTGATTTGACCAGTACAGGTATGACAGATGGGCCTGAATGTCACTGGGCTTAGAAAAGGAGAAAATAACAAACATTACCTAAACCTGCTGTCTATTGAAGAGAGGATGTGGGTGAAATGTAAAGCTTTCTGTTGCTGGCTGCCTGTTTAATCTGTATTCAGGTTTAATGGTGGTGCAGGGATGTTTTTGAGACAATTTATTCTTGAGGAGAGTGGAAGTATTTTCCTTTCACTGTGTGTTGCTTACATAATCTCACCTTCAGGTTGGGACATGCAGGAGACAGCAGTTGTATTTCGATCAGTAAAAGCAGGGGTCATTCATACTCATTGAACTCTGCTTCCTTCAGAAGGACAACAGTGCACAGATCACATTTCAGGCAGTTATCAGCCACTTTCATGCAATCCAGTTAGATTGAATATCTTTCTTTGCTTTCCTTATTTCATTATACATTGTTAATGCATTTATAATCTCTCTTTCATCCACTCTCCCTTTCTGTCTGTGTATCTCTAATCCCTCAGCTCCTTCTGTCGTTGTCTTTTACCCCACTGCCTCTGTATCCAACCATGCCTATTTGTTTCAGACATCTCAGTCTATCTGTTTCTTGCTGCCTGTGTGAGTGACTGCAGAGCTGTTCACCAACGGGAGCTCTTACTTTAAGATGAAAATAGCAACAGGTAAGAACGTAGAAACACTCCCCCCCCCCCCCCCCCCCCCACCTCCTCACTGGCCTCACGAAACCTTAGCATTCGCAACGTTTTTTTTGATCATATTAGCAAAAGCGGAAGACTTTCAGCCTTCTACAGCCACTCCTCTCTCTTATCAGTAACTGTACACCCAACAAAGAGATTTGCATTCTGTATAACTCACAGAAGGGCTGCCAACAGCAGCTTGCCTGCAGAGTTAATGGTTATACAGCTTTTTGGCATTAGGTCAGAAGGCTACTCAGCAAACAGTGAGTGAGTGAGCCAGGGAGGGACAATTCCGGTGAGCACTTGATGCTGTCAGCTTCAGGTGGGATGGAGAGGTGGCCTGACGCTAACTTTTGGCAGTCAGTATAGAGTTCCCGGTCTCCCACTCCACTGTCGACACAGGCTTTTTATGTGCAGCATTTTTGCTGATTGATGGTGGAAGCCAGGCAGCTCCTGAGAGTGGGCTTTCCTTCAGGCACAGCAACACTGTCAGTCACAGATCAGAAAAATGTGGCGTGTGGAATGTATGATGTGGGTTCAAGGGCAATGATATCAGCTCCAAACCTTCAACGTTAATCCTTTTCATATTTCTCACCTCACCTGAACCCAAATAGTTCCAAAATGTAAAACGTGGATGTCCATCTTATTTATGCACAAAAGCAATAGATGATCATATCACACGTGGTCTACAGCTCAGAAGAGGGCCCTTCAGCCCACCCAGTCTGCGCTGGACAAGAAGAACTGTTCTCATCCTGTTTTGTAGCTCTTCAGGCAGGATCTGGACTCACCGTCGATTAATGCTTCACCCTGAGTCATTTTCTTGGTGATTTTTGTCAGGGGCACTTTGCCTATGTCTTCCACTGCCAGAGCCAGGGTGAGGAGACAGCTACCTGGTTTACCTCAGCCAGAGTGGGAATCAAACTTACACTGTTCCCAAGTACACACTAAGCACCTAGTGAGCAGCTGCCTTGTTACCTGAAAATAAACCAACAAATGCTGAAGATCACAGGTGGATCAGACAGCATCCATGGGGAGAGAGCAAGCTAATGTTTCCAGTCTGAAGGCACCTTTGGTTGCCGGTGGTGGGAATGATGGTAGTGGATTGCACTACAGGTGGTGTAACAGGGAGGCAAGTTATTGCTGGACTGTTAATCCAGAGATCCAGATAGTGTTCTGGGGACTCAGGTACAAATCCTGCCATGGCAGAGGGGTTCAATAAATAATATGGAATTAAGAGTCCTATGATGACTATGAATACATTGACAATTGTTCGAAAAGTTCATCCAGTCCATTAATGCCCTTTAGGGAAGGAAACTGTCATCCTTACCTGGTCTGCCCTATATGTGACTCCAGACCCACAACAATATGGTTGACTCTTAACTGCATTCTGGGCGTTTAGGGGTGGGCAATAAATGCTGGCCTTGTTAACAATGCCCTTATCCCTTGAATGAATTTTTAAAAAGGCTCCAAAACCTAATTAGATAAAAATGTTCTCAATCACACTTTATTGTTGCCATTTAAGCATGAAATTCATAATGTGTGGAATATTTTTCTTCAGTCTTATAACAAAGTCATTTCCGGAAAGGCTGATATTTATGACTCATACTTAATAGAATCATAGACCCCAATGGAATCTGCACCAACCCTCACCCAGCCCCCCAACTGATCTATGTAACCCTGCATTTACCCTGGCTACCCCCCCGAGCCCCCCAATCCCTGAACACGGTGGACAATTTAGCATGGCCAATCCACCGCTGTGGACTGTGGGAGGAAACCAGAGCACCTGGTGGAAGCTAGGCAGACTCAGGGAGATCATGCAAACCCCACACAGTCACCTGAGAGTGGAATCGAACGCAGGTCTCCGGCACTGTGAGAAAGCAGTGCTAACCACTAAGCCACCGTGCCACCTCTGAGGAGGTGGTGGCAATCTTCCTTCTCAAACTGGCGGCCTTTGTTTGTGATCTGACTGGCTCCTGGGCTGTTTTCAAGGGCAGTACCAGCTAACCATAATGGTCTGGGCTCCGAGCCACATACACGTCCAGATTGGGCAAAGCTGGTAGGTTTCCTTCCCCAAAGGACACTTCTTGAATTTTCAACAACAATAACCAATCATATGAGTAGAGAGAATTTCAGAGAGCTACCCTCAACCCTGTGCTTCACTTCCATTCTGTGAGGGCTTTTTCTGTCAATATACAATGCTTAAATATGTGAACCATTAAAGGCACACTCCTGTTCCAGCTGCTACTTGTAATCCATGCGTCATAGATCCATAAATTGAGGCTGCCTGACATGTATCCCCGTAAGGTAGGAGTTCCAAGACCTTTTTAAATAAGACACTCACTGCACTCTGCTCGTGCTGCCTGCCTGAGGGTTTGTATTTTACAAGCAATGTGTGGGAAGGATTATAGGTTAATGAGCTAACTGGAAGACCTGTCCGAAGATGAACTGCTCTTTATAGAGGCTTGCAGCTTCAATAATCATCCCTCCAAGAGGGTAAATAGAATACCCAATAAGCTTTGTTAGAGGAGTTAGGGCCGGGGTCCAGAATATGAGATTAGGTTTTAAGGAGGTATTGAAATTTAAAGAGACAGAAGATGGCATTAAGGGAGGCAATGATGGGCACAAGAATCACGATGGCTACTTTTGTCTCCATGATATTACCTGTGTACCTCAGCCCTAATCCTAACCGTATTCCTAACTCTTAATCCATTACTCTAAAATCAACATTTCCAATCTCTTCTTGACCAGTTACCCAGTCCACCAGCGAATCCAAAACTGTACTTCTCAAGAGCTACAAGTCCCCACACACTTTCCTGTCCTGAATAGATCACAAGTCTCCCAATAATTTCAATTTTAAAAAAATCCCATCGCCTTCATGTTTAAATCTTAACATGACTTTTCCTTATCCTATCTCTTTAAGCTCCTTCTCCCTCCTTCACAGCTCCTCTGATTCTAGCCTTTTTTCTGTTCGCTTCCTCCCTTTCCCCCTCGGTGGCTGTATATTTTGCCTAACCTCCACATTGTGTGAAATTCCCTTCCTAAATCTCTGCACCTCCCTCTTGTACTTTCAGAGGATCTTTAGAAGCCACATCTTTGATCAGCTTTTTGGCCTGGGTCGAATTTTCTGTCATTGTGCCTTTGTGCACTTTTTGGATTGATTTGAACTTGAGCAGAAATATACAAAGGTTTCTGAACATTATACTTGTAGCAAAACAGGGGGATGGTTAGCAGGGACCATGGAGGACATAGGAGCTGATATATAGTCATGTAAGGTTACAAAGCCTACTCCTGCTTGTAACACCCATGTACCTAGTAACTCCAAAAGGGAACTGAGTTCATACTTGAAGGGAGAGCACTTTGTAAAGCTTTGAGGAAAGAGGAGAGGAGTGGGACTAATTGGAGTGCATTCTCAAAGTGCTGAAATAGACTCAGTGGTGTGAGATAGAGAGCAGCATTCTCAGCACCAATTTCCGGGAGTGTGGGTAGAGACTGCTTTATCGGATTTCACAGATTTCAGGATCTGACTGCTTTTTCTCTCTTTACAGAATGGCACCAGGAAGTACTGGGATTTCATGAAAACACACGACAGGTGACTCTCCCCTGACATTTTGTCGCTATCTCCAGTTTGTTCTTGTCCACATTCATTAGACCACCTTATCCTAACTGCTGCTGCTTATTTAATGTTTACTTGGAGCTTTCTTTCCTTATTATCCCAACTTTCCTTAGTTTCCACCCCCTTCTTTCCCATTGGTGCTCAGTCTGTGTGGACCAATTATCCGGTCTGATCTTCAATTCTAGATAGAACTTGGGCAGGTTCGCCCTGTGAAATAGCAAACCATAAACCCAACCAGTTCATTAATATAAGGAAATGATGATTCCTTGGCTAGACAGATAACAATGGAATCAGGTTAGTTCATTTTAAAAATTGCTGTTAGAAGGTGGGCAATGCCAGCAAGACCAGCATTTATTGCCCGTCCCTAGTTGCCCCTTGAGAAGGTGGGGGGGGGGGGTGAGCTGCCTTTTTGAACTGCTGTGGGTTGACTGACAATGCCCTTAGGGAGGGAATTCCAGGATTTTAACCTCGCAACAGTGAAGAAAGGGTAATATATATTCCAACTCAGGAATATATATTTACCACTAATAGGTTGCTGTGGCCAAGTACAAAGATGTTCTATCTATAACACAAATAGGTAATGTGATATGTGAATTTGAGTGCTGGTATGATGCCAAGTATGTCGGGCACACATCCCATTGGTTCACAATAAGCAAGATACTGACTGTACCCAATCAGTCTGCACTTGCAAAACTCTACCCATGTCCAACATTCGATGAATTCCACAATTGGACAATATTTGTTAAATAATACTCAGTGCATTAAGAATTACACTGACAACTAATTAAAATTAACAAAAAAAAAGAAAGAATTGTGGATGCTGGAAATCAGAAACAGAAACAGAAATTGCTGGAAAACTCAGCAGGTCTGGCAGCATCTGTGGAGAGAAATCAGAGTTAATATTGTGGGTCAAATGAAGCTTCCTCAGAACTGCTTAGGATTGTCAGTCAGGCTGTTAGTATGACACGTGTGCATGTATTGGAAGCTACACAGATTAATACACAGGGCTCTGGTGCTTTGCAGAGAGCAAGGGCATGTACACACATCGTGACTCAACTCAACAAGATAGGTGACATTTCTCTGTGGTTCGTTTCTCAGGGTAATGCTGTAAAGTCAATCTGCCTTGTGTAAAATTCAAGCAGAACTTTTAACTGTCAATTAACTGTTAGTTATTATTAACTGATGTATTCTCCTTAACAACATTCTACGAATCAAGAATCTATTTACAAATCAATCAGCACCACACTCTCATACAATATAAATATTGTTTTCTTTTTACTTTGGTATTTTTTTCGAATTGTCCTGACAAGTGCAAATGAGAAAAGCTTTGACAATATGTGTCTTTTCTCCCAATACTCAAATTCCTAATTCTCATTACTCTGTCCTCGGGGGCTCTGCCTTCAGATGCTTGGAGTAGAACTTCTGGAATTTCCACTGTGCCTCTGTACCTCGCCTTCTTCCATTAAAATGCCCCATTAAACTTGTTCTTGCATGATCGTCTGTCTCAATATGGTCTTAATTGACTCGGTGTCAGATTTGCTTTGTAGTGTTCCTGTGAATTGGTGTTTCATTAAGTTGATGGTTATATATAAATAGAAAGTTGTTATTGTACATATGCACTGCTGCACAGTGGTACCACCAATATGGGTAGAGCGATATTTCCGCCCACTGTGATAGCCAACAAATAAGTTAAAGGACCCTTGCCCGAATTATTGTGTATATGAGTGTAAGGAGGTGTTGCAGCTGAGGCAACTTTTTTAAGGATAGGTATGACTGACCGGTATACTGACTGCCCAGTCTACATTTTTAGCAGTGAGTCAGGGCTGCAGAATTTAAACATTGCTGACTATTCCCTTTATTCAAGCAGGTCTCCTTTCACAAGCAATAAGTAATAGTCATAGGTTCAGTAACCCCATCAAATTAATTTTATCAAAGAGACAGAGAGGGGGGTGCTCATGGGGACATGATGGGGGAGACTAGAATGAAGCTGAGTGTATTGACCTCCCAGTGGGAATGTTGAATATTCCACAGATCAGTTTCAAGCCCCTATCAAGTTCAGGGGAAGACCAAACAACCCTTTTGAGATGCGGTGAGTGTTTTGTAAATTACTGATCTCAGAGAAGGACTGACTGTGATCGATGACAGATCCCAGTGCTCCTGTATGTGTGCAAGATGGTGCTGTTGAGGTGTTCAGTTTAAAGTGTGAATCTGAAGAAGAGGAACACAGCAATTAGGAGCAGGGGTTGGCCATTCAGCCCGTCAAGCTTCCTCCTCATTCAATAAAAGATCGTGGCTGATCTGGTTGTGGTTTCAACTATACTTCCTTGTCATCTCCAGGTTCCTGATGAAGAGAATATGCTCGAAACATTGAATTCTTCTGCTCCTTAAATTCTGCCAGACCAGCTGTGCTTTACTAGCACCATACTCTTTGACTGTGATCTCCAGCTCTTACATTACTCACTTTCTCCAAATTTATTGACATGTCAGGAATTTGTGTCTCATTCCTGGATGCCAAGATCCCTGTCTAACAAAAGTTTCTGCAATCTTTCTCCATTTAAATGATATACTGCTTTATATTATTTTTGCCAAAATAGACAAGTTCTCATTCTTCCACATTGTACTTCAGCTGTCATTTTTTTCCTCAATCGTTAACCTGACTAACTCTATTCCTGATGAAGGGCTTTTGCCCGAAGCGTCGATTCTCCTGCTCCTCCGATGCTGATTGACCTGCTGTGCTTTTCCAGCAACACACTCTCATGTCTAATTCTACAGGATTGTACACTTTCCCTTTCAGTTTGATCCAATTGTTAACTTCTTTAGTTAACCAGGAATTGTGTGCCCCTCTGGTAGAATCTTGCTTTCTGAACCGACTTTACTTTTGCTGAAAAGCATGGAATATCTCCTTAGATATCTGCCACTGTTTCATGAAATGTTGTGTTTGCTATTGCTGAGAGCTTCCTTTATTTTGAGTTTATTCGTTAATCTTGTCTCATCGCACATTACCAGGTCTAGGGCTTATGCCCGAAACGTTGATTCTCCTGTTCCCTGGATGCTGCCTGACCTGCTGCGCTTTTCCAGCAACACATTTTCAGCAGCTAATATAGTCTGTGCTCTGGTTACCTTTGTCAATCTGAGTTGCCCCAATCAATGTGTTGATTAAAATCGCTCATGATTATTGCAGTACCTTTCTTATTATCGTCCATTATGCCGTTGTGTGTGTTCTGTCCCAGAGTGTAGTTATTGTTAGGGATCTGTAAATGAACTCTTACCTTTGCCATTTCTTATCCTAATCCGAATTGATTCTGTTTCTTGATCTTCTGAACTTTGCTATGCTAATGCTAGCCTTAATGAACAGAATTATTATCCTGCTTTTATCAAGCTTCTTGTACTTATTGTTCTTGTCCAAAATGTTAAATAGCCTTGAATATTTCGCTCCCAGCTTAGTCACCTTGCAACCACATCTCTGTAATCATATCATTCATATTTATTTCTATTCGTGCTAAAGATTCAACCATTTTAATACCAATTCTGCCTGCATTCAGATACAGGGCCTCTAATTCTGACTTGTTACTATTCTTGCAACCTCTGGCCTCATCTGCTGTTCTCTTGAGCATCTCTGCTCTGTCCATACCTACCATACTTTAGCTATCATTTGTTACATCAGTTCCCTGTTCTATTGCCTTTTGCTTTCTCTCAATTTTACCGTCTGTTCATCTGATCCATGGCCCCACCCTATTTAACGTAAAGCTCTATATACCGTGTAGTTATAGCACTCACCAGACACCTGGTCCCAGCATGGTTGAGGTGAAGGTTATGGAGTTTGGTAAGAGGAGTGGAGGAGATAGCCACATACCTCAGTCTTATTACAGTATACGGGGACGGATTAGGAAACACTAGGAATAGTGATAATTTGTGCTGAGACTCTTGTGAAATTTGCATATAGTAATGAAAATTGTTTTAAAATTCAGGATGATAGAGGAAGTGTGATGTTGTGCATTTCGGAAGGACTAATATGCAAAGACAGTGTACTAAAAATGGCACTGCTTTGAAAAGTGCAGATAGACTGAGAGACATTGGTATTCATAGACACACAAAACCTTAAAATGACAGAGTGGGTTGATAATACGGCTGAAAAAACATTTTGGTTACTTGGTTTATAAATAGAAGAGTAGAAAATAAAAGCAGGGATCTTGTTGAACTTTTATAAATCACTGGTTAAGCCTTAGCTGGAATATTACAGACAACACTATCGGCACTATACTGTAGGAGAGGCAGTGGCTTAGTGATATTATCACTGGACTGTTAGACCAGAGACCCAGGTAATGTTCCAGGGACCTGGGTTCAAATCTCACCAAGACAAGATGGTGGAATTTGAATTCAATTTTTAAAAATCTGAAATTAAGCAGCTAATGTTGGAAAAATCTATCTGGTTCACTAACATCAATTAGGGAAGGAAACTGCCGTCCTTACCTGGTCTGGCCTACATGTGACTCCAGACCCACCACAATGTGGTTGACTCTTAACTGCCCTCTGGGTAATTAGGGATTGGCAGGAAATGCTGACCCAGCCAGCAGTGACCTCATCCCATAAATGAATTTTTTAAAAACTTGAAGAATGATGTTAGGGAACAGAAAACGAAAGAACTGTGAATGCTGGAAATCAGAAACAAAATCAGCAATTGCTGGATAAACTCAGCAGGTCTGGCAGCATCTGTGAAGAGAAAACATTAACTCTACTTTCTTCCACAGATGCTGCCAGACCTGCTGAGTTTATCCAGCAATTTTTGATGCAAGGGAACGGAGTAGTTTTACTAGGAGATAAGCAGGGATGTGGGACTCACTAATGAAGATATGTTAGGACTGTTCCCCTGTGATCCATAACTGAATAGACATTTTCAGGAAGATAGATTTTGTTAGGTGGAGGAGCATCTTGAGGAGTAGATCTGTAACTCGCAGTCTTAGATTTAAAGCCATTGGGAAAATAAATGAAGGTAAATGAGCAATATTTCTACTTGGGATTGTTGGGATCTGGAGTGATCTAAGATCACAGAATTGTTATAGTACAAAAGGAGGCCATTCTGCCCACCATACCCACACTGACTCATTAGATGAGCATCATTACCTAGTGCCAATCTCTTGCCTTTTGTCCATACCCTTGCAGATAATTTTTATCCAAATATTCATCAGAAGCCCCCGCCCCATCTTCAGTGCCCCTTAGCTGATGCTGGACTAAGCTTGGTTGCCTGTTTTAGGTCAGTACAGGTAGTAAGGGCCAAATTTTAATTCATTCAGGGGATGTGGACATCGCCGGCTGACCAAGAATTTATTGCCCGTCCCTAGTTGCCTCTTGAGGTGGGGGTGAGCTGCCTTCTTGAACCGCTGCTGTCCAAATGCTATAGGTAGACCCACAATGCCTTGAGGGAGGGAATTCCAGGATTTTGACCCAGTGACTCTGAAGGAATAGGTTCTATCTGTGATGTAGTTTCAATGATAATACCCAATGCTCGGATAGTAAGGCAATCTGGAACTGATCTTTACAGTCGATTTAAAAAATCTTAATTCTCTCCCTTTCAAATTCTTAAGATTATGAAAGCGTAGATATCGGCATGATGTATTCAACTGGGGATAGTCAACAAAATCCAGCAGGAGAGTTAGACAACCCCTCTTTACCCAAGAATGGTGTGAAGGTGCAATGTCCTGTCACAAGCAGCTGTAGAGATGACTAGCATAGATACGTTGGTATACAATATAGATATACAGTTGGGCTAAATGGCCTGTTTCTGTTGTACACAGCTGGGCTGAATGGCCTGTCTCTTGTACACAGCTGGGCTGAATGGCCTGTTTCTGTTGTACACAGCTGGGCTGAATGGCCTGTCTCTGTTGTACACAGCTGGGCTGAATGGCCTGTCTCTGTTGTACACAGCTGGGCTGAATGGCCTGTCTCTGTTGTACACAGCTGGGCTGAATGTCCTGTCTCTGTTGTACACAGCTGGGCTGAATGGCCTGTTTCTGTTGTACACAGCTGGGCTGAATGGCCTGTTTCTGTTGTACACAGCTGGGCTGAATGGCCTGTCTCTGTTGTACACAGCTGGGCTGAATGGCCTGTTTCTGTTGTACACAGCTGGGCTGAATGGCCTGTCTGTGTTGTACACAGTTGGGCTGAATGGCCTGTCTGTGTTGTACACAGCTGGGCTGAATGGCCTGTCTCTGTTGTACACAGCTGGGCTGAATGGCCTGTCTCTGTTGTACACAGCTGGGCTGAATGGCCTGTCTCTGTTGTACACAGCTGGGCTGAATGTCCTGTCTCTGTTGTACACAGCTGGGCTGAATGTCCTGTCTGTGTTGTACACAGTTGGGCTGAATGGCCTGTTTCTGTTGTACACAGCTGGGCTGAATGGCCTGTCTCTGTTGTACACAGCTGGGCTGAATGGCCTGTCTCTGTTGTACACAGCTGGTCTGAATGGCCTGTTTCTGTTGTACACAGCTGAGCTGAATGGCCTGTTTCTGTTGTACACAGCTGAGCTGAATGGCCTGTCTCTGTTGTACACAGCTGGGCTGAATGGCCTGTCTCTGTTGTACACAGCTGGTCTGAATGGCCTGTCTCTGTTGTACACAGTTGGGCTGAATGGCCTGTTTCTGTTGTACACAGCTGAGCTGAATGGCCTGTCTCTGTTGTACACAGCTGGGCTGAATGGCCTGTCTCTGTTGTACACAGCTGGTCTGAATGGCCTGTCTCTGTTGTACACAGTTGGGCTGAATGGCCTGTTTCTGTTGTACACAGCTGAGCTGAATGGCCTGTCTCTGTTGTACACAGCTGGGCTGAATGGCCTGTCTCTGTTGTACACAGCTGGGCTGAATGGCCTGTTTCTGTTGTACACAGTTGGGCTGAATGGCCTGTTTCTGTTGTACACAGCTGGTCTGAATGGCCTGTCTGTGTTGTACACAGCTGGGCTGAATGGCCTGTTTCTGTTGTACACAGCTGGGCTGAATGGCCTGTTTCTGTTGTACACAGCTGGGCTGAATGGCCTGTTTCTGTTGTACACAGTTGGGCTGAATGGCCTGTCTCTGTTGTACACAGCTGGTCTGAATGGCCTGTCTATGTTGTACACAGTTGGGCTGAATGGCCTGTCTGTGTTGTACACAGCTGGGCTGAATGGCCTGTTTCTGTTGTACACAGCTGGGCTGAATGGCCTGTTTCTGTTGTACACAGCTGGGCTGAATGGCCTGTTTCTGTTGTACACAGCTGGGCTGAATGGCCTGTCTCTGTTGTACATAGCTGGGCTGAATGGCCTGTCTCTGTTGTACACAGCTGGGCTGAATGGCCTGTTTCTGTTGTACACAGCTGGGCTGAATGGCCTGTTTCTGTTGTGTAAATTCAATGCAAGGTATTGGCTTTATTGTGGAGCTTTTTCCTTTCATCTGAAGGAATGTTTTAACAAGCGTGCAGGCACAGAGACATCTTGTGCGTACACAAATGTCTAAAGGTGACAGGACAAGTTGATGAGACTGTTTAAAAATAAACCGCACTGGATATTTATCTTTATATATAGAGGAATGAAGTGAAAAAGCAAATAGGCTATTTTAAATTTTTATAAATCAGGTTACTTCTCCTGTTTTTCTTTCCTCTCTCTGCCTCATCCTCTTCTGTTTCCCTCACTCTCATTTTCATGCTGCCTCGCAAGATTCTCGCCATGAGGAAAGCATGAAAGATGGAGCAGGATGGTCTTGATGTCGAGTTGGGGCTCACCATACTGCCACCTTATGCAGCCACATCCCTGAAGCCCCTACGAGGTTCCACCCACAGTCTTGAATCCCCCCCCCCCCACCCCCAGCCAGGCTGCTCCCTCTGGTGAATCTATTAAGTTGTGTTAGAAACTAAGATTAAGCAATGAAACTTGACACTTCCCTCCACAGTGTAGATCAGAGTGGTGCTGGAAAAGCACAACAGGTCAGGCAGCATCCGAGGAGCAGGAAAATTGACGTTTCAGGCAAAAGCCCTTCATCAGGACTGGAGGCAGGGAGCCTCCAGGGTGGAGAGATAAATGGGAGGGGGGTGAGGGTGGGAAGCAGGTAGCAAAGAGTACAATGGTGGATGGGGGTGGGGATGAAGGTGATAGGTCAGAGAGGAGAGGGTGGAGCGGATAAGTGGGAAGGAAGAGAGGCCGGTAGGACAGGTCATGGAGACGGTGCTGAGCTGGATGGTTGGAATTGGGGTGAAGTGGGGGAAGGGGAAATGAGGAAACTGGTGAAATCCACATTGATGCCCTGGGGTTGAAGTGTTCCGAGGCGGAGGATGACATGTTCTTCCTCCAGGCGTCGGGTGGTGAGGGAGCGGTGGTGAAGGAGGCCCAGGACCTCCATGTCTTCAGCAGAGTGAGAGGGGGAGTTGAAATGTTGGACCACGGGGCAGTGTGGTTGATTGGTGCGGGTGTCCCGGAGATGTTCCCTAAAGCGCTCTGCTAGGAGGTCATTATTCATTGTTAAACGCCTTGTTAACACCACAGCTCTCCTCATTAATATTCACACTCCCACCCTACCAAACTCACCAAACATTAGGACTTCTGGTCGGCATGGATGAGTTGGACTAAAGGGTTCCTGTGCTGTATGTCTCTATGACTCTATAAGGGAGACAACAGGAAGATTTGACAAAGAAACCAGAGCAAGTAGCTGGTGGATTCAGCATGGCACTTACCCAAATGACCTCCGTGTTGGACAGCAGGGGTAGTGGGGTGGTGGGGGGGGGGGGGGGGGGGGGGGAAGAGGTTGTCATCCAGAGTCAGGACACCCTAGCTTCAAATTGGGGTAGCAGTGTATGACCACAGCTGGCCCATGGGCACCCCATATACCACGGTCCATGTGGGAAGGATAGGAACTGTAGGCACAGGTACACAGGTTAAGAGGTCAAGGGATATGGGTGTCACTGGCTGGCCAGCATTTATTCCTTATCCCTAGTTGCCCCTTGAGAAGGTGGGGGTGAGCTACCTCCTTGAACCGCTGCAGTCCATGTGCTGCATTTAGACCCATAATGCCCTTCGGGAGGGGATTCCAGGATTTTGATTCAGTGACACTGAAGGAATGGCGATATATTTCCAAGTCAGGATGGTGAGTAACTCGGAGGGGAACTTGCAGGGGGTGGTGTTCCCATGTATCTGCTGCCCTTGTCCTTCTAAATGGAAGTGGTCATATGTTTAGAAGGTGCTGTTTGAGGGTCTTTGGTGAGTTTCTGCAGTGCATCTTGTAGATGGTACACACTGCTGTTACTGAGCGTCGGTGGTGGAGGGAGTGGATGTGATGCCAATAAAGCGGGGGTTGCTTTGTCCTGGATGGTGTCAAGCTTCATGAGTGATGTTGGAGCTGTACCCATCCAGGCAAGTGGGGAGTATTCCATCACACTCCTGAATTGTGCTTTGATAGGCTTTGGGGAGTCAGGAGGGGAGTTACTCGTAGCAATACTCCTAACATCTGACCTGCTCTTGCACTCACTGTATTTTCTGGCTAATACAGTTCGGTTTCTGATCAGATGTAACGTCTGGATGTTAGTAGTGGGGGATTCAGTGATGATAAAATCATTCAATGTCAAGGGGTGGTGGCTAGATTATCTCTGATTGGAGATGGTCATTGCCTGCCACAAATATTATTTTCCATTTGTCAGCCCAAGCCTGGATATTGTCCTGATCTTGTAATATTTGAATATGTATCTGAGGAATTGCAAATGGTGCTGAACACTGTGCTGTCATCAGTGAACATTCCCACTTCTGACCTTATGATGGAGGGAAGGTCAATGATGAAGCAGCTGAAGATGTTGAGCCAAGATACTACCCTGAGGAACTCCTGCAGAGATGTCCTGGAGCTGACCTCCAACAACCACGACCATATTCCTGTGTATCAGACATGACTCCAACCAGCAGAGAGTTTTCCCCCGATACCCATTGATGCCAGTTTTGCTAGGACTCCTTGATGCCACATTTGATTCAATCCAGCCTTGATGTCTAGGGCTGTCCCTCTCCCCTCCCCTCTGGAATCCAGCTCTTTTGTCCATGTTTGACCCAAGGCTGTAATGAGGTCAGGAGCTGAGTGACCCTGGGGGAACCCAAACTGGGCGTCACTGAGCAGGTTATTGCTGAGCAGGTGCTGCTTGATAGCACTGTTGGTGACCCCTTCCAACACTTTACTGATGACCGAGAGTAGACTGATGGGGCAGTAATTGGCCGGGTTGGAATTGTCCTGCTTTTTATGTACAGGATATACCTGGGCAATTTTCCACATTTCTGATGAAGGGCTTTTGCCCGAAACATCGACTCTCCAGCTCCTCAGATGCTGCCTGACCTGCTGTGCTTTTCCAACACCACACTCTCAACTCTTATCTCCAGCATCTGCAGTCCTCACTTTTGCCTAATTTTCCACATTGTCAGGTAGATGTCAGGGTTGTAACTGTACTGGGTGCTTGGCTAGGAGCGTGGCAAGTTCTGGAGCTCAAATCTTTAGTACTATTGCTGGAATGTTATCAGGGCCCATAGTCTTTGCAGTATCCTGTGTTTCTTGATATCATGGGGGATGAATTGATTTGGCTGAAGACTGGTGTCTGTGATACTGGGGAGCACTGCTGGAGACTGAGATAGATCATCCACTTGTCATTTCTGACTGAAGATTGCTGAATAACTGATAAAGGCTGTGGATATTGAGGGTTCATCAGCATGTTCTGGCAGAGGCTGGTAGTTGCTGAAGGAGGACCATTCCCTGTTACCCTTCTGCCGTGCTGGAAATGGAAAGAGCACAGTAGGGTAGAAAATGGCTCCTCTGAGTGGGTGGGGTAATTCGCTGAGTCTGTGAAGGAGGGGACTGAGGCACATAGCTTTTTGAAAGGGCTTTTCAAACAGAACAACATTGGACATAGGCTCATGAACTCTTGTCCATGCAGGTTGCCTACTCCCTCCAAGTCTAGATGGGCCAATCCTGCTGAGGGTCCCTTCGCCAGAGGCAAGTGGATCCTCCTCATCTTGGACTCCAAGGTAGCAGGAAGTTGGAGGGCCTGGTCACCTCTGCAGTGAGAGTGGTAACTGGCACCTGTGGGTGGATCCACCCTCCAATTGGTTGCTTCCTGGAAATGCCCAGTCTCCTTGAGCAGAAGATTCCCCATCCCCGTCACCCTATCTTTGGTCCTACAGACTAGTGGTTGGGGAGATGGTGCCAGTGTGAGTGTCTCTCCTGAGGCTGCTGGTATTGGCTCTCCATGGTAACTGTTGACCTGTCCATATGACACACTGCCCTGCTGCAGTTTCTGGGCGTTGAGTGCCACCTATTCCTCGATGCCTGTTTGCTTCTGCTCCTCCACCCTGTGCATTGCTGGCACTGCAGGCTCCTGGGGCTGGGCAGGTGCCTGGTCTCTGGCAGTCCTCCAAGTGCAGGCGGCCTGGACTATTTCTTCCTCAGCCAGCTGCTCAGTGATTGTGAACCCACACTCTCTCTGCCTACGATTTCCACTTAGGTGAAAGGAAGTGTTGTTCAATTATCGAGACTGATAGCAGGGTTCATGGGAGAGTGGCAGTGACATGCAGAGTGCTACTTACTCGCTTGGTGAGACATGGAGGTCTCAGCGTCTCTGCAGGAGTGGTCCCAGCCTGCTCCTGCAAGGTTCAGGAACTGTGTTCCTGGATGGTCAAAGGCTACGCTGGCCACTGGAAGGCAATGTTGAATTTCCCTGTTGATGCCCTGTGCTCACTGAGACGAGGCTTTCGGGGTATGAAGGTGAATCAACATTATCCAGTGCTTTACAATTATCCAGTGGATCTTAGCAGTCTGGAGTCAGTGCTGCACAGTGGGAGCACAATAGGCAACCTTTGTTTTCAGGATATTAGCCTAAGGGCCATGTTTTGGTACACTTCCATTGCAGTTTGGAACTCAGTCTCTGAGCGAGCACACACGTATGCTGCAGCTCAGTGACAGACGTTGGGGTGGTCCTGGTTCTAGACTAGAGGCAACATGGATTAAAGTTTCCCCCTCATCCCATGGATGACCTCGATGCCAGCAGGAAACTTCAGGGAGCTTCCTCTGGTAACACAACTTGCCATGTTGTATAAGGCTTTCTAGCAATTTTATTTCTACTTCTGATTTCTAACGTCCACGGTACTTTGTTTTTTATAGTATATTGCATATCTCCTGTTAGCAATTGACTTAAAATTTATTAAACTTTACCAGATGAGTGAAACAGTGATGTTGATCTTGCACATTAGCAAAATATGTGATGTATAGAGGCCATTCAGCCCATTGTCAGATCCTTGATTGTTTGAAGATGCTCCTCTGCAAACCTTTTCCTTTGAATATTAATCATTTTTAAAATTATTATTGAAGCAGCTTCCATTGCCCTTTCAGGCAGCTCCGAGATTGCAACAAACTAAGTGTAAGAGTAATCCCCCTCTTCTCACCTCAGTTTCTTTTGCTAGTCATCCTATAACTGTGTCCTCTGGTTATCATCACGTCTTCCAGTGGAAACATACCCATTAGTTAATAAATCAGAATCCTCCATTCTTGTAAACCTCCCTTTGTTTTCGCTGCTCTAAGGACACCAATCCCAGTTTCTCCAGGCTGTCCATAATCACTGGAATCCTTTAGATCCATAACCAAGACATTTTGAAGGGTGATGCCCGGTATTAGATGAGACACTGCAGTTGGGACCTTCCCACTGGTTTGTAAAGGAACAGAACTTTTGTACTTGATGCTTCTGTTTATTAAGCCAAAGATCCCATACATTTTGTTTAACAGCATTCTGAACTTGTCCTGCTACTTTCAGAGATTTGTGTATACACACACTGCAAGGGCTCTCTGGTAATGCACCCTCTTTAACATTGTACTATTTGGATAGAGCAGAGATCAGTGAAAATTAAACTGTGTGTACCATAAATTGCACTTTAAGGTGCACTTCATCTACCCCATAATGTGGTATCAATGAGGTTTTGAACAACGTGATTGATTCTTCCCAGATCGAGCGGGAGCTTAACATTTGCCAAAGTTAAATCACATTTTCACTCACAACCCAGCTTTCGAAAGATCTACTTGGAGGTGGCTTTGGTGGGTGTGGGAGGGTATGCTGACTGGATCTAAATATAGACAGTGTTCCCACTGTCCAAATAAAGACACACACGGCAATGCAGAAAACTGCACCTTTTTTAGTGTCTGCCCGTCTGCTGCTTGGCAAACTAGTGATTCTTACTATGGAGCTGCTGATGCTGCCTGAATATACAGCAGCTTCCAGACTTGCAACTCGACAGCCTCAGTGCAATTATTTAGAACAACTGATCAACAGCATTTTATTAAAATTTAAACAGCAAGACAAATCTTGTAATCCCTTTGCATCCCTCTCACTTTATCCTCTCTCCCTCTCTCTTCATTCTTCACCTCCTCCTTCACCCCTCCCCTACAAGTCACCTTCCCCTCACTCTTTTCTGTATGATTCTCCCTTTACACACCTCCCACTCAACCCCCACTCCCCCTGCAACCTTTAAACCTCCAACTAATCTCCTCCCTGCTAAACCCCTCTGCCCCACACCATCCTAGAGTCCTCTCCCACCAATGCACAGCCCATCCCTTCATTTCCCTCCTACGTTCTTCCCTCTAACACCCTCATATCTAAGTCAGGAAATGTTGTGGCTTCAGGTTCCCCAGCTGGAGTTGAGCACACACCAGATCTCAGTGCCATACTGTCAGAAGGTGCTTTCTGCTCAGTGAGACACTTAACAAGAGCTCTATCTGCCCTCTTGGATGGGCGTGACACCTTCTGAGACACTAGTTCAATGCGGGTGCGAAGGAGATTCACCAGGAGACTACCTGGTCTGGAGGGTCTGAGCTGTGAGGAAAGGTTGGACAGGTCAGGTTGATTTTGTTATATTTAAGATGAGAGGTAGAAGTTGAAGAGACAAGTTGTGGGGAAATGTTTTCACCCACAGGGAGATGGGGATCTGGAACTCATTGCCTGAATGGCTGGTTGAGTCAGAAACTCTCATAACATTTCAGCAGCATTTGGATATTCAGTTGCATTGTCATAGTTTCCGGGTCTTCTGGGACAAGAGGTAGAAAATAGGATTAGTTCAGACAGACCTTTGTAGAGTAGCATGAAAATGATGGGCCAGGTGGCCTCCTTCTATGTTGCAAATGTTTTAAATAGCTGTCCATTCAACTTTGCTGTTTGTGTGGACTTGCTGTGTGTAACATTGGCTGATACTTTACAATTCAAAAGTGCATCATTGATTTGAATGGTCTCATGGACATGAAAATGCAATCCAATATTTTATTCAACAAGGTTAACTCTTAACTGCCATCCGGAGTGGTTTATCAAGGTGTGCTGTTTTATTAACCCTGTGTTGCCTTCTCAGGATGGGTGATAAATGCTATTAACTTTATTCTGCATTAAATAGCATGAATTTCACATAAGCAATGGCAGATTTTCACTCAGTCATACTGCATGGAAATAGACCCTTCAGTTCAACCAGTACATGCCAACCATGTTCCCAAACTAAACTAGTCCCACCATGTCTCTCCAAACATTTCATATTCATGTACTTATCCAAATAAATTTTCAATATTGTGACTGTATCAGCATCCACCACTTCCTCTGGGAGTTTATTCCACACATTAACCACTCTGTCCTTTTACCTCTCACCTTTAAAATATTCCCCTTAGTCTTGAACTCCCTTACCCTGAAGAAAAGATGGGTATTTGAAGTAGTGGACTTCACGCTCGCCACCCCCTCCATGGTCTGTTTGGTGATGGTGGGGTGGTGGGCAGCTGTCACTGGGTAGGAGGGGGTGCCAGAGGTGACCCTCCTGCCTTCCTACTCAGCAGCAAGGAGCTCCTCTGATTGGCCTTCTATGCCGATAGCAGTATTAGGCCATTCAGCCCATTGAGTGTGCCAAGCCATTCATTGGGGATAGGAAAATACCTGCATTTCTATAATGCTTTATCAAACGGTATAGCTTTGCAATATTCTTTACGACTAACAAATTACTTTTGAATTCTAGTCGCTGTTTTAATGTGGGTAACATGACTGCCAATTGGCATGCAACAGTTCCCATGGGAAACCATTACAAGGAGCCTCGCGAGAACAGTATAAGTAAGCAATGAGTGACACTAAACCAAAGAAGAGAACACTTGACCAGGACACCAACAGACTTGGTCAGATACAGCCTGTGGAGAGTTAAAGGATGTGGGAGGTTTGAGGTTGGACTTCCAGTGCATTGAGCCAATCCCGGCTGCAAAGAGCAGGATGGAGAGGGCCTCACGGACTGGAGCAGTTCTAGGGTCTCAGGCTTGTAGAGCTGGAGAGGGGTTACTGACGTAATCAGGGGAGAGGCCATGGAGAACGTGGTAGCAAATATTATCAATGTTATAGATGATAAAGGCAGCTTAAAGACAAAGCTAATAATCGCAGAATAATTGAGCCTACGTGGTGGAAGGAAGCTGTTTGGCCCGTCAGGCTGTGTGCTGACTCTTTGAAAGAGCAGTCCTGCTTGGTCAAACACCCTCTGTAGGTTCCTTGCCCTCAAGTAGCGACCCAACTCCCTTTTAAAAATATTGATGGATTCAGCTTCCACCACCTTTTCAAGTAATGTTCTAAATTCAAGAAACCTTCTGAGGGTAAGCATCACTCCCCCACCAGAAAAATGGCCAATGGTTTTGTCTTCCTGACTTCTGGTTGTTCACCTATTCACCAAACCTGTCATCAGTTTTCAAATCTCCATTAGACCAATCCTCTTTGTTCCCCAAGGAGAGCAGTCTCAACCTTTCCGACATCTTCTCATCACTGAATAACTCCCATCATGGTGAATCTCTTCTGTTCCCTTTCTGATGCAGTTGCATTTCTCCTGAAGTGTCGAGCCCAGAATTGTCCACCATATTGCAGCTGAAGCCAAACCAGTGATTATTTTAATATTTCTAGCATAATCTCTATTTTATTCTGTCTTGATCCACTTGGGAGCAGATACTGATATCAAAGTCCCGCTGTGCTTTGGATCATCACAAAAGTTAAGGATTAAATCAGATTATTCAAGGTCTTCATCAGGAAGGGCTTATGCCCGAAACATCAGTTTTGCTGTTGCTTTGATACTGTGCTTTTCTAGCACCACACTCTCGACACTAACTATTCTGTCTCGCAGTCAATAGTTTGAGGCAGCAGCTGGTAGATAAATAGTGAGTGAGAATAGCGAGCTATCTTCCAATACTTTGTTGCTTGCAAGGTTTGTGAAGGTTTGTAGCTCAGGTTGAGGTTTAGGGTGTAGGTTTGCTCGCTGAGCTGTAGGTTTGGTATCCAGACGTTTCATTACCTGGCTAGGTAACATCATCAGTGGTGACCTCCAAGTGAAGCAAAGCTGTTGTCTCCTGCTTTCTATTTATTGCTTTGTTGCTTCTCTGAAAAGAGAGTGGATGCTGTCTCTTTAAGATCTGGAAGCTTTCCGCCAATGTATTGTTCACACACAGACTGCCTACCTGCCCAGGAGCCAATCAGGGTGTTGTTGTTGTGCTGATGATTCCTGACCCACAGAACAGTCCTGATTGGTTTTTCAATCAACAGGCTCCCTGTGGGCAAAACTGCCCTGAACAGAGCCAATGAGTTCAGTAATCCTCCCTCACTGCTTGAACGAGGTGTAACTACAACTCAGAATGGGTTCCGGTAACTTGTTTAGAAGTACAGCATCTCCTTCCACAGTTTCCTTGGTTTATAGCAGACTTTTCTGATTTTGTCCATAACCCAAAATAAAGAAAAATAAAAAAAGACGTAGTCTTTACAGTTCCATTCCTCTATGTATAAAGCCAAGTAATCAATACACTTTTGCAACAAGCTTATCAACTTGGCCTGCCATCTTCAAGGACTTTGTGTACTCTTTAAATAAACCAATAAAGTAAGCAAGAGCCAAATGAACTAATTAAACCAAAGTGACCGATAATTGTCCCTTACAGGAACACGGAGGAGAAAGTGAGGACTGCAGATGCTGGAGTACCAGAGTTGAAAAATGTGGTGCTGGAAAAACACAGCAGGCCAGGCAGCATCCGAGGAGCAGGAATCCTGAAGAAGGGCTTATGCCCGAAACATTGATTCTCCTGCTCCTTGGATGCTGCCTGCCTTACAGGAACACATCTGATTGTCAAAGGAAAGTTCCAAACTTTAGATTAAAATTTGTGTGGGGATGGGGGAGGAGGTGGGGTTAGAGGTGGAGTTGATGCATTTCAGGTCCTGTGATACCCATGGTTGTTTTCGGCATACCAATGGAAGGATTTGTGTACATAGGCATCGGAGTCTCTCTACTCATCAGCACGTTCACAAAATTGTGTGCTTCTCCGGAGGGGCAGTGTAATGAATATTGTTTTTTTTCTCTCCTTTTTCTATCTCAGTGTCTCAGTCCTGATCTTCAATTCTACACAGGAGTCCTTTATCCTGGTCAAGCAGTTCCGCCCAGGTAATCTTTGCTCAGAAGTGTGTGTTTTGCTATCTGCAGAGATTTGGAATCCAAGCAGCATACAGTGGGCTGTCTGTGGAAGTGTCCCTTGTTTTGAGGGAAGACCTACAGGAATGGGTAGATGAATATAAACTGGAGCTCAGCACCAGTGAGATATATCCCAGCGATGCTGTGGAGTAAGGCACCAACTAGCAGTCAGGATAACCCCCACATCAGCCGATGTTTGCTAGGGCTATTGTCTGTCGACAGGATCAGATTACCTGTGACATTTGAGTGTCTCACCAACATGCTCTTGCTCACATTAATGACTCATTGGGCAAATTACTGGACAGTAGTTATCACCTACAAAATGATACCTCTGTGGGCATCAGGTGAAAAGGAGCTCTCAGTTGACTTTATGGATGGCATAAAGTTAATAATCCACCTGTCTGTTGCTCAAAAGATTATGGGTTCAAGTCCCGCTCCAGTACTTGTTGCACATTCTAACAGTCTGGTGTAATATTACTTGAGGGATCACATGACAGGTTGAGAAAGGGAGGATAATGTCCTGACCAAACAGATTGAGTAGAGTTGAGAGTGTAGTGCTGGAAAAGCACAGGAGGTCAGGCAGCATCTGAGGAGCAGGAGAATAGACATTTCGGACATAAGCCATTCATCAGAAAAAGATTGATTAGTTATTGATGTCATTTTTAATGGGATAACGATGCTCACAAGTTGTCTGCTATATTTGTCTAAAAAGCCTGTGATTCCCTGGCTGTGGATCAAGCACCCTGGGGAGTGCTCAGGATCTTTACCTCATTGGTGGATCTGGTTGGGATGCTGTTCAAAGGGTCAGTCTGAAATTGATGGGCCGAGTTGCCTGCTTCCACACTGTCGAGATTTTGTGGTTCTGATCTGGAATGTGATGTCTGAGAGGGCGGTGGAAGCAGGCTCAGTAGTAACTTAAAAAAGGAATAAGTACTTTGTGGGGAAGAGTCTGGATTTATTTTGGAAAACTGTGGATGTACTTTGGAAGAAAGTGGTGTTTGTCCACAGATCCCTGAAGGTGGCAGGATAGTACCAGGGTCATAAAGAAAGCAGGCAGGACACTTGCCTTTATCAGCCAAGATATAGATTATCAAAGCAGGGAGATTATGTTGGAAACAGAAATTGCTGGAAATACTCAGCAGGGTCTGGAAGCATCTGTGGAGAGAAGGCAGGATTAACACCTTGTATCCAGTGAACCTTCCTCAGAACACTGGGGAGGGTGGTCCTGAGGGAGGTGCATAAGATTATGAGGGGCGTGGACAGGGTGGATAGAGCTGTTCCCTTTAGTTAAAGGGTCAGTAACAAGGGGGCAACATTGTAAGATGAAGGTTTAGAGAGGATTTGAAGAAACATTTTTTTTAACCCAAGGGTGCTGAGCATCTGAAATGCACGGTCTGGGCGGGGAGTTGAGGTGGGAAACTTCACAACCTTTAAAATGTACTTGGATGAGAACTTGCAATGTCATAACATTGAAGGCGATGGGCCACGTGCGGTAAAGTGGGATGATATAGCATAGCCTTTTGGCGCAGACTTAATGAGTCATAGGCATCTTCTGTACCTGTATGATTCTATTGTACTGGGCTATGGGGAAAGAGAGATGGGAATTGGATAGCTCTTTTAAAGAGCAGCTAGAGGGCTATTGAATAGAATAGCCACCTATGTTGTATGATTCCGTGATACTGAACCCAAGATGACTCGATGGTTGCTTAAATAATAGAAGGTTACAGTCAAGAAGGTGAAGTCTGCATTCTGAGATGAAGTCTTAAAGTCACTAATAAAGAAGGTCTCTTTCCTTACAGGACAGTGAACCTTGTGAAACATGCATACCTACATTGGCACCTATACAGGACTGGCTTAGTATCTGTTGGGAAGAGCAGACTGAGAGTTGAGTGGACATAGCCATACTGTCTGATTTGTTCAGATGGGGTCAGCAGGTAGTGAAACTCAGACAGGCTCTTTGATATGACTTTGACAAACTGCTCTGGACAGAGTGAGTAGCAGTCTTCTCGATTTGCTTATGCAAGAGTAAGGTTTGGTGTTTTTGAACATGCCAGAACGGGTGTAACACAGACTGCTCCTGGAACAGGAGGAAAGCAGCATGCATTGTTTGTACATTTTTACCTTTATCAACACCATGTAATTTGTACCCCTGTTGCCCCCTGTCTCATTCTTTATCCTGCTATCTGAAAAGCTTGTCTTGGCAAAGCATTTAATTGAAATGCATTCAAGTGCCTGATTTCATTTCCAACCAAAGCCTTTTTTAGTTTGGGTTAGCCTTTGCTGCACTATTATGTGTAAACGAGTTTAGTTAAACATATACTGGGTAAATTGCCTTTGATCACTGAAGCATTGCTGTAGCCTGCACTGGCCTGTGGCTAATCTCTGCATTGATCTAATAGCATGTGGAGGCTGGAGTCAGTCTGTTATTTTCTATTTCCACTGACAGCACGCGCGCGCGGGAGTCTATAGAAATAATACCAGGTTCCTGAGCCTTCCCTCCACTGAAGATGGGAAGGTTGGATGGACTGGGGGAGGGGGGGAGGTGAGGGTGTCTTCATTTGTACAGCGAAGACTGAGAGGAGATGTGATTGAAATGAGGGGCCCAGGGTGGATCTTATTCCTCTTCTTTAGGGGATTCATAGCCAACGGTATCGATTTAGAGGTGGGAGATTTGAGGGAAAAGCTTTTCATCCGGAGAGTAGAGAGAATCTGGAACTCACTGCCTGGGAAGTACTCAAGGCAGAAACCCTCAGGATACTGAAAACTGCATAGGAAGGTGCCGTGGTGGTGTGGAGAGGAGTGGACCAGGGTATCAGGGAGACAATGGTGCCTATTGGATGCTGACAGTGGAGGAAGGAAGATGTGTTTAGTGGTGATATCCTGCTGGAGGTGGCAGAAATGCTTGGGTGAATTTTCCTGATACTGACCAGCACAGAAGTAAAACTTCTAAGAAATGCCCTGATCAAAGTTTGTGAGAAGATTTGTAGCTCGGGTGCTCGTTGCTGTGGTTCTGTTCACCGAGCTGGAAGTTTTTGTTGCAAACGTTTCGTCCCCTGTCTAGGTGACATCCTCAGTGCTTGGGAGCCTCCTGTGAAGCGCTTCTGTGGTGTTTCCTCCGGCATTTATAGTGGCCTGTCCCTGCCGCTTCCGGTTGTCAGTTTCAGCTGTCCGCTGTGGTGCCACACATGCAGACGACAAGCAACATGAATTCGACTGGGACAACACTACCATTATAGGGCAAGCCAAACAAAGAACAGCCAGGGAATTCCTAGAAGCATGGCACTCATCCACAAACTCCATCAACAAACATATTGACCTGGACCCAATATACCGGCCACTACAGCGGACAGCTGAAACTGACAACCGGAAGCGGCAGGGACAGGCCACTATAAATGCCGGAGGAAACACCACAGAAGCGCTTCACAGGAGGCTCCCAAGCACTGAGGATGTCACCTAATCAGGGGACGAAACGTTTGCAACAAAAACTTCCAGCTCGGCGAACAGAACCACAGCAATGCCCTGATCTTTTTTAGAAAAAATTCTTTTGTCCACACTGAGTGAGCAGATCAATTATAATTTAATATGTCACCCAAGATTCCCTCTGTACCAGGTGAACCTGTTACTGAGGACAGTGGGGCTTCTCTCTCATTAGAAAGATAGTGGCTTAACCCCAAGGTCACATGCCTCTGGTGAGGGGAGAGGTTGAGAAGGTAGAACTTGATGGTGACCCCATTATGTTGGTATCACTGTACAATGCAGCTGTCCAATCAACTGAGCTAACTGGCCCATCTATTCTAGACTGGCAATGCCTTAAATTTGGAAGTCTGGACTCTGCCTTGAAACTGCATTCAGACACTGCAGTGGGAAAGGTGAGGCTAAATGATTTCCTGCACTTCAACACTCCATCTGTACCTCCTTGAAAGTCCTTCAGTTCAAAACCTGCCATTCGTTCAACACGAGTAAAGAGGCCACAGGTGGACAAAATACAGCTTTTAGATTGAAGCAGGTCTCAGTCTGGGTGCTGAGGTGAGGTACCTATCCGGCAGGAGAAAGTGAGGACTACAGACAGATGCTGGAGATCAGAGTCAAAAAGTGTGGTGCTGGAAAAGCACAGCAGGTCAGACAACATCCGAGGAGCAGGAGAGTCAACGTTTCAGGCATAAGCCCTTCATCAGGTTGACTCTCCTGCTTCGCGAATGCTGCCTGACCTGCTGTGCTTTTCCAGCACCACACTCTTCGACACCTACCCTTCAGGACAGAAGAAAGACAATCATCAGGTAGAGTGACACTTAGAGCCTTTTGATAAGTGCCAGAGCTAATAATTGGTAATAGCATCCAAGAAGCTGAATGAATTTATACTGACTGTCTGCAGTAGAACTCAGTCAACTCCATATCCTCTCTGCTTTTCTCAGTCGTCCTATAAATTTGTTCTCTTTACAGTCATGAACAAACCTAATCAAAGGTGGTATAGTTCATTCCTGGAAACAGGTATTACTGATAGATCTTAGCTGCACAAGTAATGTGGCTTATGGACTGGGAAGCAAAGTTTAAAGGGGAAATGTGTTTAAGGGCCAAGGGTGTAAACTGTGTGCTGCACTTTATGAAGATTTCAAGTCAGTACAAATATTTCTGCCTTCACTGGGGAGCTGTGAGTTGTCCTCTTCAGCATAGTGTAGATTTTATGAAGGACACTGAATAAAGTTGAGCTAAGGTACTAGTGAATGGTACAATGGATGGGAGACTTCAGTAATGAGGAGAGAAGCTGGGATTGATCATTTTATAGTAGACAGGATTAAGGCGAGTGTTACGGGATGTTCAGAATGATATGGGGCACTGGCAGAATACATAAGGAGAAACAATTTTTACTGGCGTAGGATCAGTAACAAGAGGATAGGATTAAAGTTATTTGCTGAAAGAAGCCAAGAGGTGATGGCGTGAATCGTTTTACATGCTGTGTTGTTGTGATCCGAAACACACAGCCTGAAAAGGTGCTGGAAGAGGATTCAGAAATAACTTGCAAATGGGAATTAGGTCAACACTTGTAAAGGGAACATTTACCATGCTATGGTAATAATGCTATGGGAATAATTGGACAGCTCTTAGCTGGCAACAAAGGGCAAATTGGCCACCTCGAGTGCTGTTAGTATCTGTGGTGAAATGTTGCTGAGTCTTGTAGTCCTTCATTTGCAGCTGTCTACATGAGTGAGTGTGCAAGGCAAGGGTTGGTACCACCCGATGAGACAACTGAAGATGATTCTTCTCACTCAGTCAAACTCCTGCCTGCGTCTGTTGGCGTGACCTACGAGCTTTGTGCTGGAATTGTCGATAAGCCAGGGCTTTCTCTGCAGCAAATAGCCAAGGAAGAGGTTTTGGAGGAATGCGGCTACAATGTGCCAGTGGAAAAGTTGCAGAAGATTACCTCATACAGGTGAGTGCATCCAGAAGGTAATGGGGCTGTGCCTGCAGCTGTGGAGGTTACCTGATCACGAGTGCAGAGACTTCCAGTTTCCTCACTGACACAAATACCAAACAGGTTGGAAGAAAGGGAAGGAGGAACCTCTGTAGAAGAGGACAACTAACTAAACTCTGACCTGGGAGCATTTCATAGGACAGTGACGGTGGGCTTTTACTCTAAATAATGCCTGGTGATCCTTCTCTGTGAGGGTTCAATGAGGTAGCCTATTGGGAGTTTTACTCTGTATCTGACCCCTATGCTGTACCTATCCCGGCATGTGTTTGATAGGGACAGTGTAGAGAGAGCTTTAAAAACAAACACAGAAATTGCTGGAAAAGCTTAGCAGGTCTGGCTGCATCTGTGAAGAGAAATTAGAGTTAATGTTTCAGATCCAGTGTCCCTTCCTCAGAGGGTCAGCAGACACAAGATGTTAACTCTGATTCCTCTTCACAGATGCTGCCTGACCAGCTGAGCTTTCGAAGCAATTTCTGTGTTTGTTTCTGATTCACAGCGACCACAGTTTTTTTCGGTTTTTAATAGAGAGAGCTTTACCCTGTATTTTGCCACTCCCCTAGCCAAGCTCTTCCAGTACAGCTACAACACTGGTTATTTATCCAACAATGTGGAAAGTGACCAGGTATGTTCTGTACACAAAAAACAGAACATATTTAATTACCGTCCCATCAGTCTACTGTCAAACATCAGTAAAGTGATGGATGGGGTCATCAATGGTGCTATCAAGCAGCATCTGCTCAGTGACACCCAGTTTGGGTTCTGCCAGGGCCACTCAGCTCCTGACCTCATTCCAGCCTTTGTTCAGACATGGACAAAAGAGCTGAATCCCGGAGGGGAGGGGAGAGTGATAGCCCTTGATATCAAGGCTGGATTTGACAGAGTGTGGCATCAAGGAGCCCTGGCAAAACTGGAATTGATGGGAATCAGGGGCAGACTCTGCTGGTTGGAGTCATACCTGATACATCGGAAGATGGTTGTGGTTATTGGAGGTCAGTCACCTCAGCTCCCGGACATCTCTGCAGGAGTTCCTCAGGATAGTGTCCTAGGCCCAACCATCTTCAGCTGCTTCATCAATTACTTTCCCTCCATTAAAAAGGTCAAAATTGGGATGTTCACTGATGATTTCACGATGTTCAACACCATTTGCAGCTCCTCAGATATTGAAGCAGTCATGTTCAAATGCAACAAGATCTGGACAATGTCCAAGGGTGGACTGACAAATGGCAAGTAAAATGACGCCACACGCCACAAGGCAAACCATGCTCAATAAGGGATAATCTAATCACCACCTCTTGACATTCCCCACTGAATCCCCCACATCCTTGGGATTACCATTGACCAGAAACTCAACTGGATTCGCCACATGCATATAGTGGATACAAGAGTAGGTCAGAGGTTAGGGATACTGCAGGAAGTTTCTCACCTCCTGAATCCCCAAAGCTTGTCCACCATCTACAAGGCACAAGTCAGGAGTGTGATGGAATCCTCCCCACTTGCCCTGGATGGGGGCAGCTCCAACAACACTCAAGGAGCTTGACACCGTCCAGGACAAAGCAGCCGCTTGATTGGCCCCACATCCACAAACACCCACTCCCTCCACCACACCAATGCTCAGTAGCAGCAGTGTGTACCATCTACAAGATGCACTGCAGAAACTCACCAAAGATCCTCAGGCAGCACCTTCCAAACCCACGACCACTTCCATCTAGAAGGAGAAGGGCAGTAGATAATGGGAACACCATCCCCTGCAAGTTCCCTCCAAGCCACTCAGCATCCTGACTTGGAAATATACTGCTGTTCCTTCACTGTCACTGGGTCAGAATCCTGGGATTCCCTCCTTAAGGTCAACCTACAGCACATGGACTGCAGCAGTTCAAGAAGGCAGCTCACCCCCACCTTCTCAAGGGGCAGCTAGGGAAGGACAAGAAATCCTGGCCAGCCAACAATGCCCATGTCTCACTCCTACAAAAAATATCTAACCTTGTATTGTCCCTGAATTCTTAGTATTTGATGGATACAGTGTAGAAGGAGCTTTACTTTGTATCTAACCCCGTGCTGTCCCTGTCCTGGGAGTGTTTGATGGGGACAGTGTAGAGGAAGATTTATTCTGTATCTAACCCATGCTGTCCCTGTTGCTGAGAGTGTTGGATGGGGACAGTGTAGAGGGAACTTTACTCTGTATCTAACCCAGTGCTGTATCTGCCATTGTCTTGGCAAGTATACAGAGATAGTTATGTATGTAATCAGCAATAGTGATTTCTCTGCACAGTTCTTGAGAACGTTGAAGCTATTAATCTCCCTTAAATGAGTTTGACCGAGTATGCACCTGTCCCTTTGTGTCATATATTGATCATTGTCTCAGTTTAGTTTCAGAATGATTACATTTCACCTGTTCTTGTAGTTTTTAATTCCTTATAATGTCTACTGTGTACAAACCTTTGAAAATAGTACAAACAGTGGAATAGATAAGGGAGCCTATCTGGTTTCCCAATCTGAGATAGTAACAGTCTATTCATAAACTGTCAGTGCTGGTTTGTTTTTATGTTATTGTCATTCACTCTGTTTCCTCCTCTATCTGTGCGAATGTCTCCTCTCTTCTGAAAATGTAGGGTCGCGTCGGGGTACTGGAGGTTTGCTGGGTATTTATTACCCTCTTGTCACTTCTCAAAGTCTGCTGGTTCTTCCAAGGTACAGGGCATTGAAAGGCCTGTGAGACAATCATGTGGTGCACCAGCCTGAGAGCCACTCCCAGCCACTGTCTAACTATGATTATTATACAGTGGTCGGGGGCAGAAACCTGAGCTGACTTCTCTCCCTCTCCATTACAGAGGATAGCAATTCTAATTGTATCTCTCTCGACTGCCAGCAAGCCAGCAACCTCAACACCGATAACGAATGACACATGATTGATATAAATCTTCAGATTACATCAGGTGATCAACTTAGAAACACAGCTGGGGGAGCCAGGAACACAGGTACAGGAGTAGGCCATTCTGCCCATTGATCCTATCCCACTATTTAATATAGTTATGGCTGATCAAACACCTTCGTGGCTTTTATCTACCACATTCCAAAGTCCTTATCCCACTGATAATCCAAAATTTATCAACCTGTACCTTAAACATACCCAGAGACTGAGCTTCCATAGCCATCTGTGTTACAGAATTCCAACAATTCATAACCCTCTGAGTAAAACATTTTCTCTTCATCTTTGACTTAAGTGGCATCTCCCTTATTTTTAAATTGTGCCCCTAATTCTAGACTAATTCAGTCCCGCCATCCCAACCTCCATTGCACTCCCTCATGGCAATATCTTGTCTGAGGTAAGGAGACCAAACCAGCAGACAGTGCTGCAAGTGTGGGCTAACCAAACTCCTGTACAATTAACACCAGACTTCACTACTCCTGCACTCAAATCCTCTTGCAATAAAGGTTAACATTCCATTAGCCTTCCTAACCGGGGAAGCAAATACTCGTTCGCTGGAAAAGCCCATTACATACTGCAGTTTATTGTGGACTGCTGACCACCAGTGAGCTTCAGAGAGTGAGGAGATTGCAGGTTGTCTATGGAGAGTGCTGGTTGTCGATAGATAATGCTGATCGTCTGTGGAGAGCACTGGTGAGCAATGGAGAGCACCAGCAGTCTCCACACAGTGTCAGTTGACTTCAGAGACTGCTGATGGGGTATGCAATGTGTGTCGAGTAGGCCAATAGATACAGGAATTGGCACAGGAGAACTAAGAATACTGATGGCCTACAACATGTCAGGGTTAGAAGAAACGTCAGACCAATGCAGGGAGTGCTGTGGATGGGAGGCTGCAGGGAGGGCCTGCAGGGAGGGCCTGCAGGGAGGGCCTGCGGGGAGGGCCTGCAGGGAGGGGCTGCAGGGAGGGGGCTGCGGGGAGGGGGCTGTGGGGAGGGGCTGTGAGGAGGGACTGTGGGGAGGGACTGTGGGGAGGGGCTGCAGGGAGGGGGCTGCGGGGAGGGGCTGTGAGGAGGGACTGTGGGGAGGGTCTGTGGGGAGGGGGCTGTGGGGAGGGGGCTGTGGGGAGGGGGCTGTGGGTAGGGGCTGTGAGGAGGGACTGTGAGGAGGGACTGTGGGGAGGGGCTGCAGGGAGGGGGCTGCGGGGAGGGGGCTGTGGGGAGGGGCTGTGAGGAGGGACTGCAGGGAGGGGCTGTGGGGAGGGGCTGTGAGGAGGGACTGTGGGGAGGGACTGTGGGGAGGGGCTGCGGGGAGGGACTGCAGGGAGGGACTGCGGGGAGGGACTGCGAGGAGGGACTGCGGGGAGGGGCTGTGGGGAGGGACTGTGAGGAGGGACTGCGGGGAGGGACAGCGGGGAGGGACTGCGGGGAGGGACTGCGGGGAGGGACAGCGGGGAGGGACTGCGGGGAGGGACTGCGGGGAGGGACTGCGAGGAGGGACTGCGGGGAGGGGCTGTGGGGAGGGACTGTGAGGAGGGACTGTGAGGAGGGACAGCGAGGAGGGGCTGTGGGGAGGGACTGTGAGGAGGGACTGCGGGGAGGGGCTGTGGGGAGGGACTGTGAGGAGGGACTGCGGGGAGTGACAGCGGGGAGGGACTGCGGGGAGGGACTGCGGGGAGGGACTCCGAGGAGGGACAGCGAGGAGGGACTGCGGGGAGGGGCTGTGGGGAGAGATTTGGGAGCGGTTGCAGATGTATCCACGGAATGCCAGCTGGCCTTGGAGAAGCAGGGTAGATATGGAGGATACATGTTGGTGCCACTCAGTATTTGATGGGGTTGAACTGCCTAACCCTATTTGAACTGTTGAACTGCCTGCTGGGATCGCTCTGGAGGATTTCAGTGGGTGCTGGGTTTTGTTGTGAAGCAGTGAGCTGCTGTATGGTGCTGAGGATCAGCCATGACACTGTCTGAAAGCAGCGTCCAGCCCTCTGGCCTTGTTACCATGCTCAGCTGTGTCCCTGCTGTTCCCATTGGTGAGTGTGGCTCTCCAGCTGATTGGTGGAAGCCTGGTTGCTAAGGGATTGTTTATTGTTTAGCATTGGGTTTTTTGTTGGTGTGTAGGTGAAGGGCAGACAGCTGTTACTGTCTAAACATTCAGAGCATTCAACCTTACCCAGAGAACAAATGTAAGGTTCTGTCAAAAAGGCCTCTCCTTGGTGTAAGGTGTCCACACCTGACTTTTAAATAACTCTTGCAGGCTCAGAGTAATCCATTGCCTCATACTGTCTGAATGTACTCACACTTGGATCTAAATTGGGTGAATTTTAATCTGTTTGGACACATGGAAACTCTAATGGAACTCAGTACACTGGGAATGAGCTCATCAGGGGCTTCTTGCCATGTTCACATAGCCAGAAAGAATTCCACCTGCTGGGAAAGTACAAAACCTAAAAATTTTTATTTCTAAATCAAATCCTAAGTGAAGAGCCCAGGTCTGTTGTCGGAAGGTAGACCTGTTTGTATTCACGGAGATTATGGCTGAGAGCTGTCTTAACCCTAGTTTCCTGCCTTGATAACGTAGAATTTAATATCTTTGCTTAAAAGTAAACTGTTAGCCTCAATTTTGATATTTTTAATTATCCCTCAGCCTCAGTAACATTTAAGAGCATGACTTTCAGATTTCCATGACTCAGTTATGAGAAATGTTGCTTCCTAGCAACAGCCTGAATGGCTTATCTCTACTTGAAGGGTTGTATATGGGGCAATACCAAAAAGAGATGACCTGAGGTATGATTTGACAAGAGAGATGGTTCAAGGTGGAGGTACTGAATGTGGAAAAGAGTAAGGCCTTTTTGTAGGTATGTGAAAAACAATGCACACTCTTCTGCTTCTCCCAGGAGGGTACTATCAGGCTGGGGAAGGTTCAAGAAGACTTACAGCCTTAGAGTAAAGGGAACACCTTTGAGAATAGAGATAATGATAAACTTCTTCAGCCAGAGAGTGGGGAATCTATGGAATCCATTGCCACAGAATCTGTGGAGGCCAGGTCATTGAGTATATTTAAGACAGAGATAGATAGTTTCTTGCTTGTCAAGGGGATCAAGGGTTACGGGGACGAAGTAGGAAATGGGGTTGGGAAACCTAGCTATGACTAAGATGGAGCAGATGGGCTGAATGGCCTAATGCTCCTATGTCTTATGGTCTTACGTTGTTGGGAATGAAGGGTGTCAGTTATAAGGAGAGGCTGGATAGGCTGGGATGTTTTTCACTGGAGTGTTGAGGGGTGACCTTATAGCATCATGAGGGGTATAGATAAGATCAATGGCAGGTGTCTTTTCCCTGTGGTAGGGCATTTCGAGAGTTGGGGCCTATTTTTAAGGTGAGAAGAGAAAGGCCTCGAAAGGACAAGAGGGGCAACTTTTTTTACACAGAGTTACAGAGTATGGTTCGTGTGTGGACTGAACTTCCAGAGGAAGCAGCAGATGGGGGTGCAGTTACAACGTTTAAAAGACATTTGGATAAGACCATGAATAGGAAAGGTTTGGAGAGATATAAGCAAAACGCAGGCAGGTGGGACTCGATTGGTTTGGGAACATGATTGGCATGGACTGGTTGGACTGGAGGGTCTGTTTCCATACTGGATGACTCTAAGGGCACAGCAACATTTTCAATGTATGACACTTACACATTTTTTTAACTGTCCTGCAAATCATTTGCATACCTACTTTTGTACCTTAGCTTCAAAACAGATCAACTTCCCAAAGAGGGGCCAGGGTTTCTGCTTGTGGTCAGTGTCCAACCACTCCATTTATTCCAACCACAGCTTGGACGTGGGCAAGATTGGCACCGGCTAGGTAGGGATGGGCAATAAATTCTAGTCAGTAATGCCTTCATCCTGAGGATCCATTTTATAAAAGAATCCTTTCAATAAAAAAAGAACGTGCATTTATAAAGTGCCTTTCATGATTGTAAGAGACCTCAAAGCGGTTCACAGCCAATGAAATACCTTTTGAGGTGTTGTTATTGTTTTAAAGTTGGAAACGTGGGGCAAACAAATTGATCACAGCAAGGTAATACAAAACAGCAACATCATAAAGACAAGTTCCTCTGTTTTAAGTTAAAAATCACACAACACCAGGTTATGGTCCAACAGGTTTAATTGGAAGCACACTAGCTTTCGGAGCGACGCTCCTTCATCAGGTGATAGTGGAGGGCTCGATCGGAACGCAGAATTTATAGTCCTCTGTTTTGGGTTTTGTTTGAGGATACTGGAGAGAATTCCCCTGCTTCTTTTTGAGTGATGACCATCCATCCTCTGTACTCATGTATGAGGATAGATTAGCTCTTTAACATCTGACTGAAAAATGCACCTCCAAAATTCCAGCACTCCTTTACTGTGTTGTATGTGACAGCTCAAATTATACACGTATTCGAGGCTCTGAAATGTGACTTGAGCTGATGACATTGCTACATGTGGCCAATACCGAATGAGAGGAGTTTCTGCAAGTCTTTGACACCACATTTGAGACCATTCATTCAGCAGCTGCATCCCTCCTTTTCCCTCATCCATAGAACATAGAACATTACAGTGCAGTACAGGCCCTTCAGCCCTCGATGTTGAGCCAACCTGTCATACCAATCTGAAGCCCATCTAACCTCCACTATTCCACTTTCATCCACATGTCTATCCAATGAGCACTTAAATGCCCTTAAAGTTGGTGAGTCTACTACTGTTGCAGGCACTGCGTTTCACACCCCACTACTCTCCGAGTAAAGAAACTACCTCTGACATCTGTCTGTTGGCTCATATTTCTCCTCATGTTCAAACATGCACCAAGTCCTGTTCACCTTTCAACTCTTTGTTGACCCATGGTGACCCCCATTCCAACAAAATGTCAATATTAAAAAATTCTTATCCTTGTTTCCAAATGTCTGTGTGGCCTTGCCTTTCCCTATCAATGGAATCCCTTCCAACCTGACACCTGGCAGTGCACATTGCTGCAGCTCTGCCCACTTGTATGTTCCTGTTTTTGCACACTGCATCATTGATGCCCATGCCTTGACCTGCTTGGGTCCTGAGCCCTGAGTTTCTCCTTTAAATCCTTCACCTCACTTTCTTCCTTTAAGATAGTCTTTAAAGCCCACGTCCTTGACAACCATTTTGTTATCTTTCCTGGTATCTCTTTATGTCACTTGGTATCACGTTTCTTTTACTAATGTTCCTCTGAAGCTCCCTTACTTCATTAAAGATGCTGTGTACATGTAAGTTGTTATTGTTGCTGAGCATGCTGCTGAATGTCAGTCACTGAGACTTTGAGGTCGAACTCTTGAACGATTCAGGAGCTGTGGGGTGGGGGCGGGGGTGGTTGTAATTGATGAATGGTAAAATAAAGACGCAAGTCAATTGCTACCCACTGATTTTTAAAAGACTGCTGAAGGGCTATGGCCAGTTGAAGCCCTTGCCTCTCCCCACCCCTGTATGCAGCCATTGTAAACTCTGCTAACCGGGAACCTCTGTTCTTTCCGCGCTCTTTTTGTTAAAACCTTTTTTGCCTGTGCCACCTCCATGAGCCCTGCACAGCTGGCCTGGCACAAAGTGCAGGTTTTATAGTCACTGCTTTCTGTCTACAAGATGGAACACGCCAGTGCAGTTAACCATCACAACCTGTCAGGCTTCAGTGGAAACATTTTGAATAATTGAGGGGGAAAGGCCGCCAAGTTTCTCACTGTGAAGCACTCTGTGCTAGTTATTTCTCAGCACCAGTCACACCGTGTCAATGGCATAAATATCAGTGCCTGTAGGAAATCTCCATATGGGAGTGAGGGGCAGAGGGAATACATGGACACACTGGAGTGTTGGAGCAGGGAACTGTTATTACATGCCTCAAGCAAAGGGGAAATAGGTAGGAAGAGTTTGGGAGATCAGAGAGATGGGGCTGCACTTGGAAATTGGATGTGAATACAGGATCTGAGAGAGGGTCCAGTTAGGGGATATAATCCCTGCCAAAATAATCTAGAGGGGAGCCATTGTTTAATGATCAATCTTATTATTTCATTGAAATGTACAGAATGATTGACTGCACATAATCCTCGCTCGCCACTATGGAACTTTGATTTTGTTTAGTTGCAGTATTGTCATTGGACTTTTTCTGCTTTCTGCAATTTTTAACAATTCATTGTTTACCTTCCCATTAATTAAATGTCACCAAGTGATGGGACACCAGAGTGGCTCTCTGCACTCAATGTCTTCTCTTATGGCTTGGAATATGTAAACTATTATTCAGTAGGCTGAATTTTTATCTCCCTTTTTGGTTTTACCTCTCTCATTCTCGGTTTCTGTCTTTATCTCTCTCTCTTTCTGTCTTTCACTAGCTGTTCACATTTTCTGGCTCTCCCTGTCATTTCTTCCAACCTTTCTCTCTCTCACACACACACTCACTCTCTCTCTTGCTTTCAGTCTCTCACTTTGTCTCTGCCTCTCTGTTTATGTCTCCATGTCTCTGTCTCATCTCCTCTTTCTTTCCCTCACTTCCGTCTCTCTCTCTTTTGCCTTACCCATCTCTCGCTCCCTCCTCTCAGTCTGTCTTGCACTGCCTGTCTCTGACTCTCACCATTTAATAGATGCTAATATAAAGCCAGTATTCTTCTAAAACTTCCTCCCACCTCCCTTCTAAGCTTCAGTACACACTGTTCCTGCTCCCTGCAGTTCTGAATATCTGTCAAGCTGTATTCTAATTCATTCATTCCAAAGACTTCTCTTCCTCCTACACTCTCAAAAGCTTTCAGACTTCAAGCTTCACGATACCTAATGCTCCTTGCAGAATGATGTCTGCATCTTTCCTCTTATTTTTGAAACTTGATGTGTGCCATTTAAACACAGAAAGCTACATCATGATGAACGAGGAGGTAGCTCAGAGACTTGCAGGGCTCATCATTGATAATGACCAGATTTTGGAGAGACTGCCTGTATTTAAAATTGAAAAGGCACCAGAAGTGGATGAGCTGTATCGGAGGATGACGAGGTTGGTGAGAATGGAAATTAATTGCCCTGGCAATAATCTTTCAGTCTTTTTTAGACTTGGGTGTGGCCAGAGGACTGGAGAATTGCAAATGTTGCATCCTTATTCAAAAAGATGTAAAGCTGTGTGCAGCAACTAGAGAAATGTTTAACCTCAGTGGTGGGGAAGTTTCTATAAATGATAATTTGGTACAAAATGAATGCTCTACTGTGTGTCCACAAATAAAGCCAGTATGATAACTAACTTGCTTGAATGTTTTGCTGAGGTAACAGAGAAGGTTGATGAGGGTAACACAGTTGGGGTCCATCTACATGGACTTCCAAACTCACCACAGATCTGTGTGCAAAATTATGTGTCATGGAATAAAAGGGACAGTAGCAACATGAATGAGGAATGGGCTGAATGACATGAATTGGAGAGTAGGGGAGTTGTAGTGGAGTGGCCAGGGATCAGTCTCTTTCTAAGATACATATGAAGACCTAGACTTCTCTATGCAGGGCACAAATTCAAAATGTTCAAATAATACAAACTTGGAAACATTAGGAACTATGAAGACATTGTAGAACTTCAAAACAGCATTGGCTGGCAGAGTGTGAGACACATAGCAGATGAAATTTAATGCAGAGAATGATGAGATCATGTGTTTTGGTAAGAAGAAAGCAGAAAGTCAGTATAAAATATAGACTACAATTCCAAAGGGGTATATATGTATCAACCAATCATTGAAGGATGCAGCATGAGTTGAGAAGCCAGTTAATAAGGAATACAGTGACCTTCAATAATAGGTACTTCAAGTACAAGAGCAAGGATGTCCTTATATAAAGTTGAAGTCACTTACCAGATTATAGGGCTGCTCTCTCATTAGAGAGAGACAGAGAGACTGGACTTTAGTAAGGAGTTCCCCATGGTAGACTAATGGAGAAAGTGCAGTTACATGGTGTGCAGGGTGTCCGAGCTAGGTGGATAAAGAACTACTTGAGCAACAGGAGACAGAGAGTAGTAGTTGAAGAGAATTTCTCGAAATGGAGAAAGGTGACCAGTGGTGTTCCACAGGGGTCAGTGTTGGGGCCACTGTTGTTTGTAATATACATAAATGATCTGGAAGAGGGCACTGATGGTATGATCAGCAAGTTTGCAGATGACACAAAGATTGGTGGAGAAGCAGAAAGCATAAGGGACTGTCAGAGAATACAGGAGGATCTAGATAGACTGGAGGGTTGGGCGGAGAAGTGGCAGTTGGAGTTCAATCCAGACAAATGTGAGGTGATGTATTTAGGCAAGTCTAATTCTAGAGCGAATTATACAGTGAATGGACGAGCCTTGGGAAAAATTGATGGGCAGAGGGATCTGGGAGTGCAGATCCATTGTACCCTGAAGGCTGCTGCACAGGTGGATAGAGTGGTCAAGAAGGCATATGGTATGCTTGCCTCCATCAGACGGGGTATTGAGTATAAGAGCTGGCAGGTCATGTTAAAATTGGACAAGACATTGGTTCGGCCACATTTAGAATATTGTGAACAGTTCTGGTCACCACATTACCAAAAGGATGTGGACGCTTTGGAGAGGGTGCAGAGAAGGTTAACGAGGATGTTGCCTGGTATGGAAGGTGCTAGCTATGAAGAGAGGTTGAGTAGGTTAGGTTTATTTTCATTAGAAAAAAGGAGATTGAGGGGGGACCTGATTGAGGTTTACAAAATCATGAAGGGTATAGACAGGGTGGATAGAGACAAGCTTTTTCCCAGGGTGAAGGATTCAATAACGAGAGGTCACGTGTGAAAGGTAAGAGGTGAGAAGTTTAAGGGGTATATATGTGGCAAGTACTTTACACAGAGGATGGTAGTTGCCTGGAACACGTTGCCAGCAGAGGTAGAAGAGGCAGGCACAGTGGATTCATTTAAGGTCCGCCTGGACAGATGTATGAGTAGGTGGGGAGCAGAGGGATACAGACACTTAGGAATTGGGCGACAGGTTTAGACAGTGGATTTGGATTGGCTCAGGCTTGGAGGGCGGAAGGGCCTGTTCCTGGGCTGTAAATTTTCTTTGTTCTTTGTTCTTGTTCTGGTTCGTGGGCGGCACGGTGGCACAGTGGTTAGCACTGCTGCCTCACAGCGCCTGAGACCCGGGTTCAATTCCCGCCTCAGGCGACTGACTGTGTGGAGTTTGCACGTTCTCCCCGTGTCTGCGTGGGTTTCCTCCGGGTGCTCCGGTTTCCTCCCACAGTCCAAAAGATTTGCAGGGTCAGGTGAATTGGCCATGCTAAATTGCCCGTAGTGTTAGGTAAGGGGTAAATGTAGGGGTATGGGTGGGTTTCGCTTCGGCGGGTCGGTGTGGACTTGTTGGGCCGAAGGGCCTGTTTCCACACTGTAATCTAATCTAAAATCTAATCTAATCTAATCTAATCTAATCTAATCTAATCTAATCTAATCTTATCCTGTGTGTCACCATGCCTCAGGTTGAGAAGGAGAATCTTTCATGATAACCTCAGCTGGTGCAGGAATTGAATCCATATTGTTGGCATCACTCTGCATCATAAACCAACTATTCATCCAACTGAGCTAACCAACCCCCATTGATAAGTGAAATATTGTGTCCAGTTCTGGGGGGTTACTCTTTGGGAAGTACTGGAAACCATTGGAGAAAGTGCAGGAAACATTCAGGAGAACAGTTGTAAGGATGAAGAACTTCGGTTTTTGTGGATAGATTGGAGAAGCTGGGGCTGTTTCCCTTGGAGAGAAGAAGGTTGTAACAGATCTGATTGAGGTGTTTAAACAGATCCAGCAACTCAAGACTGGACATCGATGAGGCGCTGTGGACAATCACCAGCAGCAGAACCGTACTCCAGCACAATCTGTAACCTCGTGGCCTGGCATATCCCCCACTCAACCATTCCCATCAAACCGGGGGATCAACCCTGGTTCACTAGAGAGTGCAGGAGGGCATGCCAGGAGCAGCACCTGGCATACCTCAAGAGGAGGTGTGAAGCTACCAAACAGGACTGCTTGCATACCAAACACATGAGCAGCAAGTGATAGACAGAGGTAAGAAATCCCACAACCATTGGATCAGATCTAAGCTCTGCAGTTTTCCTACATCCAGTCAAGAATGATGGTGGACAATGAAACAGTTCACTGGAGGAGGAAGTTCCACAAATATCTCCATCCTGCTGAAGTCTGAAAGTCCGCTGACAAAGCCAGCTCTTCCTGTTTACAAGGCTATACAAGTGAAAACTGGATTCTCATCAAGCAGCATCTCTGAAGGCGCTAAATACTGCAAAACATATGGGCCCTAACAACATTCCATTATAGTACTAAAGACATGTGCTCCAGAACTTGCCGCTGCCCGAGTCAAGCTGGTCCAGTACAGTTACAACACTAGTATCTACATGACAGTGTGGAAAGTTGCCCAGGAATGTCCTGTACATAAAAAACAGGACAAATTTAACCCAGCCAATTACCATCCCATCAGTCTACTCTCAATCAGTAAAGTGATGGAAGGGGTCACCAACAGCACCTGCTCAGCAATAACTTGCTCAGTGACGCCCACCGGGGCCACTCAGCTCCTGACCTCATTACAGCCTTGGCTCAAACACAGACAAAAGTGCTGAATTCCAGACGGGAGGGGAGAGGGACAGCCCTTGACATCGAGGCTGCATTCAACTGAGTGTGGCATCAAGGAGCCCTGGCAAAACTGGAATCAGTGGGTGTCAGGTGGAGACCTCTCTGCTGGTCAGAGTCACACCAAGTATGTGGATGTGGTTGTTGGAGGTCACTCATCTCAGTTCCAGGATATCTGTGTGGGAGTTCCTCAGGGTAGTGTCCTAGGCCCTATCTTCAAGTGACCTTCCTCCATCATAATGTCAGAGTGGGGATGTTTACTAATGATTTAACAATGTTCAGCATCATTCGTGACTCCTCGGATACTGAAGCAGTCCGTGTCCGGGTTTGGGCTGACAAGTGGTAAGTAAAACTTGTATTATACAAGTTCCAGGGAATGACCATCTCCGTCAGGAGAGAATTAAACCATCACTCCTTCATATTCAATGGTGTCCCTATAACTGAATCCTCCATTATCAACACCCATTGACCAGAAACTGAACTGGACTCGTCTGTGTAAGTACTGTGGCCATGAGGGCAGATCAGAAGCTAGGAATACCGCAGCAGATAACTCACCTCCTGCTTCTCCAAAGCCTGTCCACCTTCTACAAGGAATGTGATGAAATACTCCCCAATTGCCTCCATTGTTGCAGCTCCAACAATATTCAAGAAGTTTAACACAATCAATCCCTCTCTCCCCCACCGACGCTCAGTAGCAGCAGTCTGTACCATCTTCAAGATGCACTGCAGACATTCACCAAAGCTCCTCAGACAGCACCTTCCAATCCCATGGCCATTTGCATCGAGAAGGACAAGGGAGGCAGATAAATGGGAAGATGAGAACAAGTTCCCCTCCAAGCCATCCACCATGCTGACTTGGAAATTTATCGCTGTTCCTTCACTGTCATTGGGTCAAAATCCTGGAATTCCCTCCTTTAAGGGCATTGTGGATCTACCTACAGCACATGGACTGCAGCCGTTCAAGAAGCCAGTTCAGCCCCACCTTCTTAAGGGCAACTAAGAATGGCCAGTAAATGCTGGGCCCAGCCAGCGACATCCATATCCCATGAACGAATAGCAAAAAAAAACATGAGTGGGCCTAGACAGAGTAGATGCAGAAGCTGTTCCCATTGACTGAAGGATTGAAAGCCAGAGGAAACTGATTTCAGGTGACAGGCCACTGGAGGATGATGTTCACACAGCAAGTGGTTCAGATCTCAAACGTGGTAGAGGCAGGTTCAGTCGATGTATTCGAGACAGAATTTTTTTTTTATCCAAAACTACAGAGTTATGGGGATAAGGTGGGCAATTTGTTCCTTCAGAGAGCCAGCACAGACGCAATGAACCAAATGGTCTTCTTTATGCTGTTACTGCTCTGAAGTTCTGTGAAGAAAGACTAACATCATCTAATTCAGCTTTCACCCTAATCATACGATACATTAACAGCTTCATTCACTAATTACAATCATTAACCTTTATTAATGAATCTATAACAGGAGCAAATATGAGTTAGGAATCTGCCATTTGGGAGGGGGGGGGGGGGCGGTTTGTGAACCATGGCCTAAAATCACCTGGTCCTCACAAGTGACCTCCATTCACTATTCGTAGTGTCTCAAAATGACCCTCCAGCTCCTTTCTCCATATCAAGAGATATTGCCTACCAACAATGAGGGAGGTGATAGCTGAATGGTATTATCACTCAACTATTAATCCAGAGATCCAGGTGATGTTCTGTGGATCTGCGTTCAAATCCTGTCATGGCAGATGGTGGATTAGATTAGATTAGATTACTTACAGTGTGGAAACAGGCCCTTCGGCCCAACCAGTCCACACCGACCCGCCGAAGCGCACCCACCCATACCCATACATTTACCCCTGCATCTAACACTATGGGCAATTTGGCATGGCCAATTCACCTAACCTGCACATTTTTTTGGATTGTGGGAGGAAACCGGAGCACCCGGAGGAAACCCACGCAGACACGGGGAGAATGTGCAAACTCCACACAGTCAGTCGCCTGAGGCGGGAACTGAACCCGGGTCTCTGGCGCTGTGAGGCAGCAGTGCTAACCACTGTGCCACCGTGGAATTTGAGTTCCATTTAAAAAAAATCTGGAATTAAGAGTCTATTGATGACCATGAGATCATCATTGATTGTCAGGAAAAACCATCTGGGTCACTAATATCCTTCAGGGAAAGAAACTGCCATCCTTACCTGGTCTGGCCTACACATGACTCCAGACCCACAGCAATGTGGTTGATTCTTGGCCAAGTAGGGACAGGCAATAACTGCTGGCTCAGCCAGTGACACCCTCATCCTGTGAATAAATAAAGAAAAAAAGTTACTTCAGACTCTGTGTTTTATAGTCAGCATTGGTGTCCCGGCAACTGTTCCCAAAGGTTTATGTCCATCTTGTTAGCTATGGCAGCTAGTTTACCTTTTACCCATGCTCCCTAAACAGCAGCAACAAAAGCCTGCATTTATATAGAACTCCTCAAGTCAGTTACATCTCTGATCTGTTTTGTTCTTCATTCTATAATGTACCGGATTTAAAGTTACAGTGACTTGTTAATGGAACTCTGACACCCATTCTCTCACTCTCTGATTTTACTCCACGTTTTTTTTCTATTTTTTTCTGTTTCTATTATGACTTCAGCTGATGGAGTTATTGGGAAGTCAGATCCAGAATAAACTTAGATTAACAGATCATCTGTCTACAGTTTTGTTTAGCTGGTTAACGTGGTGGTTAATTACTGGGACATAGTCACATGACGCTGCAGATTTTCTGTAATAAGAGAATGTAGGTTTATCAAAGGTGAAGTCACCATTGTCTTACCAGACCTCTCGCCAGCTGTCAATGAGAGCTACTTCCTCATCAGAGAGAGAGAGAGAGAGAAAACCAGTGATGCTTTAACCAGAGGGTCACCATGCCTCAGAAAGTCATTATGGTAAGCTCAGCTGGTGTAGGAATTGAACTCACATTACTCGCATTACTCTGAGTCACAAACCAGTCATCCAACCAACTGAGCTAGAGACAAAGAAAACCAAGGTACCAAAATGTAAAACACCATTAGCCAGATGTAAAATACAGAGGAAACAAAGTTTCCCAACATGATCCATTACAGAGATTCGAGTCCAGAGAAATTACACCCCACTTTCAACTCTTTAGAGCTCCACTAAACTTTCCAAATCTGAACTTGCAACATTAACGTCTTCTGAAATCTGAGTGTACAGTTTGTCAGGTCCCTAGTTTGGAATTTTCACAAACTTAGCCATACCACTGAGGTAATTAGCTCCTGAACTGCCCTAAACAACTTCTAGGAAAGAAGCTAAACTTGGTTTAAAACAAGCAACCCTGGTCCCATCTGAACGACACCATACTTGTTTAACTGGGAGAAAGTGAGGACTGCAGGTGCTGGAGATCAGAGTCGAGAGTGTGTTGCTGAAAAAACGCAGCAGTTCAGGCAGCATCCGAGGAGCAGGAAAATTGACGTTTCGGGCATAAGCCCTTCATCAGCAATGAGGCTTGTGGGTCGGAGCTGAGAGACAAATGGGAGGGAGGGTGGGGTTGGGGGGCAGGTAGCTGAGAAAGCGATAGGTGGATGAAGGTGAGGGAGAAGATGATAGGTCAGAGGGGGGAGTGATGGACAGGTCCAGAAGGCGGTGCCATGTTGGAGGCTTGGGACTGGGATAATATTGGGGGAGAGGGGAAATTAGGAAACTGTTGAAATCCACATTGATCCCATGTGGCTGCAGGATCCTGAGGCGGAATATGGGGCATTCTTTCTCCAGGCATTAGTGGCAAGGGTTTGGCGATGGACGAGGCCCAGGACCTGCATGTTCTTGATGGAGTGGGAGGGGGAGTTGGGTGGTGGGCTTGGTGGGTGCGGGTGTCCCAGAGATGTTCTCTGAAACAATCTATAAGAAGGGGTCCTGCCTCCCCAATGTAGAGGAGACCACACCGGGTGCAATGGGTGTAGTAGACGACATTGGCAGAGGTACAGGTGAATTTCTGAAGGACGTAGAAGGATCCCTTGGGGCCTTGGACGGAGGTGAGGGGAGTGGTGTGGGCGCAGGTTTTGCACTTCCTGCAGTGGCAGAGAAAGGTGTCAGGAGTCTGGTGTGGGCTGGGGCGTGGACCTGACGAGGGAGTCGCGGAGGGAATGGTCTTTCCAGAACACTAATAGGGGTGGGGAGGGAAATATATCTTTGGTGGTGGGGTCTGTTTGGAGGTGGAGGAAGTGGCAGGGATGATGCGTTGTATGCAGAGGTTGGTGGGGTGTAAGGTGAGGCCCAGGGGTATTCTGTACTTGTTGCCTTGTGAGGGATGGGGGTTCAAGGGCAGTGATGAGTGAGGTGTTAGAAATGCGCTGGAGGGCATTGTCAACCATGTGAGAAGGGACATTGTGATTGTGGAAGAAGGAGGCCATGTGGGGTTTTCTGAAGTGGAAGTGGTCATCCTGGGAACAGATGTGGTGGAGGCGGAGGAATTGGGAATACATGTTTAATTGTTGTAAACCTAATAACATAAGGGTATGAAAGCATAAGGGGAGGAGATGACATGGTGATACTGACACTGCAAGTAATGCAGAACGCCAAGTTATTGTTCCCGGGATACTGTGGCAGATGGTGAAATTAGAATTCAGTAAAAATCTGGAATAAAAAGCTTGCTGAATGATGACCATGTGATTGCTGACAATTACTGTAAAACCCACTTGGTTTACTAATGAAATCCGCCATCCTTACCTGGTCTGGCTTCCATGGGAATCCAGACCCATAGCAATGTGGCTGACTCGTAACTGCCCTCTGAGCAGTAGAGATAGATAGTAACTGCCTATCCAGCAACATCTACATCCCATGAATTTTGTTTTAAAAAATCAACAGCTTTAGGGAGAGACTGAACAGGCTGGGGCTGTTTTCCCTGGAGCACCGAAAGCTGAGGGGTGACCTTATAGAGGTTTATAAAATCATGAGGGACATGGATAGGGTAAATGGACAAGGTCTTTTCCCTGGGACAAGGGTGTCCAAAACTAGAGGGGCATAGGTTTAGGATGACCAGGCAAAATTTAAAAGAGACCTAAGGGGTAACGTTTTCACACAGAGGGTGGTACGTGTATGGAATGAGCTGCCAGAGGAAGTGGTGGAGGCTGGTACAATTACAACATTTAAAAGGCATCTGGATGGGTATATGAATAGGAAAGGTTTAGAGGGATATGGGCTGGCAAATGGGACTAGATTAATTTAGATTATCTGGTTGGCATGGACAAGTTGAACCGATAGATCTCTTTCTGTACGGTACATCTCTGTGTCTTTCCCTAAACTCCACAGGGGTCTGCAGTCATCTGTTATCTGAGATTTCATTACTTCTGGGAGGACTCTCTGACATTTTGTAAAAGTAAGTCCTTCCCAGAAACACCTAACACCCATCTCCCTCTATTTTAAAATCTGAGTTCCAAAAATTTAACTTAATATGTATAAATATTGTACCTTCACACTAACCACTCCGAACAGAATTTTCTTGATCTCATAGTGAGGTGTGTTTTGGCTTGAAGTAAATTTGTAGATGAAGGTGTCAGGTCAGTGTGCAGCCTGTTCCTGGTGATCTATCTGGAGGTGACCTAGCTGGAGGTAATCAGCAGTGGCAGGATAATCTGACCTGGCAGCAGCAGTTAGTTCAATAATCATAACCTAATGAGGGGTGGCTCTGTATAGAATTAGGATGCTCTCTTTTGTAATCAGAAGTCAGGACATAACTGGGAGAATGTTTTTGTCTCAGGGGGTTGTATGAGTCAAGAATTTGCAGTCTCAGATGGTGAAGGAAGCGGGTCATTTAATTGATTAATACAGAGGTGGATAGATTCTTGGAGGTGCAGTTCTGAAAAAGGGTTACTGGACTCAAAACACGAATTCTGTTTCTCTCTCCCCAGACAGTGCCTGACCACCTGAGTTTATCCAGCAGTTTGTTTCTGTTTCAGATTTCCAGTAATTGCAGTTTTTAAAAATTGTTTTATTGAAGATAATTTGTATAGAAGTTCAAACCAGCTTCATGGTTAGTCTTTATCCTATTCCTCAGTCGGATTGATGTGGAACTGACGGAGCTCATAGTTCTCTTTGCTGTTTGCAAACTTATGAAACTAGTAACATGAGTTGTTTCTCTGCAGGTACTTCTTGGTGAGGTGTTTCAGACACCTCTAGGAGAATGGAACCTCAGAGGTAACAGTGACCTTACTCTTGTTCCTCATTGCCCAGGTTCCCAGCTTTACCTCTCACTTTGATGAGTTTCTGCAGGAAAATTGGAGAAGACCAAGATGTCTGATTAGGTGCAGTCCAATTTGGACTTAAGCATAGGTCTCTTCTCTGGCCTCTTGTCAGAAGCTTCTTTATGGGAGCCATGTCTGCACAAGCTGGCAGAGTGAATATATTGTGGATAGATTCTTGCTAAGGACAGGAATCAAGGGTTATCTCAGGTAGATGGGAATGTGGAATGGAAATACAGAACATCCGCCAAGAATTTTGAAATAACTCCACAGAGGAAGGTATCTGTCACTAAGTCACCCTTATTTGCACATGAGCAGTCCTTGACTTTAAATCTGCCTCATTCAGAGTCAGGTACCAGAGTATCAGGATCTCTGACACTCCCCTTTCTGTCTGTCAGACAGGGTTCCCTGATTGGACCAGATTAACTGGCCCAAGTCAGGGAACTCGTATTTTATAAGAAAGAATAAAACATTTATTGAACAGGGAGTGCATGAACTAAATGACATTAGGCAAAATGAATGGTTTGAAAGAATTCATTACAGACATCGCAAATAGAATTTGGGAAAATTGTTTTTCACTCAGCAGGTATTGGGAATCTGGAATGGACTGTCTGGGAAGGTAGGGGAGGCCAGGCTCTTTAAATATCATTACATTCAAGTATATGGGACAAGTGCAGGAAATTGTGATTATTGCGCCTTTTAGTGGTAGTTATGTTGGTGCTGAAAAATGTGTTGCTGGAAAAGCGCAGCATGTCAGGCAGCATCCAAGGAGTAGGAGAATCGACGTTTCGGGCATAAGCCCTTCTTCAGGAACCTGCCTGACCTGCTGCGCTTTTCCAGCAACACATTTTTCAGCTCTGATCTCCAGCATCTGCAGTCCTCACTTTCTCGTAGTTATGTTGGTACCAACTCGATGGGCTGAAGGGCCTTTTCTGCACTGTATGAATCTATGCTGTAACTAATTCATTCAATGATTCAGTTCAATATTTCATCTTGCCTATTTGCTCTATCTTTGTACCTCAATCTCGCCTTCTCTTGTCTTTCTTATTCTGTCTCACTTCTTAGTTCTCTGTGTCCCTCTGTCTCATGTTTTTAGATCAACCTCTGTTCGCTTATATCTCTCTCTCTCCACCTCTGACACTCTATCTGTCTGTCTCTCTCTCCCCACCTCTGACACTCTCCCTTTCTCTCTCTGCCTGCCTGTATCCTCTCACTGTCACTGCCTTTCATTGCCTTATTGTTTCTCTTTGTCTGCTTTGTTTCCCATTCTCAGTGTCTATCTCCCCCTTTGTCTGGTCTCACTTATTTTCATTCTTGCTTACTGACACTGTCAGTCACTGTCATCTCATTTGTTTCTGCTCGTCTATCTCCTGCAGTCTGTTGATCCCTCTTCTGGTCTGGTGGTTTCTCTCTCTCTTTCACTGTCTGTCACTCTCACTGTCCATCAGTCACTTGCTATCCATCTCCCTCTGCCTGTTTTGCTCTTTCCCCATCCATCTATCTCTCTCTCTCTATCTATCCAGCGCCTGTTATTCTCTCTTCCTAACTCTCTCTCACTCATTTGCTCTCTGGCAGCTTTCTCACTTCTGTGTCCAGCCTGGACTGGTCATGTGTGTTTACTCCGTGTGCGTGAGTGTGTCCTGTTTCTCCCTCAGGTCCGGTGTTGGGGTGACAGGATCCAAGCACACCATGTTTTACGTGGAGGTATCAGATGATCTACACGTAGGATCGGGTGGAGGGCAGGCCGAGGAGGGAGAGCTGATCGAAGTGGTTCACGTGCCCCTGAAAGACTGGCAAACATTTATATTTGACGAGTGCATCCCCAAAACAGTGGGTGTGAGTTTTGCTTTCATGTGGTTTCACAACAGCATTGCACCTCAACTGCAGGGCTCCAAGTGCCTGGCGTCATCCTCTCGATGAGGAACCAGTCTCTCGCGATGAGCTTTGACACTACAGTTGAGTCAGTGTAAACTAGGGCAGAATCAGTGCCAGAAGCTCTGTCAAACACAAACAGTTTCAGGGCTGATCTCAAATTTAAACACAAAGATCCACCTTCAGGCATTTTTATAGTTGTTCATCTTCACTTCTGATTGACTTTTTCTGAGGAAAACGGGAACAGCAGTTGACCGTTCAGCCCATCGAGCTTGTCCCACCATTCAACATGATCATGGCTGGTCAAACACTTTAATGTCTTTGACTCTACCTTATACACACTCAAAACCTCAGCAGCCACGGCCCTGTGTGGGAGAGAATCCCTAAGGTTCATGACCCCGTCAAAAACTATTTTCCTCATCTTGGGGCTAAGTTCACATTCCCCCTTACTTTTAAATTGTGCCCCTGGTTCTAGACTCCCTAACCACTTGCATCTAATCTGTCTATCCCTTTCAGTGTTTTGTGAATTTCAATAAAAGTACCTGTCATTGTTTGAAACTCTCGAGTATAAGATACAGTTTGTCCAATCTCTCTCTCCAAAGGGCAGTCCTGCTCTCCCAGGAACAGGACTGGCTGGTGAACCTGTATTGTACTTCCCCCAATGGCAATATTCGCTTTCTTGAGATTAGGAGACCAAAACTGCACACAATGGTGCAGGGGTGGTCTAACCAAGCTCCTGTACAATCCCATGAGTTCTTTATGACATCTTGGGACGGCACGGTGGCTCAGTGGTTAGCACTGCTGCCTCCCAACACCAGGGTCCCAGGTTCGATTCCACCCTCGGGTGACTGTGTGGAGTTTGTGCATTCTCCCCGTGTCTGCATGGGTTTCCTCCCATAGTCTGAAGATGTGCAGGTCAGGTGAATTGGCCATGCTAAATTGCCCATAGTATTAGGTGCATTAGTCAGAGGGGGGTGGGTTACTCTTTGGAGGGTTGGTGTGGACTTGCAGGGCCTGTTTCCACACTGTAGGGAATCTAATCTTTGAGGGGGGTTGTGATCCTGTTAAAGGCACGTAGTTATTTCTAATCATTTGTGGAACGTGACGTGATTACCCTAATTTAAGATAAAGCAGGAGAGCTCTTTCCAGTGTCCCAAGTCAACAGACATCGGTATGGACAGATCATCTGCTTATTATCACATTGCTGTTTGTGGGAGCTTGCTGTGCACAAAATGGCCACTGTGTTTCCCACTTTCCAACAGTGACTGCAGTTCAAAAGTACTCTGCTGGGTGTAAAGAACTTGTGTCATGTGCTATGGTGTTAGTTACACTGTCTCCTGAGGTCGAGTTAGGTTCCTGCCTTTATATTTTTGTTTTTATGGGATGTTGGGATTATGGCACATTATATTCCTCTCTCGACAGTTAGGAGTCAACCACATTGCTGTAGATCAGGGGCGTGGCTGGCTGGGCCAGCATTTCTCACCCATCCCTAATTACCCCTTGAGAAGGGGGTGTGGTGAGCTGCCTTGTGTAGACCAGAGCAGGTTCCTTCCATTAGTGAGGATGGGGGGAAGGGGTAGGTTTTTACAGCAAACCATAGTAGTCATACTGACCACTAGAACATAGAACATAGGAAAGAACGAGGAGCAGGAGTAGGCCGTCCCTCAGTAAGGTCATGGCTGATCTTTTTGTGACCTCAGCTCCACTTCCCCACATTTTCACCATGTCCCTCAATTCCTTTATTTTTCAAAAAAGCTATCTACCTTAGCTTTAAAATCAATTACTGACGTAGAGTCAATTACTTCTCTGGGCAAGGAATTCCATAGATTAGCAACTCTCTGGGGTTGTTGTTACTAAGACTTGTCTATATCAATTTTAATTAGATTTCAGTTTCACCCAATTGCCTGGTGAGATTGGATGCCGCGTCCCCACTGGGTCTACATTAATAACCCAGTGACGATCCCACGATGCCACCTCCTCCCCCTGGGGTCACTGAGCTATTGAGGTGACCCCCAGGCCACAACTGAAACGACAAGCAGGTTTTGCGGATTACTCAGAGGCACAGTGTACATGTGACATGTTTCATGTTGGGAGCTCACTCCAATATTAAAGGATAAGACTAACCTGCACCCAGGGTGGGGCACACAGCACTCTCACTCTGTATGTTAAAGGGAAAGATTATTAGCCGGTACCATAGAGCTGAACCCTGAAAGACCACTCAATGAGAGCTCGAGTCCCTGACCTCAGTTAGCAATTGGTTCAAACAAGGCTTGAGAATTTCCAATTCACATTTTGTTCCATTTACAAGACACCTCGACACAGCAGCCTTCTGGGTGATGAACAAATGTGAACAGGAGGAGACCATTCAGTCCCATGGGTATGCTGCACCGTTCAATATGATGATGGCTGATCTGATTGGAATCTCAAATCCACCCTGCTGCCTGCTTTTTCTACCTTTTCACTCTTGATCTGGAGGAGCCAGTGTTGGCCTAGGGCGACAAAGTTAAAAATCACACAACACCAGGTTATAGTCCAACAGGTTTATTTGGAAGCACTAGCTTTCGGAGCAACGCTCCTTCATCAACCACCTGATGAAGGAGCGTCGCTCCGAAAGCTCGTGCTTCCAAATAAACCTGTTGGACTATAACCTGGTGTTTTGTGATTTTTAACTTTTGACTCTTGTTAGTCAAGAATCTAAAAATATACCTCCTTGTCTTCAGACATAAATTATTTTTAAACTGTATCCTCTGGCTATAGTCTGTCCGCCAGAGGGAAACATTCTTGCACCATCTGTCCTGTCAGGGTTTTAGATGTCTCAATCCAGTGACCTGTCACCTTTCTAAATCCCAACAAATACAGAACCTTTCCTCATGAGGTAACAACCTTCCAATAACCCTCCTCCACTCTGCCCATTAATTGTTGGGAATGAATCGTGGGTACATGTTGATCGAATACACATCGCTAAAGACTGTTCTTTGTTTGGAGGGGACCTGCTCTGTGTCGTATTGTCATTGTGCAAAGAACTCTATTAAAAAAAGTAATTTAATCACTGAGGTGTTTTGTTATTTCATTCCAGCTTCTTTTTGCTTTATTATTGAATGTATATTCTATCCACAGTGCTTGGAATTACTCTTAAAACAAGCCTTTACTGTTGTAAACTATCTCTAGATGCAAACAGGGGTGATTACCTGACTCCCCGCCCCCGAAACGAGAAACTAGGACAACCTGATCGAAGAGTTGGTTAAAAAGAATCTCTCAGAGAAAGTGAAGGAGGTTGGTTTATGTACAGCGGACAAGAGGAGACCACTTGGCCCTTCAAGCCTGCTCTCCCATTCAATATCATCGTTGCTGTTCGGATTTTAACCTCAAATCTATGTTCCTGCACACCCCCAATAATCTTTCCATCACTCAGGAATCAAGAATCTCTGCCTTCGAAATATTTAAGGATTCTATATTCACTGCTTTTTGAGGCAATTCCAGTGACCATAATTCTATTAGTTTTAAAATCGTGGTGGAAAAGGATAGACCAGATCTAAAAGTTGAAGTTCTAAATTGGAGGACGGCTAATTTTGACGGTATTAGGCAACAACTTTCAAAAGCTGATTGGGGGCAGATGTTTGCAGGTAAAGGGACGGCTGGAAAATGGGAAGGGGCGGCACGGTGGCTCAGTGGTTAGCATTGCTGCCTCACAGTACCAGAGACCCGGGTTCAATTCCCACCTCGGGCGACTGTTTGGAGTTTGCACATTCTCCCCATGTCTGCATGGGTTTCCTCCCACAATCCAATGATGTGCCGGTTAGGTGAATTGGCCATGTTAAATTGCCTGTAGTGTTAGGTGCATTAGTCAGAGGGAAATGGGTCTGGGTGGGTTACTCTTCGGAGGGTCGGTGTGGACTTGTTGGGCCGAAGGTCTGTTTCCATGCTGTTAGAAATCTAATCTAATCTAAAAAATGAGATAACGAGAGTCCAGAGACAGTATATTTCTGTTAGGGTGAAAGGAAAGGCTGATAGGTATAGGGAATGCTGGATGACTAAAGAAATTGAGGGTATGGTTTAGAACAAGAAGGAAGCATATGTCAGGTATAGACAGGATAGATCGAATGAATTCTTAGAAGAGTATAAAGGCAATAGGAGTATACTTAAGAGGGAAATCAGGAGGGCAAAAAGGAGACATGAGATAGCTTTTGCAAATAGAATTAAGGAGAATCCAAAGGATTTTTCAAATACATTAAGGACAAAAGGTTAACTAGGGAGAGAATAGGGCCCCTCAAAGATCAGCAAGGCGGCCTTTGTGTGGAGCCACAGAAAATGGGGGAGGTATAAAATGAATATTTTGCATCATTATTTACTGTGGAAAAGGATATGGAAGATATAGACTGTAGGGAAATAGATGGTGACATCTTGCAAAATGTCCAGATTACAGAGGAGGAAGTGCTGGATGTCTTGAAACGGTTAAAAGTGGATAAATCCCCAGGACCTGATCAGGTGTACCTGAGAACTCTGTGGGAAGCGAGAGAAGTGATTGCTGGGCCTCTTGCTGAGATATTTGTATCATCGATAGTCACAGGTGAGGTGCCGGAAGACTGGAGGTTGGCAAAAGTGGTGCCACTGTTTAAGAAGGATGGAAAAGACAAGCCAGGGAACTACAGACCGATGAGACTGATGTCGGTGGTGGGCAAGTTGTTGGAGGGAATCCTGAGGGACAGGATGTACATGTATTTGGAAAGGCAAGGACTGATTAGGGATAGTCAACATGGCTTTGTGCGTGGCAAATCATGTCTCACAAACTTGATTGAGTTTTTTGAAGAAGTAACAAAGAGGATTGATGAGGGCAGAGCAGTAGATGTGATCTATATGGACTTCAGTAAGGCGTTCGACAAGGTTCCCCATGGGAGACTGATTAGCAAGGTTAGATCGCATGGAATACAGGGAGAACTAGCCATTTGGATACAGAACTGGCTCAAAGTTAGAAGACAGAGGGTGGTGGTGAAGGGTTTTTTTCAGACTGGAGGCCTGTGACCGGTGGAGTGCCACAAGGATCAGTGCTGGGTCCTCTATTTTTTGTCATTTATATCAATGATTCAGATGTGAGCAGAAGAGATACAGTTAGTAAGTTTGCAGATGACACCAAAATTGGAGGTGTAGTGGACAATGAATAGGGTTACCTCAGATTACAACAGGATCTTGACCAGATGGGCCAATGGGCTGAGAAGTGGCAGATGGAGTTTAATAAATGTGAGGTGCTGCATTTTGGGAAAACAAATCTTAGCAGGACTTATACACTTAATGGTAAGGTCCTAGGGAGTGTTGCTGAACAAAGAGACCTTGGAGTGCAGGTTCATAGCTCTTTGAAAGTGGAGTCACAGGTAGATAGGATCGTGAAGAAGGTGTTTGGTAGGCTTTCCTTTATTGGTCAGAGTTCTGGTGTACTGCAGTGTGTTGTGGCTCTTTTGCACCAAACTCTGGGTCAGATATGTGGATGACACCTTTGTCATCATTAGAAACACAGAAATAGAGAACACACACCAGATCATCAACGCCACACTCACAGGAATCAGATTCACTCGAGAGGAAGAAAAGGACAACCAACTCCCATTCCTAGACGTGATGGTACAGAGAACACCGAACGGAGAATTCACCACAAAGGTATACAGGAAAGCCACACACACAGACCAAGTCCTGAACGACGAAAGCAACTACCCCAACACACACAAAAGAAGTTGCATCAAGACACTATTCAAAAGGGCCACAACACACTGCAGTACACCAGAACTGCAAAAAGAGGAAGAAGAACACCTATACAATGTATTCGCCAAAAACGGATACCCCCGCAATTTCATCAACAGATGCCTAAGGGAAAGACAACGGAACGAGGACATGCCACAACCCAAAGGACTAGCCACATTACCATACATCAAGAGCATTTCAGAACTGACAGCCAGACTACTGCGACCACTAGGACTCATAACAGCACACAAACCAACAGCCACTCTCAGACAACAACTCACCAGGACAAAGGACCCAATACCCAGCATGAGCAAAACCAATGTAGTGTACAAAATCCCATGCAAGGACTGCACAAAACACTACATAGGACAAACAGGAAGACAGCTAACGATCCGCATCCATGAACACCAACTAGCCAAGAAACGACACGACCAGCTATCCTTAGGAGCCACACACGCAGATGACAAGCAACATGAGTTCGACTGGGACAACACTACTATTATAGGACAAGCCAAACAGAGAATAGCCAAGGAATTCCTAGAGGCATGGCACTCATCCACAGATTCAATCAATAAGCACATCGACCTGGGTCCAATATACCGGCCACTGCAGCGGACAGCTGGAACTGACAACCGGAAGCGGCAGATTCAAACCACTATAAATGCCGGAGGAAAGATCACAGAAGCGCTTCACAGGAGGCTCCCAAGCACTGAGGATGTCACCTAGACAGGGGACAAAACTGCAACACAAATTCCCAGCTCAGCGAACAGAACCACAACACCTCTTTATTTTTAAACAATGACCCTGTAGTTCTGGATTTTCCCACAAGAGGAAACACCCTCTCCACATTCACCTGGTCAAATCCCCTCAAGATCTTCTGTGTTTCAGTTATCACTTCTGACTCTGCTAAACTCCAGCTGATACAGGGCCATGCCTGTCCAGCTTTTCCTCATAAGGCAGTCTGCCCATTCCAGGGATTAGTCTCCTAAACCTCAGAACTGCTTCCAATGCACTGATGTTAGTGCAAGGTGAGCAAGCACTGTACACGGGACTCCAGATGTGTTTTACTATATTAGAAATACCACCCCAGTGGAAAGTTGAAAGGTTCGGAAAGGTTGGAGGAGGAGGCTGTTGAAGTTACAGCTGCTGATGGTGGGCAGTGTGCGTAGGGTAATTCTCATTGGTCTCTCAGCATTATCTCTGAGCTGCCTCTAGTAACTCATCCAGTCGGTATTGTCTGTGGTGAAGGAGCAGTGTCCATTCTCCACTCCACGTCGTCACCGGGTCTTCCACATGCAAACTGCAAGATTCTGTCAGTCAGTGACACTCTCCCTCCAGGCAGCCTTGTTCAGGGAGAACCTGTGTCTGCAGCACTGCGGGAGTGCGACTCGGGCAGTAGAGCCAGACGTTACATCTTCAGACCATTTATCTGGGACACGTGGAACAAGAGGGAGCGTTTGTTGCTCTGCACGTCCCCAGACGATGGCTACTGTCAGGGCGGTAAATGCTGCACTTTATTATACACCGCAAGATCCCATCAAAGATAGTCTGCTGTTGGTGGGGGTGTTGAAGGATGAACACTGAGAGCTGCCAGAAGGAATTCTGCCTCATTTAATAAACTGATGAGTCAGTCACCATGGAGGAGAGCTTAACTTAGGCATCTATCTCAGCCCAGACTCAGACTGCACTTAGAAAGAGCCACTTGTTCAGACAGTCAGTGTGTGTGTGTGAGTCAATGCTGAGAACCATTGATCACTCATCCACAGGTCATTGTTAATCAATCGTAACATTCTCCTTGTTTGAACAATCACTTTACTAAATAATTTACCACTCTGAGCTGGATGAGATAGAAATACTGGTCATGTTCATAGGTTAGTGTGGCCTGTCTGTGTGACTGACTGACTGAACTCTCGATAGTGCGCACCTGTCTCTGTGTGACTAACTGACCCCTCGATAGAGCGGCCCTGTCTCTGTGTGACTAACTGACTGACCCCTCGATAGTGTGGCCCTGTCTCTGTGTGACTAACTGACCCCTCGATAGTGCGGCCCTGTCTCTGTGTGACTGACTGACTGACCCCTCAATAGTGCGGCCCTGTCTCTGTGTGACTGACTGACTGACCCCTCGATAGTGCGGCCCTGTCTCTGTGTGACTGACTGACTGACCCCTCGATAGTTCGGCTCTGTCACTATGTGGCTGACTGACCCCTCAATAGTGCTGCCCTGTCTCTGTGTGACTGACTGATCCCACGATAGTGCGGCTCTGTCTCTATGTGGCTGACTGACCCCTCAATAGTACTGCCCTGTCTCTGTGTGACTGACTGACTGACCCCTTGATAGTGCAGCCCTGTCTCTGTGTAACTGACTGACGCCTCGATAGTGCGGCTCTGTCTCTATGTGGCTGACTGACCTCTCAATAGTGCGGCCCTGTCTCTGTGTGACTGACTGACTGACCCCTCGATAGTGCGGCCCTGTCTTTGTGTGACTAACTGACCCCTTGATAATGTGAACCTGTCTCTGTGTGACTGACAGACTGACACATCGATAGTGCGGCCCTGTCTCTGTGTGAGTGACCCCTCGATAATGTGGCCCTGTCTCTGTGCGACTGATTGACTGACCCCTCGATAGTATGGCCCTGTCTCTGTGTGACTGACTGACCCCTCGATAGTGCGGCTCTGTCTCTATGTGGCTGACTGACCCCTCAATAGTGTGGCCCTGTCTCTGTGTGACTGACTGACACCTTGATAGTGTGGGTCTGTCTCTATGTGGCTGACTGACCCCTCAATAGTACGGCCCTGTCTCTGTGTGACTGACTGACTGACCCCTCGATAGTGCGGCCCTGTCTTTGTGTGACTAACTGACCCCTTGATAATGTGAACCTGTCTCTGTGTGACTAACTGACTGACACATCGATAGTGCGGCCCTGTCTCTGTGTGAGTGACCCCTCGACAATGTGGCCCTGTCTCTGTGCGACTGACTGACTGACCCCTCGATAGTGCGCACCTGTCTCTGTGTGACTGACTGACTGACCCCTCGATAGTACAGTCCTGTCTCTATGTGACTGACTAACTGACCCCTCGATAGTGCGGCCCTGCCTCTGTGTGACTGACTGACTGACCCCTCGATAGTGCGGCCCTGCCTCTGTGTGACTGACTGACTGACCCCTCGATAGTGCGGCCCTGCCTCTGTGTGACTGACTGACTGACCCCTCAATAGTGCGGCCCTGTCTCTGTGTGACTGACTGACTGACCCCTCAATAATGCGGCCCTGTCTCTGTGTGACTGACTGACTGACCCCTCAATAGTGCGGCCCTGTCTCTGTGTGACTGACTGACTGACCCCTCGATAGTGCGGCCCTGTCTTTGTGTGACGGACTGACCGCTCAATAGTGTGGCCCCGTCTCTGTGTGACTAACTGACCCCTCGATAGAGCGGCCCTGTCTCTGTGTGACTGACTGACCTCTCGATAGAGCGGCCCTGTCTCTGTGTGACTGACTGACTGACCCCTCGATAGAGCGGCCCTGTCTCTGTGTGACTGACTGACCCCTCAATAGAGCAGCCCTGTCTCTGTGTGACTGACTGACCCTTCGATAGAGCGGCCATGTCTTTGTGTGACTGACTGACCCCTCGATAGTGCAGCCGTGTCTCTGTGTTACTGACTGACCCCTTGATAATGCAGCCGTGTCTCTGTGTGACTGACTGACCCCTTGATAGTGCAGCCGTGTCTCTGTGAGACTGACTGACCCCTCTATAGTGCGGCCCCGTCTGTGTGTGACTGACTGAATGACCCCTCAATAGTGCGGCCCTGTCTCTGTGTGACTGACTGACTGACCCCTCGATAGTGCGGCCCTGTCTTTGTGTGACGGACTGACCGCTCAATAGTGTGGCCCCGTCTCTGTGTGACTAACTGACCCCTCGATAGAGCGGCCCTGTCTCTGTGTGACTGACTGACCTCTCGATAGAGCGGCCCTGTCTCTGTGTGACTGACTGACTGACCCCTCGATAGAGCGGCCCTGTCTCTGTGTGACTGACTGACCCCTCAATAGAGCAGCCCTGTCTCTGTGTGACTGACTGACGCTTCGATAGAGCGGCCATGTCTTTGTGTGACGGACTGACCACTCGATAGTGCGGCCCTGTCTCTGTGTGACTGACTGACTGACCCCTCGATAGTGCAGCCGTGTCTCTGTGTTACTGACTGACCCCTTGATAATGCAGCCGTGTCTCTGTGTGACTGACTGACCCCTTGATAGTGCAGCCGTGTCTCTGTGAGACTGACTGACCCCTCTATAGTGCGGCCCCGTCTGTGTGTGACTGACTGACTGACCCCTCAATAGTGCGGCCCTGTCTTTGTGTGACTGACTGACTGACCCCTCGATAGTGCAGCCCTGTCTCTGTGTGACTGACTGACCCCTCAATAGTGCGGCCCTGTCTCTGTGTGACTGACTGACTGACCCCTCGATAGTGCAGCCCTGTCTCTGTGTGACTGACTGACCCCTCGATAGTGCGGCCCTGTCTCTGTGTGACTGACTGACCCCTCGATAGTGCAGCCCTGTCTCTGTGTGACTGACTGACCCCTTGATAGTGCGGCCGTGTCTCTGTGTGACTAACTGACTGACCCCTCGATAGTTTGGCCTGATCAGTGGGTAAATGACTCCAGGACAGTGTAGTTTTGACACTAGCTGACTGACAGGATTATTAATGCTGGCTGTGGACACTTTGCTGTCAATGTAGATGCTATCACAGACATCGTAAACAGGCCCTGCTAGTGTTCCTCAACTAGTATTGTAAATTGATTTGTGTGTTATTATCTCGCTCTGCTGTTGAAAGGACAATTATTTATAAAAATTATTATCAGACACAGGATAATTCACGGAGTAATACAAGCCCAGTGTCATAGCAGTGAAGTTTGGACTGAGAAACAGGGTCTGCTGTGATGGGCGAGTCTGTCCCTTTGATCCACTGCAGCCGCCCCCAGTTAGTGATTGCATCCAGTTTCTGCTGGACTGAGCAGTGAATGAAGCCAAATCTCTGACATACAACTTTACTCTAGAAAGGAAAATAGTGTTGAGAGATTTGGAGCGGGTGACTTCACCAAGTGTTCACAGGGCCAGGAAGATGTCTTTCACCTGGAATCAGACAGTATAGAAAAGGCCCTTTGGCCCATTGAGTCAGTACTGCTGCAGTCCATGTCTGTTTTGTCCTGGTCAGAATTTACCCCTCAGAGTCAAGAGAGTGGTGCTGGAAGGACACAGCAGGTCAGGCAGCATCCAAGGAGCAGGGGAATTGATGTTTCAGGCAGAAGTCCTTCATCAGGAGGGCTTAGGCCTGAAACATCGATTCTCCTGCGCCTTGGATGCTGCCTGACCTGCTGTGTCCTTCCAGCACCACTCTCTTGACTCTGATTTCCAGCATCTGCAATCCTCACTTTCTCCTAATGTTTAATCTGAACCAACATCACTTTAAGTTAATCAAATTAGTTCTGAAGAGCAAACTGTTAACTGTTTCTTCCTCTCCATAGATGTTGCCAGGCCTGCTAAGTTTCTCCAGGTGTGTGTGTCTGTGTGTGTGTGTGTCTGTGTGTGTGTGTGTGTGTGTGTGTCTGTGTGTGTGTGTGTGTCTGTGTGTCTGTGTGTGTGTGTGTGTGTATGTGTGTCTGTGTCTGTGTGTGTGTGTGTCACTTTCTTATATATCTATCATAACCTTGCTTTGTGGGGACTCATAATGTGAATTTGGTTTCTTTGTCCCAACAATGACTAGACTTCATCACTCATTGGATGCAAACTGCTTTGGGACATCTTGGGATCACAAAAGGTGCTATATAAATGCAAGCTCTTCACTTTCTAATAGCTTAGACTCTCCTTGAACATTGCTGGGGCCTGACCCAGTTTTCTGCCCAGGGTCAAACAGCTCCACTGAGGTGGAACAAGGGACTAATTGGTCACCTTGCAACCATCGGTAAATGGCAGCCCGTGTCCCAGAGTGGGGGCAGAGCCATGGAGGATGGGGTTGCCTCGCTAACACCTATTGGATCCTCTCAGAATAGGATCATACTCGACCATGAGCCACCTCTGGGCGATTAGCTTGCTGGCATCCATGCTCTTCACTTGTTTCTCAAGCGTGAACATGAATTAACCCAACTATTCAGGCAATAATGTAGAGTTGGGGAGGGGTTTATGTGAGGGCGTCCAGAGAGGCGCTCTGATCCCTGCAGGGTTACCAGGAAATCTCGTCTGGCAGCAGGTGAAGGGAAGTTCCGAGGCAGCAGAAAGGGTTAACTGACAGCAGGAACGGGAGAAAGCTGTAGGTGAGAGCTTTCATGTTTCAGACATGTACAGCCCTGTTCCCTTACCAGATGTTGCCTTTAATTAAACTTGCAAGAGGTAGAGGAGATTAAAGACACAGTCCAGTTCCCAACCTTCAGTGCTGTTTGGTATCGACTACCACAAGCTACAGCCTTTCTGGCAGCTGGCCATCACAACACATCTTGTAAAACACAGCCCACTTCATCCTCGAGTAACATTATGTTGAACTACCTTGCATCACCAGTTCCATTTACAGTGGGCCAGGGTGGACTGTCTGAGCTAACTGAATGGTAATAATGGCTGTCTCTCATTTGTTTCTCTGTGTCTTACCTCAGGGGCTGGCACACAATTGTCCGCCTACACTCCCAAACCAAATGTCCATTTAAACGTCCAGACAGAAAGATTTATTTTATTTGTTCGTGAGACAGGGGCATCACTGGCTGGGCCCAGCATTTATTGCCCGTCCCTAGTTGCCCCTTGAGAAGGTGGGGGTGAGCTGCCTTCTTGAACCGCTGCAGTCCATGTGCTGTGGGTTGACCCACAATGCCCTTAGGGAGGGAATTCCAGGATTTTGACCCAGTGACAGTGAAGGAACGGTGATATATTTCCAGGTCAGGATGGTGAGGGTCACGGAGGGGAACTTGCAGGGGCTGGTGTTCCCATGTATCTGCTGCCCTTGTCCTTCTGGATGGAAGTGACCGTGAGTTTGGAAGGTGCTGCCTGAGGGTCTCTGGTGAGTTTCTGCAGTGCATCTTGTAGATGGTACACACTGCTGCTACTGAGCGTCAGTGGGGGAGGGAGGGGGTGTTTGTGGATGTGGTGCCAATCAAGCGGCTGCTTTGTCCTGGATGGTGTCAAGCTTCTTGAGTGTTGCTGGAGCTGCCCCCATCCAGGGCAAGTGGGGAGTATTCCATCACACTCCTGACTTGTGCCATGTAGACGATGGACAGGCTTTGGGGAGTCAGGAGGTGAGTACTTACTGCAGTATTCCTAACCTCTGACCTGCTTTAGTAGCCAATGTATTTGCGGAGTGAGTCCAGTTAAGTTTCTGGTCAATGGTAGCTCCTAGGATATTAATAGAAGGAATGCAGGGAAGGTAACACTACTGAATATCAAGGGTCGGTGGTCAGCTTTCTCTCTTATTGGTGATGGTCATAGCCTGGCATTTGTATGGTGTGAATGTTACTTGCCACTTGTCAGCCCAAGCCTGGATATTGTCCAAATCTTGTTGCATTTGAACATGGACTGCTTCAGTATCTGAGGAGTTGCAAATGGTGCTGAACATTGGGCAATCAGCAGTGAACATCCCCACTTCTGACCTGATGATGGAGGGAAGGTCATTGATGAAGCAGCTGAAGATGGCTGGGCCTAGGACACTCCCCTGAGGAACTCCTGCAGAGATGTCCTGGAGCTGTGATCGCTGACCTCCAAATGTCCTGTCTTTCCTCTCCCATTCCCCATTGATTATCTGAATGTCCCGAAGAGAGTGTCAGACTTTGCTCAGTTTGTGGGATGCTCACCTCAAAGTCCTGAGCTTGGTGCAAGTAGCAATGCAGAAACCCACGCACAGAGAGCTCCTGTGCAGTGCTGTGTGAGTGCTGCACTGTCTGAGGTGCTGCCATTTTGGTGAGATTGCAATGTGTGGCCCTGCTTGCTGTCAGAGGTGGATGTCAGAGTTACATAGCTGCTGGTTGACTGGCCAATATGTATCCCTGAATCAGCATCATTAAACCCAGACAGTCATACAGTCATAGAGACGTACAGCATGGAAACAAACCTTTCGGTCCAACCTGTCCATGCCGACCAGATATCCCAACCCAATCTAGTCCCACCTGCCAGCACCCGGCCCATATCCTTCCTATTCATATACCCATCCAAATGCCTTTTAAATGTTGTAATTATACCAGCCTCCACCACTTCCTCTAACAGCTCATTCCATACACGTACCACCCTCTGTGTGAAAAAATTACCCCTTAGGTCTCTTTTATATCTTTCCCCTCTCACCCTAAACCTATGCCCTCTAGTTCTGGACTCCCAGACCCCAGAGAAAAGGCCTTGTCTATTTATCCTATCCATGCCCCTCATAATTTTGTAAACCTCTATAAGGTCACCCCTCAGCCTCCGACGCTCCAGGGAAAACAGCCCCAGCCTGTTCAGCCTCTCCCTGTAGCTCAAATCCTCCAACCCTGGCAATATCCTTGTAAATCTTTTCTGAACCCTTTCAAGTTTCACAACATCTTTCCGATAGGAAGGAGAGCAGAATTGCACGCAATATTCCGAAAGTGATTGAATCAATTTCTGTACAGCCACAACATGACCTCCCAACGTTACAAAGTTAAAAATCACATAACACCAGGTTATGGTCCAACAGGTTTAATCGGAAGCACACTAGCTTTCGGAGCGACGCTCCTTCATCAGGTGGTAGTGGAGGGCTCGATCGTAACACAGAATTTATAGCAAAAATTTAGTGTGATGTAACTGAAATTATACATTGAAAAATTGATTGTCTGTTAAGCCTTTCATCTTTTAGAATACAGTGATAGTTTCACTTCTTTCATGTGTAAATCACAAAACCCTTTTTTAAAAAGTTGCATTCTCGGGTTAGCTGTTAACAATGGTGATAGCGAGACAATATGTTGAAGGTGTTAGCCCCCTGTGTTCTCTGTCTATGCCATGATGTTTAGATTGATTCTAATCTAAAACATGAGATAATGGAGTTTTACATAAATTCATGCAGTTTTTGAGCAAAGTACAATGTAACTCTGCAAGTACAAATTCACCCCACAAAATATATGTGTGTATGTGGGTCTTCGTCTGTCTGTGTGTCTGTCTGGGGTGGGGGTTGTGAGTGTGACAAAGTGTGTGTATATAGTGATTGCAAAGTGTCTTAAGTCTGTGAGGGGGTGCATGTGTGATTGTGGGAGTGTGTGTGTCTGTAAGGGTGTGTGTGGGTGTCTGTGTGCGTGTCTGTGTGTATGTGTGTCCATGTGTGTATAGTGTGTGTGTGTGTGTAGGAGTATCTGTGTGTGTGTATAGTGCAATGGTGGTCACCTGTAATGTGACATGAACCCAAGGTCCCGGTTGAGGCCCTCCCCATGGGTACCGAACTTAGCTATCAGCCTCTGCTCGGCCACTTTCCTCTGCTGCCTGTCCCGAAGTCCACCTTGGAGGATGGTCACCCGAAGGTCCGAGGCTGAATGTCCTGGACCACTGAAGTGTTCCCCAACTGGGAGGGAACCCTCCTGTCTGTTGATTGTTGTGCGGTGCCCATTCATCCGTTGTCGTAGCCTTTGCTCGGTTTTCCCAATGTACCATGCCTCCGGGCATCCTTGCCTGCAACGTATAAGATAGACAACGTTGGCTGAGTCACATGAGTACCCGCCATGTACAAGGTGGAAGGTGTCCCCACGCTAAATAGTGGTATCTATGTCCACACTCTGACACGTCTTGCAGCGTCCACCGTGACAGGGTTGTATGGAGTTGTCCTGAGAGCCGGGCAGTTTGCTACAAACAATGATCTGTTTGGGGTTTGGCGGTTGTTTAAAGGCAAGTAGTGGAGGTGTGGGGAAGGTCTTGGTGAGGTGCTCATCCTCATTGATAATGTGTTGCAGGTCACGAAGAACGTATAAGACAGACAACGTTGGCTGAGTCACATGAGTACCTGCCACGTACAAGGTGGGCGGTGTCCCCACATGTAATGGTGGTGTCAATCATAGAATCCTGACAGTGTGGAAACAGGCCCTTCAGCCCAACAAGTCCACTGATATACACTGTCAAAGTGGGCATGGGTGAGTTGCTGGTGGTTTATCCTCTTGAAGCCCTGCCTCTTCTGAGGTCAATCCTCCCTGGATTGGTGAGGAGGGATTGGGGTAGGAATTCTGGAGTCAGGATTGCACATTCACTGCACATTACAGTGGGAAGATGCTGGAGAGATGCTGGGTTAGTGGGAATGGCACTGACTCTGGGCAAATAGAACATAGAACATTACAGTGCAGTACAGGCCCTTCGGCCCTCGATGTTGCGCCGACCTGTCATACCAATCTGAAGCCCATCTAACCTACACTATTCCATGTTCGTCCATATGCTTGTCCAATGACGACTTAAATGTACTTAAAGTTGGTGAATCTACTACCGTCGCAGGCAAAGCATTCCATACCCTTACCACTCTGTGAGTAAAGAAACTACCTCTGACATCTGTCCTATATCTATCACTCCTCAATTTAAAGCTATGCCCCCTCGTGCTCGCCGTCACCATACTTGGAAAAAGGCTCTCCCTGTCCACCCTATCTAACCCTCTGATTATCTTGTATGTCTCTATTAAGTCACCTCTCAACCTTCTTCTCTCTAACGAAAACAGCCTCAAGTCCCTCAGCCTTTCCTCGTAAGACCTTCCCTCCATACCAGGCAACATCCTAGTAAATCTCCTCTGCACCCTTTCCAAAGCTTCCACATCCTTCTTATAATGCGGTGACCAGAACTGTACACAATACTCCAAGTGCACCAACATCAGAGTTTTGTACAGCTGCAGCATAACCTCATGGTTCCGGAACTCGATCCCTCTATTAATAAAAGCTAAAACACTGTATGCCTTCTTAACAACCCTGTCAACCTGGGTGGCAACTTTCAAGGATCTGTGTACCTGGACACCGAGATCTCTCTGCTCATCTCACTACCAAGAATCTTACCATTAACCCAGTACTTTGCATTCCGATTACTCCGACCAGAGTGAATCACCTCACACTTGTCCGCATTAAACTCCATTTGCCACCTCTCAGCCCAGCTCTGCATCCTATCTATGTCTCTCTGTAACCTACAACATCCTTCGTCACTATCCACAACTCCACTGACCTTAGTGTCGCCTGCAAATTTACTAACCCACCCTTCTACGCCCTCAGCCAGGTCATTTATAAAATGGGTAACTAGTGATGGCCATTAAATGCTTGCTCACCTGCGATACATCCCATGAATAAATCAAAAAATTACAGACCATGCAGAGACACTGGGTTTGAGCAAAATGCCTCCCTCCCTTACCACCAAACCCGACAGAAGGTCAGTTATCATTGTCTAAACGATCAGCTAGTTCAACAGTATACCATGTCTGTGTGTCTGTGTGCGTGTCTCTCTGTGTGTCACTCTGTTTGTGTCTGTGTGTCTCACTCTGTGTGTGTCTATGTCTCACTCTGAGTGTGCATGTCTGTATCTCACTCTGAGTGTGTGTCTGTGTATCGCACTCTGAGTGTCCGTGTCTGTGTGTGTATAAGTGTGTCCACCTGTGTTTGTATGTGAGAGTGAGAGTGAATGTGTGTGTGTCTCTGTATGTGTGTGTCTCGAGATGATCCTAGTTTGGGGGATTGGGTATTTGCTCACTGAGTCCTGCAGTTTGAATCTGGGCAAGTTCACGGCTCTCTTCCTGCAAAACTCTCCCAGTTCTGTGCCTATAATAAATCACCATTTCATTTCAGATAACCTGTTCTGACAGGGTGGAAATTAATTAGGATTGTAAAGAATGGTTCTGTTGCATTCTTTGGAAGTTTAAAAAAATTGGGCAAATGTTTTCTTTTTAACTCCCCTGGTGCAGAGAGGAAGCAGATGTTCTGCACTTTGTTCACTGAGGAGGGAGGGATAGGATAGGGAGCAGGAGGGAGGGCAAAGCGAGGGAGGGGGCTGAGAGTGGGAGGGAGGGCAGGTGAAGGGAGGATGGAGAGAGCGGACTTTCTTTGTTTCCTCCAAAAGCTGGGAGGTTCTGCAGCCAGGCTTTGGACAGCACGCGTTACAGGTCAAAGCAACTGCAGAGAGTCTCACACCCAACTCAGCTTTGTCAGCCCAAGCACAACTCTATCCCCACATCTCTCTCTCTGTCCCTTAAATCCGTCTCTTTGACCAAGATTATTGTCATTTGCCCGAATATTTCCTTCAATCTAGTTTGCATTTGTGATGTTGCTGTGAACTGTGGACTATTTTATTGTGTTGAGGTTGTATTGTAACTACAGGATGTCATTAATGTGGAAAGCTGGAGGGTGTGCTCAGGCTGAAGTCCCCCTGTCCCACACGTAGGCCCAGAGTTCGTGGGTGCATTTGGCTTTGAACCCCGGCATCTCTGTCCAGGTGGAAATGTTGGTTATCAGCCATGCATCTGATACCCACCTCCTCCCCCTGCTCTGCCACCTACCCCTGGTCCTCACCCTGAACAACTTCTCTTTCCAATCCTCCCACTTTCTCCAAACAAAAGGAGTAGCCATTGGCACCCGCATGGGCCCCAGCTATGCCTGCCTCTTCGTAGGGTATGTGGAACAATCCATCTTCCGCAACTACACTGGCCCCACCCCCCACCTTTTCCTCCGCTACATTGATGACTGTATCGGCGCTACCTCGTGCTCCCACGAGGAGGTTGAACAGTTCATCCACTACACTAACATCTTCCACCCCGACCTCAAATTCACCTGGACAGTCTCGGACTCCTCCCTCCCCTTCCTAGACCTTTCTGTTTCTATCTCAGGCGACCGAATCAACACGGACATCTACTACAAACCAACCGACTCCCACAGCTACCTGGACTACACCTCCTCCCATCCTGCCCCCTGTAAAAACGCCATCCCATTCTCCCAATTCCTTCGTCTCCGCCGCATCTGTTCCCAGGAGGACCAGTTCAAAATACGTACAACACAGATGGCCTCCTTCTTCAAGGACCGCAATTTCCCCCCGACGTGGTCGACGGTGCCCTCCACCGCATCTCCTCCACTTCCCGCTCCTCCGCCCTTGAGCCCCGCCCCTCCAACCGCCACCAGGACAGAACCCCACTGGTCCTCACCTACCACCCCACCAATCTCCATGTACAGCGCATCATCCGCCGTCACTTCCGCCACCTCCAAACAGACCCCAGCACCAAGGATATATTTCCCTCCCCTCCCCTATCAGCTTTCCGTAGAGACCACTCCCTCCGCGACTCCCTTGTCAGATCCACACCCCCCCACCGACCCAACCTCCACTCCCGGCACCTTCCCTTGCAACCGCAGGAGGTGCAACACTTGCACCCACACCTCCCCCCTCACTTCTCTCCAAGGCCCCAAAGGAAACTTCCATATCCGCCACAGATTCACCTGCACCTCCACCCACATCATCTACTGCATCCGCTGCAGCCGGTGTGGCCTCCTCTATATTGGGGAGACAGGCCGCCTACTTGCGGAGCGATTCAGAGAGCACCTCTGGGCCACCCGGACGAACCAACCCAACCAACCTGTAGCACAGCATTTCAACTCCCCCTCCCACTCCACCGAGGATATGCAGGTCATTGGACTCATCCACCGCCAAACCACAACAACCCGACGGTCGGAGGAGGAGCGTCTTATCTTCCGACTGGGAACCCTCCAACCGCAGGGGATGAACTTGGACTTCACCAGTTTCTTCATCCCCCCTCCCCCCACCTTGTCTCAGCCGGATCCCTCCAGCCCGGCACCGCCTTCCTGCAGCACAATGTCTCCCTGTCAGAGCAGGGTGGGGAATTAATGGGGCTTGAATTCTATTGCCCCTGTCCAAACCTTTATCAGTCCCTCAGACACAGCTGGTTCTACCAGGACATTTATCTCTGGTTCCTTCTTAGTTTTAAATCACCCAGGCAGCACTGTCTCCCTCACTGTGGAAACTCAGACTGAGCACATCCTTTCCAAGTAACAACATTGTCCCTTTTAAAGATGATTCAACTCACTGAGTGGACCATGAGGGGGCAGTGCACTCACTAGTGGACCATGAGGGGGCAGTGCACTCACTGAATGGACCATGAGGGGGCAGTGCACTCACTGAGTGGACCATGAGGGGGCAGTGCACTCACTGAGTGGACCATGAGGGGGCAGTGCACTCACTGAGTGGACCATGAGGGGGCAGTGCACTCACTGAATGGACCATGAGGGGGCAGTGCACTCACTGAATGGACCATGAGGGGGCAGTGCACTCACTGAGTGGACCATGAGGGGGCAGTGCACTCACTGAATGGACCATGAGGGGGCAGTGCACTCACTGAGTGGACCATGAGGGGGCAGTGTGATCCCAGTTGGTTTGATGTGAACTGTGTTAATGTGTCAGGGCCTAGTATGTGGTAAATACTGATCATTACATAACTATTGTTGTAAGAAATCACTGTGACAAAGCAGAAGTACATTTTGCCCTTTTTCCTGAGTGGCTTTGAGATCCGAAATGACTTTGCAGTTTGTTCTTCCAGTAAGTATTCACAATGGCCAGAGGGATTTGCAACAGGGGATAAAAGGAAGATATCCCAATATCATTGCTGAAAACTGTGTCCTTTGATCACCCTGGCGGGAGTCCCACATCAGCTACAATCTCAGTGGGACGAAGCAGCAGGCTGAAGGACCTGAATGGCCTGGCTTTTCCGTTGGTCTGAGTGGCTAGTGCCTGCTAGCTCACTCAGCAAATCATCCAGACGCTGTTGTTAAACCAAGTACCAGAGTGTGGAGGTGATGGTGAATTTGTCCAAGACCTCAGCTGAAGGACTGTTTACAATCGTGGGGGCCACGTCATTGGAGAGATGTGAATGTGTTGGAGAGAGTGCAGAAGCGATTTACAAGAATGGCTGCAGGAATGAGAAACGTAAGCGATGAGGACGGATGGGAGGATTTGGGACTACTCCCCTTGGGGCGAAAGCAGCTGAGGAAGGTTTGATAGAGGATTTCAAAACCACACACGGGTTGGACAGGGTCGCTTGGGAGAAGCAGTTAGCTGAGTTGGCTGGATGGCCAGGTTTGTGATGTAGAGTGATGTTTGTGATGGACAGTACTGGGTTCAATTCCCGCACCAGCTGGGGTTACCATCAAGGTCCTACCCCTCTCCCCTCACCCGAGGTGTGGTGACCCTCAGACTAAACCACCACCGATTATGTCTCTGTAATGAGAGAGGAGTCCAATGGTAGTGTTACCACGTCCTCACACGGTGGAACAATAACAGAGTTATTGACACATCACAGTGATTGATCATTATCAATGAGCCTTAAAGAGACCCAGGCCTGGGAGGGGGGGGAACGTGAGGAGTTTCAAACCCATGGATCTGGTCACCTGCTCCTGCCAAGCGAGCTGCACTCTACACATGACTTATCTCAAATGTTTCAGAGAACTGCATCCCAGAGGGTTATATTCTGACAGGGTTGCATTTGAAGGGATAGGTGTTAACTGGTTTGACCTGCTGACTTTGCTCGAGAAACTGACTGCCCACTCACTGAAATGTTTTCCGCTGACCAGCTGACAGTGTCAGTGGTGGGCTGGGTTTGAGCACCAGGTCCTGAGGTCAATGTGATACCGGACACAGATCGGGACCAGGGTCTGCCACCACCTCCATTCTGAAAGCCCCAGCTGGAGGGCACTTGTGATGACTGAAGTGTTGCTGGGTCACTGACAGCGAGGGGCTGATAAACAGGGAGCTCCAGGTGTTACAGAGTTCACCTCTGTCTGATGACATCTGCAGATATTACTGGGCTAACGTTATTGAAGGGAGTTTATTCTGGCACATTGACCGGCTGGAGATATGGGCACCAACTGTATGCAAACACAGACTCAACACCATGTAGCAGCAACAGGAATTTCCAAACTACCAGCGGGTGTTTCCAAGATCAGGAATTCGAGGAGGTGTTTTGAATAAACTAACCTGTAACTTCTTCCCTGTTATAGCTGTCTCAGTGTGTTTGTGAGAGAGTGAGTGAGCGAGTGTGTGTGTGAGCGAGTGTGTGTGTGAGAGTGAGCATGTTTGTGTGAGAGAGTGAGTGTGTGTGAGAGAGAGTGAGTGTGAGAGAGAGTGAGTGTGGGTGTGTGAGAGCGTGTGTGTGTGGGAGACTGTGTGTGAGAAAGTGACTGGGTGTGTGAGTGTGTGTCTATGAGAGAGAGACTGAGTGTGTGTGAGAGAGTGTGTGTGAGAGAGTGAGTGTGTGTGTGAGTGACTCTGTATGAGAGTGTGTGTGAGTGAGTGTGTATGTGTGATTGAGTGTATTTGTGATTGAGTGTGTGTGAGTAAGTGTGTGATTGAGTGTGTGTGTGGGAGTGTGTGTGTGAGAGTGAGTGTGTGTGAGAGAATGAATGAGTGAGTGTGTGTGTGTGTGTGTGTGTGATTGATTGTGTGTGACTATCTCTCCATCCTGGAGGCTTCCTGCCTCTATTCCTGATGAAGGGCTTTTGCCAGAACCGTTGATTTTCCTGCTCCTCGGATGCTGCCTGACCTACTGTGCTTTTCCAGCCCCACTCTAATCTAAACTCTGGTTTCCAGCATCTGCAGTCCTCACTTTTGCCTGCCTGACTAAGTGAGTGTGAGTATGTGTGAGAGTGAGTGTGTGTGTGTATGTGTATGTGAGAGAGAGTGCGTGTGTGAGTATGTGTGTGTGAGTGATTGTGTGTGTGTGAGTGAGTGTGTGTGTGAGGGTGTGTGTGAGTGATTGTGTGAGTGAGTGTGTGTGTGTGAGTGAGTGTGTGTGTGAGTATGTGTGAGAGTGAGTGTGTGTGTATGTGTATGTGAGAGAGAGTGCGTGTGAGTGAGTATGTGTGTGAGTGAGTGTGTGAGGGTATGTGTGAGTGAGTGTGTGTGTGTGAGAGTGAGTGTGTGTGTGTGAGTGATTGTGTGTTTGTGTGTGTGTGTGTGTGAGTGAGTGTGTGTGAGTGTGTGTGAGTGATTGTGTGTGTGTGTGTGAGTGATTGTGTGTGTGTGAGTGAGTGTGTGTGTGTGAGTGTATGTGTGTGAGTGATTGTGTGTGAGTGATTGTGTGTGAGTGAGTGTGTGTGAGTGATTGTGTGTGAGTGAGTGTGTGTGTGTGTGCGTGTGAGTGATTGTGTGTGAGTGAGTGTGTTTGTGTGAGTGAGTGTGTGTGTGTATGCGTGAGTGTGTGAGTGAGTCTGTGTGTGAGTGATTGTGTGTGTGAGTGTGTGTGTGTGAGTGAGTGTGTGTGTGAGTGATTGTGTGTGAGTGAGTGTGTGTGTGAGGGTGTGTGTGAGTGATTGTGTGAGTGAGTGTGTGTATGTGAGAGAGAGTGCGTGTGAGTGAGTATGTGTGTGTGAGTGATTGTGTGTGTGTGTGTATGTGTATGAGAGAGAGTGCGTGTGAGTGAGTATGTGTGTGTGAGTGATTGTGTGTGTGTGTGTGTGAGTGAGTGTGTGTGTGAGGGTATGTGTGAGTGATTGTGTGAGTGAGTGTGTGTGTGTGAGAGTGAGTGTGTGTGTGTGATTGTGTGAGTGAGTGTGTGTGAGTGATTGTGTGTGTGTGATTGTGTGAGTGTGTGTGTGAGTGTGTGTGAGAGTGAATGTGTATGTGTATGTGAGAGTGCGTGTGAGTGAGTGTGTGTGTGATTGTGTGTGTGTGTGAGAGTGATTGTGTGTGTGTGAGTGATTGTGTGTGCGTGTGAGTGATTGTGTGTGAGTGAGTGTGTGTGTGAGTGAGTGTGTGTGTGTGAGTGATTGTGTGATTGTGTGTGAGTGTGTGTGTGAGTGAGTGAGTGTGTGTGTGAGTGACTGTATGAGAGTGTGTGTGAGTGAGTGTGTATGTGTGATTGAGTGTATTTGTGATTGAGTGTGTGTGAGTAAGTGTGATTGAGTGTGTGTGTGGGAGTGTGTGTGTGAGAGTGAGTGTGTGTGAGAGAATGAATGAGTGAGTGTGTGTGTGTGTGTGATTGATTGTGTGTGACTATCTCTCCATCCTGGAGGCTTCCTGCCTCTATTCCTGATGAAGGGCTTTTGCCAGAACCGTTGATTTTCCTGCCCCTCGGATGCTGCCTGACCTACTGTGCTTTTCCAGCCCCACTCTAATCTAAACTCTGGTTTCCAGCATCTGCAGTCCTCACTTTTACCTGCCTGACTAAGTGAGTGAGTGTGTGTGTGATTATGTGTGAGAGTGAGTGTGTGTGTGTATGTGTATGTGAGAGAGAGTGTGTGTGAGTGATTGTGTGTGTGTGAGTGTGTGTGTGAGGGTGTGTGTGAGTGATTGTGTGAGTGAGTGTGTGTGTGAGTATGTGTGAGAGTGAGTGTGTGTGTGTATGTGTATGTGAGAGAGAGTGCGTGTGAGTGAGTGTGTGTGAGTGAGTGTGTGTGTGTGAGTGAGTGTGTGTGAGGGTATGTGGGAGTGATTGTGTGAGTGAGTGTGTGTGTGAGAGTGAGTGTGTGTGTGTGTGAGTGATTGTGTGTGTGAGTGTGTGTGTGAGTGAGCGTGTGTGAGTGAGTGTGTGTGAGTGATTGTGTGAGTGTGTGTGTGTTTGTGTGAGTGATTGTGTGAGTGAGTGTGTGTGAGTGAGTGTGTGTGAGTGAGTGTGTGTGAGTGTATGTATGTGAGTGATTGTGTGTGAGTGATTGTGTGTGAGTGAGTGTGTGTGTGAGTGTGTGTGTGAGTGAGTGTGTGTGTATGCGTGAGTGTGTGAGTGAGTCTGTGTGTGTGAGTGATTGTGTGTGAGTGAGTGTGTGTGTGTGAGTGATTGTGTGTGAGTGATTGTGTGTGAGTGAGTGTGTGTGTGAGGGTGTGTGTGAGTGATTGTGTGAGTGAGTGTGTGTGTGAGTATGTGTGAGAGTGAGTGTGTGTGTATGTGTATGTGAGAGAGAGTGCGTGTGAGTGATTGTGTGTGTGTGTGTGAGTGAGTGTGTGTGTGAGGGTATGTGTGAGTGATTGTGTGAGTGAGTGTGTGAGAGTGAGTGTGTGTGTGTGATTGTGTGAGTGAGTGTGTGTGAGTGATTGTGTGTGTGTGTGATTGTGTGAGTGTGTGTGTGATTGTGTGTGTGAGAGTGAATGTGTATGTGTATGTGAGAGTGAGTGTGTGTGATTGTGTGTGTGTGAGAGAGTGATTGTGTGTGTGTGAGTGATTGTGTGTGTGTGTGTGATTGTGTGTGAGTGAGTGTGTGTGTGAGTGAGTGTGTGTGTGTGAGTGATTGTGTGTGTGAGTGTGTGTGTTTGTGTGTGAGTGTGTGTGTGAGTGAGTGTGTGTGAGTGAGTGTGTGTGAGTGATTGTGTGAGTGTGTGTGTGTGTGAGTGATTGTGTGTGAGTGTGTGAGTGAGTGTGTGCGTGTATGTGTGTGAGTGATTGTGTGTGAGTGATTGTGTGTGAGTGAGTGTGTGTGTGTGAGTGATTGTGTGAGTGAGTGTGTGTGTGTGTGTGAGTGATTGTGTGTGAGTGAGTGTGTGTGTGAGTGTGTGTGTGAGTGAGTGTGTGTGTGAGTGATTGTGTGTGTGAGTGTGTGTGTGAGTGAGTGTGTGAGTGATTGTGTGTGTGTGAGTGAGTGTGTGTGAGTGATTGTGTGTGAGTGAGTGTGTGTGTGAGTGAGTGTGTGTGAGTGATTTTGTGTGAGTGAGTGTGTGTGTGAGTGTGTGTGATTGTGTGTGAGTGAGTGTGTGTGTGTGAGTGTGTGAGTGAGTCTGTGTGTGAGTGAGTGTGTGTGTGATTGTGTGTGAGTGAGTGTGTGTGTGAGTGAGTGTGTGATTGATTGTGTGTGAGTGAGTGTGAGTGAGTGTGTGTGTGATTGTGTGAGTGAGTGTGTGTGTGAGTGTGTGTGTGAGTGTGTGTGAGTGAGTGTGTATGAGTGATTGTGTGTGTGAGTGAGTGCGTGTGTGTGTGAGTGAGTGTGTGTGAGTGTGTGTGAGTGATTGTGTGAGTGTGAGTGATTGTGTGTGAGTGAGTGTGTGTGTGTGAGTGATTGTGTGTGTGAGTGTGTGTGAGTGAGTGTGTGTGAGTGATTGTGTGAGTGTGTGAGTGAGTGTGAGTGATTGTGTGTGAGTGAGTGTGTGTGTGTGTGTGTGTGTGTGTGTGAGTGATTGTGTGTGAGTGAGTGTGTGTGAGTGAGTCTGTGTGTGAGTGATTGTGTGTGAGTGAGTGTGTGTGTGAGTGAGTGTGTGTGTGATTGTGTGTGAGTGAGTGTGTGTGTGAGTGAGTGTGTGTGAGTGATTGTGTGTGAGTGAGTGTGTGTGAGTGTGTGTGAGTGAGTGTGTGTGAGTGATTGTGTGTGAGTGTGTGTGAGTGTGTGTGTGTGTGAGTGTGTGTGAGTGTGTGTATGAGTGATTGTGTGTGTGTGAGTGAGTGTGTGAATGAGTGTGTGTGTGAGTGAGTGTGTATGAGTGATTGTGTGTGTGTGTGAGTGCGTGTGTGTGTGTGTGTGAGTGATTGTGTGAGTGTGTGTGAGTGAGTGTGTATGAGTGATTGTGTGTGTGTGAGTGAGTGCGTGTGTGTGCGTGTGTGAGTGAGTGTGTGTGTGAGTGAGTGTGTGTGAGTGATTGTGTGAGTGTGTGAGTGAGTGTGTGTGTGTGTGAGTGAGTGAGTGTGTGTGATTGTGTGTGAGTGTGTGTGTGAGTGAGTGTGTGTGATTGTGTGAGTGTGTGTGAGTGATTGTGTGAGTGTGAGTGTGTGTGTGTGAGTGAGTGTGTGTGAGTGAGTGTGTGTTTTGAGGACTTGTTATTAATGGTGGTATTTATTTTGCCAGTTATGTGGTAGTAAATCAGCCAGCTGTCTGCACTTCCTTCAACAATGATTTACAGAGTTTGTCATTTTTTCCAATACAAGGTAATCCATTCTTGTTTCACACCTAAACTGTGTCCCATCACCTCCCTGCCTGCAGATTTACACAGGCTCCTGGTCAATGCAAGCTTCTAAGTTACACTCCTCATGTTTAAATCCCTCCAAAACCTCACCTATTTCATACCCCAGTCAATACTGCTCACACCTCCAGGATTCCTGTGACATCCAATCGGGAATGGTGGTGGACAATTACACACCTCACTGGTGGGGGAGGTGGCTCCACAAATATCCCCCTCCTCAATGATGGAGGAGCCCAGTACATCAGTGCAGTAGATAAGGCTGAAGCTTTCACAGCAATCTTCAGTCAGAAGTGCTGAGTGGATAATTCTTCTTAGCACCATGGTGTGGGGGTGCAGTGTCGGACTGGAATGGGCAAAATCGGAAGTCACACAACACCAGGTGACGAAGGAGCAGCACTCTGAAAACTTGTGATTTTAAATAAACCTGTTGGACTATAACCTGGTGACTCCTGAAGAAGTCTGAGTGTCACAGATGGATCTTTAACCAATTTGATTCACTCCTTGTGATCCAAGGAAAGAGTGGAGGGCTCTGGGTAGTGCAAAGACAGTGGGCCCAGACAACAGCCCAGCGAATACCCCAGAATGAGCCACGGCCCTAAGTCTGGCTGTTCCGTCTTCAACGGCTTTAGTTCCTTTAATTTCATCACAGGGTTCGCTGAGGATTGCAGTGTTCAGAGGCATTCACAACTCCTCAGATGCTGAAGCAGTCCATGTTCAAATATCCAGGCTTGGGCTGAAGAATGGAAAATAACATCCATTCCACACAAATGCCAGGCAATGACCACCTCCAAGAAGAGACAATTTAACCACTGCCACTTCATATTCACTGAATTCCCCCATCAACATCCTGAGGGTTAGCATTGACCAAAAACTCAATTGGACTTGTCACATAAACACCGTGCCCACAAGAGCAGGTCAGAGGTTAGGAATACTGCGGTGGGTAACTCACCTCCTGACCCCCCCAAAGCCTGTCCATTGTCTACATGGCACAAGTCAGGAGTGTGATGGAATACTCCCGACTTGCCTGGATGGAGGCAGCTCCAACAACACTCGAAGCTTGACACCATCCAGGACAAAGCAGCCGCTTGATTGGCCCCACATCCACAAACACCCCCTCCCTCCCCCACCGACGCTCACTCGCAGCAGTGTGTACCATCTACAAGATGCACTGCAGACACTCACCAAAGACCCTCAGACAGCACCTTCCAAACCCATGGCCATTCCATCTGGAAGGACAAGGGCAGCAGATACATGGGAACACCACCCCCTGCAAGTTCCCCTCCGTGACCCTCACCATCCTGACTTGGAAATATATCGCCGTTCCTTCAGTGTCACTGGGACAAATACCAATTAATTCCAATCTCTGTGCTGTTTCCTTTTTTTTGGACTTGAAGTATTTATCTTGTTATTTTTTGGAAGTTACTAATGAATCTGTGTCTTCTGCCATTTTGTTGTGTAAATGTGTTTCTCATGTCATCTCTGATTCTTTCAGTATTTCAGTTCAACCTGTGTCCCTCACTTATCTTATGAAGATGCGGGTGAACTATACTTCTTAAGAGAATTAAAAGCTAGCAGTGACAGCACCAAGTGTTCTCAATAAGACACAATGTGACATGTGCTCCAGCTACTGGTGTAGCTAGTTGCCTGGAAATGACAAAACAGATTTGAATTAGGCCAATCAGTTTAAATTTGCCCTGAAAAATACCGAATTCCAATCTAGTTTGAATTGAGTATATTGCCAATTTTAAAAGCCAATGATGCTCTGGGGGTATAAGACCTGGGAAAATTGAGCAGTTAAGAGGAGAACTGTCAAGCCACCAGCTTGTAAAAAGACTGCCTGAAAAATAGCTCTCTTAAAGGTACCTTTATCAATCAGTAACCTGTGAAGCAGAAATTCCTAAGAAGAAGAAAAGAAGACACAGGAAGATCCAAATAGAAGAACTGAAAGCTACCTGGTTTCGAGATGAGAAGTTTTATTTTGTAAATCTCAGTTGGGAGTTTTATCAAACTAGTATTATAAAAGGGAAGATCAAGGATAGGTTAGAGTAAGGACTTGTACTAGTTGTGAGTTAATTATTCTCTGTTATACTTTAAGAAAATAAAGTTAATTTTTACTTTAAATAGTTCTTGGCCACTCAATTTTTTTTACAGATTACTGCACGGGATAAATCTTTTCTGTGTTGCTGGTTTTAAATTAAACAGGAGAGTTTGTTCCGTGTTGTAACACCTATTAACACTCCTGCCTGGGGAAACCATTCCTGTTCATTTACTCAAACAGTGCCATGATATTGATACCCCTGGCTGTGGGGGCTGCTCCTCTCTATTTGCTGTATCCCTGCATTCTATTTGGATCTGTCACTGGCCAGGCTGGGATTTATTGTCTGTTGACTAAGGGTCCTGATGACTGAAAGTACTTTTGCATCAACCCACGCTGATTTGGGACTGGAGCCGTATGCTGACTAAGAATGGGAGATTTCTTTTCTAAAAGGACATTAATGAACCTCATGACAACAGCACAGCAGTTTTCTGTTCACTTTTACTAACATGAGGTTTAAAGCAGGGAATGCCAGGAATTTCTGCTTCATTCAGAATGAACAGGATTCAGACTGGACTACCATGTTCATTCTTGAAATGTTATTATTTGGGTCATGGGACATCGCTGGCTGGTCCAGCATTTATCGCCTGTCCCTAATTTCCCCCTTGAGAAGGTGGGGGTGAGCTGCCTTCTTGAACCGCTGCAGTCCATGTGCTGTGGGTTGACCCACAATGCCCTGAGGGAGGGAATTCCAGGATTAATGACTGAGCAACAATGAAGTAACTGGGATAAAGGTAGAGTCACCATAATCCGACTCTGTCATTAGCCTGAGGTTCACCACACTTCAGTTGAGGGGCGAGCTTGAGGAAGAGAGTCTCTCTTGGAATGGTAGCCTCAGCTGGTGCCAGAATTGTACTCATGCTGGTGGCGTCATTTGGGCACTGCAGACTAACTGACCAGTCAACTGAGCTACCCAACCCCCTCCATGTCTGTCACAACCTCAGCAAGTTCCAACGCAGCTTCTCTACTCAATGCACTGACCAGTGAAGGTGTTCTCTCATCTCTCTCATCTCTCTCTCTCTGACTGGACTTCAGCGTAGCTGGTAGTGTCCTGGGCAGGTTCCAGGTTGATCTCAGTCTCCTGTCCACTCTGAAGCAGTGCTGGTACTGTCCTGAGCAGGTTCCAGGTTGATCTCAGTCTCCTGTCCACTCTGTAGCAGTGATACTCTCCAGGAAGCGATCCAGTCTGCGGATATTTGACATCTCCATCCTTACCATGGCACTGTTCTCTTGGCTGAGTTTGCTCTCTCACAGTGAATATTGTTGCTTCATAACGAGAGACAGTGCTGTGGTGTGGTAACGTCGCTGGGTTAGCAATCTCAAATCCTAGCCTAACGTGCTCTGGGACATGGGGCAGATGGTGAAATTTGAATTCAATAAAAATTCAGAATGCAAGTTATTGTAATGACAACCATGTGCTTGCTACCAAAGGAGACCATTCTGTCATCCAATGAGTTCATGGCAGATGTGCCCATCCTAACCCCCCTTTCCTGCCTTTTCTCCTACAGCAGATGAAGGGAGCACATGCCCATGGTATTGAAGAGTACGATTGTATTTCTCTGAACTGACTTGCTGGGGTTCCCAGAGATGATGATGCCATTGGTGGACTCAGAGCTGATATTCTAAATGTTTCTCTGGAGAAAGACATTGGGAAAAGCGAGAATTCCCGATCCTGGCCCTGGCTCGATAACGATGCCTGCCTGAGGTACACCCACTGGCCTCTTCATTGAAAGCTGCTTTCTTTCACAGAAAGTCCCAGAACAATGAAAATCTGTTATTTGAGGAAAAATTCATAAATTTCGTTGTAGTGAGCAGCGAAACATGTAGGAAAACAGTTCAGTTTCCTGCCAACATAAATAGTCCCCACACAATAACAGTTGGTGCACTGGGAGCTTACAGGCTCTTATCAGTCAATTCCACAAGGTCGATTGACTCCAGTTTATTCAATGCGTCTACAAGCTGCCTGTTCCCTGAGAAACAACAAGGCTGCCCATGTATACGTGACTTTTCCTGTTATCGAATCTGGTATTCTCTGGGAGCTGTGGCCCATTGGATGGAGCTTGCCTACCTTCCTGACCGCAGGAGAAAACCTAACCCAGCGATCTATCCTGCGCTGTCAGAGGGGCCCATTTCCCAGATGCCATGCTAAAGCACGACATCACGAGTGAAATTAAGGGCGTTATTTTGAAGAAGTGTAGGATGGTTTTCCTCGATGTGCTGGCCAATCCATTTCTCTAGGTCAACATCACAAGAACGCAGATTATACAGCCACAGATTCAGAGAGATCTACCATGTGGAAAAAGACCCTTCAGCCCATTGTGTCCATGCTGGTCAGAAACAACCAGCCAACTATTCCAAAATAAAGCAAAGAATTGCGGATGTGGGAGATCTGAAACAAAACAGAATTGTTGGAGGAACTCAGCATCTGTGGAGAGAGGAACAGTTCTGAAGAAGGGTCACTGGACCCATTAACTTTGTTTCTTTCTCCACAGGTGCTGCCAGACCTGCTGAGTTTCTCCAGCAATTTCTGTATTTTGTTTGTTACCTAACTGTTCCAATCCCATTTCCCAGCACTTGGTTCAGCACAGAAAGAGACCCTTCGGCCCATCCAGCCTGTGCCAGTCAATAACAACTCCCTAACTGTTCCAATCCCATTTCCCAGCACTAAGTTCAGAGCCTTGAAAACCTTGGAGTCACAAGTGCACATCTAAACACACTTCCTCGATGTTCTGAGGGTTCCTACTCCTCCCACCCTCACGGGCAGTGAGTTCCAGATCCCCCACCACCCTCTGGGTGACAGAGAATTTCCTCAACTTCCCCTTGTCCCTCACCTTTAATCTCTGCCCCCGGTCACTGAGGACTCCATCAAAGGGGGATATTTCTTCCTGTTTATCTGTACCCCTCAGTCACTACCTGCTTAGCTGTTTGTTGATGTTTTTGTGTACAGACAGCGAGAAAACAATAACAATTGGAATCACAGGTAGATAGGATAGTGAAGAAGGTGTTTGGTATGCTTTCCTTTATTGGTCAGAGTATTGAGTACAGGAGTTGGAAGGTCATGTTGCGGCTGTACAGGACATTAGTTAGGCCACTTTTGGAATATTGTGTGTAATTCTGGTCTCCTTCCTATCAGAAAAATGTTGTGAAACATGAAAGTGTTCAGAAAAGATTTACAAGGATGTTGCCAGGGTTGGAGGATCTGAGCTACAGGGAGAGGCTGAACAGGCTGGGACTGTTTTCCCTGGAGCGTCGGAGGCTGAGGGGTGACCTTATAGAGGTTTACAAAATTATGAGGGGCATGGATAGGATAAATAGGCAAAGTCTTTTCCCTGGGGTTGGGGAGTCCAGAACTAGAGGGCATAGGTTTAGGGTGAGAGGGGAAAGATATAAAAGAGACCTGAGGGGCAACGTTTTCATGCAGAGGGTAGTACGGGTATGGAATGAGCTGCCAGAGGAAGTGGTGGAGGCTGGTATAATTGCAACATTTAAGAGGTATTTGGATGGGTATATGAATAGGACGGGTTTGGAGGGATATGGGCCGGGTGCTGGCAGGTGGGACTAGATTGGGTTGGGATATCTGGTCAGCATGGACGGGTCAGACCAAAGGGTCTGTTACCGTGATGTACATCTCTATGACTCTATGATTGCACTGACAAGACTAGATTGGCTTTGTGATGTCCTGAGGATGGGAATGGCCCTGACAACATTCCAGCAATAGTGCTGAAGACTTGTGTTCCAGAACTTGCCACTCCCCTAGCCAAGCTGTTCCAGTACAGTTACACTGGCATCTACCTGAGAATGTGCAACAGGCCTGCCCTGTACATAAAAAGCAGGGCAAATCCAACCCAGCCAATTACTGCCCCATTGTAACACCGTTACAAACACGAACAGCAGCAGTCTGTTGGGACCCTCTAGGCTGCTCTACCAATGTAAAGGATCAGGACTCATCCAACATTCCTCATGTCCATGTTCCTGCCCTTTCCGTGTAATCCTCCACTCTCTGACTGATCAAGAGTCTATCAATCTCAACCTTAAATATACACAAGGAGTCTGCTCCACCCAGCTTTCTGTGGTAAGGAGTCCCAAAGACTCTCAACCCTCTGAGAGAGGAAATTGGTGCCCCTTTATTCTGAGAGTGTGCCCTCTGGTCCTAGACTCTCCCATGAGGGGGAACATCCCTCTCAGCATTGAACCTGTCAAAGCCCCTTAAG